>NC_059475.1:55994191-57206847 GCF_018139145.2 Gymnogyps californianus
TCACTTCTGTGCTGGGATTTTACACATTAGAAGTTAATCTAAGGGAAACGGTCACATCATGTCTAGTAATTTATTCATACATATATATGTATGTATCCATATATATATTTGTGAAATAAAAGACTGTCTAGGACATGTGTGGGATAACTTTTTGCAGATCTGTTTAACTGATCCCAGTCCTTTCTCATTAAAATGAACAAAACAATGGGATTTGGATATCCAGAAAAATTATTTGTAATGACAAAATATTTCAAGAAAAACGCTTTTTAGCTTGTCTTGATAATTACTATTTTTTTTAAATTTGTAAAACAAATGTATGTAGATATCTAAGTTGGAGCACTATTAAAATGAGAAACTGGAATTTAGGAATTAAATGAGATGCATTATACACACATGCAGCAATAGTTCAAGCATACAGCAAGATTCCATGGTTATAGGCTATCCAGAGATACATACGTGCACACACCTACCTGTTCATCAGAAATATTACATTTGAGTTTCATGTGACTTCTATTGTCTTCTGAAATTTTTATATTTCTGTGCTAGAAAAATATGAACAGAATGGCGTACTGCTCTTCTAAAAATATTTAAATATGCCAGTGGACCTCTCCTGGGTCTTTACTTTGCAGCTTCTCTAACTGTTAAATTAACAGGGAATTTTTCAGGATGCACTTGTAGGATTTTAACACATTTCTCCACTGGAAAAGTTATTTCATGGAAATAAAATCTGAAGATAGCTGTACCTTTTTATCCAGTGCTGTGTTTTAAAGAACTTAATAGCCTCTCAGTATTTTTAATGCCTGTGATATTACACAGCTAACAAACAATTTCAGAATTCAGTTACCACAATTAGGAATTTGAAGCAGGTGGCACAATAATGGGGCTTTTTCATTTCATTTATTAGAAGGGGGAGGAAAAAGCCCAGCAACGCAGAGCTTCATTTATTTTCATCAGCTCCACAGTAAGAGCATGGCAATTTGCAACACCAGAATCATTTCAAGTACAGCTTTGCATACATCATTCATTTCTTTAGTTTTAAAAGCTTCTTATCGTTCAACCAAAATTTGAAAAGATAATTTCCTCTCTAAAGTCCAATCTGGTCTGAGCATCCTGCCTGCTTTTTAACACTATGTTGGCTTTCTTGGTAAGCAGATGGAGTGTCGATGTTACTGCTGCGTGACCCCCAGGTGAGTGTGACTTTGCCTATGTGTGCCTGTGTGTAAAACTTCCGCAAGCAAGGGCTTTGCCTGATCGCCAATTTCCAGTTCGAAGTTTGCCTCGTGTTCCCGTTCGCTAGGAAGAGAGCTTTAATTTAATTTTGCTTCAGTCCCAAGCCTCACAGCAGAAGCAGCACGCTCCCGGCAGGAGGATGAAGTGTTTGCAGCAACGCAGCTGCGGATTTCAGCCCACCCCGTTCCTGCAGGCCCTGGTCAGGCAGCGTGCCGGCTCGGTGCCGGCTCTCCGGCTGCCCCCGCAGCCCTGCCGTACGGGAGGCAGTGGCTTGGCGAGGCTGCAGACAGAGCCGAGGTGCCCACCATCCCTCTTCAGACCGCTTTTTAAGTGCGTTTTCTGTTGTGCATGTGGATGCGAGTGGTTTGTGCCTCGCGGTGAGCCACGCTGCCTTCTCCGGGGACTGGGGCTCCTGCCGCTGCTGCCAGCAGCTCCGGATGCGCTGTCGGCCCAGAGTCACTTTGTTGGCATCTCTGCTAACATGATGCTTTTATGCTGCTTTGAGCACAACAAAGCTTTGTTGTTCTTGTGCCAAAATAAAGGTGCTTTGCACTGTGTGAACTTGCCTTGACTTCTGCATATATAGTGAGGGGTCTGGGCAATGATGAAGGAAAACACCAAGGAAATGTAGTAATAGTCTGGGGCCAGGAGACACATTTTACTGTGCATTAGCAGGGTGCACAGGTTTAAGTAAAACAGAGGCCTTAGACTGGTTCCTGGTGCTGCTAGCGGTAGGCTTTGCACCCACAGGGTGCCTCATGATTCGGAAATCAATTCAACAGCAATTGCTGTCACAGAGCGTGAGTGAGCTATCGCTGCACACTGTCCATTTGGGAATGTGCAGTCGGACCTTCTATCCACTGGAAATTCCTGTCAGAAACTTTCCTCTGGTTCACAATACAGCCAGAAACTTCATTTGGAAGCAACCTCTCTCGAGACTTTGAAGCCCCCCTGCACTGTACCATGGGCTCTGTGAAGCTGAACCAGCTTGTATTTGCTACTGGGCTAAGTGCCCAAGCAAAGATAGCCCCTTACCATAGCAGAGAGAATCTGTCAAACGTGATCCCGTATTAAGTAATTAACAGGGTTGTGGGTCTGAGCCTATTGCCTGTCCTCTACAGTTTAATTGTTTCTCTGTTTGCAAGGTTCCTAGCAAATAAGACGGCCACGTTCCTTGCCTTAGCAAGTCGACAGTGACTATGGGAAAGACAGAAACACAACAAGCATGGTCTGTCTACTCAGGAAGAGGGTCATATTGGGCGTTACTAATTGGAGGAGGTGCAGCTTTTCAGCTGACTGCTACTGTTCTGATTGCACAGTCAGCTGCCTGCAGACAGGATGCCTTCCCAGTAAGACCTTGTCCAAACATGTACAGCTCCATGTACAAATTTTGCAATTCTTTGTATGCATATGTACTTGCCATTAAGCATTACTGAAAAAATTCTCCTTTTGCCCAGGCCTTACTGCTTTTGAAGCAGGTAGGGAATATTAGTGATAATTTACAAAAAAAAAAAAAGCATACAATTCTTACCTCAGCCCTTAGAAGCCCTCTCCTGCACAGGTACAGGACGGCACCTCCTCTGCACAGTCGTAGCCTTCAGCGCTGTTTGTACCAGCAACACCAACACAGCTCCACCAGCCCTTGCAGTAGGAGGGTGCCTACTCAATCTCAGCCCCAATCTCAGATTCTGCAGCCCCAGGGAGCAGTTGCCCGCCCTTGAATCTCCTCCGTGCAGCCACCCCTCCCACTGCTGGCACTAGTATCTGCTCTTTGACACGAGCTCAACAACCTTTTGCAAAATTGTCCTTCCCCGTGCTGGAGGGAACATGAACCCCCCTGATGTTCCCCTTTAGATTGACACAGTCCACAGTTAACATTACTCCAGCATACTGTATGCTACTTCAGTGTAGTTCACTGCAATACTATGGGTAATGGTTAGATTACACTAAAATGTGAAGTGCAGGTATGAAACTCAGAGACTGGATCGGTCCATTTACATTAAGGTATTTCTGAATACTGTATATGCTGAATAGCCTGAATATACTGAATTAACACAAAGAGAACAAACCACACCACTCTCTTTGTAAACCGTCTCACTCTGTGTACACCCCACACAAAGGGGTAGGTAGGGAGCCTCAGGTAGGGAGAGGTACTGTAGAGGATGAAGGAAAATTGTCCAGTGAGTCAGGCACTATCACAAAAGGAACAGACACTACAGACTTGAGCCCCAACCTGAAGGAAGATCACAGGCCTCATTTCATTCCCCATGTATAAAATGGAGATGATTTTATCAGTCATCTAATGATATGATTTCTGAGTATTATTGAAATAGGGGGATATGTGTCTAAGATGAATGGACAGATGGTTTACAGTCTCATCCTGCCCACCTGCTGCAGAACACAGCTAACCCTACTACAACTGTGTTGAATTATTTGCGAAGTATAGAAACTGCTGGTCCAATAAACCCCCAGTGAAAAATGCACTCATACCAGTAATGAAGGTAGCTCACACATTTGCAGAACAGTTCATATTTCCAAGTAGCTAACAATTATTTCAAAAAGCTGTAGCTATGTTTATTTTTTGGTAGATAAAAACTTGAAACCCTGATGTGCTCTATGCCACTGGTCTCCTCCAAACCCTGGCTGCCTTGGTAAGAAAAAACCAGACATCAGTACCGTACACGGAGAACACCTGCTCCATCATCTGGACATTGAATTGACTTGCTGCAGTTACTTTAGAAAGGGAAACATTGATTAGAGCTTAGTTTGTCCCCAGAACAGAACTATCAGATTTTCTTTTGCACTTTTCATTCTTTATGACACCCTAAATTAGCTATTTATACCTGGATTCTGCAGTGATCTGTCTGACAACACTGCATCAGTAGGGAGTCCCATGAAGTCTACAATGGTTCTTACTGACTTATATGTTTGGGGTTTATAGTGTTGTATATAGCGCTTATAGTGGTTTCCTAGCTGATAAGCTACAAAATTTCGTCAGATGAAGTTGACCCTAATGTTATTAAAAATTAGCTTTTTAAGGTAAAAGTTTTCCCTAAAACTACTGATCACCATGTTTTACCAAAGAATGGCTCCTTTTTATTATTCTAAAATTAAGTTTACCTTTAATTTTTTGAAAAAAGAAGTCTGGGGAAGACACGGTTCTACCTCCTTTGAATAATGTCTCTTCAGAACAAATAAGCCAACATGTGTTTTGGGTAAAGCCAAAGCTTTGATACTCCCTTATATGAATGGGTAGGCAAGCAACACTTGTCATTAAGGTTGGACAAGCTATTCTGTAACCACAGCTTTATCTTCTTTTAGAGAAATTTTACTAGAATGATAGAAGACTTTCATTGCTTTTGTGATCAATGAAGCATTTCCTTATTAACCAGGGATACTAGAGACTTTCAGCTCTGTCCTTTGCGAAGTTAGTGCAAAATATTGTTGCTTCATACATAAAGCCTTGCTATTGCTTCCAGTGCATCAGTGATGAGTTAAATATTGGTATTAACGTTGTTTACTTTTGTTAGATGGTTTGTTGGATTGTTGGAACCAGGAATGTCATTTCTGGCTATTCTTCTGTTGTTATTCTTTCCCCCCAAACTTTAGGAAGAGGAATGTTGTTACAGCCTCAAATTTATCAGTGAAAGCTGATGCATGTTGATACTATGCAAAGAGGCTGATATTATTTAGGTATTCAGAAATTGATATCTAATTAAATTTTGAAATGAAATGTTAAAACCAGTGGGTGACAGACTGTCTGTAGGAGTGTCCCCTGAGGTGCTCCCTGTTTTATTTGTTAATGATCTTTCTTTGCCCATGCTAAGCCAAGCTCTACCCACTACTGCTATAGCACCATTATTCAGCATTTAATTTGCTCACAATCTTTTAAAACAAAAAAACCCACTCACACTATACTTACTTAATTATTGGCTCATTTAAGCCCTCAATGGTTGGATCTCTGCCTCTGTGTATAGATACTTATCTCTTCCTATTTCAAACACTAAAGTATTGTTTTGCAGTCACAAGACTCTAGCGTTGACAAAAGTGAGGTGATCCAGGATAAATTAATGTAACTTAAACTGTTATGACAATAATTTGCAGGTGGTCAAAGACTGAGATCTGATGTTAACCATTGTATGTAGAAAAGCATATATGCATAAAGAGGTGAGTTAAGGGCAGATGTGCAGCCTCAACACTGAACTTGAAACTTTGACTTTTTGGAATTTTTCATTATTTTCTTTCTTTTTTCCCCACCTCTCTTCTCTATTAAATCAATGTCAACAGACCACTTCTGTCTGACCTTAAATGATTAGAAATGTTCATCACCTTCAGCTCTTTGCAATAATCACTAAACAGATATTGTCTTCTTTGGTTTTTTTTGTAGTCACTAATAGATCTCTCATATAAGGAAAGGAACTGGAGAAATGCATTAACAAGTACATGTAGTAGTTTTTTCAGCCTGTGCCACTGGATGGCTCAATGTGTCATAAAAGAAATCTCTGTTAGCAGTATAAGTTAAATTCAGTTTGTGAGGAAACTGTTCCTCAGGGAGGATCTGAACATATTTTGCTAAAGGTATGAAGATCAGAGTGGCCATGATGGTCATGTTATTGAGAACTGTGAAGTTTTCTCTGGCTACAACACCGATTTCAAAGCCTCCTGTAAAAGATGGAAATAAATTCTTCTCTGTGGAGAGCAGAAATGGCTTTGGGCAGCCAAGTTAACTTCTTGATACTAAGGAATCAAGAACAGTAGGGAAACACTAACTTGGTCATTGCCAACTCAAAATTTGCCTGCTCATGGACTTGTTAAGAAACAGTTACGTGTTGTTGTGGCTACTCCTTACCATTGGTTTAAACAAACCAGGACCAAGGTAGGTGTATGCTGGAGCATGTGTCTCTGCGTGAAATTAAACCAGAAAGTAGGTAGATGCTTCAGAATAATTCCCTGCTTAGATAAGCTCTAACCCTTTGCTGCTAGTCGGTCTGCAATGATGATGCCAAAACTGATAGGGCTGTTGTCTGTACCCTGTTTTTCTGTAGGAATTGTACTGAGACAACAAAACTATTCGCAGTCACTTGCATAAGTTGGCAACCATTGGTTTCTTACCAGTCTTGATATAGGTCAATAGTTCAAATTCAACCTATGATTAGAAAGGAAAACTATCCATGCTTCAGGTCCCTGAGCTGTCCAGTCCTATGTGTTTTGGGTAGTAATGATGACAGTAAAAAGAAACCAAGCTTCACCCTCTCCTGTCCTCCCCCGTGGACCTTGAAAAACATGATGCAGCTTGTTAATAATGCAACCCTTTAAGATGTAGTTATGTGTACCAGCCTGAAATTTCTACCTGCTCATTGAATGGTCATATATCAAATCATCTGCATTATAAATATGCTTTTGGAGTTGCTCTGTTTTGTGTTGATTACTGTGTTGGATTCTGAGTCATAAAGGTTCTAAAACAGATATAATAGACTGTATTCTGCCACAGAGGTGGCATAGTTCAGCATGACTGAGTCACTGCTCTGAAGAGAGGCGGCACTGAAATTTTATTGCAAGGGTATTGCAAGTCAAGCCTGAAGTGCATTGGCAGAGCTGCATGGTAGCAGGCAAAAAGCTGCTCTTCAGTACATACCTAATTTTACTTGTGCAACTCACTTTTTTCCAGATACACATCTTCAACATATAACCTTCTAAACTACATATTGGGTGCAAGTGTCCCAGGATCTCTTCATGCAGTGAAAAGGGAACAAGTAAAATTCTGAACCATTGCAAATGGTCAGCTTGGCAAGTGCCAAGTGTAGCATGTGTGGCCATGCTAAACAAACTTGGCTGGGAACTTGAAGTTGGCAAGTATCTTCTACCTGCTGCCTTGTCTGCTTCAGTTTCCCTCCTTCCTCAGCTGGAAAATGCTTACTAGAGTAGTGGCAGACCTTTGGGACAGATATGCCTTCCTTTTCCTCCTCCTCCTCCCCCTGCTTGTCCTTTTCTTTTCTAATCAGTGCTGATTTGAAAAGGCTTTCCGGTTGGCCGGGTCTTTTCTCCGGTAACTCCAGCTTGGTTCTCCTTGCCCTGTTCTGTCTGGACTCTGCCCTCTGTCTGCTTTACCTGCTTCCCAACAACTTTTGTGCCCAGAAACACCAGGTGCAATTCCTTTCTCCCTGCCACCAGACCAAACCCCTCAGCTGCCCACCTCTACCTGCTGTCGTCTCTGTCACTCATCTGTTAAATCCCCAGGCTTCCTTTATTCCTAGGCAAATGTCCCTTCTGGTTCTTTCTTGGAACATATTCTATGGGGTTTGTGCTTCTGTCTGTATATTTTTCGTGATGGTTTTGATTTTTGTTGGTGTTATTTCCTCTGTTGGTATACAGTAGGAAGCAAGACTATTTTAATGATCTGACTATTGTGTTTATTAGTATTGTGAAGGTTTTTGCAGCTTATTATTGATGTGAGACAGAAATTCACAATGAATCAAAGTTGAATAAAACACTATTAGATCACAACTTTAATGATTCATATTCACTCCAGGCTCACATTGTCTTGGTAAAAATGACCACATTAGGGCAGACAGGTTGATTTTTATTATACTATGTTTTTAAATTGAAAAAAACTTCATCTAAAAATGGTGTTTTGCAAGGAACATTTCAGATGCTTTGTAATAACCTGCATCCCTTATCTTATGCTTGGCTTTCCATTGGGGGAAAAATAAACCAATAACCTTGAGGCTGTGAGTTAAATATATCATTTTACTAAGAAAATTCTCCATACGTCCTTGCTGTCTTTTATGCTTTCCATCTTTTGAGGGTTTGGTAACTAAAGATTATTATATCTAATAAATTAGGATCTTGATAAGTAATAAAAATTCAAATATTTCTACTCAAGCATAGCCTACCTGTTAGGTGAATTAATTGTTCACAACTTCTGGCTTGTTTGAAAGACCAGGTACAAATGTTGTTCAGGATATCCCTGGGAAGGTACACACCTATACGTACATACTTCTTCCTTCCATGCACTTTTATCATTCTAGGATGATATAATAGATTTAATATTTCCAACAGAAGCTCTGGCAATCTAGAGATGAGACAAACAACATTTGCAGGAAAAGGTTATGTATCTTATTTGACCAATTGCATACAGAAATTACAAACTTCCATGCATCTGAATTCCTCTTTTGATTCTTTTTATAAGAGAAAATTTTCTTGCACCTCATTCTGAGCGTTCCCAAGCATAGCCTTTCCCTCTTTCATATGACACATAAAGTGGTCACTAAACAATTGCATTTTGAGCTTAATCCATACTACAGCACAAAGACATCAGTACTGAAGTGGAGGAAAATGTATATTTAGCTGGTTATATAGGACATATTTTCATATTAGGGTTTTTTTTGCTTTCCGGAACAGGTGTGTTTGGTTTCTGGGGCCTGGGCTGTGTGTGCTGGTCCTCTGGGCTGAGTACCCTGCCACGGTGCCTTGATTAAGAACTAGAGGTCATGTAGCATCTATGTTGAATAGGCATGCAGTGATCACTGACTACAGTGAAGGAGCTTTTCATCCCAGAACGAACCCTTGAATAACAGTCTGTACGAGCAGGAGAGAGAGATGGCGTGTGCGCTTTGAGCTAGTTCTGCTCTCTCTGCATGCAGGGTCGAGCAAACGGGACCGATGATTTCATGCCTGAGCCAGGCAGACCCATCCCTCTGCTTAGAAGGCTGTCTCTTGCGCAAACAATGTAAATCCAAGTAAATAGCAAACACTTAGGAAACATTTTTTACTTTAAAGAAATAGCTTAATAAAAAGTGTAAAACACCTGATTGGACAATCTAATCCTTTTAAAGGTAGTTGTACACTCTTGAGTTTTCTGAACTAGAAATGCAGGCAAAGCAGGCTGTATTTTGGGGCTCTGCAGATAAATTATGTATTAAAAATATGCTATTACTTTAATGATCGTTCTCAAAAGACTCTTTGAAAATGAAGAAAAAGCAAAGTTTACATTGGTCAAGGAGACAGGACACAATTCTAACACATATTCAAGAATAAGTTATACAAAATTCATGAAACTGGAAAATTTACTCTTTTACCCATCAATTTTGGCCCAGCTCAGTTACTTTCATCAGGAGAGATGGAATGCTTTGTACTTATAGCCTTTCTAGCAGTCAATATAGTATTGACTGTATTGCAGCCAATGTAGCCAGTGTGGTGATGAGATACTGTAGTTTTCAGAAGCTTTCATCAGGTTTGCTGTGAAATGCCATATTCTCATATTAGTCATCCTCCCTGCTTTATAACTTAGAAGATGCCTTTCAAACTGTTTTTAAAGTACATTATTATTCAGCTGTTCACCAAAATAGACCAATATACATTATAATATGTTTACAAGGTGGCAGTCTTACAATTCAACAATTTAAAACTTACATTCCATCTGAGATAGCTACAAAATTGTTTCAAATGGCTGTGCTCACTTTTTGGAGCAAGTAGTTCTAAATGAAAAGGTTGATGGCTGCAATTTGATTATTAGCAAGTAAAAGAACACCGATAGAAATATTGCAGTCAGTATGTTGATATTCCATGGAGAATGAAAAATGTTTAGTGGACAGTTTAGAATATTGTCAGTATATGGTGTCATAAAAACTGCTGAACTTGCTTCTTTATTTATATCATTGAGGTAGGTCTAATACCATTTAAATATCTTCAAAGCCATGTCTTTCTTTACTGAAAAAATTAGCTGTTTCAACAATAGATGGTAAACACTTTCCTCCTAGCATGTTTCAATTGAATACAAGCTATAGACAGCTGGGGAGGGACAAAGCTTGGCATCTCCTGTCAAAAAGCAGCCAGTCTGCAGGGAATGCAGAACTCCTCACCTCCACCATGAGATACGCAAGTTTGTCTTTCATATGTGTGGATGGAGCTAGGTTCAAATGTGTGAAGGGAAAGAAGGAGGTGGAGGGATGAAAGGAAAAGGAAGAAATTTAACCTATTCCCCAATAACAAATCATAAAACAGAGAGCCCATCAGATTCTATACGTCTTCTCTCAGTGCCCTGGTGAGTTCACTGTGGCAGAGGACAAAGCTGATTAATCATGTTTTCTTAGTTGCTACTACTACATTAATTAATTCAATGCTTTCAACAGATGTCTGCATGAAAATACGGCAACTTAACTAGAAAAAACAGATCTTATAAACAGAGGTCTTAGGAGCTGAGATAATACTCAAGTAAAACAGTAGTTCTCTGAATAACAGGGCCAGTGCAAGCGATATGGAAAATAAGCAAATGAGACCCTGAGGACAGAATGAAGATGGAGAGAAGGAGCACAGTTACAGTGCGTCTCCTCAAGTTGAGGGTGGAAAAGTGCTGGGATTGTGTGTGAAGCTACATGTGTGTTTCTGCAACTTCTTAAAAGCCTTGCATATCTCTCCAGTGAAAAATGTGTTTGCAGTTTTCCTTACCTGCCATTGGAAAGGAAGAAATTAATTATTAATTTGCTATCAGACAAGAGATTGTCTTAAGTTATCCAAACACATTTAGATCAAGTTATTCTGGTGGAATACCTGTCTAGAAATATCCAAACAAGTGGCTTTTAAAGCAAAGAACACTGGTCACATAAAAGATGCCTGAATTAATGATATTGCACACTGAAAATGCAGCACTGTCGGTGGTATTGCAAACATCCCTCGTCTTCACCTGCCTCCTTGTAGCGAGGAGGACACCCTCCTGCCTCCCGTCCATTCATCCTGAGCCCGTGCTGCTGCCAGCATGTGTGACAACTATTGGCAATTGTGACAGTTGTTTTTGTGAAAGGGGACATCTGTCTACATGAAGTCAGGCTGGGACCTGCAAACTCATTCACAGAGGCCATGAAATAGTCATCAGATGGTAAAAATTACCTTCTTGGTTAAAAGACAAACCAGCGTCCCAAAAATGAGAGCCCATATCTGACTAACACTCACCTGAGCCAGGCTGAAGTTTGTTTTATATGTGTTCAAGGGAACCTCTATAATTGCTGACAGATGGGTCTCCAACTAAAGAGCCTTCCACCTTTACATCCATCTTGAATGTTTTGAAGTGTTAACATAAAAAATACATTCCCCACCATACACCAAAAAGCAGGAACATGACATTTTTGAAAAAGATACCAATATGTACTAGGGATGTCTCATCATGAGCTGTTTGCAAACGCTAATCAAATGGCCCACCAATTTTGTGGCTTTCCATAGATGGGATTGTCTCAGACAGAGTTTCAACATGAGCCCAACTCTCTCCTTGGCATCCCATTTCTCTGCTGATTGTTTCTCTAAATCTTTTGCTGTAAGCCTAAAAGCAAAAAGTCCTCCATACAGTTGGTTCCAATTAAGCAAATTAAGGCTATAGATTTTTAAATGAAAATAAAAATGACATGGACAACATTTAAGCATTTAAAGCACGACAAGCATAAGTATGTTATTCAGTGAATGGGCAGGCAGTTATATTAACTCTTGACATTCTACCTGATGCAACACATTTGCAGGGTAAATGCATTAGCAGTTCAGTGTTTCTTTAATTTTTGCACAGAAGCATCAATTTTTTTTTGTCAGATCACATTTTGTAACAGAATATCAATCTTGCCATATCCATGTTCTAGATGGGCTGTAGGGATTCTGCTGTAATTATGTCAAAAAATGAAATATTTCAAAATCTGATTGACAGCTTGATTACAATAATGCATGTGATTAAATTCAGGGTGTGCTGGTGTAACGAAGGAGGGAATGTCAGTGGTAATTAACTGTATTTTTGTTAAATTTTGTTGAGCATTTCTTGCTCTTAGGTTGGAGTATATTGAAACCAATGAGACACCTAGTGGTAGCATTTTTTTAGAGTTTCTTAGTGCCATTTGGGACTTGGAGAAAACCAGTTCTTATGCAAATCATATATTTTGTTACATGTCATGTAAATTTTATGTAGATTAGCATGGTCACGAACACCAAAACTATGTGGTAGAGCAGCATGACGGAAAGGATTCCATGCTATGCTCAAGTACAGAAGAGCAGCAGTAAGTATTTTTTCTTCTCCAGACAGCTAGTTCTGGATAATAAAGCTTGCCAGAAGACAGAAAAGTGTAGATTATAATGAAATGCAATGGTTTATTTTTAATTTTCATTGTATGATATCTTCTCCCGAGGAAACAGTCAATGACTTCTGCCCCTTCTACTTCCTCAAAGAAAGTCTGTATGAGACAATTAATCCACCAAATACCTATTTATATGAACATGGATTAACTTTTGATATGAAAAAGGATGCAATGTGTGCTGCTTTTCATTAGTTTTTTTTTTTTCCCCCCTGAACAATAAGCTCCTTGGATAAAAACTGCTGTGTCCAATCTTATAAAAGATCTTAGGTATTTTAGGGTGTTGCCTGGAAATAAAAGAAAAATGTTACCTATATGATAAATTTTTAGTGCTCACTCTCTGTAGTTCTGCTCTTCCTCCAAGCGTTAGTCAAACTGCTGGATAAAAGCAGAGATGGGAATCTGTTATTTCCTAGATTCAAATAATTCAAGGTGCTTTGCCACACAATATAATAGACTCAAAACTGTGTTCCTTCACTGGTCTGCCGATATCTGCTAACCTTGATATTCTGCCTGCCCATCTCTTCCACAAGTTTTCCTGTCCTCTCAAATGTCTCCCTTACAGCTGGAACATCCATTCCAGGCCAATACTCTTCCCCTGACCCAGATTTTATTCCCTTTTAAAAGTCTGTAACTGCTGACTTGTCAGAAACCAGGTTACCTATATTCATTCTATTTTGGGGAGTGAGGGGACAGGGTAGAACAACTAACAGAAAGCTTTGGAATTTATTTGGTATTTACTGACTGTAATCTCTTTCAACAAATGTTATGTTTTCCTCTGTATCTGGGTAACGCTCAGTAAACTTTGGTTGCTAGCAAGATATAGATGGTAAAAATACATAAATAAAATGCAACGTAATATAATAAAGGGAAATATAAATATATAAAGCTGACATCCTCATTTATTTTTTGTGAAAGGAAACCCAAAAGAGATTGTTAAAGAAAGTAACAAACACATGGTGATTCTTTATTTTTCCCACCACATAAATACAGTTTCAAAAAGTGGGAGGCAAGATGCTTTTCTTGCTATTTACAAGCAACAGAGTTAATGCTGCGTTGTTTAAAAATCCACTGTGGAAAACCTACAACAGCCTAGTGACCTTGGAAACGATGGTGACATGTTTTAGCAGTGGGAAATATGGAATTGTAGATAGGGAGTAACTATACAAGGTCTTGCAAAGCATGGAGCTCTGCCTGTTTGTATCAAAAGGGGGCTTAAAAATATATAACCTCATTCTTCCTTGCATTTTGATAGAGCCTAGTCACCTTAAGAAATCACTATTTGATCGGTAAGTCTATTGCTAAGGGTAAGGTCACCTCATTCAAGAGATCTGTATCCTCTGAGCTACAAAGGATAGTAAATAAGTATATAGATTCCGGGTTTCTTATTTAAATAGCATGTAGTGAGAACACCACTACTATTTAGCAGAGAAGTGTTTGGAGGTATGCTAATGACCACAAGAAAATTTCAAACCTCCATAATGTGCTTTAATCACCAGCTGGAGATCAAAAGCCACCATGTGATTTTATACAGCATGGGCAGCTTCCAGAACTGCCTTACATGGAAAGAGATCAATGGTAAAATTGGTAGATACAGCAAAGCTTTTGCAATAAAAGCGTTTTATGTATCTTGTTCAAAGCATTTAAGTGCCTTTTAGATCACTGATTGAACCATAGACATTATAAAGTGGAACCTTTTAATACCAAAATAAATTTGCAGAGTAAAATTCCATTATAGGAAAAAGCATTGTACTGCAAGAGGATAGATAATAATTCTTTCACATGTAATGGGATATATGAAATGTTTGATGATAAACAGAAGTTCTTTGTATCGTTATAGTTAGACTCCATGTACTGTTGTTTGTGTGCATGTGAATGTATCTACAGCGTAGGATATACAGTGCTCCCCAGATAAAATGTATGCATACCTATAAATATAGCTTCTAACTAAGATGGGTGAAGACACTTCACATTCAAGACAGTCCAGTCTTTTATTTTTAAGCAGAAAAAACTGCCCATGCATATGAGTTTGGACCTTGACCAAAGAAAACATACAAACCCTTTAGAAACTCGTGAAAGTCCTTTAATTTGGATTAATTTAATGCACTTCAAACAAACTCTAGTCTTAGAAGCTTCAAGTTATTTAAAATTATTCCCTTTAACAGCTTCAAATCACATGTCTGTTAGCATCACAAAACTTCCAGAAAAAGTGAAACTTCCAATGGATCTGACTCTGTAGCTTTTCTTCCACAGCATTTTCATTAATTCGTCTAATACTTCATCCCCTTTCCATTAAATTATTGGGTAATCTGTAGAGTTTGGACCTCTTCTTCCTCATATTCCGTTCCTTCATCTAACTATTTAACTGCTTAACTTGGGAATGAATACAGAGGATATTTTCAAAGAGCTGCAAGATTTACAAAGACCTTTCCTGCCTCAGCATCTTAATTTTGAATTTAATGTTTTGAACAGTACCATTAATAATGGTTTTGTAATTCATAATATAGAAAAAGGAGTCAAGAAATCCAGGTCTTACTTTGACATTTATTACAAATTTACTTCATGACATCAAGCTAAACAAACTTCACTCAGCATCTTTGTGTCTGATTCTTCATTTGTAAAAAGGGGTAAATATTTATTTGCTGAAGTGATTTTTTATTAAGTACTTTAAGAACTTGATCCTATTATGAAACAATATTGCACCTTCCTTCGGTGAGGAGAACTCAGGTGACAGCCTTATCTCATGTGTAATTTTCCAGACAGATGTGTAATAACTTTATTGAGCAAAAAACTTGTCTCATCAAATGGATTGAATATTCAAAATAATAGTTGATTCTCTCTGGTTTCTTCTTCACTATATTCTGAAGGAATTAATAAACAAAAATTCAAATTCCTATCTAATCAAATACAAAAATTAGTCTAACTTGTAAAGACACCTGGAAAGATCTTAAACATGTGGCAAAACCAATTTTGTTCTTAGCTACCTTTTAACAGCACTCAGACACAATAGGATGTTGTACTGGTCTCCTAAAATACACACAAACTCTGAGTTTACCAGGTAGATCATCTTAAATACTCTTAGAATGTATATTAATGGACGAACAAAGACAACTCCGGAGTGCCATACTGCTATTCTTAGAGAATAGTGATTACCCTTTTAAAGTTTAATAAAAGTACATTAGAGGAAAAAACCCACACCCTTCATTTAATTTATACACATCTTTCCACTGAGGAAGATAGCGTGAAATGTGAATGAGAGGGAAAAAAGAATGAAAGTTTGCAGTAAC
This sequence comes from Gymnogyps californianus, assembly GCF_018139145.2. NCBI lineage: Eukaryota > Metazoa > Chordata > Aves > Accipitriformes > Cathartidae > Gymnogyps > Gymnogyps californianus. The sequence goes on from NC_059475.1 coordinate 56,009,811, forward strand.
CACATTGTTTCCCTAGTGCCGGTATACTCACACTGCAGGATAACACATAGATATGACGGGAAGCATAATTCTTTGTACACCACAGTAGGTACACCGTGGGCAGATGGTAACACAAGGCTACCGAGTCAAGAACTGCTTCTTGGAACGGGATCATACCACAGTTCCTTCTCAAACTGTTTATGGCCTCCGACCACCAGGATTTTAGCACAACTTTTTTGGTCTAGCACTTCAAGAGGACTGTAATTCGAAGCAAATACCATGGTGATTTTTAGGACCAGTAATCTCTAATCTCTACCCCTGTCTATGGTCCTCAAATCCCAGTTAGGACAGCCGAGTGCAGTGCATATGTACTCTTTTATCAAGCATTTGTGGTGGCACAGTCACCCCATTCATTTTGGAATTGTCTGTTGATTTTTTTTTTTTTTTTAATTTTTGCTTTTTTAAAGCATTGTGTGTAGTATGGCAATGTGTTTGTGAAATGTATAAGGACTTTTCTCATTTTGCAAAGTAGAAAAATAAAAAAGACTGCAGGAAGGGAATACATGCTGGAGTTCTGAGCCATTTAATTCTATAATTTTTGGAAGAGTGGAAATGTGAAGAACATATAATGTGAAAATACCACTGTGTCATTTAAATCTAAACTTTCTAAATCCAAAGGTCATTTAATCTTTTTATAAAGAAATAAACAACAATCTTGTGAGGTTTTATGGCTATAATTTTCAAGAACAAAACTTAAGGGAAACGTTGTATTACTTTTACATTTCTAGATTGTTGCTTGCTTACTTGCATCTGTATGTGGAAAAGCACGTGTGCGCCTTTTGCTCCAATATTCCCTTCTGATATCTTGCAGACCTTTAGTCCATGAATCACAGCCCGAAAAATGCTATGCTAAAGCAGAAATGAGCCTAACTGAAGTATAACACACTATCTCACTACCTGCAGACATGTGGCATTCTTTTATTTGGTATTTTTACTGGAACCCTCACATTCATGCATTCCTGTGTTGCATTCTACCCAGCCTTGTGAGAAAGCACTGAACCTGCTTAAGAGATTCAGGCTATATTTCTGACCTTCCCTAATAATCCCTGAAGACCTTAAGCAAATATTTTAATCAATCTATGCCTCAGTTTTCTTATTGTACAATGAAATTGTGAGGCTAAATAATTTGGAACATTTCACTTTTTTTTTTTCCTTTCTCTTTTTTCTTTTTCTTTCTCTCTTTTTTTTTTTTTTGGTGAGGTAGGAGGATTCAAATGTTCTTTGTGCTATTTTGAGTCTTTTGAGGAACATTCTTAATATTCTCCTAGTAATGAGGATGTAACTTGCATGTCTTCTGGAATTGATGAGTACACGTAGCTCTCCCGAAAGAATAGCCATTTGTGAAATGGCTATTCTCCATTTACCCTGGAGATTCACCAGTCTTCTGAAGATTTTCAAGGTTAATCTAGGTTATTTTAGGAGATGCTCATTTAGAAGAATTCATACTGCGGTTCGATCACTACCTCTTCAGGCGTTCATATCAAGCCACATTCAAAATGTCATACTTCTTATCCCCATTGCTAAATTGAAAATATGTAACTGCTTATATACTACAGCACAGTATATATTGCATATTTACTACTATTTAAAAGTAGCATTTGAACTCTTCTTAACAGCTGTATCTGTAGCGCCCACATATATTGGATTGCCCATTTCATTTAAGATTAGAGAACTTTTAAGGAAAAGATATAAAGTCCTTTCTCTGGAGACGAATCAAACACAATTATCAAATCTAAAATAATTCTTCAAGCACGTTTGAAAGTTGTAGTCAGCACATTCCAGGAATGCTCTTACACTGAAGGATGATAATGAGGAACCCGTCCTATGCTTTTGTTTGTTTGGTCAATACTTGCTTTTCTGAGGTCTAGTCAAACAACTGACAGTATATAGGGAACATGTGAGAAAAGTTGTGGCCACTTTGGATTTGGTTAATACTTGAAGAATATCCAGCTGTAGCCGTATTAAAGTATAATATAAATATAAAGATAAATAATATAAATATAAAACCAGACAGGCTAAACAAAAACCCAGCCCTTTAGTGTATGAAAACATAATATATGAAAGTCTCTGCTCTGATACTTTATAGGCAGAATCTTATGTTTTTGTTAATAAGAAGTAGGATGGGTATATTGAAACTGTACCTTTTGCTTAAAACAGAACTGATTATTCTGGCTCAACAGAGAAAAATCAGAGATAGAATGAGGTCCGGGTTTCTCTCTTCATGCAAGAAAGATAATATTTTTTGGCCCAACTTTCAGATGGGATAGCAGGATTTACTTTAGATCTCTATGGCCTCATTGTTAAGACTGTTTTCAGACTGACAGCCTGAAGATCAGCTTTTCACTAAAGGAATGAATGCAATATCTATTAAATGTTTCATTTTATTTTCTATATCAGCATCTTAAAATGTTTTCACGATCCCAGAAATCCAATATTAAAGACGATGGTACTTCAAGTGAAATGCTATCATGTGTGGTAGTGTGCTCCACTTCTTTCAAACAATCTTTCGGTCTTTCCGATACCCTAGGACATTCAGAACAGTTCAGATTCTTGAACATCTGTAGGTGTACCTAGGATTTCTAGTATACATATCTAATATTCCTAATGTAGCCCAAGTTTTCAAGAATATCTTCTATATAAGTACTGTCACGATGAACATACTATGGAATGATAGTTCTTTGTTTTAAGCTATTTAGTACCTCTAAAATTGCAGCATGAGAAGATGGTGGCCATGAAAACATAATGCTTTTTTTAAAGGTTTAAAACCCTCAGCTAATTAACAACACAAAAACATTGTCCTTTTAATTTCCTGCCTCATCCCCTAAATCCCCTGCTTTGGCATGTCTTTACTCTTCCATGCCTGTCTCCCACTTCACAGCTCAGCAGAAGCAAGTGTGGGTATCTGCACATTCGTACCTGATGACAAAAGAAGGAGATGTAGTGATACTGGATAACAAAGGGATCAGACCTGCTAGGTCAACCAACACTGTATGATTTGACTTGGACCTGAAGAAAAGGAGATTGGGATGGGGAGGAAAGAGAATGAGAAGAGGAAAGAGTCAGAATGCATGCTGACCCTTCAAAGGCATGGGTTCTTTTTCATAAAACTTGCAATTATTATTGATTTTGCAAAAGGTTCTTGTGCACTCAAAACAATTTAAGTATCACAGAAATTGTTAAAAAAAAAATCAGTCAGGACTAAATAAACGCAGGCTTTGTCAAAGCATAGATAAAAAGCTTCTTCAGAGTAGGGAGAAACTCCATCACACAACTGTGCAAGACTGTAGTAGGTAACATCAGAAAGGGTCTGACAGGTAAGTAGGAAAGTAGGTAAAATCATGAAGTATGTAACGATATGTAATGAGGTAATGTTCAAATGCAGGCTCTGGTGCTGGGGTGGCTGGAAGGGTCGGTTTTGGCCCAAGCATCAGTTTGTCATACAAGATGGAGAACTGCTACATTACCGTGTCCCCCGGACACCCGGCGGCCTGTGTCTTGCCCTGTTTCCCGCACAGGGGTTATCACCACACAGCACCAGCCTGACAAAGGCCTTTCCAAACTTATTTTAGCTTAAACCGCCGAGATTTCGTACAGCTACCCTGTAAAATACGTCAGCTCTTGGCTCATCGCGGGCGCGGTGCCTGCTGGGAAGTGTAGTCCGTGACCTCCGCGGGCGGCCGCCCGCGGAGGTCACGGACTACACTTCCCAGCAGGCACCGCGCCCGAGGAGGGGCGAGGGCGGGCAGCCGTGGCGCGGCCGCCCAATGGGAGCGGGCGATGGTTGGAAGTGAGCGCCGGGGCGGGCGGGCCGCCTCAGGGCCTCTCGCAGTGCGGGAATTTCGGACGGGGCGGAAGGAGCGGCGGCCGGGCCTGGGCACGGAGGAGGTATTTGAAGCCGGCGTTTGCTTTTGGGGTGTAGTTTGTTTTTTTTTTTTTTTTTTAGGAGGCGAGTTTTGGGGCGTTGTTTCTCCTCCCCTTTGGCCTGCCGTGCGTCCCTGGCCCTTCTGGCGGGTTGCGGCCGGGTTTTCTCGCTTCCCTCGCTGAGGAGGCTAGTGGTACCGCCGGGGCCCGCTCGGGCCCTGTTCCTCCCTTTCGTCTGCTACCGGAGGTAGGGAAGGCACCTTCCCTGCTCCCCTCCCCGTCCCAGCCCGTGGCGCCGGAGGCATTTCCCTGGGCCGGCAGGGAGGGAGGGAGAGAATGGGGGCAGGTGGGTAAGAGCTCCCTCAGTTTCACCCCTGGGGTCTGCTGCACTCCCCCCCCACCCCCCCTTCCCCCGCCTTCATGGGCTGTTGGCTCTAAAGCTGCCTTTGGTGGCAGCGGCCTAAGTTGCTTTCCTTCGTGGTTATTTTTTTCAGCGCTAAGGCGAGGTGGGGGAGGTGGAGTAAAAGCTATACTCAGTGCCACTTAGAGGTTTGTCACCTTTAGGAACATCCTGGTGTGGCTAACAAACAAAATATCATCTAGGTTGGGAGGCATTCCTGAGTTTTGCTTTAAAGTAAACATAATTTTTTTTTAAATACAAACCTACAAATAAAAATCTGCAATTTTAGCATCAGAACAGGCCTGTTGTGTAAGAACTGGGCTAAGCTGGTGTCTTTCTGTCAGTGGTTGTGGTTTTTCTTCACTTCCTATTTCTTACCGTTTGCCTTCCTTGTTTAAGCCTTACTCAGTTGCAAGCAGGGCAAGCCATGTTGTTTTCTTTGGTTTTCAGTTTGTGCTTAAGGCTTTTATTAATTCGTAGGGAATCCACGGACCCTTTTTATCATTAGCAAAAATATAAAAGCTGTTGTGAAGCTTCGTGTAGCTATTACTGTGTCAAAAGACTTGTGCCTTCCTCTGTAGGAATAAGGTGTCCACTTAGTTCTTGGGGTTAATCCCCAAATGAGGTAAGATTCCTAATGAATTTCAGAGCTGTTGATTTTTATACAGCGTGCCAAACTATCAAAAAGCCTTTATGTGAAGTGTCTCATTCATATGCGTAGGTACCTGCTGTTGATTTGGTGGTGAGGTGACTTGGAGTGACAGATGATTTGGTACCTTATAAAGCTTACTGTGTTCTTTATTGCAATAACTATCTGAGTGATGATCAGGATTTTCAGCAGAACCTTAAATACCATTCAAAAGAAGAAAATGCATTCTTGAGAAGGCAATTTAAAACTAGTTAGCAACACAGTAATTCCTCTTGTAAATGACTGTTTCCTATCTCTGAACAAGCTGCATTCTGAAATTTTAAAAAGTCATCTCAGTGAGTTTAAAAAAAAAAAAGCGTTCAGTTTGCCCAGTATGGTGCTATTGTGATGAAATGCTTCTCATTAATTGTGGTCCACTGATGTACATTTATTCATTTTGTCTAAAAAGATGTTTTCTTATTTCTTGGGGAAAGAACCCTAGCATCTCTTCTCCCATAAGTACCATTATTTGTCAGATGTCTTAATCGCCAGGAAGTGAGATTATAGCGGTACTCAAAGATGTAACACAATGATAGACCAGTTACAGAATGTCCAACTTACGCAAGAAAGTCTTTGTTCACTATCTACCTCACTTGGTATTACGAGTCACTGATACTTCAGGTACTTTTTTTTTTTTTTTTTTTTTGGTGATCCCTCCAATGAAACAGTTCTACAGTATTCAGAGGTCTTAAAGTGTCATGTTCTTTCCCTCCCCCTCCTTGAGCAAAAACTTGTTTTTGTTTTTTGCCTGTCTCTATTTCCTTTTTTGCAGGCAGACTTAGATGTCTTCCTATTATGAACAGTATTAATGACGGATAGATTTCAGGTCTTGCTGGGACTACCTATTCATGAAGAGGAGCACAGGTCACCAGCAAGCCTTTTCTGTGTTGAGAATGAAAAAAGGTCCTACTGAGATAAACAACCATAAAAATGACAATTTCCAGAGAATAAAAGAGGAGGATCAGGAAGACACCAGTCTGACTTGCCACACAGCAGAAATACTTCCTTCAAAATAAATTTGATTTACATTAATTTTGGAGTTTTAGTGAGAATGGATGCCAACAAAAATTTAGAAGTGACTATTCATATTTATTCTAAGAGTTCAAGTATCGCTACAGTAGCAACCATTGCAGACAACATTTGTAAAGATAACACTACTAATAGCACTATTGATGCAAAATTGTCTGTATATCTCAAGTACAGTGTATTCAGTTTCTTCCAAGATGTTTTATTAGGGAGAAGCAGGAGAAATAGCCTTCGTAGTACTAAGAGGCTTTTGGAGAGAGTTTAGACAAATAGACTTCTGTTATTCATACTTGTTAGTAGCAAAATCTTTGTTTTGAGCATATTGTAGCCACATAAAATGCTGCTGTTTGCAATCATGCACCTTGAAAATTGTTCTTGTCAGATACCTTAGCTAAGTAGGGTCAGGTCTGTTTGATACTTGAATGATAGTACAGTACTTGACATCTATGGCATTCTGTTTCCAAGGACTTCAGCATGGTTGCAGGCACTAATGAATTAAGCTTCACAATACCTGTGGGATAGAAAATATTTCCATTTACTGATGGGGAGAGGTAATTGAGATGCAGGAAAGTTAAAGGTGGGTTGTTTTTTTTTTTTTGTGTGTATGTGTGTGAATTTTTAAAGGTGATTTTACGGAGAAGTAGATGACTTTATTCCAGTCGTGCAATGTACAGAAGGCAGCTCTCCATCATGTTTGCTCGTTTGTAAATTTCCTGACAAACCCTCATGTTTGCTGTATCATGAGTTGAAAAGCACATAGAATGATAGAATTTGCACTAAAATGTCATTATCTTTTTTAAATTATATTGTCTTTTTTTTTTTCCCAGTTCTGTGTTTTCATGTAGAAAATTTTTGCAGTCTCCAGGTGTTTTTGGTTTCAATCAATGGAAGATCCTTGAATGGATTTATCCAAATAAATGTGAAAGCATGTGCAGCCATTGCTTAAATATTTCCATGGATAACAGCTTTTTTGCAAAAGAGTGAGTGCTTAGTATCATGCATGCTGCCCATTGAAAGACATCAGTGTTTGGCACCTATGGCCTACTGATAGTTTGACCAACTTGTAAGTAGGCACAGTGCCATCTTAACAGATGGATATGAATATAGACAGCCAAGAAACCATGTATGTGTATCTAGTGTATTTGTTAAGGGCAGGGTTCCCAGCTGGGGACGTTCAAACTTATGTCCATTTTGAATTTTTGCTTTTATGGATAAAGGGAAGTTGTCATTATTTTTTTTTTTTTTAACTAAATACCTTCAGGCATACAATTATTGACCACGTTAAACAAAAAAAGGGGGGGAGGGGGAAGAGGGAAACACCAGCTCCTTTAATACTCTTGAGGAGCTATTTTAAGTAAACTTAATTCCCTTTTAAGTGAGGCAACTATCAAGAGACTTACCGTGAGTGTCAAAGATGTGAAGAGTATCAGCAGTTTTATTGCATTGGCTGGCTGGCTTTATTGAAAGGGAGGCTACAAATTTTTCTTTTACTGGACAGTAGTCTGTCCAGCATTCAGACACCGAAGTGCATCTGTCCAAGTCTCGCTGGAATTACTTGTAGTAACTCGGAGGTCAAGGGATGCAGTCCTTCAAGCCCTCTTCATGTCTCTTATATTGTTCTTAGCTTGAGGACAGTATGCTCATTTTGTATACGTTTTTGTACCCTTTAGATGACAGTGAGTGTGATCTTGTCCCACATCTGAGTCATTAGGCAACACTGCTGAATTTTGTGCTTTCTTTTTCTCCTTATCTGAGTCAGTCTTGGGGCTCCAGACTTCTGGTTTATTTTCCCATTACCACTTCTAATGGTTTCAGTCTGTCCTTTGTTTTAATCCTTTTCCTGATCTGGGTGTCCTGAGAAACTGCTTAAAGGTCTGCTGTGATCTTTTTGGCCTGCTCTTGTAAGTGATACCAACACATAGCCATTCCTACCACTCTGTTCCTTCTGGCGCTTTGACACCATTACGTTCTCACTGATATGGTCTTAGCAGAAAGACGAGTTCTTGAAAACAGGGTATGGATAAAGCTGTGGGTAAAGTTAGTCTTAAAATTTAAGTGTAAAATGTCAAAACTGTATCTTGATTATAGGGAAGAATGTTACTGTATAGAAGTGGAAATATGGGAAAGTAATGCCAAATGAAAACATCCTGTTTTGTGATAATGAGGAAGCTTGTGAAATGTAGGTATTGATAGATACCGGTCTCGTCCTGTGATGTGGGTGTTTCATAATACTGTTTTGTTGAAGTTATTTGTTTAACCGCAGTTAGGTATTCAGATGTGGTTCTATGACGCAGAGATACTTCTCAGATTAATAAAGACCCTGAAAAAGCAGAACTTTTCTTTGGCATGGAATCATAGACTTTCTAGTCTGCGTTTATTCCTATATTGAATGACTGTGGTGTCTGCAGAGTGCTTGCTGCTGGAGTCCAGTACTCTCTGACCAGGTTCTTTTAGATCTTCCACATATGGAGGGCATAATATTTAATATCAAATTTACTTATTTGAAGATAGCTGATGCTATACGGGATTTCTGATTTAGGAGAGTGATACAAAATATACTGAAAACAATACAAATGTAAGTTACAGTTGGCAAAATAAAGCAGTTGCAATACACAGTTCAGTCACAATACTGATGTGATTCCCATTACTGGTCTCTGTAATATGCTCACTGTCATGATGCTGGCATCCCCAGCCACCGGGAAGGAATGTTTGGGTTGAAACCAGCTCAGGCTCATTGCTCTCTTCGAAATTCTTTTGCTAGTTGTTTATTTTTTATACTCTTATGTTGGGCTGAGCCTCCCCCCATGCTGGCCTGGCTAACTCGGGGAGACATTTACACCACCATTTGATCCACTCAACAATTTTGAGCTCCACTCAGCTGTTGTTTAGCTGTTTACCTAAAACAAAGGCCACCCACCATTCCTCTTTGTGTTGAGCTAAAGTGAGCTCCTTTGCATTATAGCCAGAGCTCCTTGGGCAAATCACCTTTGCCCATCTCCACAGAGTGTTACATCCATTTTCGATCTTTATTCAGTCATAGTCCACTCCTAGGGGTTTGGTCAGTCACAGCTGCAGACAGAATAACATTTTCAGGAACCTTGACAGTTATTCTTGCATTTAGTAAGTAGAGAAAAGGGTATGGGCTGCTCTCTTTAGATGTTAGATGGGTGACAGACATTATTTGGGGAAGAAAATTTCCTGAAGATACTACCCAGTCAGAAAAGAGGCTTGTAGAGGGGGGGGCGCTTTTGGAACAGCTGTCATAACTGTGCGGTTTTCTATCTGGGAAATTAAAAGAAGTCCTAGAGGATCATTAGAACTAAAAGAGGAAAACTGATGTTAAGTAACTGCATTTGGCTTAGGGTTATTGTATTGAGTAGCTAGACTAATGGGAAAAGGATATTTTACTATCCAGAAACTTCCTGAATTGTGTATTAATATTCCTTCCTGCTTCCCCAAGAAAAATGAAAATAATAAAATCCCACCAGTCAGAATGGTATCTTTTAGAAAATAACTGTGGCTCTGTTTGTATGACTTTTATCTTCATAAGTTATAGGGAAAGATCAGTTCTTTGTAAAACAAATCATGAAGGCCTTTCCTGTAAAGAGATCTAGTGCATTCTTTGCCATATCATGGCTGCATATTCAGTAAGTTCTTTTACTGAATCAAAATCTGGCTCTGCTAAAAACTCAAAACATTTATTTGCTCAAAATGAGGCCTATTCTGCAGAAAGATAGATGTGTTTGGTTCCAGTAGGCCGTTATGTTATTTCTGGAAATATTGCTTATCTGAGACCTGAGGTTGGGAGAAGGCAACAGTAATACTTTTACATTTATAATCTCAAAATAGGTAGTTATGTACTAGTTTGTTAATGATCTACTAAATGCTGCCCTGTGAACAATAAGCAGACTTTCATTTTTGTTGCTTGCAGTTATATAGGAGAAAAAATAATTAACTGTTTGAATGGCTTAATTCTTTTTGGTATTTTTTACAGCTAAGAGGAATTCCTCATATTATTACTGAAGACTTGGACTATATGACACTTCTTCAATATGCAAATTTTACTCCAGGAAAACTGATGAGATTTATTTCATTAGTTTACTTTTTTCTAAGTTTAGACCTATGACTGGTTGTGATTGATTGATTAATTACGATAGATTTTGAGATTTTTCTAGCATAATTACGATAGATTTTGAGATTTTTCTAGCATGTATTATACAAGGTCTTCAAATAGGTTTCTCTTGTGAAGATTTTTGCTATCAAATTTTTTTGTGATGCCTGGAAAAATGAGTTGTTTTTCACTTAGAATTCATGCCAATGAAACTATTACTGTATTTCTCCTAAAGTATCTTCGTAGTAACAAATTAAAACTTAAACAATCCATACTTTTTCATGCTTCTAACAGATTTCTACATAAAATAAATCTGGTCAGCATGTAACCTATGCTTCTTTTTTTGTTTTTCCTTCCCTTACCTCCTCTCCCTCCAGGGAAAATGCCATATAATAAGAAGACTGCTGGAAAAAGAGCCCCTGCAAAAAGGAAACTTGCTGAAGTGTTTGCTCTGGGGGAGGTTCTAGCAGATACATCAAGAAAAGAATGGAAATTAGGTGTCCCTATAGGGCAAGGAGGCTTTGGACGCCTATACCTTGGTAAGTGTAGTTATCTTTGACAATGCTTTAAAATGGAGAGTGAGATGTTTACTTATTCAAAGCAATGAAAAATTGACCCAAAATTAGAAATGCAGAGTGTCTTCAAGTGATCTTTTTTACTAGAACCTTAGCTTGGTTCCTGGTGTTGGGAAAAAATGACAAGAGTGGACAAATGGTCATTGTAAGCACTGTGGTTGTATGAGATTCCAGTGGTAGTTCATTCTTTTTTTTTTTTTTTTTTTTAAAACCAAAATCTTTATTACTTTTTAGCAGTGAAAGGATAGTTTAGTATTTATTTAAATTTGATTTTTGGTCTGGCTGAAAGAAGGGATTTTTGCAGGAGTGTCCTTATGTCACAAATTCTGAACTGAAGCTGTCTAAGCATATTCTATGGAGGCTCCTGATCAGCCAGTATTTTGGCTGGTTTTGACTTTGGTGCTGCTTTTGTCTTTTTCATTGCCTTGTGAACTGACATAAGTCATATACTTTTTTTATGTAACCGATGCTCAAAAGAAATTGAAATCTTGGACTTTACGGTTTAAAGCATCAGCACTGATCTTGTTTTGCTATGCTGTTTATTGAATTCAAGGAAAACTTCTTTTAGTGGATAGTGTTCCATACTTAGTATCTCTGTTACTTGAAGAGATGAACAGATAAGAGAGGTCTTGAGGATACCTCAGGGAATTAAAAAAAACTTGATTGCCCCTAGTTATTTTCCAAACAATTTTAAAGGAATGAAAGTTAATGTGATCATGATAATGAGGTTTTCTTTTGCTATGCACTTATGGTCTTCCTCCTCTTGGTGAAAAAGTTGCACTGAATTCATACTGAGTTGGAAAAAAAAAAAATTCTGTCCTGCTTTCAAAGTGAACAGACTGCAGCATAAGTGGATTAAGAAGAAAAACAGGACCAGTGGGTGGCTTCTTGCCAGAGAAGCTCTCTACTACTTACTCAGCCTTGCTCAATGAACTACTAAATTTACTGAGACTGGAGTTTCAGCTCACTCAAATTGTGTAGTTCTTCATGTTAAGAATTCCTGCATTGTTCAAGCCAAAGCTTGCTCTCTGTTTACTTCCCCATCATTTGCACATTTGCATCATTGCCCCTGACCGTTCCTGTACTTCGTGCTTGCCTAACTTGATGTCCTTCATACCTGTATCTCCTTCTGTCACAAATATCAACAGCTTAGTAGCAACAGAAAGTCACTTTTGGATATGTGACATGGCAAAATAGTAGAGAGAATGTTTTTTTTCATCTTTATGTCCACAACTGTGTATGTTCATCACAGTCCTAGAAAACGAAAGAAATGCTATTGACTAGGAAAAAGTTATTGAATAATAAAAAAGAACTCCTTTATTTGGTAAACTGCCTGTTCTCCTCGAACAGAAGGGAGAATGCAAGACCATATATATCCATATAGAGTAGTCTTGCCATATAGAGTAGTTCTCTTACCAGTCTAAGGTATTGATATATGTTCACATCAGTACTTAATTGCTTTATCGTTTGTTTGTCCATGCTGCATAGCAAATAAGTGTATGTTTTGTGACAGTTTCCTCTCCTACTACTAATATATGCTTCCTTTTTAACAGCTGATGTTAATTCTTCGAAGTCGGTTGGCAGTGATGCACCTTATGTTGCAAAAGTGGTAAGAGAGCATTTGAATCTTTACTTCTCAACTTGAAAATGTTTGTTCTAGAATAGCATGTGTAATTTAAAACATCTTCTGACTGAAAATAATACAATTGCATAGTGCTGTTTAAAATAAAAGTGTGGTGATATAGAGGAATGCTGCTGAGAATTGGGACTTCTATGTATGAGGGTGGATAATGGAACATCAGCAGAGTTGAAAAAGTTCATGAAATAGATCAGATTCTGTTTCATTTGCTCCTTTCTGTAAATAGCCCAAGTACCACAAAATTAATGAAATCTGGCTAGCTTTTGGAGAATTTCTGTGATTCAGCAGTGAGTCTGTGTGAACTGTTGTTCACCACTGGATGTTGGTAAGCTGACAGATGGCTTGGGAGTAGAAACAGCAAAACTTTGATTCCTGAGGTCCCCACAGATATAAAGTCCTTTAAATGTTTTATCATAAAACACATACGTATTCTCATTTCTGTTGAATTAAAATGGCATTGACACATAATGTTTTTAACCTAATGATTAGAGAGAAGAAAAGCATTGTTGATAGCTCATTTTTAGCCCATTGTAGCAAATCAGCGAATTCTTTTTATTAGTTGACATTTTCTTATGTTTTTGATCTTAAAATAAAAAAGATTTATTTAACTTTTTTTGGCTATAATATTCTCTTCCTAAGGTATAAAGTATTTTTTCTTAAATTTTGCTAGATTATTTTGTATAGATCCTACTATTATATATGATGCCCTGGTAAAGTCTTAGTAAAAAACCTGGGAATATGGGAATAGCCATAGTAGATCCAGACCATTCATTATCTTGGTGGTACTTCTGGTCCTGTGACAAAAGTGAATACCAGAAAACTGTACAAGAACTTCACAATGTAAAAAAATTAGTTCTTCAGCACAGTTCAGAACTGCAATGTTTTAATCTTTTATTTATTAAACTATATGGTGATACTGAAATGCTTTACTGCAATAGATGGCCATTTATGCAAATATGTTAATACTTTTAACACTTGTTCCTGAAACGAAAAGATCAGGTTAATTTAGAATAAAATGTATTTTAGTTAGTATATTCCTTTAATCTTGATATTTATATCTGCTGACTACAGGAAGATTCTAGAGTACTGGTTTTGATACTGTTCAGACACCCCAAGATACTGTTGGTGATGACCCTCTTTCTGAAATGTTGTCACTTGCTGAAAAAAGCACCGCTTACAATGCAAATGTCAAACTACCACACTTTTAACATCAGCGTACTGCTGCTGCCTTAGGTGTTTGTGGGCAGGAATTCCACGTAGACCGGGAGCACCAGCCTGCAGCTGATGCATGGTGGCAGCCTGCTTTTGTATGTCCAACCTGTGCCATCGAGGGCAGGGGGTGTCCGTTATGCAGGAGCTGTGGCCTGTTGTAGAGGCAGATAACAGGCATTCAAGGTATCAGCAGTGGCTTGCCTATGAGAGGCATTGGCTCCTAATTACTGTCTCCTGCTGAGTTTGGACGGATCAGGAAGCAGAGCGCCATTTAACTTTCATGGAAGCATCCATTTTGACTTACTTGGAAAATCGGCAGATATGCATTATTTTATGCTGTGCGTAATTGCTATCCTCCTCTTTCCCTGAGCTTGAAACCTGTGCATCTGCTTCTCTTCTCCTCCACTTTGGGCTTTGAATATAGGAAGAGTTGTCATAACTTTTGGGTTACTTTTGCGCTAGATTCACTTTGTTGCAGCCATTTGTAAGTACCCCCATTGCTAATCTCCCAGATGACTACTCACTTTTAATTTGTCTTTTATAATTTTGTCTTTATGGCAATAAAGAGTAGCCCCAGTGTTTGTGCTGGCCTCACAAATGACCCATAACATATTATGCCTCTACAGTCTAGTATAACACAACTACGGATAAGGGCCTATTTGCTGATGCCTGGGTGATTCCTAGTTGATCCATCAGCTGAAGCAAAGTGGTTAACAGCCTTGAACAATTATTAGTGTTTAACAAAATATGTGCTTCTATAGTAATGTTCTTCAAATTAAGCTATTAAAGCGGGATGGAAATTGGCTTAGTCTTTGACATATCCTCATAGTATTGATGTCTGAGCAGTATGAAATGAATCACAGTTTTTATTAAAAAAAGAAATGCTTTTTAACATGTGGACCTTTCAGATGTCATTGTTCAGGAGTGGATGCAGAGTTTAATAACACTTCATTAAATTGCTGACTAAAAAAGATCGGAATTCTTAAAATACTACTTGAAGAAATTTGTTGGGTTTTAACACGTACTCCATAATCTCTTTCATTATGATATATTTTCTAATTAGACTTTAATTTCAGTTTTGCAAATTGTGTTTAGAATGACCCTGGGCATAAAGTTGTAGAAATTTGTGTTTGAAGTCTTTCTGGTTTTAGCGTATTGTAAGATGACTAGTATAGCAAATATTGGACATCATTACATGAGCCTTTTTAACACAGCGTATGTATTTATTTATCTGTATGTAGAATTAATGGTATTATGAGGAAACAGCCTCACAGTCAACATGAAGATCTGTTTTGTGGTTAAATCATTTATCCATCCCCTCAAGTATGAAAAGATACCAGATTTTCAGCATTTGCTCTGACTAGAGAAAGATACATCTTCCCCCCCCCCAGCACTGAGACATATTTTTTTGTGGAATAATTTATTTAAAGCTAAATATTTTAAGAATTTTTAACACCTACAGTTTTTCACTATATTTCAGTAAGAAAATAACATTCTTCAAACCTATGTAAATTGAATCAAAATAATATGTATAATTTATGTTCTAATTAAGTTAGAGTATTAGTGGATTATGCTACACAGAAACAAGTGAATAGGTCAAGTAGCGTTTGTCCGAGATAACTGCAGTATAAGAATTCAGCTATTTAACCCTTCTCCTCTGTATATATAATCTCTGTATCACTAATTTGTTGTCCATAGTGGATAAATAAACTAACTGAAAGTAGATATACATGTACCAAAGTTTATGTGCATTGATCGGTTGGTCTAGTTGTGGGGTTTTTTTCAGGTTCATGGCTTAAGTCTGAACGTAGGTCCCACAAGGAGGGGCCGGAAAACTGTTGTCTTGGCTCCGCTGCTTATCAGGGCGATGCTGCTGGAGAAAGTGAGGTGGAGACAGACGGTAGCTTTGTAATCGAGTGTCCAGGCCTAGGAGTGGTGCCTAAGCTGGTATCTGCTCTCATTCTGACAGGTCTTCCTACTCTGCCTCTGAGCCAATACATCAGGTGCACACTAAAGCCCACCTTCATCAGTGTGTTTGATCTCTTTACATTGCTTCGTTAATGTTGGACAGCAGTAAACCTCTATTAGCTGAGTGGTATAGTCTGGCCTTTAGCAATTTTCTGGATCACTACATCTGCATTTAAAAGTTACAATTAAAACCATTTAAGATTGACGTTATATATCTTGGAACTTTTGCTAATATCATGTGATTGTATTCTTTCTGGGTTTCTTTGCCAGTAATCACATACCTTTTTTTGTTAGATTTTTTTAAGTATGGGATATTCCAAAACAGGTATTTTCACTGAGATAGAATGAATTTGGACATATATGAGTAACTAGACTAAAATAAATTGCTTAAGCTTATCTCAAAATCAAGCACTTAAAAGTTGCAAGAGTTTAAATCACTTATTTTCTTTTCTGCACTAAGTTCTGGAAATGTAGAGTCGAGGTACTTGCCCATTTGCAGTTCTTGCAGTATTTCGAAGCTTTGGTGTTTTCAAACCAATTTCTCTCTTGCACTTCACTTGTTATACATGGTTACCATAGATTTGTCCCTCGAAAATGGAACTGAAATACCTTATGTTAGCTTAACTACAAGGCAGACTCTGAAGTCAAAATAGGTGTAGTTCTTATAATTCAGTTTAAGAGAAATTGTGAAATCCTCTGTAATTTTTACCTTGATCAACTAATGTATGAAGGGAACAAAATACCTTATGTTCAGCAAGAATTTAACTTTTGTTAAGATTTTTCCATCAAATAATTTCAGATGTTATTTTGGGCTCACTAATGGCTATTGCAACTGATGCAATCCAGCTTTAATCTGGAAAATCTGAGATAATGAATGTTGTTTAATGTTCTCTGCTAAACTTTTGCTGCCAATTATTGGTAATATTTCTACACATTTCAGTTAATTTGTTATTCTTTAATCTCTTGTTATGGGAAAGGATTCTTTGATACCCTTAATGTTAAGCAATTCACTATAAAAATAACTTTTTAGAGCCAACCTTCTTTTATAAGAAGAACATATTCTGTTGAATTTATCAGCACTGGGTAGAGCATTTGAGGGAGAATGTGCTTTTATAGGGTGAATGTTACGTTTTGTGAGCTTTTAATAATTATTAGGCACTAACACGGCAGTTTTTAACTAATTTTAAATTGTCTTAAAGGAACCCAGCCAGAATGGACCTCTTTTTACTGAGTTAAAGTTCTACATGCGAGCTGCTAAGCCAGATGAAAGTAAGCAGTCTATTAAAATGTTTTTAATGAACTACAAGCATTTAGGATATAGACCCTACAGGAGTGAGGTCGAACTTTAAGAGAATTTTTTTAGGTCATTTTCAAAATTATTTTTAAATGATTGAAATCTAATTCAGACATATAGTAAAATTAGGGGGTTTTGGTAAGATGTTCTTTATAGTTGTGTTCATGGTATTGTCTAAATTGAAACTTCAGTTGCATCTCCGTCCCTACAACAGATGTGTCATTAACTTTCCAGTATACTTTGCGTACAAGTTTCCATGAAATAAGCAGCTCACATGTATGCAGAAACTGTAGTGATGTGAGTAGTCCCTTTTTATGTAAGTCTCTACTGATGGGAATTCATTAACTTATCTTTATTTGTATTTTCAGTTCAGAAGTGGACTAAGTCCCATAAACTGAAATATTTAGGCGTACCAAGATATTGGGGTTCTGGCTTGCATGAAAAAAATGGAAACAGGTGACTATATCTTTCGTTGGCATATACTGGGATTTATTTCATCCACAACCACTATCCCTTTTAACCTAATTCACTTTGTAAGATGTATTTTCCACCTATCTTCATGTTGTTCATTTCTGCTATGAAGTTTTATGTTCATAACAGGATGTGTTTAAGGAATAGATGAATAGATACATTTATTTGTATTGTTTGTTACTCGTATTTGTCTGTTATATTCTTAGTGATTTAGTTTCCATTTATCTCGAACATTGCTGTAATACAGTGGTGCTATATATATATGTGGTTTAGAAGCTTTTCATATTTGAATTAAAATAAAGTCGACTTCTAATGTATAAGTCTTTGAATAATATGACTACCTTTAATGTTTTTCTTGTGGTGTGGTGCGCACTTAAAGAGTATTTTCACTCACACATATAAAGGACTTGGTGCTCTCTAAATCTATTTTATTTTCCCTAGCAATACTTTTTTTTACTTAATCTGTGAGCTAGAATAATTGATATTCTCATGTTAAATTTGTCTTAAGTCTAGGGATAGTTTTTAGTATTGTTGCATGTCATGAAGGGTTTTTGTTACTTGGTCTTGAATGTTATGCCAGTTTATGTAACAGTCCTTGTTTCCTAATGGGCTTTCTCTATACACCTATGCTGCAAAGGAGTTTTACTAGTTCTCTGGCAGCTTTTAGTAGGTCAGGCTTCTTTGTGTGGACCACTACACAGGGCAGTTGGTATGTATGCCCTAGTATGTCAGAAATATCATTTCAGTAAGTCCTCAACTTTAAAAACTAATCTAATGTAAAAACAACATTAACTTTGAGAGGCAGAAGTAAATATAACAGAATTATATTTTTTTCCCAAATGAACTTTTATTTCCATTCAGTGTTTAATGCGTGAGATTCTTTAATATAGCTACTATGAGCTCTTACAGTAATAGAATCAGTTTGGCTATAGCAAATGAGTATCAGAACACCTTTGGCAAGTGCGAGATTTTTGTTTTTAATGATAGGTTAAAAAAAAAAAGGTTGTAATAGGTTTCAAGAAACTAACTTTTTTAAGTAACCATGTTAAGTCACTTATTTATAAAGTAAAAAATGTATTTCTGTAAGTAATTGATGCTTGGTTTTACCTATAGTGAATTACAATACAGATACTTTCCTCTGTGGGTACTTGTTATTGTATTGCATAACTAGCTAGGAATAAAGAACAGTTCTTTTGATGGATGCACTTTTGACTAGCTGATGTAAAAAAAGTTAAGAATTGGTGTACAACATTAAAAAAAAGTCAAGTACTTCCCACATATTTGTGTTCTTTGTACCTGCAGTTTATCTTTTGAGAGATGTTTTCAATCAATAATTTGTACAATTAAGACAGATAAAATACTTTGCTAAATACAATTCAGTAACTTTGCTGTTGTTTTTTCCTTGAATTTAGTTATCGTTTTATGATAATGGACCGATTCGGCAGAGATCTTCAGAAGATGTATGAAGAGAATGCAAAGCGATTTTCCCATAAAACTGTACTACAATTAGGCCTGAGAACAGTAAGTTTAAAAAATATATTATATTTTTTACGATCTGGCTTCCCTGGGTAAGTCTTTCGGTTAAATCACACTTTTGGGCTGAGTACAGGTCCTCTGCTGGGTGGAGCTGGGTACTGCATTTATATGACTGTATTTTGTTTTGTTAGCTTGATATTCTGGAATACGTCCATGAGCACGAATATGTGCATGGAGACATCAAGGCCTCAAATCTTCTTCTGAGTTACAAGAACCCTAATCAGGTATTTCTGATGCATTTTATTCCTCATGTTTTAAACCTTCTATTTGACAACACATGGAAGTGCTTTGAACCTGTGAAATCTAGCAGAAGCTCATTTTTAAGAATGTATATGGTAACATTATTTCTGCTTGACATTTATATCTAGTTAATATTCTACGATTTTTTTTATGCATTTTGCTGGACAGTTATCAAATTGACTATTTGCCCTAAATAATATTCTAGAGAAATTCTCAAGATTAAAAAAAAAATGACTCCTAAGTAGGTATTTGCAGGTGGAAGCTTAAAATTATATAGCACACTGGTAAATTACGTTTGCCTGTCTGCATTGTTACCTCATTCCTTTGTTCAAGAAATTCATCAGGTAAGTGTTCTGTTACTTAGAAAAATTGGTCTTTAAAGTGTTGATTGTTCCACTTGATTTATGGAAGTCTTTCATTTTTCTGCATTTTTAACTCTCTTTACTATTCAAACAACGCATATTAGAGTTTCAGATTTATGTATGTCTTCTTGCCCAAATGTTTTAGCTCATGAAATAAGTAAAATAATCTCAGTTCTCTTAAAGTAGCTGTGGTGTTAGTGAGAAGTAATAGTATGTAGTAGTGTTCAAATGGGACAGCTGAATTTAAAGAGGGTAGGACAAGTAAGTGTATTTATAACTCTATGAACAGTACTTTTTTTTTCCTTCCACATTTAATCTTACTGCTAATAACTGACTATTTTACTGTACTTGTCCTCTGCATCAGCAAGAAACTACTTCCAGATCAGACTGCTATATGGAAAACAACAAAACCTGTCTGACATGATGTTTTCAAATCATATGTAGTAATCTCAATAAAGGACTGAGAAAGGATCATTTAAAGTCGAAAAACTCACTGTTTTTAATACTCCCAACCATTCTCAGAAGTTCTTAAAAAGTTACATTTATTATTTGTGTATTTCTTTGTATTTATAGTTCTTTAATCTTAGAATTCTTTGTGGAAATTGCTAGGTGTACTTGGTGGATTATGGACTTGCCTACCGATACTGTCCTGAAGGTGTTCACAAAGTATATAAAGAAGATCCTAAAAGGTGTCATGATGGAACTATTGAATATACCAGCATTGATGCACACAAGGGTGTGGGTAAGGATGTAAAACTTTGTTCTTGGCAATAGGCATTTGTGCATCCTTTTTATAAACACAAAAGACTTTATTTGCTGCATTGAGTTTTGCAAACAACCAGGTTTCTGAATCTATAAAATTATTTTTTCCTCTCTGTGGACTATGCTGGCATTTTTCTTTTTTTCCATTTACTAACTTTTACTTTGGTATTAATTTACTGTATTTTTAATGTAACTTTCTTAGATGGATTTCCTCAACTTATAAAGACTGTTTAGATGTTTAGTGTATTGCTTTTTATTAACTAAGTAGAAATGGAATAGTGCTTACGAGATCTTGATAGAAAAACAGGCCCTGTTTTCAGGAGATAAATAGTTTCTGTTATCAATGTGAACGTTGTTACTTCATATTTGGCAAAGATGCACAATATTCTTGTTTATGGCTTAATATTTAGAAGATTTTTAAATGAAACTTCATTTAATTATGAGATGATATTTCATAATTATGCGTATAGTCACTGAATATCAAAAGGCAAGAAGTGAGAAAAGGTTGAACATGAAAAGGACAGGTCTATGTCTGATTAAACATTGAGGATTTATAGTCAACACCAGTTTTATTTTCTTCGTTCTTAAATTTTGTTTTATTAGCATAAAAGTGTGTCCTGCAAAAATACCAGTTGTTGAAAATTATGATTTACTTCAGGATGAACTGTTGCACCTATGCTTAAAACTGAGCATGAGCAAGATGACTTGATTTGCCCATTTATACTTCTAGTGTAGTCTGTGGTCAGTGTACATGTAGGTGGTTTTTGGTTTTTTTGGCAAGGCTTAGGAATCTGATCTATTATTGTTCTTTGTTCAGTTTTCAGGCCACATAAAATATTTCAGCATCGTGGAATTTTTTTTTCAGGAGCTGGGGTTTTAGCACTATTACTTTTTTATAGAAGAAGGGAAGTAAAAACTGTTTTGAACAGAAAGTCAATCATTTCACTAACTTGCTCTATTTTTTCCACAACTGATATACTTAAAAAGCTTCCCAAATTGGGATAACTGCAGTATGTCATATCCTTGAATAAAGAGATTAATAAAGGACTTGAAAATGAAGTTATCCTTCCAGATGTAAAAACAATATTTTTTCCTTCCCTGCTTTCACGCTAAAATAAAGAAATAAGTAACAGATACAGTAGTGTTACATTGTTAGCATTGGCTTTCTATTGTCTTAACATATTTACAAATTTTAACTGTTGTTAAACTACGTGTGCTTTTATTAGCTGCTCTTATGGTTCTGTTTTTATATGTGCGTATATATTTAGCACCATCGAGACGTGGTGATCTGGAGATCTTGGGTTACTGTATGATTCATTGGCTTAGTGGCCATCTACCATGGGAGGATAATTTGAAAGATCCAAATTTTGTCAGAGACTCAAAAATCAGGTGAGAAACTACTTGTTTTCTTTCTCTTTTGAAATTGAAAATAGGAATGAAAATGTCTTAATGTAGAAATGCTTTGTACTTTCAGTGTGCTTCCTTTTGGTGAGTAGGCTATTGTTTTATATACCCTGCAGTTTCCCTTCATTGTGTCTCATGTATCCTTGGTTTGTAATTAAACTTTACTTGTACTGTTCTACTCTGTCTTCTTTTGCATATGTGAGATGGTTGTTTATCCACCACAGTACTATTGTTTTAGAATACTGCCATGCTTAAGCCAAAAAGCACTCTTTATCAGCATGCAGGTAACCATTAGTCCTGCTTTACAGAAAGAGAACTGAAGCATATTGTCAGATATTTAATATGAAGAAAGCTGTCCCAGCACAGCAGTTTCTGTCTCATTAACAAGTATTTGTTATCTCGCTTCTTTATATCTACTTGTAACACTTCGGTCTCCATCAATGTTAGCAAAGCTCCCCCCTCTTTCCCCTCAGTTATTATTTTGGCAAGGGATCTGCTCTGAATAATATCAGCTAGAGAAAGAGTCCTCTAGCAGGAAGAGGCGAGAGCATTGGTATGTGAGGGTTTAAAATGGACCAGTTCTTTTCCTTCAGTCTTCTACTTGCTTGCTTTTATAGGAATCAAAACCTGTTGAACAAAAACTTACCATATTTCAGATAGCCTGTCTGGTATTCGTCAGGTTCTCAAATGTACTGCACTCGTGAAAATGGCTGTGCTAAGTCATACCAAAAGTTTATCTAGTAGTGTTTCCTGTCTCTGACAGTGGCCCAAGCTAGGTGCTTAGGAAGTCTATCAGAACAGGGCAAGATTCAAACTTTGAAAGAAACAATAGTTTTGAATAATTTTGTTTTTCAGATGTAGAGATAATATTTCAGTTTTGATGGACAAATGTTTTCCTGGGAAAAATAAACCAGGTAAGAACAACTATTTTAAATTAAAATACTTTGGTTTGTACCATGTGGTAAGCATTCTCTAATCTGTTTTAATGTCCTTTTTCTTAAAAAAAAAAAAAAAAAAACAACCCATCAGTCTGTTTGGGTGCCATCACCAAATTGTAGACAACTTTAGACAATAGGTAGAAGCTCTGAAATTCGTATTTACATGGGGTACGTTGAGTGTGTACAAGGGAAGGCTGTGCTACTCTGTACTCAAATAAAAAAAGATCAATTCAGTTGCTGCCAAAGGTGTAGAGTTGTCAGACTGTCAGCAGCTTTTTTCCTGAGAGGTGTGTTGCAGGCATTGTACTCTAATCTGTTGCTTCTATAAGTCCTCCTTGTTTACTTAAGTTTGTACCTATTTTTCTTCTTTCTTCTATCAGCAACAACAAAGTGGCATGAATTAGATGATTGTCGATTAGGAGAAGTTTAGACTCTTCCTTTTGGCTGCAGTTATATGAACTGCAGACACTGTGTTGCTTCTGACTAAAGACAGTATTAAGTATTTGCAAACATGAAATGTGTAAGTTGATTTTTCACAACTGAATTTTAGAGATTCAAAACTTGTAATGCAAACTTGAAGTCTAGATCGTTTCTTTTTGGTATTGGCCATTTGCTGAGTAGATTTTTTTTTTTTTTTTTTAAACCTGACTATTAGAAGTAAACTTTCTTGGCATCTTAAATATTTAGTTATTTACAGCTACTACTGGTGATCAGAAGAGAGTTTTCTCTGTCAAGTGTGACTTGTCTGGTTTTTCAGTGGTCAAATGTTTCATGTATTTTTAATATGTGTTTCAGTCTTGAACTGATGAAGTTCTGAGATAACATCAAGTTTCCTTTTCAAAATTTTTAAATATAGACATAAGAAATATCATGTAAACAAACATTCATTGGTGAAGATTGGCCTATTACATTTTTTATGACTGACTGTTTTCTTCATTGCAATGAACGTGTAAAAAACAGTGATGCTGTCATCACTGGGTAATGAACCTTGGTATAATTTTTTTTCTAAAACGTGTTGTAGTAAAGTCATAATTATGAGTTTATAAATAACCATTTCAAAAAATAGCATAAGTAGTGCATGCATGATTTCTGACTCTTGTGGTAAAAGTGAATGATTAAAATGTTTTCAAATAGAAATTAATTGGAGGTACCATTTCTTTAGATGAAATAGCCAAATATATGGAAAAGGTGAAGCTACTGAGCTATGAAGAGAAACCTGTTTATCAGCATTTCCGAGAAATACTTCTGCAAGGTCTTAAGGCCATTGGGCAAAAAGATGATGGAGTACTTGACTTTGGCTTGTCAGAGAACGGAGA
Organism: Gymnogyps californianus; assembly: GCF_018139145.2. Lineage (NCBI taxonomy): Eukaryota > Metazoa > Chordata > Aves > Accipitriformes > Cathartidae > Gymnogyps > Gymnogyps californianus. Next base: position 56,033,653 of record NC_059475.1, read on the forward strand.
CTTGCAAACAAATCCCGTGCAAAAGGTTTTTACTCTAAAAATTTATGTCAGCTTTTAATGCATTTTTTTGAGCTAAATAAAAGTTAAAGGGGTATTGGAAGTAGGTGTCATAACTGCATCCAGTAGGAAATAAGCAAATAGTGAAATGTTTGTTTGATTAAGTCCTACTCTTATGCATTATTTCTCTAATTAAACTTCACTAATTGTTATTAAAACTTAATACAGAATGATGTTTATAGGTGTGCTTTCATAATAGATAATATCTTGGATAACAGAACATGTGTATATAGTTGTAATGACATTTGAACAGATGAACATTCAGTTAATTTACTTATTTTTCTTAAATTGGTAAAACTCCAGATGGGTCAAAATACATGTAAGGTAAAATAAGTCTAGTTTTTGTTTCATATTAGTTTCCTTTCTGTGACTAGTTCAAAGCTCAGTTTTAAGTATACATCTTTATGCCAAGTATTTGATTCTGGAATTCACATATTGAATTCACTGTGATCTAATATGTTATTTATGAGTGTTAACTATAGTGGTAGGCTAGGGGTATTTTATTCCTTTTATTTAAGAAGCCTTAAACTCTAGATTTGGACTCCCATTTGAGTAGAGTATAAGAACTTTTTAAGCTTTAGGGAAATCGTACGTTGAAATGGTTTATAATAACAATAAAAAATGGTCAAATAATGGAACAATAAATCATAGAATCATAGAATCACAGAATGGTTTGGGTTGGAAGGGACCTTTAAAGGTCATCTAATCCAACCCCCCCTGCAATAAGCAGGAACATCTTCAACTAGATCAGGTTGCTCAGAGCCACATCCAACCTGACCCTGAATGTTGCCAGGGATGGGGCATCTACTGCCTCTCTGGGCAACCTGTTCCAGTGTTTCACCACCCTCATGATAAAAAATTTCTTCCTTGTATCTAGTCTGAATCTACCCTCCTTTAGTTTAAAACCATTACCCCTTGTCCTATCACAACAGGCCCATTATTATTATTATCCTGTACTTCAAACTGCATTTATTACTTGTTTATTTGCATGTGTTAACAGGTGGGCAGTTTATTGGTTCCTTTAGCATGAACCAGGGAACTGAGAATTATAATACAGGATAATAGTACAAGAATTCTGCCTGCTTACTGACATGATCAGCAATGTGTTAAAGATGGGCAAAAAGCACAAAAGAAAAAAAGCTGTAGGATTTTAAAGTCTTCTGAGGGTATATGTCCAGCTTTTCTTCTTTTTGCCCAGTAAATAGTACTTTGGCTAAAATCATACAGCCATGGCTTTTATACTAATATTTTCTGCTGAACTGAGTGTAAAGATCTGTCCAAAAGGAGAGTTCATTAGCATAAATTCTTCTGTTCCCCCTGTGGATCGACATGGCTTGAGACCTGTGTTTTGGGGGGAAAAAAAAATCGTTTTTAATGGTTGGCTGGTTTCTTTGCTGAATAAGTTGGCCTGCTGCAGAGCCAACATCTGTGACCTTTAATGTCCTTGTCCAGCAGAGATGGCTGGTGCACATTTCCAATGGAATAAAATTTCAAAAATCTTATTTCTTTAGCCAATATCAGTCAAGACCATTCCCAAAGGGTGGAATAATACTTTTCCGTAGGTTCTTACCTACTAGCATCAATTAGGAGTTAGCTTTTACATTGGGTTTTAGTGGGGGTTTTTGGTGTTTTTGTTGTTGTTGTTGGTTTTGGGTTTTTTTTTTTTACTTTGAGGAACCATATGCATGGTCAGCTTGCTCAGTTGTCACAAATATGTTCAAGCACTTGCATGAAACAATGAGTGTTACTGGCCCGTTTGAATAAGTGTTTTCAGCTGTTCACTTCATATTGCAGTGGACTTCATGCTAGCTACTTCATGCCAGCTACTGTTAGAGTGTCCAGACAGAATAACATTGCTTGAAATCAGGTTGACATAGCCTCCTTGCTTTTGACCAAATACCAGGACAGATGACTCTTCCTTCTATGTTGGATTTTCTAGGCCTTGTAACAGCTGTGGTGTAGGCTAGAGTAGAAGAATAGATTGTGTCAGTCCTCCTTCCAAGGGCATATTTTGCACTTTTCTTCAAGAACGAATGGAAAGAGGGTCTTCAGAAGGATGTCTTCCTTCCCAGAATATATGTTTGGGAACTCATGCTACTAGATTTTTCTTCCAGGGGGTATCAGACATTAATGAGAGGCTAGGAGAACAGGAAAATGATTTGTGCTAGTTGAGAATAGCTGGACACCTAGACACACAGAGGAAGAAAGGAAGAACATAGAATGCTAATTAAAATTACATGTATTTTCGGCTGTGACAGGAAGCTCAACTTGATGACTGTTTTAAAGATAAGCTCCAAATTCCAAACCGTGTTAGAAGCTGCTTTCCATAAAGATAATTTACCACTAATCAGTAGCATCTTGCCTCTGAAAGCCAGTATCTTCTAGCACATGCTGAATTTCTTTTGGTGTCCTTAATGTCTAATTTGGAAAAGAAAAATGCAGTCTGGCATCCACCCTTGAGAAGATGGTGACCTCTAATATAGAGTATTTATGGCATTTTGGCTGTACTGATCTTTTAATCACAACAAGTCTTAAGACACCTACTTTTCAATTCCTTTGGGGCAATCTACCATAACACTTTCTTAAAACAGTGTTATTTGGTGTTCTGAAGTTACGCTATTTCATAGCTAGGAGACAATATTTCTAGCTTCTGTGTAAATAAATTCTTAGAATGTAGGATTCTCCTGTGCTTTCAGCTCGTATAGCTAATTGAGCCATGATGTGCATTATATATTGCATATAAGCATGGTTGTTCTGGAATCTCAGTCATTCTCCAGTATTGGTATCTGGCTAAAACTCACAGATGTCTGCTATATTAAAAGTTAACATTTTATTTGCTGTATGATGACTCAAGTTTCCCCAGATGTATAACTAAATGAAAGACAGTCCACAGTTCTGCTGGAGGTTGGGTTTTTTGTTTGGTTTTTTTTTCTATATAGTAAATGCATGTTGGTTTGTGTGTGTGATATTTTTATAATAGTTCTAGCAAAACAAGAAGCTAACAGTACCATGTGTTGAAGGAAGTATCTGGAGCTCCTGACTAAATTATTTAGGGCAAGGACCACATCTTACTTTTGTTTAGTCCTGAAGAGTTGCTGGGAAATATTGGGGGTAAACTAAACTGGAAAAATATGGATCTTAGTGATTTGTGTTTCCTTCTAATGTTCAGCTTCAGATGCGCAGGTGTTGCTTTTGTCAGATGAATGCTGCGTGATTTCTACTGCTATGTAATTCACCTGCATCAAGATTAAGAAACCACTTTTTATTAAATAAGCTTGGAAACAAGATAAATGTATTTTGCTTTTGTGTAGCATGTATTGGATATCTGTTTTTCTGATGAGCGTTTAAAATGTTTTCTAGTACAATTGGGAGGAATGCATTATCTCTCATATAAAAGCAGTACAGCGCTGAAATAGTCCTCCTTAATTTTGGTCAGAATGAACAAAAGTGTCTGTGTTTATTCCTGCCTAATGCATCACAAATCTGCTGACATGCTAACCTTGGAGTCTTGGCTGGTGGTAATCAGGCCTGTGCACCGGCAGGAAAGATGTACCTAATGCACTCCATCAGTGCAGTTTGCATATGGAAGTTCTCACAGGGGAGCTGCCCTGTGCCAGCTGAGGGTTACCTGCCCACTGCAGTTATTGTATGTAATTATCGAACCAATCTGTTCAGCCCAGCAGGGTTTAGATGGTAATCATGAAGCAACACTTTGGAAAGGAAAGATGTAATGCACTCTCCCCTTCTCTCATGAGCTATGTGAAGTTGTAGCCACTTTTAAGGCTGTATTAGTAAAGCTCTAGTCTCACACAATTAAAAAAAAATTAAAAAAGGAAAAGATAAACTCTTCTAGTATTCAGCAAAGTTATCATCTGTGTCTGATACGGATACAGGTCAACTCATCCGTTGTAAAAATCACATGGCTTTAAAAAAATAATCTTTCCATAACCACCTTAAGAATACTTTGCAATAGTAAGATTAATTGAATACACAGATAATAACAGTTCTATCCATTTAGAGGTTTTAAGATAATGTACCTTGAATAGAGTTCACGTTTCTCAAGTACCTCTCTTTGGAACAGAACCCATAGTTGCTATTAGAAAAAAATAATAATGTACTGTCAGTGGGTGTTAGCTACTTTTAAGCTGTGCAAAGAAAGCCTTAAGAAGCAAGGATCCAGATAAACTTGAATTTAATGAGGTGTAATTGCTTTTAAAAAAAGCAATTAACATCAACTTTGGGTAAAATGTTTTTCTGTGTTCTTTAAGATATTTCAGATTGCTCCTTTTTGTAACAGTTATTCAATGTAAATAAAAAACGAGGTTTTGATCATAAAAACTTGTGTTTTCATACATTAAAATTTCAACTCCTAATGTGATCTGCAGATAGGGGAACTGAACTTTTAAATTGTCTATTGCCTAGTACTAGTATTCTTGCATTAATGTATGACTAAATTTTCTCTACAACTGGAGATGTTTTATAATATGTGAAGAAATAATGCTTAAAATTGGGGAACACCTTGTGAGGATAAGATATTTTTTACTTTGTGTGGTCTTTTCTGCTCTTGAGGTCAGTTGCCTTTTTTTTTTTTTTTTTTTTTTTTAAGAAAAAAAGAAAGGCAGCAGCTGCAGCCAATGAGAGCACTGAAGCAGAAATGGAAGATACAGGAAGTCCAGAAAAAAAGAAACCTACTTCTTCTAGTAAGTCAAAAGATTGTTCTCACAGTCACATGTACTGGTTTGGTAGGTTAACCCTGGCTAAGGGCCAAACTCCCACCCAGCCACTCACTCCCCTCCTCAGTGGGACAGAAGGAGAAAATAGGATGAGAAAACTCATGGGTCAATACAAAGATGGGGAGATTGTTTACCATTTACTGTTGCGGGCAAAACGGACTTAACTTGGGGAAAATAAATTTAATTTATTGCCAATTAAAATAAATTTGGGTAGTGACAAAGACAAACATTAAAACAACACCTTTCCTTCCCCTCCTCCCATGCTCGACTTAACTTCTTCACTCTAGACTCCTCTACCCCACTCCCTGAGTGGTGCAGGGGGCATGGAGGGGAAGTGTGTTATGGTCAGTACATAGCATTTTCTCTCTGCTGCTCCTTCCTCCTCACATTTTTCCCCTGCTTCAGTGTGGGCTCTCTCTTTTGGGCTGCAGTCCTTCAGGGAAAAAAATGTGGTCCAGTTCCTTCAGGAAGTATCCATCTGCTCCAGTGTGGGCTCTTCCACAAGTTGCAGGGGATATCTGCTCCATCCTGGGTCCTTCATGAGCTACAGGGAATATCTACTCTGGTGCTGTGGAGCACCACCTCCTCCTCTGACCTTGGTGTTCCCTCTGCTATTTTTCACTCTCCTCCCCGCACTGCCACCCCCTGCCTGCCTGTCCAGTGTTTTTTGCCCGTTCTTAAATGTTTTCACAGAAGTGCCACAAACAAGTTGGGCTCAACTTTGGCCTACAGTGGGTTTGTTTTGGAGCCAGCTGCAAAGGGCTGTGTCGGGCACAGGACAGCACCTGGCCTCTTCCCACAGAGGCCATCCCTGTAGCCAACCCCAGCTTACCAAAACCCTGCCACATGGCCATATATACCCAATACAACTGTTTACCTTTAGCAGTTCAAGTGCTTTTGATCTTTCATAATTTCTTTTTAGATTAATAAAATTGAAATATTTCAACTTTGTGTAAGAAAGGTATACTCTCCAATTACATGCTGCCTAAAGCTGGTAGAAATGCTAGGTGATAAAAATTGGTGGTTGCACCCTCTTCTTTTGCCATCATTCATTTTCTCCTCCATTCTCATTTTTGTCCTCCTGTCTTGTCCAATTCACTGTCAGACTATGCTGACTGCTCAGGACTTCATCACAGTGTGTTAAAGCCAGGGGCTAGCAGCAGCAGCTTCCAAAAGCGAATGTATTTAAAGTCGAGGAAAGGATCAGCTATAAGGATAGAAAATGCTGAAGCTACATTTCAGATAATTTGGCATAGTTTCAGTATTGTCTGAAAAAAGTCATGGGCAGATAAAGTAGGATTATTGTAAGTCCAAGATCAGAAATCTTCAGTAGATCTGTATAGGGTAAGCTTATGGTGAGTATCCAGTCAAACTGTTTTCTGGATCTAACCTAACTCCTTCATGTAGATGTGAACTGAATTCAAGTAATTACAAAGATATTTTTCCTAAAGAATTTTTGATTCAGACTTTTAAGTAAAAGACCAGATGTTGTCCATGGTCATGTAGTCCAAAAATAATAAAGCAGTAGCACTGGAGTCTACCCCAAAACAAATCTGCTTGTTTAAAAATGGTTTGACGAAGGAGTATGGCAGGATTGGAAAATGTAACATTTCAAAGACCGTAATATTATTGGTAAGTTATGGATTTACCCTAGTATATTTACTCAAACAGTATGGTACAAAGTACAAGTAATTAAGCTAATGTTATTCCAGAAGGTGACACTGCTCTGTTCATTTTCAGCTGTTCACGTTATAGAATTCTGATCATTAAAATCAGTGATTATTTCTCTTACTTGAATGCCTTTTGAATTATTGGCTTCAATTTATTATGAATTTTCTAGTCTGTCAGTGGCTGAAAAAGTGTTAATTAGATTATACTTTCTTTCAAGGAAATAATTTTATTTGATATGATGCTGACGTTTATTCATAGTTTTACCATTTTAGATTTTATTTAAGACCTTATAATAAAATATTTAATACAGCTGACTGTTTTCTGATTGTGATTTGATACACGTGAGCAGAATATACTTTAATTTTATATTATATTTTATACTTCTTTTTTCCTGGGATTGTAGATTAAAATTCTCATAGAGATAAAAAAGAACTCGAGGAATTGCAATCCAAGTGGTAGCATCAGCTTTTTGTAAATGCTAAGTTTTTTCAGACTAAGTAAAGGTGTTTGGGAGGCTATATAGATTTTCAGCATCCAGTGTTTAAATTGAGTGATGGACGTAAGCTTAAATTTAAACCTCCTCTTGCCAATTCAATAGTTACAGGTGAAATGGTTCTAATTTCACCTTTTCATACTACCCAATTTAATGAATACCAAGTGAGGGGAGTATATCAAATGATTTCAGGTGAAAAGTGATACATGTTCTTACTCATTCTGTTCTCTCCAAATCTGGAATTAAAAACTTTACCACTTATTACATGATTCATAAATCTGTGTTGAAGGAAAGGGCAACTGTTTCATAATCTTTTGATCTTGATGCTTTTGATAAATTGAAAATAGCTGATTATTATAGAAATACTTAAAACTGTGTTTCCAAATCTGACTAGTTTTGTGTTACCACAGACTTGTTTCTCTGTTACGGGATTAGTCCTGTGACTAAAAAAATATCCTGAAGTTTACTGTCCAGTAAAATGGATAATTTCTTGATACCTCTTAATTGTCAAAAATGAAGTTTAGTCATAGAGGAACATTTTAAAAGTTCTTGAAATGCTATTTTATTGGTTTCTAAAAGGGGATATATATGGCCAGACAGGGGTTACTCTTCAGCTGTTCAGACAACATCTCATGAGTATTTGGACAGTGGCAAGAAGAGCCATGCAGCCTCTTGCTGTTCAGCTAATCAGCATTAACTGCATTTGACTATGCAGTTTGTCTAATCCACTCCAAAAGATTAGTCAGCCCCAAAAGATCCTGATCAGCTGTGCAGCAGTTTGAGTACACCAGGGTGCTCAGTGGCTACAGGGACTCTGCCAGTAATGAAATCTGCTACTGCTGAGGCTGGGGAGCCCCCAGGCTTGGTGGAGGAGGAAGAAAGAATGGCACTGAGAAAGGATGGGCATCTGGAAATTCTTGCTGCTTCTTTCTGCTCCCCCTGGTTGTTCTGAGCATAAGAGTGGCCACTTCAGAAGAGTTCAGAAAGGCCATCTCTTTCGATCATGTCAGCCATCAGTGTTTCTGAAGCTATCAAGCAAGAGTGTTAAACTCTTCTATTTAGGAAAAGAATTTCAGAAAGCCCTCAAGAAACAAGCTGTGTTGTACTTCCAAAATAAGATGCACAAAATTTTGTGGAATTCTTAAATTGTTTTTTATTTAATTAGCATGTTATCAGTTTCTTCTTTTTTCCTGTGATAACTGGAACCCATATGCTTTCCTGAAAGCTGGAATTTTAAGAGGTATCCTTTTTAAGGTAATATGGATGATGTTGAAGTATTATATTAGTAGTCAATGTCTCTCCACCAGGAAAAATGCGATCAGAAGAGATGATTTCTATTTAAATGAAAAGCTTTTCTCACACTGTTACAGCTCCATTTTCAGTATTAGCTGCCTTCGTGTATGATAGTAAAATATACAGGCTAAAAAGTGATGATACTGTTAAAGCAGAATACCAAATTCTGGCATAAACTGTATGTATCCACCAACGCTTCTGCAGGGGTGTACTGCATAATATTAATAGGGCTAATATGCTTATTTTTAATCAGTTTGTATGGCATAGGCAGCTAGTATAGGGAACTTCAGTGAAAATGGCATAAACGCTGGAAAAATAAGTTTCATGAGAATTTGTAAATAATCCTAGGTTCAAAGCTACCAATAGAGATAAAACCTCTACCACTGGCAGTTTGGTTTTTTTTTTTTTTTTTTAAATTGTGGGGTTGATGAAGATTGGGTTATAGAAATACAGAATTTTTTTAGAATAGGATTTTTTTTTACACCAGCCTTTTTTATTTTCTGTTGAGATTTTTTTTTTTAACCATTTTGGGGTTTATTAATTGGGACAGTATAGAGAGAAATACTAAAGTAGACATGAAAATGAAAGTACTGTATTTTTTTTAATGTACTTTTTTAATAGTCAGTACTGCTAGGAGTAGGAATTGTGCATGTCTGTATTGCTGGATAGCATCTAGCATGGTAAGGCCTTAACTGGGGTACTCTTGCAGTAAAAATAAAGAACTATGTCAACATCTCGGATATGAAAACAGTCATACTGATGGATTGGTTAGAAGGCATTCCAAAATGGAGGTTTAATAGTATTTCTCAATTAATAGGTACTTAGCTCTATGTTTATTTACATTGCATGGTTTTGCATAGATCAGTATCTGGGTTATTGTCTCAGACATCTTTGTTTTTCTTTATTCAAGCAAGATTTATTACTTAATGTTGGATTAAATCTACACTTAGGCTCATTTCTATATGTAGAGAATTATTAGCCTTGTCATCAAGCTTTAGGAGAAAGCAATTTGTATGGTTTTTTTGAGCTTGTTTATGGCGCCACTTGTTACTTGTCTTTCTACTCCACATCAATGCCCACATTATAGGTAGATTTCTACCTCTTAATTTTATACCCTAATACAAACATTTTCAGCAAAACCTGTACTGTACAATAGTTATTGTCTGTTATTCATCTGTTCCTTCTTGTGAAGGATTTGGTATTGACTAGCATCTGTAACAGACTCCAGGAGTAAGTGGGTATTAGTCTTAAAACAGTGTATCTGTCTCTGTGACTAGTCACCAAAAGATCTGTCCCTTTCTGTGCCATTCTTAGCCTTCCCTTACCTGTCTCAGGAATGTTGCAAGTTAAATGTTCTAGTATGAGAGTTACGTGATCTGGTTTTAGAAGTTAAAAGCATGTGCTGCTATGCTCTATCTAGAAATTAACAGGGAGATTCAGGTTTTAGAGCAGAGAAATACTGCTCTCAGTTGTCAGAAATATTGACAAACTCACTTCTATATTTTGCATTAAGTATATTCAAACACGATATGAAGTGATCTGTCTTTTTATGGCCTGCCCCAAAATTGTTTGAGGATATTCAAAAGCTATTTAAATTAGAAGAGGTATGGTAGGAGGTGATTTTTAAGTATAAAGATACTTAAATATTATGGGTAGGAAGGTTAAAATAAATTAGATATAAAACAAATATATCTTTGTGGTTCTTCCTGAATAATGGTTTTCCTTGACAATTTGCAAGTGACAAATTCACTGAGAAGCACCTTGAACACGTGCCACATAATAATAGACAAAATTAATGTCCAAGATGTAAAGTATGGGAGTGTTCCTGTTTACTCCTGTGTCTGCTTGGAACACAGTTTTCTACTTAGTCTTCCTTTATATTTTAAGCTTATTTCTGTACAATCTCTTCAGACCACTTCTAGCACTTAAACACATTTAAAATGTAAATACATTTAAGTTCCTTGTTACACTTCAAGGGACTTTCTTGTGTTTGCTGCTAATAAAGTATTAAATTAAAACAAAACAAAAAACCTCCTGAGGAAAATTTTCCATGGGGTAAGGTTTTGTATAATGACTTTACATGGAGAACTAAATCATTTAAGAATAAAAGTGATGTCTGCTGTTTTGTTGTTTTTCTGTGACCTGAAGATGTATTGCAGTATGCTGAACAAGTGTTGCAATTCCAACTCAGATATAAAATTTGCAAGTGAAATTTTTCTACAGGAAAGAAAGAAAAATTGTACTGCAGTGACTCAGTTTTTTACAGGGAACTAACCTTTTTCAAGATTGCAAGTAGTATATTTGAATTAAACTTTGTTCCTCCTGCAAATCGCTGTGTGGTGGAGTGGAGGGCTATTTTTAAAAACATGCTGCATGTGACTACTGATTTATATGTGTATGTACAATTGTGTTTTGGAATGTCTTCAGTAAAGCAATTTTTACAAATAGAAGTAAATCAGTTTCAGTTTTATCTGGAAGAATTTTGTATTAAAACTTTTAAAAGAACATTCATAGATTCGATGTTATCTTTAGGAAATACACAGGCATAAAGTCATCAAGTAATACATTCTTGTGTCCTGATGGTTTTTCATATGATAATATGGAAATGTATTGGCTTCATTTGTTGCAGGAAGCGGAGGACTTGGAGGAACAGAGTACCTAAAGCCAAACCCTATGCCATAACTCTACAAACTTACTTTCTTCTCTCTCATCCGCACCCTGCAATCATATATTTCCTGGAATTCAAGTCCATATTTGCGTTCTTCTGGTCTCTCTGTTCTTTTTTTCTGAATCATATTTCTGAATTTTTGTAGAGAAAAGAACTGCTGAGAAAAGAGAACAAGCCAACTAACCAAACCTACTATTTGTCGCCCTTGCAGTTGCTTCAACAGCCTTCAAAGTACTGAAAAATTCTTGTTTAAGAAGTGTTACACTACAAGATTTTATCAGCTATGCAGGGTTCCCTGGCCGAGTTGGGAAAGGGCTTGTCAGAGGACTAAATACTTTTAGTTATTTCATCTTCTTAAAAGAAAAGTAGTTCTTCCTTGGCACCATATTCAGACTGCCCAAACTGATTTGAGAATGGTAGACTAGTGTGATACTTAACTCTCATTAAATGCTGCACAGCCTGGCTTCAGTTCCCGTTTGATATTTGCAGCTGGATGCTGAGTGTAGTCTTTCAGCTTCCAATGCTATTTTTTTTTTCTTATTCCTTCCATATGTAAATAGTAATTGTATGGGTTCCATTCTCTTGTTTTCCCTTTTCAGTTTGATGATTGTAGAACCCTTTTAAGGGGCAGTTGAAGAAAAAAGGTCTCCTAGGGAGCCATCCAGCAAAATGACTTGGTTATTTGATATGATCAAAGACAGCTGAAATATGACTGAAGCACATTTCACAAGACAAAAGTGATACTGTGGTCAGTGGAAGAATTTTGAAGAACTGACAGTCCCAAATTTGTCTCCTTTGGAAATTACAGGTCCACAATTAGTTACTTAAGTTAGTAACAAAACATATTCTTGGATTAATTTATTGCACTGAAATCTGGTATAGTGGAATATGCAAGATCATCTCTAGTTGACTAGGGAGAGTTGTGTTAGGTCAGTGGCCCTCTCATTCCTACTTCATCACTTCTCAGCTTAACTGTGGCAATTCAGTATATGTGGCATGAAGTTGCCAGTATTAAAGAAATGTCAGTTCTGTCGTAAGACTGTCCTGCTGTGGCACACTGGGTGTCTATACAGAAATGATGATTAAGCTCCATCTATGTGGAGACCAGTCTGAGAACATCTCTTCCAGAAACCACTTGAGAACTCTCTACCACGTGGTCCAACACTGCACATTTATTGACCTTTGTTTCTTAAAGAGATAAACGTATAGCAAAGTATGTGTGTGAGATTATGCACATGTGCACACATTTGATTTTTTTTTTTTTTAAGAAAGGAAACCTTGCAGTGTCTGATCAACGTATTCAACTGCATGTGCTTCTTTGAGGGCGAAAGATGAGTGCTACAAGTCTAGTTTAAGAGCTTGCATAGACTAGAATTGCTGGAACTCTTCAGCCATTATACAGAGACTAGCATGTACTCAGTCTTTGTCAGGTGTAAATTCAGCATATGCAAGTGATGCGGTTGCTAACCTCCAGCATGCCTGCTGCTAGATGTTTTTCATTTACCTGGTGTTTGCCTAGAGTCTAAAATCTGTATGTGGTTCTGTTTTCAAATATTCTAGCCTATGTTGTAACCTAGAAGTCATCATTAACACCTAAATCATACCTGATTTCATCTGCTTGGTAGCTGTGTTTTCATGCTCAGAATCTTTCACTGCCCTCATTTCCATCAAAGCACGTAATTAAGTGGGAAACTTGGGACTCTGTTGTCTGCTTATTTTTACCAAAGGAACCTCTATCATTTTATAGAAACTTTCATTTTTTGACTCAAGTACAGTTTTATTTCTCTTACTTATAAACCTTATGTGTGTTTCTAAAATGGTGTATGTAGAATTGGAAAACAAGATGAGAAGGGACATCAAGAGGTGATCTGCTCTATACACCAGCCTAAGGACAGGCTTATCTATCTAGATCTGTGTTAATCTTGATACATACCAATATTTTATCTTAAAACCTCTATGATTAAGACTCTAAAACATCCCTGATCAACACCACTTGTAATACTTAACTATCCTTACTACAAAAAAAAGTTTTGTAAGGCAGAGTATTTTCTTTTGATATTTTTAGTACCTAATATGAATTTCCCTTAAGCTCATTAGTTGTCCAGTCCACTGTGGACATGAAAATTGCTCTCATTTTATGCAGCAACCTTTTGCACATTTGATGAGTACAAAAGGTTGCACCATCACATCTCTCTCCCATTTTTTTCCTTTCTTCAGATAAACTAGTTAAATTCAATTCCTTTTTTTTTTTTTTTTTATTAGAGAGCTAGAAACCATTATCACCACTCCTGAGTAATTTTTTTCCATTTTTCTCAGAACTTTCTTGAAGGGATAGAGACCAAAACTATACACAGTACTGCTGGGTTTCTTTTGTAGAGTTGCTTTATAATACTGTTTACATGGAGAGGATCAGATATCACAGTCAACTTGTCTAATAATTCCTCTAGAGCCTGTGGGACTCTTTATGCCTCTGCTGAACTTTGTTCCAGTCTCAAAACAAGCTGTGCAGTGACACCATCTGGTTTATTTTTGCCTATATAATTCTTCCTCATTTAAATTGCTGTTTCAACCTAATTCAGTTTAATCTGCTTTATAAAACCCCTCTCCTTTGCTTGTAATAGCTTTGTTTGTGTCCTCATTTGGTGCTGCCCACACAGGACTTCTCCTGTTTTCAGAAACAGAACTGACATTTCTCCCACAAGAAAAGTTTGTGGGGAGGGGGCAATATACGTTTTCAGGCTAATTTTGAAAATGCAGATGAGCTTTTCAGTACAGAAAATAGCTGAAATAGCTGCAAACGTTGAAGCTAAACATGGGTTGAGAGCAATCATTCTGAGTTTAACATAATTAACTTAATCAGATAGTTTAAGAGAATATTTCTGCTGCTTAAGTTTGAAATTATGAATAAAAGAACCATGACAAGGAGTTTTTTCCTTTTTGTCATGATTTACTTAGAGATTCTCCATGATCATGGTTTGTTTAGAAAAGCCTTGAAAAGAACTCATTAATGCAATAACGACAAAGGAAAAATCAGAGACAGGGTAGCTCTCTTCTCCTTTTTGGTGTTCCAGCATGGGCAACTAGAAATGGGTAGGCTCTTCCTGAATTAGGAATTAGTAAGCTTCAATTGCTTGTATTGTCTGTGACTACCATGAAATACTACATTCCTGAAATACAAACATGAAAATCTGTTAACTCATTTCTTTTTTCTCTATAAACAAACACCTGTAGGATTTTCCTAAGGTCATCATTTTCATATTGGCAGTCTTTCTGATAATAGAACATGAATTTGACCTGTCTGCAGCATTTGATTATACAGTCTATGATTGGATGAGAAGAAAAATCACAGTTACCTCAGTCAAAACCGGTGAAGATTAATGAAAGGGAAAAAGATCAGGTTATTGTTTTTTCTTGAAGAGAAAACTTTGGTCATTCTCTGCTTTCTGTTGCAATACAAAGATTCTAGGGAAAAATCTCAGGAGGGATGGAGAGAGGAAAACTGGTACAGTTTATGCAGTTGATAGGATAACTTGGCCTACATACCACTAAGACTACTCAATTTGAAAACTCAGAAGACACGTCTGTTGCTAGAATTCACAATTATAGTAGCTGAAATATTTTGTGATTTTGAAAATTATAAACTAATTCTTGAAGATAAACCAGAATGTAGCTGGGAGAAGGAATGATTTACATAGTTAAGTTACTACTTTAGTTTATGATACCTGCTTGTATAGCTTTCAGCTAGCAGTAGTTGTAAGGGTACCAGAATGGATTTGATTTTTACATAGCAGCTGGGGGGGAAGGGAGGGTGTTTTGCCAGAACAGATCTTTCCTTGATGAAGCTGCTTTGGTCAGTGAGAGACTATCACCAGAGCTGTCCGTTGTGTTTGGGTTTTTTTAAGTGATTTATTAATCAAAGATATATTGTCTGACAAAATCTATTTATAGTTTTATGTCGAATGCAGCAAGTGCTTTTGGACAAAAAAGGAACAAGAATATTTTTTCATTCTCCATTTCATTTTCAAGAATGGAAAAATTCTTCAAAGTTAATTTTGGTATTTTTAATTTCAAATCAACATTTTAAGAGCAAATTAAGTTTTGTAAATTAAACATGAAAGCAAAACTGTTTGCAATAGTTCATTGCTTTTCTTGGTGTGGTTTTGGTTTTGGGTAGACTCAAGACTATTTTGGTTTGTTTTGCATTGTTCTCTGCCTCCTTGCTTTCCCCCAAATTTACTCATTGAGCTTGAATGATCAGTGACTCATACAGCTGAAAGGCTGTTGTCTTATGCAAGCAGTTTCTTTCTTAAGGACTTCCATGAAACTCAATTTTACCTTTTTTTCTTTGTCAGTAATGCAGATTAAGAAGTTAACGGGAACTGTAGAGTTACATAATTTTGCAAGCAAGAACTTAAGTAGTTAAGCATACTGACTTCAAGGAGGAAGTCAGGATTAAAAAAAAAATTTTAAAAAAATACAGTGACTAGGAGATGAAAAACATTTCATTGTTACTGCATTTGTGAAAATGGTAGCAATTTTTATTATATGTAACATTTTTTCTCAAAGTTACTAAAGTTGAATGTGATTCACAGAAATGAGCTGTGGTGGTTTTTTTTTTTTCCCTTTTCCCTGCTAGTGGGCAGGAAAGAATCAAAGTGCAGGGAGTTTTTTATTATTGCATTTAAGTATGGACTCTTTGAACAACCTGTCTGCCAAGTTTGTTAGGAATCTTACTTAGATGGCACTGTTTGTTACCTTTGTTAATAAAATATTGTCAAATAATAGCTTGAAATCTGTAGGTAAAGTTGCACTGATACCTGAGCTGATTTAACAGCTCGATGCTGCCAAACAAAAATCTTCCTCTTTTCTACCTGTGTGCCTTCCACCTCCCCTTGTATAAGCTCCATTCAGAACACTCCAAGATGCTGCAACTCACTAAACTATGAGAATACTAGACCAAAAAAAAGTTCTTTGCCAGGTTACAGAGCTGGATCAGCTTAGCACAAGGTCCAAAGAGCACCAAAAATGGCTTAATAGTGGGAGGGATCATAGGACTGAAAGTTGGCACGTGGGGAGGAAGGAGGGGTTTAGCTTTTGAAGAGGATCTGATGCTTCATCTTTTGGGGGAGGTGAGCTATTAAATTGGCTCAACTGTATGCAGTGCTACTGTTTGAGAAGTTGAATTGTACAATGTGTTTTTCAGGAGAAAATCAGTGCCCAAAAATTGTGGTAAATTCTTCTGAGTCAGTGTCATGTGTCCCCCGTCAAAACTGAATGAATGAGTTGATCTGTCCTCTTAAAGACTACAAGTATTTTCTTGCGATCCATTTCTGTTATTTTCTTTTATAGAAAGTCTTGTCTTTTTTTTGTTTGAATTGCAGATGCAGTAGCTACCAGAACCCGGAAGATGACCTCACCAAAACCCAAGAAAGGCACAGCAACCAGAAAGAGAGTCCAGAAGTAAATAATAGATGGAGCAACAAATTAAGTTGCTCTTTGGCTCATCTCTGGATTTTTTTCAGTTACCGTAGCACTGGAATCTTTTTCTTTCCTTTTTAAATGATCAATCCTGTAAAAACACGGACCGCTGTTTGTACCTGTTTTTGAAGAATAAATGTTTTATTAAAATATTTGCATAATTTATGTATACTTAAATACTAATGCAAAATTTTGCCAACTTTGAAGTGAGGATGCATTTTTATTCTTTATATACACAAATTCATATCTTAAAGGCAAACTAAAAGAAAGTGCTTTTTTCTGCTTTATAATGTAGAAATAAAGCCTTCCTTAGTTTCGTTATGGGTACTTTATAAGGAACAGTGGTGTTACACCTGATTTCTTCTAATTTTGAGCAAAGTCTTATTGGAGGCCACTTAGATGTACACTGAGATGAAGTCTGGTATGGTAGAGACGTCTTAAATATTTCTCAAGTGTTTGGATTAAAAAAAGAGAATGTAAGACAAAAATCAGATCCTTCCATTCTAGTTTGTTATAAAATGTGTTTAAATAATTCTTTGGAGGACAGGTAGTGAATTTTAGTTATTTTTTGCATAATATTTGTGTTTTTATCACTTTTCCAATTATTCAGTTTCCCTGGAAAGGAGACCAGAATTTCAGACATAGGGCCCAGGGCAAAGAAAAGAACCAAGCAAAAACCAATGCCCATTCTCCCCCCCCCGGCCCCGGTTTTCTTTTTATATTAGAGAAAAGGCTACAAAAAGTTATAATTATGAAGAATAACTTTGTAAAGTATCTAGTTCCAGTGATAGCTTCACTCACATGTGCTTCTCATAACAAAATAATGGTTTACCTTATTTTAGTAGTTGAGAAGCATGTTGCCTTCCTTGCTTGGCTTTGAGTCTTCTCTTCAGAGTTGTGTCGAAAAATGCAGTGTTTAATTTCGGTGTGAAATGCCACTACTTTTCATTTAGATACTGCAAAAATACATATAATTTGGGCATTAACATCATTCTTATCAGGGAGACTGCTTTATGAAGTTTGGCAAACCATAAGGAATCTTCATGAGCCAGTGGGTGGTGTATTTGTGTGGATGTCCAGTGCTCTGCTTGCTTGATTGTGTAATGTCTGAGGAGCTACTCACTGAAATAAATATGTTGTAGCATAAAATGTTGAATGAATGATGAGGTTATGTTTTGAAAACAAGGGAATCCATTGTTTTGAAATAAAACTGGAATAACATATTTAAAAGGTCTAGTGCCTTTTCATTTCTGTTCTGACTGCTACACAGACTCATTTTCCTGGGTATTAGCAAAGTGTGGCTGATGACTTTAAGCATAGCATTTTCTTTGAGATGTAAAAATAGGACTGCTAAAGCCTCGCTCATATTTAAAACTCCTCAAACTATCATTTTAATGACTTCATGTAATCATTTTGTTCAAAAAGTATGTTACACCGTTCTGAAGAACTATTGTCAGGAGAGCATATTGTATTCTCTTGCTTGTCTTGCATACTCAAAGTTAGTCATTCTTTTGTACTTTAGTTGTTTGACATTTTAATTTTTTTAGTAACTTATGTACTGGTAAACTTCCTTTCTTTACTTTCCAGGTTTTCAAGGAGTGTGTTTTCTTCTGACACTACCAAAGCCAAATGCAACAAACACAGATGTTTCCATATATTTGAAAAGAATGTTTTGAGGTGCAGATTTCATAAGACACCCCTATCTCTTGCCACCCCAAAAATGTCCTGGAAAAAGTTTGTACTGGCAAGTGTTCTGTGAAGAAAAAAGGTGCTTTCCAGTCTAGGTGAATGTTGTTTCAGGGCTTGTCTCTGCTCACAAGAGACTCTGCAAAACTACAGCCTTCGCAGGCAAGAATGTCTCTGGCTCACAGTAAACTGCAATGATGGTTAAAGTGTGGGACAGTCAGGATGAGCCAAGCGGAAGGCTGTGGTAATACCTGCAGTACTACTGTATGTATTGCATACAGTATGTGCTTGCACACATGTGTTTGCTGTTTTGCAAAACAGTGGTGGGGAAATACACCACTTTATGAGGCGGAGGGTGTAGGAGGTTTTTGTTGACATCCCCATTTGAAAGTAAAGCCCCTAACACAAAAGAAGCAAGCTGCCTTTAGACTGCATTTACTGCTCTTGATGACTCCAGTTGTGTGTAAATATTAGAAAACAGCAGGGTCCTGCATTCCAAGAATCACTTGAGCAGTGCCATGAAGACAAGTGTCCTTACTGGCATTGTAGTCATACTCCCAAGCTCTCCTGCTGTTTCTAATCTGTGCGCACAGCCGTGAAAAAACTGGACTGACATTTACAGGCACAGCGGGGAGACACTTGAGTAGGGAATGTTAAAGACTCCGCTACCTATGTTTCAAAGTGGCCACCATACATGATAAATCTTCACAGGAGAACTAGTCGGCACTTCAGCTGATGGTGTAATGAGGATATTGATAATGAAGCACAGAATGCTTCTTTTAGTGCTTGAACATTTTGCAGACAGATTGTTTATATTTTTTCCCCTAATCTAAAATATGTGGAGAGAGAATCAAATTCAGGATGGGTATAAGATATTTTTTAGATGGTGCTGATTTGATAATTTTTACAGGAATAATGCCCAGGAAGTTAATATAAAATAATAACATAATTCCCCATATCTGTTGCAGCTAGCATTAAGAAGGGGGTCAGTTGATTTCCTGAGTTTGACAGACTTTACTCAGTGTTTTGTCCCAGTGAGCTGCCAGATTTGGGATGCCATAATACCAGTAATGCAATTAGGTTTTCTGCACGTTGTCTGGTTGACTTCTCAGTTAAGAGTTTCTTTCCCTTTGGGAATAAGACTAGACAGACTGTCATTTGCTATTACTAATTCTGCTTAGCATTATCACTGGAGCTTTTTTGTAATTAGCTATCTTAGTTGGCTCTTAAATTTTAATAGCCAATTGAAGCTACATTTTAGCCAAGTTCCATATCTAAATTGCATTCAGTCCATTAACAAAGTTGGTTAAAAGGCTATTAAAACAAAAGCCAATATATGGTGGTTAGCACTTACATGTTTGCAGCAGTAGCAGTACCAGCCTCCAATGAATATTCTCAAGAAATGGCACTTCCTTTTAGCAAAGGAAGTGCACAAAGAATGACCAAAGTTTGTTTTGGGAACAAAGGCTGATTATGCAGCATACTTGTAGAAAAAAAATAAAATTGACGTGTGTCTTTTCTGGAAGAAGGTGGGAGAGATGGGAGGGAGATGCAGAAGGGGGCAATTAATGGTTCTGCTCAGATTTGACAGGTTCTGGAAAAGCCAAATAAACGAAGTGATGTTTTTCTCCATTTCAGCTGATCAAAATTATTAGCAAAACCATCTGAAGCACCTTCTGGTGGAATTGTCATCTTGCTGAGTTTAGTTTGTAAAACATCCTGCCAGACATTAAAAAAACTGTAAGCATGCCAGCACATAGGCTGAGAGCACCACTTCTCTAATTGATAGACCCTATAATTTTCTTTTTTACTGAAGACCATGGCTGGATACCTCAGCCTCCCGAGTAATTTAACGTAGCATCATTCTGAATTTTTTATCCCTAGTAGCACTTCTTTAAATTAGATTTTTCTACTCTTTTCTTTCTTAAGGTGTAGACAGGAGATTAACAGCCTTTGGATCATCCTGTGACAAATAATGGCTTTCTCAGACTTTTCTGCTTTTAAAAAAAAATCTTTACTGTTGTGAAGACATCAGATATTAATACTGCTGCAGTCTTAATAGAGAGTCTACCAGTTGCTGATGAGTTGTTTCAAGGATGGTTTGTAGTGCCCTGTATGGGTGATGATAGATAAGTATCAGTAGCTTCATTGTAGAAGGTGTGAGGCAAACCCCAGATTATGTCTGAATAACCAGTATATATATGCTTTTACCAGCATATATAGTGGGACATCTAAATTAGAGTTTCCATAGTGCACCAGTTCCATTGTTAAACAAGACGTAGAGCTGATGCTCATTGAACATGAGTCAGATCCCGTTGCTTGTAGCTTCACTGCAACATCAAACTGATTGGAAAAGCTCTGTGGCAATAAATGCCAATTCCTTCACCTCCCATGCTGTTTTGGGGGTGCTGGGCTCTTTGCAGTGATGCAGTACTCAAAGGGAGAAAGAATCTGCTTTATCTGTCTGAGGATTGATTTTCATGATGTCCTTTCTCATAGGCAGGAAGAAAGCAGGTGTGGTGGGATCAACTTCTTTGGAAATTCCTAGAGTCCTAGTTGGGATCTCATGGATAGCTTTATGCAACTGCATGCTAACTCACATGCATTTTGGTTTTCTTCCCTGATATTTGCAAGATTGAGCAGCTGAAGATTTAGAAAGGTGATTCCATGAATTCTTTGCTTCATTTTAGGCCTTCTTTATCTCTGTGGATGATACCTCTATAGCAACAGTTTTGTTTGTTTGTTTGTTTTTTCCTTTTCTCCTGAAGGGATATATAGAAAAGGGAATATACTGTTTCTGTGAACTGAGTTTTGCCTGGATGCAGAGTAAACCAGCCAGAAAAATGCATCAGCTCTAACTGGATGCTACAGACTAGTTTTCTCTACACTGACGTGCCATGTTTTTAAACATGAAGTCACCAGCAGTATTGCACTTGTACTTGTTTCTAGTTGTCTGTGTTTCACCTTATCCCAACCAAAACTTGTCTTCTTTCAGACTGGAGCATATCCTGCCCACGTAGGCTTCCATGCCAGATTTTAATGCCCTTGCATTTAGGTCTACTGCATACAAATACCTGAAGTATTTTCAAATGGACCTCAAGCTCCACAACTGCCTAAGCTGCTGACAAGTGAATCCTGACAGCTTTTTCTTCATCATTGTGAATGCTGCAACACGCCAAAATTGAGGTTTTGCATTTTCTCAGGGATACCCCAAAGGGTAAAAGAGTTGTGGAGGAACTGTCATTTGATGGGAGAAGGATTGCCTCCTGTATTTCTGCCCCTTGTCTTGGAAGGTCAGCTTTCCAGCCCTGCAGACCTTAGCTGCTGTGATGGGTTTTCATAAGTATACTCGAAAGAAAAGTGATGAGAACACAGTGAGACAGCTGTGAAGTACAGTAGAAGTGAAAAGAAAATATACATTTTTATGAACTTCCCTGAACTAATTCCTTTTGCCAGACCACTCCAGACAGGAAGAAGCTGGCACAGTGGTAATCTGCATCTGCAGCTTCTGAGAGAAGAAAAATGCTTCCTTGGCAAATGGAGCAAGAAACCTAGAAAATTAAGGATTAATATGTTCGTTTAGACAGAAGCAGTGAGAATACAATAACATGAAATACAACCAAGGAGGATGCATTTAGAAGACAAAAGAGCCCTGGAAGGGAAGGTACTTAGCTTTGTTCAGAATGCAAACTACAACATGCAGTTCGGGGAATTGGTGAAATGCACAGCTGAATGTTAAAAGAAATTACTTCATACCACAAGAAATACACGATCTGTGCCTTGAAAACCTGAAGGTACTTTTCTTTTCCTTTCTGCCAGGAGAGGAGTGGAACACTGGATCTACTTGAAAGTAAGTAACCCTCCAGCTAATTTTGTCTATCCACTGCTAAACCTGAACAAAAATAGTTTTACTAATAAACTGAATTCCTTTCTGAAAAGAGATATATCTATAAAAAATAAAAATGCCTTTATTCTTACATTCTCACTGTTCTCTCATTATGGAGCTGTTTCCTTTGGAATGGTGAGGGTGGATCTGTGCTAGCAAATGTGCAATCCCTGACTCACTTCTAATAATGCTTGGCAATAGCCATAGCAGCAGGTATACAGTAAACAGCACCATATTTAGAAGACAATATGGTGCTGAAAATATCTGGACATGGTCTAACAACTAGTTCCTTCTGTCACTGACAGAGCTGATCATCAGTAATTTATAGGCTTTGTTTTTTTTTTAATCAGTGTTGTCAAACCTGGAAGGAGGTGGAATTTAAAACTCATCTCTTACCCAGACCAGGTGTCACTTGATATACCACTTTAGAGACTGGCAACATTTTTTGCCTCTGTTATCTTCATACATTAGCTGGTTCCATGTGTGGCAGTAAGTTGTCTCACTGATGGCTCGTTTCCCTTCCTCAACTCAAAGCCCTCCTAAAAACAATTTTGAAACTCGCCATCCATTTCTGGTATAAGCGCAGCACAAGGTTTTCTCTAAATCTGACCAGAGTACTTTTTTCTCTGCATGGAAACTATTCTGTTTTGGGGGTGAATTCCAGTTGTTTATATGGAAAGCTTGACTTTTCTGAGGTAGTAGTGCCCAAAATATCATTTGAAGGCAGTAAGAGCTGCAGGTATCCAGTATCTCTGAAAATCAAGTTTATGTTCCTCTAAAAATGTACCGCTTGCCTGCAAGAAAGATAATGGTTTTTTTGGCTGTTTAGCACACTGCTGAATTATCCTTTAAGGGTTGTGACAGAAACAAAATCACAAGAGAGGCCCTAACAAGGAATGAGTAATTTGTAAGTGAAATTGCACGCTGCAACACAGTAACTGTTAAGCTATCCCACAGAACTTATGCTTGAACTTGACATTCTTTGATTAACTAGGGGTACTGTGACCGAGGTAATGAGGAACCGCAGGAGTGAGAAACAAATTTATTGAAATGTGTTTGTGTTTTTCCTGTGTTCTTCACAGTTTTTGCATGTTGGCTTTGTTTTAAGGTCTTTCAAGAGGTGGTTGTCTTCTTACCCATCTGCATAGTACCTGGTGTACTAGAATGTGAGAAGTTGAGTGCCTATGGTGAAATGAGTTTTCTTTTATTAGTTATTTTGCTTACTTCACATCAATATGCTTCTTCCTTCTGCCTTCCAAGGGAATTTTTGGGTTATTCCAACAAGTAGTTTAGCTTTATTAGACTAATTATTTAGCCTCATTAGGCTAATTATTAGCCTTACTGAAATTTACGTTGCCCTGAAGAGCACTGAAAATGAGGGGAGCCATAGCAGACCTGAGGCACTGGCAGGCATTGGAGCAGGCCAGGGCACAACAGACCGTTGTGCTTATAGCTGAGGAAATGGGATTGCTGTACTGGACAGGCTCTCTGCTTTTTGCCTAGGGTTGAAGATTCAAGGTGTGGGCCTTTCCTACAACAGTGGTTGCCTTGCTGCTTCCTCTTCATCATATCTGCCTGACAAAAGCAAGACAGAGCCACCCACCTTGGGTCTTTCCTTCAGCTGTCTCTTTCAGTCTTATTCAATCTCATTTCTTCCCCCTTTAAGTGCAGACAACGTTAATTGCTATTTGATGCACTGTTCTAATCAGAGCCATGCTTGCAGTGTTCAAAGCCCTGGTACCAGAAGTATGAATCCTGCACGGCTACTGGGGGACCCACTAGGTCACTGTGGGTCAGCTGGGTTTCACAGGTTGGCAGGGGCTGTGATATTACAGGGAGCCTTCAAGGGGACACAAATAGTAGTTGCTCTCTGCTCGCCCCTAAATCCTCTCCTTTTATTCTTCTTTTCCACCATAGCATCTCCTCAGATCTTTACAGGATCTACAGACATTGTTCTTCCCCTTCCATCCATTTTCCCTCTACTTCTCCCCTACAGACACATCTGACGACTCATCAGAGAAGCCTACAGTTCACTGTGTTTCCACATTATAGTATTGCCTTCGACAATCCTATTAGTTTTTCTGAAAGACCATCAAACTGGGAATGAAAAAATTGTACCGAAAAAGTGATTTCTTCTGGAAAACAGTTTTATCCAGATGTATGATGTTCAACCACCAGAGTATTCCTTTACTTCGTAGGCATGATAGTTTTCTGTGTATACGTATTGTCTTGGTATGGTTTCTCAGGAGTGTTTGAGTTTCTTAATGTATTAATGGTCCCCAAGGGAGAGACAGCATAGATTATAAGCCCCTAATTATCTCATGAATTCTCAAGTATCTAGACTGGAAGACGGACAAAGATTTTTGTATATCATATCACATTCCACTGGGAGCTTGTTTACTGTGGAAACCTGCCTGAATGCATGGATAGCCCATGTAGGTCAGCAGCAAGCAATGGAGAGCGTCCGACTTCTTAAAATTGCAAGTTTTATTTCTAACTGCAAGACTTCTTTAGAGAAGTGCCACGGGATATTATGTGCCTAACAGTTGATCAGTCTAGTAGAACACCAGCCAAACAGGGATCTGAATCTCTGGTGGCAAAGGGACTTGCATCATTTTCTGTCTTAAGAATGACTGCCTGTTGATAAAGTGGAGCTTTAACTGAGGAACGTTCATTAAACAGATTGTTCATAAAGAAAAAAATGAATGTCTACTAAGATATTTCCATTCTTTTGTTGCCTTTGTCACAACCTGAAGAAGATATCTTTGTCTGAACTAGTGAATTTCAAACTCTGCCCTAATAGGTGCATTCCAGTTATGGGCAAGAACACACCTACTGTTGTATCACAAGCAGTGACATGTTTCTCGTATATGATCTGCTGGCAAGTTATTTAAGCCATCAGCCCACAAAAGACTATCAGACTTGCGTACCTACATATCTTATAGCAGAATTTACGGGCATTGCCAGTTACTTATGTTTGTACCAGCTATGGTGCAGATGTGATCTGTTTTTCCCCAGTTTCTGGTGACATCCCAATGTCTGAAGAAGACATTCATCAAGAGAAAGGGTAGGGAACATCTGGTGGGTGGATGGGAAAAAGGGATTTCAGGATATCTACTCCACAGAAACTTGTCTCCAGGAAGTCACAACTCCCAACAATTCTGTGTACGCTTGCTAATCATCACCTCTGCCTTTGATACTAGTCTACTATCCAATTTACTGTCACCAGCACTGTCGCAGGATGCACTAGAAAGTTTTTCAATCCTGTCATAAGTTCTTCCAAGTCTTATTACAGGATCTGGATTTCTTGCTTCATGTTTCTCTGGAGGAATCAATGAAGCATACATGATCACTGCTGAATTTTCTGCATTACATTTTAGCGGTAGATTAATCCTGATAATTAATGAAGCACTATCATATGTAGTAAGGGAGACTTTTCTAACCTTTCCAACAGGAAGGTTGGAAAGAATTAGTGAATTTCTGAATGGAGCACTTCCTCTCCAGAAGCCTGGGGTTTTTTTTGTCTTTCTGGAGTATCAGCCCAGTCTAAGCACTGAAACAAGGTGGGGGAATAAAACTTCGATATATCTTTGATCATTCAGGCTCTGTAGAAACTCAGCACAAATCATTGCTGCTTCTTTCTGTTTTCAGAACAAGGTTTTTGAGAGCAGTCAAGTTCAGCAATTACTATTTTGGAAATTTAAACGGATCACTAAAATAGATTTATCTTTTTGCTTCCTCCTCATCAAAGTATTTGATTACCATTTGATGGTTGGAGGACGTCACAGTCAGAAACCCTTTGCCTCTCACTGTTGTATCCTTTGCAAAGAAGAAGCTGAGTTCAAGACCTGCCCCAGAATTCATGCCTACTTTCTACCTCCCTTTTAGAGGTTGACAGGTGTTAAGAGTTGTACATAGCTTACAGAGGGCGTACACATAAGTGATACCAAATGGAACTGAACTGTTTCTGAAATGTCTAAGAGTACCTCTGATGCGGAGCACAGTTCTTTTAAGAATTAGGGCATGCTATTCCTCTACAGTTCTTTGCTGTGGCAAAAATGGACAAGTCAGTGGATTAATTATGTAAAACTTGTATTTAGTTTTGCTTCACATTAATGATGAGGATAACATGCGTAGAAATTTATTTTTACGTTCAGGATTTCTTACAGTTGGCCTACATTACCAAAGTTCAGATTCAGTCCATTCTGGATCTGACTTTTGTGTCCTTACCAACAATCCTGACGTTTTATTGATGAGATATGTATATGAAAGGGAAGACTCTACAAGCTCAAACTCAGAAAAAGAGCTTTTTATTAAGGCTTTTTTCCCCCCTTAAGCTGTTCTGTCCTCCCTACTCTACAAAACATAAGCAAGCACTAGAAGAGAAGAATTAATCAACAGCAAACCAAATGATATAAAGAGAGACATTATTTTTCACCTGTCCTTTTCAGAAGGGTAATTGAAAGAGACAGAAGTCAACTAAATTTAGTACACTAAAACAATGTACAGTGCTGTGAGTTCCTCAACCTAATGGATCAAATATAGTTCTTTAAATCCTTCCCATTGCAAATCCAAGGAGAGAGAATAAAAAGAGGCTTTATTTTCAGAGTTGTTATTCAGTTAACTGTAAAATAATTTCCAAAGATAAAAAGACATCCTTAATGCTTTACACAGTGTGGATTCAGATTGGAATTTTTTTGTTCTGCAAAAAGTTTTCATCACCAGAATCTCCTTCCTTCCTTGTTCAGTTAAAACCCACATTCAGATCTGCCAAGTCTTATGTTTGGAGAATGAGACTCATTCGGTTGATTCCTGTCTCACACGTTTCTATAGACAGGCTGGATATCAGTCAGAGAGTAGGTTCACATTACAACTAAGCCAATCGAGTGGGTACATGGGGTCAGTAGCACAGTCCCATTTCCTTTTGCTGCTCCCTAGTTATATGTTCCTGCCCCCTTTGCTGTGCCAGTATTGTTGCTCATTCAAGCCTGTGGTGAGCTAGCTAAGCCTGCTGAGTGTACAACCCTTTTGTTAAAACAGGGGTTGGGTTTTTTGTTTGTTTGTTTTCAGAAGGAAATTTTAAAGCCTGTTTTTATCTAAGAAATAATTCTTTTTTCCTGGCCCATAGTACTTCAATGTCATCTGTTACTGGGCTGGATGTAAATCATGCAGGCACTGGCCAAAAGTAGTTGTTGGGCAGCTCTGAATACCTGTCTGGTCGTAAGAGCCCTACACTCCTTTCTCAGAAATTCCCTTCTGCCTTCAACCAGTGGAGAACTAGCCAAGTATCTGATCAAGCTGCATCATTGTGCCTCATCACTGATATTTTCCTATTGAGAAATACACGTAATAAGTTGCACGCGAAATTCAATTACGGAAAGCAAACTTTTGCGGGCCAAAAGAAGAAATGAAAACCTTACAATTACCTCCATTTTCCAGCATTGCTTCTAGTAGTGGAGCCTCAAGCATCACTAGGCGTTGTCACTCTCAGCCTGGTGCTTGTGCCACATTTTGCTGCTCTTCTTGTCACCAATTAAGCAAGTCACAGGGTTAACTCTAGAATGTCCATTTCAAGCTATTAACTTCGTAATCAGAAGTGTTGAGCTGGAATACGATGAACTGATTTAGAATAATTTCCAAGGCTGTCATGATGCACATGGTAGCCCTATGGCTCCAAGAGACATGCAGTGAAAGCTGAATGATTGGAAGGGACAAGTTGGAACCAGTTTGCTCCTAGGCCACCCTGTATGGGTCCTTGTGTTATAATAAAGCCTCACTTATACAATAGGTGGATTTGATCTTTCATGAAATGGATTACCAGTAAGTCTATGAGGTGGTCATGACATTATCTTTCACTGTAACATTGAAAGGAAACAAAATACACATCTTTTCATGCAAAAGCAGTGGTCCCCAGGAAAGTCTCTTTGTGTTTGAAGGATGATGAGAGCCTTCAAAGTTTTAGGCCTTCGCCTGAAATGTGCATGTCTGAAGCTTTGTGTGTTTAATTATGAAGGGAAGGCATTCTTCCCACAAGTATGCTACCTGTTTAAGAGAAAGAGAAATTACAAAGAATGTGGAGTGTAAAATCAGTCTTGATGTTTTAAATAGTATTGACTAGGGACTCTAAAGATTTCCATGGGCTGCTTGGTAAAGTAGAAAGAGACAATAGAGAATTTTCTACCTGCTGGCTTTGCAGAAACATGTTCTATATTTGATTGTTTTATTGAGTGCAGCAACAGAGTATACAAAACATTTGGGATCAATAATGATTTCGTACATCTTTCTTCCAAAGATCCCAAGCTGTTCTACAAACATTGAGCCTTACAGCCTCAGTAGGAGGAGCTCATATCTAGGAACTAGGTACCCTCTTCCTTTTAAAGACAGGGAAACAGGGGACCAGAAATACTGTTCAGCTTGCTCAGCTTCACATGCTAAATTAGGTGCTAAACGGCATATAAAATCCCCAGCCAGCACATGTCACTTCATCTCCTGGTCCTTTATACAAGTCCTGAAAAACATTTGTTCTTGATTGACTGTCCAGCTAAATTATTTAGGTACAATGTTAATGTCCTATGGAGGCCTTGTGGAGTAAAACAGCCTCAGTCCATTCAGTCAAATCTAAGGAGCTATCTGTAGTGGAAGTTATACAGGTTCTTCTCTAAACTCCTTTATCTGCCACAAATGAAGAGTAGTGTGGGTATGTCCTGGATTATTTCTCTTGGTCACTTGCTTTTAAATACCAGGGGTTGCACTGAACTCATCATCTGGCCTCTCCTGGGCTGGGAATTTCATTAATCACCTTAAGGTGGCAAATGTATGTGCTGCACCAACCAAGCATTCACGTGGCTGCCAATTTCCCAAAGCCCTTTAACAGTTAAAATATAATTACCCGGGCAGACATGGGATGGTTGACTGACTAGATTGTGTCGTCACCTTAATTATAATGCTAGGACTCTGCTGGTGTTATGGAGGGCGGAAGTTAGCACACTTCTGCCTCTTTATCTGAGGGAAACTTCCTAATGCTTACAGCAGGGTGCTGGGAGTCAGCATGCTGCTGGGTCCAGTGTCCGTCTCTGTTGCTGAGACTGGATTCGTTTTGGAGCCTTTCTTACCTCTCTTTAAGAAATGGGGAAAACTCATAGCCTGCTTCTGAGAAGTTCTTTGCACTTTATAGACAAAGAACCCTATGCAAAAGCAAATTCTGATTGCTTAGTTATTTGCAACAATTAGTGCAATCTCTCCCATTACGTTCCTGAAATCTTCCACTTTTTGTACAGGTAGGGACATTGAACAGATATATACTTTCTTTGCATTTTGAGGATCTGGTCTTTTCAAAATCATAGCTATTATTTTATAGGAAGCTGCTAGTACATCATTAGTAAAAGACCATGTATATTTACCTTTTGAAATAATTATTTACAATTTGTCAGTTTTCTATTAATTCTATGATTGCAATCAGTTCATCAGTTTGTTGGAAGAATTCTAAATATATATTCATAGAGGGTGTTTTCTCAAAAAAGGAAATAACAGTGCTCAGCATACTGTGTAAAAGCAGTAAAAGTCTTCCATTTTTTATACAAGTTTGGTTTAAATGGAAGGTTGTGGTGGGTTGACCCTGGCTGGACACCAGGTGCCCACCAAAGCCGCTCTATCACTCCCCCTTCTCAACTGGACAGGGGAGAGAAAATATAATGAAAGGCTCATGGGTCGAGATAAGGACAGGGAGATCACTTAGCAATTACCGTCATGGGCAAAACAGACTCGACTTGGGGAAAAAATTAATTTATTACTAGTCAAATCAGAGTAGGATAATGAGAAATAAAACCAAATCTTAAAAACACCTTCCCTCCACCCCTCCTTTCTTCCCGGGCTTAACTTTACTCCTGAATTTTCTACCTCCTCCCCCCAGTGGCGCAGGAGGATGGGAAATGGGGGTTTGGGTCAGTTCATCAGACGTTGTCTCTGCCTCTCCTTCCTCCTCAGGGGGAGGACTCCTCACACTCTTCCCCTGCTCCAGCATGGGGTCCCTCCCACAGGAGACAGTCCTCCATGAACTTCTCCAACATGAGTCCTTCCCACGGGCTACAGTTCTTCACAAACTGCTCCAGCATGGGTCCCTTCCATGGGGTGCAGTCCTTCAGGAACAGACTGCTCCAGCGTGGGTCCCCCATGGGGTCACAAGTCCTGCCAGCAAACCTGCTCCAGCCTGGGCTCCTCTCTCCACGGGTCCACAGGTCCACAGGTTCTGCCAGGAGCCTGCTCCAGCGCGGGCTTCCCACGGGGTCACAGCCTCCTTCGGGCATCCGCCTGCTCCGGCATGGGGTCCTCCATGGGCTGCAGGTGGATATCTGCTCCACCGTGGACCTCCATGGGCTGCAGGGGGACAGCCTGCCTCACCATGGTCTTCACCATGGGCTGCAGGGGAATCCCTGCTCTGGTGCCTGGAGCACCTCCTCCCCCTCCTTCTTCACTGACCTTGGTGTCTGCAGAGTTGTTTCTCTCACGTATTCTCACTCCTCTCTCCGGCTGCCATTGCTGCTGCGCAGTAACTTTTCACCCTTCTTAAATATGTTATCATCACAGAGGCACTACCACCATCGCTGATGGGCTCAGCCTTGGCCAGTGGCAGGTCCGTCTTGGAGCCGGCTGGCATTGGCTCTATCGGACATAGGGGAAGCTTCTAGCAGCTTCTCACAGAAGCCACCCCTGTAGCCCCCCTGCTACCAAAACCTTACCATGCAAACCCAATACATGTTTTGTAATGCTAGTAAAAATAGCTGTGCTTCACTTTCTGAGGGTAGTGAGGGGAGACAAAACTGGTGCCTACATCTCCTGAAATTTCAAGGGGGAAATTAGATTGTCAGGAAACGGTTTGAAACAGATGCTCAGGTATTGTAAGGAATGCAAACTACAGTGTCCAGCATTCCTAGATCCATCAATGTTGAATACAGCCTCTCTGAGTAGACATCCCATGCTCTTTTGTATTAAGTGTAATTAGCTCATTACAGAAATGTGTTCTGTCTTTATCTTCTCACTGCTTGCTATAGCAGCATGGAAGGAAGTTGACCCTTCATGTTACCCTGTGTTTTAATAGCTTTATATGCAAAATCTCCACTGCTTGTTGGATTGCCTGCTTGAAGCCAGCTATGGCCTATCATCAAAAGCTATTTATCAGGTTTCAAGAGCATGTCATAGTGGGGTGGTAAAACCAGTAGAGCCGCAATATTGCTGTATGTGGTAGCCTATACAGGGGCTAGTGTACAATCATGCAAGGTGAGGTTTTTTCAGAATTGGACTTCTAAGATCCAATTGCCAGGTAGTCACAGAGTGGAGTGTATCACTGCGTATGGCTTTGCTCAAGGACAGAGCAAGGGTGGGAGCAGGAGGACCCACTGAGGAGCAGCCCAGGGAAGTTTGGGGGTGGGAAGTGGGACCAAAGCCTGAGACTAAAGATAAATTCTGCATCCGAGAGTAGATGGGCACTTGCTGATGCTCCCTTCTCCCACTCCCCAGTGGGGTCTGCCACGATTCAGGCACACCAAGGCCAGGGTTAAGTCATGCAAAGGGCCCTCCCACCTGGCAGAGGAAGACCATGGCCATGGCTCATGAGGTATGCTGGAGGCTGAGAGTGGGCCAGGCCTGTAGCTCAGGCTTGTTGTCATGTGCAAAGCAGTGTGGGCTGCAGAGGGACCAGGGGGTTGTGAGACCTGGGGTGGCACTGGGAGATGACAACCTGTGTGTCCATTCAGACAGCTGCGGGGTTCTGCAGGTCCCTGGGAGGAGTGCACTGCCTGGGATCTGGTGCTTTAAGTGATTACAGTGAGGCTCAGGAACTTGTTGCTGTAGGAAAACTTCGGTTTTTACACACAGAAGAAATCTTCTTCACTTGGATTACAGCTTCTACTTAGCTCCACCTGCAAGTCCATAAAGGCGCTTGAAACTTCCCAGTATTTTGATACTCAGCTCAGGCCCCATAAACACACACTAGACCTACATCACAGCTCTGGCTGAGAGACTGCCAAAGCTTTTAAAACTTTATACAGTTATAAACATATATAAACTATATATGTACACTGGAAACAATCCAGATGTGAGAAGCATCTGAGAAGGCACGTGGTAAACACAAAGTCAGTTACTTTTTTATTACATAAAAGCTACAGGTTTGCCTCAGAACTGCAGAGCTCTGACCACAGTGAATTTGGAAAGCGGGCTGGCGTGGCTTAAGGCTGACCTATTTCTGTGCTGGAGAAGTGATTCCACAGGTATTTGGGGGATTTAAGGGAGAGGTAGAAGAGTATTCCCTGTTAGCTAAAAGTGGCTCCATGTATCTGAGCGCCTTATGCAACCAACTTCACTAAGTGCACAAAATATGCAGTTATCCAGGGCAACAACTGGATCTGAGCAGAGTCCATGGATTGCCATTTTCTCCTGGCAAACTAAATCTCTTCAATTTATAATTTCTTTTCCCTTATACATTTGTATTCTGCAGCTGCTTGTAAACCCATGAGGTGTACCCAGTTCAAGCCTCCTTCTCCACAAAGAGCATTCACAAAAATGTAGCTGTGGGCCTTTGTCCACATAAAGTCATTTCAGACGTGGGTGCCTCTGTTGTTGCTGAACTACTCTCTGACCTTTTAGTCTTCTGTGCCACATTTCAGACAAGTGGTGTGTTTATTTAATAAATCTTCACACATATTCAGGACTTAAAGCCAGGTCCCACCAATAAACAACAGGCCTCAACTGACTCGAGTGGAGGCTGGTGCTGTCGTGGAAAGACGTTTTAGTAAGCTGAGAAAACCCCAAAGGGGGCCATCAGGGCTGAGTGGTTGTATTGAAGGGAGTCCACATAAAGCTGTAGAGAAGTGCCGTGAGCAGGGTCTGCAGAGACAACTCCACAGCCACTTGCAGCCGCTTTGTGGCAACAAAGAAGAGGAACTTTGCCAGTAAGTAGGTAAGAAAGGAGCTAGAAACTGTTTTCAAAAGAAAAATAATCTTTAAGCAAGAAAGGTCTTACTCTTCCATCAGAAGGAAGAAGATTCAGTACTGGGTTGGCCTAAGGACTCAGGCTGGGTTGAAGTCACCCTGATGGTGCAGTAAGGGAGCACACAACTGTAGGCAGGAGCTTCTTACAGACCTGTACTTGTCATGATTTGAAGGTTTGTTTTTAAAAGAATATTTGTGCTCTCAGTTAAACTTCTCAGCTTGTTGCTTCTCTGTCGCATTACCTCTGAAAGGGTTAACGGGGAATGAGCTATGCAGCCAAGAGACTTCAGAGGGAAACAGGACCTGAAGGCTGGGAAGGGCTGTGGCCCAGTACCAGGGCCTGGACAGAGTATGGGTCTCTGCCAGGTGGATCAGTCATCTGCGAATATGTTTCAGAGGCCCCGAGCTAGAAAAAGTAACCTATTGATTGTCACGTACCCCCTCCTTTTGCCTTTTCGGTGGGGTTAGGGCCTGTTGAAGTATTTGAGACGGAGGGGTGTCAGCGCAGAAGTGAGTGGGCTGAGCAACATGCCATAGGAGGGCAGCATTGCTCAGACACAAAGCCGGACGCCTTTCAGCCTTGTCCTGCACACATCCATGGAAGGGCTTCTTCTTCTCTGAGGACCTCTGCACACTCCCTGTCTCATGTGGCCTACTGCCCCTGCCATCGGCCTGGGACACTATGCGGGAGAGCCAGGCTCAGGGGGGAACCACTGAGACCACAGCCTGTGTTAGCTGCTCACCAGTCCCTCTGCAAACTCTGCTGTTCTTGAGCTAGTTCATTTTTGTTTTTCTCTTTTGCTTTCAAGTGTCTTCAAAAGATAATTACAAGGAGTTGGGGCCATTTGCTCAAGTTACTTTTAATCCCCATGGAGGTTGTAATGAAGTGTGTACTGCACATCCATTTTACTAAAGGAGTGTATAAGGACACACTTGACTTACTTTCCCTCTGCAGATGAGAAAGGACAGATCATTAAGAAAACAGGTTCACTACCTTGTTGGAGCCTTCAAACAGATCCCCCAGCTTTGGAAAAGCTGCAGACTGAGTCTTTGAGACCTACCAAGATCTTTGGTAAAGGGCTTTAAAATGCTTCCTTTCCCCCTAGTTTGATGCTGATCCCAGCATCATTGCAGGTTTTATCTCAAAGCAGGCAGGCTGCTTTGGTTACCTCCATGAGAACACCAGTAAAAGTGTGCTAGTGAATGGTAGAAACGTCCATTAGAGGAAACGAGGTAGAGACACCCCTTACTAACAAACAAACACATTTCTGAAGATTTCCACTTTGTGATGCTGACAGGTGCCATTCCCTCACGGTTCAGGTGGGGACTGGGGATTTGGATGTTTAGGTGCCGGCTGGCCTGCCTCATGCTGAGTGCCCGAGGTACTGGTAGAGGACAGGCATTTTCATGTTCAAATACTCCTTTCCCAATTCTTGACTGCACAGAAGTTGCAGCACATATACAGATGCATGTTCATTTATTATTTCCTGAAAAATTGGCTCCTCGGAGCTGCTCTCCATGGAAGGGCTGTCCTGCAGTCTCTCACAGAGGAACCAATGACAGGGATTTAAATCAAGCCCTGCCTGTGTGTCAGAAGAGTACATAACTTCCCAATCAGAGTGCATTTTGAAGCTGAGATTACATTGGAGCTTTCAAGCTAGATATATTTTATATAAAGTAATTATACAGTCTTGTGTCTAAGGTATCCACTCAAGTTTCAGTCTTTGATCTAGGAAATGCTTATTTCCCGAAGTGGAACAGTGTCAATAGGAGAGATTCATACCTCAAATAGCTTTAGTGCTTCAGGGCTGGGGTGCTGTCCTGGGAGACTGAAAACAGGGCTGTTCCGTTCCAAGTGATCTACCTAAGCATTGCAATTTGTGAATAAAAGTCAGAGGTGAAAACAGGGAAAGTTGGCATCAGCAGTTCTGTAACAATTTAGACTTGCATTTTCTCTGCTTTTTTTTTTTTTTAAAAAAGAAGTTACCAAAATGATTTGTTTCAATGCAAACAAAATGCAGGGGTTTTATCTTTGTCACAGAAAACATAAAAATATATTTGGTCTGGATCAATTTGATTTTTTTCCCTTTCTTCTTTTATTTTGGTTCACCTGATAAGTAATGTTCTCAAATATGATTAGAGGGGTCTATGCAGAGATTCATTGAACAGAAACCTGTTCATACTTTTACAGAGCTTTGGTCACTGGACTTGGCATTGTCTATCAATCAAAGCTTTGATTGACATGACAACATTATGATGCATTTTTGTCCATGGTGACTGATCCAACATACTTTGCTAGGAGGGAAGGGAATTACATTGCTTTTTCATATCTACAGAGGGATACAGACACCAGGAAGGGATAGGGATAAATTCCTAATATTCGTTAATCATTTGCCTTTGCATTATCCTGCCATCCTTCATTTCTTCCCCCAAGCTTCTTAATGTCAGGACGCACTAGGTTGAAAGTGTTAGGTTAAAGGTAACTGAGGACTGAAGCTCTTACTTATAGGATCAGGGACATCACCTTAACATGAAAGCACCCCGCCATTGATAAGGTTTTGCTTCACTGTTCTGCAATTCAAAGGAACTTTGAAGTCCACATATGTAAATGACCAGAGTAAACTCTGAATGACCACTAAAAATAAACCCTTTTGCTATTTATTATTTTATAGCACTGCTGAATATGCTAGTTACTTCAGAGATATGAAGAGAGAAGACCTCATCCTTCGTTGTCTCTGCAGAGCATTTGCAGACAAAGGAGTCAGCATGCACTGGTATGATATTTGTTATAATCATACTACTGTATTACATTTTCATAGTAAGGAAGATATATTCTCCTTTAGGAATTACTGGATTCAATCCTTTGCCCTATGTTAAACAGATAGTAGCTCAGACTAAATGATTTTAGTGGTCCTTCATCCCTT
The DNA here is from genome assembly GCF_018139145.2 of Gymnogyps californianus. Classification (NCBI taxonomy): domain Eukaryota; kingdom Metazoa; phylum Chordata; class Aves; order Accipitriformes; family Cathartidae; genus Gymnogyps; species Gymnogyps californianus. Next base: position 56,069,525 of record NC_059475.1, read on the forward strand.
AAAAAATGTTAACTGAATCTACTACTCTGAGTTAAAAAAATGCCATCACTGTATTAAAGCTTTGGGGTGTTTCACAAAAAAACTTTTGAACTCTTGATTATAATGAAGAGCTCATTCAGAAAAGAGCAAAACAGTTAATTTTGCAGTGAGAGTAAAACACATTCTCTGAATTCCCCAAAGAAGGTTTCCCTGTGGTAAACTCAGCCAGGTGAGATCTCAGGAGGAACAGTAAGCAGAAAGTGATTCCTGTGATGTTTAGACTTGCGGTTTGCGGCTTTGCAAAGTGCCACATAAACTGACTGACAAAAATGTTTATTTTCAATTAGGTGTCACTGATGAAGCATCTGTACTTCTTTGAGAGCTTGCAGTGCACTCCAGTGCTGCATTGTTATGTTCTGCCATCGTTCTTTCAGAAGTCAGTGCTGATTTCTTCTCCACATTCCCCTATGGCAGCCTTAAATGCCTTTAATTTGCCATGATGCAAGATAGGTATCAGTCTATTTTCTTTCCTTTCTCACTGTATCTCAACTTGAATCGAGCTTTTGGTGGGCTCACCCCATGCTTCCCTTAGTATCACATTTAAGGCGTCCAGATGGGGTGACAGAATGGAATAAGACACCAGCCCTCCATCTGTTAAAAAAAAAGAAAAAAAAAAAAAGAAATGAAATACAAGGTTTTATTGTTCTTTAAGTAAGAACAGATACAGTCTGTATGTCAAGGCCAAGCTATATGCTATTAAATCTATCCTTTGAAGTCTTCCATTGGGCTGACCAAGGACAGATGGTAAACTGTTATCATTTGATATGGGATTAGGTCAAGTCGAAGTTCAAGTTTGAAGGTAACAGTGAGAGTCTCAGTTCAGCTGTCAAATGTATTAGTTTATATAATGAATAGCACATAGTCAGCATCTTTGCTACTGTTCTGCTAGTTTAAAAATTGGGAGATTTATTTAGCCACAGATCTCCACACTCTTTAGAAGTCGAAAATGGCAACATGTATCTGTTCGAACTTAGTAGCTGAATATCAATACAATCTTTATTCTTTTGGAGAAGAAAAGAGTTTAGGTTTAGGATGTACCGGCCTAAAATATAATGCAATTTTTTGTTTTATCTGGCTCATACATTTTCATCATTTGCCTTTGTGTTTCTATTTTCTTTGAATATTTACCAAACCCATAATATTCTCATTGAAGGAGCCGATTACTAGTATCAGATGTAGGGAAGGCTGTAGCAGCGTTTAATTTCTTACACTTTATTTTCACACCCAAATAATGAATGAAGACCATTGACCGTGAAGCTGAAATGCTGCATACATGTCAGGCTGTCTATTCTCTAAATTTGGCAGAGGAAATGAACTTGCCTTAAAAAAAATCTAACCAAACATGTTTAGAAACAGATTTCGCAGAACTGGCTGATGTTTGCCATATGACACATGCAATGGACATTAGACATAATTTGGAAGCAAGCAAAGCAGTTAAGCGTATGCCAGTTGAAAAGCCGAGGCAAAATGAACTTTCAAGATTTGGTCGTAATCTTACACAATAATCCTGTGGCAGCCTCATGGCTTAATAATGTGCACTGCTTATATAAGTTAAGGACTGATGGGATGAGCCTTGGCTGGCAGTGTTAGAGCTAAAGATGCTCAAAATAACTTCCTAGAGAACAGCTCTTCTTTATAGCTCTATCTCATTTTTTTTTCATAAACTCCTCTAGAAGAAATTCAGTGAAAAGGAAACTCTTCTCTGTTAGGTATGTTGAGGCAGAAAGGAGGAGCAATAGTCGTGAACCCTGACAGTGCGAGGTGCTGTACAGTCACAGAAGAAAAAAGTGCAGGGATTGTGTTTCAGGTATATGAGTCAAGAAATTAAAACAATCTAAGGTTTTTCTGATACTGTTCGCTATATTATGGGTACACATTGACTTCTCTTCTCCATATGACATTTGTTCTTTTATGTACTTATTACATATGTTAATGTGTCATGTGAATAAGTAAATATTGCCAGAAAAACAGGACTTTTGAAGTTGTGACACTTAGTGCTTCATCACTTGACATTCAACAGCTCTTTTTAATTTTTACAGTTGGGATGATGTGTAGCTGACTGTAGCGTTATACTGTGTTAGTAACACATCCAAACTAAAAAAAGAGACAACCCTAGAACTGTTTCTGGTTTACTCTCAGCTCAAAGAGGTTTCTGTCTAAAGGCTCAGGACTCAATTCCCATTTGAACAGATTTTTAAGCTTGACTGGAGGTGGTGGGAAAGTCACTTCATACCATTTTTCCTGTCCCCTGGACTTGGTCTGGCTGAAACCACTGTTGTAAAAAGCCTGCGGGCTTCCTCCTGTCACAAGGAATGACATAGCTCCCTGAGTATTGCTGAACTTCGAGGCCCAAATGCGGCACTGTCTAGTCTGCTGCGTCCTTTGCTATGCTCCTTTCTCCTCTTGCTGCCTCCTTCGCGGTGCTGAGCTAGCAAACACTAGGCAGAGTGACGGGTGAGATCTGGCAGGCAGACAGGTACTGCACAGGTGATGGACAAGGCATAACATGGCCCCGCATGCCTGCTGCTTCTTTAGAGATCCACGATGTACTGCACTCTATTTGACTGATCTCCTCCCTTGTACAACACCAATTTTTTAACTTCAACCTTCAGTTTCAAGACGGGTAAATCTCCTGGAGATGTCAGCTATGCAGACTGGCCTTTTCCTTACCCACCACTCCCAGGTAGCTGTATCCGTGTCTGGGAATGGGGATGGAGTGAATGCAGCAGTATCACTTGGAGAAAGATTCCTTTAGGAGAAGAGACTTTAGGAACTTGTTGAGCATTTCTGTGAGCCTTTTCTCACCTCAGTATAAGCTCTATACAATTACCATAGACTGTAAAAATGGAAAACTATGACATCAGGTGGAAAGAGGCTAGGATCTACTTCCCAGCCATGTTTTAAAGTCACTCAGCAAAAGCAAAACATTTTCTTTTCAGAATGTTGATCTTTTCCACTTTCTTTTTGTTTAACTGTTTATCATGCTTACCTTAACTAAGACCTGTCTCTGTATTCCCTACTTGAAAAGGAAGAAAGCTTCCATTATACTTGGCAACATAAAGGAACGTTCGATAATCAAAACCAAACCGCATTTGTTCAGTATATTTTGGTATCCAAATGTATTCAAAATACACTATTCTGTACACACTTTGAGGTCCTCCATGCACATTCCTGTGGTCCTTCCAGTTTGCTTTTTTCCTCACACTTTCCTCTCTGCTCATTCCTTTGAGAAGGGATCCACAGCCTCCTTGGTTTCAAAATGCTCTGGCTACTGCAGCTTCATTTATTTGGGTCCAGTTAGCTCCCTGAATTAGTATTCTTGGGTTTTGGGATAGATGGTGAGCAGACTGAATCCCCACAAGCACTTGGCCTCCCACATCCAGTGTTAATGTTTCTCTTTGGGGATCCACCAGGTCCTACATTCTTGAAGCTGGAAAGTTCTGGGGAGATCCTGAACTTGCCTTCACTTCATTTTTGAGCCCAAGCTGACCTGATCCCAGATCTGCACATAAACAAATTTGGGCATGCTCCCTATATCCACTTCTGCTTATAATGTTTCTCTTGACTGTTCATGTGACTTCTCAAGAGACCTGGACAATTTCTAGAGGCTGGTGTGCTCCCCGTGACCCACAGGAAGGCATTGTCTCCTCAGGGTGCGAGGTGCTCAGGTCAGGAGGGTAGGACACCCTAAAGATTGGGAGTCTCTGTGTGTCTTTGGGGCACATCTCCACACTCGGTTCCACTCAACGTGGACTGCCCCTTGTATGTTTGCACCGGGACAGGCGTAATGCAAACAACAATGACAATATACTAAAGCAGATTAGAGTTCATGGGTGCAAATCGACAATTAGGCTCGTTGTCATAATTTTTCTCCATAAACAGCAGCAGCAAACGTGTTGCTTTGTAGAAGGCTATGATATAATATATATAAATGGTACTATCTAAAAAATAAAAAAATCCTGTTCTGCAATATCCGGGGGCCATGGCTGTCAAGGGCCAACACAGCCATCAAGAAAGTCTAAAATTAAAACAGACAAGTTGCCAATGCATAAAACTGCCATCATTGTGTTCACTTCCCAGTTTGTTTCAATGACCATCCCATCTGTGAAACATATTTCTGTGGGACAGTTAAGGGTTGCAAGCATAAACCAGCCCATTCGAGTGAATGCCACAACCCAGGTGTCGCTCTTGTTTGAAAAATGCCTGGGTGGCCCCACTGCCAAAGATACAACCGCAGATAATACAATCCAGAAATCCCTTTCCAAAGCAGTGAGTAATTGAAATTTATGTACTTGCATAACTCATTTATTGCCAGGAGAGCGACGAATCCAAGGTTGTCAGCTCCAGCCATAGGGGTTGTTTCCTGATCCAAGAGGCCTGTGACTTTATTGTTTGAATGGGAGAGCTGAGGCTGGTGATTGGCACTGCTGTTTAGAGGCTGGGATGTATGGCTGGGGACATGCTGGATGAGAGGTAAGGGCACAAACTGCTCTCCTTGGCAGGAAGAAAAATACCTCAGCGGGAGTCATTTACATGAGTAAGGGTTTGAATCCGAGGCCTCAGGCCAATCTGATAGGCTCTATTTTCTGTAATGGAAAGTGTCTCTGATTTGCCCCATTCCTAGCAATGTGGTAGCACCCACCGATTCTTTTTTATTTCAAATCCAAATGGAAAGGCTTTCAAGATCAGTTCTGGTTTTATGCATCATTGTGAATGAGATTTGGGAAATAAGCTCGGGATATCCAGAAGAATATCATGCTGGAAAAATTCCTTACATCTGGGAGATCTGTTTTCCCTATTTCTGCTCTGTTACGGATTGAGCGGAGTCCATAACTTCCCCGTAGCTTATGAAGACACGTATCTGGTAGCAAAATGGAAAGAGTTTTTTCTGTGAAGGGTCTGTGAAGCTCTTAAATGACAGATGCTATAGAAATACTAAGTATTACTGTGACTAATAAAATGATGTGCCACTAAGTTTTTTTTTTAACAAGCAAGTGCTCTCGTGTCAGGCATCTAAGCAGGGACACAGTCTCAGCTTCTGGACTTTGGGGCTGTCTTTGTTTTCTTCTCCTTCCAAAGCACCCATCCTTTCTTCCATTTTACTGTGTATTATGATAGTTTTTTCCCCCTTTCGGAGAGATGAGGGAGTTCTGTTTAAAAGAAGATGCTCCTAATGCTCCATGGATTGGACGAAATATATAACATACTATCACCAGCTAGCTTTCTTCAATGGTAAAATCTTCTGGGAATATCACTGCAGTTTCCTAAATATTGGTACGCTTGATGAGCAACCACATTGTTGCTGATACCTCTTCATTTTTTAAAGCAAAATGAGACAGTACATGATTTGCAGGGGACAGTGGGATGAGACTTTGGCTTTCACTTTCAGACAAAAATTGTTTTTTTTCTCTTGGATGGGAGAAAGTCACTGACTGCTATTGCTTATGGTGGCAAACTTCTCATACATTGAAATTAATACCAAGAAGCTTTGCACTCTGAATTGGGACTATTCTTAGTCCCGAAAGCTCTGTGTGCTCTACAGATGGTGGAGAAATTAAATTTCATGGCAGCCTTTCCTAATCAAGGAAACTGAGGCATGGAAAGGTCAGTCAACCTGCTCTTGCTAGCGGGGGGACCATAAGCTCTACCCACTTCTTTTTACCCGACTTCAAGTTTTTTTCTGCACAAACAACTGTCCTATATCTTGCCCAGAATCCTGAGTCAACTGGATCTGTAGTGTGAGGACTGCGATAAACACTGTAACAATATCTTCTCATCTTCCTTCCCTGGTGGTGAGAGACACTGGCTGAGCTGAATATATGACTTCCTATGTCCCTTTAACCACAGGCCTGACCTTCTTCATAAAAGTCCCTATGTTATGATAGTCTTGTCAGGATTTAGCGGTTGTGCTTATAATTAATTAAGAGGTACTAAGTTTAAAAAGTCATTAGAAATCAAATCACAAAGGATAAGTTAAAAACCTATCTGTGAACTTTGACATGCCCCTGTATTACCTCTGAACTCACATCAACAAAAAGAGACATTAATAAAATCGTTATATATTTGAAGAGTAACACCTTGCCCGTGTAAAGTTTATGGCTACAAATGAATACGTGTCAGGGAACACCATCAAGTCCATTAGGCCAAAGATTTCACTGATGCTATTCATTTAGAGGGAATGGAACTTGTATGTTGCCATGATGGACAGTAGCATAAAAAATTTAAATGAGGGATAAAAGACCCTTTCTCCTTTTTTACCCCAGCCTTATAAGCCATACAAACTTCTAGGTAAGTATGAATAAAAATAAAACTTGCTGCTATGATTTACTCATTCATAAATCTTTTTTTTTTCTTTTAATCACTAGAAATCTATTCCAGTGCATGTAAAGTCTTAATGAGACCTAGCAACATTATGAGTGCTGGGAGCAATCGCCCTTCAGCCTCATGCCTGCAAACGCTCTCGAGGCATGCATATATCTCATTATGGCCGAACGCCCTGTCATGTGTTATTCCTTACTTAGTGACAATTTGTCACTGTCACCCTTGACATGTCACTCTGCTGCAGAAGGATTTTACTTCAGTGCAAAATGTGACAATCAGATGAGAGAATTTTGTAATCTGAACTGAAATATGGGGCTGAGAGAGACTAATTGCATTCAAACACAATCCTAATATAACATAAATGGAAAGAAATGTTTGCATTTAAGGATTTTTGTTAAGGTTTCCTTCCTTCGCCTTTTCCCAGCCCCTGCTCCCCCACCTCAATTATTCCTTAGGATAATGCTTTTATTTTTGAAGGATGGAGTCTTACATTTTAATACCTTGCATTTTCAATTAAGTGCACTGAGATCCATGGATATAACTATTACTTAAACTATAAGTAATGGTTACATGTAAAAATTAGGGAAACATATTGTGCTTTAGATAAATTACATTCAGATTACTTCTTATTATAAATGGGGTAGAAAATGGATTTTTAGCTCTGGCTGGCCACAGAGCCAACATTTGTATCTACTTCATTTGTTTAAATATATTTCAAGCCAGATTGAAATCCATATTGCCTGACATTAATTGAGTACTGAAGCATCAGTGTACTCAAGTTTCATAAACCACTGATGAGTGAGTTTCTACAGGCTTGATTTAAAAATACACCATCCCTTTTATATGAAAATTATATTCTGTTTATAGGGTAATTCTTAAAGCCCAACATTAAATGGTATAAATCTTAATAAGATGAATGTAAATATGACATTTGTACTGTCAAGTTGACATCCTGTTTGCTAAGAAAATTATATTTCTCTACTTGGTATTTATTAAAATATTCCTCTGTATGATATTCCAGGCAAACGTGATTTTTTGTGTTGCAAAGCAGAATGGGGATAAGAGCGGGGTAGGCTGTGAGACGGACTGTTCCTGAAGGTCACTTGTAGGGTTCTGCTTAGACACCTCATCCTGGGCAGGATATTCCACTCCTGGGCGTCTTTTGACAATCAGTCCTATCAAGTTGCCCAGTAATTTATTGGCTTTGTGGCACTGACAAATAGTCAATCATTTCACTGGTAACCTATAGGAAGTCAGGTTTGAGCTCATGTTTCCAGAGGTGAAAGTCTAGGGCATTTTAACCCATTTTTCACACTTGTAATTCTCAGAGAAGCAGACATTATTTGAACTAGATTCTCGATTCTGGATTGCACAAAGAAGGTGCAAGGCTATGATTTTTCCTTCAAGTTTCATCAAATTTTCCTGCATAAAATGAATGAATGAGTAAGTTACTAACTAAATAAATAAAGACGCCCTCATCAAGCAGCTTTTACTGGCTGAACCAAGTGTCCTATGGCCTTCATCAAGCTGTGCTCTCTCTGAGGTAGAGAATGACTGCTTTTAAGTGAACGCATTATGAAGTACCATCTGCAATGTGCCGTCCTCCTGGATATTTTTAACAGGACTAACATAGCTGTCAGGATGTCATGCAATGAATGTCGGATAATTTGTACACTTGATTTTTTTTTTTTATAAAGCTCTTCCATACTATTATTGTAATGATAAAGGCAGCTTTCTGCTTTAAGTGCATTTGCTGCTTTTTCAATGTACTTACTGAAGTTACTTTATTTAAAATCTTTAACAATACAAATTTTGTTTAATACTACAAACATTTTGAAGGAAGACAGTACATATTGAATAATCAAGGCTTCTGTGAGGAATGTGGTAAGGGTGGATTTTTGATGTAAGTTCTATCATTTGTCTCCTTCATTCATTGCCTTCATTGGGGTCTTCAGAACCAGGAGCAACTTGTCCTTCTTTGTTAACACCAGAGAACTTGGTAAATCTTGGGTTCAGATTCCAGGCAGACCTCTATTTTCTCTGGGACTTAATGTGAATTATTTGAGAACTCTTTGTTTTGATTCCCCATCTGCAAGACATGGGTAACCTTAGCTAGCTCACAGAGAAGTTAATGAAAATGCACTGAAATGGCTGCAGGCATTCAGATAAGAGGTGGGTGAACATGCAAAGCACCAGGTAAAGTTGTAAACCATGACCAACAACTTTTGCCTTTTTCGTCCCCTGTTCTTTTCACGCTGAACTGTGCACTCTGGTCCTCTCCCGTGGACTAGCTTGGCAATCACTGAATATTTTGTTGGGCTAAGTCATCTCTTTAAGCCAGTTAAAAACATTCTTTTTTTCCCCCATGGTTTGTTTCCTGTTGATTCAGCAAGTTAGTTGGCTTAGTGGGACCTCCTTCCTTTGGTAATGGTGAGCTATGACTTCATCAGAATTTTCTTTGGAATTAACTATGAGTCATTTCAGTTTTCTGTGTCCCAAGACATTTTTCCAGGACCGTCTGAGCCAATGTACCAGATCATCACTGTCAAGGTGTGGAGTTTAACTCTCCTATACCCTAACTCCTAGCCAGTCCCCGCTCTGCATGTCTGTTGTTTACCTTGTGATGGGTCTGACTCCTGTTGGGTGCTTCAGTTAGTCCATTTAACTCACTTATCTACAGAAACTAGACCAGGAAAGAACAAACAAAAAAAAGAAAAAAAAGTAGATATTTCTCTGCTGAGTTATAATTGACTCATACTGACACCAGAGCCACTGACCCAAGAGAGGGAGCAAGCCCACCTCTTTTCAATAGGAGTGAGCTGTTAGGCATATTTTTGTGTGTCATCGTGGGCTAGACTAACAGTTTACCATGGCTGATACTTGGAGATCCCTTCCCCGCCTCCTGGCTATATGTCTTTGCTGCTCGCTCATTTGATTATATGGGAAGGAAATCCAATAAGTAAAACATCATAAAAATAAAAACTTTTCAGCAAAAAGAGGTAGATATCTCTTTGCCAGGTTGATGAATTGGATCAGCAAGCTGTAAACAGATAAAAAAATGTTAGATGAGTTGTAGCAGAAGAAGGGGCAAAGAGGAAAAGAAAGAGGGCAGCGGAGGGAAATGGAGTGAGAGCAGAGCAGAAATGCACTCCCCCTATTCCCTGATGTCCACTGGGGAGATCACACCAGTGATCCCATATGCCTTCCCCTCTTTCTTAACTCCTGAATATTAGTGGTGTTCCCAGGTTTTTTTTGGAGAGGGACTCAAAGAACAGTTTAGGACCCAGATCAAAGCATTCTTGAGATCCTGGAGATATCCTAGGAAATTTCTCTGATGACCTTTACCTGGACTCCCCTTCTCATTAAGAGGCACTTTCTAGCCATCAGTGATGCGTAACTTCCCAGTCTCTATGGTCAGCCTAGGTCTTTCCTTCTCTAGAACAAATTATACCTCTCTGTGCTCAGCTGGACCTTATTTATGGGAAAGGACCTCACATTAGCCTTATCATTTGTAAAAGCTTTGGGATGATGAATAAGAGCTCCAAAGCCATTGGCTGGAAGGAATTATTTAGGGGAGTGAATTTCAGAGTTAATCTATTCACAGAAATGTATGAGATCACAGCTCAGAACTAATGTCATTTCTGCTCTCTCCCACCCCCCAATATCTGCTTCCCTTAGCATAAATCTTCAAACTTATACTTTACTAACAAGACCTAAATTTATATTTTTAAGGAATTCAAAGATTCTCATCCTCATGTTCTTCTAGCAGCTGGTGTTTCTGGCATTGGGCTCACACAAGAAATCTCTGGCTCTGAACTGGGATCTCCAGAGACTTATTACAGTGCACCGGCCACTAGGCCTGTCTCTCCCTTGACAGAGGGTTTGGTAGTTGTTGTTTTTCTTTTGCTAAAAACCTCCTCTCTGAAAACAAATTGTGTTCCCACAGGATAACTTTCAGGGCCATGGGGTTTTGTTTTGGTTTGTTTTTACTAAAACTTTCATAGTTTTTAAAATTTTTCTTTGATCTTTGAAAGCTCAGAGGAAGTTTTTCAGCAGTGGGTAGAAAGAGAAATCCCAGATGCCAGTGAATGATGGGGTTGTGGGTGAAGCGTGGACACCTTGTTTGCTTTCATGTCTTTGGAGGTTTTTTGTGGTTTTTTTCCCCTCCCATAACTTCGCAAACATTGCTCTGTACTGCTTTTTGCAGGGAACCAGATTTTTCTTCCCGCTGGTATGTTTTTCCAATTGAAATGGGACAGCCTGGAGAATCAGCCAGCAAGGAAGGCATTCTAAGGAGCATACTAGGAGCCTAAAACTCAGAAGTTCAGGTAAGCAACAAGGGAAAGCTTTTAATTTCCTCTACCAGACACATGCAAATATATATCTGGTGCTGAGCCATTTTCTTTGGTCCTGTGCAGACCTTACGTATTTTATCTCTAGTCACTTGAGTAAATTCAGAGGATCAGCAGCTAAATACACTTCCTTGTGGCTATGTCACCAGCCCTTTTTGAAACTGAGGCTGAAGCAAATGTATCAGGAAGGTCAGGAAATCTCTTTTTTGAGCATGTAAAAATAATAACAGCTTTCAAAAGTTTCCTTACTTAAAACCTAATTTTACCTTGACAAGTTAACTTTGTAGTATAGTTGTCTGTGTACCTTTGTGGTTAAATAATTGGTCTTCTTTTTTAAGATTTGGCTTGTCACAGGTATTTCGGGAAGGTGGTAGAATTCACTTTCCTGAGCACAGAAACATGTCAGCACTGTCTTTCCACACTGCTGCTGAGATTAGTGAATTTATCATCTTTTTTTTCCATATTCACTCTCCTGATCTCACAGAAAGAGCTGTGACATATTATTCCTGCAGTGGCTTAAACTTCATAGGAACTCGTTGTGCTTACTCTTTGAAATTGCAGACACTGTGAACTCTGAGATACAATCAAGGTTAATTTCAGTATCCTAATGCCTTGAAACTGATACTTACGGGTACAGAAATCTGTTAGTCTGGTCACAGCAGAGCACGAAGTCAAGTATTAGTGTCACATGCAAGCTGGTCTTTGCATATGGACAGAATTGCATTAGGGGACAATTAAATGATATCAGTTTAGACCAGGGACTTTCCTAAGCAGATAGCCTTTAGAGCTATTGTGGTTTTTAAACATCAGGTTAATTGAGAACTGCTGTATATTTAATAGGGGGGCCTCTGGGATATGACTACAAGGACTCTTTGTTGTTCAGCAGTCCATTAGGCAGAAACTGCAATTCTGAAATGGTCATATAAATCCCAGGAGGCACAATCATTAATGGGACACTAAGCTCCAATTAAGGGCATGGCCCAAAAGACCAAGGTGAAAAACATGGTCCTTAGCACCGGTCCCAGAGGATCTCTCTGATCCAGTGGCTTGATTTCAGCTGCAGAAACATAATTGCAAATAACAAAATATTTACTCTGAAAAACCCATACTCCTTGTTGTCTGGAATGTAAATAGGAAAACAAACCAAAACCAAAGGGTCTTTCAAATTAAATTCACCAACTGCCCCAAGACAAGACTAGAAAGACAGGATAGCTGCATATCATAGCTGCAAGTCCTGATCCCTTTCACCTTTGTAAGAGGAAGGATTTCATAACACTTGCAGTCCAGCCCTCTAAACTTCATCTTATGTCTGTTTAATGTTAAATCGAGCATCTCCACAAGCTTATATTCAGAAACTACGAAGGCCTTTCCCCTGTGACCATGTTTAAATTTTGTTCCTGTTTTTTGGATTCTCTGAGTTCCATGAGACACAACTACACAGTTTAGTCAGTGTGCTAGTTACTTTCTAAATGAGTTACTGAGTCTTATGGCCTGCTTCTGGTCAGATACTGCAATTCTGCATCAGGTAGACCCAGATTTTCTGGAATAACATAGATATACGTTTTCTGAGAACACGGGGTCCTGAGAGTCCAGCTGAGAATCCAGCATGACTGGTGTCTTTTGGAAGTTTTAACCCTGATAACTTCAGAGAGTCTTTGCAGTTAAATTAGTAAGTAAATCATTTGTGGCTACATATGAATACCTTCCACTGTCTTAATCTGCTTATAATACAGCCCTTCCCTGAATGCGCCCAGAGATAACAGATAACCTAGTTGTTTTCCAGCTACACAGACCATCCGAGTGGGATGTTAATTAATATGACACTATGGAATTCAGTTTAGTGAAGTACCAGAAAAAAGGAAATTAATTTCAATCATTGACAAACTTGTCAATTTAGTTGTATTGATTTTTTGATACCTCTACAGCACATGGCAAAGTTCATACATTGTAAAATACATCATTATTATTGGCTCAGTCTGCTGGATGTAAGTGGACTGTTATTTTTTTCAATAAATTGACATTCTTTAAGTGTATGAAAATGCAAAATTATGTAAGTGGCTTTTATTACTATTTTTAATACAATATCAATTTACTATCTGTAATGGTGATTCTCAATCAGGGAGTTATTTCGCAACGCCTAAAAGCCATCTGGTCTCAGAGCAACCTGAAAACCACAGTTTCTTGGGTTGGCAAAATTTAGCAGAAGAAAAGCAGGTGAAGCTGGCCATTAGCAGATGTTGGCCTTGAGCTTGCTGGCAGGAGCTGGTATTCTTTAGAGGTTCTGGGGCCCCCTGAGGTTGGTGTGATTGCTGGCCCCTGGGATGAGGGATGCTGCTAGAGCAGTGAGTGTGGATCCCTCTCCAGTCATCTCCTTCGGGGCTGTGCTGTCAAGCTGAACAACGAAGCAAAGCCCTCTCTTAAAAAGCACAGATCAATTGCAGAATGCTCTGTCTCTACAGTGTTTTAGAAGTCGGTGTCCAACACTGTATTTTGCTTTTGTCAGACTTCTGTGATGGAAAATCAAAAAGCAATTGTTGTTTTACTGAGTCCAACTCTAGTAAAAATAAATTGAAGGTGTCCTGATTAAGTTTCTGATTTTGATCTGTCTCTTCAGAGCATATAGAACAGCAGAAAACCTACATTTGGCTTCTGCCTGTAAGTTTCCTGCTTTTTAAATGCAATACTCTCATATTCCCACCTGAGGTCATTAGCCACAAGGTAGGTTAAAAAAAAAAAGTTTGAAGGATGGATGTAGCTGCATACAAACGCCAGCAATCTGCACTCATGTTTATGCTGATGCTTCTGAAATTCATTGTGTTACTCTGTTAAATCTCAGGACTACAGAATGTAGTGCTTGTCTAAATTTTCAAATAGAATTTTTATACTGAGGAGTGCCTGTAAAAGAGGGAGGGAATGCATGTATTTCTGATGAAATGCAATTGCTTTGCATTTCAGCATATAAGACAGGTAATAATATCTGAGTTTTGGGGTGGGTTTTTTTTTTCATTTGGAGTGTCCCTAAACATTGTTTCAAAGTCAGTAAAATACACATGAACTGCTGAGACAGCAATAATATGGGGGGGAGGAGGGGGAAATAATTCAAAAAACCAATTCCTAAACACTGAAACACTGGCTGAAAATATTTTTTCCAACATTAAATGTGTAATAATGGAACCAATATTCCCCATAGGAGAATGCATTTAGTTATTGATAAGAACTATTTGGTGAATTTTAGTCCTTCAACTTGCAGTCTTTCTACACACAACACAATGATTCAAAAAAATCAAAATACGCATTTCTGTGGAATTCAATTTCAGAGCATTCTCTTTTGCTCAAAATTTAAATTTGCCTACATTTGTCACGGAAATATTACAGCTTTTCCATTGAAAAACTAGATTTTTTTAGTCAAAAATATCAGCAAAGAAATAAACTCTGACAGAATCCCTAAATTACAATCCACTTATCTCAGTTGAAATCATTTAGACCAGCTCTAGTAGTAGTAGGTCTTAAGCATGACAGTGGCACTTCCTTTTTTTCCCCAAAAATTTATTGACTTCAAGGCTGGAATTTCAAAGCTGCTCTGTGTGATCAGCCAATGTTCAGTCCACCAACTCAGGATGGAGTTGAACAGTTAGTTGCTCATTAGAGTCCTGTCCTAACAATTTCTTCATAATATTGAAGACGACAAATTTTAAGCATATGAATTAGGGGAAGTTTGTACTTTATCAACAGCAAATATAAAGAGAGAAACGGAGGCAGAAATAGGCAGTGACTTGTTCCATCTTCTTGCACATGCTGAAGGTAAGATATTACCCACTTTCATTCCTGGGCTTACAGTGTTTTTCCAAGATAATGTGTAATGCTATATTTTACCCTTAATAAGGGAGAATATTTGCTGTCTCATTCCTGAGTAGGGGTGTTCAGATTTAGCTGTGACAGGAGTAGAGGCAGCAGTTTCTTTAGGTGCCACAGCTAAATTTGACAGGGATCGTGAATCAGAGCCCTGAGGTGACGTAATTTTCCAAGAGGGAAGGACCGCTGGGGGTGATCATTTCTTTGCGACGGCGTGAATTGCTGCTTTTTTGTGTTAATACAATTAAGTGCCTACAATTAGTCAGTCCAAGGACATAATCTATCTGTTGACCCAGATAGCAGATTGGGCTCCAGGTCATCAGATGTTACTTCATTACAAGGCTCTAATTATCTCCCTCAGTTTTCCCTTCAGGACAACAGGGGTAGGGATACCTCTCAGGAATGTTGTGAGGATTAATTAATGTTTGCAAGGAACCTTGAAGACAAAATGCTGGGCGAGTACATGGGCCTGGATTGCTGGTGACTTTTAGTGCCTGACTCCCACTGAAGCAACTGCTGAGCATGTGTATGTCTCTGGGGCTCTCAGCATTAGTATTAGTCACCAGCTAAGAAGGATGGAAAAAAAAGAGAATTGATTCGGTCTGTTCCTGTGGATCTCTTATGTCAGACCTTCAGGTACGATGCAGCTTTCTGGAGTGGCAAAAAGACTAACGCTTTGTTCCTTTTCTTCACGAACAGTGGAGGGAGGAGGAGGAGAAGGACAGCCAGCTGAGTTCTCTTGTGTGGTTGCTGACGTAAGACCAGGGCAGAGTTTGGCCTGTAAGATTTAGACACCACTTTTAAAATCTGCCCAACAGTTTCATTAGCTAGTCCTGGGGCCATTGTGCTGCTGTGGATGCAAGCCTGAGAAGGCACCCTGGCAAGCTTTTCAGCTGAAGTCCTCACTACTGCATTAGGGCCTCATGCAGAGCCAGGGTGAAGTTTGCTGGCAGGATCAGGGCCAAGACAGTTTAAAAACCCAAGAAACAAGAGTGTTCAAAAGGGTACAATCAGCTGTTCATGACTGAAATGTGTACATGTGAAACCGTATTCAGTAACTAAGGCATATTGAAAGTGAATGCCAGCTACTGCATTTGGCCTTCCAGCTATTAAACATCGCCGCAAAACAGTCAGCAGAGCAATGTCTTCTAGACCACTTTGACACAATTGCATTGTACAATTAACAGGCAATGAAGGACTTCCTAAAAGCACATGTTCGACACCCTGCTTTGTCATGGGTTTTTGTACTGTTGCAGGGATTAAAAAAAATTAAATTAACTTTGTGCCAGTGCATATTATATTTGGACAAGGGACTAGATGAAATGATTAGAATAATAGCCTTAGAAAAGATCACATTTCCCTACTGTGCCTATGTATCTGACTGCATACGGCAACCCTTTTAGGCCACTGTTCACAGTGAATTGTAACAACTTCCTGCAAAGATCTAAGTTCTGCATCTTTTGAATGGCAAATTATTAGAACTAGGTCAGGTCTAAGAAGAAATAACCATCTTTATTAACCAGAAATAACCAGCTTTATTAATGTGAACTACCCTAAAAGAAGTAGTTCACATTAATGAAGCTCTTCAAGCAAAATACGAATTCACCTGATCCTAATTACCATCCCTCAACACAGAAGGAATGCAACCTATATGATTGCTAAACACTACAGGTAAACTGCCACCTGGCCTAAGGGAATCTCTTGGGGATTTTCTGTGAGGCTCATCATTTATTCTCTACTTTGAAATCAACTGAGCAATGGAAGGTACAAGATCTTGAACAAAAACCATTTAGCAATATTTACATACCAATTTTCCTCTCCTTTTGTAGAGGTGGGTAAGGAGTATCATTATAAGACTCGGAACCGCTGAGGCAGCCAGTAATATACAAAATGTGTAGCTACATTGTGCTAACAAGCATCTTCCTTGTTTGACTAAAGTGTCCCTATAACTCTTCAATGTGTTTTGTAATCTTAATACTAATATTTACTGCATTTTAGGTCAGAACTGTTTCATAGGGCAGGAGCTCTATGTAACATTCATGTCAGACCATGGAGGCAAGTTGCCTATGGTCATCTTGTACTTATTACCTGCTTTATCACCCCCTTTGCCCCAGCAAATCTTTTCCTTATCTTCCTTTTCATATGAACTCCCTGTATGCGCATATCTTTGTTGTGGCTTTTGTGGCATTTTACTTCTGCTGTATAATGTTTGTGAGTGCCTTGATTTGTTAAAACAGAATGAGGTTTTCAAAGGAACCCAAGAAAAATTATAACTTTGGTTGTAGTTTTGTAGGATTAGGTGCCTAGCTCCCTTAGACTTCTTTGAAAATCTTAGCCGACATAAGAACTAAATTCAGATGATCAGTATGTTCTCTTTCAACTCAAATAACTGTGACAGGCCACCTATCATAGACTGACTCCTAGTTAGAATAACGTTTGCTGGAACTATTGCTTACTATTAACTATTCATGTGGTTTGTTGGAAGCTCATAGTAGCTTCCTTGAGAAAGTTAAGATAAAACACAGGGTAAATGCACTGGGTGCTTTGGGAAGGAATTATCATATTGTATTCTAAGACTGATCAAGCTAACCACTTTTATAAGCCTGCCCGTTTCTCCAAGCTGTATGCTCAGAGTATTTTGCCAAAACATATATAAAGCTTGTTTTTAGCGAGTTTTTTTTGTCTTTTTTTTTTTTAAAGAAATCAATTTACATTAAATATCAGCTGAAACCAGCAGAAAGATTAGAAAATACTGGTATATTTGTATAGAATTTCCAGCCAAGCAGAACGTCAAGATTGTACTTAGGTACAGTAAATACACACACATTCACAGGCACACACACCAAAAAAGATTTTTGTTTCAAAATAATCTTCATTACATGAGGATTATCATAATTGTCATTTCAATTGACTGATTTTAGTCTTTAAAAGAGGGTATAATAGCATTCACTGTCTGAGACTGAATTACTGTCATTATGTTAAAGGTGCACTTTATCACTTAGCTTTTCTCCATTATAAATGCTCATAGACGCACACCGCTTTCTGCTGCTACAAAACCTTCAAAACATAATATGACAAAGTTTTGTATCCAGACACTTCGT
Source organism: Gymnogyps californianus (assembly GCF_018139145.2). Lineage (NCBI taxonomy): Eukaryota > Metazoa > Chordata > Aves > Accipitriformes > Cathartidae > Gymnogyps > Gymnogyps californianus. The sequence goes on from NC_059475.1 coordinate 56,087,190, forward strand.
TACTAAAACTTCAGAACAAAGGAGTACCAGAGGCAATCTGCCATTGCTAATACAACCACATTACCAAAAGATAGAGAGGATATTTTAGCAATAGCAAGTTTCTGAATTCCTGCAGAAGAAAGCAAACTGTTCATTGAGATAAAAAGGTATTTTGTGTATCTTCTGCCAGGAGGGAAGAAGCGGAGTTGCTCTTCTGCTCAGAGGAAACTTATTAAGATATGAGCAGATCAAGCAAATATCAGCCCAAATGAGAGAAATAGCCATGCCATACTCTCCCAGACTTGTCAAACTTCTCTGGGTGATGTTTAGATGAAAATCCAGACATTGCCATGATATTAATCTGCCAGTGTATAAATGACATTTATCACTTCTGCAATCTCTTTTGATCCGGTATCTTAAGACTCTTCATATGTAAAAGTTCTCAACACATTGCCCTGTCATCTTGATACATATGGGAATCTTTTACTTCTGCAGGCACAGAAGAACCAAGTCTGGATATGTCACTACGGCACAACGCTTGGGCAGAGCTCTGTTGAAGTAAATGTCACTACGCCTGGAGTAAGAGGCTATAGAGAGGCATAAAGGTATAAACATCAGATCTAGAGAGATCAAGGACAAGAATTTGCCTGAGGAGCAAACCTTTTTCTTTAGGGGAAGAAGGGAGTTTCAATTCTGAGATACTCAAAAAGGCACAATTTAAAGAATCTGGTTTTCAGAGGCTGTGGTCAGCAGAAGAAGGGCTAATTATGAAGGGTTACTTGAACAATTAATTCCCCAAAAAGACTTTTAGAAGCTTGGGCTAAGTGCCAAAGCGCTAAAGAGCCTTGTGAGTTTTCTTGTAAGTGGCAGCACTTCAACAGTTCCTCTGACCTCTCCTGGACTATACAACTTTCAAAGGTGAACCGGAGGACCTCCGTTTTTGGTGCTCTTCTTGCCGTTATTGAGGCACCTGAGCTTTGGGAAATGTCTGTCTCTTGAAAATCAGAGTATTGGGGGAGGTTTGAAACTTGTTGCCCTAGTCACTTCTGAACATTTCAGCCTACATTCTCCCACCCCTTTATGGGAATTTTTCCTGTTGTAATGTTTTCTTCCTCCTTCACAGAGATTATTAACAGATTTTTCTAAAATGCCCAAAGCAGCATACTTAGGTCGGAAAACAGAAGCTAGCATGTTTTTGTCTGCCAGCTTCCTCCCTTACTTATCATATAACATTTCCCTTATGTATCCCTGGGTTATGTACAGGTCTGGTTCCATCATTGCTTTGTGGGGCAATGAGTAGGTTCTTGCCTAGAAACAGATTTACAGTACAAAGGTTTGAGAGAGAGAGATATTCCCTTATTTCATTTCTTTTTTTAATCAAAGGACCTTATATAGAAAGAATTCATGGGCATTTAGAAATATCTATGTCATAAGAAGAGTTTGTGGCATTATATGAAATGTTCCTCTAGTGATTTTTTTTTTTTAATGTTCAATAATGGTACTATAAAAATATCAACAAAAAAAATTAATAGCCTATGTATTGAAGACACTTAAAGAAATAATACTGGAGTGGACTGAGATGTTAGGTGGATAGGTAGGTATTTTTCTTTAAATTATATGAATGAAATGAAGAAAAAAAATATTTTCCTTACATTGTCAAGTTTTTTTACTGTATGCCACATTTAGCTCAGCTAACCTTGTGGCTAAGTGAACACTGCATGGTTAGGAGTTTGAATGCAGTCAGAGAAGTGTTCAGGTGTTGGCACAGTGAACCAGACTATGTTGCCTGAACCTGAAAAATTAGGATGGAAACCTTGCAAGAGGCTTTTCACAGTGAGAGATGATGTTGCCAGCCCTTTGTAGACATTTAACACAACTTTTTTTCACACCATTTTAAGTTTTTGTTTCTTTTTTTGGGGGGAGTGCCATTCCAGGAAATCACAGTTATAGGATAGGCAGGTGAGGGCAAACCTCAGCTTAGATAAGACTTCTGAGACTTCAGAAAGATACTTGAATCAAATGTAGTTACAGGATTTGCAGAGGGAATTTTCCTTTTATCTAAATCTGATCCACTACCAAACTACCAATTTTTTGACAATAAATGAAGCTTTCTTTCTAGAGGAAGAAGTAGCTCTTCTTGATTCTGTTTTTCAAAAGTTACCTCCTTTTCTAACATTGGAACTGACCCTCAGATTTTCTGTATTTAGCCAGGGAAAATTCACTTAATCTTCAATGACTAATGAGCTGGGACTTTTACTCTAAACGTAGATCTCAGTCTAGTAGGAAAAATATGGGAATGCAAAAGCACATCTGGTAATTGGAAAGATGAAAAAGGTAATAATAAAGTGCTCATTTTGAGGCAACAATGATGAAGATAATGGATGATAGCCAAGCAGGCCATATGCACTTGGCTAACAGAATTAATCATGGACTATGCAATGCAAAACAAGAAAGACAAGTACAATAAAACATTTAAAGACAAGAATGGATTTTAATTTTAGGAGCGGTATAAAACAATATGATAATAATGATAGCCAAGTTAGCCCTATGATTGTACAATCCAAACAGGACACAAATTAAAGCTACAAATAATATTTAATCTGCAATACCAATATATGTTAAAAAGTAATAATGACTAAAAATTATTAGAATTAATCAAATGAGGAGTGCTGTGTCTAGTATATTCAGAAGGGCTAAGGCAATCCTGAAACTCTCAGATATGAAATCAGAGTGGAAACGGAAAAGGAATATTAGAAGTTTCTAACATGCTTTAACAAAGGCAATGTCTGAAAATGCGAGCTAGTACTTAGATTTCAATTAATAAAGGAAGACTTATTATTAGAGCCTTGTGATTAGCAGTGTAGAATTCTCATAAAGCAATTTTGTAAATATCCCATCTTGAAGCCATTTTGCAGCATCATTTGTCACTAAGCCTCCAGCTACGGCACCAAAGGGATCATGTTTTCTGTCGCTTGCTGTTACATTTTTCTGTTACATTTCTATATACTTGTATTTTAAATCATCCAAACAGTTTGTGTGTAACAAGCCCTCACCCAAGTACAGGCACTGTCTGTTCAGGAATTTCAGGGGAATCTTCAAGGCTTTCTGCTGGGCCAGAAGAGACTCTAATGAGAGGTGGCTGAGCACCCTCTCCTCCTCTTGAGTCACAGTATCCTTTGGCCTTTACTGAGCAGAAACAATAATCATACTGATACTAATAAAAAGTACAACAGAATAACAAGTACTCTCTGTTGGTAACACTAAAATGAGAGACTGCTGTATGGCTTTTTGAATTGCATGGCAAGGTTTCTTACATCTGTAACACAAGGTGCAAAAAACCCTTATGATCACAAATGAGTGACTATTTATTTGAACAATATCAGATGTGATTATGGCTGTGTTCTAAGCAGTCAGATGCATTTAAAAAGGAGAATGAGTACCTAGATGCAGGAACAAAGAAAGCAGAAGAAACTTGGAAGTTGGGAGTAATTACTGATTTGAATAAAAATAATAACAAAAAAGTAATAACCACAAACAATGAAAGGGGAGGTTGACAGTCAAGTTACATCAATGTGTTTGCATGACAGGGTAACACCATTTCAGATGTAAAAAGAAGGACGGAACACAAATGCTTCTAGGAATATTGTTTCTGTCTCTACAAACAGAATAATACGGTACTTAATACAATGGTGAAACTTGACAGTACAAAAGGTATTTCTTGGGGCTTTGTATTTGTTTCCAGTGCTTTGTCTAATCATATTGTGCATGCATATCTCTAAGACCTAAAATTTTAAACAACCCAAGTTTTGTAAACACAAAGGATCATGCTAAATGCGAGTTCTTACTTCTAACCTGAAGAATCTTAATCTGAAGATTTATATTTGATGGTAGCACTTTTTTTTTAAGGTCAGGTTTATGTTAGAGGTATGTGCATGCATGTTTATGCAAGTTTGTGCTTATTCAAGTGGTTAAATTGCTTTTTGCATCCCTCACTATCGCCTTTGCTTGCTGTGGACTCTCCAGATTATGGTGAGGGCAAAGATGATCAGCTGGAGACAGCTCATAGTTGAACTTGGGCAGGAAGCCAACCATGTTGTCAGCAGATGTTTTGCGGTATGTGGGTCACTAGGAATAATCTTTTTTTTTTCCCTTTTCAGCACTGTAAAGACCCTCAAGCTGACAACTAGAAGCACAGCTCTTCTACCCCAAAACTATTTGTTATTTAAATACAGTAAATTGTTAGCCTCCTTTGGGATTTCTGTAGCAAGCTGAACAACTGTTGTGTCAGAAAGGTGCACATGGTGTGTGTGCTGCTCTGCCATGGTAGCACACTGACATGGATCAAAAACATTTACATTTCTTTGAGAGAGGCTTGGAGCTGCGTAAACCCAAGTGGTAACATGTTCATATGGACGTGAAATCTTTGCTTACCTTCTCATGATCTCAGTCTCTTCTACTGGAAAGTAATTCATCTGATTTGTCAGCCAGGTGCCATTGTAACAGCTTGCAAACATGACACAAGCATTTTGAGAAGCTCTCTTTTATCTTCCATGCCCACCCTCCCTTATGCACCCATTTCTGTCAGGAACATACATACATACGTTCATATATATTTATATGAATACACACACATATACATATATATGTAGATCATTTTCCTGGGTATATTGCCTAGATGTGGTAATTATGGGAAAGAGGAGTGGAGTTCTCTTTGTAACTGGTGTCCCAGGCCTTTGCAGAGGATATGCTTATACCCTGATTCCAGTTTACTAAGAGCAAAGACTGGTTGTGGAAAATCTAAACCACACAGTCTTTGGCCACAGATATTATTTATTTCCATCTTGCACACTCAGATCTCTTCCCCTTTTTTGGACTAATGCCTGGGACAGAGTCAGCCTGAGGCTCAAGCCTCTAATAGAGGGCCAAAAATTTGTTGTGACAGTGACTTTGAGTGAATTACTGAAGCCTTCCCTCATGTCATTTTCTGTTGTGCAACAATTGCAAATGCAAAGTATTATTAGGCCTAGGTGGAGCCTGAACTAGGATTTATTGTGTTCCTTGTTACAGTAGCTGTTGGACAACCCATTCTCCATACTCCAGCTCCATTCCCCTGCAGCTGCTGGATGAACTGTGCAGTAAGGGAGATTTTCACATTGTCACAAGTGCTCTGCTATGTGCAAATGGTTTTTCTTTCCTGAAGCTGTTTCCTAACTTCTTGGACAGGTAAATTGGCTCTCCCAACATGCTCAGCAGTTTTTGTGTGGGTTTTCCCAGCTCTTTTCTAAGATAAAAAGAAATTTAATTTCAAACCTCATCTTTTTCTTCTGTTATAAATGATTAAATGCATGCGCATGAAGGAGGCGGAGGGAAGACTCAGTGATTTGTACTGAAGTGTTCTTGTAAAACAAGAAACCTGTCTTGAAGGAAATTGTGTTTCTTGGAGGCTTTTTCACAAGCTGTTTCCATACAGGATCATCCCTCCTGAGGTTTCATCACCATAAAATGTTTAGACTGACATTGTGGCCATTAGCTGAGAAACAGGTTTTAGTGTCAACAAGTGCATGATCCTGCCTATCCCACGCTCTGAAACAGAGGGAGATGGCAGCTGCTTTGGTAGCACCACACCATCAGGTCGTGGGATCCGGGGAGCTGCCCCAGCAGGCGCATGACTCAGCCTGGGGTGGTAACAGTCATTAAGAGGGCTGTGACACCACTGTGTGTAACTGGTGAACACTTTGTATGAAACTTGCCTTGGCAATAGCAGGGCTGGAAAATTAAACTCCCCCATCCCTAGGAGGAAAAGGAAAGTTTATATTGGTAAGAACTTTAGCAGCCGTCCTGCTTGCTGAGCAGCATGGAGGTAGGCAACCATGTCAGACACAATTACTGCTCCTTTTATAATAACTCCCTTTTTTCCAGACAACCAGTGAAGTGAATTATCAGCCTGCTAAGCCAGATGTAACGCGTTCAGACCTAGGCAGTGCTTTGCTTTCTGGGTCCCCTCCAGCTCTGTGGCACCAGGGAGAAGCTGCTGGGGAAGAGTCTGCAGCACTCCATGCTGACGTGCCCGTCACCCCTCTGCAGGGAGAGGTTGGGGAAGGAGACAGAAGGGTTATGTGAGGGAAATGCACTTCTCTTGGCGACTGTAATGTGAAGGGTGAGAGGAGGGTGGAAGAACTGGGAAGCACCTTTTTGTACTCTCCATTCACTCTCCTCTTCTCACTCTGAAGTACTGTTCCTCCCCAGGCAAGATGCTCCTCCCGCTGATTAAAAAAATAAAGCCCAGTGGTCAGGACAGGTGTCCTTTCTGTCAGTTATGAGGCAGTTGTCACCCCATCCTTCCCCTTTCTGAGTGTAAGGCGGGCTGTGGGAGTGAAATTTCAAACATTACGGTACCGTTGCCGCTCTGTGTGTGTAGAGAAATTGGAGGATTAAGAGTGAGAGTGACTGCGTGGTAGACCCTTGTATAAAAATGACAGATGCCCTGGTTTAAAAGGTGACAATTTGCCTATGCAGTGAAATGGTTCTGTCAAGGCATCAGGAAATTTGGGGACTTGAATGCAGAGAAGGAAGCATTTGAAAACGCAGTCTGCCTTGAGCTTCTGAAGTAGCCTCCGAGCTCCAGAACTGATGTTTTGTAATTTTGCCTTATCATCTGCTTGGGTTTATCATGGTGGTAATAGGGATAATGACAGAGAGTCAGTCATTTCCACTCAGATGCCAGTTTTTAAGTAATAATAAGCTCACAGCGGGTTCGATTTGGTCTGTGCTGAGAGTACCTGGGGTTATTTTCCCTTTGCTTTCTCATGGTAAATTATCTCAGCCCACCAGGGCCAAGCTGATTTTCTAGCTGTAAAAACAGACAAGACGAACATGCAGCACCGCACCGCGCTGTATACTTAGCTGCTTCCTCCTTTGTTGTTTTCTTTATGTTATTTAGGAAGAGAAAATTCTCCGAGCCACCCATTATGGTTCGAATCCAGGTCATAAAAAAAAAAAAGTAAACTAATAGTGGACTGTCTCCCCTAACCCTCTCACCCCATGCATCTCTCCTCTGTATTGCAATCCCTAATGGGAACATTTAAAACCAGTGCTTATGATAATGCCCTTGTTCCCATGGACACCACAGTGCTGCAGAACCAAGATTAATGGAGGACCATTGAGACTGGTCCTAAAAGATTGTCCCTCTTGTGTATTATGGTCTGTCATGCTGCATCCATTAGCAGAGGAGCGGAGGGTCCTCATCGTGTTGGTATCACTGGGACCAAATCGAGATACTGCAAGATGGCATTTCCATAGCACATCAACAGATCATTTCACCACTGCTTAAGGCATCGTAAATTGGACTTATAGCTCAGCTGCTGGCATAAATAAGTCCCTTTGATAGTTAGTGGAAGACGTTATGACACTCCAGGGTACAGGAGGGGACATTGGCACTGTCATTTTTTTTCTCCAGCCCTGGCACCCTGGTGCCTCTGATCTTTCTGAAGATTCAGGGCACGCGCTCTTCATTACGGTTTGGGCACCAGGGACTTGTTTTTTTTGCAAGATTAATGAGCGCCACGGAAATTCTCCAGCGCATCTCGATAATTAAGTCTTTGTTTATCAAAAAACAAGTTATATTAGGAGCAGAAAATTCGCAGTAATTATTCATAATTCTAACAATTCAAGTATAGCTACCTCATTTGCCTGGGTAATTCTGCTTTTTAATTTCTTGCATACATTTGCATATTAATTTTGCCCGTCGGCTGCAGCAGGCTTTGACAGTTTGTTACTATGTGATGGTTTTCACAGGGGTGCGACTCAGTTGGGTGGCATTTCGACTGGGTGCAATGATAAATTATGAATTTTCTAATTTGCTGCATAATGAAGTAACCCCTTCCAACCCAATTAAAAAAAAAAAAAGCAAAGATGGTGTCTTTTAAATAATATTTCCCAGGTATTTCATCTCTCCGTTTTTGTTGTTGTTTTGCAAGCATTTTTTTTCACTTAAAAAGCAGATGACTGCATTTGCAGCCTTTCAAAATGACTGTACCTTTCCATACATCAAACATGATTCATGATTCATGTATCCCCAGACTATATTCATGCTGTAAATTGGCCACTCCTCAACCCTCAGGGCAATCACAGATGATAGCAAAGAAGTCCTAGTTTCTTCTCTGATGTCCAATTTGGGCTGTAGTGATCTGTGTGTATGAGTCTGTCTGTCTGTGTGTCGGGGAGCAGGGATTTCAAATGAGGGAAATAAATGATGTGTGTTTGTTTTACATACTTACTCGAGAGGCTGTACTGTTGTAAATTAACTGCTAAACTACTGTGTGGGTTTCCTTCTAATTTCTTTAAATGGTTGTAGAAATAAATATATATGTATTTATTACTTCAGCATTGTGAAAAAGGATCTGTGGAGACTTAATTTGCGAGTGAGGAATTTTAGTGATAAGGGATTTTAGTTCAGTGTTGGTAAGTGTGTTCAGTACATTTGGTAATTTTATGCTCATAATGCAGCACTTAGAAAGCACAAGTATTGCTGGGTAAAATTTGTGGTGTTTCATTATACAACTGCAGACGGGCAAAACAGTTTAGAAATACTGTAGGCCTGATGCCATCCCGACTTTAAAGAATCTGAAATAACCCAGCCAATCTGTTTAACATGATGCAAATACTGTAATTATACAATTATGCTGCATTTTTAATATAGAACAATTCCTATACATTTTGTTGTCTCTTAAAATTCTACATTATTAAGAAACCAAGCCATGATTTTATCAGAGGCTACACCACAACCACATGGCAGTAGATCATGGAGGATTTTGACATTAATACCCCACAATCAAGCAGCAGAGAGCACACAGCACTAATGCAAACGAACCACAAAGTGCAGATTACATAACATTAATTCTACACATCCCCATAAGGCGAGCAAGGAGCCCTCCACGCTACCCTCGCCCAGCCTGGCAACGCGCTGCACAAAGCCCCGACACCACCTTACACAAATACAGCAGAACTGCAAAGTGCCGAACGCTTCCATTCAGCGCTGTCAACATTATTATAATACACAGCACACAATGTAAGCCTGGCACAACTGGGCAACGCGGAGCGCAATGATATTATAGCATAATCACACAGCTAAATTCATGCCTACAGTACGGAGCAAGCAGCAATAATACTGAGCACAATACGGCATTGTCATAACATATATTAAAGCTGTTCAGCACAGCCACAAAGTGTGGTGGCATGTTGCATGTTTATACATAAAAGTAGAAGCAGGCTGTACTCAGCTGCACAGACGGTGCGGTGCTGGCGCCGCTCGCCACAGCTGTACACCCACCCCAGACCAGACATGAACACCTACAGCCAAACAACCACAGTGAAACGCAGGCAACAGCACCGATACACAGCTTGCACTCCTCTGGTACGAGACACGGACCCACAGCACAAGTCCATAACAAAACCCGAACAAATGCCTGACGTACGCGCTCATTACTGCACGATGGAATTGTGCTGAGTGATACTACAGCACAGTCGCAAAACATTTTGCCTCATACTGTCATAAAAGAAATAAAACTTATCGCAAATGCACCACAGTAACCTAAAAGAGAACACCTTGTTACTGCCTTATATTAATTATGAGAAAACCTCCCTACATGATATTTTACCGGTGGAAAATGCAGCTTTGTCAAAATCAGGCTTTCCATAGGAATGTCTTGGTTTAATGACATTTTGACAGAAGGGAGGGAGGTTCTTTGTGTTTTTTTTTAATGTTAACTAATCCATTTACACTTTTTTCATTTTTGCATACCTTTTTTGCTTTGAATTTTTGTATGATTAAGAAGTTTTTTAATACATCAAAATTGTCCAAGTCAATGTTATTTTAACAAGGATGGTTAACCTCAAATTTCCCCCCTAATTTAACTTTGTGGTGAATGCAGTAGTTTGATTCTGGACAGCAACGATTTTTTTATGAATACTTTTTTTAATATGCAAGAGAGGAAGTCCTGTCTCTATCTTTTTATGACGGCGAGTGCAAAACCCTGCAAGTGCCTAGATGATTCTACCAGTAATCCAAAAAAGTCATAAAGTTCCTCAACACCATAATTAGTGCAGCAAGGACAGGATGCCTAATGTTTAGCTGCTGTGATGTTACTGAGATGATATGGTACATCCTCAATAACGAGCCCCCCCTACTCTTTGGCTGGGAAGTGTCAGTCTGGAGGGTGTCTGTAGCTTGGGCTGACCCATGGAAAAGCATGGTGGGGCCCCACAGAGTGAGGCTAACACGCTGCAGCACAGGGGAGAGCTGAAGTGAACCTGTATGTTGCTGTAACACAGCGTCACGGTACACCGTCACAGTCTTGTTTTCTGTTGTCTGCTCGACAAAACATTAGAACTGAGTAAAGGGAAGCGACTGATTGTTAAGTGTATGCTAATAACATGAGCCTTTGACTGAAAACATCAATGTACCCCAGTAAAGTGCACAGTTAGTACATGGCAATTAGTATTTATCTAATCTGATTTATATTAGGGCTTTCTATAATGCCAACTGCTGTATCATCTATGCTGTGATCAAATGCAGCAGACGTACATAGTGGGGCATCTTCCCAGACTTCAGTCTCCTCCCTTCCCTTATTCTCCTTCACTTTGTTGTTTATTATTATTCAAATTTATACATCACTAAACAAAAGAGCACTCATCCCAAGCCACTGATAAACTCTTAAAAATACATCTCATGAAATGAGCAGACTCCATAATTATCCATGGATAAAAATGCAACAGCAACCATGTGACTACACTAAATTTAATCAAAATCACTAACAAATCACTACCAGAGCTCCTTCCAACCATATCTTTGCTCATCTTTTGCCAGTGAGCTATACAGAAAAGACTGGGTTTGCACTGACACCTGAAGGCTGTTTTGAACCAAAAATCAAGTGTATTTGAAGGTGCAGATCCTATCTGGGAAATGTCCTTTCCGTTTTAATACCTGTACTTATTTCTTAGGGAAACAGCAGCAATAGCACACGTCTGTTGAACTAGTGCATATATCAATTTGGGTGTAATGTTGCAGTATGGCAATGCTACTGGGTGAGCATAGGTGACTCAAGAAAAATAATTAAAATTTAAAAATTTTTAGTTCTTGAGTGAAGACATAGCCTTAGAAGCAATGGCCATTTAAGTTAAGAAAGCAATTTAAAGCCAGCCTCGTTCACCTTCTTCAGCTGGAGAGTAGAAACTTTCTGATGGGGGCTGTGTATCTGTCCTGTTTCACAGGGTGGAGGTAATGAACTTCCACTGTTAATTGCAGTGCTTGGTTGTTTCAACAGCTGCAGTAGAGGTTAACCCAGGGCTTTCTTGCTGAGGGAAAGGCCTGGGACATTCTGGTCTGGAAAGAGGGCACTCGCACACATATGGACTGACCTCCAGCCCTAGTGAGAGGGGTTATAATTTATTTTCTCTTGAGCATCTTCAGAAGAGAGTGGTGGACTAGCAAGGAGAGGTCTCTATGGCTTGTGGAGGAGGAGGAATGGTAGGGCTAAACTGTATGAAGAGGCTTTTGAGGCATGAAGCTTACTGGAATGGTTCTGGAGGACTTTGTAGGATAGGGAATGCCAAACTTGGGATAGTCGTATACATACCACCCTTTGGGAGTTGGTCCATGTAGGGGATTATCCTCAGAGCCAGGCCATGGTTGCTTCCTGGAAAGTGAGCTGGGGGTCTAAAACAAAACCTGAAGGTGGGATAATCATCAAGCAGTGTGGACTATCAGGGATCCAGTGCCCAAGGGCACACTCTGACCTGCTTTTCTTTAGCTGTGTAGAGGTACCCGAAGTGCCTTAATCCTTTGCTGATTTCATGAATTACTTTTTCTCCTCTTGTGGAGAAGGGTTAGTGGGTTTGACATTCACTTAAACTCATTCCCTACTATTTCCTGACCTGAAATCTGTTTTCAAAATTGGCTGTGAGGAGAGCCTAGTTTAGGGATTTAACTCTGTAGACCACTCTTTCATGGACCATTTCCTTTCCCAACACCTTAAGCCTCTGTGTTTGACTATTACAAATGCTTCACTGTGTGGCTCACTGTAGGTGTTCCAAATAAGCCAGACTTTTTGTAGGAAGTTAAATACATTATATTCCCTTTATATATTCCCTTTATTTGAGAGGTGACAGAGATTGTTCTGCTAGTGTTTCTTCCTTCAAGATTTTGTATTGCACTTCAGAAGTGCACTACTTTTGAGGGGTTCATACCAGAGTGCAGACAGACCCCGGGGCACCAGGGCTGCTGGCTTGTGGGCAGTGAGAAAGAGCCTCTGTGTATCCTTTCATGCAGCTCATATGCTACTCACCTACTAGGTTTTCTTAATAGTGGTGAATATTTTGCCTGGAAAAAAAACCCTGTACACCATTCATGTATAAAAAGATTTAGAATGATTTCCCACTTAAAACTGACTCTGACTCCAGAATTGTTAATAAAAAAGATCAGCAGGATGTGTAACCCATCCGTTCAGTCTTCATTATATTGCTCCTGTATTCACCTGCAGAGGTACGCGTATAAAAATTGCTCCCCTACTACAACCAGCTAGAGAAACTTGTCCCTACAATATGAAAAGTAGAAGATCATGTATTTAGTACTGCAGGATATTGAAATAAACTGCTGAAAACTTGATGCATAAATGCACTTCTATAACTATAACAATACTACTTCTTTACGTTAATTTTTAAACTATTTTACAATTACTAATTAATTACTTAATTTAGATTTTAAAAGCTCCTTCTCAAATGGAAATGTGGATGAGGGAAAAAACGAGATTTTTTGTTGCTGTAGAAAATCTCAAATTTATTATACCCTTCCTAAAGTCAGAATAGCCACAAGCCAGTGACATTTCAGACAGTCTTTGCCCAAAGAAACAAAACTTTGTACATTATTCCCCAGGTATTGCCATATCTTTAAAGCTTCAACCTGGAGGAACTGCATGTTACTTTCTCTTGTGTATGCAACTATTGCTCACTGGTTTTACTTGCTATTCTTCTAGCTATAGTAGGTGCACAGCTCCCCTGCAGGGTGAGTACACAAATAATTTCCCTCCTTCTGTAGCAGTAGGTGAACTTGGGCAAAGGTCAGTGAAGTTTTGTGTCCAAATACACACGGTGGCTGTGAAAGCAATTCAGGTTGATTCCAGAACTCCTTATTCCCTTTTCAGCAGTGACCATGAGATACTATATGCCAGCAAACGGATATGCAGACTCTCCCAAGAGGTGATTCTCTAGGGCTTCAGTAATTAGACCAATCAGTTTGCTCAACACACAGAAATAGCCTTAACTGTAAAACCTTTAGTGTTCTTTTTTAAAAAAATGCCTTTTTATCTATGTGATTTAGAATATGTAAAGGACAAACAAAAACATCTCTGAAAAATCACTACCAAGTCTGTAAAGTGATATCTGAAGGTGAACTGGAGAAGAATGCTGAGCCCAGCCAGCCAGGGCTTGGACACACCACCTGCAATGGGGTTTCCCTCTGCTGTCCTCTGCTGCCTACATCAGTGGTGACCAACTGTTGGGTCTGGAGCTGTATCCACCTTGCACACAACAGATTATAACTTGTGTAAGGTAGGCTACTCTTTTTTATGTGGACTTGGATAAGTTTCCCAGGCTTAGCTTTGGAAATGCTGACTACTACTTTTTGCTTCTGCATGTTTGTGTTGCTAGGTGTATCATTCATCTCCATTAAATATTAGTATTCCCTAAAAAACATGTCTCAGAATTGTTCAAATAAAAAGGATTTAAACTACTTACAAATTTGTGATAAGGTGTAATTGGCAAATCAGACTGGGATGGTATCTTTCCTCATTTTGGTGCAAATAGTTTTAATTTATTTTTTTGCTTTCCAAATTAATCATGTGTATTTTGAAAAACCTAAAAAAGGAAAAATCTGGATTTGAATTGCCAAAAGAAACCATATAGTTGAAAAAATATTTGCCGTAAGAGTGTTTTAACAGAATAAAACCTTCCACCACATTTATTAACAAAACAATATTTGTAAATAATTTTCAGTGTGACAACAATAACTATATGTTAATCATTATTAATAATAAAATATCAGTGAAGGGACTGAAAACTTTTTAAAATGGCTGTGTGAAAAATAAGCAAGACAGCAAGTTCAGAACCTAAAGCTATAAATACACAAGGGAATAGTTATTTAACATGTGATGTAATTTGCACCATTTAAATCTAATATTAGAGCTGCGGCTTTTTTATGTCAAATCTAATATGCTTCAGCATTGTTAGATAAAAATGGTCATTTCTGCATTTGCTGAAATAGATTGTGCTGTATTTTATAAGAATGCCATGTAGATTTAATCCATGTTAACTGAGATCTTTCTCATTATATGAGTAGGACATAGAAAAAATGCTTTAATTTTCTTACAGTCAGTAAAGACAAACTATATTTAAATTTCTGTAATGATCTGCAAAGACTGGCAACACGCAGTAAAGTTTGTCAAAAGGATGATGTGCATTGACTTAACTCTCCTGGTTAATGGGTTCAGTCCAGTTTATTTTTTTGTGACATGGGAGGAAAAATTCAATATATAATTTTGTGTCATTTAGGGGAACCATGAATGTAGAATCAAGGGAGGGAAAGGGAGAAAAATAATAACTGTTCAAATAATTTTAGCCTGAGAAGCAAATAGATTTGACTGCAGTGCCCAACCCCCCTAACTGTATTTGTGTACACTGGTTCAGAGTTTAAGATTCAGATAACACTCAGTATTCAAATTTGTCGTAAGCCATATGTGCAGGTGAGAAATTGCAACGTTTTGAACTGTTTAAAATTCATTTTATTTGAAACTGTGCTTCAAAACCAGAACAGTCCTGCTAACATTCTGAACGTCACTTGACTCTTTAATAATATTGCCCGAGATATTTTGAACAGAGCTAATTTTAAAGTACAGGTAGTTAGCTAGAGTTGAGACCCCTTACCAACTAAGCAAGTTGCGTCACGTTTACATCAAACTTGATTATGCTGTTTGCTTTTAGTAGGATATTGTGTGCATACCATTGCTTAATTTTCTTTTGCTTATAATTAGGATGGTATACACAGCACTCAAAAGGAGAAAAAAAGGCAACATTTTAAGTGGGTGCTTCTGTAACAGTGCTTTGGTAGGGTGATCAAGTTTTATTGATATATTACTGTATAAAAAGAATTGAGTACAGGCTAGGAACGGACAATACTATTATACCATTTTTATATAAGATATAAACCTAAGCCGATATATTGGCACCCTGGGGCTTGCTGATTTCACTGTCTCATATTCTTGATGGCCAATTCTGGAGGTAGTTGTGAACCAAACAAGTTTCGTGCTGAGGTTAGGGCTCAATGGGAAGCAGGGCTGCTGGGGTCTAGACAATCCCCATCCTGTCTAACATCATCATGTTATCTTCTTTTCCCACCCAGCTTCCTAAAAGTTTTACAAGCCTATTGTTTCCTAGCCACCAATGATGTATTTTGGAATAACCTTTAATTTAGCACCCTGTCTTTATCAGCCCACAGTGCTTTTTGTTCTCCACAAAAGCAAACTAGTGTTACTTGTTCACTAACTGAAAAGCAGTGGCAATATTGAGGAGAGAAACCAAGACAAACAAAACTGATTAGGGCAAGATTTGCTTTCAGAGAACCTATTTCTGTCACAGGGGGATGGATAAATAAAATAATGTTTCAATAATTTATGCGGTGCGCACAGGAAAAACATTGGAAATGTGAAATAAAAACGACATGTAAAGAACAACTGAAGTTGATAACTGCTTTAATCAGCTCAGGTAATAATTCTAAAATAAATGGAAATATCGCTCCTGCTTTCAGCTCACGAATGGCAAAAGGCTTTTGGATATGCGTTCCCCTCCCAGAAGTTCACTGCAGTCTTGTTCTCCTCACTGCAATGTGGGACCAGATGAGATTTGGCCATGACCTGGACATGAACTCTCTCCTTATCACCAAGAGGCAGCGTGGGCTAGTGGTCAGCATGAAGCTGGAGGAAATGGGTGCCCAGCACTCAGTCCTCAACTCAAGACTCATTTTGGGAACACAGTTAACTCCCTTCACTGCTCTGTGCCTCAGTTTACCTGCCTGTAAGAGAAGGTGTTTATCCGCTTCCTTGAGGAATCAGGAGGTGTAAGGAATATACAGATCATGCTCTGGGAGCTTTTAAACCATTGATCTCCCTAATAAGTGACGAGCACCTCTGCCTCCTTTTCACTCCCTGAGCCTCTCTATGACTGCTTGGTCACAGCATCCTTCCTCAGATTCCTATGTCAGCTTAATATAAAAAGAGAAGAAGTTGCTATGGCATCAACTTGGTGCTCACAGGGAAGGCAGAGAGGAGCAAGCAGGGCTGCCCGGGGCCTGGGCAACGGTGGGGCTGATGCAGGAAGGCAGCCAGGAGGGCTCGGGGGTGACACCAAGGGCTCTCGCACCTGCAGTGGCGCAGCCGCTCCACGGAGGGGTCGGGGTCTGACAGTCCCTCAATGCAAACCCTGGGTGTTGGGCTCTCGCAGGATTTATGTGGAGGTGTGCTATTGTTTTGCAGGAATTCTTTGTGCTGGCTGCTTGCTTTTGTTGGCCTGCTGGAGGCAGGGGCAGGTCACTTGTGTCACCACCTCGGCACCACGCAGAGGTCCCAGCCCAGGGCAGTGGCGGTTGCAGCAATGGGAGGCTCAGGGCACCGTGTTGGCTCAGAAAGGTCGGGTCCCAAAGGGCTGGGACTGTGAAGGTGCTGGCACATCACTGGGTGAGAGGCTGCTGAAGAAGTTGAAGCCTCTTTTTCTGTCTCTCCCTCTCCTCTCTTTCCCCTCCATCTCTGCCTGCCCCCCCCCCCGCCAGCCCTTTGTCGACACTTGATCATTTACATCAAGTTGACATTCGCAGAGTTTACTCAGGGGTCTGTAATTGTATTCTTTCACTGGTTCTGCATTACCAACCATGAAAATGGAATCTTATCATCCCTGACCAATTTTTAATGTACAAAATGATTTGGCCGAGGTTCAAAGGGAGTCACAATTGAAATCAGGTGAATGATACATGTAGGTTTTTTTCAGTTTCTCCGTGCCTTGATTTGATTTTTCTCGTATGGCATACAGGGAGATGTAGCTTATTTTTATGTGTGTGTGTGTGTGTGCGTGTACAAGCTATATAAATGCATGTATATACTCTGCACATATATCGATGCACTATCTGCCTATCTATATTTTGTGTACATATCACTCAAATTTACCCTTTTGCAATGCAATGGATGACAATGAAGTTTGCTCTAATCCCTAAAAAGCAATCAAAGAATGGGAACAGGGTTAAAGCCTGCTGATAGTGCACTGCGATTAATAGGACATTATTAAATAGCCCCCCTCCTTCAGCTCGTCTTCCCTCCATCTCCCTCCCCCGCCATCTTGCCAGATGAAAAGAGGCCTCGGAGACTAAATAAATAAATAAATGAGGTTACATTTACATTATAAAGAATAAAGAAGAAAACAATAGGGAATCCTCCTCACTGAAAGGCATACCGTCTCCAAAGGGACAGAGTCCTCAAAGTATGGGGGGAAGGGGAGTTCCTGCTCTCAAATATCATTGGAATGTTTTTTATCTTTTGGCAGTTTCATATTGTGAATAATATGGACATTTATAACTCAGTCAAGCTGCTTCTTTCAAGAGTACAGTTCCTTAAGATCAAGGAATCTATCAACTTACATAGCTCCCTTAGCTATCTTATCTAAGTGCCTCACAAACAGGAATGTATTTATCCACACAATCCCTGGGCAGGAGGGAAATCTTCTTGTCTCCATTTTATAGATTGAGGAGAATGACAAAGAGATTCAAGGCCTCAAAACAGCTGCTGGTTTTGGAAGGCCTGGCTTGAGGCACCCAGAACTTTCTACCTTTCCTCTTCTGTAGGAGCTGCCCCCTGTTCTCCTGCCCGGATGCTAGAGACCTTACCTGTATTTCTGAATGAAACGAATGGTTTCTGAAAACTACACTGAAGAAATGCCAGGTTTGACACTTTAGAGTCTTTGGCCATTTTTAGAACAAGTTACTTCCTTGAGGCCACGCAGAGAGCAGGTGGCCATCCTTGGAACTGAACCTGGCCTTTTCCAACCACAGGACCCTGTTTTCTAAGACGGTAGAGAGTATGTGCTGGTAAGGGAGTGAATCTGTACTTTGTGTCCATATGTGCTTGGAATATCGAGAGAATCAACAGGCAGGGCGTTCTGCTTAATGCTCAGAATGGACCGATGATGGTCTAATTGCTTTATCCATAACAAGTCTGTTGTGGGAGGAGGGAAGATGTAATGTGCTGTCACTAAGCAAGAGTGTGTACAGCTTCCATGAAGGCAAGTTGTTAAATGACAGTAGAGTAAAGAGGTTCCAAGTGCTCTTAGGGTTAATGTTTTTTTGGGGTGGGGCAACGGTATAACTGGTAAGAAGGCATATCTTTGGTGGGGATTTGTAGTCTTGAAGTGACTGGTAAAGTAAACAGCATTTCAGGATGCTCTGCTGGTGACATCAAACTCAAAGCTCTGGGAAAAAGATAAACCAAACCTGGAAGCATGCTTAAGCCATATGTGCTACAAAGTAAATCTTGTGACTGAATTCTCACAAGATTCAGTGTGTTTTGTGCAATATCCATTTGTCTTAATTGGCAAGTTGAGTTATTTGACATCCTTAAATACATTTGCAATTTTAATCATACTCCAATTCTAAAGAAACTCTCCCTGAAATATTTGACCACCATGAAAAAAAGTAGTTCCTTTAAGTAATCATCAGTTTCTCTAATTTTTGGTGGAACTTCAGAACTGGGAAGATTTCTGAAGTCGGTGTCCTCATGCCCTTTTTTTGCTGTGAAATAAGAAGTGTAAAACCTATGTGTCTAAAATTAGCATTGATATAAACTGTGGCCTTCTGATAAATTATGTTACGGGAAAAAATAAAAATTTCCCTGTAATCTGTGTGTCTGCTAATGGTGATTTTAATGGCACAATATAGACAGTTCTGAAAGTTCTCATTCAAGTGCGTTTTGCTCATTGCATACTCTATTTCTCATCTCACTCATGTAGCTGTGATTTTATACTAAAGACTAGAGATTAGCCTGACCAGAACGAAATTATTGTTCATCTCCCAGATGTATTCAGATAGTGTTTTGATGTTTTATGGTGAATAGTGTTTCTAAAAAGGATTTGCATACTCCCTTTGGAGTTGTTCTGGCAGGGTGGTTTTCCAGACTGGAGTTAACACATTGCACACACAACAACTGGGAGAAAACAGTTGATTTCCTTACTTCAGAAGTATCCAGTGACACATCTAAAAATGTGATGATGGTTAAGCACTGGCTCAAAGACGATAAAAATCAAAGAAAGCTTTTTTATGCAAAGCTTTGTTTCCATAGTCTGTGTTCTTGAAAAAGTGCATGTTGGTGACAAAGTAGTAGGCTCAGCTACTTCTCTCATATATAAATTGCTTGACATTGTCATGAGAGAAATCCACGGAGCTGCAATTGTAAATAAGAGTTTCCTTGATGCAGAGAGAAAGGCAGTGTTTTCTAAGGAATGTAAAATGGGAAACAAAATAACAAGTAATTCCTGCTTGGGTTTCAAGACAATGCTTGACGTGATTGGTGATTGTCCTGAGAAACATGTTTGGGAATGGCGCTCTCTTTTTCCAAAGGAAAGCTTTGGATCTTTTCTGTTTGTGGAGGGCAGGAAACTCAAAGAAACATGTTAATGCAGCTATTTTAATATAATTTTCAGGAAACTAAAGATGAGTGATATCTCTGCCCAGCAAAAAGAGCACCAGAAATTAAAGATAAATGCACTAAGATACTGGGAAGGTGAGAAGCATTAATTTTCTGTATTCTTTAGCCTGGCACTACGTATGCTATGTGACCTCATAATGTCCATGTGTGCTGAAGCTTTGTTCAGCATGTTCCAGACAAGAGACAAACTTTATACTTTGGAAAACTGGCCATGCTTGACTTCAACAAAATCATTGTGAGTAACCTGGGAAACTGAAAAGACAGTGCTGCTGGTGGCTGTTGGGATGGTGTCAAGATGATGGCTCTGATTCTGGCAAAGGTGAGGTGTGTTGCAGACTGCTTAGGTATTTTTACAAACATTTAGTTAATTGACTGTTGTATTCTGATATTTAATGATCTAAGTATGATTAAAGACTTTAACTTTCTTTTGTCTTTGCTGTGGTACAAATCCTTGTCGATATAAAATTATTAGCACTCATTTCACTGTTTTAGATATGATTTCAATATGATAACTTCTGCATTTAGCTTTACTGTAAAAATGATTATGTATATAGCATATCATAACTCAAGATGGTCTTCTGGTTTTGGTCACAATGATACAGAGGATAGTAATATATAGCCTTTGTTAAATAAGAATGAGATGAAAATTTATAACAGGCTATAAGTATCATAATGAATATCTACAATAAAGTCTGCTTTTAGCTGTTGATTTTTATTATTGTAGGATCACCTATATCACAGGAGCATTCCTGACATTTGCCAGAGTTAGAAAGATTTATCCTTGGGCTAAAGGGAAATGCCATAGGCAGAAACTGTGATAAATTGTGAGAGTTTTTCACAGTAGATTATCTACAATTAATACTAAAAGAAAGGCAGCTGAACAGAATCACTACACCCCCCCACCAAATCAGTTCTGGAATCAAAACATCATGACTAAAACTACCTACTTAAACACTTTTATTTTAGTTTGGAGGAGCTGTGAGTGAAAAAGAGGTCGGCCTGTACAAGCGCCGTGTCACCAAGAAATCAATGCAGAAGACACTGGATTTTTACCTCTGCGAAGCAGAAATGACAGTAGCTACATGCAGTGAGTAGTGTGCACTTACTGGCTTTTCTGAGTAGAACCACATGTTAAACACCCCGAGAGGCCACAGTTATGTGGAAGGGAGGCACCTCTCTCTTTCCAACTTCCAGTCAAGCTTGGGTCTGCATGCCAAGAGTATAATCTATTGCTGCTTTTTAAATTTTACTCATTATGTGAGACACTGTCAAGTCAATCTAATATCAAAACCAAGGTTTTGTAAATCAACGATGTATAAAGCCTGGCAGCAATACAAAAGCTTCCATGACATTAAAAAAAAGTCTGGGGGAATCTTAATTTTAAAGAAGCAGCATTTCTCTGCATTGTTTGTTACTCAGACTTCGCTGTATCTTCATGTGTGAAAAATAGGCAGGGAACCTGATTAGAAGCAGACACAATCAATAAAAGTGAGATTGATTCCCCCTTCCTTCAGTCTCTGAGTTATATACGAAGAGTAAACAAACTGTGTACATGGGGAGATGTGACTTTGTTGTGATAGTCCTATGCCTTTTGAGTACAACTGAGTGCAATACTTCTTTTTCCTTTTTTATATAAATGAGATTACTAGGCTTTTTTTTATCATCACTTTTCATGCAAATATTTTCTACTCCTTGTGCATTTGCAAAATTCAAAATAATTTTTGGCCTCCAATTCTTTAAATTATTGAAGACACTATTGGGAAAAGGAAGGAGCTGATCAGGCCTTTTATCTGGGGCTGAGCAAGAAGATCTAGAGATCTTCCAGATGTGCTTTGCTTTTTGGTCTTCATAATGTTGTAGTTCAGTTAATCCTGAAATACCTTGCGAGTCAAAGCAGTAGAGTCCAATAGATCAACGTATGTGCTGCTGGGGCCAAACTTTATGGATAGACTTGATAAATACCTAGTTAAAGTAACAACTCTGTTAAGTATCCATGTTTGAGTCTAGTGAGTACCTTAACGTATTTTAAAAAGTGTTTGTACAGAACTGGAGTTCAGAACTCTCATGGATAGAGTTAATTGCACCCTTGGTTTAAAAAGCACAGACTTTTGAGAACCCTTTCCCCTGACTGCTTCTTTCTAGTTATCATCAAGCCTTTCCATTCCCTTTCTACTATCTCTACTCTTCCAATCAGCCCTTGAATGTCTGTCTTTCTTTCCCTCTCTTACCCACTTTTGCTCTGATCTCTATTGCCACCTTGAAGCTGCTCACTCTGCCTCCTTTTGAGAGGCCCGGGAAAAAGGTGGTTTTTTCAACTTTTGTTCTCCTCAGGCCTTTGTGTACTGAAGCAGTTGAAAACACAATGTTAAAATGGAAGAGTGGCCAACCAGAAAAACTTCCATTTAACCGAAGCATATGGAGAAAAGAACTTGGTTAAATGCACACGTGTCTGAATCTACCAGAGGTTCAAATATTTCTAATAGTTTTGCTTCTGCAGATACCTACTGCCTCTAAGGAGAGGCACAAAGCTAGCAGAGATTTTATAGAATCCTACAAGTCAGTCATTTTGACCATATGCAGTAAATTATCTGGATTCACCAAATGTTGGGAGAGTTTAAAGACAGAGGAGGTAGTACTTTATGTTGTTCTCCCTGTTCTTTTCTCTATAAACTGCCTCAGTGTTTAGCCAGAAAATGCAGACCTCTGTGAATAGTTCTTTGTTTGGAGTTTGAACACTCTCTTAAATAAATTCTTCTTATTAGTAGATCCTAGTGACATCAGACTGCTGTGCCATGTTTAATTGAAAGTGGCAAGCAAACACTCTACAACTGCTTCTAAAATGCCTGGGAGCCATTTGAAAGCTTTAGCATGTTAGAGGAGAAAATGGCCTGGTTCTATGTCCCTTTCTTGAGGGAGGGGAGTGGGTGTTGAGAGGGAGAGAAAATTAACCTTCCTGTGCTCCAGAACTGCTTTGTCTACGTCTGCCTAGCCTTTGGGATACTACTGATTTTTGGAGTGATTGAATTTCTGTGGATACCCCTTCTGTGATGTGATTATCAAAGCAACCAACTACTTGCTAATTGACAGCGAGTTTGTTCAGGTGCTATTTATTTTTAATTGGTTTTAAGAGAGTTTGGCTGTGCTAGTGCACTTGTTTGTGTTTGCTATAAAATAATGTACTATGTGAGAGACCAAGGTAATAGCCTTAGACATTTAAAGAAATTTAGGAAAAGGCCCTCCCTGTTCTGTGTACTGAGAGCTAAATGGCAGCCTGGTGCCAACAGTAGGGAATGACATTTATAGCATCTAACAGTTAGAAAACCTTCAGATAAGCTACCCTTGCATTTCCTGGTAGGAGTCCTTCTGGCAAGGAAGATCACCTTTAGCAGGTTAAGAAACTACTTATTTTCAGTCTTTAATATAAAGTAAGCGTGACTTATGTCACTTTCAAATATTTTATTTTTAATTCTATTTGAACACTTTATTTGGAATATTGTTGAAGAATGCACGTAATGGGTCAGTGCTTTTTTTTTTTCTTTTTTTCTCAAGAAAAAAGTCTTGTGAATGGTATTGTAAGCCTACTCAAATTCATTGATCTCTCTTTTTACGTCACATCTTCTACTAGTCTGAGGGTTTACCCAGCAGTTGATTAAATCTATTAGAGAGCTGCTCTCGCTTAGCTGCCGAAGTATTGTGGTTTTAGAATTCCGTGATGAGTCTGTAATTAATCCTGTGGTGCAGCTTTGGCAATTTTCCATACATCATTCCAAGTGGGAAAAGGTAGCAAGGTTACTGTATGGGACCATGACTACTATTTAAGCACTTTTTAGCATTTTGATACTGAAGGGCTTATAGCACCATTTCATACATAAATGACGGAGCTAAATATTCCTTTAGCCCTATTAACATGAAATTAAAGCCCTTTTCCTAGGAGATAATTAGTTGATACCCTCATTGAAGTTCTAATTTATTTTGTAAGAAAAGCCTATAATTGGACATTGTTCCCACCCAATACCGAAGAAATCACATGCACAAGTGGTCGTTTTTGTTCCAGCAGCACATGCCTCTTCTCAATGTAAGTTTATTTGTATTGCAGGGCAGCCTTTAATTTCTATTTATTATGTGGTCTTTTGTGGCCTGTGTGTGCAAAGCACCACTTCACAGTCCAGAGGTGAGACCACAACTACTACACCACAAACCATACTGGGACTGTAGTGTATCACCTCTGAGGTCAATAAGTAGAGAATAATAGAGATGGAAAGGGGAAGATGGAGAGAATCACTTATACAGAAGAAAGAGTAAAATAAATATCCAGAAGGATTTGGAGACTGTAGGCAATGAAAGAAGAGAAAAATTGCCTAGCATACTCCAAAGAGGGTGTATTGGGTTTGCGTGGTAAGGTTTTGGCAGTGGGTGGGGCTACAGGGGTGGCTTCTGTGAGAAGCTGCTAGAAGCTTCCCCTATGTCCGACAGAGCCAATGCCAGCCGGCTCCAAGACGGACCTGCCACTGGCCAAGGCTGAGCCCATCAGCGATGGTGGTAGCGCCTCTGTGATGATAACATATTTAAGAAGGGTGAAAAGTTACTGCGCAGCAGCAATGGCAGCCAGAGAGAGGAGTGAGAATACGTGAGAGAAACAACTCTGCAGACACCAAGGTCAGTGAAGAAGGAGGGGGAGGAGGTGCTCCAGGCACCGGAGCAGGGATTCCCCTGCAGCCCGTGGTGAAGACCATGGTGAGGCAGGCTGTCCCCCTGCAGCCCGTGGAGGTCCACGGTGGAGCAGATATCCACCTGCAGCCCATGGAGGACCCCACGCCAGAGCAGGTGGATGTCTGAAGGAGGCTGTGACCCCGTGGGAAGCCCGCGCTGGAGCAGGCTCCTGGCAGGACCCGTGGAGAGAGGAGCCCAGGCTGAAGCAGGTTTGCTGGCAGGACTTGTGACCCCGCGGGGGACCCACGCTGGAGCAGTCTGTTCCTGAAGGACTGCACCCCATGGAAGGGACCCATGCTGGAGCAGTTTGTGAAGAACTGTAGCCCGTGGGAAGGACTCACGTTGGAGAAGTTCATGGAGGACTGTCTCCTGTGGGAGGGACCCCATGCTGGAGCAGGGGAAGAGTGTGAGGAGTCCTCCCCCTGAGGAGGAAGGAGATGCAGAAACAACGTGTGATGAACTGACCGCAACCCCCATTCCCGTCCGCCTGTGCTGCTGGGGGTAGGAGGTAGAGCAAATCAGGAGTAAAGTTAAGCCTGGGAATAAGGGAGGGGTGGGGAGAAGGTGTTTTTAAGATTTGGTTTTATTTCTCATTATCCTACTCTGATTTGATTGGTAATAAATTAAACTAATTTCCCCAAGTCTACTCTGTTTTGCCTGTGACGGTAATTGGTGAGTGATCTCTCCCTGTCCTTATCTCAACCCATGAGCTTTTCGTTACATTTTCTTTCCCCTGTCCAGCTGAGGAGGGGAGTGATAGAGCGGCTTTGTGGGGCACCTGGCATTCAGTCAGGGTCAACCCACCACAGAGGGATTATCAGGAATCATTGCAGGCTAGCAAAGTTATACCTATTGAAAAAGATTTTCTGGTGTTGAACTCTATTATGCTTAATGCTATAACCCTTTACTTAGGTGAGCTATCCCACTGGCAGCAGATGGACTACTTCTTTGAAAAGCTTTCTTTACATGAGTTTTCAGGCCTCTTAAACTGTAAAATACTCTTGCGAGAAAAGAAAATGAGGTTCCAGTAGGGAAGACATTTAGAAGTGGTCTGGACGAAGCCCTATGTAATTAACTCTGGAGGATGGTCTTCCTGTGGAGGGCAGAAGACTTTCATGAGTCTCTTTCTCAAACAGTAGATCTGAGGTTAGAACTAAATTGAAGGAGCTGGAATTGTCCTACTGCTGTAAAACCTCAGCCATGTTCTGACTCAGTATCATGGCAAGAAATAACTGTACCTTTTTTTCCCCCCTGCATTGTGGCTTCAGTTGTCAAAGAAATGTGGACCACGGGAGAAAAGTAGCATGCTCCAGCCAAGTTCCTGATCTGTACACAAGGGGCAGCAGGGCCCTGGCATGGGGCACAGTTCACACACAGTATGTAAATACTATCGAGAAGGAATGGAAGATCAGGCATGCCTGATTCTCCTAATTAAAATACCTGTATTGAGATTTTTTCTACATATTTGAGTGAGTGGTTTATTAACAGTGAGGTATTCTGAACTTGTGAAATAAGCAGTGACAACTGGCAACAATAAAAGTCTTACGAAGGCTTAAAGGCTAAGTTCATTCAGGTTATTTCCCCCTCCCCCCCCACTGGGCAGGAATCAAAACTTGTACTTTTCCCAGATTCACTTTGAAATAAGTTCTTTAAAAAGTTAAGTTTTTTGAAAAGTAAAGGACAAAGAAAACCCAAGTAACTGAGGTTTGGGTTGGTTTCTTTTGTCTTTATAGGCCAAATATGAATGGGACACATAGTGTGTCTCATTCTGATTCTCTCGGTCAGCTTGTCCACATCATTAAACTGTCCAAAAATTTGCTTTTTTGTGCCATTGAAAAGCCCTGGGCTTGAATATAGTTGCAGTTTTGCTTTGGGATTGGAAAGCATTACTGGAGCTATATTCAGAAACCTCTCTCTTCCTTTAGCCAGTACAATCATTCTCTCAAAGACCTGTGTCTGGGATTAATATTTTATGCATGAAATGTTTCATGTACAATAGTGACATAATAAGAAGAGGCATTTTATTAGTTTGTGCATGCAAGAAGAATGGATTACAGAAACAGGAAGTGTGTAAGGACTTGCCTTAAGATGCCATTTTTATTAACACCCAAGTTCATCATTTTAAGGCAAACATGGTTCATGCTTTTTAGTTTTTTATTTTAAATTTGCCAGGCCCTGTCTAAAGAGGTGGCACCCCATTTATTTGTGTTCTTCATGCATATCTTGCACAGAAAATAGCCCATGTGGAAAGACAGCAAACAGATAGCTGCAGCTGTTGCCACTTATGCTCCACAGCACAATTTTAGGAATTAATGGTTTCTAATCCCAAAAATAATATAGATACAGAATGGTGTTACATTCCAAACTGCCAGGCTGAAGTCCCTTGCTCTTATTTCATAAATATGTTTATAAGAGTCAGCCTTAATCTCTCAACTGCAAGAAAAGCTTTAGAGATCAGTCTGTTTTTAAAGCTAAAGTTATTGACCTTTGACAACTCACTGGTAGCGAGGGAAATACACTGAGGTATCTCTTTATTGAAATATTTAAGACAATTGTAAGGCACCAGAGCTATTGTTAGGTAAAGCTCCTTCTGGTCTTGCCATCTACTTCACTGACTGAAGATAAATGCAAATGTTTTTGGCACTTTTGGGCTATTGTTGAAGTGAAGGAATAAAACATGCTTGTCTGACAATTGCAGGTTATTAAAGACTATTAAATTGGTAATCCCTGGGAAATGGAGGTAAATCTCTCTTCAGTAGCAGCAACAGAATAACTTTTGTCTAAGATTTTGATTATTATTATTACTTTATGGTTTAGTAAAACGATCTGCAAATTGTTCCTGACCTCAGATTTTCAAAAATCATGAATCAAATCCCTTTTCTCTCAAGACATGAAGCAAAATTTTGTCCTGTCTCTCTTCTCTTGTTTAAGCTTTATGGGAAGGGTCTATTTTCAAACTCTTCTTTACAATTGGAGAGTTTACTTTTTCTGAAAAAATAAAAGCAGAAGTATTAGCATGAGCTGTACTATAAGGAAAGCATCCAACAATATAAATATAATGGTAGAATCATGAGAATTGGATACGTTACTACATAAATCTTTTATTCTAATAGATTCTAAAGCTCATCTCAAATGGATAAAGTTATTGACCACAAACGTACAAGTTAGGGGAGGAAAAAAGCAACAAAACAACTTTTTTCAATAGTTCTGATCTCCCACACTTCTAGATGAAAATGAGAGACATGCTGGTGCATGGTGTTTTTGAAAATCAGACTGCTGTTCATATTGCATGTCATTACCAAAGCTGGGTGACAGTGACGATGTATTGACAAATAAGATGCCTTCTATTCTATCCTTCTTTTCATGCTACATTAGCTTTACTCTCATCAGTAAATGTGTTATTAAAATAAGTGATAACCAAGATGATAGAGAAAGAGCTATTGTAGGGAGCTTGACGTTGCCAGGGTCATGCCAGTCCACTTGTTATTGAAGACTTATATCCATCTTCCTAGTTTTATCCCTTTAGTGTCAATTATTTTGTTGTTGACCTTTAAAAGTAAGTAGTCTACCTATTTTATGTGCAGAAAGTTTGGCTAAGCTTTTATCATCTCAGCTCTTTTCTCTCTCATTACTACTGGCAGTCATTGGCAGTATAAGCACTGTATAGCCCCGGACTCCCCCCTGCCCCCTTAGCTCTCAACACTACCCAACATCTTGCTTTGTACCATCCTGGGAACTGGGAAGGAAAGAATAAAGATGTGTGAGAAAGCATCCCAGAGCTTGAGACATTGTACTGCAGTGAGGGGTTATTGCTCTGTAGTCAGCAAAGCACCCAGAAGTTGTCTTGTTCATTTAATATAGGATTTCAAAAAGGCCTGGACTTCTACTGCCTTCTAGTCGTCCTTGAATCACATGAGGGAGGCACATGCTGTATCTCTATGGAGCAGCCAGTACAATGGGGCTTGAAACTTGCTTGAATTTTCAAGACAAAAGACAAAACTTTAATGGGAACATGAGGGAAAAATTACATGCTCCATTCACTTTGAATCCTGAAATGATTCTTCAGCTTTTTTGGGCAGGTTATGGGATTCCCCTCTCCCATCTCAGGCTATACAACACATTGAGTTTAAACATGTCCTATGTAATCTGGGCATAGCAGCATGGAGGGCTGAGTGGACTAATTCAAACTGTCTTGAGGTCTGTCAGTGTGCTCTTGCAATCTCTGATGCATTTCAAAATGGGATAATGCTTAAGGTCCATGGATGTTTTTAGGATTTGTTTTTTATGAAACACTTTGTGACCGAAAGCAGGTGCAAATGCTAAGTATTTGTGAATGAGATGTACTTTCAAGGAAAACTTTAAGGCTAAGCATATTGCCGGGTCTCAAGGATTACACCAACCCATCAGAATAGATCTGAGAGAAACTTTAGAAAAGAACCAGATTGATGGACTACTAATGCAATGAATTATGTAAGCTCTTACATTCAGGTGAACCAGCAACTAGCTCAGATAACAGAAGGAGCAAGGTCAGTTTTTTGTTCTGACTGGCTGGGCCAAATTTAGTAAAATCTTAAGAAGCTTGGCCAGGGAAAATACAAGACTGCATAATGTAAGATTTTTGAAAACACCAAGCTGGAAAAGTAAAAATATTTAGCAAACATCATAATGATCCTAAGAAAAGATGATGAAAGCAACATCAGTTGTATGTACAATACAGAGCTCAAGTGCAAGGAGGAAACTAGAAGACTGGGAAGTATAGTAACAAGACGGGAAGTGTGTGAAACAACAGAATCAACGGAAGAATGGAGAACTGAACTGTAGAGTACAAAAAAATCAATCCATGACTATGATGAAGTTCCTGGAAAAGAAATAATAGAGGAATAGTAGCAGGCTAAGATCAGATGAGGAGATGTAAATAATGTATGGGTGAGGAGGACGGCAAGTTAATCGCAGAACCCAGAATTTGCCTCAGAGGAGGGTGGAGAAAACCCTGAACACTGGCTGGAATGCAGGCATGAAATGATCCCGCGGCATTCACTTGACATAGCGACAGAAGGTTTTCACAGATCGTCATCTTGTCTCTCACTTACTGCAGCTCTGGTGTTCAGCTCTGGGAGTGACTTGGGAAATTTGTCCTAGTGATGCTCTTGTCAGTGTTACCTCCTCCTTGCCTAGCTTCCATTTGCCTGGTGTTTATTTCTTCATATTTCAGCAGGATGAAGATGAATTGCGTGAAGATGTGACTTGTCAAAGCTAATGCAGGTTCTTAGGAGGCGCATCTCAACGCATAATCAAACTAAGGCTCACCACTGTTTTCCGCTGTTGTCCTTGGCTTTGTCCACCATGTGTTTTCCAGTTTGGATAGTTTTATGAGCAAGACAGTTGCTTTACAACTTAATAACATGGACATACCATGACAGGGAGCTGTCAGGCCTTTTTAAGTATTCTTAAAACCTTGCCTCAAGGAGTATTTTAAATCAGATCATATTATAATCAGCATGGACTTTGTGTTTGTGTACTAACTTCATATGCTCTTGTATCAGTTTATCTGTAAATACTTTTCTTAACTCTTGTGTTTCACTCTAGAGGTCGCTTTATCTACACAAATTCTTCCTGACCTCACACCTTTTCATAGACTTCCGTGACCTGGCAATAGCTTTTGGTAACTCTCAGAACTGTATATTATGTTGTTCTCCCACAGAAATCGTTTCATAGCTATCAGGTGGAGGGAGAAGGATGGTTGTTGTGATAATTCCAAATTCTTAAAGAATGTAAGTCTAGGAGGGACTGTTGTGACAATTTAGTCTAACATCCTACATAGCACTGGTCACACATAGCACTGGTTGCAGAACTTTCTTGGATGATTCCTGAGCCAAAGAATATCTTTTAGCAAAACTGTCTGGTTAATCTTGATTTACGGATTATAGGTGATGAGAAAACCTTCTCCGAGGCAAGATACTTCATATTTAATTGCTTTCAAAATTTGTATCTTGTTTCTGCTTTGCATCTATCAATATAGCTACACATTCTGCCTGGGATCTGATACCTTTTTTGTCTTCTGATTTAGGGTGCTTTCACTATCAGGAGTCTTTTCCCTAGATGCATACCAATAATCTGAGTGAAGCTCTCTATTGTCCTTCTCCTTGCTAAACTTGGTACCTCACATCTTTCAGCTCTGGCAGTAACACAGGCTTTCCAGGCTTTGGGGCTTCTTTTCTGGAGCCTTTTAAACTACCAACTTTCTAAAAATCTGGCCACCAAGATGTTACCAGAACTATTTCTTGTATACTTTAAATCTGTACTCTGTTCTTTTGAAATTACTCTTTCTGATGGTGTGAGGAAGTCTCAAAGAGATTTACCAGTAGGGTTTTTTGTTTGTTTGTGTTTTTTGTTTTTTTTTTTTTTTAACCTTGTGGAATTGGCCGAGGAAAAAAATCTAAGTAGTTGTGGAGGACTGTTTTCCTTTTTAGAAAAGCAAAACCAGGCCTGTGGGTAGCACATGATCAGCTACAGTATGTTTTCAGCATTCTGCATATGTCAACAACAATCCATCTTTTGCAGAGAAAGAAAATACAATTAGAGAGGAATTAAACAACATCAGTTTTTACCTCAGAGGTCAGTGCTTTTTATAGTTGTAAAAAATTGCCGTTCTAATGTAAGGTTTTACACCTTCTCCAAGCACCTAGGAGCCTCTGTCAGATGGACTGAACCTGATTTGGGGTGAAAGCCCTTCCTGTGTTTGAGGGAGTAAATGTTTAAGTGATTGCAGGAGCTGCTGATGTTTCATCACTGTGATGAGGAGACAACAGCATTGAAAGTGCTCTCAGGCCTATACTGGAGCTTACAGGCCAATATAAACATAGGTTATGTTTTTAATGCCAAAGAGACCAAGCCATTTTAGAAAAAATAATATCTATGCATTTATTGTTCCTTCTGCAAAATCCTTTTGGAAGCAAAGCAATAAAGGTTTCATTGAAAGAGGAACCACAGATGCTGGCTATGGTGTTGATCTTGCCTAGGTAGTGTATTAAATAAGAAACTTGTCCCATGCCTCCGTGAGAGTTTTGGTGAAGTATATTAATTGTCTTGTGATAAAATCACATGTTTTTGACAATGAAGGCAAGGGTGTAGTCTTTGTTATTCCTTCCTAATTGCTGGAAGAAGGGGAAGTGAGGGAGTGTGTGGAACCCGTGGATTGCAGTCCATGTTGCTTCCCAGCCGTCAGAGATGCAGAAGGCATTTGTTCCGCTCTTGCAGAGGCAGCTATCCATTACAGTTTTTAATTTTTATTTTTCATGCTGCTGATTATGTCTTTAAATAAAAAATCCATCTGCCCCAGGCCCATAATCTCCACTTGCTGTAGTGACACATTGTCAATTTATATAAGAGAGGGTACAGTCTCATTGAATTATAATTGCCAAATATGGAACTTCAGTCCTATTGTTATCTTCTCTGTTATCCTACCACTTGTATTAAAGTAAATGGAGAGGTCCTAAACCCAGTGGGATTGTTAATTTCCCTACAACAGCCTTTTAATGCCCAGAACTTTATCCTCAGAGTGTGATGCTATATGATAGTATAAGGAATTTGGGCAGGGAAACCTACCTTCAATTAAATTGGAAGGGGACATGACACATGAAAGAAGAGGCCCTTGAAGTATGACACTGACTTCCTTATACTTGGTCTGACAGAATATGAGTCTGTTGATCTAAAACTCACCCTTTTCCATACACTATGGAGGATGACAGATGTTCAGAGGGATCTAACATGATTAGTGTTTTTGCTCTGGAAGGCAGGAGAAGATGTTATGATTTACTTATATTGTTGATTCAGTGTGCTTTGTTCAGAAGTTTGTAGCAAATGCTGCAGTTGCTTTTCTAAACTAATGCCTGAATTCTATGTGTTTGGGTTTTTTTCCCCCCCAGTAGCAGCGGTTTATTTTGGCTGAGTCTGAAGGGTTTCACACCACAGCTCCAAGGCTATGCCTCCAGATCATATTGCTACCAGTGGGATTACTTCTTTCACTGTCATTCATCTGTACTTCAGACAGTCATCTAGGATAGGCCTTGTACTTAAAAAAGCTCTGACTTCTTGTTATTTTCTATAATGATGCACAAGGCAGAGAACTTTATGGGGGCAGTAGAAATATAAATATCTTACCAATACAGGGCAGTTAGGTCTTTTGGTTCCATAGTAATTGTCTGAGGAGCAACTTGAATTTCAAGTAGGTTTTGTATTTCATTGTGAATATTTCACATACTTCTAAGAGACAGCCAGAATCCATAAAGGTCATGTACTATTGTTGATTCTGTGTCATTTGTCACAAAACAGCCAGCTGCTAAGATCCCCCTATGACCAACATTACCTGGCAGCTCAGATAGTTTTGGGAGGGCCATGCAAGAAGCAAAGGAGGATCAAGACGGAGATGACACTGATGCTGGCAGAGTGTCAAAAGGCCTGTTCGGAGACATCACCATTGTCTCTGTTGTCCACAGCACCAGTCCACAGCTCATATAAAGTTAACCATTGCATGGTAGGAAATCTCTTGTGCCACAAGTCTGCAGCCTGAATACCCCTACTCCGTCAACTCCAATTGTCTGTTAAGCCGAAACCTCCACTTTCCTTTGTCTCCTGTGTAAATTCTTTTTTCCTCTACTGGAGAGGCTTTAAGTCTGAAGCAATAGAAAGAAAAAATTATCATCATCATCAACAACTTACAAACAAATGAAAACACTGAAAAAATGATGGCAAAATAAAAATAAACTGAAACAAATCCAGTAAGCTGTGCTTAAGGTAGAATATACCGTCAAAAACGTTCTCAACACATTATAATTCCTGTATATGTTACAATAAGAAGATGCTCTTTACCTTGGAGGCAACATAAATTCAGTGTGTTAATACATAGGCTGCCAAGGCTAACGCTGCTTTTATTTAAATATTGTCCTGAACACAACATACAGCCACTGTACATTAACAGCATGTAAATCATTGCTGTGCTATAGCTGCCTCAACCTATTTCTTCTTCCTCTTTTCTAACATTGTCAAAGTTTTGTTTCATTTCTCCCCTTCCCTTAAATAAATGCTGTTTTGAGTGCACAGCTCCAAGCTACCTCTTTATTGCCAGTTCCAGGCCTGTGGTACCTGGAGTTAATCACCCTTCAGCTACATATTGTTAACTGTGATGTGCCTGCTACCTATAAAGGAGGAAAAGGCTTCTTTTTATACTAGAAAATAAGATATATTCTACCGAATTGCTGGGGTGGGGGGAAGCCTTTGTTGAAAGAAGGGGACTACAGCTATTTTTTATTAGTATTATAAAGAAATCCGTACTCCATTGAGAGCACATGCTGCAACGCGAGGGAATGTAACATTTCCTGTGCTATCAAGATATTATTTGCAGCTTGTTTAATGAACTCAATTTCATTTTTATCTGTACTTTGTATGTAGATAAAGAAACAAATAAAGGAATAAAAATAGGAGATTTCGCCGGCAACATTTTTGGGGGCGGGGGAAATGATATAGCAGTCTCGACCACAGATATCTTGGTCACATTGTCAGGATGGACAGCTCAGTCTGTCATTCATTGCCCATGGCGGTGAATTGGGACACGAGTTGTTGATATGACACTAAACAGAGAATTACATTTTTCTACACTGTATGGAAAACATAGATGTATTCTTGTTCTCTGTGCCTCTGAACATGAGAACAATGCTGATAGGAGCCCACTGCTTTAAATCGTTGTTGGCTATTCACAGCATTGACAATAGAAGGCAGTTGTGAACTGGCAAAAAAAAGAAAAAAAATCCTACTGGAAATGACAGTAAACCATTTGGCATATGCTGAACAGAAAGCAGGCTGTTTTTATTCAAACGATGGTTGAATTCTTAAGCAGCCATCAGATTTGTTTTGGGGCTTGGAGTGATTGTGGGGTGTCCCATTCTCTTTCCCCCCAGTTTGATTTCAGTTCTTTGGATACCAGAGTAACAAATTGAAAACTCCCAGTTATATTTTAAGAAGTAATGACTGCTTAGTATTATGCTTCAAACAGACAGAAACTCCTGACAAAGGCCCTGCCTCTGCACCGGGAGTGGATGTCTAGAGATATGTGTGGGGAGGGGGAGGTTGTTTATTTGGTTTTTAGTTTCTTCTTCCAGGTAAACTCCATATCTAAGTTAACACCTGAGAGTCTTCCTATAGGGGCATGTAACCTCTAGGTATGGAAAGAGAGAGGTGATGTTCCCCTGCAGTTTGGGAAATGAGTGCAGTTTTTCTGTGTATACAATGGTGAAAACAAGTTTTCAAAAGTCCTGGCATGGTTATTTAGAAATACTCATATGGAAACTTTAAAACCCTGGTATATTCAGCTTCCACTCTGTTTCTGTGGACCGTATAGGAGGGTGCTCTGCCTCCTTATTTAGGCCTTAATTTCTTCAAGCTACTATCACTTATTTATTTATTTATTTATTTATTTATTTATTTATTTATATTCCCATTAGCCTTTTGACTGTTGCTCCTCTCACCACTAGTTGTCCAGCATAGAAACTTTGTGGGGAGCTCAGGCATGTTGGAGCAAGCAATGTATTAATGAGGTTGCTGGCTGTAGTGAGACTCAGCATGACTGAGCATTTATCTGGGTTTGTGTTGCTGTAATTCCACAAGTCCTGTAGTATTCCCTGGGCTTTGGAGATGGGGAAGAATACTCCAAAGGCTACAGAAAGGAAAAATCCTCCTTCTGTTTTTAGAGATGGAGGGAAGACAGGGATGGGGGAAGAACCAGATCTTGTGACCCTTTGGCTACAGCTCCCTAGAGAAATGTCTGAGGAGATGTGGGGCACGTATTTGTCATTCAGTAGACGGGAGTGGTTGGAAGTAGCTTCCAGTTTGGTATCAGAGTGTGGGCTGCTAACCGCACCTTCCATGGAAATTTACCGCCATCAGAGAAATGCGGTTTGGTGTGGTGTTAGTGTCCATCCCTCCCTCCCCACTTAGTAATTTTTATGTTGCATGTAGATTTAACTTAAGTACATAGCCACTGCCTGTGTCAAAATTAGGGTGAAACTCTACAAAGGACTTAATTTTGTTATTGGAGGGATTTTTCAGTTGGGAGTCCTGAGGCAGAACCTGTGGCCCCACAAGGGCCATGTGTGGTGAGAGTTCCCTTCCCTTAGTGACAATTGGTCTTTTTTCTCCCCCATTTGAATTCTTGAGACAGTGTCAGAAACTGGCTTGCTGAGATTATCACCCTGCCCTGGTACAAGCACACTTGTCCAAACCTAGGAGCTAAGTTTGGTTCTAGACACTTTGGTCCCGTGGCAACAGAGGAACTGCTATGCTGACTTTTGTGCGGTAGAAAACTTGTGCATGCTGTGGAGGAGGCTAAGATGGGAGGCCGGGGATGCATTTTCCTGGAGAGAGCGAGTCAAAGCAAGCTGGAGTGTTTGTTGGTGTCGTTAAGTGTGCTGAGTGTCCCTCTGCTTATGGGATATGGGAGAGATCCCTGTGTTCCTCTGCCTGCCCAGCTAGTACATATCTTCCCAGCAGTGATTTACTGAAAACTGAGAGACAGTCAGCTAGTAAAACTGATGGAGTTTTGCAATTGTTAAAAATCTGGCAAAAGAAAAAGGAACCTCTAATGATATCTGTGTATAAGCAAAGTAATGTAACATTAAACAAAGCAAAGCTACTGTCTGTTAAAGCTGTCCTGCAAAGTCTGCCCTTGCAATACAGTTGTGTTTCTCAGCTTCTGGTCTGTATTATCCAGAGCTCCCAGAAAACACTGTGTCCTCAGGGAATGAGACACATGTACATTTTCCTTTCCTGCACACCTAACAAGAAACTCTGGCTTTTCGGCCTGCTCTTTGGGAGTGCAGAAGGTCTTCGACTGTTCATTTGCAAAGGAGAAGCAGAGCTCTGTATCACCTTTTGGTTTTATCCACCCTTTCCTGCGTCACTGGAGAGTAGCGAAGCTGATCACGGCGTGCTTGATATATTACATCAGTACTCCTAACGGTACTGGGAAGCCTTCAGGGGTCGACTATGCTCTACTGTCATACTAAGGGATAAACAAATTGTGAGATTTGGAGTCAGGGAGGAGTGTCCTCCCTGAGGATGAGATTGGCAGATCTATTGCATATTTCTGTTGCTTCCAGTGACATGATCCTTTACGTATCGATCCTATAAAAACTATGGTGAAATTTGTCGAAGTAGGGATTTCTCTGGGACAGGCCAGTGAGATTCCTGTTTTCAATGTTCATTAGTATTATCATCACAGTTGTGGTGTGACTTCAGACAATTTTTGCACTTGTGCAACTGCAGGGGGAATAATTTGGAAGTCTTGAAAGTTGTTGCAGGACATGGAAGCTCTTTACTGTGCTGCTATTCTCCTAACCTGAGGTACTTGAACCTTACCACAGTGCTGGAAACAGAAAGAATGGGCTAGAGAAAACATGTGTATATTCCCACATACAGAGGTGGTAGAAGTGTCTTAAGTACTTCGAGGGTGCGTATAATTTTGGGCCTGGGGAGCTGATGAGAGAGTTTCAATACAGAGATACAGATTATTTTCCTTGATTGGAAAAAACAAATTCTGAACAGCACTGCAAATATTTATTCGAGCAAAATGGTGTGTGAAAAGTGAAAAAGAATTCTGAGAAACCTCTTCCAGTGATTACTTCTCAATATCAGCCTATCATTCATTGTCCAGTTAGTATGGGATTTGAGAGACTTAAGATAGTTCTACAACTCCTTGTAACTGGTGTGCGTGTTAAATGACTGTAGGTGATATCCCCCCTCAAGTTTGAATCAAATCCAAATGCTCTCCTGCTGATGGGAGCAGCAGTTAGACAGGCAAATTAGGAAGTCACTGAGTCTGAATTTAGGAATATTAATTTATTTCTTCTTTTTTTACAGTAACAATTAGTAGATATGGACAGAAATGATGAAAAAGGTTTTGCAAAAAAGGAATCAAAAGACATTTTTTTTTGTCTGGGGGAGAGGGAAGGAAATAAAATAACATTTTCAATGGATTTTTTTCCAACCCAGTCTGTTTTATTAGTAATGTTTCATGTTCAATATATTTGTGAATACTCTTGTAAACACAATTGCAGCTGGTGATGTTAATTCGCTCGGTGTTACTTGTGGGGAGAAAAGGAGTGAGGGAGTAAGCATCTTTGAAAATGAAATCACATCTTTTATTCAAATATCTTTTGAAAATCAGGACACAGGTAACAATGGCCATATTCAATTACTAGTTTCATAAATCTGGGAATAATCCAAGTTGATTAGAAATTTTAACTGCCTGCTTGACTTCTTCACAATTGCATTATTGACATTAACTAGAATTTACCAGTTCTTGTCAGGCCTTGGAGCAGCTCCTATAATGAAGGGGATATAGCTGGAGATAACAGTGAAAAGTTAGAATACTTTGAAGTCTGTTCAGCAGGGTTTTGTTCTTTTCTTTGGTGGGGGCTGGAGGGAGCTAGTGCGTGTTTGGGTTTTTTATTTTTTTTAATGCAGTCTAATTGTGCCATGGTATTAAGACAGTACATCTTTAAGTTTTCATATGAAAGTATGAGCTTTGGTATGACAGAATATCAAAGTGAAAATTAATGTCCGCCACTTGTATATTGCCTAGACGTTACTTTAGAGAGAAAACAACAGGAGCGAGACGAAGCCATACATATGTTAAATTCACATCAGTAATAAAGATTAAGTAGAAGTTAATAGCATCCCAGTCATGCTTGTGGAGGTAATCTCCTTTCTGAAAATTCAAAATTAGATTTGGAGGATCGAAGCAAACAGGGGGTGAGACTTTGGCGTAATATTTTAATCAAATTGTCATGAATGAGTGGATACAATTAAGAATTCTGTCAGTCACAGTGCTGAGCCCCTTTTGTTAGTCAGCTGTTGTGAGGGATGCACTAGGGCATCGTGGGTAGAGATTAAACTTGACCTTTCCCAGGATCTTCATTTTTGACCCTCTGGCTAGGCTTTGCTTGTCAGATGGCTATTTTTTATTTATTTATTTATTTATTTATTTTAAAGAGAGGGTAGCAGGGGTTGGGGACAGACAAAGATGTTCTCTCTGTGTTTTTTTTTTTTTTTTGCTAAATACAGCAGACAAGGCTCAATAACGGCTCCCCGTCAGCTGCAAAGTGCCCATCTAAACCTCTTTCCTTCATTACTTCTCTGATGTGTACTGTATGTCATTCCTTGGACAAATTTACAGCTGAAGAATCTGTGCCAAAGGCAATACAACTTAACGTGCAGGGAAATGTTTTCTATTCAATAAGTTGTGCTCTAACATTGCTACAGCAGGGTTGCTTTGCTTTTCAAGTCCTTTAGATAACTTGGGCTTCTTTCTAGAAATTTTAACTGTATTTCTCAGGGAGTTTTCTAAGAGTGTTTTTGGACAATCTTCTGTTACTGAGAAATTTTGTTCTGTGCACAGTCCTCTTGAGGTTATGACAAATTTAACACTGAGATTAAAAATCAAATACTTTTTCCTTTCAAGTTAAGCCCGATGATACATATTTTAATTGCTGTTTATGTAAAAATGTTCTCAAGTATGGAACTTTGTGCACTGATTCACAATGGAAGTATATTTTATTGTGAGAGTTTCTGTGAATTCATATTCCGTAGGACCAGACTAATAGGTGTTTGTCTAATGGCCTGTTATAACAATTTGTATTATGGAATGCTTTGTGGCTCCGAGATCAGACTCTGCTGCATTAGCCATTTTATGCATACCATCCGAGACAATTTCTCTCTTTGCTTTGGGCTCTGTGTAACTGTAAGTCCTTAGCTATGGAACTACTAACCCCAAAACTTGCCTAAGAAAAGACTGTTTTAAACAAACAAACAAACAAACGAACAAACAAAAAACCCAACCTCATATCAATAAAAATTTATATCCTGATTTCATACTGATTAGCACTATTGTTGAAAATCTCTATCG
This sequence comes from Gymnogyps californianus, assembly GCF_018139145.2. NCBI lineage: Eukaryota > Metazoa > Chordata > Aves > Accipitriformes > Cathartidae > Gymnogyps > Gymnogyps californianus. The sequence continues at coordinate 56,126,622 of NC_059475.1, forward strand.
ACTTGGAAAAGACAAAATAAGTGATTCAAAAGGCTGATTTCATATCTCTTCCCAGTGGCTTTACCAGTGGCCAAGCATTGAAATAGTCTGTATTTGCTGTTGGAAAAACTGGGGGAAAAGAAAATAAAAACCATGTTATTTCAACACCATAAATGGCTCCCCAAGGCATTAAAGTACATAAACACAACTACAAGAAATGCAAATATTAGAACCAGGGCTCACCACTCATTTATAAATGAAGATAAATCAGTTGTATGCAATAAACTGAGATTAACTTGATGCCTGAAGCGTGTTCTATATTAGAGGTTTCCACATGCTCACACATAGGTGGGTTGTCTTTTTTCTTTTATTTTCTTCTTTTTTGTTAAATAAAAGTGAATTTATTATTTTAAGCTGATCCCAGATGATTCTTTTATTTTCTCTCTTCTTTTTTCTTTTCCTTCTCTGCCTTTTTATACAGTGTGTTTGGTAAATAGAAAGAAGTGCTTTCGACATTGGGTGACAGTATGTAATCTACATTCCCACTGTTTGTTTTACCTTTTGTTACAGAAAGAATAAAGTCTGGGCAACTTGTGCTAGTACATCAGTTTCTTTGCACTCCTCTGTACTGTAGGTTCTAATTATATTTTAACACTGCATTTACTCCATTTGCCTGGAGAATTATTTCAAATAAACTGACAGACCTATTTTGTTGTGACATCATAGTAACTCTTTTTTGTTGTTGTTGTTTCGGGTTTTTGTTTGTGGCTTTGTTTTTTGGGTTTTGTTTTTTTTTTTTTAAAAACAGAGAAAACAAGGCCTTCTGTGAATTCAGCAATAGCACAAGAAATTGCATTAACAACATTTAAGCAAAGTGTTGAAAACATACCGAAATAAATGCTAGTACACTTCAGGGGTTGAAAGGAATATGCATCAAAATGTTTGGCATTTAATTTTTTTTTTTTTCTTCGGGAATTTAGCCAGTGAAATATAGCTGCCAGTGTCTCAGGCCTGCGTGTGTTCTTCTGCAATATGCTCTCGATCAATCAGATTTGCATAACTAAACTGTCGGCAAGCCCGCTCGGCTGCCCAGGTGCAGGGCCATTTGCATATAGAACAGTGAGGAGGTCCCAAGAGTCACTTCAGACTCCAGTGACTGCTGAGCCCGCAGTCCACACCGCACTGGAAATGAAATTGGAATGACAAAAAAATGGTTGTGCTAGTCTGCAAGGGTGAAATATGCACTTGTGTTTCAAAGGTTATGTAGAGATCACAAGACAGCATTCAGGCACGAGAATACGCACAAGCCTACAGGAAAGCAAATGCCGTTGTGTGTATTTTGTTTCCCTTCCCCCAACCACAATGATACATATTTATTTATTTTTATATATATGTGTGTAGCTATGTATGTATACACAAAAATATGTTTTTTCCTTTAAAGTTGTGTATCACAATTTCACATATTCTTCAGTCCTTAGGTATGGAGGAGGCAAGGACTGTGGGTGTGTTTTAACTATATAGTTGTTTCCAGTTAAATCTCCTGGGGGACAAAATATAAATAAATAAGAGATCTTTCCTTCAAGTTTATTTCTTTCTGGAATGTGCATCCTCTTTTTCAACATGTTTGCCTAGAAGTCTATCTCCTGCTTCCTGGACTATTTATTACTCAATTAGAAGAGCTAAATGGTGAATAATTACCACAAAGTATTGATACAGCTGGAAATAGAATAAGAAAAAAAACGGATTACAATACTGATTACTAAAAGTTCTTTATCTGAGGCTTGCCATAGGTACAGTTATCCCCATTTTGCAGGCAGGAAACTGAAATGCAGAGTGCTGAAGTGATTTTCCTCTACGAAAGCAGTGATCCATTGGCACTCTGGAAGAAACAGAAAGATTTAGTGGCACTGTGAGAGATCTGGTACGAGATTCTCTGTTCTAACCATTAAGAAAGGTGGCCTCCTCTTCCCCTACCACGACTTGCTAAGCATTGAAAGCAAAGGATACTCTTCTTAGCTCACTTGATTAGGCTGTAGTGTCAGATGCTGTTTTTCCAAGGCAGTTTTTGGGGTGCAGTGTGTGACGTGTGGGGCTGGAGCCAACTGCTCCTCCTCCTCACAGCAGAGTGTGTCCCAGCCCTGGCAAGGAAGGAATACTGCAGATTTGGCCCCCACTGAAATGCGCTGATTTGGTGGGGGAGGGCAGGAGACAAGGTGTCCCTCCTGGTTTGAATGTCAGTTGTTGTCAAGTTGGCATCCTGAGCTGTTTCCATGACAACAGCTTTTTGTGCTGGGGGACGAGGTCATGCACCTGTGATCTCGATGAAAAGGACAATGAGAGAATGTACATTATTTAAAGCTTTTATCTTCCAGTACGTGTTTGAGTATAACCTTGAAATTGGGTGAATAAAGGGCAAAGTATATTTCTATGCATAGGAGTGAGGCAAACTAAATTGGTTAGGAAGAGGTGTGAGGAAGATTGGGGGCATTTTACAGCATGGACACTTCTCTAACTTTTCATGGATGGGTCAGGCTCTCTCGTCAACTTTCCGCCCTGTATATCAGCAAAAGTTTCTCTGGAGTGAAAGGAGTCCATCATTCTTGTGAGACTGAAAAGAAGGAGGAGGAGGAGGCAAACAGTCAGCAACTGGCTTTCAGTTGGTATTTTCCTAAAAGACACTTGCATTAAGTTGGCCACTGTGGTTGTGCTTTGGATGCCCACCACAGCTCCTGTTGTGTGGGGCTGTGGTTGAACACTGAATGAAAAAATGATTGTTGACCCAAAGAGCTTCCAGTCAGAGTGATTATGTATCACTCTGCACCTTGATTTGTTAAGAATACCTAAATACTTCCAAGCTTCACTTAAGGCTTCAGTTAGATGGGACCTGCTAGAAATAAATATAAATTGCATTCTACAAAAAATAAGCTGGTTACTTCTTATATTTTCCAAAAACAAAAGGAAATTCTGTAAGACAAAAATTAAAACCAGCCAGATGATAGTTGGGTTTTTTGGTAACAGCTTCTTATTCTGTCATTGTTCTTGGTGTTGCCAATTTACTAACATCAAAGCAGGATTGGCCTGGCTATAATTTTCTTCCTTGCAGAAATACTGGAAGACATTGTTGAAGTATTTTGTCTCATGAGGAAAGAAGTCTACAAGTGGCTCAATATGACTAAAAAAGAAACCAGAAAGACAATTCTGTAAAAGAATACTTAAATAATGAAATCAAATTAACTAACCCAAAATGAGGAAAAAATGAAAACCTCAGCTGACTCAAATGCAAACACAAACTGTATTATTACCATTCATAGAATATCTTTGTATTTTTGTACGTGTGTATGATCTATATGGGTAAATACACACATTGACATTTTTACTTTAAATACTTGTATTTTTTTGGCTGTGAGAGTCATCTCCTGCACGGCATATTGAAAGACAATCCACAGACCACCCCAATAAAGCAGGAGGTGCAATGAGAACAATTGAACAAATTTATTTTTGGCTATAAGTCATAAACTTCAGAGATGATTTGGATTAGAATTTTCACAGCTCATACACATGAAGTATTTCTTTAAAATCAGAGCATTCAGAGTGGCTTTCAAATGTCTGCTATTGATGGAGATGAAAGGAACTGCACCAAGGGAGAAGAAATAAAACATCACAAAACGAGAAGAATCGTTAGGACAGTAGATAGTCCGAGGAGTGGCTACAATTGTTAGAAAAGACCATAAAGGTTAGGTGGTGGAAGCAGGGATGACTGCAGCCTAGGCGCATCTTTCCTTCCTTGTGCTCTTGGAAGGCAAGTGATCCCTATGCTGCTATCCCAATGGATAACAGAGATTTCCTGCAATTACTTCTGGCACTGACCGCCTCTTGCCCAATATGGAACTGCTAGAATCCATGGGTCATCAGGAGCAGGTTTGTGAGGCTGACATGAGAAGAATAGATCTATACACATGTATACAGTATTACATCGATCCCCTGTCCCCAGGGCTACAAAGTGTGTCCTAGAAGGCAAAGCAACCTCTGCCACACTAAAGCAGGACAAGTTAAAGTCGATGTCTCCTCAGTGCTTGCACCAGCACAGCGATGATTCCAGGCTTTGATAGTCACACATTTAAACTCTCCTTCCCTCCTCTCTCGATATGCAAGAGGAGACACTCACTGGCTCCCTCCCTCCCACCTCGGCGTAGGTCAGCTGCTGTGCTTTGTGCCACTGGGCTCGGAGATAGCTGAGTCGTGCAGTCACTGTTTACTGGTGATGTATGAGGGAGAGAGAGATCACTGTCACAGTATATCTGCTATTTTCAATTTAATTAGTAGTCAGAACTTCATTTGTCAACTTAATCATTGCAGGCAGACACCGCATAGATGGGAAGTGGGGGGGGGGTAAATCCGGAAAACTAACAAAAAAAAGCCCATTTGTGGCTCTGGGCATATTTTATTTGTTTCTCGGCTCAGTTTATTTCAATATTTCATATATGCCAAAGTTTAGATTAAAAAAAAAAAGATGAATGTATGTAGTCTTGTCATTAAAAGTATTGGTTGCAGAGGAACTGGTTTCCTCAAATTCTTTCAGTAAAACTGTGCTGTAGCCTGCAAAACTACTCAGCTTCTCCATATCTCCAGTTTCTTCATGTGTTAAATAAATAAACATTTATTGTTGCTTCAACTGAGGGAAACAGTAGATTTTGTCATTTGGATGCTGCTAGCTATGGCCAAACTGAATGAAATTTTGCACAAAATAAGGAAAGAATCCATCTGGTTCATACAAGCCACTAAATGTGTTTGCCTACCTTTGAGTAAGCCAAATTTCAAAAGAAAGAGGAAAAGTAGGGAGGGTTTAGCCCTCGACTGGACTCTTCTGTGACCAGGAGTGATGTGATAAAGCTTTAATGGGCATAAATCATGCTTCCCTTACTCACTCAGGTGTTTTGAGCTTTCTTTTAAACCCATTTACGTTCAGCATGCAACAGGAAAACCCCATAAAATGGGTCAAGTTTCTGTTCTCTTGCCTCAGTTATCCGCTATTGCCTGTTGAAAGGCTATAATCAGAATACAGAGCCTGGAGCAGAAGCTCCTCAGTTAAAATGGCGGACAGGTGCCACAGCAGCCAGCAAGCACAGCCAGAAGAAGTTGTTGCATGCTTGGGCTCACAGTGGTAGCGGGCTGTGTGGCGGGTGTTGTGGGTGAACATCAGTTCTCAGTGACAACAGTGGCAACAAAGGATCAGCTCAGGCCTGAGTCACTGCCCCTCCGTTCCTCTCAGCTGCCGCTGCCTCAGCCATGGGAGGGGACAAAATGTCCGCCAGTCCCATTCATGCCCCCCCCCCCAGCTGCCCTGCTGCACCCTGTAGGGGAAGTGAAGGGACCTCTGCCCTTCAGGCCTTATTCCTCACACTGATGGCAAGGCAAGAGGTGCTGGCACTACTATTAAAGTTAAAACTTTCCTTTAGGTGTCTTCAAAGGAGTTGAATGACTTGTTCTGGCCTCCTCTCATGCAGTGTGACCATGAGGAAACTCCTGCTGCAGTGTAAATGTCCTCCTCCTTATTCCTGTTGTCTTATAACAATAATAGTTTAAACTCCTGTAAGTCTATTATCATACTTTTCTCTATTATCATACTTTTCAAAGTGGATTAATAGTAGTATGCCATTACTTTGAGGAAAACGTCAATGGTAGGTGGCAGTTCCTTACAGGAAGGCATGGGTTTTTGTACTTGCCAGTTTTTAGCTTGCAGCTTGTGTTTGAGGGCTGCCGGTGGCACAGGGACCCTTCAGGCTGGCCTGCAGCATGCAACCCCTGCTCAGGACCCCTGCTACCTCTGTAACCTCTGATCCTGCTTGCGGTGAACCCAGGCCAGGCTGCCATCATTTGCTGGCCTCTGGGCCATACCTGACTTGCATGGTGTATCTGCTGCAGTTCCTCGCATTGCTGCCCAGCAGTATCTTTAGCAAGGAAAAGAGGAGTAGAAGAGTTTGGGGAGAGGAGGGGAATGGGTAGGGATTGAGGTCAGTGGGAGCCACCAGAACCTGGGAGGGAGTTGTGGGGTAGCAGGTCCTCCAATGCACGAAGAAGAGCAGGAGGATCGACATGTAGTTTGGGCTGCAGCCTTGCTCATGGCTGAAGTCCCCCAGGTAATGTCCTGTACAAAATCACATCAGAGCTGCTGAGTAATGGAAAGTCCTTGAGGAGAAGGACAGATGGAGAGTCTTATGCCCCTGGAATCCTGTTGTCGTCTTCTATCACAATGCTATTAGATCTTTGGGACATTTTTGGTGTCATGGACTCGGGTGATTGTGAGTCTGTCTCTGGCTGAGTTGCTCCTCATCTCACGCACTGGTAGCGAATGGTGATAAGTGGTGGCATCAGATTGATGCTGGGAAGTCCCAGTAGACCCTATGGAGTATATAACCTGAATAGATCGCACAGACTCAAAGGGTGGGGAAGAAGTGGTGAGTGTCATGAAGTGATGTGATCAAAGTCACCAGAAAGGCAGGTGGCAGAGCTGGGACTGGAGCTCCTTTCCTGTGCTCCCTTGCCTCAGTGGGAAAACTTTGCTGTAAAATCCCTACTGTGGCTGCTGTGCTCCCAGATGGCACGTCGTCTCCGTTGTCATCAGCTGCTGAACTCGGGCCTCAAAGGACAAGATTTATCATGTGTTTATGTGGATTTGCTTTGTGAAAACCCAGTGGCCCATGTATTAATTCAGGTCTTACGAAACGTGTAAAAGCTGATGATTTCTGTTTGGACTGTTCTTTTTTGCATAAACGTATAGCTTGTAACTTTTTTTTTTTTGGTAGATATTTTTAGAACTGAACTTTTATTTTGTGAATATCTGTCGAAAATGAATATAAAAGGGCGTGCAACCATTGTCAGAGCACATTCTTAAAGGGTGTGTGAATGTGCGTGTATGGCCTACTAACCAGATGGGTTGGAAGACCAAACTGCCTGGCTTCTGCTATGGTGTGGTAAGTCACGAGTCACTCCATCTCCCTCTGTGCCTCGCCTCTTCCTTCCCTTTGTCCATCTCAAATATGGCTTTTCAGCAATGTTTTCTTCACTCTGTACGCTAAGCACAGCACCCAGCCTTGCGTGGCCTGAATCATAGTTGCATGCCAAAGTGCTGCTGTAACATAAATAATATGTAAAATGTTGCATATGTATTATAATTAATTTAGTAACATGGTCTTTTATGCAGGATTCATGGAGCTTTTAGGTGATATTGTCTTGGTTTCTCAGTTTAGCTTTACTGACATTTGTAAAGCTTCTCTGAAGCTTCTTTGTTTTGAATATTTCTAATGTGCCTGAAGTATTTTGGTACATGGTATTTAAATACAATAGGAATAATTTTAAAAAGCAGAATACCCATCTTGACAATGTCACTCTCGCTCCCTCTCCTTCAGTCAGTCTTCTAGTCAGTTTTGTAAGAATTTTCTGCTTTTATGTTTAAAACAAATCTGCTATCATAGAAAGCTGTTGGTCAGAACTAATGAAAATGAGCCTTACTACTACTTTAATAATTTCCCACTATGAATTCTTTGTATCTCAAAAGAGCCCTTCATTAGGAGAGCTCACAGCTTTTGAAAGAGCAATGAATTTGTATGTCATTGCAACAGCTTGTTGAATTAAGTGGTTATGATCCCCATTTTACTGATGAGCAAACTGAGGGACAAAGAGAAGTGACTTGCCTGGGGCTATGTGGTAAATCAGGATCTGAACATGCCTGACTTCTGGCTTCAGCCACTTACAGTTTACTTTTTTTTTTTTTGGTCTTATTTCCCTAACATTCTTATTCTTTAACAAGTCCCTTTTCTTGAAAATTGGTGTAAATTGAACAATCACACTCATTAGTACTGTCTATTTAAGGTTTACTTTTATTTTTTTTATATATGTATCTTTATATATATAAATATATTTTTATATATACACACATATATACTCTCTCTCCATATATATAAATATATGTAAAGATCCACATTCTAAATGTGGGAGCTACAATGGGAGTGTAGGGACTGAACCCAAGCTGTTGTTTGCACTAACTTTGCTCATTAGTTAGATGTTGTGGCTCTAGGAAAAGGTGCCTGTTTACTTGGCATGTTCCAGTAATCTAATTGGAAAAGTGGAATTACCACTTAAAAGATGTGCAAGAATGATGGGGAGAGAAGATCTTTAAGTCATGAAGCTAAAATGAACTGAAGTTATATGCTGGAAAGTGCTGCTGTTGCTGCTGTGGAAAGAAGCTTTATTTGAAATTACAAAATGAAAATTACCGATCAATGCAGCCAGAATGGAATGATTGATATTTCAATTGCACTTCTAGAAAATGTAACATAGCATGAAGATACACTATTTACCTTCTTTTCAATTCCAAGTTTTTGCACATTATAATAACATATATAAGTGCATAAATGGGCATTTCCAGACGGTGCAGTCGGGAGCAGAGATGAAAAGAGCAGCAGTATATATCAAACTTCAGGCAAAGCTCAGCTGCAGCAGTATTTGCTTCTAGGAAAAAGGTGACAAGAGTGGTCTCCCATGGGTGAAGTTGTGTTTTCCTTCTCTGGGTGAGGCTGTAGAACATAAGGGTCAGGGAAGAACTGCACCTACCATCGTCTGCACGGACTCTGTTACCTGTGCAATGACAGGATGAGGAATGACTGCTCAGAGTGCAAGACTCGTTAACAACTTTTCTATCCCTACAGCGGCTCCTGGGAAGTACCTAAAAGTTCACAACTTAGTTCCTCCATCATGAAGAACCTTAGTTCATCTGCCCTTGTACCTCTGGGTATGTTAATGCAATCCCCGGAAGTGGACTTCCTGCAACTGATGTTCTCTAGCAGTGACCTAAGAGAAGAATTTGTGCTCCACACCTTTTTGATGGATGAAGTATGGAGTCAACATCACAGAGATGAAGAGCTTTGCTTCATTTTGCTTTATGCATGAAATAAGAATGTTTTAGCATTTACAGACAGTAAATAAATAAATCACCATTCTAAAGCTTGGGCCAGATCTCCATCCTCGTATTGTGTTCCTGATAATTATTTATGATTTCCAGCTATGGCTAAGCCACTGAACACGTGCTTAATAAATGGGGAATACTTATTTGCTTACAAATATTCAGCACAAAACTGCACAAAACCTAAAGAATCCATATAAGAGTAAAAAATTTATTTTGGCTTTTGGAAAAGCCTTGTTTGTACAATGCCTACACCTCTGGCTATATTTGACCTGCTGCTACTTCAAGGAAAGAAGCTTCCTGTGAGAATGCGCAAAAATGTGATTTTGAAACTGCCTATTCATTTTTTCAATTGCCAAAGGTATCTATACAGACAGATTAAAGCATTTATATAAATATTCTTATTTTCAGGAATGGTTAGCTTATTGTATTTCTGTAATCAAAAGAAAACTCAAGTCCTGTGCGTGGTTATAGAACAGCGATAGCACAATTCTGTTTTCTGCTACAGACTTCTAACAAATTTACGCTGCTGTAGTGTAATATGGAGTTTGGCCCTTTAATACCATTATGCCCTATTCATTACCATTCCCAGAAACTCTAATTTTCTATGACATCATAAGTGGTTGCTATGGATATGATTGCTGTGACAGAAACATGGTTAGTGATTAGGACATCAGATGAAAAAACGTTATGTGAAGATGAACTCTTCAGGAGCTGCAGTCTGTTTTCATGCAAATGTCCCTAGTATAAAGCGGAGGACGAGGAATGCAGAAAATAGAATAAATAACTAGAATTGCCTCTAAATGAAATGTTTTACCAAGTTTTCCCTGAAGCGTCAGCAGCTCTTTAAACATGCTGGTGATGGCCCATCACAAAGCCAGATGTTACCATTTATCAAGTAAAGTAAAGAGCCCCTCCTGCTTCCACAAATATGAACTGAATATGAAATCAAATGGGAAACTGCTGCACGAACACTGGAGAAGATATAATGTAACTTTTAAGCTATCGACGGGCTTGAGAGTAAAAGAAGTGTCTGACAGGAAAGAGTAAGTGTCGGCAGCATTACTTGATTCATCTTTCAAAGGCAAAATTGCAGTCATATGTATAGACTTAAATCACTTGATGGATGTCCTACAGGTTACGATTTCCTTCTCCTCTCTCTGTCACCTTCTCCTCCCATTCCATACGCAGGTCAAGTGCTTCTTAGGGAAAAGACCCATTGTGAAAGCTCTGAACAAGCTTCCTGAAGCCCAGACTAGCAAAATGGGCATATAAGACGCACCGAGAACAGTTGTAAATAATTGTTACACTTTCTTGTAAGCGTACTTTCTCTTCCATGTCAGTCCTAAACCTGGTGAAAAAAAAAGTTGGTCTACATTTAGCTGGGCACAGCTGAGCCAGCCCTGGACGATGGTGACGTGTTAGGAAAGGCTAATGCCATTGGTTCCTCCACCCCATTCACCAAGAGCATTGATCCTCATGCTTTGCAAAATGACGTAAAGCATCCAAATTCTGCTCAACTCCAACACTGGCTTATATGGTCAGGCAACATCAGTAGTAAAAGTATTTTTTTCTCGTGGTGTTATACCTAGAAATTTGTCACTTCCACTCAGGTGGGGACCTGGCTATGTAGAATGCAGTAACCACTTTAATGGTGGATTGGTGTAACTCACTGACTTTGGGATTAAATGCAGAATCATTCAAAGACTCCAGATCTTCAAAAAAGGCATACACAAAATGACAGAAGCCCAGTGTTGTAGCTGTAATAGTCCTCCAAAATACCTCCCAATAGATTTGGAGGGAGAGGTGTAGGAAAACTGATAAAGTTGGAAAAAATATATATACTTTCATGAATGTAAGTGCTTTTACAGGTCTGAAGGTTAAGCAGCAAACTTCAAAGTACATATTGAGGGTAATTGTTTGGCTAACTTAATTAGCTAATGAGTAGACAATGTCCAATTAGAGAATTTAAAAGAAGGGCAGTTGGGTCCTGTGGAGCACTAGGAGATATAAGCAAGAGAGAGGTGATGAGATTGTTGTCTGAATGGATTTTTAAATTTTTTAATGTATCGAATTTTGAGGAGTTAGTTGGAATGGCATATAAGAAAAATTATAAAATGTCAGAAAACCAGTATTGCTACCAAGCTCATGATTTTTAGCACTGCATTGGATTATATTTTAAGTTTCCAAGCTCTTCTTTTTAGAAGTAATTTGTAGGTTTCCTTTACATACGAAGTCTGAGAGATCAGGGTCTGAAAAGCTGTACTGTGAAAAATGTTCTCTCACTGGAAATTACTGTTTCTGTCCTTTGTATGTTGTGTTTCTGGTGCATAGTGATGAACTGTACTACATTCTGGGATGAATAAAGGATAGTTCTGTTGTGCGATATTGTGGTGGCTACGGAGAAATGTTTGCATTTCTGGCTGTGCTGTGGTGTGAGTTGGTTCCTTTCAGTGTTCAGCTTAATATTCACGCATGGACTATAGAGGTCATTTTTGCAACTACACTGTACAGCTGGTTTGTGCTAGGTCAGGTTTGCTGCTGGATACACTGCTGAGGGGCGTGAAATCAGTTCCTGGTTTACCCCCGCAACACAAGGCCGTAGTCAGTGTAAGTCTGTGCTTCTCTTTAGGCAGGGGCCATTCTGTCCCAGTGCTGCCACTAGCAGTACTTTCTCCTTCAGAAAGAGGACTGAGGCAAAGTCCACCCCATCTGCAGTGGCTCCAAGAGGTACCACACGCAATTTCTGCCTCTCACAGCTTCCCCTCACTTTGGTGCCTATTATACAATTTGAGCCCAATATGTTTCAGGAGGGTGGCTGCGGAAGCGGAGGAGGGGGTCGCTAAATTATGGTTGCTGTGGGAACCATAACTTTGAATTTCTTGACATCTGTCCAATGACAATCTCAACATTAATGTTGCATTAACATAGTTTTTTTGCATTTAATTAAAAAAGATGATGGCCTGGAATCTGTTAAGGAATTTAAAGCCAACATTTAAACTGTTTGCTGGGAGCAGAGATGTCAGAGCCTCTGCTCTGAAAACGCTCATATGCACTCACTAAACAGTCTGACAATGTACAATAGCCACAGAGGTGAGAAGTGAAAGCAAAATGTTTGTCAAACTGTTGTCTGCTTGTCTCCTTCTGGTGGCTTTGCCCATCTTTCCTGTCTGAAGGAAACTGCTCTGACTGAGTTTAAAATAAGTTGGAAACTAAATAATTGTTTCCAATTCCTCCATACGCTATCCCCAGTGCTGGCCACTGACTCACTTGCGTGTGCAGGCTGAGTTTTCTGGGGGCTTGTTTCTCCAGCCTACGCTGTCGTCCTGCAGGTTCTTAAGAGATGATGGCAGAAGCTCTTTGCATGTATCGACATAGAGGCACAAGACAGTAATAAATGCCTGACTACAGTATTCATCCTGATTTCTGGACTCTTAAAAATGTGTTTGAGTTTCCTGTGTAATATTCCAGTGCACTCGCTCATTGGTTTTGATTTTGAGGGTTATGCAAAAAAATGTTTATGACTGATAGGTGTTTCACCTCAAAAGGTTTGGAGGTGCTGAGCTTTAGAACTCTCTTTTGTAACCTCATGCTATTTCAATAAGTTCAGCTATCAGACAAATAGACATATGGACTATGCTAAAGTTAGGTGCTGTAGATAGGAGAAAGATGTTCATATGGCACCCGTGTTATTTAGCCTTCTCTCATAACAGAATACCATACTGTTAAAAATTGTCTATTTTTGTGTAATTCTTCCACTTATATTGAGATAAAAAAATTATTAATCTAAGGTTGGCTCACATCATCAGAGCTTCTAAATGTTGGCAACTTCCCTACAGTCTGTTGCAGGCACTAACTGCCAGGGAAGTTGCCTGAACACAAGCAAAAAATAGGTTTTCCTGCTGAGCCACCAGCCCAGCACTGTAAGGAAGAATTTAATACCATGGCCTTAAGAAAGTTTCCGTGTTCTTCACAGACAGTCGTGCCTTCGGTAAGGTGACGGAGGGAGAATATAAAATCCCAGAGTTACTGCAAGTCTCAAAAAAGTTGTGAAAGAAGACTTGGCAGTTAGTAGCTTTATGTAAAAGATTTTTGCATATAAATTGCATATGCATATGACATTTTAGCTCCAACTTTACATGTGTTTTGGAGGTTGGATGCAATCTTGTCCCTGCCTGTCTGTTTGCTTTTGCCATAGCTGCATCAATATTAATCCTGTTGGTTTTTCCCTCTGGCTTTTTTTCTTAATTTTCCTCTCTTCCAGTTTTGATTTATAAACTAGTTCATTCCTTTTATCCTAGAAAAAAAAAATCTAGGCATCTCTTTTCTATTTTTTTTAAATTAGTTATTGTATTTAAAGCATGCATATTTCTTTTTTGTCTTTTGGAGTAGACTCTCCAGTATTCATCTGGTGACAAGAAATGGCTAGAGAGCTGATAAGATGAAGAGATATTCCTTTACTGGAGACCTTTTCTCTTCTTTAAAGGGAAAGAAACATTCTTTAAGTATTATCGCTATCCTATCTCCCCCTGCCCGCCCCCGACAACGGTATCATCAGAGAAACACAGGCTTTGCCTTACCGAGTGGCTGCACACTGTATTTAAGAAATACCACTATTCTGAGCTTAGAGTTGGATGGACTGTTTAAAATGACTGTAAATTAGCTCCTCTTTTTGTTTGCAAATTGTCAGTGAACAGCCTAGTTCATCTCCCTCTATTTTTGTCTCTTTATTAATATCCTCCTGGTGACCATATTTCATTCCTTGGGTTTCTTGTAAACCGTTCTGAAAAACAGAATCAGGTTTTGGCTCATCTTTGTAAGCCCTGTTTGTAAGATGCAGCGACATGAGGTAGCTGCCCCTCATTGCCTGCATGACTGAGATGGTTGTGGGCAGGAGCGTCTGAACAACATATAGTTCTTCATCCTCATGAAACATAATCAAAGTTAAGAAATTTTCACACTCAGCCCAAGTAGAAATTGCACTTTCCCCCAATACTAGCTGATGAAATAAGCAATCCCTCTTCCCCTTCAGTTCTAGCAACAGTGACTCATTTCAGTTAAGTCACTTTGACTTACTTACCTTATTACTACAGTGAGAGAATCAAGGCATTCTAGGATATGGTAGTACATCACCTACATCTGTACTGGAAGGGAGCTTTTATGTCAGAAGTAGTCTATCAACAAGTGATTTGCAGAACTGCATCTCATTGCAAAAGTACTTTCCCTCTATCTAGTATTTTTTGATTATTTGAAATTATGTTTGGATTTCTGTTCCCCCCCCCCCCCCCAAATTTCCCGCACTACTGATTTGTTGTAGCTGTTTTAATGAACTGAAATTTGGAGAGAGTTGAAGAGCTAGGGATTATCTTTAAAGCCTGATACTTTCTAGCACAAAAAAAATTTTCCCTGAATGTTTTTAAGTCAAAAAGCTGTTTGCTCACAATCATTCTCCCTAATTTCCTGAGGTGGACACATGATGTAATTAATATCTTGAACCTGTGGTCCAAAGTAAATGAAACTGACAACTCAGTGCTTCAAGTTAGCACAACATTTAATTTGATTCCTAAGCATATAAAAGTTGCTTCCAGTTGAATAAGAGAATGTAGCTGAACATGGGTTGTAATGATGCATCAAAAGCTATGACATCCCTGCTCAAATCATTTATAAACAGCAGAAGAATTTTAAGAACTGAATTACTACCTGAACTTCAAAAGAGACCATGTATTTCTATTAATATAAGGAACAATTGCGGGCTGTTAGTTGTTAAGTTATTTGAATTTGAAATTCATCAAAAAGGTGGTGGAGGAGGAATATATCTGCACTCTAATGTGGATAAAGGATCTTCTGTGTGAGGCAAAATTACTTCTGAAATAAGAGAAGTTTAAATAAACTCTAAAGAAGACATGCAACTTTCTCTTCAGAGTGCCTTTCTTCTAGCCTCAGCTCAAACTCTCAGCTTCTTTCCAACCAGATCGTAAACAACCCTAAGATGAAAATTTCTGTTTCTACAGACTGGGTCCATTCCTGACTATTAATTTTCTGAAACTCCCCAACCTTTACAAAAAATTAATTCCTGTACACTATTCTGATTTTTTTTTTTATTTTTTTAAATTAAAAAAGCTGGGTCCATTAGAAATGCAGAGTACATGTTTTTCCTTAACATAGGAATTGTTTTGTGGAAAGAGGAGGATGCCATATATGGGGGCTCTGTTCCTCATCACCACAAATCTCCAACCCGACTCTTTTCACAGATCTCATATCCCTGCTGTGAAACAGGGGGCTGAAGTTCTTTTTTCTGTAAATAGATGTGCTCACAATACAGTACACTACTATAGCAGAGCTTTCTAACATCACCTTTTCACCTCTTTTTAGCAAGTGAAATCTTGTTCAAAATGTGAAGAAAGGCTAGTGGTCTGAACCGGAATTTCTTGTGTAGTTTTGCTTTCACAGAGTTGTAGCAAGCAACAGATAAATTTGCTTTGTGTATCAATGCCAGTAAGCAGAGCTGGTATTTCAGAGCAACCGATGTCCCTTGGACCTGGGCAATAATGTTGAGCTAAAAGGATAAATTTCTACATGCAATCTGACAATCATCTATTTAAGGGGTAAAATGAGCCAGTTTTAGCATGACTATATACCAGCTCTGTCTTACTAATTACTTTTTGACTGAAAGCTGTTTTTTCAAGGCCCCTAGGTCTGCTATGCACAGCAAAGGAAAGCAATAATGAAAGAAAGCTTGATATTCTGCATATGAGATGCAGATTGTGTAAATTCAGTCTTCTGATTCTGAGATTAGCTAAACATGCTCCTAATATTGCCACACATTGATTCAGGATAAATACAACAAAATGGAGCAGGTAATCATGAGGCAGTTTGAAAAAGTCCACTCCTGTTCTGTGTGGGAGACATAATGAAGTTAGCAGTAGTGGCATGAGCAGGATATTCTGAAACAAAATTAATTCAATTTATTTTATAGGCCATTTCTCTGTACTTTTCAAGCCCTGAAATCTCAAAGGTTTGTTCATTCTCTAATTCTCTGTAGGATCTGCCTGGGATGGAGGAAAAGCTTCCATTAAAGAATGGAGGTTCCAGTAAATGGGTAGATGGGACTTGTTTTGGGGGGGAGATAAACAAACCAATCAAAATTCAAATCAGCTTTGTTTCATTCATTTAGATATCTTCCGGATTGGCAGCTTTGGATGCAGGATGAGACGAGAGTTTTGTGTAGTAGAACTACGGTCACTAGACTGTAGAAGAAAACCATCAAAATTTGTTTCATGTCTGACACAGGACAAATATCAAGCCAAAATCCTTTATTTTACAGAACTAAATCTGAAGTTGCATGTGGAAGGGAAAAGGAAATAGAGAAAGAAGCTTAAAGACATAAAAAGAGGAA
This sequence comes from Gymnogyps californianus, assembly GCF_018139145.2. Lineage (NCBI taxonomy): Eukaryota > Metazoa > Chordata > Aves > Accipitriformes > Cathartidae > Gymnogyps > Gymnogyps californianus. The sequence goes on from NC_059475.1 coordinate 56,142,956, forward strand.
GTGGGGGGAAAAGGCAGTACTAAAACTGCAGCCTGAGCCTTCTAAACCCTTTTGCTTCTCTGATTGATACTTTTCAATTATACCTTCCCATTTCACTGACATTTGAAATGCTATTTTTTTTCTAGCGATAACTTCAAATGCTTAAGTTCCAACAGCACCAGTAACCCTGTTTAACTGTAGTAGTAAATTGGTTCCTTGTACAACATAATGGCAGTGACAGCCTTTTGCTAGGGAAATGAGTTCTCCAATGGGACATGCCTATGATAAGACGTCCGGTTTTGAAATTGTATTTCTCTGTATCAGAATTAAATCTGGACTTTATATTTCTTTGCTGCCACTGCTCTGTAGCTGGTCCCTATACAGTACGACCAAAGACTGACAAGTAATGCTTACACAGGAACCCTTTCACTTAAATTGGATTTGTCCTTTTATGTTTCCTCCTATTATTAGCTATTAAAATCTCTCAAACCCTTTTTTAAACAGTGATAGGGTTTGGCAAACCTGAAACTCACTGACTCAGAGGAGGGGAAAAAAAGAATTCTAGTATTAAGAGCAGTAATTTCCTTCCCTAGGTAAAATTAACTCACATTTAGTAAAATACAGTATTGATTCCCTGTGTTATAGGGTAAGATATACGGAGTATCTTCATTGTGTTGAGAAAGGTCAGGATTTGAATGTATTATATTGGCACAGCTAAAGGCCTTTTAAAAAGGATATCAAAGAAAACACAAATCAGTGCCACTCCTGGGTACCTTTAGAAAATCCAAGCCTGCTTTCTTCTGGCTGTCATATTGTGTTTCTTAGAGTCTTTAATGGTTAAAACAAAAGTAATGTGCCTCCTGTGCTCTTCGATTTGCATTGGTGCCTGACAGTACCATAAGTGTGTGCATTTTGTTAGTGTATTATTACTATATGCTGTAATGGAACAGCACAATGGAGGTCACTAGGAGATCATCAGTATATGTAATTTCATTTTAACCTTAGGTTTACATTATCACTTAAATAACAAAATAATAATCAGTCTGTGGGAAAGGGGAGTTCTTTTTCCATTTCTTGCAGTAAAAAATTAACTCAATGTGATCCCTATATTGGTCTTCTCACTACTGATACCAATGCCATTTTATTTTTCTTCAAAGAAATGTTCCTGGCAAATTTAAGAGAGAAACTGCTTGGAACTTTAGAGATCTTCAGAAAGAAAAAAGTAGTTTACATTTCAGCAATGGCCTCTGACTCATTTGTGATTTCATTTAAGTGTGGGATGTATTACAGTAGAAACTACAGACAAGAATGCTTTCTGACCAAGAGGGGTCTTGAAATATACTTTCTTGAAAAGGCTACTGCACTTGTACATATATAGACTATCTATATAACATTTATGTATGATTTGAGAAGGCTGCAATTTTTTGCCTTCAATTGGCATCAGGGATCTCTAACAGTGGACAAGCTGATATTTTTCCTTGCTATGGTAGTGATTCCATTGCACCCACTAAATGATTGAAATTTATTTTATTAAATGATCAAATTTACTGTGTAACGAGGACTTGGCCCTTTAATTGCTAATCTTTTTACTTTTTAAAACATTGACCAGAATATAACTTTTACAGCCTCTGTCTGTGTTTTCTAAATGTCATTAATAATCAGAAATGTTGAATACAGAAGGGCAAGTTAAATCCTGTCATTGAAACAGCAAACAGCTTTAGTCAAATGTATTGGCACAGGATTAAAAATGCATCAAGCATGTATTTGTCTTCTCAATGGGAAGCCCTTATTAATAGTTTGAAGAGTAGAAAGCTTAGCCTTATGCAACAAGCACTGTAGTAGTTTTTTTTTTAAATATATTTTAATGTGTGAAATTGCAGGATGCCAAGGTTGCCATTAGAGCTCCTCTCTCGTTCCAGTAATTTTCCCACTTAGATTCATTCTTTCCTTTCACAAAAAAGCACTTCATAGTGGTCACAGCAGAAATGTAGTGATACTGAGTAGAGTGCAGTACTCTTGCAAGGTTAATTACTACACCACTGTCAAAATATTGGACATAACTACAAGGACATGAGTCGGCTCACTTCTCTGAGAAATCGCTCCCTTTTTCTTTTTCTCTTGTGTGCAGGGCTTTTCTAAGGAAGTGTGTGTGCTTTATTCAGAATTTTAGTAGAAACGTGGAGTTGTAGACAGGCTATTTTAGAGAAACCCACTTTTTTCATTCTGACCCCAGTGCAACACAGTAGCACAAACCCATAAAAAAAGATTGGATTCTCAATAGACCTGTGGACATGACTCCTACCTCAGGGGTCCCTTTGAAAATAAATCAGGTGAATTGTCTGTATTCAAAACTTTGTTTTGTCTTCTGACTCTAGAAATTTAAAAGCAAATGTTTGTCTTCAATGCTGTCATCCTACCCTATTCAGCCAAGACATGTGGGAGGTTTGGGGAACTTGAAAAATGGCTTCTTTGTATTTGGGAGTAAACCATTTCCGATGATTGAATTTTAAAATGAAATTAAGGGAAACCACCAAATCTATGTGTGGCCTGGCAGATGCCACAGTCTGTGTTTACTAGCTGTGGGCCAGCAGGTTGGAGTCCCCTGAAGCCCTTACTGGAAACCTACAAAACAGAACAAAACTGATTTTGCTACCTCATTCACAAATTTGATCACACTGCTGTAATGAAGAGTGTGTATGAATCTCTCCTTGGCTTACAATTTCTAGCAAGTGCTCAGGAATGTTTCTTCTACAGATGATGACAGAATAGCCAAAGGCAAAATCTGACCAAATTTGCTCTGGACCACAGTCTCCTATTCTGACCCAGCCCATCGATGCCCCTCAGTCAGGTTAAATGACAGTCTTGCTAGGAGGTCAAGATTAGTCCACTCCTATATTTCACCCAGATCTTCTTGGGTTGTCATTTCTGCTTTTTGACAGCCAGCTACTGTCACTTGACCGTATTATTGTGGTCCTTTTGCTGATGCTTCCTGGACGAGCCTGCTCTTTTCTCTAGCTGTCAAGTCCAAGCCAGCCCACTACCGCCACTTGACATAACTGGCATGGAAGTTTTCCCACAAAGAGTCCAGACCTAGGAAACAGGTTCCTGCATTACCATCCTCCACCAAACCTCTTTGCTCCAGGCATTGCATATTTGATGAGGCAATACGAAAATTTTGTATGGGCTATCAGGTCTTCAAAGGCTCCTTTGTGTGTTTGCTGAAAAGGAAAGATGATGTGACCCACTAAGGTGTGTCCAGAGTTTATTTTGAACTCCTCATGCAGTTGGAATGAGAAATGGGCTGAATAAATAGAAATGAAGCTGAAGAGAAAACTGAAAGAGTAAATGTGGGAAATGTCTTGTGCTTCACTCTGCTTTCATATGACACACATTTTATTATTTACTCTTCTCAAATTATTTTAAAAATATTCTTATCACATTATACTGTGAGCAAGAACAAATCACTTTAAATTAACAATGCAAATAAAAACAATTAACGAGCTGACCACGTCTGCTAATAATCTCAACCAAATTTGCAAGCTGCCATTAAAAAAACACAAAACCAAAACAAAAAAAAAAAACCCAACCCCAAACCTTCAATCCATTATAACTCATGATCTTATAAAAACCTAATGCATCTTTTAGCCTGCTTGGGGGCCTGAGGCCCTTCAGACAAGTGGAGCTGTGAGCAATCTCTTCACTGGTGATTCTCATTTGGCAGACAACTGACCTTTAAGTCTGGGGGCTTTTACCTTGTGCCCTTTAGCAGAACGTAGTAGTTAGAAAAGTGAGAAGAAGGGTGGCTTTTTGAATAGTCAGTCTTTAAAGACCTTGATGAGTTAAAATCAACACCTTAAATTACACCCCAAATGAGCATGGAATCCCTTTTGTCCTGGTAAGTATATTTATTACACACTCTTTCAGACTATAAGAGCTTATGGGTGGTGGCATGCTGCACTAAATGAAACTTCTCTCTGGGATGTAAGTTTTAAAATTCTTCACAGTTTTGCTGTCCCCACAAAATAAGCATTATCACCTTCCTATTATTAATGGAGAAACTGAGGCATGGAAACTAAGTAATGTGCCGGTGTCCAGGGCCTGATTTTGTATTCAAACTTGTCTTATCTGTCTTAATTGGCAGCTCAGTTTTTAAATAGCTGGCTTTCTGGGTCTCTTCCAGTTGTGTACACATGGCATTTTGTTAGTTGAAGCTTATTGTCAACTGGCTTTTTTTCCCTGTGAAAAAATCAATACAATTTGAATTTTTCTACCCAGACTGAATCCTTGGTAAATTGTTGTGGATGGTTATTGATTTCTTATATCTGTGAGATTTTTTTTTTAAATAGCATTAAGGTAAACAGAAGTCTTATTGTGTTCATTTTACAGGATAACACTTATCTAGACAAAAGAACACATAAGCACACGGCTTACCTATAGGAAAGATGCAGCAAATCACTTCCAATAACACAAAATAAGAAGAACAAAACCTTTCCATTGCTGAACAGAATAGGAAGATTGCTTTCTTATCACTAATTTTGATTGAATTGAGTCTGTGCTTTTGGAACGGGTTCACCGATACAACAAGAAGCACCATTTAACTATTCCTTACACTTTCATGCCCACAGAAAACACAGTAAAGGCAGAAAAGGTCTTAATGAGGATTATGAGTCTTACCTTCCCCCACTGAATCTGGTGAGGGAAAGGAAGGGAAGTATATCTATCTTTCATACATCAGGTTGACTCTTCCTGCTTGCTTCTAGATTGCCTCCAAAATATAAAGGAGACTCTCTTCTATTTCACTTTGAAGGCAAGTGGAGCAGCTGTTTCTAGAAGCACAAGAAAATGGAAAGTTGAGGAACACTGCTGAGTTTATGAAGTCTCCACCTATCCAAAAAATCACAAGTATTTCCAGTGATTCTGGAGGCTTCCAACCTTTGGGACCAAAATGTTTCAAGAAGGCACTGCAAGATGCAGTTGCAGTGAGCCTGAACCTGACTCTCACCCTTGTTTAACCTTTGACTGGAAATCCAAATCAGACTCCGGCCTGAGCTGGATAAGGTTTCAGATCATGTGGTAGCATGGTAAAATAGACAAGGCAAAAATTGACATAAGCTGCAATTCCATAGTGAGGCATGTAATAATAATAATAACTTTGATAATGAATAGAATGAAGAGAAAGATAATGAATTCCAGCAGATTAATGAATGGCTAATGTGGGCTTCTTGGGACAAAGAACAGTTCTAGGCAACACGTGATCCCGGAAATGACTTGAATGTTGTGAACACTGATGCGCAGTGACAAACAATTATGAACTCCAACATTTCACTTTCAAAAATGCTGATATTTAGCTTTTATAAAGTATGACTGGTTTAGGGTCATGTCATACACCAGAGCTACTGCGGGGAAAATTGGAGTTAATTATTGCTGAATGGGATGCCAACTAATAATAGTAATCCAGAGGAGGATGTTTTGAAATGTTTGGTGTCTCTCTTTTTTTTCTTTTTTCTCTTTTCTTTTCTTTTCTTTTTTTTTTTTTTAGCTTTCATTCTTTTCTGGTTCCCTGTGGAGTATTCAGTTCCTAGGGTGGCCTGAGGAGAGATCAGTGATGCTGTGCTTTGTAGTCTATTACAGCACAGCTGTTCATCAATTAGAATGGAGAAAATAATCCTGCTGTTTTAGAATAGCATGATGTGCCTTCTACGTTATCAGGCAAAATGCAAACTGGATACATGAAACCCACGCAGTGAGGCTGCCAGTGTGAGGAGGAACCTCTGACTCAAAAAAGTTCTCCTTTATTTTTCTCCTTTTCTCTGCTAGTTTAAAACTATAATTACAAACTTGAGCACCCACTGTACCTTATGACATGAAGGAGCATCCACAGTTGCCCGGCAGGAGCCAGTGAATCAGAGTTCAAGAATAAAGCTAAGAAATCTGAACCAGTGCTATGCTAATGCAGAGTGTCAGTTTGTATACTGCTTTTTTTCCTTTTTTTTTCTCCTTTTCCATCAGGCCTTCTTTTCTTGTAATAGCAGAGGAATGTGTGCTGAAAAGCAGATAGTTAGTGCCACTTTGCCACCATATGCCTTTATATTTGGAAATTTGCATAAACAGCAAAACATTAAAACAGGATTTATAACCCCCCTCAAAAATAGAAAATATATGCAGAAGTTTCAAAAGGAAACCATGGGAGTTAAGTTAAAAAGGCCCAACCCTAGATCCCATTAATTGGAAACGGTGTGTTTTATTTATATTCATAACATGTATCTATTACACAGACCATGTAGTGTACAGAATATTGTTTTTATGGGGGTTAAGTAGCCCTGCTCATGGGCAATGTTCTGTATTTCTATTGTAATTCTTAATGTGTGGAGCAGACACCCAGAGCAGCATTAAAAACCAGTGCATTAAAAACCTAAGAGGCAGAGAGAGAGATGGACTGTAGTTAAAGCAGAATCAATCCTCTCTGCTCTTCCACAAACACATTGGCATGCACTCCAGTCCCGATTGCATTTACATTTGGTCCTTCATGGAAGCAAAAAAACCCAGCTCTGAGATCCAGTAAATCAATTGGGATCTCAAGGCCTAAAGGAGTGATGGAGGTCAAAAATTTCTTCTAAAGGTTGTGGTTTTCCACTCTGATCCATGCTTCTGCAGAGCAGATGTGGCCCCAGGTATTACAAAGAGGCTGCTTCACTCCTGAATGAGTGGTGCAGCATATCTGGCTCAAGGTATTGGTGAGCAGCTTTGGAAACCCACTGAAAGCAGCAGCTCCTGGCAAGTGAGCACTCTGGGACTGTGAGTGGTAGTAACTATTGAGGTCCTACATAGCACTATGGTTGCTCCTGCCTTTCTTATTTCCTCCTTTTTCTCTGTGCTGCAGTAGGTATCAGCAGGCCTGGCTCTCCTCTCCAGTCTGCACCCTTCCCTTGCTGTCTAGACACTGACTGAAGTAAGTAAGAACAACATGGACAAATTAATTAGGGAGGGGGGGCACCTCTGCTTGTCACAAGTGGTTCACAGCTGCAGGATATGCTCCATTCAGTGGCTTTTAACATGGATTTAAGACCCTTATCTCCAGCCCCTGCCTTTAGATGCTGTAAGTAAAAGTGGCCTTCTGCCTGTGGAGAGTGCAAATGGAGAGAGGTCATTTCAGCCCAAGGGCAAGTTTCACTATTTCTGAATTTTACCTAGAAACAAAGTGGAAGATTTTACTGTTTATACCTAAAACCATTTTATTAAGTGGTCTGAACCATTGTTCTGCCTTAACAGTAACCTGAGAAGTATTTGCAGATGGGCTTGTGGTGTTCTCCAGTCTTTTAATGGGAAGGTCTCAGAATAGCATGTCCATCAGAGAATATCCACTTGCCCATATGAAGATGCAAGGAGGTCCTTCTGGCCACAGTTTTCCCTCTCTGGGCTCTGTAAATTGCTTTGCAAACCTTTATCATCTTGCACTCTTTAGCCTGTGCCAAAGTATCTGAATTTTTCCTTTTCTTCCCCATCAGATTCACATTCGGACTCACCATTTTGTTGCTCTTCTCACTTATGTAATTAAACCTGTGTATGCATTTATGGTTTTTGCTGTTCCCCTCTTTCTTCCCAATACTCCTGCTGTTGCATCTTTCGCAAATATTTGTCTTCATTTCTCCGTCTAGTAAGAGAACACACTCTTTAAAAGCAAGGACACTGGAACAGAGATTGTGCTTTATTCATTTACTTTGGCAATTATAATGTAGTAAGTTATTCATTATTCATAATGACTCATGTACTACTGACTATTGCTGTATAGCTGCTAAATGTAAGGAAGTTGTAATATGAGACATTAAGTGATACGAGATCTTACTACAGCATTGCTTCTGCTCAGTCTTGGATCAGAAGTGGTTGAAAGGCAGCCATTTTGGGTGCAAATTAGAAAGCATGCAGATTAATAATGGTCATTGGTAATAATAACAATTAGAGTTGAATGGTTAATTCATGCCAAGTGATTGTTTTACTCTTTCTTTTTTTTTTTTCTTTGCCTTTTTATGTGGGATCTGTGAACAGAATCCCAAATCCTCAAATGCATTTGTTACCTGGACACATCCACAAATTTTGTTTAGGAGTAATAATTGGCTTGCAAACTGTTTGTAAACAGCTACTTGAAAAGATGTGCACTTCATATATGCCAGGTTTTGTGTAATCTATGCAAATCCTCAATACTGTAGCTATATCTTTGGTTTCATCCATCCAAATCTCTGGTGTCCTCACACAGGACAAATGGTGCTCAGCTGGGCACCATATGCAAATACAGCTCTTCATTTCCAGCCCATGCTTGATATTGAGACAATAAAAAGCCAGTGAAGGATTTTGCAACTGCCTCTCAGTGTAGTTGGGGCCTGGGTTATGTATGTGGTAATTTTACTTATCTTCCCTTCTGAAATGGCTCTTGTACCACTAACAGTAGTGAGTAAATACGTGCTTGATGAAAAGGGGTGGAAATGACTGCATATGTACTTAGAGAAGAAGTTAAGTTGCACTAATTGTGCTGTGTGTGGTAAGATATTTGGTAAGGAGTCATTGATTCATTTCATTCACCTTCGGCATCTACAGCATCATGTGGTGTAGCTTTTTTTATTAGTTTGTTTTTCTTTTTGTTACATCTACACTACTCCCCTGAACTAGTTCTCCTTTCATAATAAGAAAAACTTTGGGGAAAGATTTCATCTAACCTGTCAGCTCAGGGCTAGATGAACTGAGTCCTTTGAAGTACTCACTGCTTTCCACTGGCCACCAGCAGAACTCAGGGGGACTGGCTAAAAATAGGATGTTAAACTTAGGGATACCTTTTGTATCCACTCAGCAATGCCCAGCTAAATGTCATCAGTATGAGGCATAAATTAGTCCATGAACATGGGGGCAACAAATATTTTGTGCTACTTTATACAGTTTGTGAAGTGAGGGCAAAGATGCTCAGTAATTTGTGTTCAAAACTGACCTACTGAACACATAGTGCCAGTTTGGCAAGTGAATGCACAGTTCCCTGCCGGCATGAAATGCACCGCTTTGCACAGAGCCAGCAAAAGACCCACAAACTATTTAAATCTCAGGTAAGTACTCAGAGCTGTGCTCAATGGTATAAACTTGCTTTGGTCTTTTGAATGTTGCCCTTCTACCTCTTCCATGACTTATCCTTTTCCGAGCAGTTGATCTGAAAATGTAGAATATCATTTCAAAGTCGGAAAGTTTTTAGATGCCCCAAATCAGACTTCAGACCACTAAAAGGTGTAGGTTTTTTTTGTTTTGTTTTGGGTTTTTTTTTGTCATTATGCCATGCCTAATCAAGTGTTGCCTAGTATTTCTCTAGGATTTTAATAATGGACAGCAGAGGTACAAAAGCATGGCCTTTGTTTACAGTTGTGGCAGTTGTTTGAAGTCAACATCCCTAATGGCAGAAGAGGCAAATAATGTATGAGGCAGTTTATGAGTCAAGATGAGGCACTCATTTGTACACCCTGTGTTATAAGCTGCAGCTCCTTAGTGCAGTGGTATTTAGTAGCTAAGCTGCTTCATTATAGTATCACTTTTGCATAGGTCATCATTATGTTTAAATTGTGCCCCAACCCACAATGTCTTCATAGCAGAAACCTTCTTTCAAGGATCTAACAGAAATGTCTGTGTAGAATTAATTTCCCTAGATGCACTGCAAATATGGGACAGCACTGGGTGTATTTTACGAGGGAAGCAATGGTGGTTACTTGATTTCAGTTGCCGCTATGACTGTATGCATCACTGACATGTGGAAACTACTTCTGGGCTATTCGCTGTGAAACTGCCCAGCAGTTTGAGTTTATGTTCATGCTGATGAAAACACACTTTATTCCTGGTAGTGTTTTTCCAGAAGGCTTTTCCTAAAATTTCCACTTGTTTTCCTTTTAATTCTCAAGTTCTGACTCTTCTCCTTACATGTGATGTGGAGAGGGTGGATTATTGGTCAACAGAAAGAATAAGTGCAGAAAGCCCCCTCCTCTTTCTCTTTTAGAGTTGGGGTGTGTTATATGCAGAAAGTCTGTTTATCTTCAAACTACTGCCTTAACAAGTAAAGGAAATGAATGTGTTTTTCCCTAGACTGTCACTGTATTTGTTATACTAAAGTTTATGAAGAAGGGAGAGGCTTAATTCAGAAGTGAAATTAACTTGACAGTCCTTCACTAATTCTAACGCAATGTCTGTCAAAGTTGCAATATAGCAATAGTTCAGCATGACTGGCATTAACTGCTCAGAAAAAGCCCTGGATTGGAATAGCACATTGATTGAACTTTGGCATTAAGACACACATCTGAGCAGGATGTGAGAAGAGGGACAACGCTGGCCCTTACATATGCCACTGCTCCAGTTGTTTTTGTCAGTAAAAATTTTTTCCCAGTTAAAAAATCCCAAAGTTTTATAAAAGTAAAATAAAAATGTAGTCCAGAGGAAAGTTCAGACACATTTGGACTTTATGTAAGCTATTTATTAAATACTTAAAGTTATATTGGATGAATTAAACCTATCAAGGAAATACAGGTTACTGAAAACTTAATAATCAGATAAAACTTACCAAAAGATCCAGAATTTTTCAGTTTAAAGGCAGGCTTTAAAAAACACTGCAGACCCTGGGAAATCTATGGACAGAGGTCTCTGAAACCAAGGATGCCTTTTCATAAGTATTTCATGATTGGAAAGCAGCATTTAGAAGTGCAAAAGACTGTTGTGTTGCTAGAGAGAATGAACATTTGTAACACCTCTGTAAGGGCACTGTTGAAATCCCTTTGTTCACAGGTAAGACAAACACTTAAAGTACTTAAATTTCATTGATCTTATGCTTAAAGTTGAACTTATACTTAAGCACCTTCTGCAATCAAGGTGAAGAGCCTGACCACAAGTTCTTTAAATTCAAGGGGAATTAAACCACTCAGAGAGCCAGAAAAACGGCTACCATATTTTTATGGGTGTAACATGCACCTCAGATAATTTGCATACTCTTAAATGTCCTGAGGCTTGAAAATAAATTCTCAGAAAATCTACACATACTTGGAGGCTACTAAGGATGGGACCTGGAGAAGAGATCTGTGGATCTGTGATAAAATTCCCCTTGCAACATCCATGTACTTCTGCTGTTGCAGAATCAGTTTTCTTAACAGATAACCTGTGGTTTAGATGTATAAAGATCTGGTACATTAATTAAACAAAGTTTAGGGGGGAAAAAAGGAAAAAAAAGGTAGAAGACGTGTAAGTTTGGAGAAATTCGTTATTTATTTGTGACTGTGGGAGACCTTAACTCTGTTTTTCACCCCAGCGTGGATGCATTTTGATCGAAAGCCCAATGTAACAGAGATAAAGAACTCACACCACAGATACTTTTTCAAATGAAAATAAAACATGCAGTATTTGTAGCCTGGCAATGTTAAAAAGAAATATGTAAGATTAAAAGAAACAAGACAAAGTGTGTTTTTTCAGTAGATAGGTATATATATATATACTTAATTTAATGCAGCAGGTTTGGTTGGTCTATTTCTCCTCCCCCCCTCCCCTTTTTTTTAAAGCATATAAATTCCAACCATGTTTTGTGTGAAGGGTCTCAGTGCATACTGACATTGTGAGTGTCAGCTCCAGATCACTTTAATCAGAGAGTGGATATGCATGATAAAACGGATAAGGGACTTTAATCAAAAAATCCGCTGGTCTGGAAACGTGACGCACTCCGCCAAACACACTTCATCCCACTTTTCTTGTGCCACTGCCAAGATTTTTATTTCATGAATATGCATTGGACATGATATTACATTAAAATGTGACATTGTTGTGTAGTGGTAGGGATTTAGAATTAGAATAAATAAATAAATAAATAGACTTCAGTAAAGTTTTTGTAATTGAACATTAGTATCCTGTTGTGATTTTACATATATTTATTCACCTACCCCCACCCTTTTCCTTTTCTCCAAAATTTATTTTTGAATTGAATATTGAATTCATCCCTTTCTGCTTATTAAGGAAACAATAGTAGCAGATAGATACTTTATTTAACTTTTACCTATAAGCATAATGTATAGAGTTCTCAACAAGGAATTGTATTTTTGCATACAAAATACATGTCTGTGGCTCTGTGGCTGAGGGCATTTTTGCTTCTACAGCCAGGAATAACTCTATAGCACAGAGCCCACTCCAAGGTCCATTATTCTTTATGCAAAGGCTGGCTCTGAGTTTCACAGGATTTGGATCATGTACCTAATAAACTGAGAAATCCTTTGTTTCCCCCTAATTTTACTATGTTACATTTTTTCCTGGAAATTGGTGAGGATTATAAAACTGATATATGGAAATTTGCATCATTAAGCCTGTGCTAGTCTCAATTTTAGATTTGTATAATTTCATGTACTTGGGCCAATCAGCTTTTAGTCACAACATGTAAGCATTTCTACATCTATCTCTTTGTAAACCCCCGCACCATGATTTCTGAGAACTGATCTCTCAGACAATATACCTTGAAACACGCATCCTAGCAGGTGGTGAAGCATTCATCAGATTAAAGATGAATGTGTTTGCTGTCTTACAATTTTTCTGCCACAAATACGTACAGGACGGCACTTGAGGAAAACAAATTTGTCTAAATGCAATGGTTTGCATCTGAAAAAAAAATATAGGCCAGGTCTAAGTGGGTACAAAACTGTTGTCTTCAGTGAAGCTGTGCAGAATTGCACAAAGGATTTGCCTTTAAGTAGACAAACACGTTACTACTAAAATACTGGTGAGTAGCTTTGTGGCATATCTAGGGTGGATGATGGCTAGGTATGAACCACAGAACAGAGTTTTCTTCTGTCCTTCTTTTCCCCTGACCTATATGAGTTTGGTTAAACGAGAGAGTAATACTGCCCTCCTTTCACTTGTGATTTCAAATCTGTAAATGAAAAAGTGTTCAACAGTTAGGGAGTTTTTTTAAGCTGGGGATAAGAACAGACGTTTTTTATTTGCTAGCTGAGGACTGTTGTGTATCAGTTGTTCAGTGAGGACCTCTTCTTGTAATGGATGCTTTTCAAGACTGATTTTAATTAAATCCAAACAAACAAAAATTATAATTACCTGACTAATGATCTGAAGCACCAATATTTCATTACCTGTGTTATTCAAATGTAGTACAGGGGCTGCACAGAGCTTACTTGCTTTGTGTACAATCCAATGGTTTTTTTAAGTAATAACCACACTGAGAGCATGGTCTCACCTAGCCCTTAGCTGTGCTCCAAACTTTTGAAAGAGAGAAAAGAACAGTAACTGTTGGCTGAGCTGTCACTGACAAGGGCAAACAATATTGAAGATAAAAATGCAGAGCTCTTTAAACTACTTCTACACTAAAGTTATGGTCATTTCAAATAGAATTTCCTTTATGAGACTCAATTTCTCCAGAATTTATACCTGCTATATATATCTTCTGCTGGTGAAAGCAGTGAAAGCTTGACATTCTGTCCCAGATACTAATCAGAAAAGGAAATCTGCAAGAAGTTAAGTTGTTTTCAGAAATTTTACAGGCACTTAGCGTTTGATTTTAGTCCCACCTTAGAACTCTCTGAGCTGTCGTGCGAGTACCAGGGAGTTCAACATTGTCCCTTTCTGCAATGTTCATTTGATAGCGTTGTGAGGACCAAGAAGGATGGCAGTAGTCCCCACCTTTTTGCCTGCTTTTTGTCAATTTGGGGTAATAACAAGTGTTTTGTGGAACCAGCTGGCCTCAAACCTAGTCCTGGCACTTTTCCTCTGTTGATCTTGCAAAATTGCCATGGGCAGTATGGTGCAAGTTCTTCCCCAGGACATAACTGCAGTACTCATGTTGTTCCCTGCCACTGGCAAAAGAGCTCCTATGCATCAGCAGGACTTAGTGCCCTTCATACCTTCTTTAGAGCTGGGCAACCAAACTCTTCCCAAAGAGGCTTATACTTTCATCCCACCATTCTGAGTGCAGAAGGCTCCATTTAAATGAAAAGATTTGCATGGTGTTCTTACAGCCTCAGAGAGGATATGAGACCTTACTGACAATACTTTTCCTCTCATAACTGATCAATAGTAGGATCTTGTAGCTTTTAGTGTCTGTCCTTTTCTCTTTTAAATGATGCCTTTCTGAAAACGGCTTTTTATACAGTGCACAGCTTTGTATGGTTGTAGTCATTGACAGAGGAACTCTGCTCATAGTACAGGCACAAGCTAGGTTTACTGCAGCTCCTGTGATTTCTCAGCTTACACCAACACAGTTCTACATAGGAAATACTTTTTAAAAGTCTAATTCAAACTCTTTTCAATACTTTTGTCCAGTTCCTAGAATCTACTACACCCTCAGAGACTAAAACATCATGGTAACAAGAAGTTAAACCCTATACCTCCTCTAGACTCCCCACCTCACGTATATATCATGTGTTATAGTGTAATCAGGCAGCTAGGGATGTGGATGAAGTCCTAGCACAGCAGAGCAAGAGGTGCACACTTCTGTGTAGATTTCAAAAGGGAAATCACAGTTATGGCAGCAATCAAATAGTCAAACTGTTAATAGATTAGAAACATCTAGTAGAAAGGACAATTACTTCAATGGAACAACATTCATGGTCTGGAATTCCTGTAGATTATGGACATGTACTCGTAGAAGAGCTTTTAGAGGCTGATAGAGATATCTGCAAAGACAGACATCAGTCAGAACTGCCTAATGTAGAATGAAACATCCCCAAAGGAAATTACCATTACAAAAACTATTATTTAATATTAAAGGTAATTGTAACACAAGGGCATGACTCATATCCTTGTGTTACAATTAGCTTAATATTAAATGATAGTTTTCTGAATGGTAATGAGGGGAAGTTAAACCTGACACTCTGTCCTTAACCCTTGCTACTGTGCCTGAGTATTAATATGACTAAGAGATGTCTGTACAGTCTGTCATTTACTCATGTCACCTGTTAGTCATGACAGAGTGTGGAAGGTAGACTTATAATACCAGCTTTTACAATTAATTGGAGAATGCTCACGTTGTGGTCTGTTATACAGGATAACTGACCTTTACAACCATCAGAGTACAGAGCTGATGCATTATATTGATAATGAGCACTTTAGTATGTTAGACCATGACAGACTTATAAAGATTCACAACCTTAACTTTCTGCACTTCATGCTATCTTCCTAATATTCTTCCTTCAGAGTTTCTCTTCAGAATGCAGTTGCTGCATATTTCCAGCTGGTATCAAAAATGTGTACACAGAAAAATGCAAGCACATTTTATGCCCTGATCATGTTTAAAACCTTTTAACATCACGTTTTCTGTTCTGTAGAGCCTGCCTGAATAGTTTCCAACACAGAATTGGGGCCTTAGTTTAGAAGGAGCCTTAGCATCACTTCAACATGACATTTATGTTCCTGCTTATCTGTATGTTATGTTGCTACTGATACTGCATGGACAGCTGTTTCCTGCAGTCCTGTACCTGGTCCCTGAGTAGAATTAACCATTTAACAGTAAGGTAGAGTGTATGACTTAAGAAAAATAATAAGAAAATTATGACATGCTTAGTCAGAATGAATCATTTTGCATTTGGTTATGCCATGTTGGGTCATCTTAATGGTTACATCACGTCATGTTTCATTATGTCACAACCCATGACAGATAGTATATGACATAGCAGAACCACTGCACGCAGTTTATGAAAAAAAGAAAGTTTAAAATTAAAAATATATACTGTTTTCTTATCTATTTCTAGCTGTGATTTCAGCTACAGAACTCCCACTGTGAATTCATGTTATTAATTAGCAGGTTGGGATATCTGCAAAAAGCAGATAATTCTGAGATACCAGCACACAGTGCATGAAAACAGAGATCAGGATGAACTCAGCTCTAAGAATTGAAAACAAGTTTAAATCAGGAAATAGAGCTGAATATACTGTCCTGCTCTGTGATGGCCCCTGTTGCTAAGGTATAGTACTACCGCTTTAATTTTTTCCCTTGGAAGTAAATATGGAAAGAGGGAGTTTGTCCTCCCCGTTTGAAAAATCAGAGTGGAGCATATGGTTTTACCTATAATCATGTAGTCTGCTCTCTAATACAATGCAAAGGGGATTCCACAGGGTAGGAGAGAACCTCACCAAGAAGTCCAAATTTCAGTTAAAATCTACTAGAGATGGGAAAATCCTTGTGATTCCAGTTGGCTTTTACAACTGGTGGAAGGAAAACAGTGCAGCAACAAGATACCTTTCCCTTTGCTGTTAATAATAGCAGATGTAGGTGAAAACAGAAAAGTGCATTTGTTTCCCTGTTGGACTTGCAGCGAGATAATTTTAACACAAAGTCGCACAGTGCAAGAGATCCAGGAGACAAATATCGGTGTGTTAAGTCACGATGTTGTGCCAGGTCCCCCTGAGGTGCCCTGGTACCCAGAAAGGGCTTGTTTTCTCTAGCAGGCAAACTGCAAGTCCAAAGCTAGTGTTTTCCAGGAGATGCAGTAGCCCTTTCTCCTGAACAAACACTGTTCTGTGTCAAGAGGGAGCCTTGCTCTGTTTATAATGCTGCATCATTTGTAAGGCTTGGCTTGCTTACACATGGGCCCATGGAACAGAAAAATGCAGTAACTCCATCCTATGCCTGCACAGCAGCCGGAGCAGTGATGAGACATATGGCAACAGCTCAGGTCAAAGCTTCGTATTTTTTAAAGTCCTTAAATATATATTCAGATGATAGGGAGCCATCTCTATGGCAGTGATCCAAGCTCTAAAAACCCCATAAATACATATTTACATGACAGATTTACATGATTTGCTCTGGAGATCTTGCACAATTTTCAGGCGAGATCTTCCATAACCTGCAATATACCTCAGAGAAATGGTATTTCCACTGCAGACCAGGTTCATCCTTCAGGCCAACAGAAAAAGCTCTGGCTGTTCTAGGTCAAGGCAGACTCAAGTATGGACAGCCTCGCTGGGATCTCTGGTAATTTACTAGCAGCTGGAGAGGACAGAGAAACTCAACAGGAGGCCTTTGAGTGCCTAGCTTTAGCAGACCATAATCTGCCCACAGAAATGTTCCTGGGGATTTTGAAATGGATTGGTTGTGGCATTCATGAGTTATTTTACTATCTCTGGGCATACCAACACTCACAAGCTGGACGTAAGGATCTCACAGCTTCACCAGTGATACACCTAGATTAAGCTGCTTCTGAGTTAAATGTTAATGTGGTTGTACTACCTACAGGAACTGTGTTAATGTAACATGGGTGACCCGAACAATGGCTCTGCACAGAAATGAATTAACAATCACATGTGAAAATTTGTTTTGTTTTGCTTTTTATAGAGAGACACTGAAGCTGAATATTACTTACCTGTTAAAGAATCCAGCTGTATATCTAACATGTCTATTATATATTGTACAAAATGAGAATGGAACATCCCTTATTTATTTGTTATTTAATCTTTCCTCAGCCCTTCAGTGGCTTCAGGGGCTTAGAGTAGAATTAGTGAGATAGATATATATATATATTAGACACCCCAGAAAGATGCATTTCTGAGCTGGAGGCAGAAGTCAGGTTTCCTCAATGTATGGGTTAGCAGTTACTGTGTCTACACATCAGTAGGGATAATCACACCAGACTAGCAAAGTACTTCAGGATCTGCTTACCTTTGAGCATGTAGGCAGACTAATTGACTTAACTGAAATTACATACAGGCTTAAAGTTAGTCATATGCTTTGCTGGATTTGTCATTAATCCCATGGCCTGAAACCTACTGAGGCTTTATAGTGAAGTTGAAGGCCACTGAATTGAGCTTCCTTGAAAGGCCTCTTCTGCAGCAAGGAAACAGTTTGGTTGTTTTTTTTTTAAATAAAAGCTCCTGAGGGGCTGGAACACTTGACAGGGGAATGACTGACCTGTGCTTTTAACTGGCACTGACTAACCCCATCCTGAGCCTTTCCCATCTTGTTCAGAGTATCCACCAGCCAGTCCCAGGTGGCTTCTTGAATTTTACTTGGCATCTAACTTAAGGCACATCTTAGTCAATTAAATTGTTGTGAGTGGTTTACGGTGAATGCTACTTATTCAGAAGCTGAAATGTACACTGTTGCATTTTGATACCAGTTAACATCTTGAAAAAGGGGTAGCTCACTGTCAGGATAAGGTTTGCAATTTTATTGCTGAAGCATTATTTCTAATGGATAGCAAAAAACTAGGGTAGGGAAACACTTTAAAAAAAGAAATCTTTTCCTTCTTAGACACCATCGTGAAACTGAAAATTTTTATTATTATTATTTAGGATTAAAAGCAGTTTCAGGCATTCCACCTGCTGAAGTCCAATGCCAATTTTTGTGGCATAATCATCACATCTTCTTATTTATAGAGAAGAAACAAACAACAAAACTATTTCTCCCACGTTACATATTTCTGAGGATTTTGTTACATAGAGTTATTTTTCTCTTTGAATTTTTTACATTGTCATTTCATGTTACATTCATGGCCCAGAAAATGTCTTGCATTTCACTTTGGGAAAAAAAAAAGAAAAAATGAATGAAACAATTACATAAAAATTTTTGTAGATGTGGAAGTTGTGACGACATTTCTCCTAGACGGTACATAAACAAAAAGTTTAGTTTTAGTTCAGCATTACTTCTACATCCCTTGATATAGTATTATTCTGAGCCTACTATTTTATAGTATTATTCTGAGTTTTTCCTGACATGCCCATAGTGCACCAGCATCATATAAAAGCAATGCAATTTTTGGGATCCACACAAATATAAGAGAATTGGGCCATAAGATACCTAAAACTACAGCTCATCTGTAGGATGACCACAGGCCCTCATATGAGGTGGAGATCACAGCTGACTCACATAAAAATAATGTTTAATTTGCTCCAGCAATATGAAGTGCGTTGCTCCTACTTATGAACGTCATATTTTGTTCTGAAAAACAAGTCTAAAAGCTTTGGTTCCTCATCCTTTACCAGGATGCCGCAATAGTGCAATTGGCCCCAACATTCAGCCTTAACTCACTCTGCTAATTCACCTGTCACAACTTTCAGGATCTCTACTCCTTCCTTTACAGAACTTTTCCCATGAGGAGAAAAATCTCCAGAAATCTCCATGGCTTGAAAGTCAAACAAACCTTGATGCATCTCTGCCGTTTGCTTAGGATAAGGTCTGTGGCAATGTAAATGGAGCAAGGAACACACCTTCTGTCCTATAAAAACTGTGCTGTTTCTTCCTAGGTCCACAGCATTCAGGAAATTACAAACCATCATTTGATGTCTTAGAGCAGGGAAAACTTACCTGGGGTGTGTTCATTTTGGAGATTGTTTTAAAACAAAACATCCTTTTCCCTTTCCTTCCGTTCATGGTAATACAACTCACCAGTTCACCCAGTTCTGGAGAGTTATGCAAATAATTTACTCTTAATTGTGAAGGTATAATTAGAGCAATTGCTTGGAGGATGCTTGAAGTGCTAGATGTGCTTAGCTATTTTTTTGGTTTCAATAGAGGAAAGAAGAGGCCTGTGTTTTTCCTCTTCGTTTGGTGGATGGGATAGAAAACCCAGCATGCAAGAGATTGTGGGTAACTTCTCAATTGCTACGACATTGAAAATGATACTGAACAAGCTGCATATTTTGAGTTTTATAGGACTGTCTTGCAAGGTTATGTGAAGAATTAAAAAATATAGAACAGCATGTTAAGAAGTCAGTAGTTATACTTAGGAGTCCCATTTTTCTTTCTAGCAGCCTGACACACAGCAAATATCTCAGTGATGGTGTTCTGCTTTATCTGCTATCTAGCAATGTTCTTCTTGCTGGTATTCCCATTTATTCAAGTGATTCCTTTTTGCGTTCCACCTGTTGGTATCCAAGCAACCGGGGCAGTGCCAAAGCACATCTTGGTATGTGTGCAGTCTGCTACTTCATTTGTATTATTCACTGAGCTTTACTAAAAAAAAAAAAAAAAAAAAAAGGCATCTAACTGCAAATTAAGAGTTTCTGCTTATTTTAGAACAATCCTTACTGTGGCAATTTGGGAAACCGTCGAGATATATCCAAGCCAATAAGACTGTGATGCAGATTCCATATAGCTCTAGGTTTAAGTCAATCAGTCTAAGATTTCCCATTTTTCATTAAATAATAACAACCCACCACCACTCCCTCATGTCATTTGTACATCTGGTCAATGAGACAGAGTATCTGACATTTTCCCCACATATGTTCTTCTTGCCATCTCTTCTGCAGGTCTCATGGGAGGTTCTGTGCGTACCAGTACCAGTCAGTGAGCGGGTCTGGATGATTAAGTTTTCAGTTCACTGCAATTTCCACACTGTAAATGCTGGTGTAATTGTAAAACAACTGTGGGTGACCTGTCTGACCCCTGAGAAATTTTGTTTGCATTTGATATTTAGTCGTTTGTAACAGTACCAGTGCAAAGCCAGCATGGAGGTGGGGAAAAAAAATATATTTAAATAGCTGTTGTCTCTTTGAAGCCAATAGTATCTGTTTGGCTTTGCTTGTTCACCCCTTGCAGTTCATGGGAGTGCAACTATCTCATAGAGTTTACACTGATTGGAAGTGATGAACATTTCATCATCACAGAGAAGGTCTGATTGAATGAAGATTTAAGGGTGGTTTTTTGGTTTTTGTTTGAGAGGAGGTATGGGGCTATATAAATGCTGAAGTATCCAGCCTTCAGCCACTTCCTGACATGCTCCTGAGTGTAATTTTGTTAAGGCATGTAGACATGCAAGAATACGACCCTTAAAATGATGCCAACTTGTGAATCTCTAATCTAACACCAGCACACAGAGCAAGGCTTAACTGGGGTTCTTCAGGGAGGCTGCAAACCTCTCCACAGCTCCAACAAGGGCAGCCACGTTAAGGGTGAAGACGTGGGAGCCTTGGGGTGCTGGGGGTGTGTGCTGGGGGCCACCAGCCACTCATTCCTGCCCACCCATGTGACAAGGAGAGGGAATGCATAAGCTCCTGCAGTGCTGGCAGCTCGCACAAGATATATCTGTCGTCCAGCGTGAGTGAGCAGAAAGATTCACTGTAAAGCCGAATGAGGCTGTGTGATCTTTGATGTTTGCCAGTGTGAACATTTAAAAGACCTTTAAGTTATAGCACCACTCCAGGCAGCAAACAATATGGAAACATTAGTGACCATCACTCTCACGAGGGGCTGGCGGAAGGAAAGATTTGTCCTTCTGTGTTACCACAGAAAGCTTCTCCTTTTAGCTATCTTGCTCATTTATAACTGGGGTTAGAAAGTGCAAACCAAAATGAAACCTGCATTAAAAGAATTTTGTGGGCTGTACAAATCATAAGGGTAACTACTTCACAAAATACTGTCAACTGAGGCATATATTTAAAAGGTTAGATAAAATATCTCCTAGCCATTTTTTCCAGTTCTTTTCTTTTTATAGTCCACTGCAAAACAACAATAGATAAAAAGGCTGTATATAATGCATGTATATTTTGTTGGTTTTTTTTTTTTACCTTTCCCAAAGGAGTCTCTGTGCTTCCCACACTAATTGTAGGTTTTTCTGAAAATGCAGCATGAATCATTTATAAATAAAGAGACTTTAAAATCCCTAAAAGACTCCCTGAGGTATTCAGTATTTCAGCATAAAATAACTGTTAAATGGAGTTATTCTGAATTAGCTTTTACTGGAAAGTGGTGAAAATAAAGTTTTCTTTTCACTGTGAATGTGCAATAATTCTTTTACACAGCTACCCAGGGTAATTGACAAGCGATTTTCATAATTCAGGTTTTAGCAAAGAAATCATCTGAAGTGGCTAACATTAAATGAACAGAGCTGCTATTAAAACATAGCTTTCAAGAAAAACTGCGTGAGATGTCAGAACCAGGGGCTCTGTGTTGAGACCTTAAAACATAATTTGGGCTATAAAATAAAAACACAGACATTCAAGCTCCACAACAAATTCATACATACACTCTCCTCACACATGCGTGCACACACATGCACACACTTAAAAATAATAAAGAAGGATTTTTCATCTTTCTCTTAAAATCCTGTGATTATTTTAGTGCACAGATAACCCTAGAAAGACAAGGCGCTCAGAAAAGGTAACTGATTTGCATGACTCCTTTGGACTTCATAACCTTGACTGTCCGTACCCACTGTACAATCAGAGGTCACATTTGATCTCTCCGTGTAAAATTATGCAGAGGAAGCTTCCTCAACACTTTGTAGTTGATTGACAAATTGGTCTGTCACTCAAATGCTCCTTCAACTTATCGTGAACAGTAAAGAAAATTATCTGTTCTGTGCATATGTGAGAAAAAGCCTGTTCATTAACCTCTAGTCTGCTGAAGCTGTGGAACATACAATGCTTTGAGGAATATGTATTCTATATGAAAAGTATGCAAAAGATACAGGTGTGTGTGTGTGTGTGTGTGTATATATTTATGTGTATATATTTGTGTGTGTGTAACATATATAAAAATGCATGTCCATAGTGGAGCAGCCTGTATGAGATGTATATATTTCATATGTACATATACATGTACATATTAGACCAGTTTCTACAGCAAACTTTAGGCACTCTTT
Source organism: Gymnogyps californianus (assembly GCF_018139145.2). Classification (NCBI taxonomy): domain Eukaryota; kingdom Metazoa; phylum Chordata; class Aves; order Accipitriformes; family Cathartidae; genus Gymnogyps; species Gymnogyps californianus. Next base: position 56,165,506 of record NC_059475.1, read on the forward strand.
TTCATGAGTTTTGTACATGCACAGTAGGTGCAGATAGGTAAACACCTCTGAGATGCTTCCTACAAGTATTTGGTATAGTGTGCTTTGTAATCTAAGAAAGATGCCTGTGACTATTATCCCTCAGATATTCTGCCTACACTGTAGCTCTCAGATGCTAGGTTATTTACAAACATTGATGTATCACAAGTGCAAGGATTTAAAAGCAACTGACTATAAAGGTAGGGCCTAATTCACTTCAAGTGTTAAGCAGAGGCAACTTGGATAGATTTAGTGGAGCTGTGCCTGTTTATCTCAGCAGCAAATTTAGTTTTACATACCATGGAATACTCGTCTGGCACCCAGTTGTTTCAGCTTAGGGAAATTTTTGCAAGTCACGTGTATGTATGTGTCTCTTTTGTACCCCTTGCTAACTACTGGTCAGTGTACTTTTATTTATCTATCTGATCTAGGTAAGAAAAATTAATTTCTCTAGGCATTTGTCTCTAAATGCTCTATGTGTAGCTGCACCTCAACTATGATATCTACATAAAAATCTGAAGCTGCAAGGTGATGACACTTGTGTGCCTTGTTTGTTGGTCTTTTTTTTTCCACCGTAAGCCCTGCATACTGGTAGCAGAGAGCAGTCCTGAAGCAAACTCTGCTATTTCAAACTTTGTGAAAGTCCTCATCACAGCCCCAACTTGCCAGCTTCTGACCCACCTCTGGCAGTTTGGCAACATGGTAGGTCAAACCTGGAGAGAATGTGTCTCTGCTCTCTCGACAGGATCAGAGAGATTTTGGGTAAGGTATTTGCTTCTAATCTAGGTTAAGTGACATAGACTTAAAAAAAAAAAAAAGGCAATTGGTCTCAACATAATTTTTTTTCCAATACAAAACTTTTTGCTTTTACTATTTAAATTTTTTTCTTTGCCAGTGGCTGAGTAGCTTGAAGTCTTTGAAACACTGAGCTTTCTATAAAACCCAAATAATTCTCCATAAATCAAAGTACTTGGCATGCTTGCTGCAAAGCCTGAAGCTTTTTTTTTTAAGGTAATCTCTAGAAAGTAGTTTGTACTCATGTTTTCACAGTGATTAAATATGCAAAGTAATTTTCATGATTATCACCCCGTTCTGAACCAAATCAGATGCGGCTATGCTTCTCTTTGTACAAAGCCAGTTATTGGATCAGATTCCAAAACAAATCCCCTGAATTTGGTGGATCATCATTTTAAAAGGGGGCTTGTTAAGGTAATGATTAAATTAAACCACCCCTTTAAGAATATTTAGATCTGGTCCGCCAAGCGGAACGGTCTAATGGTTTTTAAATTAGAAGCTGCGAATGCTAGTGAATTTCTTTTGTGGGTCAAGTGGGTATTAACAAATGCTAAGACTGTTCTCTCTTTTGTCATCACCTTGAAATCTGCAAAGAAAAATGAAGAGTGGGAAAGACACAAGGAGCGAAGCAGTGTTAGTATTTAACATCAGTGCTTTTTAACCAAGGGCAGCCTCAGATTTACAAGGTTGGATAGGAGAAGGTATGAGATGATGTTGCTAGTAATCTCTTTATACCTCACTCTTGAGAGAGAGACTGAAGCTTGAATCTTCCAGGAAGTGGAGAACCCAAGTGCATTCAATTCTGGCAGTCTTAAGCTATTGCAGAGGTGTAATAGCTTGCTAACCACAGAAGCGTGGATAACAACCCATACCTGTGGCTTCCAGATTTCTTAACCCTGTCAATTTTAAATGTGCTTTTTAGCCTCAGATGCTGCTGGGAGTTTGTGGCTGGGAGAGACAGTTGTTTGCTTGTGTGGAGAGGATGGCTGGGTTCTTTCCAATACCAAAAGCTTCAGTTCGTCTTTCGGATACCCTAGGCAAACTGTGTTTGTCACTAGTGTTTTTCATCCCACATTAGTAGCTGATACTGGAGTTCTGTGAATATTGGATTTATGGGGCATAACAATCTCCCTGGTGGGAGGAAATCCACATTAAAATATAAACCTGTCAAGTCAGGTCAAGTCACAGCTAACAAAATACCAATGCTGTTCTTCTGTGCTTAGTTCCTGTTCCTTTCCAGTCATACAAAACTTTCTGAAAATGGCACCTCTTGGGCCAAATTTTTCCTATACTGAGATGGTTTAAAAGAAAAATGCTGGGAGGGGGTGGGGGCAGAGGTGGAATTTGAGCTACTCTGAGAAAAGTGGGGAGAGAAATAGCTTTGTTTATTCAAACAAAATGCTTGTGACTTTTGTTTATGAATAGCCTTCTAAGCAAAATGGTTAGTAGTGGAAAGCTGGCTTAGGCTACAACTGTAACTGGCGAGGTCCACTTCTGCAGGTGAAAAAGTCAGTTTTCAGTTGACTGAATTATGACCCTTTAGAAATTGCATGCTTTGGACATGTGGTTCAGTCCAGTTTGTGTAGGGCTTTTTGCTAAGCTTGTACAATGTGCACTCAAGGAGAGACATGCTTTGTGCGTGTGTGTGTATGTGTTGAGGGAGGGAGAGAAGGTAGGCTAACTTTGCTGTGAAATGAATGATTTTCTGACCTGACGAAGTGGTTAGGGAAGGTGGTTTACTGTGCTGAGTCCTGGGTTTATTCTTTGCAAAGCAAGTAAGCAAAGTGATCAGGTAGAGACCGATTGCTATGATGTAGGATTTACGGAAAGAAATATCACTCTGATGAATCTAACATACTGACTTCATTTTGTTACCTACATCCATCTTACCAACCTGCAAAAGTTCCAGTAAGGTGCTGATAAAAAGTTTTGAACTATGACAAAAATAATTAAGGGAACGTTACTGTTTAACGCCTGAGAATAAAAAAAAAAATCATAATTCAGGCTTGTTAAACAACTTTAACTCTGCCCTTTGCACATAGACATGGCGATACATTTTCTGATTCACAGTGCTGGTTTTAAATATCGGTTTGCATTCTTGGGAACTGTGTGCAGTTCTATATAACCTTCCATACACTGCACAGTAGTTTGCAATAAAGCAAACCAAATGTTTTGATGCACATCACACTGAAGATGATGCTGAAGGACTAGGAAGCAATTATGATATGTTATACTGGTTAATTCTCTTTATCTGGAAAGCTATTGTCAATCATGGCCAGATTTCTCTCACACAAAAATAGTAATAAGTTCCAAATAAAAAGCACTGGAAATAATTAACAGTACACAAAACTGAAAAAGTAAAGACTGTAGTTTAGAAAGGAACAAAGAGACGATTATGACAGATATACAGGAAGTATGGTTACATATGTTAAATTGGGCTCTCCTCTTTACCCTTTTAAATAATAGAGGAGCCAGTAAGGCTGATCAGATTCTATTTTGCATATGAGATTGCGTAATACATAATAAGCCTTTGGTTCACATTGCCACATGTAATTATTTTGGTCAAGAAACCATTACAGTGCAAAATATTAAATGGAAATTTAAGTTGTTAATACTATTAAATTTCACATACATTTTTTTGGAAGTGGAAAAGTTCTTTCCCTCTCACTAAAAAGCTTTTTTACTATACTTTCAAAATTGGGCTCAGGAAGAATATTCCTCATAACAATAGAAAGGTTGCAATGGGTTGGACTCAAGCCATCATACTGTGAAGTCTAATCTAACAACATAGTGACCAGGTTATAATGGAATTCCTTCACGAGGAGGCCCAATTCATAATTAATGCAAGATCACAGCAGGTTTTTTGTTCTTTCCTTGAAAGCACAGGGCATTGATGATTTTATAGTCTGTTTGGACTGTTCCCTTATTCGCAACTATATTTTCCCTAAAATAAAAGTTTTATCAAAATTATCTCCCAAAGTGTTTGGTGAATAAAACCCTGAAGCAGTTCTGCTTTGTACAAGATCGTCATGGGCTCAGTTAGTTTGAGAGAGAATCTGCAGTGAAGTTCATTTTCAGATAACAGTTTTTCCAAAGTTCATGCCTACCTTGATCCCCTCTCCTTTTTAACTTGCAGTTTATTGTAGAGACTATCTGTGAGCAATCACTAAGCCTGCATCCTCATTCCTGCCTTCACCAAAGTAAAGGTGTGATTGAATCTTGGATTTTGGTTGGGGCTGACAGTTTAAAATTAACTCATCAATAGGTCCCTATTTTCTAAGGGCAGAGAAGACAGTGTATTTCTTTACCATGTCTTGCAAGCTCCCTGGGAAAAGGGCTGCATGTTCTGTCAGGCAGAACAGAGTATTTTCACCAGCACAACTTTAGCACAATGCATGCAAGTATTACCTCTTTTTCTAGCAAGAGAAAAAGAGAGTGAATAAAGCATATTGATCTAAAATATCTTCATCTTCTCTCCAGTGTTCTGGCCTTAAACCTGAGAACCATTCTTTCTAGAAGTGGACACTGTAAAGTGAAGTTCTGCCTCAAAACGCCTTTTAGAGCCTACAGTTTTGAATATGTTGCTGTTGCTTCATGGCAGTCATGGACAAAGCTATCCAAAGGGCAACACTTGTTCCTAAAACTGCAGGCATGAAATCCATGACCACAATTATTTGCAGACTGAAATCACTAGCATAAAGATGGAAACCAGCTTGCGAGTCTGTTTTAAATTCACCTATGTTATATCTTAAACAGGTTTTTATAATAAAATAAAAATTGCATGATAGCACAAGGAAATAAAATGGATATAAACCCCATGTAAGAGTTTTCGGTTTATTCTATGTTTTGAGCATTTGTTTGAGGTTTGAATGTGAATATTTTTAGGCCACCAATATCTCACCTGGCATCTAACTTTCTCTGCTGAGCTGTAAGGTCAAAACTCTGCTTTTGAGTTATCTGCAGAGGGGATCTTGACTGCATATTGTGCCCTTGATCCCTGCATAAACCAGCCATTGACGTCAGTATGAGTTTCATGTGCAGATTAGAGCTGTGTAAGCTCTTCACAACGAAATCTGAAGTTATGCAAAAGCCTCTAGTAGTCTGGGGTTTGACTGTGGAAATAAACCCAGAAGAGTTTTATGTAGAATTTGTCTGACTAACAAACTTTTCAAAGAAAAACCCCAAACTTGTTTCTCTAGACAAGCAGGATTTTTTTTAATTTTTTTTAAATGTTCAATGCCATGGTTCTGCCCTCAGGTTTCATTTGGTCTCATGGAAGGCATATGGATTAAATAAAACTCGATCAGTCAGAAGCAATGCCTATACTTTTGAATTTCACCAGCAAACCTTTAGATGTGCAGTAGATAGAACCTGCATGGTTTAGATTCAAATTTTGAACCCCAGGAAACTGGGGGATTAGAAGAAGAAGGAATGATGAGTCAGGTATTTTTTTGTCCTGGTCAGCCCCTACTCAGAGCATAACCTGAGGAATATAAAGCATATGATTATAAATCGCAAGTTGGTCTAAGAACTGAAACCAGTAGGAGTTGCAGTGCTGAGTCAAAGTCATAAACCTAAAGGTACAGATCTGTTCTGACAGATGAGGAAAGGAGCTTTCCCCCTAAATGTCTGCAAATTAGGGACTCTCTTTGTACAACATTTTTAGTGACTTTTGAGATGTTTAAATTTTGCCTAAAGTGACGGATTCCTGATGTCTGTGGGTGAATTCTCTGAACAGGGAAGGCAGGAGTACACACTATGGACTCCTATCAGGAGCACTGTTCTTCCCTATCACTAAAATAATGTGACTTAATTAAAAATAATTGTAAAGATATATTTACCTGCTCAGACAGAAATGGCTGCCTTTAGAACAGTTCTAGTCTATTAGTAAATAACATACATTTAAAAAAGGTTTATAAATATGTATTTAACCAAAGCAGTTATTCTGGTCTCTTAGATAATTAATATGCATTGGAGAACTTTCCATTAAAGACTTCTGCCTCTCTTCTTTTCACTTTAAAAAGCGAAGTTAAATGCAAAAAAAAAAAAAAAATTAAAAAAATAATAATTCAACCCACTGAATAATGATAGGCTTGGGACATAAACCATAAAAAAACAGGACACTGAAACGTCATTAAAACTTAAGGCTGGAGAGCTTATTCTGTGAAGCTGATTTTCTTTTTTCTTCTTCTTCTCCTTGACAGCTAGAATTAAAGGACAAAGTGTCAGCTTAATTTTAAACTTCCTGGCTTTGGTCCATTTGTGTTGCAGCCTTAATCAGGAAGAAATAGTTCTGTGAAGGGTCATATTATTTTTGGCCCATGGGAGGGATGCTCAAGGTGAACAAAAGGGCACAAAGCTTCAGGCAGGATGTTACCAGAAATAAGCTGGGGACCACATCTGTCCCTTCAGCAAAGCTATTGGCATAGGGGTGCTGCCATTGCACGGAGCCAGGGCTGTTCTAGGAGCTGCCATCAGTGGCACCCGGGCTTCTCTGGGGCAACTTGTCTTTCTGTTTGCCACTAGCCAACTCCTAACTCATTTTGGGCCCAAAATATGTGCCTTGCTTTTCTCAGCTGCGAGTCAGCATTGTCTTAGGCTGTGAGCATCTGAAGGTAGGACTTTGTGCTCTTACATAGAGAACCAAAGGAGCAAAGGAGCTCTGATCCTGAATGGCACTCTCCAGTTACTCCACAAATGAATGTTTAGTGACCGTGCTTCTTGGCGAAGGTGGTGTTTTAAAGTTTGGCACATTATTTGGAAGAGATATTTCCCAAATGCTTCACTTGAAATAGAAATGTTTGTGCTTATATTAAAGAAGAAGGGGTAGAAATAGATAATACAGTAAAAGGAGATTTGATTTGAGTTACAAATACTAGCATATGTCTCACTTTTCTGTCCTGGATCAGATCTATCCAATTTATTGAGTAAATTATGGAGAGATTTGGAACAATGTTAAGTCCATCATAACCAACTAGAGGTTTATAAGATCTGTAAGATTCTTAGATAAAGTGTTTTAGTGTTTGATAACAAACTCAAGCTAGTAGTGAATGATTCACAAACATCTTCCTACCACAGGGCATGTTTGAAAGCCCTCTGAAATCAATAGACAGGATCCCATTGATTTCAGCAGATTTTGCACCATGCTCTTGCTAAATCATAAGATTCACTCAGAATTTACTCTGCATGCTGAAAAAGAGATGCCTTTTTTATTTCCCTGGGCACAGAACAATAATACGATTTTATTCTGTTATACTACTGAGAGAGCAATACACACACTGAAAGATGAATTCTGATCTCTTAAAGTAGCATTAAGCCAGGGTATCTTTCACATTTTCATACTGATAGGTGGGGAAGTACTTTCTGCTTTATATGAAATGTTAGTTGATGGCACTGAAATTTAGAATGAATATAATTCCTGCTGTACCAGGGTCCTTATGAAAACAAGACTGTTTATCTTGTGAGGCTGTCCTGGCAAACCAATGCTTAAATACGAGACATAAATGCTCTTCAGTTTTACAAGAGCATTGTGCCTCTGAGCTTTGCGTTTTTTGTAAAACTTAGGATAGTGTAGGAAGAACCAGCAACAGGGAAGTAAGCTTCCATAGCATTATATCAGAGAACAAATGCACACAGCTCTTTAATAAAGGGCAAGGACGTTCGTTTGACTTTTTAGTTTGTTTTATTATAGGGATGCCATTCATGCTTCTATAATTAAACTTGTTTCAGCGCCTCCATTATAAACTTTTTTTCCTGCTGAAGCAAATGCTGGCATGCTCCATCTGTTTCAGTGTCCTGGAGTGCCTTGTTTTTATATTTTATTTTTTTTTTAGGGGGGGTGGTTGATTGGGTTTTTATCTTCATTTTGGAATGTTTAGGCTTAAGTCTAAGAACTGTGTAAACTGCTTGCTACCTCCAAAACTCTGCCTAGTCCTGAGGAATTTTAGCTGAATCTCCGGAGGTGTCACCGTACATCATTCTTCTCATTCTTGTAATGGAAAGTGTGGATTTTTAATAGGAGCCTGGGCTTGGAATTAGAAAACCCAGCATTTATTTTTAGTTCTGCCAGAGATTGTCTCGCAGCTCTACGGCACTGTTGAGCTCAGCAGGTGTTTCTTCAGCAACTTCTTTCTGTGTCTTGATGCTGTGACTCATGAGCTCTGGTGGTACTTGCTGGGGGGACTGAAGAAGTCCCTGACGCCATAGCGGAGAAAGCTGAACGGGCAATGTGCCTACTCCACAACCACCATAGTTCCCAGTCTGTGTGAGTCTCCATAAAACAGAGGCAATAGCTGAAGAATAGATGCTTTGCCTGGTAAGGACAGTAGGCAGGTGGGAACAACAACCTCTTTGGCACTTGCCACAAATCACCAGAGCTTGTCAGGCAGTGCCCTCAGTATCCCAGCCTGTAAAATACTGTTTTGCACATTTCTTTTTGTCTGTCCTCCCTCCCTAGATGCCTTTTCAATTTAAGGCAGGAACTGGAATTATGTGCACACGTGTGTGAATGAATGGAGAGAGGTTATCTTTAGCTTCCTTGTATTTCTTACCGAGGTAAAAGATGACTGTCAAGCTTGGAGAGACTACATCTGTTCTACGAGTGGTTGTCCTGATCCACAAACATTCAGCATGGAAGGCTGGCCCTAAAGCTTTTCAGGTATGGAAACCCCATTCTTAACTACATAAACACTTTTGAGCTCCTTGCACCAAGCCCAAAAATTAGTCCTTGGACTACACTAATCTATTTTCTTTGTGTCACTTCCCTGAGTCTTTAAGGCTTGGATGCTTGGTGTACAGATGCAGGCAGGCACTCCATGTGCGTTGGGAAGGATCGATACGCAGACAGCGCCTATTCAGGCATGTACGCCCACCTGAGGTCCCCGTCCAGGAGTCACACTGTATTGTTACATTACTGTGTTCAGTGGTTTGCGTTTAACATTTTTAAAATGAGAGAAGAGCAAGGAATAAGAGATGCAGAGACTAATGTTTCATTTGTGTGGTTCCCAGAGCTTTTACCTACTCAAACAGGTTTAAAAAAAGAAGTCTCTCTACTTTGGAGTCATCCTAATGTGCCATTTTATCATAAAACCAGAATCCTTTTGAGAAATTTTTCTTGCATTTAATGGTTTGGAGCAATGACAATATACAGTATTCCTGTGCAGATAATACTTAGTGGCAAACTAGAATAGATATTTTAACCAGAAAACTGATTGCAACTTCTGCTGCAGAAAAAAAAACCCAAAATAAACCTTTCATAGACCAGTTATCATGTTTTAGATACGATTTGTGTAATCATGTTTTAGATATGATTAAGATTCCAGATTATCTTACTTGTACTGAATAAACACACTATTCCACTGCCAGTCTAGGCTAGTTTTCTCTCTAGGTTGTTTTTCACCATTTTGTTGGATGTTATTTTTATAGATTTCCCTCTTCAATAAAAGTCCTTGCTTTCACTAATATAACATTAATTTGTGATTGATCTTTTTTGAGGTGGAGAAATAAGGTCGAAGCATATATTGGCATCCTGATGGCTTGAGCTGGTCACTGCCAGCTCTTGATCAGCAGCCAACTTTTCAATTAGGAGGTGAGAGTGAGTGATCTGTGCTGGTTTGGCCATTTATCTCATCTCTAAGGAGTGACACATTTTGCCTTTCTGAAAACAGCTCCGAAGACTGCAGTTCAAGTGCATTTTGATCAGTGGCTGATCTCCGCCTCGCATCTGAAAAGTTCACTGGGATTCTCAGCACCATTCAAAATGCTTGGAGGTGAAGGTATGAAACACAGAAAATGATCAGAGTAGTAATGATGATAACACCAGGAAAAGATAGACTGGTGAAGCAGCTAAGATATTATAATCCAAAAAAATGTTACGGGTAATTTTCTTCTCATAACCTGAGGACAAAAACTTTATTACTCTTTAAACTCCAATATTGCACCAATTAAATTCCAGCTTAAGAACTAAGGTTTCCAGTCCACTTTTCATTTGAAAATGTATCTCCTATTCTTGTTCCCAGACGTCCCATAAGAACAACTTTTTATTCTTCCTTTTTTTCATCTTCATATTTCCTATAATTAAAAAGCATGAAGGAATATTAAGTTACAGAAACTTTGCCAATGTGCTTTCAGTTTTGTAAAAGCGCATACTTAAAATAATACTATTTTGTCATACAAGAAATAATATATATTGAAAAAGAAAGGAAAGAAACTTCAAGCTCTTTTCTTTTTTCCTGCTGCATTTAACTTTTCTACCTCACAGCTCAGATTGCTTTTTTTAATCAAAGCAGTAATGGAAGAACAGTCCTTACACTCAAATGCAATCACATTTAATCATATTTAATATCCTTATTTCTCAGCTGATCAGACTTTAAAAATTTGATTGCTTTAGTTTGATTTAAAACTTAAGGTAAGTCAAACCCAATAAAAAAGTGTATTTTTGTTGTTAGTGTGTTCCAATTGTGTGGTTTCTTAAGGTGCTTGAGCTTTTGGCTGTGGTATTGAGGAACAGAGATTTCTGAGCACCCTCTCAGTGGAAATGGGCAAAGATTATAATGATATAATTTTAGCCAAACATACTACATTTTTTTCATTAGAAAAAAATAATTGATTTGGTGATATATTAATCTTTGTCCTACAAGAGACGGCCTCTGATTCAGTGTGAATATATTGTATTATTGCATTGTCCTCTTCTGTTGTTTTCCCTGAACTTGTTTCACAACAACATTCAGTGGGACAAGATTCTGAGTTCTTTTACTCCATGATAAACCCAAAATAATGCCAGTTGACATTGAAGTCTCCCATCTCTGTCTGCAGTCTTCATTTTCAGGCTGTAAACAAAGGACTGTAGCTGAAGTGATGACTCTCATCAGGTCTTTTGTCTACATTGAAGTCCATTATATTTGCTGCAATTACCCTCTAAGTTCCAGCACATAACCTAACACACAAAATGCTTGCTTCCTACTTGTATTAATGTAAAGGTAAACTGTGTACTCAACATTTCAGACTTTCTTTTGATGATCAGTACCTGGCTTCCTTTATTCTCAGATTGGATTATGCACTTCATATGGGAGCACACTAGTTGAAAGTCCCGATCATAACCACCAGTCATGATGGTGAAACATGCCCAAAGACTATATGCTTTAAGAACAAAACTTTAGACACCCATTTTCCCTGTAGTGAGTGTAGATAAACACTCCCTTGAAATCTCCCAAGTGCTTATACAACATGCAGTCTTACTTCCATGAGAATGAATAGAACAATTATGCTTTCATATAGACTGAGACTGCGGAATATGTTAAAACTTGATCCTCCCAGTCCAGCAACATACATAAAATTTGCTAAGCCACAGAACTGAACGAAACTAATGAAATGTTCCATTCCTTGTTAATTTGATGCATATGTTCTGGGTAGGTGAGAAGGAACAGAGCAGGAAAGGGCAGGCTTGTGCCAAAGTTCAGGGTTGAGTCACTATGGAGTTTTAGCACAATCTCAGAAATTGATCTTTGGATTTCTGGAGCTGTTAGACCATGACGGTTTGACAGGCATATGTAAACCGTACGAAAGTTCCTTCTGAGATACAGCTTAACAGCAATGAGAGGTAATCAAAAAGGCCTGCATGTTGTCTGTGTTGGCATCATGGATCAGAGTCTTATATGGACAGACTATAATTTCATTAACTTAGCATGAAGGTGAACTTATAAAATGATGGACACTGCTTGGGAATCTGGTATGCCTCAGACTTAAGCTTTGTAACTTCAAGGTCACATCAACATAGTTTTATGGTTACTTTCTTCAGTGCAGACCTGTTATCTGGAGAGCAGATATTACCTTCTGTGAAATTTATTATACATGCAAAATCAAAAAACAACAAAAAAGAGAGAATGTAGCTCCGCTTGGCAGGGAATATCGTCCTTATAATGTATTCCTCACTGCTGCTGGTGTATCTCTACCCAGCCATGCCACAGCACCTGTGAGACAAGGTGGAAAGTGTAAAATGCAAGACAGGGGAAGTGCATTGTGAGCCTGCAATGTGGCTTTCCTGTACTGACTTTCATTAAGTCCCCTGGGTTCATAGCTTGGCCATTTGTGGGGCATTACAAATAGTGTATTTTTTTAAAAAATACGAGTACATAACCTTATGTCTCAATTATGTTCCAGTTGGCTAGCGGTACTCTGCCTTACATTGTTCAGCCTGTTGTTTCACTCTGTGTTTGAGTTCATTTTAATAGCCAAAATTATTGTGTGAAGCTGCTGCATAGTTACTACATGCCACTCAAGAGGTGGATGAGTTTTGAAGGTAATGTGAAATGATTCTCTCATAGCTTGCAATGTAGTTTGGGACAGAAGGCACTGCATTGATATAAGATGATGATTTAAGGTTTGGCAGACGTTGAGTAACAGTTACTATGCATTTTTCCTCCAAATTCTCCTAATTCAACTTAATAGGCAAATCATGTTTTCTCTCTGCTTTCCTGATCATCCTCCATTAACCTGCAGTCTTTGATAAATATGCATTGCCTCATAATGTTGCATAAACATTTTTTAGATGGCAAATAGAGAGTAAACAAAACCCAAGTTAAAATGATATTAAAGACTTTGATGGCTTATTAATCATTTATACAAAGCTTATTAATCAAATAGATACTTTAAAACAAAATGCTTTCTTCCAAAATCAGAGAACAGAGGCAATGCTGGCCTTATGTCTCTTAGGAGGTGTAGGCTGGCAGGAGCCAGTTCTCCATCATCCCTAATTCACTTTTAAAAGTTCAGAGTCCAGGAACAGGAGTACATCCCCGTACTAACTCACTGTCTCTGTCTACATGTGAGTCTTTGATTCAAGGACTTTGCGTGCTCCTGTTGAAAAGGTCACCATACACAAAAGCCTGTCTGTCTCCTCCATCACAGTTTTCTTCCCCTTTCCTTGGTCCTTCATTTACTGCTAAGTTTGTCTATCTCTCTGTTACATCTCCTCAGAGCCTGGTGAATAAATCAGTAGTGTTAACTTTGCTTTGTATGCCCGAGAACTAACTGATTTGAAAAAACCAAAGAACCTCCCCCCCACAAATTACCTCTCCTCTGCTAGAGGTTTCAGCACCCCAAGTGAGAGCATAGCAATACAAATGGCTGGTTCAGGACTCATGACTGTTGAGTAAGTGCCAGGTTGAGACATGAAAATGAGCACTGGAGGCTGGGGAGAAACTGCTGATGGCAGAACTACTCATGATGGAGAAGAAGACTTCTATCCCAGCTGAACGGAAATCTTTGGAGAAAGGTGGAAATAAGTAGCCAGGAGTGTAAGGGGAGTGAAACTGATAGACCTTCTGCAATTAATCTTTAAAGGTAAGTTGGCTACTATTTGTGAAGCGACACTTGACAGCCTGGTTATTGTTTTACTTCTGAGCTTCCACAGCTAGAAGCTCTGGTTCAATATTGCTGTGCAGCTGGGCCACAGTGGTAAAGGAGTTGGGTCCCTAAAGATACGGAATCACAGTGTAATTCTTCTGAGCTCCTAAATCAGAGCTGTAGTAAGAAGTAGGTGCTCTTACTCAAGTTGTTCTGATTAATGTATTCTTAAAGTTACAGGGGAAATTCTGGGTCATTTGAAGTCAATAGCAAAATTATGTTGACTTTGTAAGGGCCAAGATTTTACCTGTAATTTAAAAAAGGGAGAGCATCTTTTAGCACATGCTAAACTTGTCATGTTGAAGCATAATTTCTTCCTAAGTCTTTAACTTGCCTGGCTGAACATGAGTTAAAGGATACACAGCCTGGTCCACATTTAAACATGTTAGCTGGACCATGTTAAAATTCACCCTTTAATTCCTAGTCTAGACAAAGTCACACTCTATAAGAGAGGGAAGAAGCTGTCTACAATCTCGGTGATTAATGGGCTGAAAGCAGATGTGAGATATAAAAGAGTTTGTAAGCCTCCTCTACTACCTGGAGGTAAAGTTTGGCTGTCACAGGCAAGAGAAAAAGGATAAATTTCAAAGGAGGCTGAAACTGCAGCCAAAATGCATTAAATGATTACACGGCCAGGACTTACTTTGATCACACCTCAAAAGTAAAACAAACACAAGCATGAAGAAGAAAGGTTTTTTTCCCCCCAAAATAGCTTAAAAGGATGAATTCATTAAAGAAAAACAAGCACTCTAGGGCAATGGTACCAAACATGACTTGGTGTTTTAAATCCCTCATCCTCACTGTAAGGGTGAATGTGACTCTGCTTAGGGCACTGCTATGACCCTGCAGTTTCACTTGATCCCCAGGGAAAGAAGGGGCTTGCTGTGAACCTTTGCATACATGTAATCTATCCGGAAGCAAGTGTGGCCTAGCTAGTGCACTTTGTGCAGTCTTGTATGCATGTAACCTAACACAGAAGTCATCAAATAACTGGAGATCAGTGCCAATGGAAAAAAGAAGCAATGTACCAAGACAGAAAATGAAATAATACCAACTTACAGGGAGAAACATCCGTGGATCGCAGAGCTGCAGAACCCGGTGTCATCATTTCCATTTTAAAGACAGAAAACTAGAGAAGGGAGATATGAAATGGTTTATTCCAGTCATCCAGGCTGTGAAAGGTAAAAATCCTAGATCTCTGTTTCTATCTACCGCTGTCTTATAAACACCTACTAAGAAAGAAAGAGGGAAAATATATTCATATATATTCTAGTTTGGACTCAAAGGAGCAGGCAGCATGATGAACAAAGTATATTCTCTCTTTGTGGTTGGAGTTTAGTCAAGATAATTTTGCAATTTAGGAAGGCAAAATAGATTGTCTGCTTGTTTAGGTAGTTTAATTCCTAAGACTGAAGAATGGCCCATCCAGAAACCGAGTGAGATTTTAACATCATTTCAGTTTTAAAATCTTGCTCTGTATACTTTGTTATAGGAAGCAGTCAAGCCCCCTGGGTATATATAGTTTAGAACAGATGTTTCTGTTCAAGCCCACATCTAATAATATTTGGCACTTTACACTTCCAAACCTTTGCAGGTATTAAGTAACTTTATAATATAGTTGTCAGACACGCAAAAGACTGCAGTCCCATTTCTCTGCCCCACTTTTCCTGGGTATGTAAGAAAAAATCCATGTAAAGCTCAAAGAAAGGCAGCATCACTGTATTGTCTGATAGCCTGCATACAAGAGACTGAGCACTTGAATTTGCAGTGTCCTGTATCTTGTGTAGTTTTACCCATCTGTAGATTGAAGAAAATTCTACCAAGAGAGAAGGTGAGATCTCCACGTTGCTTTGTTCTTCTCTCTGGAGTCTTTACATTATTTGGCGCATCACAGACAGTCTCAGAGCCTCAATTTACCCATGTTCAGAAAGGTGGGGTGACATATTTGCCCTTTCTAAAAATATTTGAGAGCTAAGGCTGCAAAATTTGTTTTAAAATGCCCAGTATTACTTAGGGCTGATTTATAATTTATAGTAGGTATCCTCATGCGATTGTGTAGGGACAGAGGTCCTCTAAAATCTTAGTAAGAAAAAGTATAAACAAGTTCAGCTTATGCCAGTGATTTCCTGGAAAGCTAAGCTGGTTAAGATTGTTATTTATTTATTTATTTGTAATATTGTTAGCAAAAGCTCTAACAAAATAAAAATATACCAGCAAAAACCCTTCTATCTGGATATTTAACTGTGCACACACTAGGAGGTTTTTTCTGGCATGCTAGAACCAGGAAAACTTTTCTGGTGCAGACTAGGTCTGCAAACAGATTTTAAGTAATTCCAACAGCTGTAAGCGTATCTAATTTGAAAAAGATTGCTCTGATTATATGTTAACAAATAAACATAAATCAAACTGAACCTGGAAAAAACCCAAACACTTTCTTCTTTTTGTTTTTTTACTTAAAAGAAAAATTCTGGTATCAAAAGTAGCAATAGAGAATGGTTTCAATAAGCAATACAAACATTACTGGCTTTTTTTGCATTTTTAAGTTTTAAGTCTTATTTTACACTTTTTTTTTTTAAGGAAAAATACCATATAATTACTGTCACACTTTTACCAGTACCTTCTTCAATGTTGATGGTAATAAGTAATATGACAGCCTCAGTTCCTCTGTCAAGGGAAAGGGTGAAGTCTTCATTTACTTCTAGTGTAATAGATTAAACTGGAGAATCCATTTTAGTCAGGGAAGAGTGGATGTTGGTGAAGTTATGAGCTTACTGCGCCTTTTAAAATGAAATATTTAAACAAGTGGAACCTTACGTGGTTGATGCATTAAGCTGACATAGGATGTAAATCAAACAACACCTAAATGTCCTTTAACAAAGTCAATTATATTACATAAGCATAACAGAGATGGAATTCCTTTATCCTGTGCATCTGCCAGTTTTTTTCTGTTGAGATAAAAACCTTTCCACAGATGCAGAATATCATTTATAACTGCTCAGTATTGTGCTATAAACTTAAAAGAAATTAAAAAAAAAAGTATTCTTTATTAATGTTATTGAAAAATGGTGTTCCATAATCTAAACATCTGCTGGAAACATCTACTCAGTTCCTGAAATCATCTCTATTAGATTATGTAGATACCATCTATGAAAATACTTCTAAACTTAATCTGTCAAGACTTCAAAGAGTCTATAAGCAAATACTTAGATTTGCATTAGATTTTTGACTTTGAAATCCATTATTGTAAGTTCCTTGCTGACTTTGATGTGCTGCCTTTACACCTCCTCTCTGAGAAAGGAGGTGTAAAGGCAGCACATTAGTTTATAGATGTTCACAGACTGTTTTTCGGATAAGGCCATTTAAATCTCTTTTGAAGGTCAATCCCAGCTCTTATCATTCAAGAAGTAATAATAACAGAGAGAGACTGCCTAGAGTAAGGACTGCTTTAAAACACAAAATAGCAGGGGTGGAATGAACTTACTTAACTCTTGACCTAGCACAATATCAGCATTCTAGTGTTTTGCTATGACAATGCCCTGCTAAGGCATAGTGTGAAATTTCAATATAGGTGTATGGAATTAAATGATTAAGGAGAACAAGAGGTTGCAGCTGTTTACAGCTGGCTTATTTTTTCCTTTGATTTCTTTGATTTCTTTGTTTTTGTTTGTTGCAATTAATAATGCATTGATGAAACATTAAACTACTGCTTGAAACACACAATAAGATACCCCATGTTCAAGCACAGGACAAGAATTTCCTTTATGCATATGCCAACACTTTCAAACCTGGCTGGCTAAAGTTAGACTTTGAAAATAATCTGGAAGCAACTTTCTTGCTTTTCCTGGGCCTGATTTTTCTCTTCACCAGACCCCTCTACTTACTACGGAAGTAAGCCTGTTTTGGATGTTTTCTGCCCTTCTGATATGAACGTCACTTCACTATAAGTCATAAGATGACTTTTGAACCACTTTGGAATATTATTGTTTTGCTTCTTACCATTGTTTTCCCCTGATCAAGAAAAATGAGAAAGATCTATTTTTCTTCTTTCAAGAAACAGTCTGTATCCAAAGTCTGTTTCTAGTCACTTTGTCTAGGTTCATTTTGATTTCAGTGATTATTTGTCGTATGTAGCAGTCTTATATAGACAAAAGATTTTCAAAGCTGTTGCCTCTAAATAAGGCACCTTATTCTCAGAGGATAGAGCCTTACTTTTGAATGCAAAGTTTGGCAAAGAAAGCAGTAGAAAACACAGAAAAGACTGAAATTATTAAATATGGTAGTGAACAACATTTAGCAGTTTTTCTTTTTTTTTTCTTTTGTAGGTTTTAGATGAAGTTTGGTAGCAATCATGGTGTTACATGTTCTGCTAGTTGAGTGCTGACAACTCCAACTTTGCAATAAGTAGATTATTTGCATGTGATTTATGAGTAGGAAGAGTTAGTTTTGAAACTGACCTTGTCCAGATGCAGTTTTATGTGGTTTCAGCAGCATTTTCTGTACTGCTAACAAACAAGTAGAGAGGAGCTTCAAAGTGTCAATGCGGTGCAGTCATTTTGTAGGAAGCCTTGTCTCTGCTCTTCTAATGAGACAGAAAAGTTGTGCTCTGAACAAAACAGTGCTATCATAATGCCATCCAATAAGTAACAGAAGTGACCAATATCAGAGAAATCTGCAGGGGAATACGCAAATCTGCAGGGGTCCAAACCACACCTATAAAACGAACAGGGCCAGACTGGTTTCAGAAATTTTACGCTGGCATGTTTGTCATTGTGTTTTGAGATGCTGTATATGCATCTGTGTCAGTTTTCCTGTGGTCAGGAAAATACAACTACATACTGGGCTTCAGAAAGTTTTTGGAGAAAGTAACTATTAGAATGGGCAAAGGGACCTTCTTGCCCAAATTATCCACAAATTATCACAAAGTTTTGTAAGAAAACTGGTCATTTCAAAGCTTATATTTAAATGATGGATAACAGTGAGAAAAGTCAGATATGTCGTTCATCAACCCACTTAAATGCAAGTAGCACCTAAAAGTGCTGTTTCAGCATATTACATTTGTGCTACAATCCCTTATGTGTTTTCTCACATAAACAGTTTCAGACCCCAGCTTTGCTTCTGTTGATGTTAGGTGCTTATCAAGTCCACATTTTGAATGGTTCTTGTGCTTCTCCCCAGATCAGCAGAGGCATGGAAGATTTGTCACCCACTTTTCCGCAGATGGGAAGTGATGCATAGAGATGAAATGATTTAGTGTTTCACAGACACTCTGTCAGAGCAAGTAATTGGGATCACCATTCCTAAGGTCTAGGTAAGTTTGGATCATTGCAGTAGCCTTTCTTTCTGGGTCTAGGGCTTACTTCATGGCTTTTGCAGCAGGAGAAGGAAAATTCACATGTATGAGCCACTCTTCAGCATGTAGTTGTAAGAACTGTTGAACAACTTAACACCAGTTCTGGATTGCGTTGAAAGAATTTTCTTTAGAGGTAGTGCTCTAGTGAGTTTTTTGTCAGTACAATAAGTGTATTGCTCTGACTGCTCTAACTTCACAGGCAGGTTGGAGCATTTGTGCCACAATCTGTACTGTGGAAGGCTGGAGGAAAGCAACAGCTTGTGGGTAGAAAGGCTACTAAGCCCTCTGCACACCGGGAAACTGTTTTTTATCCTGAACTTTCCAATCTGGCCCAGAAATAAAAGCAATCCTAATGTAGGTCAGGAGGAAGAGAAGTAGTTTAGGCCTCTTACCCTAAGCTTCCATGCTGTGGTAGGGATCATTCGCGTCACTGATGTCAAACACTAGATTTAAATAGTTAAAACTTTAACTCCTGTAGCGATGATGAGGAATATCCAGGATCTCCTTAGATAAGTGTAAGCTTATATTTCTCAAATGCAAATGAAAAGAAAGTATGCCTCAAATTCTTAAGACGCTGGCTGAATCTGACTCAGGAACTTCAGTGTATGTATATAGAAGGATCAATGTAAAACTTCTTTTACAAATACTTTTCTAAAGATTCATGATTTTAAAACTCCAGGGTTATTTCTTTAAAACCTTCGCATGTATCATATTCCTTCCCTTCTTAGTTAAAAAAAACCCCAAAAACCACAACAAAAAAACCCCCCAATAAACCCCAAAACCGCCCAGCAGGATCATTGCAGAGGATCTCAAATTCCACTTGTCTATGATGTAGTTCTGCTTGAGGTCCAGTTTTCCCTTTTTCCTGCCGACCTGACAACAGCAATGTATTTCCTGTCTGCCTGAAGATCACTGGAGAAGTGTCAGTCATAATATTCCCCTTATTGATTCTGGTCAGCAGCTATTGACAGCTTTAAAAAGATTATGTTTTAATTGGGGATCAGATAGATGGCATTTTAAGGTATTTAATTTCACTTTGTAACTCACTATAGATTATCTGAGTGGTTCCACAACTCAAGGAGGATAAAGATGAATGTGTTGTCCTTTTCTTTAGGTGACCCCGAGTGCAAATGTAGCTCAGGCTAAAGTGACTGAAAATCTTTTTCTATCACTGGGCTGAAAAGGTTGAATGTGAATTCATTAGTGTTATCTTTATTTAAGGCACAATATCTACACCTCACCAAGCTCATATCTTCAGTGGTTGCACTTGTTCTCATGTGGTTTAAGAGAGAAATAGACTGGTGAGGCAAATGAAGAAAAATCAAAGACAAGGAGTTAGAATTCGTGTTGTCTTGAAACCTGTAGGTTCGCTTACAGCTCTACAAAGTGGGTGTGCAGAAGTACCATCAAAAAGATTGGATGGAGGTCCCTAATTTGATGGTGATTTCTTCTTCTTCTTGCAAAGGAGGTTCAAGGCAGTGCTGGAAAAAAAGGTTCCTGAAACTGTTTTCTGCACATTCAAAGGAATGAAGATACTCTTACAATGAAAAGCAATTCAAGAGACAAGCAGTCAAAACCAAATACTAAATTCTGAGACCTACACACCCCCATGTAGCTCAAACCTGAACAGCTAAAGTCTGATCATTCCACCTTCAGTACTCAAAATTGTCTGGTGGACTGTCTGAAGGTACCTTCAAGAAATCTAGATCCATCTCACCAGGAGATGCTTAATAACACATACTGATGAAGTTCAGAACCTAGTGTCCTGTCTATGCCGGATGCACCAAGGATTATAATTTCAGATTTACTGGGCCGTAAATTGGAGGACATTTTTCCCAGAGATGCCTTTGTTTTCTGTCCAGGCTTGATTTGAGGACTCTGAAAAATGGATCAGATTTTCCAACATCCAGCTAAGTATTGCAGAGAAATTCATCATCTTGCATGTGACAGATCTGATGTGTCTCAAAGGTATCACCTTCACTACACAATAATACCTAGCACATTACTGATGATTTCTGTGAAGTAGTGAAGTACTCTATATATGAATATTGCAATTTTAGTTAAGAAAAAAGGTTGAAAGACCCTCTGTTGCTTAATTTCATCATCCAAGAACATGGTAACTGCTGTACATAGCAAACTAGAGCCCACTGAATAATTATAGAAGAAAGTTTGTTTGTTTTGCACAATAGTTGTAAGACACATTTGTATGCAGGTAAGCAACTATCGCACAGAGTTAGCATTCCTGATACATCAATAGATAAAAGGAAGACCCAGTTTGTGTGATAGGAGGAGGATCTTAAACATCCCTCTGAAAGGGTGAGGTGAATGATTGGAATATAGAGAGATGAATGTCTGAAATATTTGCTCCCTTGACATTCTTTATATATTTTCAAAATACGTTTAATAGGTGACATATACTCTTTGTGCTTCCTCATCCCACTTATTCCAAGGGACCAAATACAAGTCATTAAATCTCTTCACTGTCTCCCAGACCTTGCAAGCCAACAGACTGCCCGAGTTGTGTGTGGAGAGAAATAAAGTGCGACGCGGATACCTAAAAGAGGCCAAATGAATTGTACATGGAAAGTATCTAATTCCTTTCTCTGACTATAGAACCACCTCAGTTCTATACGTCTATAATTGTGAGATGCATCCCACCTTCTTTTATCTGAGGGTGCCTACCATAGTTAGACTTTGGCCACAGCAACGCAAGATAGAAGGCATTTATTCTCTCTGCACTACTTCCATATGCCCTGCCACCTTTCTCCCTACTGCTGTTGCAGAGCCTTAGGACCTCACAGTCAGGAACGTATTCCTCCTCACAAAGTTCCTGTGAGATTGAGGAGCACAGTTATCCCTATAGCACTGCTGGAGACTTGAAGCATGGACTAATAGGCAGTAGGTCCGATCTTATAGTGGAAGTCAGGAGGACAGCAGGGAGCTGAGAGCCAGGATCGCATCCTGACAAAAAGATCATTTATTTTCCTCAGTACAAGTCAAACTAAATAGTAAATGTAAGGGACATTGGAATGAGGATGACTTCTGTGGACTTTGCAAAAGTGATGAGCCTTTAGAGGAAGTTAAAAATAAGGTGTCCTTTACTCTGGGTTCAAGAATTTCTGGTGTTGGCAGAGTATCAATCAGGTCTTTGTTTTCCTTGTTGTCTCAAGGAGCTGGTTGAATCAGCACGACTTTAGAAAGCCTTACAGAAATATGGAGAAAATAGTTTCAGTCCTGTGGCCTCCTGAATGATTCCCTACTCCTGTTTTATTCCATTTTTTACGTATAAAATTTTCCTCTTCTTGCTGGAACGGTAGTCAGTTATCCTTCAAAAAGTCTGTAGGCTCTCAGAATAGAAACAGAACGCATTATTTTGGTCAAAGATGGAAGAGATGAGCCTGGAGGAGCAGGATGAAAATATGAAGCAAGATGATGGATCACTGGGAACTGACCGAGAGATCTGATCAGAACAGTGAGCTGATGTGAGAGAGGGTGCGGGCCATCTATTTGGCAGCAGTGTTCAGATGGCCTACAGGAGGGTGACACAGATATCAGGGAGGGAGAGGGAGGTTGCAGTAATCAAAGGGAGAGATGAATGCAGTGCAGAACTTAAACTATGCACTAAGGACAGCCTCTCAGAAATACCAAGAAATCCAGTGTGCAGCAACTACTTTCGTACAGAGGATTTAATTGAAATAACCTCCAAGCCCATGTTGAGAAGGCAGTATTAATTGGCTCTGCCAAACTTAAACATTGTGCAGCAATTTATATTTCATGCACTAACTCTCATATGGGCCAAGAACCAAAGAAAACAGGCTTTCCTGTGGCTAGGGATGAAGATGGTGCTTTTTCTCTTTCCATCAGATATTACATGTCCCAGAGCTATTTCCTTACATTTGAAAAGACTTTATTTGTGGCTGAGGTCAGACTGACAGACTCCAGGGAAACAGTATCAAACTCTCCCCATAAATTTTATTCTCAGAAAGTGAGTGACTCCATTCCAGGATGGTTTGGCTGGTGCTTTTATTGTTGTCAATCCATAAGAACAATTATAAATATCATAATCAAGTGATTGAATTTTAGTCATTGCCCATGGTTTCTGTTCTCACAAAATGGCTCCAAGGAGGAATAACTTCGTCTACTCCATCCTGAACCACTTCTTTGACCTGGGCTGAATTCAGGACAATCCTTTTCATCTCCACGTGGAAGCCAACCTCTCGGTCTTTCCCAGCCTCAGGCTCAGCCTGGGTTATATTCATTTGCTTTTAGTGGTCAGCAAGCTCAACGAAAATCTATGCTCAGCTGCTCCCTGCTGTTTGATGGGCTGATTCAACATCAGAGAGGGAGAGGTCTCATGCATTTTCCTCAATTTTATCCTTCTTACTCCTGATTCACTCATTCAACTACGCTAGTGATAGGAACTGTGGGACTCCACATATATAGATGCAATCCCAGCAGACACTGATATTTGAAGCACTGTGTTCTATAGACCTGCTTTGAGCAAGGTTAGTCAACTCAGCGCTTAAAAAGCTGGCAGCCATCTGGAGCCCAGCCTACGCCAGAGTTCAAAATTGTTTCCTTCACTGTTGGTAGCAACAATGGGGAGGGGGGTGGTGGGTTGAACGCTTTCTTAGAAGCAGAGTTGGAGAAGAGGAGAATTCACTGCAGGCTGAAGTCACAAGGTAACCCCAGATCCTAGAGGTTCATGGACACTGTGCCCTGTAGTACAACCTCTGCTTAGAGGCATCATTAAACTCCTGATAATTAGGAAGTCATTAGGTTTTGACTACACTTAAAGGTTAAAAGGAGAATCTTTGGTGATGGATATTTTGTAATTTTCTTTCTATTGTGTTTTTATGTATTCTTTTTGTGCTAAGCTATTCTGGTGCCCACCTCTTACCCACAAGCTGAAATCAGCTCATATTGAAACTCTTATTTGAAAACAACCTGAAAGTTATGTCAGCTTTTCGTAAATTGAGGCCACATTTAAAAAATGGTGGGGTAGGAAAAGTTTAACACCAATGACTTTAATTTTTGATCAGAGCCTTGGAGATGTCCGTTTGATAGCAAGCTAGAGAGCTGTGCTATAGCACTGCCACACAGCACTGCAAAACTGCAAGATGAATATCTAAGCCTTGATGAGGTAATGTGGGGCATGTCATTTCCTGTAGTCAGTATTTCCTGTAATGACTCCTCCAATGTGATCTTGCTCGATTAATTGTTGTTTTAACGACTTCTATCATGTCCTTCTTTCTATCCACAGACTAGTCAAAACTGTCCTGCTGCATTTGGAACAAATCTTAAACAATCCATTTCAGGCTCAAGACAAAGACAAAGGTTGTCGTCCATAGTATTCCCAAGGAATTAAGCTAATATTCCTAGGACACTTTTTGTAACAGCTAAAGTGCTGTAGCAGTATAACTATAAAACTAGAAATTATTTGCAACATATTTTACACTTCAGGGGTAGTATTCTCACATAGTGAGCTCTGTAAGGCACATGCAGAATCTTTTGTCTGTTTCTGACTTTTAAAGTGACGGAAATTCAGTAGCAATTGTCCTTCAGAGTGTTGAATATATTTCAGTTCATTCCATGCTTGTAGGACAAAATGAAGATTAAAAATAAAAAGAAAAAAAAAAGAAAAAAAGAGAAAACACTACCATGCCATGTAGTGGAATGAGTGCAGTGGAAGATTATGAAGGATGGTCTGTATAACAGCAGGCTTTCTAGGCCTGCTGTGCAAACAGAGGGGCAAATCACGATTTGTCTGTAACCCTTTTGAACTGCCTTTCCTGATATAGACTACAGCCTCCCTGAAAGATTTGGCATTTGTGGAACCAGCTCTGCGTCCCATCCACTTGGCAGCCTGTCACAGCTCAGAGGACATCTGAGGGCTACTGAGCATCAGAAGGATACTCTTACATCCCAGGAGTTCTTTGCTTCTGCAATAGCTAGAGGGTGTCAGAGTTGCCCTGGATGGTTACGTGAAAGCTTGACCCTGCCCATGGTTACCAGCAGATCTTGGTAGCAAAACATCCTAAGAGTGGTGTGCATACAGCTTGTCATATTAGAGAGAAAACATTCCTCTCAGCCCCATGTGAGGGATCTGTATTTTCATTCATCCTGCCTAGACCTGGGGTTTTTACATGGAATTGTATGAAGCTGCAATTAAAACCAGAAGCTAAATGCTTGGCTTCCTTTTCAGATTTTTACTCAGTAATAGAGTATTTTACCTGCAGATAGCAGCAAACTCCTATGCATTGCAGAATGAGATCTTAGCCATGGGGAAGTACCTATTTATTTTTTAATAAAATAAAAAAAGAAAAGCACTATTTCTCCACCTAATTGATGAATCATGGCACATTTACTTTGTTAGCAGGTTTTGTTAGATCATATGATATCCCACAACCTGACACAGTGGCATGCACTCGCTGCAATAGCTGCTTCTACTATACTATGTACAGGTAAAAACGAGTAGGAGGAAAGGGCGTAAGTGTTGTGACTCGCACTTTACTTTAACAAAGTCTGAGATAACAGAAGAGTCTACAAAAAAAGTAGTTTCCATTTTGTTGGGGAGTGTAAATTGACATCTTAAATGGATACAGAAAAAAAACCATTTTTGAAATGAGGACCATCTGCAGGTTTTGTCCCTTAGGTATCAATAGAGAATAGTATCTACAATCCAAGGTGCTATTGTAGCAAGGGGCTATAGAGAGGGCTGAGTAGGATGACAAAAAACCTTGTCTGTTACAGTAACCTCCCCCCAAAGTACAGATATCTTTTGCTTTGCTTGCTGCATTGTTGCTTTTAATCACATTTTAATTTTTTTTACATTCTTAATTTCATTTTTCTGACAGAAATTACATTGTTAATATCATACAAAGTGGACCTGTTCATGCATATTATGCATTTACTTTGATCTGACTTACTTGATACTGAAAGGGTTTTCTGAACCCTTGAAGAAATTGAATGTAAAATGAGGATGAAGGAACAGAGAGAAACTGTGTAGCCATGCAGTACTTTGGTCCATGAGGCCTGGGCTCTCCAATAGGATACATTTATGGTACAGATTTTTGCCTTTTGTTTTTTGACCTCCAACTGGTTAATAACAATTGCCTTGGACAGTCATGGTGAATAGTGTTTTATGGCACAGTATAGTATTCTCATTCTTATTGGCTGCCAATATTTAGATTGCAGTCACTCCAGAAAATATATAAGCAGATGCCACACAAAGACATTCCTTCACTCTCTGACATGAGCTTGAATTAGGAAAAGTTGGATGATCACAGAAGTCCCTTTATCTTCTCTTAGAGCTTTTTAGCTCAGTTTAGCTAGGTTCTTTTTAGCATCAGTGGCATAGGGTAGAGTGGTACATTTTCAAAGGGCGGTTCACAGGCACACACTGGAGTTTGGGCATCTAGTTTTAGCCTCTGTATATGAAAAGGGAATTTTCAAAGCTGAAGGTGGGCAGGGCTCTGACTCTAAAATTGTGCTGCAAGTCTTGAGTGCTCAAGGGCTCAGGCAGGCAGCAAGTCAAGGAAAGCTTCAGCACAGCTGCGCCCTTGAATGAGGTTGGTTTTCGGTAGTTATTCTGCTCCCCTTTTTATACTATAGGTGCACTTTACATATGAGTCAGAAATGAGAGTTCAGTTTGAAACAGAATTTCAAGAGTTTACACATTTCTACTATTTTCTCTTCCTGCTTTTTGGAGCTGTGTATATGAGAAAATCCTGTATGTGAGAAAAGTGGCTGAAAAAAAGATTTTTCATGTTTGCATTTCCTATGTCCTGCTTTTTATAAATTTAAGAGCTTGCCATTGCATTAAGAAATTATCTTGGAGCACAGATCTTCCGTTGGTAAATTGTCATAGCTCCAGTGAAGTCAGTGGGGCCAAGGACCTGCCTGACTTTGCAATCAAGCAATCAAGTAAGCATTTCCTGTTGTGGATAATCTATTCGGTAAATATGGAGGGTTTCACCTTACCAGAAATAGTTTCATCCTTTCCCTTTGAATTTTTGTACTTAATACTATATGGCTAATCAATAAATTACTTGATCAGCTGCCCACCCACACAGACATGTCCTTAATGCTTTCTATAAGTTTGTAACAGCCCCTTGGCACCAGATGTGGAAGTTCTGGGAACCATCTTAACTGAAAGGACTGAAAATGCTGCCTTAATGATAAATGCACTGCTTCTAAGTGAAACGAACTTGGACCAGTGCACATTGTCAGGTCATGCTTTAAAATCTAGCATCGACAAAGGTGCCTCTTTGGCAAATTTTCTAATTTCATCAATTGTTAACATTTGAAGACTTCTTTTCAGAGCTGCTGGTCTTGGTATCTAGGAATCCTTCTTTGAAGAGTACTTTTTGTTTTTAAAGTAGACTATTACATCCATTCCTAGTCAGCAGACAGTTTGGACTTGTAGCCAGAGCATGGCTAGAAGACATGCTCTCAACGTATATTACTTTGATATGTTGTTGAAAGACTGTGTCCCCTGATAGGGTCATTTTTGCTTTTTTTTCGATCTGCTTCCCTTATTTTTTACCTCAAATACCTTCTTACATACCTTTTTTTAACATTATGTTCCCTTCCGTGTCTAGAAATGAGAAGCTTAATATAAGTCTCTCTTACACTTTCCACCAGTCTTTTGCAGGGTTTTGGTAATCTGTCTGTCCTTCGCTATCATTTTCCTGAAGACCAGACCCTAGTGTGAAAAGCTGTTGCTCTCATTTATTCATTCATGAAAACCCCCAAACTTCCCATAGGAAAAACCCCACAGCAAGCAACCAATGAAAAAGAAAAAAAAAAAAAAAAGTTTGCAGTAGATAATGTCACAGCAGACTTCTACAAATTAATAAAGCTCTGATTTTGAAATATTTTTCTGAGTAGATTTTGTCTCTTTTTGGATGTGTGGTAAAGAACTTCCCTGGCCTATTTATTTTGTTACTTCATTTATGCTTCTGCAAGCTATTTAAGCCTGGCTTCTTTATACATTTCTTCTTTCATTTTCAGGGCCCTGCACAGCTTCTCTCCAATCCATACCTACTCCTTTCCCTGTTTCTTACAGCCCCGCTAAGCTGTCCTGGTAGTCACTCGCACTACGAGCAAGCAAATGGTTGACACAATGTCTCCTCTTGCTGTGAGAGTCCAACAACTTCATTGTTGGATCAAGCTTATTGCCTGGTCCACCACTGAGTCTAAACTGTAAACAGCTGTGGATCTTTGTAGTCATTAACAGACTCCTCTTGAGTGGTGCATAAGCCTGAATTCACCAGGGAAATAGACTTGGCAACGTGCCTAATGGTGATACTTACAAGTTTTAGAATGGGGGAGCTGAAAATGGGCCAGCAACCCTGTTAAGCTTAATTTCATTATTTATTTTCTGCTTAATGCTGTGTATTTCCTGGTTCAGTGAGTGCTGCTGGAAAATCGAAGAATTCCAGGTTGTACCCATCACAAGTTACAATCTGCAATGAGACTGTAGGAGGGCTGCTAGCCACAGTGGCCCTACTTGAGCAAGGTGTTTTCCTCCTGTTCACTCCTCAGAGGTCAATGGCTGTGGGATACAGGGGGGTGAATCTCTTTTTACAGTGATTCTCCTGTGGCCAGGATTGAACTAAAGAATGGTAATTGTTTTGATTTTACACTGTTAGCAGAGATAAGGTGGAAATGGCTTTTGCTTCATGTAAGATGTTGAGCTGTCAGTAGCATGAACTCAAGACCACTTAAAATTTTCACAAGACAGGGGGATGTGAGGAACAGACAGGTGGTGGAGTCAGAAAGAGGTGACTCAGTAATCTGGAATCACCAATGTGCCCTGGATGAGGCCTTGCAGAGACAAGGACATGGATCTCTTATTAGTTTGCAAAGCATCCTGACTGTTGACCTGTTTGTTAGTCTAGATGTTCTGGCTCTCTTTTATACCTGAAATACCACCCTTGAACAGAGCATGCCCACAAAACATGTCAAAGTTGATGAATTGACATTTCTTGCAACCAAAACTTTTCATCAGAAAATTCCCAACAAGCCTGAGAGTCAGTGCGTGTGAATCTGACCCTGGGTTCCTTAAAGAACATATCTGGGATTTAATTTGCTGGAATTTAGAAAGGGAGTTTATCCATTAGATGACTCAATCTATAACTTCACGCTGCAGGATTAATGGTCACAATGGATTTGTTTTTTGGCTACCTCTGTGTTAAATTCCCTGTTGCGGGGATAATTATGCCTACTTTCACTGCTGAACAGTGCCACTCTTATCTGAAAGGGGTTTATATCATTGCCCAGAATACATCATAAGCAATATAATTCAATTATTTATTTAAAAAAACCCAACAAACCAACACAAACTCTGGTCTCTATTTTCTTTCCTTGTTTTTCATTCTTCCTGGTTCTGAACTTTGTTATACAATGAAAAAACCCATGAAAATATTATTAATACACTGTGTTTTTAAATTTCTGGAAGCACCTATAAACACCCTTTCATAAGGTCAAGTTACCAAAATCCAAGAGATAATCATGTGGTAGTTGCAATATTGTTTAGTGACATGCTAGCTGATGTTACAGGGTAGCTGTTTTCTCCATTAATATATTACTGTCTCCTCCTGAGCTGTCTTCCTGTTGAATTCCAACACTCCTTGCATCTGTCTTAAATGATCATGTTTAAAGGGCTAAAGAGTATTTCAATAAAATGCACTGAAACTGGAAGACCTGCCCTAGAGCTCTTAGAGGTACAGTGCAACGCTGATATACAGTTTAGGTAATATCATCGCACTTCTGAGGTTTTATTTTTTTATACAAAGTTGACAATTCAGGCAAGGTTTGTGCACTCTGTAGAAGGAGTGCTATCAAATAGTTAAGGAAAGTTAAAAGTATATCCATTATTTGCATGTTTTTCTGTTTTTAGAGCTGCTCCAAGCAGACTAGTATTAAGTATTTTATTTATTTTATTTTTTATTTTTCTAAGTGAGGTGATCTTCAGGGGTGTTACTTATCAGGTGAAGAAAGTTTAGAGGCAGCTTGGGATGATACATTTTGGATTTGAGTGAGCCTCAATTAGACAATCTAAGGAACATGAGATTTACTCCTGGGTCTCTGATTTGCTAAAACCTACTGTAGTTTCATTCTAGGGTCAGGAGGATCTGCTTTGAGTCATCCTTTTCCAAGGAAGCATCTATCTTTGCCTGTTCTTCCCTTCTGTTCTTTCTGAAAGTCCTTATTTTTCAGGCTTTTGAATCTTTGGTTGCCCACAGCAAGAAGTCTCAGAGGCCTATGCTGGTGCATTTCCAAAGCAGATGCCTGTTGAGCAAGGAATTGCAGCAGGGGATGCCTCTTTGCTTCTCTCAGCTGCTGAAGAAGAAAGAGGTGAGGGTCCTCAAGAGTAGTTTTAGTTTTGTGTGTTGGGCAGTGACCTATCCTGCAGGGTGTAGTGCCCAAACATAACGCGTGGGAGATCATGGAGATTGTTAGCAAGCCAATAGACCTTTTCTTCCTCAAACTGGGCAACTGCAGTTCGATTTGTTCCAGCTGTGGCAAAAGCACCCAGTGGTTTCAATGGTATAGCGATCAACCCTTTGAGATGGTTATTTCAAACACAATGCTTGTGGCATTGTGTTAGTATTGGAGTTTTTTATTGTGGTAATATCTGGAGCTCTGTGTAAGGAACACAGAGGCATTGTCTGAACTTCAGCAGTCTGAGACACTGGCCTTTCCTTTTCTTGCTCAGAAAAAGTTTTGAGGGTGGATTTCTGGCTTGCTCTCTCTTCAGCAGAAAGCACCTCTGTATTTCTCCAAAGTAAAATGGGGACAGAGCTGCTTGCACAAGGAAATAAAATAGTTTTCTCTGCACTTTTTTCTTGGGAGTATGCAAAAATCCCATGTGCATTTTTTTATGAATTGGACCCTTCTGTTTTATAGCTGGTAGTATTCATGCTTATTACAATGCCATATTATGGCCTTAGACACTTTTTATGTCCCTATAACATAGCACCCTAGAGAAAGATGCTTCACTAAGCAAGAACCAGTAAACTTGCTACAGAATCAGCGGAATACTTTTCACAAAAGTGCATAAACTTCTGTTCTTAAACATTGTCATCCTTCACCTTAACAAGCACAGAGAAAGGTTCCACTGGTTTCTATGCCTTGTTAGGTCTATCATCTTTTTAATTAATAGTGTTTTTACGAAGCCGTCTGAACTGTGTCATTTCCATTATCAGAAAACCATTGCCATTAATGAATAATTTTCATTTCTGATCCTTGATATCATGCTAGTTGATCTCCTGTTTCCATGCCGCCGAATGATAGCATCGTTTTCTGCCCACGATCAAATTTAATTTGGACTCTGATTATATTATGCTGTTGCGACTGAAGTGTCAATTTTTGTCAGGCAATTAGGAGCTATAACCTGTGAAGTTAAGTTTGATAGGCATTGTAATTGGATTGTTACAGTAATAGCTTGGAACATTCCCTTTTTTTCTTGCTTCTTTGATTCTTGATGCATACTTTAGTTGTGAGAACAAAGGCATTTTGTTATTATGCAACTATAGGATGTTCAAGACAACAAGATGGAGTTCAGGTTTTTCCACTTTCCCCAGATGGACTTAATTTGGATTTAGTTTTGACCACAAATTATGCCAGGATTTTAAAAGAATTCGGGGGTGGGGGAGTGTCAAGGAAACCTTGAAGAAGAGAGCTGTGGAACCAGAGCTGCTAGGATTATAATATGGAGGTAGTCTTTAAATTAAAAGGTTAAAAGGCAAAAAAAATCCTCAGACTGGAAATATGTCAGATTATCCAGACTACTCTCGCTCCTTTTAGTGGCCTGTGCAGTTTATGTACTTTGCAAGTATTTAGGACTTTAATTTAAGGTCACACTAAGGCCCAAATTTTCTATTAGTGTAGATCAGGGCAGTTGTATTCAGATGAATCAGTAGAGAAGTTGGCCCCGTGGAAAATAATCAGAACACAATAGCTAAAACATAATCGAGAACACTTCTTTTTTTAATTGGATCCTTGCTCTCAGACTGGAAGTTATCTGCTTTTACGTTTTGGGTTTTTTTCTTCTGCAGACACAGTAGTTCACAGCCTGGCTATTTGTCAAAAGACTTCTGTTCTGAATGTTTTTAGGGTGTGCTCAGCCCCTCCCCTATCTTCATTTCCTGATCATCTCTAATGAAAGGCACAATGAAGAGACCTTTTAAAAAGGACAATGGAGAGAAGATAGTTTTTCCAGTGCTCATTTGATTGGACATTTTTCATAAGTGCTGCTGTGTGACAAGCAAAAGGTGGAGGAAAACAAAGAAACTCCAGCTGCTATGGAATGTAAGGGAAAAGCTCACCTGCAACAGGGTTTATCTGGAGAAAACTGAAAATCAGTACCAGAGCTGTTAGGTAAATGGTAAAGAGAAATTAAACCTTTAAAATCGACTATAGGAGGTTTTCAAAAGTTTCATATGCTGGGTACGGGATAGTTGTATCCTCAGAGTTAACAAATATTGGCCAGGATTCCACCCTCCTCATCCAGCAGGCATGATACCCACCCGCTTCCTACCACGCAGAGTCAGCCCTGCCTTGCTCGTTACATCCTTAGAAACATACTTCTTAGTTCTCATAAATTTGTGATAACCAGTCATTTCATGATGTGGCTGACTGGGTCTGCTCCTTCCTGCTTCAGGCATATGTTCACTTTTCTCTTCTGGCATCCTCAGCGTGTGGTCAGTGCTTGGTCCAGGAGTAATCTGGTGAGCTTGCAGCATTCTTCATTAACAACCATTTATGCCTAGAGGATTTGTCCCCTGCCCACCTTCCAACCGCGCTCCTCCTCCTTCTGCCTCTTCCCAAACCTGCACTAGAGATTTTCTGTCAAGGCTAATGGATTGAGTATTCATATCCCATTGCTTCAATCGTGTGCTCCCTCAGCAGCTCTGTTCCATCTTGTAATTCCACTTCTCTGCCGTGTAAACTCACTAAGTTCATTTAGTGTTCATACTCCTGTAGTGCTCTGCAAAATTTCACCATGTCCAGTTCTGTTTCCTCAGTTTCTGCAGGGCTCAGGTGGACCATGTGTTCTTGTGGCTGCCCTCTCCTCTGAGCCCACTTGGGACACCAGGATATGGAGGCAGCAGGAAACTCTAGAAAGCAGCAGTTGCCAGACTCTGTATCATCCAGTGGGACCCTACTAGTAGGACCATTTCATTTTGTTCATACTTTGTACTAATGCTAACATCTGCATAGATGCTAAAATCTGGACTGATTTCTTTTTTTTCAGAATCACTCCTTTTCATGTTTTCTTTTTTTTTTCTTTTTGTCTTGTTCTATGAAAGCTACAATGTTTCCACTTATACTATATTTTCTTGCCAGTCTTATTTATTTGAATATACAGAGTCTAAATATGGGGGCTAAGCTTCCTGACATTGCCCCCTTTAGTCTCATGGTATTGAAAACTAATACTGAGAACCTGAAAGGATGCATCAGGGCTGTTACTGAGGGAGTGGATTGCTGATGTGACAGAAACAGCTGCATATGAAAAGGTGATATATGGAATAGAAAGTAAGTTAGATGAATTTGAAGGTATTTGTAATCTGTTCTTCAGCTGCATCAGAAGAGATGTCCTGAAATATGACAGAAGATAGTGGAGAGAGGTTGAAAGGTGAATGAAAGCTTTTGTTTCAAAAGGTAATAATAATAACTTGTCTCCCTGCTTTTCTATTGCCGTACTTTCCTTTTTCCTTTGTTTTTCTTCCTCCCTGGGAGATAAGGATGGGCTGCAGTTATACCTGAAAAAGGAGTGAAAGTCATGTAAATTTTTCTGTTCACATGTTCTGTTTGCAAAAAGACAGACCTAGAATCTGATGAAAAAGAGCAATAAGATGACAAACAAGCACGTAAAAATCCATCCCAGGCAGCAGATGTATGCAACTTTCTGCAATCTAATGGTGACAAGAGTGTGTATTAAATTTCTACTTTTCAGTTGATCTGATACAGGTGTAGCAATTACCACAGGCCAATGTCATTAATTGTAATGTTCTGTAGGAGTAATCAATGAACTCTGTTTCCTGAAAACAGTTTCACCTTTGCACTATTAGTACTATAATGAAGAGGGCGCAGTATATACTTACATAAAGAACTTAGAATCTATTAGCACCTGTGCTGAACAGTAAAGCTGCTGATACTTTGCATGCAAATTGTAGTCATCATTTGAGAAGAAGCAGAGTTCATAGGTTCAATATTCTCTCACTTTCAGTCTCCTATGTCAGCTATGTCTTAACCAGCTGGGGGCAGAATTACATTCTGGAAATTAGTGAGAAAAAAGGTTAAAATTGACTAAATCTACAGCAGAAATCTACTGTTTCTGCATCTAGCCTCCCCATTTATATGTTATAAGACAACATGAAAAATCCTGGCAAGTATAAATGATGTCTGATTTCACATTATATTTTTAAAGTGTCAGTGCTCAAGTAGGTTTACATTTGACAGGTGATTTAAATACTTCAGTACATTGCTATAGCCATAAGAAAAAATCTTTATCAGGATAAAAATTTGACAAAACTATTCATTTTTGTACTAATGCAAGAAACATTACTACCCTTTTTGACATGCAGATATATGAGGCACTATATTAATCTTCATATTTTTTCTAAATATTTCATTGTTTGAGGATATTTCAATGACTGCTCATTTATGTTGTTTTTACCATATTTATCTTCTGTACTGATTGTTGAATGTTATGCTCTGAGTACGTACCTGATTATGACTGGTACAATCTTACCATAATGCTGAGATAGACATATCTGTATTTCTGTAACTCTTCTGATGAGTTTACCTTTGGTAAAAAGCATGGTGGGTTTTTTTCCTCATACCAAAATAACGCTTTTAGTGCCTACAGCAAATATATGGCTTCAGCCATCTCGCAAGCTCCACCACCTTTCCCCTCACTTCTATCTCAAAAGAAACAGTTGTGAAGGTCTCTATGTTCAGTTTTTGAACACCGTGAAACTTCTCTGTGTAATCCTATATGAAACAATATTCAGATGGGCCTGTTGTGAACATCGTGACACAGAAAGGAGGCATAGAAAAATTACAAGTGTAGACCAGTAGAGTAAAACAGTATGCTGAGTTAATGAAACAGAATTGAGAAAGGCACACAGAGGAAAAAGAAAATGGCACTTCTATGGACAACAAATATTTTGCATCCCTGGCTCACTTTGGCAGTAGGTCCATGATAGTTTGTCTATGGGATGATGCCATGAGTGTTTCACATGTTAGATCACTTTCATCCCCAGCTGTGCAGACTAACCAGGTTAAAAAGATGGGAGAAAATTCACCTTCAGGAGTATAATGACATATAAAGATACTGAAATAAGACAGCCAGTACAATAATGAAACTAGATTAAAATTCTGACTAGATTAAGATGCAGCTTCTTCCAGGTTCTTTGTTTATGAGCATCAACTACCATATTTAAATCTTCATGTGAGGTATTCCAAAACATGAAAATCTGGGCTTTTGCTTTAGACCAGTGAAGATAAGAATGATCCACAGAAGTTGGATTGTCTTCAAACTTTCTCAAAATCCAGAAATTTTCAAATATTTCTGAAAATTCAGGAATTTTGGTTTGGGCTTATATTTAGTTAAAAGTGCATCATCTCTTATACATCTATGAGAAACATAAAATGGAGAAGAATACTTCACAGACACACGATTGGGTTGTCTCAAATGATTTCCTCCCCTTGAGATTTTCAAATCAAAGACAGACAACAGCACTATGACTGAACCACAGGAGTTCTTAATGTCAGAGTAGATTGGCTTTACTGTATGAGGAAGGTTGTCCTGTCAAGATGTTACTCTAGGGAGTAAACAAAGGATTATCACTCTGAGCTCTGATTATCAAAATTGCTCTCAACATTGACCTGACTGCCTCAGTGTATGTTGAAGTAGATGATCATGAGCACTGCTGGATAGTTCATTATCCACCAGCTATTATCACTGCATTCAGCTAAAAGAAAAGTCAAAAAAATATAGGGTGTATTAGTAATCAAATAAATGGAAAATCACAGAAATCATTCATCTTTATTATAGTTGTGGCCACGTGCTCCCTAAAGGCCTGTGTTTTGAGCCTGGAGTAAAGGCAGAGTTTACCTGCACTGACCCAGGAGAAGATGACAGTCTGAAGCAGGCCTCCCTTAGGCCAGCAAATTGTCCATTTATTTCTCTGTGCAAGGAAACTGAGCCCATGAAATCTAAAGCACCCAACCTCTTCTGCAGTTCAGGCATTACAAATAGTAATCTCACACCAAGTTTTCACTTCTTCTATAACTTTCTCTGTTTTCCTTTAGAGGAAACTAGGGCAGTGATTTAGGTCTTTCTCTCTTATCTCATCAGCTGTCTTCATGAAACCAGTAGGAATATCATTTTGGAGTTTTTTAGCCCTCAAGTTCAAATTGGCTAATGGTTCAGTCTTTTGTTGAAGGAAAAGTAAAGGGGAGAGAAAAGAAAGATGGAGAGACAGACAAAACAGTTACATAAAGCTTATTTCCATAGGAAGCCAAGTTAAACTGTCTTTATCTGTAGGAATTGTAAGGCCTAGTTATGTAACTCTTCAGCTTATTTGAAGAGGTGATTAACTGTTCCTAATTAAGCATTCAGCTGCAGTCCCATTATAAGACTTTTTTCCCCTCTCCAGCAGCTCAATAATAAATAAAAAACCCTAAAATATTAAAAACCCCACCAACAAACCCATAAAAATCCCTGTGCGTTCACATTTTTAGGGTTAAGACTTACGGACAACTGAAGTACTTTATGAAAATTGTGATTAAATTGAGTAAATACTTTTTAAGATTAAAAGACTTGAGATAGCATATTTTTTAAATATTTGCAATGTCTATTGTTCCTTTGTATCCGTCTCTCTGTCCAACAAAATCACATAATACCACAGAGTTTGACACATAAGTAGATTTCAATACTGACTGTGCAAAAGTCAGTTTTAGGGGCAGGAACAGTAAAATGTTTAAGAAATATCCCCATTTGAAAAAATCGACTGATTTCTCTACCTGTGAAGATGGCAAGGAAGGAAAAAAAGCCCCAGAAAACAAAATACTTTCATCACCAAGCTCTGAATTGCACCGAGGTGTTTCTGAAGTCTCTTTTTAAAGCTCCCACTTCTCTTTAAAATTCCCCACAGAAAGCCATTTTCCAGGCAGAAACCAGAGGAATTAGAGGGCAGCGATTTCCTGACGAGGTGGCAGAGCTGGGGAGGGAACCCAGATCTGTGTGTCCTTCTCACTTGGCTGCTTTTGTTGGCAGCAGCTAAGGAAGCTGAACTACCCGTGTGATTCTCTGCAGACTGCATGCGCTGCGATAGCCAAAACTCATGAATGTTCTTACTTTGCAGTGTGTCGTTGTGCCTTGTAAAAGCTGTGGTGAGCGGGTACCTCATTAATACTAAGGGATCTTGGGTTTTGTTTTGCAGCAGTCATCAGCTGTGACTTCCATCTAGGTAAGATGCTGATTTCCATGTGGTGCTGTGCTGCTGTGATTTATTAGCTTTCACCCAGTCTTGCCTTAGTAATGGGAAAATTAAGCCCTTATGTGTTCTCACATGATATTTTCTTCTGTTCACATTATGCCTTTTGCACTATCTCAATTTAATTTGCCTTGACTTATATTAAGGTTTTCTTCCAAAAGCCCTTTCCTATAGACCAAAGCAATGAATTCAGTGTGAGGAGGGCTAGACATCATCTTTTCACTCAGAGAAATAGATCACAGAAAAGGAAGCCTTTAAAATGCTACTATCCATCTCTTTACCTGATTAGTGTATAAAGAACATAGTACAAGAGTAAGGGCTGAAGAGTTAATCTCTTACATTAATCTCCCCCATTACATTATATTAAGTAATCTCTTCCTCAAATGACTATACAATGCAGTACTACTAGTAAAATAAATTTCACATCAGGATTTTATAAGTATTGTAGCCCTTGAATAATTTCCTTTATTTAAATCCATGACAAAATTGCATCCCAAATACTATACAGACATCCGCTCTGAAACTTCCTCAGACTGGTGGGATTGGTGGCTCTTTTTACAGCCAAAACATTCAACAAAAAGATTCCTCAGTTTTCTCTCATCATGCACAATTATGAGTTTTGACTTCAAATACTTATACTCGTAATCAGAGTATTTTGAAAAGGTGTCCTAAATATATATGTTTCCCAGCTTGACTGTGACTTCAAGCAAATTCTCTTGTCTGATGTGCTTGGTAAAGTAAAACTGAATTAGTGAGAGTACAATAAAGCAAGTTACAGTATTTAGATACAATAACCAAAAATAAAGTCATTTTAATCTTCCAAAGTAGGACAGCTTTTCAGTGTATTCATCACTATAGAGATTTAACAGTTGATTTCAACTTGCATTTTAATAGCAAACTTACATAATGGTGAGTCCTGGTGTGGTACTGCTGAGTGTATTCAGGCTGGAATTACTAGTTAGACAGATCCTTCTTAGCCTTGTAGTTAAAACATGCTAATAGTTTACACATGTGCATGACAGTTGTTAATAACCGTCTTTATAATCACCTTTGGATTTCTCTTTTCTTCCTCACTCAACACTATCTAAAAGAGAAAATCAGTATTAGTGGTCAAGGCTGGGGATTAAAAATCAAGATTCTTGGGTTTTATTTTTTTATTATTTAGCTAGTTTTGCCAGTGAGGACGAGCAGATATTTTTGCAACATGTATTGTACATAGACACTTTTTATTTATTTATTTGTTTGCCTATTTATTTGTTGGTAGGCAATGTATTTTCCTGGATGTGTTTAAAGATGTTCATGAGCAAAAAAATTCTCAGAAGTATTTAAGAGATTGCTGAGTGCTCAAAACTGGGAAAGTATGCAGGACATTTTTTGTTTGGCCTGAAAAATTATTTGGTTTTGGCAGTGTTTTTTGCACGTGCTCTTTCCATTCCTACGTGCTTGCTTTGTAACCAATTCTAGTCATTACATAACTTGAGGCAAATGGTTTGCTTTAAATTGTCTGTGCCTTAGTTTCTCCAGTTGGGGAATGGCTCAGAAAAATCATCTACTTCCTAGGGTGTTGGGAGGCTTAATTAAGTGTTTATAAAGTACTCTAAGACTTTTGCATGAAATGCATTACGGATGTGTAATGTAACATTATTAATGTATATTGCAAATTGTTTTTATCTCTGGCAATTTTCCATTACTTTAGAAAATTAGTCTAATCTAAAATATTGGCCAAATAGACAGAATTGCTGCAATTCCTTTAGTAAAAGTTCAATGATGGAGTCATATTGACTTTTATCTTCAACAATCTTCCCTTAGAGTCTCCCAGAGACACAGAACTTGAGCCGTGCTTCTAATTGTTGGCTTCAGGCTAAAACTTTTGATCACTTTATTTCTGCTACTTTCTGTTAAACTCACTGAATGAAAAGGCGTGATAACATTTTATACTGTTTAATTCTTTATTTTGGGGAATATGAAAGATGAATTTGACCTTCTGAATTTTTAGTCTAAACTTTGGTAACAGGGAGCATCCTCATTCTTGTTTTCATTCATATTAATACTGCATCTATCTCTTTTGCCCTGTAAAAAGCTATTAATATTGTTCTATTAACCTCTTTCTAAGTAATAATGACCTTTCCCCTGAAAATGCAATTATTGGACTTTTTTCCCATAATAAATCTCATTTATTAGAAAATTTGGCCTTGTGCACTTTGTTCTCTGCCATTTCCTTAAAAAAATCATGCTTTATTTTCAAATAAGTACACTATTTTTATTCAGAAAAATATTCTATAATGCATGCACTTGGTCATAATTTGAGAGGAAGTGATGGCTGCTTGGTTCAACTATGTCTCTGCTTTTAGAAAGAAAAAGGCTGTAGTGACAGCGCTCTACATTCCTCCATTGCTTGACTGTGGTCTGGCTGTTTGCAGCTGTAGTATCCTCTATTTTGCAAAGACTTGCCAACAAGGTCAGTTTGGCCCTTGATGATGTCCAGTCCAAATGGTATCTGCTTGGTTAGACAGAGCTCCTATTCCCTTTCTGCAGTAAGTGGTGATTTTTGAGGTGTTGCCTGACAAGCTTTCTCTATTTTGCCATTAGCTCCCAAGAGGAGGAAGGAGGAGAAATGCTAGAGACCTCCTGTTGTGTGTGGCAATGCAAACTTCTGGGGACACAGAAGGGGAGGTAGGGGAAAAGCTCTTATTGCATTCCTGCTCTTCGAGCTGTTGCTTTTGTCAAGGGAGATGATGAAGAAACTTTCCTGTGTTCTAAGGAATACAAAGGTAATGAAAGCATCTGTAACCTCTCCACATCCTTGATGAAGCAGTGGCTATAGCAGAGGGATTTTTCTTCACTCCAGTAAAATAACGCTAAAAAGTTGTGTAGAAGAGCAGCATTATTGTCCTGGTTCTCCTCCACTCCCCACCCTCCTCTTGGAGGAATTTCCAGTTGCTTGAGGTCAGAGAGAGAAGGAAGGTTGTGGCAACTCCCTTTCCCTGGCCATTTTCTTTCCTAATTATACAGAATCCTTAAAGAAGAAATGTGAAAATCCATATAGGTTTCCCTTCCTATGTAGATAGAAAAAACATCTATAACCACATGTAGGGAAAGAATAGTTCTGTGGTTATAGCTCTAGGCTGGAAAAGGGAAGAAGTGGATTCAGAGTCTTGGTGTGTCTGATTTTTTTTTTTGTAAGCACAGGCAAAAAAATGATTTTTTTTTTTTTTACTGGACCCATCAAATTAGAATACAAATTTCTTAAAACATGCACTGAAATAAAGGCAGCAGTTACAGACTGTACATTAGAAATTAGAAAGTGAGGCTCTGCTTCTAAGAATGACAGAAAATGGGTGTCAAATTTGTAATATGGACAGAGAGAATGTCCTTCCATGTATTCTCCCCACCCATCTCCCAGATTAATCAGACATGCAACCAGGAATGTTAACACTAATGATTTCAAGCAACAGGAAAAGGACTTTGTACCATGTAGGTAGGTAGACATGAGCTATACCATATGCACAATTTTAAGATGAAGAATTATTTTTTTAAACTTTGTTTTTCTAACATTTGTTTGAACTGCGCTCTTCAGAAAACCGCATCTTCTTTACATTTCCTGGCTCTGTGACTCATCAAAATGAGCAGTGTTAGTCACATCAAATGATGTGTTTCATAGAATAAAACAGGAAAAGCAGCACACTGAGTCATCGTCATAGGGAGGGCGGCTGCGAAGCCACTATCAGACAACATAGGGAAAAGCAAGCGTATTAAATGACTGGGGTCACAGAAACACAGCCCAGTGACAGGAAATCATTTACAATCAGGTGAACGTGAGCCTCCTCATCTTTTTAGTCTGTTTTTTAAGGAAGTGAGATGTGCTATCATGATGTTTACTTGTCTGTCAGCATCTGTCCCCCAGTAACTTTGTAAGCCTTTGGCCACTCTCAATCAAATTTTTCGAAGTGGTAGAGATCTCAGAAATACGAAGTTCTTAACAGATTTCCTAAAAGTTAATGCTTTTACCAAGCAGGGACATGTCTTTTGCACTCTCCTGAGAGAAGAGCTGTAATGCTGGCTGACACGTCACCCACTCCATGCACCCTGCTGAGCTGGCCATCGTCACACCTGCACTGGCCAGCCTGGCAGTGCTTGTGTGGCGCTCAGCTCAGCCCAACACATCCTGCTCCTTGCTCTGCAGTCCCAGAAGGATCTGGTGGTGTTATACAGCTGGGTTATCCTTATGGATTTGGGAGAGGAAGTGGAAGAATGAGGTGGCAGCAGAGACTTTATGTGGTGTGACACAAGACCTGGTGATGACACACACTGACAGAAAGAGGTGTGGAAATAGGGAATTGCAATATAAAGCCACTGCAAACCAGGATTCACTTCATGGCATGACTTGTTTATAAAACAAGACTCTGTGCTAGGTATTTTTTGAGAGCTTTTTTCCTAGGGAAAATCTTTCAGTTCGGTCTAGGTTCAACAAATTACTGTAGTTTAACTTGTAACGTAATTCTGAGTGCTCAGGTTATGCTCCTTGCTAGAGACACTTCAATTTCTGCTTCAGCTCCCTTAGGAATGAAGGCTGATGCAACTGTACTGTCCATCTGTCTGCCATGCCCAAAGTCAATTGAAAACAGGGCCCAGTTTTGACGAACTTGATTGAGGAGTGGAATTCCCTATTTAAATTCCTGTAAGTTTAATGAAAATGTGTAAGTGGCTAGAAAAAATAGTTTATGCTAATTATCCCTCAGCAAGCCAATTAGTAGACGTGTACTGGCTAACCAAACAGCCTGCTTGCAATTCCAGACTAACTATAGCAAGAATTATCTTTTGCTTGCTGGGGGGTTACACAGGGTGGGGAGAGAAGAGGGCTGATAGATGAACTGGGGTTATTCTGACAGGGGAAATGAAGGATATAGGATAAACATTTGTAAGACATTGGGGTTTCATTTGTCTGACTTCTGATGACATAACCTGACTGTTTTTTCAAAGCTTTGACAATATTTTTCACGAATACTTCAAAATTTGTAAAGGGGAATAATGATGACAAAAATTATCACAGCCCACAATTGTGTCCCATCCCGCCCCCTCCCCCCCCCCCCCCTTGAATCATTTTTAACATTTGTTAACTGTCCTTAATCTCTGGATTATTTTTTAGGCAGGTGATTTTCACAGAAGATTACCCTGTTTATTATTAGGAATAATTCTCGTTAATTATTTTTATTTTTCAGCAAACTCATGAACAACAAGCTAAAATCTGGCAATTCCATTATTTTAGCATGTTGAGGTGGATTTGATTTTCTTCTCATTATTGTAAATTTGCACATCTCTTCAATAGGGCTGAGGAGAAACAAAGGCACAGGAGCGCATAAACACCATAACAATCTAGACTCAAAAAATACAGAAATATGAGTTGTCATGCCAAAGAACCACTGTTGGCATATGAGTCAGTTACCAAATCAAACTGATATTTCTCATTTTTTTTCCCAGTAACTAATTCTTATCTGTAATTTATTTGGTAGGGATTTTTCTATGCTCTGCTTTGCTTTCCATACTGTTGCTGAGACAGACTGGAATTATCATCTGTAGAGTGTGCCATGTCAATTTACATTGGCATGCTGTGTTTTTTTGCATAATGCTATCTATGATTATAATCTGTCATAATATAGTATCCCGTTCATTACACAGCTCATATTTCTAAATTTCATCTGTGACAAAGATCTGCGAAATTGTTTCCTTAATATAGGAATTTGCGGGGATACTTTTACTGGGGTTTTGTTACTGGACTTCTGTATTCATAGGGAAATACCCACATTTCATATTTTTGAGGTTAGTACTTATAAATATGAGCATGTTCATCTTTCATTCTAATAGCACAGAGGACAGGAGGGATAGGTGTTGTATTTCAAAGGTCCGTATGAGATGGGAAAGGTTTTGTTGCATCTGCAGATCCAGTTTGCAGTCACTGCTCTTTAACTGGTTTCTATTCTAGGATGTACAGAATAGGAACCAGTAGCAGCTTCTACCTCCCTACACAGAGGTCCGATATTTAGAGCCACTAGGACAGAAGGTCTGTGACTGCTCTACTTTCTTTGCAGGCTGCCTTATCTTACCTGAAGGGTGAAGCCAACCCTGGAAGCCTTGATGAGAAAGGATAGCTCTCACCTCCTCTGATGAATGTAAGAGGAAATACTGAGTACAGAAACCTTAAAAATTCTATAGAAGCATATAAGGAGGGGGAAAAGTAATGAATGCTGAGCCACATAGTCCCTGAAGGAAAGATCTCCCCACGTTGCTTTTGTTAGTGAGCTCAAAGAAGTTTTGCAAGGACTCTGGCTATCTGAGCGTGAAGGTGGTGAGAAGACAGCACTGGCGTCCATGACATACTTCACTTTGAGTGTAGTTCAAAGGTGCTTTTCCACTAACCTAACTGGGGGCTGTCAGGCACCCTGAAGTCATGGGGGAGGAAACACTAACATCCTTTATCTTATACTAGTATGCTTCTATCATAATTCACTTATTTTTAAAAATTATTGCAGCTTTAAAACACACAGAACAAAAAATACAAAACTCCTGTGACTCTCAGACAGTCTTGTTTTGTTTTTTTTTTTAATTTATGGCAAAGAAGACGAGACTATTAATTCATACTTTTTGAATATTTGGAGTCAACAATACTGTAATTGGGTTCTGTTTTTGCCTTTTCTTCAGATACTGCTATGTGTTGGTGGGATTAGCAAGGCAGTGTTCGGAACAGTGGTGTTCTCTGAAACACTTTCAGCTGATACAGCTGGCTGCTTTTTCTCATGGACCTAATTTCATTTGAGCTTTTGGTTGTGTCTGATTTTGGAAAGTCAGCCTGTGACCCTAGGAAGGATCTGCTTTTCCGTAATTTTCAAGAGAGCTGGCTGAATCAGGTTTGATATTGCCCCATTCTGACACACACATATGCGCACACACATCTGCATCATTGATTTCAAAATGCTTCCCAGACTGCTCCTTGTGTCTGCAGACCCTACTCATTGTGTCCCCTCTGGATGTTGGTATCAAATTCACATAAAAAGAAGTTACAATGACACCAAGTGTTTCCCTGACAACTCTTGTTTTGAGTGTATGTGCAGTTGCCGCAGTAATGTCATTTGGTAACTGCTTTGGAGGGTAACTCCTCCTCCCCACAAATTTCTGACTGTAGTATATTATTGAGCAAGTCCACACAAAACTGTCTGTGATCATCCACCTTAAATATATTTAATTTCCAGCAGGACAGGTCTGCAGCCCTTCTTTCATATGGTACATCCTGGCACGCTTCCTGCCCTTAGAAAAGATTATTTCAATACCTGTGAATATGTGCAGTAGAGTAGACCTCCTTAGACTTGCTCCTGCCCGTATTGAAAACTGAGTTCTGAATATTTCTCTGGGAACCTCAAACGTGGAGAGATAGCACAGTGAACAGAGAATGTCTTCCTGCCCCTGAAAGAAAAAAGGAGTTGACTGAGGCAGAGCCACTGTTACAGGCTGAGAATCAGCTCTACATGGCTCTGAAGTGAAAGAGAGAAATGAAACCAAAGCCTCCTCCAGCATATCTCGTCCTAACTCTCTTCTCCCTTTTCAGTACCAAACTGTATTGTCTTAATCTGGGAATGTGATTTATTTGTGAAATATCTAGGGGGTGGCAGAGGTGGGGAGCAAAGCTGCACAAAGCTCCCCAGAGCTGCTGACCGAGGTAAATAGTGTGTCATAACA
Organism: Gymnogyps californianus; assembly: GCF_018139145.2. Taxonomy (NCBI): domain Eukaryota; kingdom Metazoa; phylum Chordata; class Aves; order Accipitriformes; family Cathartidae; genus Gymnogyps; species Gymnogyps californianus. The sequence continues at coordinate 56,210,317 of NC_059475.1, forward strand.
CATTTATCAAATAATAATGGAAACCGTATAAAACATATAGGAGAGGGAGGGGGAAAACCCATTCCCCTCTGGGAAGTTACTGCATATTTCAGCCAGTTTATAAAAGTATGTGTACATGTGTTTGGAAGGCGGGAGGTTTTCCTAGCTTCACCTCTGCGAATAAATCATTGGCCTGGAATGTCTGAGCAGACAAGTGAAATGGATGAGCACATTACAGATCAAGGAGGTGGTATTTCTGCCTTGGTTAGTTTGAGAGAGACCACCCAAGCACTGTGGGACTAAGATGAGACTGTAAGTTGTGCCTGTAGAGTTCTGAAAGGCTCAAGCTGCAGACTCTAAATATGGTAGGAAGGTGGGGAATAAAACAAAATTGACGGTATCTCTCAAACAGCAGGCATGACTAGTCATTTATCTGAACTGGCTTTGTTGCTAATATTTTTTTTTTGCCTTTGACTGGATTTCCAGCATAGATAAAATGAAAAGCAGAAAAGAAAAAAATGGCAAAGGTAATAGTTATGCCTATTTTGGAAATAAATTGGTGTTTATGTGCAAGTAAAAAAAAGAAAAAGACATTAATGATGTATTATGTACATTTTTCACTGTTTGCCACTAGTGACTTTCAGAATACAGAAGCCGAAGTCTGATGCTCTCATTGACGTTGAGAAGAATCTTGCATCATAAATAGTCTATTGAAGTCAGTGGAAATTACTTATGGAAAGAGGTACCCATTCCACATGAATAAGGCTTGCAGAACGTGGACGAGTGCTACCAAAAAATACCAAGTTAAAAGGAGCCTGACAGAGACAGTATCCTTATAAATATATGTAGAGTTACAACTTTAGAATTCTTGCAAGGGAGAAGGAGATCTGAGTTTTGGAATTATCTTTCACAGGAAAACCTCTTAGAGTGCAGCTGATCACCTTTTTATCTTTACATATGGCAATAGTGATTGAAGGCTTATCAGTCGACACATAGTAATGAATTAGATGAATTCTGGGCTGTAAGGAAAGCCAGTAGGAATTAAAAGGCAAAATATGAAAGGTGTCTCTATAGAAAAATATCCTCTTTTTTTTTTTAAAGAAAAAAACAGTCTTGAGATTTTTCTATTATATTCTAAGGTTTTGTAATTTTTAAAAATTTTAATTGAAGGTATGTTGGAACTTTGTATTTACCAAAATTTGCTTTCTCTTACAGTAGACAATCTTAAATTGTTTTAAAATTATTTTAAAACTGTTCCTGCAAAAATGCATGTTTTAAAAACAATGCTGTGTTTTCCACCCTTTCCACCCTGATTTTCCTCCTTGCTTGATCACCTCTAATAGCAATCCAACAGCATTTGCAGTCAGATGTGGACCCCCACTGTGCTAGGTCAGCCATTGATTTGGGTTAGGGATTGGGCCAGAAGTGGTAATGTGAAGCCTTGGGGCAGCTCACCTTTAACACCAGTCAGAGGATCCCGTGACCGCAGAGGGGTGATGCTGCAGGTTTGTAGACACTCTGCCTCCTGTAACCAATGTCCCAGCAGGGTGTCAGCTATGTTCCTGGCAATGGGATCTTCGGGGTGACGTAGGAGGCTGAGATGCTGAGCACATGCCATCGCTAAAGTTCCTGTATCGCATTTCTCAGGAACGGAGATGTTAACTCCCCATGTTCAGGCCAGATTTCAGCTTCAGCATTCATATTGTGCCTACCTAAATCTCCCCTGAAGTTTTGATTCGATACAGTATCATTAATTTGGTGCCTTAAATGGTACAGTGCAACGTTGCTGCCCACACTGTTGAACATCTGCTCTGCTTCAAAAGTTGCTGAGTTTTGCCTACAAGAGAAGAGATTATTTTCTTTTTTTTTAGTTTTAAGGGGAACTAACTCCATCGGAGCTCCAGCCCTCCCTGGGCAGGGGCTGAACAATTGGTGTTTATGCTGGAGAACAAGGCTGCAAGAGACTGGAAAGAATCCTTCTCCGCCCAAGGGCTTAAGGCACCCGAGCAACTGATCTACAGCTTGTACTATAAACTGTGGGCTATAGTCGCAGCTGTGGTCTCTGCACGAGATTTGCAGCCCATGGATCTGCCCCTGCTGTGTTCCCAGCCTGCTTAAAGCAACCCGCTACGTTCCCAGCATGTCCCTGCAGAAAGTGTTGCACATCAGGCTGGGGGCTATCTGGAGGCTGCTCCAAGGCCTTATCAATTCATGTAGACTGCCCACAGCCTGGCCACTGGTGGAAAGGTTCTTCCTTGTCTCAAGTCCATTCTTGGACGTAAATGTTGTGTTATATAGGACTCTAGGTGCTCAGCTACTGTAGTGATTAGTGCTCTAGCTATTAATAAAGAGCTAAATAAATGCCAGATATTGTTGAAGTACAAGGAAAATTTCTTATGTATAAGAAAATTTATACAGGGGTTTATTACTACTGGAACTATATGAATGTTACTGTAAGATTTCCGCTGCTGGTATCTGTACACTGGGGCTAATTACGCCCATTCCTTTAGCAGTTTAGCAGTGTAGCAACTGTACAATGGGAGAGAGGACAGCAAAGAAAGCTGCCCTGAATGGCAGCCTGCAAAGCAGCTGGGTGGAGAGGGTGTAGGCAGGAGTGCAGAGCTGAGGAGCATCTGCGATTCTGTGAATCCTCTTAATCTCTCTGTTCCCTCATGTAGAGGTTTCTCCAGCAAGGGGTCCTTCATAGAGGAGCCTTCTTGCTGTATCTGCTGGTGCACTTTCTTTGCACTTCCTCAGCTCTCTGTGTTGTAAGGCAACCTCAGTGCATGAAACGCATGCCTCGTAATTCTGCAGTTAAATTAATATGTAAGAAATGTAGTATTAAAAAAGGGCCAGAAAAGACTGATTTGTTGTTGAAAGCGTTGTCTAATGCATATCACTGAAAGGATTCTTGTACGCAGAGAAGACAGGTTTCCTTGACATAAAGAACAGGTCTCGATCCCGTAATTATTTTGGCAGGTGCTTAATTCCCGAAGTGTGAGTTATCCTATGAAATTCAATGCACACAGTGAAACAAAGGAGTGGGAAGGGAGGAGGAAGGGATTACAGATGTTGAGAGAAAGGCAAGAGGGGCTCTCCGAACAAATGGGACAGAAAGAGGGATTGAAGGAGGAGAGAAAGGGCGATTGGCGGATGAGAATAGGAAAGCAATTCATATTTGAAGTTGAATCAGCATTTGCTGACATGAATGTGACACTAATGGAAAGGATTTGGGAGAAGAATAGTTATAAGCTAATAGATTTGTTCTCTTCAAAACATTCTGTATGCAGGTAATAACATGTAGACTTTGTTTATAATAACTTAAAATGACATCTTTTGGTTTCAAAGAGAATTCACGGTCAGAAACAAGGAATGCCACACTCACCTGTTTTTCTCTTCCTCTTTTCTTCCTTCTTGAAATTTATTTCTGGAAGTCATTAAAATTCAGATCCCATCATTTGTAACAAATGATGTGAAGTGTTAGGTACAGTACTTGGAGTATATGTTTGTTAAAATGAAGGAAGAGACTCTTCCAACACTTTGGGATTTTATGAATGATTTACATCTGGTGCTAAAGTTCATAAATGAAACGTGGGAGAACCAGATGCTTCATTTCTTGACTGCATCGTGTCTGCACATACTGATGGTGAATTGAAAACAGGAATGTCTCATAAATCAAGAAAATCTATTTTTGTACTCTTGATTTCTATTCCGAACATCCATATAACACCCAAACAAATGTGGTAAAATTGGTTCCTTGAGAAACCCTTTATGTTTAGTAACAGTGTGGACATGTTAATAAAAAAAAAAAAGAGGAGGAAAAAAAAGGAACCAATCTTCAGAATAAAAAATGCTTAGAATGAGCAACTGTTCTTGGAGATCAGCATCAAAGGCACTTCGATTAGCAAGAGAAAGACTGAATGGAACTGCTAGGCAAATTCTGGCAGTTGTACAAAGAGCTGAGGTGTGTAATAAGGTGACATTTCACAACTTTTGGCATTGGGGGGGAAAAGAAATTAAAAGCCAAATTCTTCCTTCGGTTACTGACATGATAACTGAAGGCAGAATCTGGCCCACCGTTTGAATAGGGTGATTGAGGCTCATGAGCATACATTTGCAGAGAGCTCAGTGAAATTCAGATTTTGTTTCATTTTTCATCAATGCTTTGGAATGATGCTCTTTGCCTACTCTCCTTTCTTGCTGACATCTCCTATTGGCCTAAGGACTGTAAGCGATGCTTGTCATTATGTTCAGCTGTCACTAAAACTTTTGTAAACAGTTTTTTGAAATATCATTTATTGAATTATAATGAAAGAATAAGCACAAGTCTATCTGTCTACAGGTTTGGTTTTTTTACTAGAACTAATAGATTCAAGTTATCCTCCCTTACCCTTCCCACTTCCTTGATTTCACAGTATGTGTTTATCCACACATTTTAAATGATTATATTACAATTCCAAAACTACCTGTGAGAAATGGCAGGGTAGCAATAATAAGTTTGGATGAACAAGTTGTACACAAAAGGGTTACCAAGTACCAGCTGATGTGTGGTAGCTGCCCACGTGTGTCCTCTTAGCCTCCAACAAATGCATGGTAATTGGAGTGGGCTTAGCCCACCGTGCAGGTGTGTGAGGCCGACTTGACTCACCTTGCATTTGCTGGGGGGGAATAGTGTGCATCCAGGCAGTTCTTGCAGCTCAGCAGAAACTTGTTACCTTGCGGTATCTTGTTTGTGTGTCTAAGCCCTGGATGTGCATGCATTGCTAGTTCTGTTAACAATTGAAAACAAATGTTTATTTAAATTTATTTACACGTCCTACACACAGATTGAGTGTAGGTGTGCTGGCAGAAGGGAGACTTTAGGAGGGATTTCATAAAGGTGAAGGAAATGGCTTAGCAGCCAGGTTTCAAGGAGGTGCCCCAAATGCAAGGAGCAGTGTGAGACCATGGAGGCATTTGTGATGGTATCAAGGTAGGCACTGCTGGCAGAGCAGGTGGAGTTTGTGAGGTAGGGGAGCTGACCTCACTTTCAAAGGTAGGTAGGCAGGCAGATTGTATAAACACACCGTTAGCTTCTGTATCTGCTACTCTGATGTTTCTCTCGTGGAAGCCAGTGGAAGTCTTGCCTTTTATTTCAATGAGAACAAGATCAAGCTTTTCTAGGGGGAATATTCCCCCATTACGTGCTGGGCATCGCACCCACTTTCAGACTGAGGTAGAGTTACTAAAAGTGACAGAAGTGCTCTGTACTCCTCTTAGTTACCTTACTGCTCAAAATATGTCCCTAACTAATACAATTTGCTATATGTCATAAAACACAAAGGAAAGCACTTTTCACGCCAAATATAAGAAAAGGGCTCTTTTCTCAACTGCAGAAGTAACAGAAATGATGTGTTCATTTTAAATTCCATTCATGTAGGCCCTAATAAAAGCTATTATAAAATACAATTGTGTGGAGACAAAAAGAGAGATAATATCGCTATAGCTCAATATAAAATTTAAGTAATTAAGACATGAAAACTATTACACAATTTACTGTGAATGCAATGTGAATAATAAAATGTTTAACCATTTCATGTCTGTTTTTTTTTTTTTTTAATAGTGCCTTTTGAAAATGTTTGAGGTTGAAATATTGCTAAAGATCTAAATTCCATATTACTTCAGAAGACGAGCAGGACTGAAAAGTAAGCTAGCTAGGTTTTCCAACTAAGTCTTGTACATATTTTTAGATGTTGATGTAAATATGGCATTCTGCCACATAATGGATTCTACATGAAAAATGTCAGTTTCAGGTGATTTTGATGGTGGTTGTAAATAAAACAGGACATATTGAGTGAACTGTGGAAGTATTTCAGCAGTGCAAGCTAAGCAGCTGCATAATAGTTATGAAATTGTGTAGACAGACTGATGGATCCCAAGATTAAAACAAAAGCATCCATAAAGGTGCTGGAAAGAAAAGTATTTTTAAACAGGAGTTGCTTAAACTCTGCATTTTTCTTTCATATGATTCAGCACCATGTCCTCTTCTCTGGTGGGCTTCAGCAACCCTGTTGGTAAATGGTTGAGAGAAAAGCTGTCTAGTCTTTCTCTAGCTGAGTGAATATCATAATTCAGTATCTTTAATAGACACATTATTTTCTTGTGCACTGACATATGCATGACAGTCACAGGCGTGTACCGGCACTGCCTAGTAACACTTAGCAACATCTGCTCTATGATCCAGCCCTATCTTTTTACTTCATTCCAATGTGATTGTGTATGTTTGTTGTCTAGCTCAAATTTGTGGCAAACAATTTGCTTCAGACCGTGTCCAGGCTCTCCATGGAACAGCATTCTTCTGAGCTGCAGGAACTGATAGCTCGTGTTGGTGGTTCAGTAGGTGGCACTCTTCCCCTTAGTTCCGTCCGAGCCAGTGTCCCAGGTGTTACACGGTACGTGAAGCAGTAGTTCTGCGGGAAGCTAGACGGCAGACCCACAGCTTGCACTGCTGGGGTGTCAGGGACTAGCGTTTGCCAATGCCCAGGTTGGAGTACGTCCTCCACTGGATGCAGTCTGTGTGGTTTGGGGAGCACCCTTGGCTTGTCTGCCATAGCGGCATCCTCCATACCTGCCCCGTGCAGAGGATAGAAGCCGGGCCTATGGTGTGGACCGTCTTTCGCATCTGGGCAACATTTGCCCTCAGGATCCAGTTCCGCCCAAAAAACCTACATAGGGAATGGAAACAAAGCTTAGAGGTCAGTAAGACACAACTCTGATGTCCAGCATGTTGTTTAGGCTGATGCTTTCAAAAAAAGCTTACTGCTCTTGCTTGGTAAATTTGAGTAGAGCTTGTTTGCTAGGCCTTCAGAAGCTGACGGTCTGCAGTTCCATTTATAGCAATTTTGTAGTTTTCAGACCTTCATCAGCCAGGCCCCAGATGCCTCAAACTGGGCGCCTTTGTTTATAAAGTCTTAATCTTCACTGTGCCTTAATTTCCTGGCTGTAAAATGGGATTGCTAAAACTTACATATTGTGGCTTACAGACATATGGTAAGGCATGAAAATGTTTGTGATGTGCTTGGCAAAATAATGGAATTGGGCATTGTGCTTATATTTGTTGTTATGATGAAGAATCTCTTTATTAAGTTCATCTCCTAGACCTTTGGGTTCTCTGTCTTTTCCTATTGTCATGGCTTGTTTCAAACTGGGCTGAATCCTCCCTGAAGCCCCAATTATAAATAGTAAGGAGCGAATATACTTATGTACATATATGTGTATGTATGTTTATGTGTATGTATATATACACTATATTATGGTCATTTAAAAAAAAAAAAGCCGTAAGTAGGCCAAAATGGAGAGCCAAAGTCATCACAATCTGTAAGTGAAGCAATGATAAATGGCAGGCTCCAATTTTGGCCTATGAGAATTTTATTTTCTTTGTATTTAGTTTTGTACATCACCATTTCATCTTAAAATTGCTAAATACTTTTCTCTAATAACGTTTCATAAATCACTCAGCTATTTAAATGCTTTAAGATTAGTCATTAAAACAACTAAGAAGTAGATGTTACACAGGTTAAAGCTTAGCACAGACTTTATAGAGAGGAAGAGTTGCAGGTTTATGGTTCCTTACTTTCCCCAGTAACTCATTCCATACATACTTTAATATTGAGATATAAATTATTCATGAATAGTTTTTAGCAATCAGTGAATTAGCCACTTGCAATTAAAAAAAATTGACCTCCTCTTCTTGCATTTAACCTGACTAAAGTCAGTGTCATTGCTGTGTGATTGGGTCTCATCTATTTTTATCTGCTGTAGGAGTTGTTTTGATCCAAAATTGACAAAACCACCCTAGAAACCTGAAAAAAAAGAAAAGGTAAGTCATATATGTATATGTGATAAGACCAGGACTCAGCCCATTTTGTGAACTACATTATTTCCACACTGCTTGCCATAGTTAACAAAAAACCTGGCCCTTGACTCATGGGAAACTTTTTAGAGAACTCCACACAGAAAGAGAATGCAAGCCATCCAAAAGAAGAGCAATCCTTTTGCAAAGCCACCAGGAATCTCTAGAAAGCCAGATCATACTGACCAAACATTCTGACTCCTCTTTTTGGAAAAGCAGTATCATTTTACAGTAGAAGACTCTTCTTCCCCTTTACCGAATATAGCCTGAAAGAAAAGGTTTACTTTTAGCATTTGACTTGAAAAGAAATTAAAAACACTCTTTGAAGATGTTTATAAGACATTAACAATGGATCCTGCCAAATATCATGTTCTCCATTTTGCCAAGACTGCTTTGCTTTGCTGCCTCACATTTTTTTTTTCATCAGGCCCAAACTGCTGACAGAATGTCACTCTAATAGGAAAAGACATCATTTGGAACAGTTATTAATATAAAAAAAGACCACGTTAGAAAAGGGTTAGCCATCTAAATGGCCAAGTTCAACAAGACACAATTAGGGTTGCATTATCTCCCTCCCTGGAGCGCACATGTGTGAATTTATGAAGCTTAGAAGGGGGATAATTCAGCTTTATGCGTACCTTTTTTCACTTGGTCATTCAAATAGTTAATACTTTTTTCTTTTTTTTTTTTTTTTAAAGCAGCTATAACATCTTATCTATCATAGCTTTGATTTTTTCCTATCTTCATAGCTACTACACAGTAAATATTATTAATATATATTACCTATTGGAAAAGATGTTAGTTACAAAAGGCTGTATGTTACCTTCTGTATTAGATAGGGTTGGGAGGTCACCCCAGACAGCAGTGGATAGAAATGAGGAGTGTGCACTGAGTGAGACATTGCAGGCATTGTTTAGCGAGACAGAAGAACAGAAGGAGAATTTGGAGTAACAAAAACTGATGAGGACAAGATTTCATAGAGAAAGGATGGCTGGTTATGTGAAAAGCTGTTGAGATGTCCCAGGGAGATGTAAGAAGATTCAGACCCTGAAATTTGACTAGGAGAAGAATAGAACAAACTTTAAGAGAGGTTTCAGTGAGGTTTCAGTGGAGTACAGACTGAAAATCTGATTGAAAAGGTTCAAGAAGTAGGCTACAAGAAATTAATTCAGCAGGAAATTGTAGATGATGTAGACAGATAGAAATTCAATAAGCTTGGCAAGAGAGGGAAAAGCAGGCTGGATCCTAATGGCAGAAGTATATAGGACGAAGCATGGACATATTAAACGTAAAAGAGACTTCTGGCCATATATTTCATCACAATTACCATAAAACAGCACAAGGGATTCTAATAAGAGTTGATTATGCTCCTGTTAAAAGTTCTCATCTTGGGACTCATTTATGCTCTGGCCTCTCCCTTAAAATTTCTCTTCTGGAAATTCTGTAACAAAATTTATCTTATTTTCTATTAAGTTTATTAAATAAGACAATTAAAAATTTTGATCTTATTGCTGGATAAAATAAAATTTTATTTTCCATCTATAGTAATGAATTCTTAAAATGAAGGGAGAATATTTTGTAAATTTTTATTATTGTTTGATTATTATTTATTATTTGCCTGTAAAGGCAAAACTTCTTCTCCCATTCATCATTTTTAAATAGTAAATAATATGGAATTTAACATATTTAGAAGATAAAATGAAATTCAAATAAAGAACAGCATAAAACATTCATCTTGTTATTCTCAAGCATACCCATCTCAGTTATTAAAAAGAGACCATTTCTATTAATATTCTTGTAATCATGCCTTGCCTACCCTTGCCCTGTTGTGCTGGAATGGGAATATATATATGATGGTTATCACTGGATGATTTTGAGAACCTTACTGGGCAGGAAAAATGCACTTTTGGCCAGCAACAGTCTAGCTAGCTCCACCTGGACAGCTTGCCCGCTTTCAAGCCTGACAAAGTGCCATATTATGTTTTCTGTGTCCAGCTAGTTTAAAACTTGAATCTGGGAGCTTATGCCTTGTGTTTATAAGATAGTGGGTCAGCATTCAAGATAAGAATTCACATTATGCATTCCACAATGTGCTGTGTCAGTGCTAAGAGTCCTGAGCTGGTGCATCCTCTAATTATCTTGGGTTCGTGCAAAAGTCGGTCACAGAAGTGAAACTTGTGCAGACAACCCCCTTCTTACTTACTTCGCTCAATCTTATAAATGACACTAACTATCAGCTTTGCTTCCAGAGGTTTTCCAGACCTCTGCTGTTTCTTTTTGGTCTGCCTGTCTTTGTCTGTTATTTTTCTCTAAGTCGACATATTCAAAGCAGAGCCGAAGAATGCAAAGATTATCCACTTCCAAAATCTTCTCTCCATGGACAGACCCATATAGCATCTGCTGATGAATGACAGCTTATTGTTCGTTCTCATTACAGTAACGTGTAAATCTACTGACTGTGACTAGGGAAACTGGGAGCTTGTTTGCCCTATAAACTTCCTCAAGTGCCTGCTGGAGGCACAGTATTTCCCCAATCACCGTGCTTCAGCAGCAATCTCTGAAAATGCAAAACAAACAAATAATCCTAATGCATGTAGCACAATAACAGGCAGGAAGGATATGTTTTAATGTAAATTGAGTTAAAAGTTCTCAGGCTGAATTGCCTGAAGTGGTTAGGAGTTAGCTGATGGTGTGTAATAGCTGCTCAGTCTTTTTGTTGCTTCTTGGTGCAGACAGCATTGATTGGCTGGGCTGATTATAGCCCTGCACGTCAAAAAGCTGCAAGTTGTTCTTAACACCAGAAAATCGGCTCTTGCGTGAACAGGCTTAAGGCATGATAAGCTATATGGTGTAGACATAAATTTTGTGTGCTTGAAATTGAAGTGAACTTTGCTTGTATGACACATCCATGTAGATATGGCCAATAGCTGCTAGAGTCTGTTGCAGCTCATATTTATTGCTTGTAGTTAAAGTAAAAATCAGTGCCATGCGATTTTATTCAATTCAGGGAAAAAAACTAATTGTCCTTCTGCCAAAGTTTAAGTGCTACATTTTTTCATTAGAATTTAACAAATGTTCATCTTAAAATAGACTGACAATGGGTCAAACTGTTCCACTTTATCTGTTATGAACTTAAAATTTATCAAAGCTAGTGCTTGCTCTTCCCAGAGCAATTTGTATTTTCACTCCTGGATTTAACTATCAAATTCTCCTTAGAAACTACTGTTTAACAGCCACAACATCCTAAAATATTTGAAAAAGATCATTGCAACAATCTTCCACTTTCACCTGCCACACACAACATGTTATACGGATGCTTTGGGGCATTATTATTGTTTATAAATCTTTATCTCTAATGCAGAAGTGTAGTCTTTTTAGGGAATATTCTTGAAGCAGATAGCTGCTACCTTGTCCAAGATCTGATATCCTTCTTTATCTTGGCCAGCAATGAACATTCCATGAATGTGTGAATCAAAGTCAGTTTGGAGTGTAAGCTAAATCTTCCTTCTCCTTTTAGATTTGTATTCCACTTCATCACTTGCAGGCCCTCATCTTGAACAGGGACTTTTCTTGCTGTCGTAATATGACTAACGGTAATACTTGAGGAGGTAGGTGCGATCCAGTATGAGAAAGGGTATCTTAATCTTGCCCTCTCGTGGTAAAGTATATTAAATCCAGGATTTAAAAAGTAGACTAAGCATTGATGGGATTAAACATATTACATATCTTTAAGGAAGGCGCATTTATTCTTTAGTGTTTAGAGCTAAGTCCCATGTTGAACTAAATCCAAAAATGAAATGTAGATTCTGGCATATCTAAAAATGTCGATCTGGATCTCTTGGTTCTTGCTTTGATGTGGCAATATTCTTTTAGTGCCTGAACAGTATCTTGGGTAGAGGTGAAAATGTAACACAGAGCCTTTTAATTCCATTGTGTTATTTATAACAATTACCTAAGTCAAATTAGAAGTAAATGGCTACTAATCTTTGTGTGTATGTGTACGCGTGCCCAACAATTCCTAAATGCCACTAGGAAATTAGAGTAATTTTGATATTAAAATGATTACTACCACTTTTGTAATAAACTGATGCGACTTTAGAAGTCTGTCCCTGATATCTTTCATGATTTAGACATCACACAAGCTATAATTGTGCTATTAAAGGAAAGAGAGCTAATCTTTTTGCATTTGAAGTAAGCCCTCATCATCAGACCCGACAAAGCCAGACAGATCAAAAAAGAGTAGAAAAGAGCATTTAAGGAAATTAGTACAAGTGTCAGTTAAAAGGTAAAAATTAATGCACTTATTATTGAAATACAGTTGAAACCTACGTTCTTTTCATTTCTTTGATATTGCTAAAGCATAAAACATTCAATTAACTTTCCATTGTGTTTGGGGGGTAGTGGGGAAAGGCAAAGCATTGTCAGTGAAGTGTTAGGTGTGTAGGTGGTGTATGCCATGCAAAAATGATTAGATATGAGCAGAGGGTACAGCAAAGGCTTTTACTTTGCAGTCGACAAAGCCAGTCACCTCCTTTAGTGTGTTCCAGGACAATGTTCTTGCATGTACACTGCTTTTCCTAAAGATACAGTTCTGAGCCTCTGAGAAGGTAGCATGCATTCCTTTAATCCTTACCAGGAAGTATTTCTTTTCCTGATTATTACTATCTACATCATTGAAACCTGCATGGTTGTGCACCTCTTTCCTAATAAAAAATGAATACAGATAAATTGATAATATTTTGGACCATTGAATAATAGTACTTTGCAACGTAAGTGAAATAGATACGTTTAATTCGTACTTACCCTCAGCCATAAATATGAATTCCCATGGCTGTATTCTTTGATTCTTTGAAAGCTGTTACTAAGAGTGCTGATTTGTAAAAACTGATTTAGGATATTTCAAAATATATCCTTGATTTACAACTGTTATATGTTGGCAACACCGAAGCTGCAAATAATTTGTAGTAATGCAGTAGTTTTCCCATCCTTTGTGCTGTTTAAAGGGAAAGCATCTTCTTTTTTTTTCTCTTTGTTTTTTTAATGAGAGCACTGTAATGATGTAAAATGTATAGAGGGAAAATTTTAAAAATCATACAAAACAGGAATCCCTCTGAACCCATTCAGCTGGGTTGTTAACAAAACCTTTCTAATATATTGATGAAGATGTTTTCTTTCTAATTCCACCATCCCTACATTTTATTTGAATTTCAGTAATATTAAGACGATGCCGTAATGTTCAACATGCTTTAATTAAAAGAAATATTTGCTAATTGGCTTAAAATATCTGTATGATTATTTTTCCATATATTTATGATTTTGCAATAAGAGAACAGCTGCTAAATATTTTCTTACATGCTGATTCCACTTAATCAACATTCTTCTTAATGGAGGCGACAAAAGTTAGAAATTGTGTTTTACAAATGTGTTCCATGAAAACATCAGCATGATGACAAAGTCATGCTCTTTGGGGTACAAATGAGCAGGTTTACCGCAAAACACTTCTACATAGATAGGAGATAAATCTTAGTTTAAAAATCCTTTACAATATTGAGCACCTTCCAAGCCAAATGTGTACTAGCACTTAAAGAAAATATTACCAGTTTTAACACCCAAACTCACTCGATGTTTTGATTATTATTCCTATTAATATGCACATGATAGACGTTAATGCCATACTGACAGATTTAATGCTTTGTAAATGTGCTGAATTAAACTAGAAAGGTAAAAGCAGCCATTACCCTAAGACCTAAAAGAGAGACACTAATCAGCTGGCTTTTTTCCTCCTACCCTTTTTACAGATGGCTGGGAATACAGGTTTTATTTAAAATGCAAGGCTGGAAAAAGCTTAGCCACAGGAAAAAGAAAAGGTCTTGACCCTTAAATATTGATTCCGTTCTATTGATTACAAGAGATGGGGGTGGAGAGACTTTTAAAAAATGTAATCCTAAAAAAAAGCACAAAGCAGATTTAGGTAAAAATCAGCCTGAGCTTTGTTATTTACAGGACTAAAGAGTTACAGAATAAAAGGCAAAGTGGAGGGAGATCAGGGCACACACAGACTTCAGAGCTGATGTTCAGGCCTCATAGAGTCAGAAGCCAAAAGCCCTTGCCTCTCCTAGCAGGAGTGCTCTGTCAGTAGACTATGCTGTCTGTGGAAGCTGGGATATCCAAGATAGGTCAGGATCTACATTTGTAAGTAAGGGTAAACACCCTACTACGGGCAAAGGGGCACGTTGCCAAAGCTTCCTTTCTCTTCAGCCATGCTGAGCGGTAGAGCGAGAAGAAAAAGAGCCCCCCCCAGTCAGTGACAAGTCAGGAGAAAAGGTAACAAAGTTATAATGTTGCGTCTTGAACTGAACTTTGGGAGTGAAGTGGAAAACTGGAAGTTTCGAGGACAAACAGAAAGAAAGGCTATTTAGCATGATATTATCCAAGAGAGGCTTTACTGAAGGCCCTCAAAATCCTAGGGCAAGCGAGTTTATGCAGTACAACTTCTCCGAGAAGCATTAAATCTACATGAATGCTGAAGTGCCTGATTTACTTGAGTAAAAGGCTCTGTAATTCTCATTGTCAAAGAACTGAAGCAATTCTGTAGATTAGTGGGAGGAAGAACTGCTCCCTTGCAATGTGCCAAAGCCACAAAGAATTCGCTGTAGATACGTTGACAAATGGAAACATAAAATAAACACAGAAAAACGTGTAATCCAAGGCAGTAATATATATTTTAACCTAAACCACTGCTATACTCTCAGCGTGTCTACTTAGCTTTTCCACACTCTATAGCCCAGGCTGCTGACAGGACTTTCCCCATTGTTTTGCCAAGAAAGCACAAAATGTGCTAGATTGTTTCTTTGCATAAGTTTCTTATAGACTTATGGAATTCTGCAGATAGACTCTCTTAAAGACATCTAAACTATACAATATTTGTTGAAGGACTTCTAATCAACAAATTCTGATTTGCTAAATGGGCAGATGTTATGGGACCTGGTCTGAAGACCTGCTGTTCTCCTCTGCTGGCTATAATATTCCCATGATCTTTCGTGATGTTTCTTTGCAGGTATCTTCTCCTCACTGTACAAGCCTTCTGTTCACTGACATCGCTGTTACGTGTCTATTCAGTCTCTCCAGAGAGGAGGCCACAAGGTGTGGAGTCAGAAAAGTAAGGGTCAAATACTCTATTCAAGTGAGATAGAGCTAAAAATTGTGCATATAAAGTATATTTCAGTTTTAGAAATCTGTAGTAACTTTTAGAAGTGATCATGAATCTGGACAGTCAATATATCGAGGATACAACCACACAGGAGCTAGGCATGAGTGATCTGGGACAGCATGGTGCTTTGCATGGGGTGATTAAGTCCTACTAAAAAAATAGGGTAAATTAGTCTTCATAGGGTAACACGGTGTAACAGCACTGTATTGCTGCCAGTGACCAACTGTCTTAGATATCTCTACATGGCATTTCAACGTGCCATATAGAAAAATACCCTAAACTATTGTGCTAGGTAGTCTGTTCTCATTACGGTGTGCCTTTACCATTGCTCTTACTTCATTTTTGCTGTCTAAAGACAACTGTGTGTAATATGTTCTCAAATAAGTATTTGGTTAAGAATGGTCCCTGGATTTTAAAAGCCACATTTCTTTCCAAATTATTTTCTTCTAGAGTTTTTATTAGTTGCAGTATCATCAGCTAATTTTGCAGTGATCCACTTCACAGTGCAGCTTTAGTGCTAACAAACATGCAAAAAAAATCTTGGTATAGTATCAAAGAGGAAATCAAATTATTTAGAGATTTTTTTTTTTTTTTTAACCACTGTTTACCTCTGCCTGGTTTCTCCCCCATCAAAAGAAATCTATGAAGTTTTAAAAGACTGATATTTTCCTTTGTATAACAATTCAGAAATAGGACTTTTTTTGTGTGTGCCTACTAAATTAGAACATTCAGGACAGTTGACTTCATCAATAATAAACTCCCTTTGCAGCAGTTAGTGACAAAAAATGTTTCTCAAGGGAAGTAAATATTTACTTACATATTTATAAACTTTCTCAGTGCTTTTTATGAAACTCCTCAGCAGCTCATGCAAAATAAGGCGGTATATTAGAAAATGCACTATATAATAATGGATATTAATCTTTTTCTCTGTTTTACCTGTCTTTTAAAGAACTAAGGTGAGAAAAGTATAAAAGTCATAATGCGAATTGGGGAGCTCCAGAACTTTTTTGGGCTTTACTTGTTTGTTGAGTTTTGGCTGTCATTGTCGTCTCCACACGCAGCCTCGTCTCCGCAGTGTACCTGGGAATCGCGTTTGCTTCAGGTGCAAAACACCCCAGTCCAAAGCCAGGAAGAAACTCTCCTGCCCTGAGGTCAGACTGGTTGGGCTGAGGGCCTGGGTCTACCAACGCAGGCTGTGAAGGGCCAGGTCGGGCGAGGGGCTTCCCAGGACTGAGAGATCTGCGCTCTGCTGTCCCTCCGCCCTGCAGCTCCCACCCGGCTGGAACGAGATGGCTTCCTCGCTTCAGAAGGGCGTCACAAAGATAAAATACATTAAAGACAGCAAAGTACTTAGACATTGCAGCTTTGGAGGGGGAACATGGGATCGTTTAAGCACCTTAGGAACAGAAGTCGATTAATACAGACACAGCTTCGCTTTCTTTGAAGTAAACGTGAAAGGGGAAAAACGCCCTATCCTTAGAAAGAGAAAGGAGTATAAGGTAAGAAAATGAAAGGCTGCTACGATGGTGGCAAAGGCTAGCACGGTATTATTGTAACACCAATGATTAGGAATTAGAGGAGGTCCTACAGTCTAGTTGTATATTACAAACAGAAGTGGAGTTTTTAATGAAACCTTTTAATCTTCAGAGACAATTTATGGGCTTCCTGCTGCCCGGTGCCCAGCCACCCTCTCCCCATAATTTCCCCTGAAGCCTGGCCCTGGCCATGGCTGTCTCCTCACAGCTGTGTGGCACCAGGTGTGGGTGACGGTGTGGGGGCTCAGATGTGATGGCGGTGAGCCTCTCTGCCCCTATCAGCACTGCAGATCACCCCGTATCTTCCTGCTGCCCATGGGGCTCACTCCTGTGCAGGAGGGAAGTCAGGGCACATGCCCCAGCTTGCCATGTTGTGGCATGGGGGAGGCTGTGAGGCCCCTTTGTCCACAAACTGCCTGGAAACCCCACAGGTCTCAACTGGCGTTTCAGGGCAACCCCCATTCCCTCCCAAAGAGTAAACCTTTTTTCTTAGTAGCTTGTTGATGTTCAGAGGGAGAGGGTGCCTCAGCAAGGGCGTGGGCCCTCTCCTTAGGGGCCCTGGTAATCTGCTGGGAGCGGCCTGGCCGTTCCTGGCCACCATGTTGACGTGCAGGCAGCCGGTCAGGCCTCCACCACTGCCTGCAGATTTTGCCTGCCACTGCCCAGTCCTCTGTCACCTGCTCCCTCCCTTTTTTATTTATTTATTTTTAATCACTTGAGGTTGAGGTAGCTCCCCGTGCTTTGGATATGTGCAAGTTTCCAGACCTTTGCCTCAGCAAAGTCCCAGTGCAGGCATCTGTGCTTTTGTGAGTAAACTCTGGAAGATACAACCTGCATTTAAAAATCAGTAGAGTAAATTGATGCCTGCAAAAGTGCTGTATAAATCTATACCCAATAATAACAATAGAAAGCTATTAGTTTAACCATCTAGCCTTCCTTACTGCTTTGCCACCACTATGTTAATAATGATGAGTGGAGTGGCAAGAATAATGGAGCCATTTTTCCTACTGAAATGCACTGAAGGAGTCGATGCTTCTGTAAGAATGGAAAGAAAGATGGTGACTTTTTCCTGGAAAAAAAATGGGCAGGGAGTGAAGCTGGCATTTACTGTGTAAAAATATTCTTCTAGTGAGGTTCATTATTTTCTGTTTCAGTAGGCAGGGAAAGAAGTTCTGTTTGGAGGGAAGACCAGTTAATTGGATATGTTTTTCACAGGCAAAAAGGGGTGGGGCCACTGCTTTAATGTCAACTCATGGTCACATTTTGGTTTAAAAAAAAAGACTCCTAGTAAAGGAATATCAACTCAATACAAAGTTAATATTAAGTAATGTTTGGGTTTTTTTTTAAAGAGATAGAAATGAAGGCAGAGAAAGAAAGGAGAAACTGAAGGGGAACTCATGTTTGGAAAGTTATTTTACAGGAAAGGCAAAACAAGGTGCATGGAGGGTAGATTCTGCAAAAGGACCAGGTGTTTCTGAGCCCTGTTCCTTTCCAAGTGCATTCAGTGCTGTGCACCAAACGAAGTGCAAACAGCACAATAAGAGGTACATAACACATTATGATTTTGTTAGACAGTTCTCTGCTAAAAAAAAAGAAAAAAGTACCAGTGGCCCCAGTCTTGCAGTGGCAATAGAATGCCTGTGCCTTTTGTTTGTATTGTTGTTGTTTGAGGATACTGGCCTAAGATTTCATAAAGTAACCTTGGGCCTCTCGTGTCACTTACCTGCGAGGGCTAGAAGTTCAGGTTCCAGATATCCATGTGTTTATAGGCATGAAGCTGGATCTGTGTAAGGCAGACACTTACATGCATCATATATCCTGAAATCATTGTGCTCTACCCATGCACAAGAGTTGTGTTTTTATGTGTCTTGTTACAATTTCAGGATTACAGAATGTATATTTTCAATATTTAAGTGTCACCCAGAGGCTGCTCTATGTTTTCTGCTCACCCATCCTGCCCAGCCTTACAGACACACTAATTTATGTCCTGATCCATGCTCTGGGAATTAGTGTCATGGCACTGAATAAGATTGTAAAGAAGTAAAATCTTTTTTTTTTTTTTTTAACCTCTGTATGTTGAAGGTACTTATCTTGTTGCATGAATATGGATGATAGTTTCCTATGAATATGGAAAAGACTGGGGAGGGATGGGTCAGTGTTTAACTGCTCTTAACCTTTCCACCAAGTTGACCTTACCACAATATGATGCATAGGAGGGGTCAGGCTTAGCTGATTTTCTGTAGAATGCCATTAGTAATTTTTTGCCACATATGTTTGCCCTAAAGCCTTATTTGCCACCTATATAATTATTAGAAGACTCTTATAATTGTATTTGAAATTCTAAGTTGACACTTATGTCACAGTACCATGGCACAGTATTATGTTTAATTTCTCTTTTGTTCATCTCATTTAATGTACTGAAGAATTATACTCAAAAGAAGATCCCACACACTTCTTTTCCTTACTGTTACCAGCTACGTGTTCCTCCCCTACCTGCTAGAACCATCAATTTCATTAAAAAAAGAAAAGAAGAAAAAAAGCATGTATAGGTTTGCATGCTTAAAATATAAAGTGGGTAAACATCTCATTTCATATGTTGTTTTCTGAAGCTGAAGTAATAGGACATTTATATTTCCCTGATAGGTAGAACTAATAACCCAGTAGTATTACAGGATGATGATGCTAAATTAATCATGACTGACATACATAGTGCACTATCTGAGCTGTTTGGCCCAAATTATGTTCACTTGATCCTTGTACAGAGCAAACTCTCTTTCAATTAGCTTCCTCCTCCACCCTGGCAGACTTGCTTGGGTGTCTCCTGCAGTGCTCCCTTTCATCCCAGAACCCATGGGTGAGGCTCCTTAGTGTGAAGACTCATGAGGTGGTGTTAAATAGCAGGTGACACCCGGGCTGCATGTTCATTCTCACTGGCCCTACCTTGGAATGGAAACTCCTGGTGCAGCCATGAAGTGGTTGTCTATGAACAGTTATAATAGGGTCACACTGTGTGGAAATGGGATAGGATGATCATCTGGGCTCCTCAGGTGATGTTGGTTTTAGGTCTCCATATGGTTATACCTGATCTCTCGTGAAATCTTGGAAATTCATAGCAGCGTTCAGTGCCAATGGGGAGGGTGATCTGGATTGCTTTCAGATAAGACTGTAGAGTGGAAAATGTACTTGGATTTAATGCAGGAGGAATGTTGCTGTAGTTTTTTGGGTTTGTGTTGGGGTTTTTTATTTTATTATTTAATTTCAAGTTTTCTAGTGGGTTTTGGAAGCAGAGGAATGTAATATGAAGTCACAAAGAGTAAGCACTATTCAGCCACTATAAAAGGAGTGGAAATGGACCTTTTCTTATTAGTCACTTTCTACTTAGCCACATCTTTTGGAACAGCTGAAAACTTCCATCCACCTGCTGCAGATTACTATCTGGATTAACTGTTCCAGTTTGAGTCAGTTTTACTGTGGCAGCAATCCTGGTTTACCACTGTTCTTCATCTGTCGTTCTCTAAATATTTAAGTTTTGCACCAAATTTGTCAACCAGTAGATATTTTACACTCTTTTTAGTGATTGAAAACTGATGTACCAAGAATGTAATCTAGTTTTCCAGAGAAGATGAGTAAGCACAGAAAGGTCTGATTGGTTTATTGGGCTCATGTGGTTAAGGTGTGCCAATTTCTGTAGCCAGGAGCAATGCAAAGGAGTGGTTAGCAACAGATGTGTCTGTCTCTGCTTTCTAGCCTAATAGATGAGGTTTCCAGTTGTATTAAAGTAGCAGAATTTTACAGAAGTCTGGGTTGGAACTGAAATTTACAGATTGAGATCCACAGTAGGATTTTGTTTGCCTGTGAGCAACTATAAATACAGTGGACATAAGTGGATACTTTTGTGCAGCAGTGTCTTTGAAGTCAAACCCACATGTTTGAACAGTTGGCTTTTTGCAGGTTAAGCGTAAGTCTGGTTATGTTATATTTTTATTACTTAGCATTGCAGTAGTAGCAAGGTACTTAGCTCAGTATTGTTATTTTTGTTTATGCTATGCACTTCCAAGATAATTCAATTAAGATAATTTTGTCATTGTGTTAATTACTGTGGACACGTATTGCATAATACAGAATACTTTCTGAGTAAATTAGCTCCATGCTGCTGTGACTATCCTCTCCTGTTTCACTTAAAGGTTATCAGTTACTACATGGTATGCAGAGTAGACATATCCGCAGATGCTGTCCTGCAGAGTTTATGGTTTAAACATGCAAAACAGGTGAAGAGTAGGAAAAGAGAGAGTTTCCCATGATCTAAAATCAGTCAGGGATGATGTGCACAGCCTGCAGGATATAATCACTGCTCCATCCATATTGCTGTCCCTTTGGAAGAGCAGTCTAGCATAGATTAAGATACTTACACTCACGCAAAAGGGTTTGTTTTTTTTTTTATTATTATTGTAAAGTAAATGTCAGGTATTCCATCTGCCCCTCAACATAACCATCATTAAT
Source organism: Gymnogyps californianus (assembly GCF_018139145.2). NCBI lineage: Eukaryota > Metazoa > Chordata > Aves > Accipitriformes > Cathartidae > Gymnogyps > Gymnogyps californianus. The sequence continues at coordinate 56,231,432 of NC_059475.1, forward strand.
TAGCTGATTTCTTTTAGACATTGCAGCAGAGGTGGATTTTTAAGGATAGATTTCAAACAAGTGAGGACAATCGCCTGACAGCTCAGTTCAGGGAGGGCACCCCATGTGTGAGGGGCAGGGTGGAGCTGTGTGTGAGAGAAGCCAACAAACAGTGGAGAAGATTGGTGGTGGTGGTGGATTAGAAGAAAGTGTGTGTATGAAAGAGAGAAAGAGAAATGCAATTAGAGACAAGAACAGACAAATAAAGAAGGGTGGAGTTTTGAAGAGCCTTGAAGCTGAGGACAAGAAGCATGAACTTGCTGTTATGAAACCAGGAGGGATTGAAAGGAGGATGAGTGATGTGGTCAGAGCAGACAAGGCATATAACCCTCAACTTGGGGGGGGGGGAGGAATTAATGATGTGCTATCTCTTGATAAGCTCAGAAAGCACAAACTGGCAGAACAACCTCTGCTTCCAAAACCTTTTAGAAGCTGAACAATTTCTGAGGAAGAAAAGAGAAGAGAGATGGCATCCAAAATAGCACATTAAAAAAAAAAAAAAATCTGAGCAAGGGCATTTGCAGTGCTAAAGCAGAATGTTAATTGAAATCCTACTGTGCCAACAGGAACATTGGAAAGAGACCAGTCAGGATTAGACTAATTAAGATGTCTTTAAAAGAAAGCGGAAAAAAAAAATCTACTGAAAAACTGAACAGGTTGGATTGTCTTAAAGAGGAATTTACCAAATACACAGAGAATTCTTAAAGAATTTGTAAAGCGTGTCCATCTTGCAAAACATAAATTGAAGTAGACTGGAATGTTGACATGGTTAAAGAAAAGTTGCCTTCTAAGTATCTTCGGGAGCTGACGTCCGGGAATGTGCTGAATAGTAGCTCTTTGTCCCCTGCATCTTTATTTTGAGGAGAGATGGTAATGGCTGCTTTAAAGAAGATGGTGGCTTCTGTATAACTGTATGATATGTAGTGGGTTTCTCTGACATAAAATACTTAAGACTCAGCACCCCCCTTCCTTGTCTTCACTTGCTCCCATTTGGCTTTGTGTGCCTGGCTGTGGAAAGGGGCAAAAGGAGGTTCATTCTCGAGCTGGTGAATGGAATTTCCTCTTTTATTGAGGTAAGGATATTGTCTAAGGTGACCTTGTCACAACTGTGATTGATAGCGAGGAGATATCCTTCTTTCTGAGCTTTCACTACACAGTGCTCTCGGGCAGCACAGAAGTGCTTATGTGGCACTAGAACATGAGCAGTAAAGATGGAGATAGTGTTTCTAGGACTTTGCTAGGACTAGTGCGGTGTGGGACACAGGGATATGAGTCTGAGATCATTGGTAGAAGCAGTTTTTGCCAGGCAGCTTCCACAACCGGAGTTGATGACCCTCATCCAAGTCTCCTACAGCCCTTGGGAAGATACCCATCGCTCCTGACATTACAGAGCGATAATGGCATTTGACAGAAGAAACCATGAATATTTTAATCCTTTAAAAGGAGTAAGGAGTATGTCTAGTGTTGAGTCAAGCTGTTTGAATTATTCAGTGTGAATAAGTGAGCCAATTTATTGGACCTTTTCCTTGTTCGCAGATCACTCACAACCTCATCCTTCTCTCCATGACCTGAGTTGCTTTTCTCAAGTGTTCCGCAAATAGTTTATACAAATGTCAGCCAATGGAACTTGTGATCTCTTTCCTTCAACCATTATTAGATGTTAGCCTTGCATCATTTTCCAAATTATTGCTTTTCTGTGGTTGGATGGCAGGACTTTTAAAGTGGAAAAAATGAAATAATGAATCTTGAATAAATATACTTCTATGCAAATACTGTTTCGTACAAAATTTCAAATATGTCTATTTGTGCAAAAAGCAGCCGTTATCTATATAATTGTAAGAACAAATAAGCTCTTAGCTGACAGGTGGATTTTAATGGGGCTTGAATTGTGTCATAGCCCAACAGGAGCCTTCTCAGGAGTGAAGGTCTCATGTTGGCCAGATCCACTTGTGCTTAGCCCTGAAAATGTCTCGGCTATTCAGAAAAGCACAACATCTAATGTACACTTACTGTGTTCAGCAATAGTTTTAAAACCTGGCTGCGTATTTTGTTGGAGCTGAACAATTGCAAATTTGATGAAGAGTGAATATGAAAGGTATTAATATGATTAAATCAAAGAGAACTCTAAGGAATGTTTCAGAGCCTTGATTTTATACTATTCAACTTGCTTGAGTTTTGCACTGGTGTATTTATTTATTTACCAAAACCACGGTCTTTCTACAAAAGTACTCTCTGTAATGACATTCTTGGGAGGCCTGCAGCTTGTCTCACATTTGTACATTTATGAAGTCAACCCAAACAAGTACGCCTTTCAGTGTAAAATCTACATATTGATATAGTACCTTTCTTAACATCTGATATGAAACTACACACAATAGGAAAGCCAGAATCTTTCTAGAAAATAGCACAGACAGTAAATCCCATTCGAAGCCATTTATCTAAGCAAAATGGAGTGTACAAGGTACTAAACTAGCCTGACAACCTGTATTTAGTGTAATGATTTATTTGCTCTTTGGCAAGCTCTAACCATTTACTATTAACTATTGCAGAGGAAAGGTAAGGTTATTATTACCTCATAAAGTAAATAGTGATACTTAACAAAACAGAACATCTGCCCCCCTTATTAAAATATTTTGACAGATTTAAACTGGTTAACATTTAATCTCATTTGTTAATTATGGGAAGCAATAATATGTGTTCTGAAGACAAAAAAATAAATATTTTTGTGATTAGGAAACTTGTTACACTCCAACAATAATTTTTTTTTCTCAGGGTTCTTTTCTTAATCTGAAAATAATGTAGACATTACTTTGGCATTCTTGTAAATACTGAGGCTACTTGGAACTAAGCCTACTAGTTTTAGATGGCTTAAAAACCCAACCCTTATTTATCTTACTGGCATATAAAAAAGGGAAATATAAAAACAATTTTATATGCTTAGCAAAACAGATTGATATATAGGAATCTAAGGGGATAGGCCACAGTGTTTTCCTGTTCTGAGAATATAATCAGAGTGCTTCACTACTGGATATTTAAAGACTTTTTTTTTTAAAGAGAGCCTGAAAATGTCCTATTTGTATGTTTTAAGGGCTGAGGACAAAAATTGAAAACTAGCCCAGTTAAAAGAAAATCGTTAGTTTTCAGCCGGATCTGTTATTTGGTCTAGTCCACTACACGGCCACATGACCACAAGCGGGTTGCCCCAAGAGGGGAGGCAGGAGCAGGCAGACAAGAATAGGCAGACGAGAACAGCCAGACCTTCCTGGTCTGTGACTCTGTGGATTCACACTTGATTGAAATGACTCTGTAACTGTGGCTTGAGATGGGGATTCCAGAAACTTGAGCTAGGCTGTGCTTTTGTAACTTAAGATGCTGTACCTCTTTGGCAAGTAACTCGCTGCTCTACACTTTTTCTGCCTTTCTTCCCTCACGCTAAATGTTTTTCTTGTCTACGTAGGAAAGTTTTTAGCAGTAGGGTTTTTTCTCTTACCACATTTGCACAGTATCCAGAGTAGTGAGGGCTATCAGTGTGGAACACAGACTCAGAAAATTTGGATGTGACTTTGTGTAAGTGGAATTAGTCTGCTTTGCACCAGCTTCATCATTACATGTGGTAGAATGTCCGAAATCTCTATGCTCATCAACTTTGTTTTATATAGCACTTTTTCTACAATGTGTCAAAAGCATTTTAAAGAACAATAGCTACTGAGTTGAATAATCAATTATAGATAATAATACAGTACAGTACAGATAGCACAAAGTGTATAATTATAGTATTTGATTTGGTTCTGTTAGAAGTCAGTGGCAATTTAATGTTCACATCATCAGTGGAAGCAGGAAGCCCGCTGTAGATAAATGCTCAGCATAGAGTTAGTTGTGAACTGTGTATCAGCAGTTCACAAATGTCCCGTAAAATTTCAGCTTAAGCTGGATCTTTCTGTGTTGAGTCCTGCCTCAGAGATGATCTAGAACAGTCTAAGGTAATATTAGTTTATCCTTTTTCAATTTAAGTATTGACTTTCTGGCCTCTCTGTGGGCTGAATCTATATTTAAAATGTCATCTAAGGTCTGTCATTACAACCTGGAGTATAATCTATTCAGTGGACTTCACGAGTTTTTATACAAATATTCACAAGCAAATTGCAATTTTTTCAACATTTATTCCATTCTTAGAAATTAATGAAAGCAGCTTTTCCTAAGCAGTCCTCCCCACCCTTTTCTTTTAACCTGAAACTTACAACTAATCCCTAATACACAGAAATGTAAAATATATAGCTTAGTTGTGACTGGTGATGTGATTTTCATGGCCTTGTTTGTACTTCAGCTGGATAAGTGAAAGCCTTTTAATCTGCTTTCTGCTGCAAGGATTTTGGAAAGTGTGGTTTTTAAATTGTATCTCAGTGAATTGTAGAACATAGAAGCTGAAGATTCACTGTCCCTGAACATTTGAGCTAATAAATCTTGATTGTGTGACTACTGTGAGAAGAGGTCTGGAGAGTGTTTATGTCTAGATTTAAATGAGTATTCATATGATTTTATTCATTATTCTCTCCACACAATTAGTGAGTTTTCAGAGTATAATCTGAGAGTCTTTCCTTTCTGTGTGTTTTTTGTGCTGTTCTGGTTTTTTTTATGTCTATTTTTGTATTCCATGTATATTTTTCATGGTCTATCTTGATTCTGCTCACACGTCCAACCTCTCTTTGTGACCTTTCTGACAAGATCTTGTGACTAAAAGCAATAGGACCAATAGTCATGGACAGGATTGGACCCATAAATTGTACATATTCCATCCAATTTGTCTCAATCTCCAGATTAGTCCTCCAAGTCATGATCTCATCTTTGCTTGAATGAGGTCTTGAGTATTTCCTTCTTTGTTTTAGCCTGAAGCAGTTGTGACACTCAGGACCCCAAGAGGTCATTTTCTAAAATATAAGACTTGATCCTTTTAATTATTTCTGTTTATTCCACATACAGATTTGTTTTTTTTAATCTAGGCCTCGCATAAGCATAGAAGTATATATATATTCTGTGAACCTGTTTTCTTAGTTGCTTTCATCTTGTGGTTTCTTCACTTCTGTGTAAGATTAAGCTGCTTTCTCTGTGCATGGATTTTTGAAACTGCTTTAAATATCTGTCAAAGTCATATCTCCTCTGTATAAAGTGTCCAGGTGAGCTCTTATAATCAAGTTTTAAGAGAGAGGTAGGTTAAGAACTTACGCTCTGTCAGGTGTGTGGGAAGTGGTGGAAGAACAGAAGCTGGCCACTTAGTACAGCACACAGAAATATGTAGCAGTTACTATCTGCATTGTAAGCTTTAGATCTAGCCTTACAGATAATAAAAACTTCAAAATATTAACCCTTCCAATGCTCCCAGGCTATTACTCAATCTTTTCTCCCACTTTATTTTAAAAAAATTTTTTTTCCTCCCACACTTTGGTTTTTACAAAAAAATAGACATTCCCATCCTAAGTAATTACCACCCTTCTTTTACAGCCTTACAGCTCCATAAGATGAGCTATTGTGCTAAATAATTAGCACATGCCATTCAGAATATTATAAGAATTATATGCAACATCAAGCAGGAACTATACACTGACACATGACCATATTTTCCATGAAGCTGCACTAAACAGAAATTAGGTATTAGCAACAGGTGCATTTAAAACAAGTTATTAATTGTTAAGGGGAAAAAAGAGAGAACAGTGTCATATTCACCCATTAACACAGTAAAGCATTTTAAAGTTTGCAATGGTTTGAACCATGACCTCTTTGAACATATCCTTTGTTCATTTGCATACACAAACATTAATCTTGTACTTGAACACAAAAATGCATTTCCATAAAAACTACATCGTGATTTATAATTTATTAAGTAATTGTGGCTGAGATGTTATTGGAAACAAAGAAAACAACTATATTTAAATGCCAGGCTCTAAGGGAATATAATACATAGCAACTTTTTAAAAAGGAAGAGGAAATCTTTTCCTTCTAGCATGTCACTAATTAATACAGATTTTCTTTTTGATATATTTATTTTTTCATGGAATTTTGTGCTCTGAGATGAGCTATACTACAATATACTGGAGACTCTGGAGATTATATTATCTGCTTAAATAGTGGGTAAAAGATTATCACAAAAAATATCCTTACATTGCCCAGCTAACGTGCTAGGTCAAGCCTATTAGAAGATTTCTGCAGGGTATACCTTACTTGTGGATCCCAGTTGAAGATGGGCACTGAGCCATGCAGATTGGAGTAATTTTGGCATTTGAAAACTGAGAACTCAATGCACTGAGGGAAGCTAAGGTGATTGGAAAGGTCTCCGGTGAATTCAGGCAGCAGATGAGCAGGGAGATTTTACATTTCAGTTTTGGGATGAGATGCCTAAAGCACCAGTTTGATGGCATTGGAAATAGTAGTAGGGGTTTTTTTATGAAATTAAGCCCTTTGTGTGTGTCCAGGTCCTCTAGCCATTCCTGCCTGTACAGAGCATAGGACTTGGCTAAGGTAGTTTCAGCTGCATCCTGGGATCTCCAGAACATCCTTGTAGCAGAAATCCACCTCCTAGTTTCCCTTGGTGTTCCAAGCACAAGTTATTACTGGGAGATAAGGAACAGCTTCAAAATGTCTCAGGGAAAGACCCTAGGCCTTATTTACTTTGAACTTATTCCTTGTGTTCTTCTCCTCCTTAGCAGCCTCCAGTCTCAATTTTTATCTAATGCTGGGTTATTTCATAGACTCTCTTGCTCTTCCAGTAGGTTTAGCATTTGTTCAATCTGTATTTGAATCGACTCTATTTGAATTGTCCTGCAGGCTGCAAGGCATACAGTCCATTGAGAACAGAGGAGGGAGAGACCTGGAGCCAGCTTTGTGTTCAGAGCCACTTCAAAGCTTTTCAATTCTGTAGGCAAAATTTAAAGGGATAAAGAACTATAGTCCCAGCTGGGTTTTTTCTTCTGTCAGGAGGAGTAACAGTAAGAGATAGAGCTGGGAGTAGAACTCGGGCCAGTCATGCTTGCTGCTGCTGGAGGGGAGAGCACTGTAGAGGAGGGCTGATCTCAGCAGCAGCCTTTTCTCTTCTCCTGCACTAGTGGTCCTGACCTTGGACACATTTTGAGCCAGTCCTCAGAGGTAACTGGCCTGGATTCCAGGGATCTGGCTAAAGCAAAAAACCGCAAGTCTTCATCAGTATCTTTTGTGCTTATAACTGTTTCTTGCAGTCACTTGTAAAGACAAGCTTGATCCCAGGGTTGAAATAGTCTGTAGAGGTTCTGTGATCAAAATATTTACGGAGCTGCTGAACTCCGAAGAGGTCTTTGTTGAGCATGTACAAAATGTAGTTGTATTAAAGGCTTAGTAAGTGACCAAATGTAGAAAAATTTCCACAGTTGTACCATAAGATGCAGCAGTGACGAAAGAAAGCCGCCACCCTGAATAATACACTATGTGAAGCAGATGGCAAATAAAGAATATTTCAACCCAAAAGACTAAAATTTGGCAAGATTTTGTAACTAACTTTGTATGTTGTCTTACCTTAAATCACCAGCCTCACCTCTAGTTGTGGCTATAGGTGGTCTCTGACCTTGGCACATTATGCATGTCACAGGCTGTGGATTGAGGCAGGATTTGCATCCTCAGCAGTAAACTGCAAGCACATAAGTTCTGTGGTGGATCAAACACATTATTCTTTAAATTATCCTGCTGAACTATTAAGCTAGAAATGAGGTTTAAATAGTTCTAGGTGTTTGGTGAAGTTAATATTACTTTATAATTTTCTTTTGATAACACCTTTCTAGGCCTTCCAGAAAGCTGAAATTTGTTTGATTATTAGAAGTTAATTTTGGGCATATATTCTGTTTAAATTTCTTTGGGGGCTGGGAGGAAGCTGTCTAGAAGGCAAATGAAACTAAATTATAACTTGTTGTAAGAGTGGCAAACCACATCTCAAGCCCATGAAGTTTCAGATGGATTTATTGATACTTTGAAAAATATGTAAAAATAAATAATCAGCTGTCACTCTCCATATATATGCTCTGTTTTCTTTAACATTCTTATGTCAGATTCTATAAACTCCAGCAAGAGTCTCTGTATGCTATGTACAGCTTGGCAGCTTTAATGACACACATTAAGACTTTTGGCAAAAAGTGTTTTGAAAGCCCCAATATAACAAATCGTTTGGATTTTTTGGAATAAAGTGGTTCAAGGTGGCAAATTCCATGGCAAACATGTTTTCCAGAGGGCTGGGCAAGCAGCTGCAGGCCAGCCTGCTTCTGCTCTGTATAAAACTCCATGGTGAAAACATCTTTCAGTAGTAAGGAAGTTGATACAGTAAATCAATTTACTCTGTCTACATATACAGTTATAGTCTTTCAGAGCAGTATTTTTTTAATGAATATTTAATATGGAATTACTATTTTCTGGTTTTATTTTCCTCCCCATCTCCTAGTTTTTAAGCTCCAAGAGGACTTTATCTCTAAAACAGATTCTGACCATGGTTATGCTTGTGCAAAATTCCATAAACGACAGAAAAGCTTTTTCTGAATCATTGGCTGTGTGCTTGAAATCAGAGCTGGACTTGTTAGTCATACAATAATAAGGATGTTGAAGAAGCCACGTATACTGAAAAAAATCAAATTTATAGATGACTCTTAGCTATGCTCATTCTTGCTGCCAGGTGATGTGTGGATCTGTGCTGAAGGACAATAGTTTGAAAATTTGGGTGAAAATTTTTGCTTGTGATTTACATTTATAAGATCAGTTTTGCTCACATACATGTTTACAAATTCCTTTTTAAGTCACAACAGAGAATCCCATTGTGAAATCTATCTTTAATGTTGAATTAATATTAACTATGCTTAGTGTCTGGAAAAAAATTGAGTGAGCATACCTTCTAGAACAATCTTTGCATTGTTTGACAGCTGAAAGCATAAAAATACTTTTAAATATGTTAGTCTGTAACTGCAACAGTAGTTCCTGATGCTGTAATATAACATTAATAATTAAACCTAAAAATAACTACATAAAATTTTTAAATTCATGTCTCAAGTTATGACAAAATTTGTTATGTAAGAGGTTGTCTATAACGTAACTACCTGGCCTGATATTCAAATCATTCCTTTTATTCTCCCAATGTTCCTTGTCTTAAATTAAGTTGGCGGTCTTCAGCATCTTGTTCTGAACATAGCTGAGCCGGCTGAAGAGATTACCACCTCTGCCTTTCCTCCATCTGTTTGCCATAGGTCCCGCAACAGAAGTTACCACTACTTCAGTCCATTGCATAAATTTTTTTTGTGTATTCCTCCCTAACCTACATTAGTCAAAATCAGCTGTGTTTGAAAAGCCCTACTCCCTATCATTTTGACAGAAGAGGAATTAGAGGGCAGCTACACGTGCAGTTACGCTGGCAAATCTGAGGGAGTGCTAATCTCTCCTTATCTCAGCTGCACTGTGATGCAGCCATAACTGTAAAATTGCTAGGCTAGATAGTATTGCCAAGTCCAAGCATTGGCAAAAATTGGGAGTTTGACTCAAAATTCATGAGACTTAAAAAAGCAATACATTTGAAACTCTTTTTATTTGCCTTGTGCTTTTTGGAAAAGGCAGAGTTCACATTTCTAATCTTTCTTTAGTGATTCCGAGGGCTAGGAGTTAGTTCTGTTTTAAAATAGGCTGAGGTGCAATAGTTGATGATTTGATTCCAGCCACTGTAGGTCAGACAGAAACATCACCAAAGTCTGAGAGCTGACATTAAATCGCTCAGGTGTGCAGCATAGGGGGACAAAGCATTCAAGGTGAAATTCTGAGGTTGCTCTGTCCTGTTAAAAGATCTAGAATGATCTTATAAGCTCCTAAAATTGCTATTTCTTTGGGAACAAGGTCTTTCCACAGGAGTCATTATAGAATGAGGACTTCTGAGGACGTCTTTGCAAGCCAGATGGTACCAAGGACAGAAAGAGCCCAGGGAGGGAAACGTTGGAGTATGCAGTGTGATGACAGTTTAGCAGATTATAGTACAGCCTCAAGCTGCTAAAGTGGTTGGTGCCTCTAAGGTGATCTAGGTTAGACTATGGTACAGAAGCAACATACTTCAAGTTATCCAGATTCCTTCTGGGCTCTGATTTCCTCAATCTCTGTGCTGGCTCAGCAGAGTTTTTGTGTACTGCTTTAGCAGAATGAAAAAAAAAATTAGAAGAGATGAGACAGAAAGGCAGCTGTGCTGAAATACTCTTAAGTTTTGAAGTTGTTCAGCTCTGTTTTTTTAAGGCCAGCATCTCTTTACATATGCATATGTAGTTACACTCATGAAGTTGTACTCTGAGAGATATGTATGACATAGGCCACCCTGAGGGAGGTATTTTCCTCTTGGGAAATTTCTCTCCTTCAGAGAAAGAAAAGCAAGCATGGACAGAGGCAGGGAATGGGTAGTTAAAGGCAACAGTGAAACACATTCTGCTAAAATTGTGATTCTTCTCAGAGCTCCAGCAAAACCCATTCTCGGATCACGTTCTGCAGCCAAACTGCATCTCGCACAAATATGTTTGGCTTTGTTTGTAAACTGCCCTGCTCCGACGCACTAAGAGCGGTCTTAGTTGGGGCTGCCAATCAAAACCAAAGGAAGTCTTCCTAACCAGGAACTGCTTAACATCTCTTCTCAAAGGTCAGACTAGCTTTTCTGGGACCACGCTGTTTGAGGAATGAGAATCAATTTAAGTTTGATATATTTGGAAAGAATATGTGCTTCTGCAGGCCAGTATAGATACACCGCAGACCACCTACTTGAATCCTTTGCCTAGTAGCTTGCAGCTGCATAGCCCCACTTTTGGCCTGGTATGAAGGGAGGAGCTGAACAAAGATGGGTCAAATTTTAGAAGAAACTGAATGCATGGAGGTACCTGAAGTTTAAATGTGTGGGCCTCAGACAAAATTAAGTTAGGAAAATACTACAACTTCAGCATTTTTAAGAGCTTTGACTGCTGTGTTACTGGGGTTACATGTAGGAAGTATTTTTCTCTGTGATTATATGGATTCCATTTTGCAAAGTTTTTATCTGCAATGTAAAAATCTAGTGTAAAGGTGCAGGTCCCTAAGTATGGCCGAGTTCTTTTATTTGTATACAGTGCAGTTTATAACAACCACATTTAAATTCTTACCTTGGACTATGATCTGCATGAATACAAAAGTAAGAATTAGGAGTTAGATCTACATTTGTGCCTGGATAATACAGAACAACTGGTGTTACAATTGCGGTAGAGATATTCCCAGCTATGGATGCTCCTGAAATCAATGACCAGTATCACAATTCAGGCTTTCTTTTCACTTATTACATAGGCAGCTTACTTTTTAATTTGGTTGATGGATTTGCTAGTGAGAGAGACCAAGCCAAGGTGGAACAGTAATGACTACATACGTTTGCAGTGCAGACAGTTAAAAATGAACAGCTTAGCCGAGAGACAATACCTGGTGTTCTGCTAAGACTTACCTAGTTATCATTAAGCTTGCAGTGACCATATAAGTTGTAATATTTAAACATAGTATTTTTGATCAGCAGCATCTTTTTAAGAGCTGTTTAGGAAAAGCAACAATTCTGCATAACTTGAGCTGTATTATTTTGATTGTTAAACACAGCTATTTTGGTTGTTAAATAGAGATTTTTTTGGTTGTGTCACACAGCTCCCATGAGAATCCTTGTAGAAACTGATGTTCAGAGGTGCTGAGTAGGTGTCTGAAGTGTCAAGCTACATATTGATATAGCCATCTCATTTTAACTAAAAACTAAAGGAAAGAAAGTCTGATATATTATAAATGTCATTATGCATTAATGATAATTTTGGTTCTGCATTTAAATAATATGTGTTGGACAGCTAAAAGTAGATCTTTGTAGAACAACATTTCTCCTCAAGTTGAAAGTTTGTAGTGGAAGGGGCAAATTTTACACTGTAATTATAAACCTCTGAAAGCAGGGATTGTAAGGGAAATGCTGACAGACTCTTTACTACTATGTCACTAACAGAAACTATATAATACATGCATTTAATTGGATAGTTAATAAATATTGCTCATTTTTCAAGAGATTCTAGAGTCATACACACAGTGAAGTGACTTTGAACAAGAAAAGATGTACAGGATGAATAGAGTTTTTATTATCTACTGAAAATACAGAGAACAAAGAGAGAAGGCTATTAATAATTCTGTGTATGTGATATATAAACGTGATAAGCAGAATTAATGCAATAATAAATATATATTTACTGATACACATTCTTTCCTCTGAAGTGTTAGTCAATATGTAACGAGAGGGTTGGTGCATTTTGTAATAAATTCATGGTTGAAGTTAATTGTGTTGTATTTATAGCCCATAGAGGTGGTTCTCATTTTAGATCAGGACTTTCCTTGGTAATGTACTAATAACCACAGGTTCCAAGAAGCTAAACTGAGACAAATACAGAAGAATTCAAAACAAAACATGCAGGGGTTCTACATAAAAGTCACTGAGCGGAACAGACAAACTCCTTAAGATAGAAGAGAGGCACGCATGCGTAGAAGGGAGGGATTGTACTTACTTTCAGCTATTTTTACTTTGCTTTATCCTTTTCCACTTTGGAATAGTGTATTCTGGGCATTCTGAATTTGCGTTAATGTATGTATCGTATGTTATTAGATCCTGATCCACTGTCCATTTGAACTTCAGGTGAGACAGAGAAATTGTAAAAGAACGTATTTTCTCTTTGCCAAGAAGAAACATATTTCAGTATTGGAATTAGTTGGTAACTGGAAGTTAGATGCAGTCTCATGAACCTGGTATATATCTGTTCTCTGCATCTTGTTTTAAATTTAATGTCTTCCCCAAATATATTAAAACAGAACTTAGAAAGACATATGCCCTTGCTTGCAGAACTGACTCTGCCCTGGGCTTCTGCTTTGATTGCTTCTCACAATATGTTTCTTGCTCCATTCTGAAGAAATACAACGGATATTGCCCGACTGGCAGAATTCCAGTAGCTGCATATGTGCTGGGCAGCCTTCTTCTGTCATCCAGAGTACAGTTTTGCTTGTGGTCTGTGGGGAAATATTGCAATAAACTGATACAGTCTCATGGCTGAATTCCTATCGTGTTACTCATTTTATTCAGGCAAAATGCCAGTTTACTTGAGTGGGAATTATGCCTGAGTGGGAACCAAGTATAAGGACTTTAAGGTTTTGTGTTTGGAGAGTAGAACAAGGCATTAAGCCATAGAGATATACTTTGCTGTTCATTAAAGGAGGCTTTTTTATTTTATTTTTTCAGTGAAATTCCTCCACTATTCAAAAGGGAATGTAAATAAATGAGTAATTTTTTCGTTGTTAATGGTAATTTCCATGAATTACAATGGAAAGGAAGATATCTCAGAGAATGACAAAAGAAAACCTGAATTGGAGAAAATCCCACTAACAATGTTGATATTGTCACGAAAAAAGTTTCCTTTCCTTGAGCAATCCTAATTTTAAATTTATCCCTGTGAGGAAACCCACGTATCTAAGTTACACACTGTTTAATTCTGTTTTATGCAAGCATAGTATGCTTTAGACTTTTTAATTTAAATATTTCAAAGAACCAATTTATGGCAGAGGTGTTACTTTCCTTCTTAAGTACATATTATGCATTTTTTATTACGATTTTGCTACAGCCAAATGTCTTAAAAGCCTGATTCACAAACCACTTCACTGCTCTTCAAGAATGAAAAACAAAGAGTATACACTCAGAACGTGACTTACCTTTTGAAATTAGAAATTAGAGTAATTTAGACCTGGCTCTTATTTTTAGGTTTCAGAGTATTTTGGCATTTAGTTTATTTGGTTTGATGATTATCATTTGATGTAGCTGTGGTTATTTAAAAATGCTGTCTCCATGACAGCCTTGTAAATGAACCTTTTGACTCATACATGCTCCCTTTCTTTTAAAAATAAATCTTATTCACAGAAAAAGCTTGCAAGTGAAAATATATACAATTTCTTTTACTGTGGGAATACCATGTGGCTTAACCCATGGTTACTGTTGAGCAAAAGTGATTCTGGCACTGAATATTTCCACGTGATTCAGGGAGAAAATTGATCCATTGAGTGATGGTCCCCAAAACTGACGCACCTTAGGAAATAGAAATGTTTTTGTAGAAGAACTGCGAAGGTTCAGAGGAACATCACTCTCTGTTACCAGCCAAGTTTGGGATTTGCTGTTCGTGACTGAGCACTCACAGTTCTCCTGGAAAAAATTGGTCATGCTGGATGGGACTGGCTTGAATCCTGAACTTCAGCTAAGCAGCTCTCTTGTAGATTTGTCACCCAGGATGCCAGCCTGAGTATTTCTAAATCTCTCTGGTCCAATATCCTATCTCTAACTGGCAGCAGCTGCACCAGTGGAGGTTATAAGGAACTCCAGGACAGCAGTGTAATCCAAAACTTGTTAGGCCTTATGTAGATAGCAATATAAATTTTGTGTTTAGAGAACAGGAAACCCAAGTTGAACTTTGCCTTCAGGACACGCTACACTAGTCATGTGCTTGTCTCCACCAACATGTATAATCTGCTAATTGGCTCACGTTAACCGAGGCATACTAACATTACACTTTAGACAAGGCCTTCCAGTTGATTCATATCCAGCAGTCTGATGAAGTGTACTGATTGTTTTAATTGGATACTGAATATTTTATCTGATATTAAGTATATTTCTATCCATGTACATTTATAATTAACTTATTTTAATCCTGCCAAACTGCTGTTTTCAGGGGGAAGAGTTGGGTTTTTTTCCTGGCATTGGAATTGCAGTTATCAGTTTAAAATTTGTTTTTGTTTAATTCCATTGATCTTCCTTTTGCTTTTGTGTTATGATAGAGAAATTTGAAACTGTAGAGTTATAATGGAAGGGACTTTCCATTCTCCCATATACATGGCTGTGTAGTAGTTACCCTCTATGTCCAAGCCCAAATTATTATTTGCATTTTTTTACTAGATGCAGTGGTCCATGTTCAGAGAAATCATATTTTAGTTGGACTGTTTTTAAATCTTTACACTGTGTAGTACAAATGGTGAACACTTAATATTAACCAAACATTATTAATTGAAATATCATCTCATTAGGCCTAAAAATGAATAAAAAATGTGTAAAAACAAAACTATTTGACTCTTTCATGTTATCAGGTTGCCCATTATTAATCAGACCAGGTGATAGCAAGTTTGTAGTAAGTATCAATAAAAATTACTATTTACAGTGCAATTGTAGGTAAAGACCTTAACCAAAACTAAAGCCTCGTCATGCTAGATGTTGATTAGGTATACAAGGTGAAGTCATTCTGTGCTTCAAGAATTTACAATCTTAATTGACCAGGCCAACAGTCTCAGCTGGAAACAGATCAGAGAGGTTAAGGGATACTCCCAAGGTCATATACTGGGATGTTAGTAAAAGAGAGAGGAATTTATGGAAAAAAAATAGTGTATGCTTTCATGATAATTTTGTGCCACAGCAGAGGCAAGGTTTTAATCACAAAGGAAGATTTTATTTTGAGTACGACTGTGAAGTTTTCTTATGATTAAGTATGCTGATAGGGTCCATTAAGAACATGTGAAGGAAAGTGAAACAGACTTTTCTTATTTCCGTAGACTACTGACATGTAACTTTAGCTACCAGAGAAATTAAATAATTAGCTGCAAACAGTTTCTTGTCCATATGAAAAGGAACACAAAATTATAAAGAAAAATCTGAACAGCAGGTCAATAGTGAACAACAGTGATTGAGGTGGCTCTGACAGAAATCGTAAATAAGGAGAAAGCTCAGAAACCATCTGGAGTTCCAAAATTGACACTCAATAGTTTGGTAGTCAAAAATCACAAAACTTGTATCCATTTTAGGGTCTTATCTGAAACTCTTCATTGTTTAAATTCTGTGGATTAGTGTTTTCTCAATTTAAAATTTCTTTTCTCACTGAATGTAAAAGATTCTAATACAATTATATTTCATCTGTATTTTGCATCTAGAGTGAAATAACAGTGAGAAATGTAGAAGGAAAGTAAGTGTCTAGCAGGAAGCAGTGGCAGAAGGGCAAACGGGAAAATGTAAAGTGGAAAGGAGAACAAGCTTCTGAACCATTAAAACGATCAGATTCTAGAATAGCCTTCAAATGGGCCAAAAATAAGAGCAGGAAAAAAAAAAAAACCAAAGAAGTATAATTTCTAAGAGAAAAATATTTATAGGGGATGTATGGGGAAACTTGCACTTTGGGCAACTCAGAGTTACCTTTTTAGTTACCATGATCTGTTCACCTCTTCTCTTAAAATGTATATTTAATCATCCTTGATAGTTGCTTACCTAACCTTCAAGGTAGGGTTTTGCCTGGTTAACTCGGTTCATTTTTTTAACTCTTATACATAGAAAAAATTTTAATATCTAACAAACCTTCTTTTTTCTGAAAATTAACAGGTTGCTTTTGTCCTCAGTGGGCACAAAGCAGTATTGCTCACTATCTTTATAATAATTTTTTTATATACGGGAAGGCTTTCGTCATGCTCCTTCTTCATTTTTCTCAATTCTAAACATATTTGGTCCCTTCAGATTTTCTTTACAGCAGATGTTTTCTAAACTTCTTGCTGGTTTTGACACTTCTGCAGATTTGGTCTACATCTTGGTTAAATAGAGTGCCCCAAATGGACAGAATTTTTGCTGAGGACACTCCATTCTCGGTTGAGGAGAAAACTCTCTCTTCCTGTTGAGATGCTCCTGTTAATAATTCCAGGATGACATTGACATTTCTTGCAGTACCAGCATTGGTTTATTTTCAGTCTGAGATCTACTATGATCCCCTAAACACTGCATGCAGTACTAGCATAGCCCTTTATTGCTCACTGTAGATTTCCGCACGTTATTTCTTTTTATCCCTGTATGAAGCAATTTGCACTCTCCTCTTTCTGTTTTCAGACCATTCTTCTAATTTACTGAAGTTGTTTTGAATTCTAAGCTCCTTCTTGCCATTCCTCCCAGATTTTGTAAATTTATTCTTTATTGTATCATCCAAACTGTTAATGAAAATTTTGAATATTACTGGATTTGGAAAAAGCTCCTTAGGGACAGTATCCCAAGTAATGAATTAATAGTCTTTCAGTCAGTTGTTTCCTTTTCTGTAGTAATTTATATAGATCATATTTCCATTGGATTTTAGCCACCAATCTCCAAGTTTTCTGGATTCTTCTTTTGTGAATTCCATTCTTCTACTAATACTTTCTGGTTTTCCCTTGTTTTTCAAATGACAGTCTTTTCACAGTAACTTTCAAATTACTTTACACATTCAGATTTTCGATCAGACCGAACTAATCAGAATTAAATCTGAAATAGCTTTCTCCTTAGTTACCATCTCCATCTAAATCCAGAGTCTTTGGTGCTGTGTTCCAAGGAAATGTTGGACAGTTTGTATCCTGCAGCATTGCTAATCCAATAAATTATATCCCTGTTGCCATTTGGTCCTGGGCTCTCCTATTTATTAACTGTTCAAAAAATGTCTCATCTGCCTATTCTGGATTTAGTGGTCAGAAATAATAATACTGGGCTACTCTGCTGTGTTATTAAATCGCTTAATCAGTTTCCTGCATTATCAGTCTATCAACTCTCACCAAGCCTAAATTATCATTGTAATCTCTCCCACTCCATGTCTAAATGATTGGTGCAGCTGCCCGTGTTGTACTCAAGAAGCCAATGAGATGGCCAGAGCACTTTTTGACGCGCCATTCTTCCCATATGAGGGAAAATCTCACCTATTTTATATTGCTACGTTTGCCGTTTACTGTTTTAAAAGTAAAGACAGGTGGGAAGAATTCTGGGGAAGAATCTTGAGAAGCATATGTATTTGCTTCTGAAGGGCAGGTGCAGGCAAGCATCCCTCTGGTATGAAATAAGAATGAGGTTCGAGAAATACTTAGTAAACAGATGGTGTGGCTTGAGATCTCAAGACACTGGGCCATTTTCTCGTTGTTGAGGCACTGTCCTTCTTTAGCATGGTGTAGATGACAGCCTCCACAATGAAGTCTTAAAAAGCATAATTAAAGAAATGATACTGGAATGAGCAAAGATGATGTAAATTAAGCCCTGTTTTTGGATGATATTAAAGACAGATTTTCAAATCATTGTACTATCATATTGCAGTAGTAAGATGAAAAGAATATTAAAAAGATTGTACTGACTAAAATTGCTGAATCTGGGCTTCAACAAGATAAATTTCCCTCAAAGTAATCCAACATTAGACACTTGGGGGCACAAAACCCCACTCCAAATCCCAAAACACAACCTCCCCACCAGAACTATCCAATCTATTTCCTTTGAAGGATTTGCAAGCAAACAGGTGTCATTTTTGTGCTTGAACAACTGCAAGTGAGTTATAAACATGCTCTCAACAGAAGTGGACTTGAAAAAATTATTTTCATTGCCCATACAAAAAACCCCAGACAAGCAAGGTAATTTATTTTAACCTGACTGAATCCGTTTACTATACTTTGCTGTATCTTTTTAAAATCTTTCAGTTAATGGTTACCTAAGTAGTCCTGTATAGTTTAATATTTTACCGTAACTGTTGTAATAGGAATCTTGACCATTTACTTAATATTGAGAAACTGTTGCTTAAATGGCTCTATTATTAAAAATAACTGCATATTTTCAGTAGTTTAGATATCAGTTGTCTTCATAGAACAAGTGCATCTTTTTGCACCCATCACCATTGTTGTTTAGTAACAATGTTACTTTGAATCAAACTGGAAAAAAGAATTCCCTAAACTTCTTCCTATTAAAGAATAATGTTAATTGGTTAGTGTATATAGAAGAAGGTTATATGGCCCATTGACTTTATATAGATTGAAATGCTAAGCAGGGCTAAGTAGAAGCATCAGTAGGGAATAGAGGGTAAGCGCTCATCAGTTTTATGTTCTCTTTCCTATTTACTGCTTACCCCTTACAGTGTTTTACAACTAGATAAACAAACTTTTCTTGGGTGCTTCATAAATAAAAATGTATTTTTGCTTTTGTTGGCTAGCCTGCCAGGTCAATTGTGAGAGAAATAATGCCTACAAATAGGATGACTAGGGGCAAACAAAGGAAAGGTATTTGCTGAGAAGAATCACCTGAGAGGATCCAGACTAAGAAAGGGTGTCACTATTCAAGATCTTTTTTGAATCTGAGAAACAGCCACTTCAATGGCAAAAGGATTGTAGACATTTGTAATAGAGACGGTATCTCAGGATGTTTGCTAAGTGTGTCAGTTCCACCAGAAGAAAATGATGCAAAAATTGAGGGTAAGATCAAGTGACAACAACTATCTCTTGCTTTAATGTAGATGAAGAGGTCTGATTTACTGAAGAGTACAAAACGAAAAACGGAGAGAGGGAGTGTGTCTCTGTGTTTAAAGGAGTTAAGGAGTTACTGCAGTTAATGAGTTATTGATTACTCAGAGTAGCATATTAAAAAAAAAAAAACAAAAACAAAAACCAAACCCAACAACCAACTTTTCTTTTGCAGTCGGGATGGTCTGAAGTACACATGTGATGGGTTTCCAGAACTCAGCTGGTGGATGGTAATATTTGGAACCATGGTAACTCAGCCTGTATACTTTCACACAAGTTTCCACTAGAGTTATTTCTTCTTTACTTGAGCATAAAATCAGAATTAAGCGTTCTTATCTGTACTTGAAAGACACTAAGGACAGTCTAGGACTGATTCTTGTTCAGATTAAGGTTTTCTCCCACCTTCAGGAGGATAATGAAGCTTTCAGCTGAATATAAATATAACTCATCTGGTGTGGAGTATGGTTATCTGAGTACAGGACTTTGTTGGCTGTGTCCTACTGAATACGTTTTGCAAGACATTATCAGGCTTCCTAACAATGTCCTACTGAGACCTTCTGTGCAATGTGTGGGGTCTGAGATTGGAATTTTTTCTATTATTGTCCGCAGCTTAAAAAAAAAATTTGTAATTAAAGAATCTCAGCCTTTAGGAAATGCCTTTATATGATGCTTAAAAATAAGGCCCAGTCCTGGTCTCAGTGAAAGTCAATGGTGAAATTACAAAGGCAAATGAAAACGGATTCTAAAATCTTCTATTAAAATAGAAAGCCATCCTTTGAAATCCCTCTTATTTTGACATCAGAAAAAAAGCTTCTAATGTTGATTTGTGAAAGCTGGGATGCAGCAATTCTAGCTACCCTAGATTCATAGATAGATTTTCTCATTCTGCAGTCAGTCCACCAAGAAGATGGGTTTCATTCAAGCCTAATATGAGGAAGCTTTCTCACAAAGAGCTGGCATTGGAAGTTGTGAAGGACCTGACACACTATAGCCATTTGCTGTCTCTAAAATGAAAGATACAACTACGTTCAACCAATACTTGCCTCTTCCCTGCAATCACTAGAGCGCGATTGTGTGGTATACACACAGCTGGTACTAATGGCAGATTCCTTTCTCAGTGCTCTGCTGGGAATCCAGCATAGATATATCCCCTGGAATTATGTGATTTGCTGGTACAGCATTTTCCTTGCATCTAAGTAAACATTTTCTGAACATGCGAGCACAGATTGAGGGGTGCTGAAAGTTAAAAGAAGTCGTGATCAAAGAGGAAGCACTAGAAAATGGAAGTAACTTTCATAAAATTAGTCTTCTTATTTTAATCTCTGCTTATATTTTTTTTTTTCTTCTGTCTCTGTCCCTGCAGAAAGACTTCTTGGAAATCTCCAGAGCCAAGTTCAGAAATCAGTCACTGCCTCCCTAATGTTTCCTGAGTATTTTTCCTCTATTCCTAACTTAAGAGGCTGGTGGTGTGGTTTTGGGTCATAACTCCCACTGGAGTATTAAGGCGTACAAAGATAAAGAATCAAGACAAGAGGTAATTGATGTTCTTAATAAACTCCTATTCTCCTTACTATTAGTGAGAAATGATTTTTTTTTTTTATTATTATACTGTATGTCAAATATGTAACATGTCATACCTTGGTGTATAATTGTTGTTTAATTGGTGTTTTATTCCTTCCATTGAAAATGATGTCAGGAATAAAATATCAATATTCCTCTTGTAATTGACAGCTCATTTCTGTCATATATTAAGGAGGATTAAAACATCAATTTAATGATGATAGTATGACATTTTAGATATTTGACCCAAGCTTCAAATGATAGAACAACTCATGGGTGGAGAAACTCTATTTCTCATATAGAAATGATGTTAATTAGTTCATAATATTTATATGAGAAGAGGAATAAAAAAGAGAAGGGGAATTTGCCCTGTCAAAATGTTTGCTATTTAATATCACTGTTTGGCAATTGATTATTAAAAAGGCACAGACACAGAAAAGTTTGCAATAGTGGGAATATATAGATGATCTGTGTAGCAGTTGGTACCTGGAAATTCTTGGATTTTGTCCACCAATCCTCTGTTGAATCCTCTGTTCTTCCAGGTGACAAAGTTTACAGCTTTTAACCCCTGCTATCTCCTCAGATGGAGGAGGTTACATTAGGCAAGAGAAAACACTCTGCATCCTCTCATATCTGTACTAGGGATTTCATTATCTACTTCCATGCAAAGCACTCATGGAGGTGGAGTGAACCACCATTTGAGTGGCTGAACTTTCCTGGTTACAGGAAGCTAAAAATCTATAAATCATATTCTGTATGAGTTTATCTCTCAAAATGTTTGGCTAGGATTTTTTGGCTTTAAAATGGCTGAAGATAACCAGTGGAGCATTTCCTGATTAGTTTCAGCGCTTGACCAGTGTGAAGGTAGATATAGATGAAGCATGGATGACAGAGAAAAGGTCATAGTAGACTTCTCATAGAAGATAGATTAGATCTGTGTTGGACTCTTCCGATGGGCGTCCAGCTGTCTGAGAATCACAGCCAAAATATTGCTGCTGCTATCCAAGCAAAGTCCAGACGTGATGGAAACCTGGAGCCGATGTACTGATTTCCATTTGCTGTATTTGGAAAACCTGGTAAAACATCAAAAGACTGACATTTCTGCCCTGTGTTGTAATGGCTTCTCAGTTCCCTTTTGTCACTTAAACTACTTGAATTCCAAATATTTTGCAAGTGCTTGCTAATGATATTCAGGTGCCCCCTGTACTGTTAATGTTTTATCTGCCTCTATATGTGAACTCTTCCTCACTACCAAGATCTTACTTTCCCCCCCTTCCTTTACTATATCTTCTACCCAAGTTTCATAATCACCTTTGTGCCTTTTCCCAGATGGCCTCCTCTGCATGATACGATCTCACTAGGTTCATCCTTGCACGTTAAAACCTCTCTTAAAGATATGGGGTTTTGTGTTGCGTATACTGAAGCCAAATGACCTGGGTATCAGTTGCCTATTGTTGTTCCATCTCTTCAGCTTCTGTAATGATCTGCTTTTGAATGAGGAGCAGCCTGGAAAAAGGACCATCACTGACAGGGTATTAGAAAAGTAACTGTCCCCTCATAGGTACCGCTATAAATCAGCAGTCAATAACTAATGATGATGGAAAGAAGAATTATCTATTACGTGCCTGATCTTTCAAGTATGTACTGAGGTAAACTGTCCTTGCTCGTGCAAACAGCTCTACAGATTTAAACAGAAAAGAGTAGCTGTGTAGAACCCCATTTTCCCTTGACATATGATATGCCAACGGCCTGATCCAGAGCTCACTGGAAACATTAGGATTCTTTGTGTTGACATAAATTAATTCTATTTTAGACATGAATAAACAAAACAAAGGGCATTCAAAATTCTTACTTGATAATTGTTATTGATACAACCAATCTGATTGCCTATCAGAACCTGAGTTGTAAACAAATGCAAACCATAGGTGTGTATTATTTGGAGTCAGCCTCAAATGTTCCAGTTCCTTGTAACTTGAACCCTTAGTTGCAGGCCAGCACTCCATTGAAATATGTGTGTTTCAAGAACCTGTTCCAAAGAGTTTACTGTCACTGCAAGCAGTTTTTCTGTTGCCTAAAACCTGGGCTGTAAAGGTTTTGAGGTTCAAACAAGCAAGCACAGAAGTCTCATGATTGCATATGCTCACCATACACAGGTGGTCAGACTAGCTCGTCGCAGAGATCCTGCTAGTCTCGTACTCTTAAGAATCATTCTCTGCTGTATTGCAAATGACACCTTTGTAAGAGTTGTAATTTTTCCCCTCATAGAACTTACATTCTGAAGAAAGCTTGTCAAAACATAATTGTAATTATGTAGCACAATATTTTGTAGATTTAAAGATGTTTTAAAACTTTATATTTCTGAAGCTTCCAGATTTGAAACTACAGAAATGCGTAACTACATTGCTTTTGTCTTTTCAGTTCTCAAGGCAATTGTTTAACCTGTTTAGTTTCTCACCAACATTTATTCTCTGGTTCTCCTCGTAGTACTACTTCTCAATGAACTCTCATATTTTAGTAAAGTGTTGTCAGTATAGATAAACCTTGTAAACTCCACTAATAATGCATAGACTAAATCATCCCAGAGTTTAAGAATTACTACAGTTACATATCTCACCTTTTCTGTATGTATACTGAAAAACAGCAGTGACTAGATAATAGGAGGCAAAAATAACTAAAAAGAAGAGACATATCTCTCGTCTAAACAAAACAGTGTATTTTTAATTGAAATAACATTCAGTAGAACTGAACATCAAAACATTTAACTTTTTCAAAGTTTTCAGCATTAAAGAATTAAGATGAAACACAATTAGGAAACAGAAAACTGCAACATTGTAGAGGATGGTCACTTTTTGTATGTCATGTGGCTTTAAAAACAAGTCAGATAAATGATGATGCCATTAAAACTGAACTAATTAAAGAAAGCTTCTTTTAAGAACTCATTAACTGCAACCTCATTTGCATAATGATGCATATTAATTAAGTTTTAATGAATCTGAATTTGCACCAAGCCTATTCATGTTGGCTTTGAAACAAATTGAACAAATTAGTTAAAAGCTTTTTGGAATCTACTTTTCACACCAAACAGGATATGAATGCAATCATCTCCACAAAAAAGAAATATTTTTCTTTTAATTTAATTCAAAGGTATGCAGACCCATCTATTAATTATTTTTAAATGCAATAATTTCCACCTTTTCTTTGCAAAATCAACAGTATTACTCATTCTTGAGCGGCATATATTATAAATGTATGTTGTGGGATAAAATCATTACAGCCAATTTATTGAAAATAAGGTGGAAACATTTGACTTCAGGGTGCATTTAGTTTACTTAATACATGGATTTCAATTTTGTTGGTAACCTTTAGGCATTTTGGCTGTCTGCAGAACAACCACTAAAACTGTATTTTTTATGTTGCTATCAATTTTTCAAGATATATGTAAAATGCTAAATTGCTCTTATAATACCCATTTCCTAATGTAAGATTTCACAGCGTCATAAGTCTTATAAGCATTATAGGGGGAAAATAATTTCTAAGCTTTTAAAAGCTGCATGTTCTTGCTTTGGTGTTGTTGGATCTTAATTTTTTTTTCATACATACAGGCATACACACACAAGAAGCAGAATCCAATTTTAACAAGTTTGCTTTCAGCTCATAATAAAAACAAGAATTACAGCAGAAACACTATTGATTTCCTTATACTCCATTGTGTCTTCATCAAGAATGAAGAGATTTATGTAATTACTGCTCCATCTTTTGTTGTTAGAAAGCACTTTTTTGTAAGTCAGCAGATACAAAGGCTGGAATGCTTTTATTGTTGAGATTAAAAGATCATTTTTTCTCCTTCTGTTAAACTGTTTTTCTGTGATAGGTTCTTCAGGGAGGTTGACAATTAGGAAGATACTATACATTGAAACCCTACAGTTTTTATCATCGTTTCTCCAGCATTTTATCTTGTCACCTTCTTTTCTTATTAAAAAACCAACCAAAACACATTGAACCCCCCCGAAATGAAACTCCTCTCTTTAATTCTCTTTTGCTTTATTGTCCATGGTGGCATCCACTGACACTAAGCTGATACCAATGCAGATTTCCTGCAGCAAAGTACTATGAATCCTTTTATACTTACTGGTATAAAATAACAAGATGTTGTATTATTGCTTGCTAATGATTTTACTTTTTGGTTTTCCTTCCTCTGCCATCAAAAATTTATCTTTCCCATTCATTAATAAAGTTAAACTTGAACATTTTAATATCTGAGAGATTTGAGGACTACTTTCTGGAATTGTGTTTTCAGCGCTGCAAATCTCTCCTGAGTGTCCATTCCTCTAGTGGAAACTAGCTGTACTGTAAAAGGCAATGAACATACTGGCAACATTTTAAGGAATCGCATTACTGGGTTAGAGGCAAACAAATACCTGTTTATGTTGTGGTTATTTGCCTCACCGTTAATGAGGTAACTGTATGGAAAACTCTGGAGTGGAAAAAGAAATATGAGTTAGATCATGATTGTGAAAATGGGAGAGGCTCAGCTTGGTTTTCTTCACATTTATTATCAGAATTTCTACAATATAACCCCCTTTTCCCATAGATTTCAATTTGAGAAACACATTGTCTTAAGTTGCGTATCGTTGTCCAGGGTAAGAATGTCATCAAAGCTAAGGGAAATGTAGACTTCTCTGTGATTTTGAGGGCAATGGTTATATTCTACAGTCACTTTAAAAGAAGACATTTCCCCATTTTTAACCTTTTTTTATTCTTGTACTTTTATAGTGTACTGTAACTTGAAAACAAAATGAAGCTATTAAATATTTTAAGTACCATCTGATTTCCAAATAGGAATAAATTTTTATGAGATCACAACCTGGAATAAAGAAGAAGAATTGCTGTAAGTTATAGAGTCATAATTCTTTTGAATTTTAGGATCCTGGATTAACCAGTGAACATTAACATCATTATAATAACCTATAATTAAAAAAATAATAAAGGCAGTTGGGACCTTCCATTATGGTCTCTATTTAAGTAGACGGATATCATTACAGATAATAGTTCTATATTTGCCAGATATGCAGTCACCCTAACCTATAGGCTGTTACTGTAACCTGTCATATAACCCGTCGCTTTGTATGTTACACTTGAATATTCATGTTTCTGGGCTTAAAGATATTAAGCTTCTCGGAGACATAAAGCACAATTTGCAAGGGATGTTTGCTTTTGTTCAAAATTACTTTTAATCTTATTTATCTGATTGCAGGAGGCTTTTCCTTTGGGAAGTATTTTGTGTTTTGGTTTTTGTTTGGTTTTTTTTTTTAAATACAAATTTAGTGTGCAGAGCTGGTTTCTTTTGGGGGAATTTTGACAGAAAGTGTCTTCCTTGGGGGAGGTCAAGAGTCATTGGTATTAAACTAGACAAGCTGGTAGTGCAGTGTTAATGGAAATGGAAAGCAGATGTTTGGTAATTAGGGGAGATGTGAATGACAAGGCTTGAGAGGTACGGTACATGCGCTAGCTGGCACAAAGCAGCTGTTGTTACTGATTTCACTGTCAGAAATGTACACAAGTCAGACCATCCCCTGCGAGTTTGCCATAGCAGTGACAATTAGAAAAAATTGTATTTGATTAAAATAAGTAATATATCATACAAAGTAATTTTTGTAACATTTAGAAATGGCCTGGGTTAAATCCCACGAAAATAAACTAGATGTAAGCGAAGCTTGCTGAATTGACAGTCCTTAAAAGCAGTGAAAGTCAAGATGAGTATTGACAATTGATTCTAAGGTTTTCTAGCCTGACAGAGAGAAAAGAAAATTATTTGAGCTTCTGCAGGGTAGAAAAGAATATGTTTGATATTTGAAAATTAAGAAATAAATTCATTTTTCTAACAATTCTGTTTTTAGCAGAGAATATTCTTATTTTAATTTACTGGTGCTAATATAGTTATTTAACAGAATTTTCATTCATCTTTCATTCATTTTCTATTAACAGAACTTTCGTTCATCTTCTTGTTGTGAATTATTTACTATAAATTGTATGGAACAAAATTTTTATTGTTTTACTGTCAGAAAACAATTCTGTTGAGATGGACTAGCATAAACTGTGATAATAATATATTTGTTATGGCTGATCCTAGGTACCTGTTCCCCATTAATTTAAATGAGAATTATACCTCCAGTTTGCATTAGATAGATAGCTTCAGAAACTTCTGTGGTAGGTGCTGTGCAAATACAAAAACTCATGGTCTCTCCCTGTTTTTACTTGTCTCTTTTACTGTTTGAGAGCATAAGAAATAAAACCTAAGGAAGAGTGGACTATTTAGTACTGTTGTTTCAGTAATGCCTGTAAATGTATCAAAATGAGTTGAAAAAACGTTCAGTTTGTATGGGGTTCAGCATGTTTATGCCTGGATGGAAGAGCTGTCACCTCAGTCATCAGAAAAGACTGGGCTCATCTCTAGTTTGATAGTTTTCATTCTTCCTCCATTTGAAGTCCATGGTGCTGCAAGCTGTATTAAAGCATTAAAAAGGTTCCAGCCTTTCAGACATTAAGCTATGCTCCATTCAGCCCATCAGTGGTGGCTGCCTTAAATAAAGCAATATTTCTTCTTGTTCATTGGTGTTGAGAGTGAAAGTTGAAACTTCTTTCCTCTTGGCAGTGTTTTCCCTTTATCACTAAAAGAAGCTATAATTTTCAAAGCTAAATTCTGGTGATATTCATTTCCAATGTCCACATATGCCTAAGATACTGGTTTCTAAACCACTTTGGGGAACACTGGATGTGAAAGATGGTGCAATAAAATATACATCTCTTTATGAATCAATGCCATCTCAAGATTTCATTTGATAATTTCCTTTGTGTTAAAGAAATGTAATGGGCCAAAAATATTAGAGATGATTTCTTGATGCATTGTTGTTAACTTGGTACTTGCATAAGGGATATCTGAATTAGATCTCTTTGTATACTTGCAATTAAATTTAATTATGTCTGAGTATGTGTCTTAATTCATCTATCCATTTGTGAATGAAAATTTCTTCCCATCCATAGTAAAGGCTATTAAAAGTATTAGCTTTCATAAATGTGATTTAAAGATTTTAGAGCACCTTTTTATTTGCTTGAGAAAATAATTCCCTCTCCCTGACACATACACACATGCACCCACATGCACACATACTTTCCATGTAGTAATTTTACTGTTTTATTTCAGAGATCTCCTGGAAAATAACAACAACGAAAAAATATAATTTCAATATAAAGAAACAACCTCTTTTCTTTGAGGAAAGGCTCATTTCTGAAGTTCGTTATAGCATAAAAGTTAAAGTGACACTAAAATATGTTCCCCGAGTGGAAAATAATCACTTTTCTTTGGACATGTCAAAGAGCATAATATATTTGCAATTGTAGGCATTCAAATTCTGATAGAAATTGCAACCTCTACTTTTAAATTACTTAATTCCTTATTTTAGTTTTTCATCCTCTTCTGCTATATAATTTTATATTATCATGTAGGGGCAAATTCTGCCTTTAGATGTGCCCCTGTAGCTTCCATTAACTTGAATGGTGTTCTGTATCCTAAATCAAAGTAAAATTTTGGCCAATACTATGTAATATTTTTCCTTTTATATGGAATGAGGAGTTCACCAAAATGCAATGTTAATTAAAAAAAAAAAGGGGGGAAAAAAAAAGTGGTTGCAATACAACTGAGTGAAGAACACATTGTTTTAGGCTTGTGTGTCATAAGTAAAAGATCAAATGGTTGATGACTACTTTATGACTATTCCTTGTTGAGTCAATGGCAATTTTGCCTGAGAAAGCCTTCAATGTTGGACTTTACATGACTGCCTTTAATGTGGTTGTGCTTTGTTAAGCCAATTGAACAATAGAATCATAGAGATTACACCTAGAAGGGATGTTAGATCATCTAATCTTCAATGTGTCCTTTAATCCCTTTTTAAATATATCTACAGATGGTATTTTAACACCTTTTCTTAGTGGTGGTTTAGCTGTTGGATTGTTCTTACTGCTGACTGAGCTTATTTCCTTTTAATTTTGAGCTGTTTACTTAAAGAATTATTGGTCAATTTGAAATTAATCTTAAATAAGAATGAAATTAAAGTTAGAACATGGCAAATTGGAGCCAAATCCTCCCTCTCTAGTCATGTTAGCAGAAAGTCTGAGATCATATCTTCATGTAGTATAAATTGTAGTAGTTGCACTGCATGTGATGAAGCTGTTGTGTGATGACAGAACTGGAGAAACTGGTTCCATAAAAGCAGCATAGCTGCTGACATCTAGGTTCACAAAGACAGAGCTTGGAGAGCCTGTGTATGTTCACAATGTCTGCTACAGGATGAAAGACAGGGATTAGAGAAGAGAGCATCAGAAAGGTGGGTCCATGATTATGCTTGTCCTGCCTAGAGTGCTATGGATGCTGCTTATGGGTGCTACTTTAGCCAGTAGCTTCTAATATCAGCTGGCCTCACCCTCTGTAGCTTGGGTTAGGAAAAAGGCAACTCAGTTCTTCAGTTCCCTAGGAAAATTCTCTGTGATCAAGGCTAAATACTGTTGTGAAGCTGCATGGGATATTTTCTTTTGGCATCAGTGTATAATGTAGTTTTTGGTTATTTAGACTATTTTGGTTACTGGGCCATGACACAGGAATTAAAACTGGTATTTCATCACTGACATTGGTAATTCTTAATAATCTCTGAAATTAAAGAAATGTTCAGACTGAGCAGTTAGCTTCTGTATATGACATAATTTCATTACGTCTGTTTAATACAAAAACAATTGGAACTTACTCAGAACCGCAGCTGACATAATTTCAAGAGGAGGGGTAAAACCAGGGGAATTGATAACTTCTGTTTTTAGGTCAGTATTACTGTTCTGTAACTAAATGTTCAGTTGGTGCAAAATGAGTGTTGAAGTCACTGGCTGAAGATCCATTCCTTCTTACCTTTATATTATAAGGGCCAAGCCAGACTCTGGATTTACCTGTGAACATTGGAGACATGGATTAGGATCTTAGTGCTGCGGTTTGGAGAGAAGCAAGAGATGAAAAGGATTCACAGTGAGACAGGTGCCAGGACTCCCTCCATCACACATTGAATAGGTCGATGAAAAATCCTGAAATTAATTATGGGATGTTTCATTTTAAGGATTTGGGTGGGAAGGGGTAAGAGGGCTAAGTAGAGTACATGGAGTGAGAGGTGCCTTACTTTTGAGAACTGGACTCTGCCCCTGCTTGTATTTGGTGAGTTGGAAAAAAGGCCAAAATGAACATACTGAATTTTGAAAACAATCACTCTGGTCAACTATAATAAGTGAGAGATTACTTTCAGTACATTGTCTGTAAAGCAATAGTCTTTTTAATTGTTGCTTTGAATTCATTCTAACTACTTTTAACGGTGTGTTGATTCAGCTTTTATTGGAACCAAACATACATACATCTCTTGTATTTTGGCTTAGCGTTTTTCTACCCAGTGGCAACCAGAAAAAACCCCTAATGTATTTAAAATGTGATGTGTAGAAAGGAAAACATAAAGAAATTATTCTGAGTTGGCTCCTACTGCCATATAAATATAGTATAGTTACTTGAATTCTATAAGAATTAAACTCAGATCTTTTAAAATGCATGCAAATTCTTGCAGAATATATATGAAAAAGTCACTATAACTGTAGAGGCACTTCTGCTCCCTTGATAAATGGGACTTCTAGACCACACTTTATTGAGTCTCTGATTTTTAATAATTTGAATCCTGCAAGATTTAATTCTGCATAATTCTGGCTGAAATCAGCTTTTGATTGAGTTGTAATGGCTGTGTTATTGTAAATATCTCTGCATGCTAATGTTGTGCTGGAATTCAATAATATTTAGATGAAATTTCTAGCCTCAAGCAGTGTGGAAGCTGGATTTAGAAAGCCTTAAAGTTTGTGTCAAAAAGTCATTTATTTTTGGGAACCCATAACATGCAGTGTAATAAATGGTCATCCCAAGGTCCAATTTAAATATATACAGTAGAATAGAAAACAGTTGATACAGTGTATTTTTTACACCCTTGAGCTGCTGGACTGAATAATATTGATTTAGCAGGGTTTTGTAGCCTTAAATGATTTTGTACTGTAATCATCCACAGTGAGGATGGAGTCGGTGATACCAGATGAGCAGAAATAAATCATGCTATCAGAATAGGCAGCCCATAGCATACTGTGCTGTACTCTGATGCTATAGCAAAAATAGCCTGTCTCCAAAAAAACTTATTCCAGATGTGGCTTTTCGGTCACATTTTTTTGCTTCTCAGACTGGAAAACACTGCATACATGCAGGGTAAATTTTTGTAGTTCTTATCTAGTTTGTATTAATATGTTTTCTTTCTGTGTAATGATGGAAAGCCTTAGCAATTGGTAGGAGGGAAAAAGGTAGAAATTAGATTAAAAGAACAAGTTTAAAAAAAAATCAAAATCAAAATTACTGAACATTTTTAAAAATATTTGTAAGGGGGACAAGAAAGAAGTCTGGAAAATGGGTTGAAAAAAGAAAGGAGATATAACATGAAATTCAGGAAAATCAGGATATTTCTCTTTTATCTGTTTGTACACACAAATTAATTAGCACACATACTTGCCTTTGAGCTTTGTGTCCCATTATGAACCATGGGGCTCCTGAGGGGCCCGGTTCCCTGACTGAAAGACAATGGTCCCTCTCTCTATAAAGTGAGAATGAGGAATAATAATTTTCTACTGCAGCCCCAAGTTTTGACAGTAATAAATTTGAAGCGTGCTGTGTATATAAGAACATTGTGAAACGTCACCGTTAGTACAAGTAGTGAGTTCACTTGGATGTACAAAGAATAACAGTCAGATATGCAGGAGCAAAGTACTCTTACCAGGTGAAATCCTGGTCTGTTGACATCAGTGACAAAGCTCCCACTGATTTTCCTAGAGTCAGATTTTTGTCCACTATGTTCCTCTTCTTAATGTTCTTTAAAGAATAAAATATTCCAATTTAAATGGTTGTGTATCTTAGATTTTTTTACAAAAAAAGTACAGATGTCCTGACACATTTTTGTTGAGTGCTATAGTTCATCGTTTCAATTAGGACCATATTTTTTTGTCATCAATCCTTTCAGAATATATATTGCATATGTCTCAGTGCATTCCTGTCTAAGAAGGATTTTGCGGTTTTCACACCTCTCAGCTGTGTTGGTTAGTTCAGATTTTAGGCTCCTCAGTCAAATATAATGCATGTATATGTGTCACTACTTGGCTCGTTACCCAGCAGAGCAGTTCACATCTACTGTAAAGAAAGAAGTGATTCTCTAAACATATCTTCAGGTTCAGATACACAACCTGATTCAGCAGCAATATTCATACCATCAAAGGTGGGCAAAACTTGGACATTTAAGGACACGCCTGCCCTGAAATCACTGCTCTAACATACCCACACATCTTCAAGTTAGCTGCTTTGGCTACTGCTAGCTGTATAGCTGCAGCAGTATGCAACTTGGCATGGTCTCTTGAAATCTGCCTTGCAGACCTCTAGGCTATTAGTAGTATTGAGTCTTGGCTAGGTAAAGTAGATCCGTATGAAAGACTGTCAGAACAAGGACTGCAGTCCAGATCTACCCTACTAGCTTCAGTCCAGGCTTCTTTACTGGATGAAAGACATCTTCCATGTACAGCTAGTTAAAAGGCAAGCCCTTGTAAACTATCAAGTCAGTTGATACTGTTGCCCTAACATTTTAATTGATTTGATTGAAAAGCATAAGAAGAGATGAAATGCAAATGTATCTTCCTTGTAATGGGTACAAATATCTCAGATTAAAACTGCAATTAATATTGCAAAGCATGCCTCTCATTATTAAAAAAATGGAATGATTTAGCTCTACATCTAAATACAGGAACAGCGATCAGGAGACAGAGTCTGCTTCTGCAGTGGATCTCAATGGCAGAGAAGAAAAGTCACTTTTATTTATGTAGTGGTCCTTGCACAGAAAAAAAGAAATGATGCTCAGAACTTCTGTAGACAATGCTTATTTAGAAAGATTATCTTCCTTTCCCTGGTTTCCATTCCCTCCCCTTGTCCCCTTAAAACCTGAAGTGAAATGAAATTTAATCGTCAGCTTTGGCTGTTGGTTGGGGGTTTTCTGAGCCAGCCAGTATCTAATTTCCTTCTTTTTGTCTGAAAGCAAAAGGTGAGACTCTTTACAAGACTTATCCTGTTTCTCTTATTCCCTGTATCTGTTAGTCAGCCCTTGCTGATTATTTTTGCTGTATCAAGCTACAGTATATTAAAAGTGCTCTCCTCTCAAATGAAATGTCTTACAATTTAAATCTCTCACTAGGAGTGTCAGCATTGCCATGGGACATCTCCATCCTCCCAAAGCAAACAAAATTGACACAGTTGATTTGGTGTATAAATGTCTGCGGCTTTATTAAATATGCATTAAAGTGCAACAGTCATAAATTACATGCACTCAGCCCACTCAGAACATAATATGTACAGCTAAATAACTTTCTGACTGTACAAGCTAAGCAATAAGGCCAACCTAAAGACTGACTGGAAGCTGAAAGTCAGTTCCCTAAAGTGGCTGCTATTGGAGTATCATTTTATCATGCTGTTAAGCACCTCACCTCTCTTGTGTGGTGTATATATGAGTAGAGGAGGGAGGGGAAGAGGAAAGTGAGATTTCTGTATTACTTTTACTTTAAATTATCTGTTTCATTTACTTGTATCTGCATTCCTTGACATGGAAGCATGGGCAGTTTGGTTCTTGAATCTTTCTGTTTGCTGTATAGAAAGCAAATCCTCTCAAATAAGGAAGTATTTGTTGCTGATTATAATAATACTAATTTATATCTTGTATTTATATGGCAATTTTATCAGAATATGTTAATCTCTTTCAAAAGCTGGATATATACAGGGATCATCCCTTTCCTTTAAAAATGCCCCATTTTCTTGTGATATAATACAATATAAATTGTACATGCTTCTGCACAAGAGTGGGTTCTATGAAAGAATGAATTCTCAGGATGAAACAAAAGGGACGCCTTTTTAGAAAAGACAGAATGTAATTACTTGCATTCCTGAATACATACCGATTACACGGTGAAGTGTCATGACTTTTTGATGACTACATGTACCCTAGTCTTTTTTCAAATTTGATCTGAAAGCTGGCTTTAATGGTCTTTTTGCCTCCCAATATCATGATTTTGCAAAGAGGATACAGATTGTACTGATAACATTAACCATCACGCACTGTAGTACATGGGTTTTTCTGAACTTCTTTCTTCTGAAGTGATAACTGATATCTTCACTGATAACTGACCAGTGTCAGCCCAGCTTACTTTCTGTTAGCGCTCAATATAATATAAGCATCAGTTGGCCACGGAGTCAACTATATGTTGTGGCCTTCCTATTATCAGTCACTTCAGGTTTTTGGTGGTTTGTTGTTTTAGTTTTGGTTTTGTTTTGGTGTTTGTTGGTTGAGTTTTTGGAATTTTTATTTTGTTTTGTTTTTAAAAACACTGTATTGAGCACAGAGAAGATTTATTTGCCTCTTTCTGCTTATTCTCACTAAAGTCCCCTCAACTGTCCTTAGGGTCAATGCCAATTTTTAAGAAATACTCCTTTGTAAAAATAGCTGGAATGTTTATGAGAAATTAGCTTGTATTATGAAAAGCAAGATAGCAGATACTAACTTTCTGACAATATCTGTAATTTGTGTTTATTTTCTTTCCTGTTGATTTATTGCCATAAGTCTCTTGGCTCTTTCCCAAACATCTCTTGGCAACAGAGTCAACCAAATTAATTTTGTACAAGAAAAGATCTAGTATAGTAACTTAAAGTCTGTCTTCATCATCTTGCTAATGATCTCTTGTATGCTGCTCTATACTTGGTTTATTTTCCCTTGCTTGATAAACGTGAAAGGAAAATCTTGGGGTACATGTTATAACTATGACCTTGCTTTTCCCTTTTGAGAGCACCTTTAACGTCCCGTGATCTGTCATGTTGGAAAGGGTAGTTCCTGGAGAATTTTTATTCTTTATCCTCTATAGATTAGTTCCTCACTATTCTATTTCCGTTTCATAGCTGATCCTTGTTTAACATTTACAATTTCCTGATATACGTTGCCGAATATATAGTAATTTGTTTCTTGTGGCTATTACTAGCTGAATTTAGAGAACTATTGTGTTCTGAAGTGTGAGTTGATCCTGCAGCTTTAACTATATTTCCACAGTAGTTTACTTTTAACTTACTGATGCTTAAAGCTTTGCCTGCTTTTTTTTTTTTTTTTTTAAATCGCAAATCAAAAGAAGTGGTCCCCATTCAGACATTAAGTCATAAGTTTTAGCCTTCTGTCTAGTTCTTCTGGCCACTTCTAAAATGGAGGAAACAGACATTATATCACAGCAGACATTTCACATGTCATGCTGGAAATATAGATAGGCTGGAGGTTATTTTGATCTCAGGTTGGTTGCTGAATGAATAACCCTTCTTCAAACCTAGTCCTTACCAGCTACTCAGTGATAATAACTATACTGCTTTAAAATCTTTGGCAGACTTCAGCAATGAGATGCCATTTTTGGCATCTTTGCATTATTCTTTATATGGCGTACCAGGCTACTATCCCTGTATCTGTTTTTCCAGACTTAGTGAAGGACAGCTTTGTCTTCATGAAATGTAACTGATAATAAGTAAGTTTTTTGAAATTTCTGTTACTCCACTAACACAGATGTTCTGTGCATAGAGGTTGGCAAATCTACCAAAAAATTCCAAAGGCAAGAAAAACATTCTCTGTGGCTTATGACTATTTTCAAATCCTTTTATTGCTAGCATTCTGCTTTACAACTGTTCAGTTCACAAGAGTCTATCTGTAACTAACTGAAGAAGGCACCCAAAAGGGGATGGATATTCTCAAAGAGATGACTCAAGAGATGATCTGTAACCATGATAATTAAAGCTAATCCTGAAATGTGGATCATTGAACTCTTTGCAAAAGACATACTCTGCTGAAGGGCTTGCAGTGGTAGAAAATCAAAACCAGTGCTTAAGTAATGGACTTTTTCTGAAAAAAAGGTGGCTTATGGGTGGTTAGTTAGGCACAAACTAGTGCCTTTTGCCAGAAGCCTCACAGTGATGCACTAAATATATTCAAATAGGATGTGAAGAATTTGTGACAGACCCTCCACATTCAGACCTCTGCATATAAGTGTTCATATGATAGCCACTACAGTCAGCAGTGACCTGACATCAGAAGGTCTGAGAAGACATTGACATCCCTTGGGACCAGTAAGGCTGGCAGTCTTTTTTTTTGTTGTTTTCAGTGCGTGGCTTTTGGTGGGCAGAGGACCATTATTTGACTAAAAGCTGTGTCTCCTATATGAACCACTGACCTGACCTTTATCTTCTTCCTTGAAAAGAAAAGTTTTTATCAGATGACCTCTACTGAGTTCTGTAACCTTCTGACCAGCCAACCTCTGTTGTCCAAAAAGCGTCCAGAGAGAGGAGAAAGGCCATTCTTTGTATGCAAGAATGTATAACTCACGTTGTATAAATTTTTGAGAATAAGGCACAGTTGCTACACTACTGTTAGGATTGTCTTCTGGAAATATAAAACTTTTTTTCCCTTTTTTACTCTCCTACAATAGCATTACAACCTACATGATATTTTTGAGACAATCTGTGTGCCCAAACATGGCAGAGTTGAATTATTGTCCTGCTCTTTAAAGAGATAACAAACTAGTTTCATGTATGATGTAGGAGAAAAAGAATTCAGGAGAGGGAAATACATACAGCTACATTCAGGCTATTAGATATAGTCTGAATATGATTTTGGGCTGAGGAAAAAGAAAACTAGCTTACTCCTACATATTGTAAGCTGTTAGTCAACTGCCTAGAATGAAAAAGTGTAAAATTTTATAATGAAATATTTCAATTTTGAAAGTTGGGTGTGCATGAAGGAGGTCCTGCAGAGTGTAGCTGTATACCTAATACCACTTTTAGCATGGTGGTTGATGACATGGAAGTGAGCAAATCATTCAAACTGGTGAAATTTGCAGAGAGTGGCAGATTACTGATGAAATATGTTTTAGATGGAAAAATAAACAGGTGTAAAAGTTAAGTATAGGTTCAATTTCGATGGTCAAAGGTAGTGTTGTGTATCTAGGAACAAAAAGGTGTAGGACGAAATTGTTGTGAGAAACAACTCCAGAAAGGTTTTATCGGTGAATATTCAGATGTGCTCATGTTCTTAATGCAGTGCCATGGTCCAACAGGTTAATGGCATCTGTAGGGGCCAGGATAAAAGAATTTTTTAGAAATAAGGGAATAGATTCATTATATATTTGATACAGAAGGAATAGGTCCTGGAATAATGTGTCCATTCCTGATATTCATGATACAAAGAGTATTGAAATATGGAGAGCTTGAGGAAAAAAAAAAACGCTACAGGAATGATTAACATAATGAAAGACATCTCCTACGGAAAGTGAAGTTTAACTTGTTCGCACCAATTTAGGTATCTGTTTGGGGAACATGACAGGAATTTTTGATCTATCAGGTAGAACTAGAACAAAAACTCTAATTGTTCATAGCTGAAGCTGGACAGAAGATGACAAGGAATTGGATACTCTTCAGCAGCGAGAGTAATCAGTCACAAAATAATTTTCACTATGGAAGATAATAAATCAAGAGGGAATATTTTTGTCTAAAGATTATCTGTGAATCTAGATCAGCAGATATAGTTAAAGTAGGATGGAATATTAAAAATGTATTACTAGAAAAAATAATTTTTGTAAATTGGAAGCAATTTGAATTTGCTTCAGAAATCTGAAGCAAAAGTGATAACTAGAACCAATATCACAGAGTAGCCTTTGAAGCTGATTATTTCCTTTTCTTGAAAATATTAAACTACAGCCTACAATGCCAAAGCAAGTCACATATTGTTAGTGAAATATTGAAGCCTATGATAATGAACACATTGTAGTTTCTGTTTGCATAGGCCTTCCATGGCATTGATTTATCAAAAGAATAAAATACACATAGTGCTCATCAGCATCTCGTGCACTTAATTTCCATGGTATTGGTGTCAGAATACCTGGATAAATGGATGAGTAAAAATTTATTGTGAATAATAATTATAATTATTTAAAAGGGCACAGACATAGTGAGCAACAAAATTGTGAGATTTGTTTTGCGACTTGGATAAGGTTCCTGGATCTTAAGTAAGAAGCACCAGATTGTTGAAATCATTTACACCTAACCTCCACAGGTGGGTGTCACAGCACCTAAACACCTTCACATTCTTTTCCTGAATCCTATTGAAGGTGATGGAATTTAACAATTTCTTACA
Source organism: Gymnogyps californianus (assembly GCF_018139145.2). Taxonomy (NCBI): domain Eukaryota; kingdom Metazoa; phylum Chordata; class Aves; order Accipitriformes; family Cathartidae; genus Gymnogyps; species Gymnogyps californianus. The sequence goes on from NC_059475.1 coordinate 56,269,729, forward strand.
ATTATTCATCCCTCTAGTTCCTTGCTGAATTAGTGCAAGATGCTTAAAAAAACCAACGGATTTTGGAAGGGGTTTTTTTCTGATGTGACATTTTAAATTAAGGATTCATTTTGCCACAACAGATTCTCAGTTTTGAATCCTTTCTCAGCTTGGTTCTCTAATTTAGCCCTTCACATACATTCACTGAGTGCTATACTTTTCTGCTTAACAGGGATTACTAAGAGTTGGTTTTCATTTGATCAAAGGCAGTTGGACATTTTTCTGTGCTATTTTGGGGGAAGCAAGTCGTTGGGCTGCATCTCTACAAATAAGATTTCCCATGAAAAAGAATGCTGACCATTTTTCACTAAGGCTTCCATGTTTGTATTCTTTAAAAACATAATTTAATGTTTGTGTGTTATCATACGAAATGTGTAATATGTAGCATCTTGTTTCCACAAAACCCCTGTGGAGACAATAATAAGATATAAAGTTGCAATTACATGTATTATATGGGATCGATTAGACTAGCTAGGAACACATATCTGCATTTAAAGCAGCTCAACCTCATTTTTAGTGTCCTTGATAATAAAATTTCTATCTAATTTAGCATTTTTCATCAATTGATTTCGGTGTACTTGATCATTTAGGGTATCATGTTCAAAAGCGTACTAAGAAAATAAGTCTCAAAATAATAAAATCCCTGTAGCACAGAGTATAGTGAATACTTCTGAAGTTCATGTCAAGGGGATCCTCAGCTGGTATCACAAGTCAGGCCCATGAACATACTGCCTCAAGGTCAACTTCTTTACCTATGCAGGAAACAAGCTACTGTTGCATTCTGCCGTTATAATACTTTATCCTCTGTTTGCTCCTTGTAATACTCTTTCCTTCTGCTCAGATTTTTGTGGGTTTGTTTGTATTTCAATTAGATTCTTGCTTAGAGAAACTGAAAGCAGTAGGGATACCCCTTGCAGTGTAACTGTCCAGAAAATAATAATTCAGTTTTGGTCAGAAAAAGACAGAACTCTCTGTAGAAGAGAGAGAATACATCTGTCAGGATGCATTCCCTTGGTTTTTGCTACTCTGAGTAATATGGGAGAAAAAGTTCAAAATGTTTGTAATTGGCAATAAGAACAAACAAAAACAGGAGAACATTTTAAGTACTGATTTTCTGAGACACTCGCCTGAGAAAACCAGATATAAGGCCTGATGATCTGAATCAGAGACATGAACCTTCTGCTCCCAGGTCTGTTGCTTATGCACTAACTGTAAGAGAATCAAGACTTTGGTGTATAGAACATACATTTTTGCCTGCATACCCTTAAAGGACTAAGATTATTCTGTTGATATGTTTTCAAATTAACTAGAGATACCGATGGAATGGATCATGAATGAATTCAAAATGTCAGTGGATCAATAAATAATAACAACAACAACAACAATAATAATAATAAAAACACAGGCACACAAACAGCTTAAATTGTACTCTTAATCTAGGCTTCTGCGATTTTTATTTCTTATGTCTCAAGGTTTTTCTTTTAATGCTAAGGCATAGGCAAACTATCAAATAAGTCTGGTAGCAAATACTTTTCCTCTGCTATTTGCACTTTTTGAACATGTGCGGCAAATACACTTTCTTTGTGAGAGAGAATGGGGAAGTTTCTGAAGGAAATTTCAGTCATCCTTATAAAATTGGTGTAATGTAAGATAAAAACATGTTGTTGCAGACTAGTAAAAATTTCAGCCAGAACTAGCCCAGGTTTCAGATGAAGTACTAGACTGATCTTGTCTAATGATACCTTTTAAAAGCTGAAAAGAGGTAATATAAGTTATTTGGTACACAGACTCCAAACAGTGTGCCTGCTCTGCATTTATATTTCACATTGAGCCTGGAATGACCACAGAACGTTAAAACAAACTGTAACTTCTATGCATAACTGATTTTTTTGTTCAACAAGCCTACTGTGGAGTCAAGAGTCTGATTAATATCTGGTATTTGTGTTGTGTGTTTTATTCTAGGCACTAGTCTTACGGACATTCTGTGTTTTGGCCCTTGTTGCTGTGGTTTCATAAGAAAAACAATGAATCTGCAGGTTTAAAAATAACGTAGAGAATACATGAAGTTCTTAGCTTGACAGAATACAATAACAAAAGGCTATTCCTTAACTTGTTGGGGTTTTGTTTTGTTTTTCTTTTATTGACAACGTTGCTGTATTTTTTGCATAAATAAGAATCAGAGTCAGTTAATGTAAGAGATAGATACAGGGCTGATTTAGTGTGGTGTATATAGCTCTAAAATGGATCTGAAGATGTGTAGATTCTTTCCTGATCATATTGTCACCTGACAGAGTGATACCATATCATTAAATTTGGGGAGCTTGGATTTTTCATCAGTAAAATATGGCCAGGTACATTTGGTTTTATAAAGTGCTTTGAGATTTTTTTGGTGTAATGCTACTTAGATAGACAAGTTGTTAGTGCTATGATAAGATGCTTAGCATTAGACCCACGTCAACATCTTCTTGAAACAAGTCCTATGTTTGCCTCAGAACATCTCTCAAGTGGACAATTTGCTTTCTTTTGATTTGCTAGGTACAAGGTGTTGCTGTTTTGTTTTTAATAACTTTCAGAAATTATTAAAAATAATAAATTTAAAGTTACTACCTATCCAAATCATGAGATCAAAACAGCACTGGCAAAACAAATGATCTTCACTGTGGAAATACTTTGGAAGTTGCACGTACACAAGTTTGCAACAATATTTTATTATTTGGAACTTGATTAATGGTCAGATATTAGCAAATAAAGCATTCCTCTTTATGGAAAAAATAGTGGAAAATAAATATTTTATCTGAGTGAAATCTTTCCTTAACACTTATATTTGTAACATAAATGACACATCAGTTCCAATTTGTGACAAACAGCTAAGTTAATCTGGCACAAATATTCAAAAGGTTTTACAGAGCACACCTTAGAAAATAACAATGTAATTGTCTAAAGTATTACAACTGCAAGGGTAGGCTTCAGGTCAGACCATGCGTTTTACAGAAAGACAGTGTTTTTAATTAACTGCATAGTATGCAAAATATGCCATAAAGGTACCTGATTATTTTACAAGATTGAATGGATACATTTTCACTGGGTAAGTGGTAAAGTGTTTGGTTTCCAAGATTAGCATAGAATACTGTTTGAACAAGAAGTTTTACAGGCATTAGTAACTTATCTGCCATATATAACTGAATCTAGAGCTATTGGTCCAACAGAGAATTACAACAATCTTCTTATTGACTTAACAAATGGAGACATTTGAGTGGCTTGTATAAGGTTGCCCTGGAAAACCAGAATTTTCATTATAACATGTAGCCTGGAACTATCTGGAAGATGGAAGATGAAAATATAATCTAACAGCCAGGTGAAAATATTTCCTAAGAAGAATTAAAAAGTAGGAACCTAAAAGTCACATACCAGGTAAGAAGTGTGCGGATGTAACAGTCATTTGCTCATTCCTATAGACAATTTTTGCCCTCTCCTATTAAAGGGCTGAGTTTAATTTATAGAAAAGTGCTTATTCCCAGCCTGCTCATGTAGTGATGTCAGATTGAAATCTCTTGTGCACCTTGATCTCCTATAGAGAGTATCATGATAAACGAAGCATATATTTCTAATTAGAGTCAATAAAACAAAATGCTGAACCTGTCCCTCTATTATTGAACTGGATGTAATTGTTTTTAAAATACTAAGCTTTATCCAGTATTTAACGTGATCTGGGGTTTAATCAAAATCATGATTACAACATATTTTATGGTAATGTCTCATTTACTCCACATTTCAACACACAGTAGGATAGTATAGGAGTAAAGGCTACATGACTGCTTCTATCTCTGCCACAGCTTCCCTGTGTCCGGGGAAAGATGTTACCCCACTGCACCTCATTTTACAGATCTGTGAAATATGGATAATTATACCCTTCCTTACCAGTTGCTTTGAGTTCTGTCAGTGTGCCACATATATTACCATCTACTTCTATTCTGTGATGCTATTCATTATAACTTGGAATGATTAAGAAAGCTATTAGGCTATAATTAAGAAAGCTGTATCTGAGTATGCAGAGGTCCAAGGGAAGGCTGATGCAGATAGCTAAAGGTATTGTATGTGTTTTTCTAAAGATTTCTAAAGATCATGCTGAAAGTCTTTCCTGAGGCTGAACAAGCTCTGGGAAGATTCCTAGATGGCTTTGCTTTGAGAAGAGCAGATAGATGGCTTTGACAGTTCATGAGGATAATAACTTGGCTGGCTACTGAAGTAGTTTTTTCCTACCCAGCAACATTACCTTTCTTGCCCAAGTTAAGCTGGAGCCTCCTGTTTCTCAACCATAAGTATTTCTGATGTAAGAGACTGAAGACGTGCATGTTAGGTATGTTTTATATGGAGGTATATAGCAAGCTGTGTGCAACCATTCTTTCAGTGACAGTAGTTTTTTTCCCCATGTGTGTCCTGGGAGAGGTCTACCTATTGTAGCATGATTATATCTGGAGGGTCAGTTCATAATCATACCATGATGTGATTAATCATGTATGGAATATATTAATCATATATGGAAGACATAATTATAAGACATAATCATATATTGAAGGACAGTTCATCTCTGAACTTCACAGTTCACATCTTGTGAGCAGTCATCAGACTATCTGGGCTTTGTTCCTGAGGAGTGAATGAAATCTTAGCACTGTTAATCTGTTTGTGCTCTGGTACTATCCTGTGATCCACTTTGTTTTAAAGACAGCTGATAGATCCCACAGTGTCAGCACTGATGTGAATCTCCTTCCCCTGGCCATAAGGACACCATCCATCAGTGCCATCAAAGCTATCATCCTGCTTCATGTTTGTGAGGGTGTTTACACGTCATAGTTTGCCAGTAAATGACAATAGACATCAGTTTGTATCTATCTCATGAGTTTGAAACTTTCATGAAGATGAATGGAGTGTGTCACATCAAATAAGCTCAGTGCCATCCACTACTGTATTGGGATCCTTTCAGAGCTCCCCCTTCATGGAGTGCATTTCGCCCGTATTGAGCATAGCTATTGAAATAGCATAGCTATTTCAGTCGAAGCATTCATTGTTAAGAGAACATATTGGTACCATTTACTGCAGGCTGGTGTGCTTTTTATGGGTATTTGTAATCTTTAATCAAATGGATTATTAATAGTGATGTATTCTTTTATATTCCTGTGTCTGCAAAGCTCACATTGGTTACCTCTTCAAAAAATATAAAAGGCTGTATTGAGTTAATTTTTTTTTGCATGTATGATTTCACACATTTTTCTGTCAATGTCACATGAGCAGATTTTGGTCAATTTTGTGTTAATTTGCTGTATTGGAAGTGAATATCAAGAAGTTTAAACAGTGGGAGCTGGTGGGAACGTATCTACGTACACTGAAACCTTTAATGCTTTTTTTAAAACCCCTTGACTTAGGTGTAGCTTCAATTGACCTCTGTTGCAATACAGAGCACCATCTTAGGATGAGGGAAGCAGTGTGTGAACAGAAATAATGGTTAAAAAATAAACACTATTTTTGATTGATTTGCCTTTTCTGCATAAATGCGCACATAGGAAACCTAGGACTATACGTGCTGTTTCTATCCCCATGATCTGTTAAGGCTTTCCAGAACCAGTTTTCTACAAGTCCTTATTTTATAGCAGAAACACTAAGGAAGTCAGCAGTGAGTCCTACACTGAAAACTGAAAATCCTTTGGCTGTAGTATAAACTGAACAAAAGTGTTTTCCTCATGTATTATGGAAAGCTCGCTAGCAACTTCCTTTCATTGAGAGTCTATCGCCCTTTTTCATAATGGATTCTGAGAATATTTTAAGCACAGATTATATCTGCACATTTTCTATTTCCTTCTGCGGTATATCTTTCCTTCCTCAAATTACAGCTAAAATCTTGCCCTTCTTCTGGTTTTTCTAACCCTTGTTTTGTCTCACACTTGAAATTATATTATAAATTCTATGTGACAGAGCCCATTCCTTCTTACAGTAGTCTGAAGTGCCTAGCAGAATTTCATGTACTGTAAAGCTAATGGTTAAAGATTTTTAAAAAACCCTTTTGGTTATATGCAATTCTGTGGATGGCTGTGATGCTGATATGCATGCTTTAAATGAACAGGCTGTGTGACACACATTCTCATTTTAAATGATCCTAAAAGTGAGCTTTTCGGGCCAGTAAAGCAAGCCAAAAGAAAGTAGAACTGTAATGATGTATTTTTAATATAAATAATAGCAAGAAGAGTTTGAATTATGATAGTGATACCTTGCCACAACCAAAGGAAGTCTATAGCAGTGAGGAACAGACCTCAAATTCTCTAGATTTCAACCCAGTCGTACAACCACCAAGGAATGAACTTTAATGTCTTGTACCTCATTCACTGCTTTTATGTTTTGTACAAGGGAGCAGAGAGCAGTCTGAGCAGTTTCACTTTTTGAATCCTGTGATCTTCTAATTAAGACACTTCTCCAAATTACTTTTATTGTTGTTTTACTGAAAGATAGAATTTTGTATGACATTTTTCATGTCTTTAAACAAGAGAAAACAAAGAAAGAAAACTGCTGTCATGCAAAATCATGGTAGTGTTCATAGGTTTATCAGCAGTGTCAAGATTTCTTGGTTCAGCTTCTGGCTTTGTGTGGAAATATGCTTTGGTAACTGTGGAGAGCACAGCCAAACACATAGATTTGAAATGCAGCTTGGCTAAGTGTGTGCAACTTGGGTTTGCTCTGTTAAAAACCTGGGGTTTGATTCCTGCTGCACCACAAATGACAGCTCCTGAGTTAATCCATCTGCAAAATATGGCAAATGATACTTGTCTCTTTCTTAATGAGGCTTTGCTGCATAATAAGGATTATGTAGTGCACAGAATTATTAACGTCAGATGAAGAGCTGCAGCTAGAACTTGTGGCTCACTGCCTATCATATTTTTGCTAGGCCAAAGGGTGCTTTACAGATGTAATTTGCTTGTATACTCTGGAGCTGTATATAAGTTTTTGCAAGGCTTGGAATATAATGGTTATGATTAGCATACTGGGAGTGCCGTGGAGCTCTGGGCATGCCTAATGCAGCTAGGAGCTCAGTGTGCTGGGAACAAAAACTCAGAGGAGTTGGCATGTCAGGAACTGTGGGGCTCAAGTACTCTCAGTGCAGATTTAGTTCATTTGTACGAATGACGGAGTGACTCCTGCTGAAAATGTAGGGAGGACAGAGAAGAGGTAACTCTGAGGCAGAAAGGGAAAGTGTGGATGATTGTAGACCAAAGTATTAATATTCAGCAAAATGAAAAGTAGAATTCGATAATTAAAGTTGATGGACATCTACTGAAATGGCTTATCCTGAGGCTTTTTATATGGCTTCTTTGTAGGCAAAATGTCCATGGATGCCAATGGGATTTTTTTCTGTGTAAGGAATGTTGGAATATATTGTAGTTAGTAAGGCCTGTTTTGCATCAGAGATTGTTGAGGAATGGGTAGTTGAGCTGGGCAAGTATAACTTGTAAGGACAGTTGTAAGTGGTACAAATCCCTGTAATTGGGATCAACTAGATCCCTAGTTGATGTCAATTGTCAGAATTTTGCTGAAGCTGATGGAGAAGACACAACATACATGCTAGCTGAGGAACTAGTCCCACGAGAGAGACATTCAGGCTGAACTCTGCTAACTAGGGTGGAAAGAAAGTGAGAGCATCTTCTACTTATGTCTCTCTTGCATTACCTCTTCTTGGTTTCCTGACATTGTTGATGGTCTGAAGAAACCTGACTGAAGCTGGATCACTTATTTATGGAGAGGTCAGGATAAGACTCATTTATACCTGCTCACATTTGTCTTCATGAATCAGTAAGTAACTGCCTAGCCCTTTCTGAAGTAGTAGGGTTAAAGGGCATTTAATAGTGATAATAGTGAGCATTCAATGTAATTAAATATTTGCAAGTATGTTGCACATATATATTTTTCACTGAAGTTATCAGTAAAGCCCCATATTCCATAAGGTACCAATGCAATGTGGCAGAGGTAAGTATATCATAGAGGGAGGAAGAGAGCTAAAGTACTGTCGTATGTAAGCTATTAGTATAATTATATTTTTTAAGTGGTGCCTTAAAATGGTTACTTGAACTGTGTTTCCAGATTGTGTAGAAGAAACACCAGAAAATAATTTATATGAAGGCCTCAACCTTTTGTTTAAGTCAACAGCACATAAAGCATTTTAAGTTTGCTTTTTTATTGTTGAAGTCCCATAATCTATGAGGCACACTTGGTCATGAAGTAGCTTGTTATTAAAATATAATATCATGTTCATCTGTGATTATTATTTTAATTCAGTGCTCGGTTGACTTATACAAAGCTGCCTGAACTCTTTCCGTAACCACTCTCCATTCGCCTACATTACATTTAATTTATACCAAGATGATAAAAAATTTGATTTATATTACAACAGATCAGTAATTGTGCTCTACAAATAAGTCCGTAATGATAATCAACAGCATTTTCAACATAATTTAATTTGTCTTCTCCCAAGAGGTAGTTAAATGCAGTAATAATAACACTACTGTTATGGACTCTGCTGCAGTTAATCATGGCCTGAATATGCAGACAGCCCCAATATTGTATTGACAGAAATTAAATTAACCATCAGCTTGGGCAATCAGTGGCTGTACAGCTATTAAAAGTAATAAAGGCAACAAACCCCAACCATAGCCAATTACATTTTGACATATAAACGAAAAAAGACAGATGCTTTTGATTTGAAATTTTTATTTCATTGGGAGTAAAGAAGACGTATCTTTTCATATACATTATTTCCCATGCCTTAATTAACCAATAATACACATCACAGCCTAAGAATCATACTGACATAATGTAATACCAGAGGTATATTTTGAGTGCCTCCTAACCCAAACATTTAATTATCTCCATATACAGTGGATTGGTATAGCATGTTGTTGCAAAAGGTATATATCAAAATGCATCGACAAGACAAGGTGCAACCAACATTCAAAAACTGTTTCAAGAGATTAGAAAAAAGTATCTCTTTGGGTTGAATGTGGCAAGTTTTTCTTAAAATCCTGCTGAGGTGAGAAGCAAAACTCTCAAATTTTCTAAAAGGGTTAATGACTTGGGTTGTGTTTTGGAGGAAAGAAAGGAAGAAAGAGTTATTATTTTCACTATGTAGGTGGTTAGTGCTTCATAGATTTTTTTTCTTATGTAAAATGAAGCATCCATAACTTGGTAAAAGTTACTTTTATGTTGTGTTCACTTTAATATCTATTTTGTCTAGGAAAAATTACACATATAAGTGTATTCAAAAGTGGCTAGTTATATGAACATTAAACTACAAAGTAAATTTTAAATACTTATATGCACTTGTATATATAATATTAAAGTATAAAATTTATGTATATTTAAGGGGAAATACAGTAGTTCACGCTTAAGGTTCATGGATATTTTATCAGGAAGCAATGTTTTTAATTTAACAAATCAGAGGAGTTAACAGGTAACTGTCCTGGTTTTGGCTGGGGCAGAGTTAATTCTCTTAGTAGCTGGTACAGTGCTGTGTTTTGGATTTAGTGTGAGAATAATGTTGGTAACACGCTGACGTTCCTAAGTAGCGCTTATCCCAGGTTAAGGATTTTTCAGTTTCCCATGCTCTGCCAGCAAGCCGGTGTGCAAGAAGCTGGGAGGGAGCATGGCCAGGACAGCTGACCTGAACTAGCCAAAGGGATATTCCATACCATAGAACGTCGTGCCCAGTATAAAGACTGGGGGGAGTTGGCCAGGAGGGGCAGATCGCTGCTTCGGCATCGGTCAGCGGGTGGTGAGCAATTGCATTGTGCATCACTGGGTTTTTTTTCCCTCTTCTTTTTTATGTTATATTCTTTTTCATTACTATTATTATTATATTTCATTATTATTATTGTTAGTATTATATTTTACTTTAGTTATTAAACTGTTCTTATCTCAACCCATGAGTTCTGCCTTCTTTCCTGATTCTCCTCCCCATCCCACTGGAAGTGGGGGGGGGAGGGTGGCTAGGGGGGAGTGAGGGAGTGGCTGTGTGGTGCTTAGCTGCTGACTGGGGTTAAACCATGACAGTAACAAAATCTGAACATACGAATGTGTTTAATTTACCTTGTAGTAGTTTCTATAGGTTTACAGCTTGAAAAGTATGTATTTCAGCTTACTGTGATTTATATCTTATGGTGAAAACAGTATCTCAGGGTGCAAGTGAAATAAAATAGCATAATATGTCATTATTCTTAATCAAAATCAAACCCAGCACATATAAGAAGAGCATTTTGAGAATTACAGACTTATCTGTCACTTTAGACAATGTTTCGTAATCTTACATAACAGTTACCTGGTGTACCAATAACTTTCTGAAGAGTTTGAAAAACAAAAAGTTTGTTTGTACAGTGATATCATGACTTGACTTTTTCAGACTGATGACCAAAGTCACTGCATTGTAGAAGGATGAAGCTTTATAGATCAGAACTGAATTTGGTTGCCTAACCCCATAGCAATCTGTGACAAACTTAGTCCAGATCCATTGAAAAACATAAATACCTGCTTAATTTGACACATACTATTACTGAACGAATATGATTTTTCCAGTTCCTGAGCACTTTGCTGGATAGGGACCTTAGCCAGGAGATGAGAATAATCCTTCACCTCTAAATCTTTTTGCTCCTTAGACTTATTAAATTCAATATAGTTCACTTACATAGAAAAGGAGAATAATCCTGCAGGAACTAGGAGATAAAATTCTGTGGCTTGTGTTATACAGGTCAAGCTAGGAGCTCAAGGTTTTTAGAAATTCCCTTCTGGCCATAAAACTCATGAATTGAAGTTCTTAAAAAGACGTTTCCCCAAGGCAAAGGCAGATTTTAGAGCAGCCCTGACTGTGCAATTGCAGAGACAGAGAAGATGTTTTCATTTTTAAAAAATCAAATTGTCTGTGAGCAGCAGAACATGCAAGGCCAGGTTTCCTAAGGTGCTTGTTGGCTGTTACCAGACCCTAGTGAAGTCCCAGGTTCCCCCTTGCAATACCCCTGCAGACTTCAGATGATAACCTGTATGACAAACTCACTGTGTCCACATGCTAGCTGGCTGGCTGGCTTCTGCCAAGAGGAATATATAGTAGCCAAGTTCTCCCTGCTGTTCCTAGATGGGAAGTCATAAGGGACTTCCCTCCTTCAGCCACTGATTTTCACAAAACCTCTAGGAATTTAATTATCGTTAAAAGTTTTACTCTTTCAAATGTAGCTGCCATTGGCCAGTGGTTTGAAGAGGTGCAAAGAGAGGCTGACAGGCATATGGGAGGGATTTCTCTTATTCCATAAGAAAGTAGGCCAAAATTCAGTCCTGTCCAGCTGTTTTGAAGATGGCCATTCTGTAGTATATGTGACAGATCACGATGTTATAAAGGTTTTATTGGAGCTCAGGTGAAATCATTATTGTAGGTAGCACATTCTTGCCTCACCCATTAACAGTCTAGCTATAATAAATTTCTTCAAAGATAACATTTTGGTGTACCATTTTGGTCTATATTCCATGTAGCATGTGCACTTACCTCTAAGTATGAATGTAATAATATGCTGTCACATGTTAATGTTTAGATGTAGGGTTGGGTTTAGGTATGTCATGTAATGACAAAATTCAGGCTTCCTTAAGTTGTATAGGATTGGAAAATTCCTTTTCTAGTTTTGTTTCTGGGCTTTAATTTTCTTAGACTTTATAAATAACTTTATTTTCTGAAGAACAATGGGTTTGTAAATAGGTAGTACATGAGGGCCAATATCTATTATGACACTTCTTATGAGGAAAGACAGATATATCACTCATGGCTATTTCAGTGATGAGTTATCTCTCCCCTTCGTAGCCATGAAGATACATGTCATAACAGAGATCAACTATCATTGTAATGTAATTTTTCTCTGTACAGCATGTGTTGTAAATGGTGTTGATTGCTGACAGAAACTCAGAGGGTGGGAGATATGATTCCTGGTACTCACATGGCAGGAAATACAACTTAGGCAGTGAATATTATATTTGATGCATATTTGCTTACATCCTATAACTTTCTTCCAGGTTGTCTGCAAGTTTCCATAAAGCAATCCACTGCATTAAACTGTAATCCGGAAATTCTGTTCCCTCAGACACTAATATATGTTCACTTGTATTTGTTCAGAAGAGCAAGATACACAACATGGAAGTAAGCAGCAAATTGCAACTGTATTAATTGTAAATTGATTCAACAGGACGGGAATCCTATTATAATTATGAGGGTCTATGGGAAAATAAACACCAATCTTAAACTGGTGTACCGAATGAAAAGGCTACTTTTTGCCTACTTCAGTGTTAAATTAAACATTAAAGTATTTCAGCCCTTACCATCCCTAAGTTTATAGGCAGTGAGCAACTTACCATAAACAAGACAAATCTAGAAAACCTGTATTTGGTACCAGCCACAGCAGCAAATCAATTGTTATTTCTTTCTTCTGGCTCTTAAACCATAGTAATCTAGGCCACCAGAGATATTTTGATAAATACAAACAGCAACCAAGTAAACTAAGCCAAAACCAAACCTAAACTAAGCCTAAACCAAAAAGTATTCCAATATATTTGTGCCAGTTTTGCTTTCTGTGAAAAACTCCTCTTGAACTTCTTGAGCCCTGTTTCAAAATGGTCTGATCAGGGTAAAAGAGAATCTAGCAAAACAGCTCTGCTAATTGTGAGGAACTTCCAGAAAGGGTAGATGAAAGCAAAACCTGAGACCAAATGGTCTTGCAACTAGGAAATCCATAAGTACCCTTTGACTTCACAAGTCGACTAGAGCCAGGAAATTAGACTCCATCTTACCATTTTGCTGTCGGTGATAACAGGGGAGCTGATCCCTAAACATCTTTGCCACCTTTTTCACCTATTTAGGAAAGAGTTTTGAGGTTTTTTTTCCCATGTAGCACCTCAGTCTACTGCCAGGCCCTGTTTGCCATGACAGAATTTCAGCTTGTCTTTGTCTCCAGTTGCCAGAAACTCTTTTCTTGTAAATGTTACTCTTTAAGTCCTATGAAATGAACCATAGCCACCATTAAACAGTTCTATAGAACTTCAATGAATGCTTTTCACTCCAGTGAATATATCGCTGAAAAGTGCATAAAGCTGAGCAGTGTTGTCCTGACAGTCCATATATATAGTCCAGTTACATGGTTCATATTGAATGGTAGAATATTTGTGGAATAATATTGTACCAAAGCCTGCATAAGTTTTACAGATGTTTGCACACATATAACCCCAGAAATATTTCTGTGTCTTCAAGAAGGCAGCACTCACTCTTTTCTTCATTTGCCAATTTCATATATTTTATTTGAAATATTTAGACAGTACAAAACCTCTTTGTTGATATTATACTAAGTCAATAATTAAGTTAAAAATAAGGTCAGGAAATGAAAAGAATAGGGCTCTTAAAAACTCCTATCTCCGCTATCTGTTGGATGGTATTTTTCCATTCCAGCTGTTCTTATTGGACGTGTAGCTTACTATTATTACTATTTATGGATAACATACATAAAATGAGAGAATATTAACATTGAATATGCACTACTTTAAACTGTTAACTTTTGCATTCCTTCACTCTGATATTGACAATCTTAATGTTGCGTTATCATGTATTTCTCTATCTAAAGTTGTCTTGGATGATAAGTAACAGTTTTAGAAAAATTTATCAATAAGAATAAATTTTGAAATTACTATGTTTGTATGCTTGCTACAGACAAATGCACATACATATTATGTAACATTGCTGTGTTATTAATCATGTTAGAATTAAAAATATTTGCTTAAATTAACAGCAATCAAGAGTCTACACATACAAAGAACAGCGAGGTTGATGTGGAGTGAAATTTATCACAAGGTAATTGTGAGTCAGAACAGAAAACTGTTTAAATGACCTGAGACTTTCACTGAAAAAGCAAAGCTATTTCTTCATGTTTCTTCTTTCCTTATTTTTTTCTAATAACTACTTGATTTTGTGAGAATATAATGAGGCCCAATGAATATAACTTCAGTGAAAGGAAGACTTTGACTTTTTATTAGAAAGGTCTCTAAATGTTCCTATACTTTCTAGTTTCATGATTTTTAAAAAAAATAAATTCTTTCTTTTATTCATCCCATTCTTTCTGGAGTTGAGAAGTATTGACCACATATTTAGATTGTCTGCGCTTTCGAACTTTGACATCTTATCACAATTCAGTGACACCTCAGCAAGGTAGACTCCAAAGAGGAGATCTTCCTGCATATCCTGGAAAATCGTAGACTGGAAGGAACAATTGCTTTGGGATGTATAGCTTGTTTATGTTGCTATTTTTGTCTAACTATTTTTTGATCTAACATTAATGAAAGCGTGCCCAGACTGGTACATAAGGAAACTCAAAGGCTGTGGACACAACCTGGTACTGGTATTTCACACTGCACCCTCTCAAAGAGAGAACATCAGAAACATCTGATGCAAGAGTCTGATCCTTCTCCTGTTTAAATTTTACCATAATAGCAAAATTGTGTGATTCGACACAAATGGCACAAACAGCAGACTTGTCATGCAAACTATGTAATCTCCTCATAAAGGGGGATGAGAGATTAGAAATCAAAAATCTTAAAGGTAACATATTCACTATAAGCTCTTACTTAGGGTTTCTGAGTAGGAGACTTCACTGGGGAAAAGAAGCAATGCAGAACATACCACCTCAAACTACTTCATCATCCTTCTTGAAACCTTTTATTTTTAAAACAATTCATAGACATATTATAAACTGCTGCTTTATTGTTTCGCCCTCTCACTCTGGCTTTGCCTTCTATTCCATTGCAGTATTTCCTTTCTGTCCATGACATCATCTTAACCCTCGCTAGGGGAAGGGGGAACAGAGACAGAGAGAGAAAGGAAAAAAAAAACCCAACAAAAAAACCCCCTTCCTTGGCAACAGAAATACCTTTAAGTGTAACATAATTACCATCTCTCTGCCCTTTCTCCCCCCTCTGGGACTATTCAGCAAACCCTACAACATACACTTAAATCTTCAACTTCTCAGAGACACTACACGCAGATGGGAAAGATTTGATTAAAATTACAGTGCTTTAGGTTCAACTTCACCTATTAAGAAAAAAAAAGGATCTGGTGCTGGACTTTTTTCCCTGAGAAATAACTAGGCCACAGTAATTACAGACAGGGCCCTGCTGTGCACCATGAATAGGATCCCTGGGGTGGTATTTTCCTGTTACCTGTCTATGTAGGGCTGTTGACATCAACATGAATGATAACTATGCCAGGTTTCCTTTTTTTTTTTTTTTGTTTTGGTTTTACTTTTTTTTTTTATTCTTTTTATGCCTTAGAAAAAGAAGGGGAGGAGAAAGAAAAGAAAATAAGTTATAAGTGTTGTGATTTACATTTTTTGTGTCAAGGATGCTTTTATGTACTTTTCTATACATCTGTATGATTATTTTCTTAAATTATTTTTCTTGAAGCTGAATTTTGGCCTTCAAGCAATGAAGAGACCAACACAAGGCGAGTAATAGGCACAGAACATTAGACACTGTGGAAGTTTAAACGTTAGCACTTTTCCCAGTATCTAAATTAGTAGGAACTTTCATTTTTGAGCACTGATCTACTTTAAGACAGTTGACTTGTACAACTAGATATTGTCCACCAAATTAATTTTATTTGCATTTCATGTCATATTAGACATTAAAAGCTGTATTTTGTTATTGTTTCAGCTGATAAAACTCCTGAACTACCCAGTAAAAGCTTTACTCTGTATTATGTTGCACTGGTGAAATGGAGACTAGAATCGTAGCTGATGGCACACCCCAGGAATTGAACAGAATCAGTGGAAAGTATATTGGAAGAGAATATCTAAATAAGAAAGGTAAGGAAACAGTAATAAGCAATCTTGTCAGTATGTTAGGATGGGACTAAAGAAAAGTAGTGGAAGGTTAGATTGAGCTCTGACCATAACTGGAAATGCATGTAGGAGACTCATATGGAATTTAGAGGAAGAGGTACTATCTGGAAGTCTTCCAAAACCGGCGAAAGCTTAGGGATGATGTGCTCGACTCTACCTTCTAGAAGATGGCCCTCATGGTTTGGGAGTCTGAGGAAAAGGCAAGATAAGTCAATCATTGTTCTACTGACTCTTGACTGATATTTGCCTTGAAAGTGTCTACTGTTAGCTGTTGTAAGTAAATGCATCCCTGAAGGAACTTGTCTCAAAATCAATTGTTAGAGTCAGTACAGGTAGCTCAGGATAATCTGGGAGATGTAACCTGTTCCCTGACAAAAAATCCTCATCCTGTCCCAAGAGAATCCTGGAGCAGAAGAGAATCAGGACTAGTATAGCAGCAAAATAATTGGCTTTTGTAGATATCAAGCAAAAAAAGAGGTTTGAGGAGGGATTTTTGCACTGAAAACTCTCTGAGAATACTAATAGGCAACTGGTTCTTGCTAGGACGCCTGATAAGCTGGAGAAGGAAGCTAACATCATGAATTGGTCAAAGGTGAGAGCTATTGGTTGAGAAATGACACACAGGCTGAGCATAGACTCTGCTGGTCCATGGAAGGCTGGAGATGCTTATGTTTGATGTAATAGCATAACATGGAGCCAGACAAGGGGATACAGAAAGAGGAATGACATGGTCAAAACAACAGCCTGAGAAAATGATCTTTGAGAATATGATCTTTGCAGCAGAATTGTGAATGGATATGAGCAGGGCATGACTGTATTTGTCAAGATTTGAGAAAAGGATGTTGCAGCGATCAAGATGAGAGATGGGAGTCTGGATATGTTGCTTAGATGAATGGGATGCAGAGAGAATCTCAGCAAGACTTAGTTTCACTGTGAGGGCATAGACAGAGGGTCCTGAGCTGAAGAGGATTCTGACTTTATGGGCCTGAGTGGCAGACAGGCTGTGGGTATTGTCCACAGTGATTGGGAAGAATGGGAGAAGCAGCTCTTCCTTCTCCATGTTAAGCTTGAGCTGACTAATTTACATCTGCAAAGAGACGTGTGAGAGAGAGAGGCTTAGATTTTACTTTGGACAGAGATAGTCTGGTAAGGGAAACAGGGGAATGCATAAGGTACTTGAGATCTTAAAGCTCAGCCATGAAGGGATGCTGCTGGCTGGCTGCAAAAATCCAATGCTATAAATACAGAGACTCAATTGTTTTCTTTCTGTTTGCCATAGCCATGATAAAGATGAATTTTGCTATTCCAACAAGCTAAAATAAAGAAAACATGATGGGATTGCTGTGGGAGTTGGAGTATCAGGAGTTAGAGAATGAAACTTCATGGTGTTTTTTAGAGGTGATGCGTGACACTCTTTAGTACCTTCCAGGAACGCCACTTCAAGGGAGGGTTGAAGAGCAGGAGGGAGTATTTGGGTGAGGCTTAGTTCCCTATGTGCCTCTCATGTGGAATGGAGATTAATGTTTATGACATTTCCTCTCTAATTATTGAAAGGGAGGGGGCTGAGAGTGCCATTCTTGGAAGTCTTGTGGGAGGGAGCTCACCTCCAGGCATGTTGAGGTGCCCCTGCTTTCTCACTTGGAGCAGTTGTGAATCTAATATGCACAGTGCTGTGTTGTGCTTATGAGTCACATTCTCCATTTGGTGGTTTTTTCCATTCCCTTTGTACTTTTATGGGGTCTTCTGTTACTGGTTTTATTTTCTGTTTATTGTCCTGAGCTTCCATTCTTCTGTAGTATCTTTGTGCCATTTTCTGTCTCTTAGGGGATTGTTCAACTCTCCTCTTCTTTGGTTCCTCATTTGCCACAATGGCTATTCCTATTGCCATCTTTGGCAATTGAACATTGTATCAGGCTCTTAAGTCCTGAGATGGACTTAAACACTGTAAAGGCAGAGCAGAGCCCTTTTCTGCCTCTTTGTTAGCTGCAAGGAAACACTTCTGCAGGGCAGGACTACTCCCCTCCCTCACTCTTCTCAGCTCCCCCAGCCTCTGTCCATCCCTCCTTCCTTAGTTTCATAGCAGCAATTCAATGTGCCTGGCAGTGAAAGAACTGCTTCTGCAGCTCTTAGATATCCTTCTTATTTATTTATTTATTTCACGCCTCCTGACCAAATGTGAAATGTAACCCTTCATGTCATAGCTTGCCCTCCTGACTGGTGAAAACTATCTTGGCTCACAGTACACCTCCTTTGACAGAAAGTCCTCAGCACGGTTAAGCTACCTTTCATCTGCTCACCTTCTCTGGTGGTTTTTGCAAGGAATTTGCTTACCAAGGCTGGGTTTTCCCAAGCACTCTCAAGTTCTAATGATAATAGGTTTGTGTATACTGTAGAATGATGCTGAGCTGATCCAGTCATATTTAGTTCACATTAATCACACCCTTTTACTCAAAACAGTATAGCTCTGATCTAAACCAATTAAGCTAGTGATGTTTAGACAAAGAGATTAATATAGCTCAGAAAAGCATAACCTTTGTCCTTAGAAATGTCTTAAGAAAATGAGTTTTATTCAGTGGGCTGAATTTGTAGAAAGGTGTGTTTTGGATGTAGACATCTAATTGTACATACTAAATCAGCAGGAAAATAAGCTTGTGCAGGCAGACAAGTTTCAGCTGCATACATGGAGATATAAAGATGAAATGATCTCAGTTTAGAGCTGATGCTTGAGAAAGTACAGGGAATTAAGGAGAGCACCCACAAAATGAAGAGATAAATAGACTAACAAAGCAGAAAAAAAAATCTTCTCTTGTATTTAAAAATACACTTTCTCCTTCATGCATCATGCTGACTAAAAAAAAAAGCAAAACTTTCTTTGATTTCTCAAGTTATACTAAAGACACATGTTCTCTTTTTTATTCATAATTTTTTAAGTTGCATTACAGCCTTACCATGAACAAATTCCTGAACCATCTGTATCTCTAGGATACCATTTTTAGTTGAGGGAACAGATGAACTAGGTGAACTTATTTATTATATTTCTACCATAATGCACTTGTGATGCCTGACAACAATTGATATTAGATCAGCTATCAATTTGGAATTAATTAGAATTTAAGTGAATTTCTGAATTAATTACATATAGATTAGATATTAATTCTCTAGATATTAGATCTATGTTAAAATTCAAAGAGCCAAAGTGCTGATTGTAAGACCTGGTTTCAATGGAGCTTCATATAGTGTTAGATCATTATTATTTGGATTGATCCTGAGTATCGCAGAAATTCACTTTAAAGTCAAGCACCTCAGCCCCTAGGACCTAATGTAGTCAACAGGCACAGAACTGGAAAGGCCACAGTGCCCCAGTACCTGAGCCCCTGGAAAGGGAAAGAACTGGAGGAAATTAGATAATCACAAGAAATTTCAGGAAATTAAACCTACTCCAGGCTGCAGGGAAAGGCAGAAAATTCCAGGTATCCCTACCAGTTTAAGTTATTCAAGAAACCTGTATTAATCAGGCATCTGTAAATGAAAATTCACCTTAGATATATATTATCTAGTGTGCTTGTCTTCTGTCATAGCCAGTCTGTGCTGATTCAGAACAAGGCAGTTCTCTCCTGCTGCTGAGTACTTGTGCATTTAGAAGAAATAAATCTTTCCTGACCAACCGAAGCCCTGAAGTATGGGGTTTGATATTACTGCTTGTCTGAATGCAGAATTTGTAGTAATTTAATAGAACTCCTTTATGGATCATGCAGATGTACCACTCGAAACAAAAGTCACCTACTGCATTCTCCTCTGCATCCCTGCCAGGATTTAAGATGCGGTCCACGCACTTCGCTCAGCAATGGTTGTTTCCACTTGAAATCTCCAAGCAGGTGACTCAGAACATTTCCCCCCATCAGAGCGCTGGTGGGCCTGAACGTCTCTGCCCAGCTCCCCCTGGGACTCCCCCACTCTGCCTAAGAGCCAGGACCCCGTTTCAGCCCCCTGGGGCCAACAGTACCTGCCCCAGCGATGCTGTAGCAGGGCTGCTCTCCAGCTCCCCACAGCCACATCCTGTCCCGGCCATGGGTCCCACCAAGCCACTTGCAGGCCCACATCCCAACCAAGCCTCAGTCTGTCCCCAGGAAGGTGCCCAATGCCGGGGGCTGGGGCTGCCACCAGTGCCCCCCAGCTGCCCTGCTGCTGCCTGGGGCGGTGGGATGGGCCCCTCAGCTCCAGGCTCCCTGACCTGAGGGATCAGTGGGTCCTTGCTGTGCCTCCCACACCCCTCATTTTTGGGGCACTTGCTGTCTTCAAAGAAGCCATGACATACACAACCAGTATTTTTAATGCTGGTCAGATTCCACCGAGGGCTTTGCTCCATCTGTCCCCTTGTGATGCCTAAAGGGGATATTCCTTATTTCAGGATTGCTGTGGCTCACATGGAAGACATTCAGAAACGGTTTTCATCTTTCCCACATCAATCGGCTGTGGCTGCAGTGAGTGAGGTGTCCCCATGATCAAAGGCAGGGTGGGAAGGATGGCATTGTAAGTCTTGAAACTGGGTCCTATCCCCAGGTTTCCTCCCACTTCATTTAAGTCCCTCAGTCGCTTCTAGCATCAGACAGAAACCAACAACCTGAAAGTCCAGGCACCTTCTATTCTGCCCTCTGGTACCACCACATCCAGAAAAAACATGTCCTTCTCCCTGCCTCTTGTTCTCACTACAAAAATGATGTTCTGCTCTACCTAGCAGCAGACCCAGTAGGTGCATACTTCCTCTCCAACCTTTTGGCATCCACCCACTGCTCACCCACTGACCTTGGGAAGAAATGCCAACTCAAGGAGGTTGAATGTTTGTAACTTGTGATTTGTGGTTACACATACAATGTAAGGAGCAAATGTGCATAGTTTAATACACATCAACAAATACCTTGTGTTGTGATGGTTGCATGCCTTGGAAAACCACCTCCTAAATTAGTTTTGGGCAGATTTCTGCTCTAAGGGCTTTTCTTTCCTCATAGTCCCTATCAAAAAGACTGTCTGCCATGGAGGATCCAACAGTCCAGGCTGGGCCAGCTTGAGCCAGTGGGGGGTCTGGTTGAGTACCTGTCACCTGAATTATATGAACTGCTTAAAGAACAACTTAGTGAGGGGAGGAAAAAAAAAACCTCAAGCAGTCTTTGCATTTGTCCAATCTGTATAGCACATTGTCTTTTTTTGCTGTAATTCTGCAACTTAATGGGAGCTGTCTCATTATCATTGTATCTTTTGGGTTCACTGAGCACTGTGTTGAATTCCTCACACAGTGCTGATGAGTTAGTCTTACAAGTAATTCTCTTGGCTATACTACAGATGCTTGGTAGAGGTGCTGTTCACCACCAGGACTAAGTGATACACAGTCTGGTCAATAGCAATTCTTTGCTTTACAAATGAAAGCGTGGATTTTTGCACATCAGAAGTATTTATTAAATCAGTACTGAGAGTGAAGAGTCCTGTGAATCTCCACATTTTTTGTAAATGAGGTATAACCTGGCAAATTTGAATCTGATTTGTGTCTATATAATGAGTTTAACTCAAGGGAAAACTAAGTATGTTTGAACCTGGTGCTTCATGACTTCCAGTACTAAGAACTTAGGCAGCTGGATTCAGTATAAAAATAGTACAAATCCATTTTACATTAAATGCAGAAGTTTTTGCACAACTTATGCAAAATAACTTTTTATTATACTACAGTTCTGTGCAGTTTACTCTGTAATAGTGCTTTCAGGTAAGAGCTTAAAATTGGAGGTCATGTTTGCTCCTAATGAATATTAAATATCCCAGGATTATTTTCATAATCATATGGATTCATAGTATGCCTTTGAGCAGAGCTACCTTTCCACTAGTACTGGGTAGTTCTGCACCCCTGCACAATCAAATGAGTGTCTATAAGTTGAGACAATGCTTTGAAAACAGTCAAATTAGAGGCATGTTATAAATGTACAAGAGTACATTTGAACAGTGGAAAATCTGTTGCAAAAACACTTGCACGGCATAAATCTCTTGGATTCTGTGAATCCTCTCTTCCCACTGTCTGTATGTGGAGGAGTTCTGTACGCTTGGACACATCCCTGCTCATGAACAGGATATGGAGCCATATAGCACAATTCCTATCTTCACCTCTCCCATTCCCAGGAAGGCTTATCTGTGGCCTCTGGGGTTAGATCGTAGTGAAAAATCCCAGGGTTAAATACTAGGCTTGTACTGGGATATTCTCCCTTTCCTTGCTCTGCAAGGAGTTTGGATTTCATTCTGGGGTTGCTTTCCATAGAAGCTGGGCTAACAGGGAGCCCTGTTCTTTCAGTCTATAAAATTTTTCTGCCATAATTTTTTTTTTTGCTGTGACAGATTTTGACCTGGGAGCTGGCTGAACTTCTGACTTTATATGCAAGTATATAGAGATGACACTATACTGAAAGGAAAATGGGTTCACCTTGTTCTATCCTACAGGCATTCCCAAAAAAGAGGGGTGTGACCCCTGCTGCATCTCTTTAAACATGTGTTTTCTGTAGTCATTCTTGCTCTTCTTCTTGTCTTGGTACACTTTAAGGAGAGAGACCTGAGTCACAAGAATTGGGTCTGAACTGGACTGGCTCTAGAGCCATGGTCTGAGGAATTCTGAAGATAATATTAAACCTAAGTCAAAAGACTCTTCTGGCTCAGATCAGAGCTATTTCTTTACCTTCTTTAGTGAACTGGATAGTAGGGAAAAATGCAGAATTTTCAGTGTAACAGAAAGAAAAAATCCTTTTTGCAGAATGATTTATTTGTAAATTCTGTAGAGACCTATACTATTCTGTTTGGCACCGGAGTAGACAGGCTCCAGGCTCCATCTAAGATACATTCACAAATACTGTATTTATGAGTATTTGTGAATGTATCTTAGATGTATTTGTGACTGTATCTTAGATGGCATCTTCTTCAGATCTCTGCATCTCAGGAAATTTTGCAAAACTGACCTAAAAGTATCTTCTATGATGTATGCATATATTTCTCTCATCCCCTCTCCACCAACTGAATCTAGCAGTTGCAACATATTAGCATGTATTTTGTTTGTATACAGTCAGCTGCCTATGAACATACATATACACAGAAAGTATTTGGTAGCTTTGCGACCTTGAGATATGAGCCATTCATCATTGACTAGCCTAAGAATACACATCCTGGTATGTTTTATTCATAACCCTATATGTGTGTGTAAATATACACATATATGCAAGTAAATATTCATTTTGTACATATTACACATTATAATGAGTGCGACATGTAATTTGAAAAATGAAAGCCAGTGGGAAAAATTCTTACAAGTGACTACTGTTTTCTCCTTTGATACCTTTCCAAATTGATGTTTCCATCTCATTGTTTTTGTATTTGTTTTTAACTTTATCTAAAAGATTTTAAAATAGGGCATTATTTAACAAAGAAGAAAACTTTACCACTTTCTCATGTAAAGCTAATGTGACAATAAAACTGTCAACAAGGAGGCAAGATCAGTCTCACAAAAATCTTGAAACCTCTAAGTGGAATTTGCATAAAATAGTTCTGGTATTATTATTCACTGTTCTTTCAGTGACAGATATGTCAAGGCCTTAAAACCTAAAAGAACAATTATGCTATTGTATCTCTCGGAGGATTCAAGGGGTGTGTCTTTGGTGAAAAAGTGCTATTAGAGCTTTGAAAAGCAGTAAAAAGACAGCCCAAGGGGCTCTTTAGCTAGTCATTTTAAAAAGAATGCCTGGGCTTTAAGTGTCTTAAAGTACATTTATTCAACTCTTACTTTGCGCTTTAAAAAAACTGCTAATAATTAATGGCTGTAACATTTTTTTTTTAAAATTTGCATTAGCTATAAATAAAAACTCTTGATAAAACCTTTATTGATAAACCTAAACTGTGATTCTCTCGTGAATGCTTCTGTATTTCTGTCAAGCATATTGCAAAGAATTATATATAAGCTTTTTGGTTAAGCTAATATTGAGGAAATCATTGAACAATTATAGACCAAAACAGGAACTAATCAGTAAATCCATTACTTGAACAAGCTAGCTTAACATAACATGTCTGACATTAAAAATGAGGGATTGATAAGTAATGTATCATTACAGCTGGATGTGCCATAAAAGTCAGCAATCCAAATGTAATTTTATATTAAGCATGTTCATGATTTTAGCTTTAGACTTGTTGGAGTTTGGGTAAAAATATGTATTTTGAAGTTCTTGCTAAAGAACAAGTTGGAACAAGCCTGTAAAGTACAAAATCACTAAGCAAAGAAAGAAGATGTAAAATAAGTATAAAAAATGGATTGGACTTGAGAATATGGAGCAAAGAGACATCAAAAAGAGTTTAAATAGGGAAAACGAAGACCTGAATTAGCAAACTTTGATTGTTGCCAACACTAGCCAGCTAATAAACGTACTTTAGAGTAAGACCAAAAAAGGCATGAAATTAATTTATTTCATACCCTTCACTGTAGAACAGTGTAATTATGAACTTGGCAGCCAGGTGTTAGATTGGCCAGAGACCAGGTTAATATACAGTATTTGATTATAAAATGATTCATTATAAA
Source organism: Gymnogyps californianus (assembly GCF_018139145.2). Taxonomy (NCBI): domain Eukaryota; kingdom Metazoa; phylum Chordata; class Aves; order Accipitriformes; family Cathartidae; genus Gymnogyps; species Gymnogyps californianus. The sequence continues at coordinate 56,294,299 of NC_059475.1, forward strand.
TATGGCAGGTCTATCTCTTTCTTATCAGGATTGTCATATATCAACATAAAGTAAATGAGGAAAAAGTGCTGGCCTTAGCCAGCTATTTTTGTTATAAAAGCATACATTGCTATTACATATAGAGTACAGTGAAGTGATATTCAGTTCCCACAGTAATAGACTCTACAGCTACTGGAGATACATGGAAACCCTTAGAGCAGCCTGTTTAAAACAGAGAAAACAGGAGAAATTATTACACTTTAAATTTTACAACAGGCAGAATACAGCAACTTCCATTAAAATTCTTATAAATAACATTGCAATTCTGAAAATTCATCTGAATATTCTTTAGATATTCTATACGCTAACTATAGAAAATATCATAAAAGCCAGAGTAATGCTAGCTATTTGGAAAAATTAAGCTGTAAAGTTTTTAATGATGACCATTCTAATAGAGTGTGAGTGGTTAGAAAGTCTGATGAGGTATATATAAGGTTATGTCCATATAATTTCAATTTTGTCATGCCAATATTTAGGTAAAGCTGGCAGTAGTCGATTTCTGATTCTGGATGTTAATCTATATTTTATGTGATACTCACTTAGTGCTTAAGTATCTATTCTAATTAAACTCAGTATGAATCTTGCAGGATGTAGCATGCAGTTATGCGGGACTCAGTTTTTGCACTATGCAGTTCATTTTGCATTTGCATTGCTGGAAGTTTTGTCATCTTGCAGACATGTAGAATCAGGGCTTTTGTTTTGTGATTTTGGTCACATGTTTGCTGTATGCGTGCAAATGTGTATTTGTGCATAGATAAATAAGCAGAGCTATACTTCTGTATTAGAACTTAATTTATTGCAACATTCTGATGCTGGCACTTGGGCCAACATGCATTTTATCACACTACTAGGTGATTTAGGATTCTGCAAAAATATATTATGCAAGTGTGGATGGATAGCACTTTATAAACATAAGACTGAACCATACCTCTTATCTGTCCTTGAATTTTAGGATTGTCATTGACTTTGCATGAAAAATTCTTCCTAGCCTTCCTCAATGTACAGTAGTGTTGTCTTTTAAAGATTAGGATTTATAAAGCAGAACATTAATTGTCAGATTTTAAAATACAGTTAGGCTTTCTTTCCACTGCATTCTTTGTTAAAAGCTGCTTAAATTCCCATATATTTAATGATGTCTTTTTAATGACTTTTCCTGATTTAAACCCTTTCTCCATAATTTAATTTTTCTTCTCCTTTTCTTTTTGTCCCCAGCTAATGTAAGAGCATTCTGACAGGGCCATATTTAATTAAGGGAACAGGCCAAATTCTGCCCTCAGTTAAAACCCATTCAGCTTCAAAGTTGATGGACAATGTGGAGACGGAGACCGAGATGGCATTTGTCCTAGCTGATAGATTTTGTAAAGCAGCAGGCAACGAGCTCGGTAAGAATGGGGCAGTGGTCAAGCACAGACCTTGCTCTGCAAATCTGAAGTGGACAGGCAGGAGGGGAAGCACTTGCAGTTTTTGCTCTGAATGCTTTAGGCAAAAGTAGTCTCGCCATCTCCATTCCTACCCCAGCATTCTTACCAGCCTTTGCTGCACTTTTTCATGTAGGCATTTCATCAGAAGAATGTACTGACAAGGAATTTAAAAGAAAAATAGGACAGTGGACTTGCTATTTGGCTAAAAAAGGGTAGCAAGGAAGAGACCATTATTAGTTTGACAGAGAAATAGGGAGTCAGCTGTCAAAGCTGGAATTGCTGCCAGGGTGGTGGGGAGGAGGTGCAATAAGGGCCAACTTGAATAAATAAGCAGAACAAAGCTCTGAAATGGGGGGAAGGAGCTTAAATGTCATAATCAGGGGATTGATGGATTCAAGGTGTGGGAAAGATACATCAGGTCAGACTGAAAGGCAAGGCAGATGTTCCTTAGTTGTAGAGGATTGTACAGAGAAGAAGGTGATATGAATATGTGGGAAGCTAGAAAGGAAGAGCTGTAGTGAAGGAGGTAATTAGGGTAGAAGCAGAAGATAAGGGCCTGACCAAGTGTTTTAGAGATACGGTCAGAAAGAAACATCTGACTTTTGAAGACACAATTCAAGGAGAAATGGCAGAATTTATATACAGCCTGCTTAAAGGGGAAAAAAATGAGAAGAAAGAAACCAAAGAACCTATCAAAGCTGTGGGCCTGACCAAGAGAAAAGATTGTGGTTTTATTATACAATGAATGATGTCAGCATGAGAGGCACTCACAATAGCATTTCTGAAATGTGACAGTGCTAATGGGTTTGCAGCCATGTGACTCAAAGAAGTTGGCCCATTTTTTTTCTGAAAGAGGATGGACTTACCTACATGACAGAAATAGCTGTTGTCCCAGATGTACCATCCTTGCTCTGCAGAATTCTCTAGGAATGGCTCTTTCAGGCATAGCATTTCTGTTTTCTAGAATAAAAGTCTTCTTTTCTCTAAAAGTCTCTAGAAGTCAACATACATTTTTGGATAGGTATATGTAAGTACAGAATTATACCCTGTATGTGTCAGTAGGTTTGTTCATTTTGCCATTAGTATGTTTGCCGTTTGGTATAACCTTTTGCGTTAGAAATAGAAGCACATATGGCAGATGCTTCTCTCAGCCCCTCGATGTCCAGTTCTTTTGAACATGGAAGGAAAACTCCAAGAAATATTAATTAATCTGTTCAGATTACTATACTATAAAACATTTGTTTGTGTCTTGTAGCATCTTGATGTGAGTGAGGTATTTACATTGGTATGGAAAGTGTATTAAGTATTTAAGGTTTTGTGTCAGCTTACTAGTTTTGGAGCTTTGGTGACAGGGACTATTATTTACTGTATATCATGAACAACACCAAGTACAAGAGGGCCTTGACCTGCTAGTCTTCCAGGAGCTGCTGCAATAAATAATAGTAGTTGAGGAACAGTCTGTCATTCTAACACATTGCTGTTACTGTTGTAGTTTAAAGTGAAATGGAAAGATCATCTTGACAGTACTTACTGTTTCTGTTTTTGGTGGTTGATATTGTCCTTATTACAGTAAATTCAGTAAAAGATATTGTGTCAAGCCCTGACACTGGCAGTTGCTGATAACCCCAAACTTCTAATGAATGCGGGTGTGCTCCAGGTGATCGGCGTCCTTCATGATCAACCTCTATTCAAATACATTCATACACACATATATACATGCCCCTGCTATAAATTTGGCACAACACTTGATCCTCTGTGGGAAACAATAGTAATACCTGAACTCTGTGATAATACCATCATTCTGAAGAGGGGCAATGGCTAAACAATAATACTAAACTGAAGCCAAGAACGTTGTGGCACACTAAATGTTGTGCTGTGCTTTTCTATGCAATCTTCTGTCCTTCGTGGACCAGATTGGCCTCCTATTACATTTCTTGGACTTGCTATGCCTCTGTTCAGACATTCTTTCCAGAATTGGGCAGTGCGAGCTGCATGTTTTGTAGGTGTGGGAGCTGGAGTTGCTCTCCACCATCCAGCTGAGAGCACTTCTCTCCCTCCCACCAAAACGAAAGAACAGAACAGTTCTGCCCCTCTTATGGGGCCAACTGTGGGTCTAAGGGCAGGTTGTGCTGCATTATCAGTGCCTCGGAGAACCCTGGAATTGGTCCTGTCTCCCAAAAAAGGTCAAAGGGAAGGTGAGGATTTAACAATGGAATGAGAACAGACCCCCAAATTTACCTTCTCCAAATCCAACTGATTCTTTGCCCAAGAGGTTTAGTAGCCTACCTTAACTTGGTGGTATCTTAATACTTTCTGGGTGTCAGTATTTTGAATAATTCAGATGGTGTCACCTACCATTAATCTATGCCTCCTCTGCCAGTCAGGATTCTGACATTGTCTGTGGGTGGGTAATAAGAGATCCAGTACCTGAAAAGTTTCATTGTACTCCCTGCTGTTTCAGGTCTGAAGAAAGGCTTGCATGCCTGAAAGCTCGTCTGTTCTTTTCTAACTACGTCAATTGGTTTAAAAAATTCTGTTACCTTTCTGTAGTAACCCTGCCTCTAGTCTATTGCTCATTGCACTGTGCTTTTTCCTCAATTACCCTTATATACAACCCCTTCCTCTTCAGTTTTCTACTTTTTTCCTGTCTTCCTATTTTTCTTTCTATCATCCCTTTTCATATATTTATTTCCCATATCTGCTGCCCTGTTTCATTTTAACAGCCAGAACATAAACCACAAGTTTAAAAATTACACCTTCCAACTATGCTGGTTATACTGTCTTGGCCTGAGTTACCTTTCACACCTATAACGCTTTGTCTTTTTTGTTCCATTAATCTCTGCTTTTGAAGGCTTCAGCATTCTCCTAATAGCAGCCTGTTTCAATGGATAGCAGCATTGCAGGACAGACTCTGAAAAAAAGCTAGTTAGAGTAAGATTTTTCTTGACAAAAATGTCAGTCAGAAGTTTGATCTGACACTATTTTCATCTCACGAATTGGAGGAAAAAGTACTTTGAAAATTTTCAGAGGAGACCAGAAAATCATTCAGGAAGGTAAATATTGAAGTTTATTTGATTCCCGCCCCCCCAGTCATTGAGAGAACATGCCATTACTAACAAAGGAATTCACAGAAATTATCCAGTTTAGAGTGACTTGTCTATTATAATGTTCCAATGCACTATGCAAATACTTAACTAAAAACATTTTTCAGCTGGAATGAAGATTAGGAGTATGCAACAGTTTTTATGATTGGAGACCATTCAGTAATTATCAAAAGATCCATAAAAAAAGAAAAATTAGAAGTTTACATTTTAAAATATTTGAAATTGCAGAAAAGTACATTCCAGGAATCTAAGCACATTTAACTCTTTCTTTTGGAAAGTAATGTCACTTGTCTTGTCCCCTTTATATTCCTTTCATTCCTACTATGTAAGGTCTTATTTTTTTGTATTGAGGGCTTTTTCTAAGGATCCTTTTTCTAAGAATATGACTAGGAATTCTTAAGTATGCAATCCCACTATTCTGTGATCCTACTGCCGCTATATTATTTAAATCGGAATGGTTCCTGTAAAACAAATGGATTCTGTAATTTTGTGACTTTTCTGGAGCCTAATGATTTTGTCTTTTCTCTCCTGAGCTTCTGGGACAAGCAAAGTGGGACATATATTTTATTATTTTCTCTGAGGGTTGGAAGTTCTCTCTGATTCTTGCTGGTAATATTTGTAAGTCTGTGACTGGCTATGTAGCTTTGGAGAGGGTGTAAGTAGATTGCAGCTCACCCCAACCATTCTGTCAAACTTCAGTATTGATTTTGAGGAATTTTCTTCCCCTTTTTTAGGTGATTGTGTATCCTGCATGTCTCCTGGAGAGTTAGCGTTTGGAAGAACTTGTTGGCAATGCGTCAACTTACATGGCCACTAGAAGTCTTCGTTTCCCTACCTCCTGTGGTTGCAGTGACATCTCTTACTCAAGAACCAGGAAGACGGAGTATCAAGAGCAGGAGCTTACCAAGAGAGCCTTGAGGACAGCCTCTGCAGGTCAGCTTTAGGCATATTATTTTAGTCAGGTCTTCATTTCCCTAGGGAGAAATTGATTGAAGAAGTAGAAGAGGGTAGGACAAGTTATTTTGTAAGCATTTTTGGTGCAGTCACTGAAGAATGACAGCTTTCTGAGAAGACTGTAGGTAGAATGAACATTTATTACTCTCTCTCTGGTGAGGAATGAGAACAAGGAAAAGAAAGAGAGCAGGTGTTTGAGTTTACATATAAAGATATAAAAAATGGCAAAAAGAGGGAGTTTTGGTTGTAACATGTTTCATTTTCCTATTTTCTCCTCAGACTCTTTGTCTTGCATTATGTTTTGAAGAATGGATGAAGAGGGCTTAGAAAGGTAACTTTTGTCCATCTCTTCCATCAAAGTTTACACTCCCACTAGTAATTCAGACATAGTTTTACACACAAGTCAATTGCAAGTAAAGTATCGTGACATTTTCAATACATCCTTGAAAAACTTCCTGATTATTCTCTTTCCTGTCTCAAAATTATTCTTACCTCCCCCAGACATCACAGAGAAGTTAATGTAGAAATGACCTGTGGAAGATTTCTAAGGAGCTGTCAAATCAGGCACATAACTGAAGGCAAATTTTAACTATTACTGTAGCCTATCACTTCCCCATCATACTGGAAACATCTGTCAATGAGTGTACTGAAAAAGAGGTATTCAAACCAACTTGTTGCAGTAAACAATACTGCAGCAAAAACAGTATTATAAAATTTCGTGTGACCTTTCGAGGAAAGTGCTAATTTCATGGGGAGTTCTAGGAAAAAGTGCCGATTTCATGCAAATTTGGGGGGAAAAGATAGATTGGAAGGTTTTACTTGGGAATTATAAAAGCTGTAATGACTGTAAAAGATATACAAGCCTAATAATCATGAAAGCAACACTCTTTTACTAGTGTATATTAGTTGCCTCATATCATGCTGGCAAAATGCAGAAACGTGATGTTTTACTCCATGTATGATGAGATGCAGCTTTACATTAATTTCCAAACAGGTCTAAAAATGTATTCTTAAATCAGTGTCTTTTGGAGTTCTCTGCAGACTCAAATAGTTCTTCCTCCTTATTGTAGCCTCTAAGTATCAAGGTCATCCTGAGTTTAGATGTCTAGCCCATGTGAATAAACAAAGGTGGTTGATTATTTGAACAGACTATACGAGGAGGAGCCTTTATTGCTCCTTCTCTTTTTACTCTTTGAGGTTTATGGGGGGCATGGGCACAGCACACTCTATGAAAGCAACACCTTTAGCCAGCGGTGGGAACAGTTTACTGTTGAATTTGAAATGAACATAAAATAAAAGGTGAGAAAAATCAGAATAGGTTTTGTGATTATTTAGATTTTCAGTGATTTACTTGACTTCTCTGCTATAATGTAATCAGTGAGAGAGGTGAAAAATGTAACATGTATCCTTCAAAAGGGCAGAAACTGTGGAATTTGGATGTATCTATTCGCAAAATTTCATTCAATCTTTCTCTGGAAGTCTTGTCTGCTTCCAGTGGAGAATGCTAATAACCAGACTGAAACTATTAAAAGAATATAGGTAGCTTAATATGATTTTCACAAGACAGGTAGTGATAGCTGCTCATGCGTGGTATGAGCATTTTACTACCCTTAGCACTTTAACAACTGAGATTGAATCTGGAGCAGTGGTCAGATTTCAGGTAGATTTAGGCAACTCTTTGAGCCCCTTGGTCCAGATTTGGGAAAGCTGCAAAGCTGCTCTGTGGTGTCAGCACCAAACTACAGAAATCTCTAAAGCTAGTCTTATTCATGATGTTTGTCACCTTGAGATGCAACTGCATGAGAATGTATGACATTGCATGTTTTTAGCTATGCTGAACTAAAAACAGAAACACGTTTTCATAGATTTGTATACAACTGAAATAGCAGAATTACTAAATGAAGGGTGTTTACCATATCTGATCTGGTATCTCTCTTCCTTTGAAATTTGCTGTTAAGGCTCCTTCATCTACATTTGCTGATTATTAATCTCTCTAACTGTGCTTGAATTGGATTATAAATTGCCTAAAATAGCCACAAACTAAGAGAATCTTCATGGTACTCCAACAGAGTGCAGAGTCACAAAAAAAAAAGAAATATATGTCAAAGTCAAAATGTGTGACCTCAGCTATCCCCAAAGTGGTTTGAAAAGCACTTCCAAAAGAATGAGGAGATGGACTATAACCTGGGTATAGTGTAGAAAGAAATTGTATAGTGTCCCTCATACAGAATGCTTAATAGAGAGATGATTCTTTATGGAGTTGTAACTTTAAAAGGCAGTTTTATTGACTTACAGAATACCTGTAAGTCCAGCAAAGATTAAACATTATCTCAGAGAAGTCCACTATAGTTTAGCAAGAGATCAAAGAGTTCCATTAACAGTGCAGTAGGAGGTAAAATACATATATAGCAAAGGTTTATATAGCTCTGATGAGGCCCCCCTAGGGAACTGGAAGAGACTCAGTAGGTGAGAAGGAGATAAAGGAGGGGGGGAGATGGGTGGGCAATTATTGCCAGTCTAGAAGGAGAAGGCAGAACAAATTATTCTAATGGTAGTTTTTAGGAGTACATCTCGAATGCACAAGCTGATAGCAATAATTGAATGTGATAAAATCCTAGACAGTGAACTTTCTTTTAGCACAAACATGTCAAGACAAAAATATCAAGTCACGTAAAGACCCTCCACCCCCTTCCTGACATCATGGTTCAACATTAGCCATGGTAGGCAAACTTACCCTGAACTTACTGAAACAAAATTTTAAAAAAAGCCACAAGGAGAAAATGGTGAAAACTGTCTCCTATTTTTCCACTAGTTGTGGTTGGGAGGACTTTTAGAAGTGCATCTTCTTTGTAAATGTTTAATGAAAAAGAACTAAAGAGATAATATTATCACAGTTCTAAAATCCTGGAAATAATGGAGAGTCTAGGTGAAGAGTCTAGCTGAGGCCACAGATCTACACCAAGAACTAGCGTGCTAAAACTATAGAAATACTTAAAAAGTTATACTTTTTGGCTTTCATGATTGTTGTTAGTAAAATCTCAAAACACTTCAGAATACAGCACAGAATATGGTCATTCTCTTTGCTTGAAGATGAAAGGAAATCAAGAGGGCTGAGGAGCCAAAGAGGCTCACCTTGAGTCACACTGAACTTTTGACAGTGCTTGAAAAAGTGTTCCTGCCTTCTTGCTCAAGTCTTGAGAGCCAGACTGCCCTCTCTGCTTCCAGCACACTGCATACCTTCCTCCAGGATCCCAGCACAAATGGTTTCTGGACCTAGGGCTGAGGCTGTCTATGGATTTGCACATAGAAGATAGCGATTACAGACCATGATTCTGACCTGGACCCCCAGATGTGATAAAACTGTTATAAAAAAATAGCAGGGAGGGCCAAAAGTGTAAGTATTTTGACACCAAACAACTCCTTTAAAATCTGGAAGTAACAGGTGAGGTCACCAGCCAGGGAGCAAGGACAACCAGGGCCCTGTAAGGGTTTTGTAGTCTTCTGGGTAATCACATATATACTGTTTGATACAGGGAAACTGATGGCTACTGGTTATTGCAGACTTGACATACCAAACTGATAGTAATATTACACCTGATGAGAAACCAATGCACATCATTGGTACAGGTCACTGCTGATGAGCTCTGACTAAAGGCAGTGAAAAGGGTGAACACCATCAACTGCAATTAGCTCACAGTAGAAGGGAGTGAACTACACCCACAACACAAGAAGAAAAGCATGTTTCCATTTAAATCTGCTATAGGCAATTTTTCAATGCTTGCAATATTAAACTGTGTGATATTAACTGGACATCAGGGTTCAGGATCTATACTTGGTTTCCGAGGCTTTACAAAAGTACATTTATGGGAAATAATGCCACTTCTGCCTCCTTCTCCCACTTCTCAAAAAAAAAAAAAATCCCAGTAGCTTGCTTTATGCTTTTATGAAGATCTAGAGGGTATAACTTCATATACATTGGGTTTTGTTTATTAGAAAGAATTAGATCCTTTGGCAAATGAATCATGTACCATGCTGCATCTTTTCTTCCTTAAGTGGGTAGAGCCTTAGGCCTTGCGTCAAATTGTACAGTACACAATTTTTGAAGTTGAACCAATTTTATTTCTAGTTCACAAATTGTTTGATTGAGCCAAGTGCAGTCATGAGGTGGAAAAGTGGTGATAGATGACTATGATAAATGCACTTTAAAGAAAAGTGCCCCAAGAAAGCTGTGCAGATGTATTCAGCTGCATAATATCAGATTTCCATGAAAAGGGTAGCCATTGATATGCTAGAAGAACTCCCACTAATGGAATCATAATTAGTGCAAGCTACTTGCATCCTGTGCAAAGTCAACTTTCCCTTGTCACAGATAAGAAAGTAGTAGTATTTTAGTAAAGCTTGATGCTTTGCTACTTTTATTTCCAAATAGACTTTAAATTAAATCCTTTCTCAGACAATAATTGCAGATTGGAATTGCCTACTAGAGCTGTATTTGGAATTGTGCTTGCTATATATGTAGCTTATGAGATGCTGAAATTAAGTTTTGATGTGCAGTGGTGTGGGTTGTTCAAGGACCCTGGGCTGTTACTTGGGCAGCTAGTACCATGGACTGCAGGTTCAACTGCTGTTTCTGTCTGAATTAGCTGCATCAAAGTATCTTGGGTACTTCACACTGAAGTCACTTTTCCATTTGCAATCTGGATGTACCCACTGAATAATGAAAGCACTGAGTGAAAATAAAGAAAATGAGTGATGTTGATAATTTATCCTGGAATTTTTTTTTCAGTCATAGGGTTTTGGTGTTAGATTTTGGCCCAAGAATTGTCTCTGAAATCTGAGGCACTTTAGAGTCTCCAAAAAGCAGGAAGAAAACTGATCACTTTAGAGTGAGGATATTGTCTCCCACACTAGAGCTGCTCCCCTCTGCAATAGATGTGTGGATGGCTGCATCCCCAGTCAGGGCAAGGACTTCTGAACTGCTTGAAGCACTGCTACAATGAGCATTCATTTCTAGAACATCAAAGCAGACCTGGTCATTCATACGCCTGAAAACATTCAGTTTGGTTTTTTATGGATATACACTTAGGTCTTAGCTGTGCTGCTGCTGGCAGTAGTCTCACTGAAGACCGTATAGGCTACAGTACCAGGGCTGAGGGCCAAAGAAAGAGTAGTTGCAATGGCTTCAGCAGAGGTCTGTGTATAGCTGCCAGTTGAGAAACGGGTCCTATTTGTCAATACAATATGAAGAATACAAATGAAATCTAGAAAATCGGGTTCTTTAAGTTTGGTGTAATGCCACTGAAAGCAGTAGAGCTTCTCTGATTTATAGAAGATGAGCATCTCAACTGTAATATTTTATTATTGCATTTTATTGGATAATTGAATATGAGGAAACTGTGCACATTGTATAGATTTTTTTTGTAGCAGTAAAACAGGATTTTGCCAAACTTTCAATGAGAAGTCATTCTTAGTGTGTAAATTCCATTAGTGTCAGTGGGTGAATGTGTAAAGCATGACTGAATCAATCCCGTAGTCTTTATTTTAAACTGTTCAGTATTAGCTATCAAAGCATTTTCTGTAGTTCACTATCCTGCTCAAATAGCAGGATTTGCAGCAATATTATTTGGTAAGAAAGGGTTAAGAAGTGAAAGATAAAGAGCTCCAAGTGTCATTGTTTTAGTACCAGTAATGTTATGTCTCTGTTACAGTGCATAAAGAAAAGAAATGCTGACAAGAAAAAAATATCACACTTTAAAAAACTTTCCTGAGTCTAAGGAAGGTACTTTTAAATTTGTGCCAGTTACAGTAATTAGTAAACTTGTTCTTAATAGTGTTGTTAAAATGTAATTTTTTCACACTTTCTCTGACTTTGACACTGCTGCTTTTTAAACTTCATTTTGCACTTTGTTCCATTGTTCTTTAATCTGCTGCACTTTGCATTTAGTATCACTGAAATTTCGCACTTACTATGTCAATAACATCTGGCAAAATTGCCACCTATTAAGAGTAAGTGTTCTTTTTTCTCCTGTGAGAAATGTGATGGTGTATTATATTGGTTTCCCTTGAGAGGCTAAGGAGACAATTTTAAAGCAGATAAATGCATTAAAGAAATAACCTGAACTACAAGAGAAGGTTAACGAAAGTCAGAAACTTTTTACTTTTTTTTTCCCACCCTTTTTTTCCTTTGATAAAAGCATCCTGTACATGTGGGGAGTGAAAAAATAGTTCAGTTATGCAATCTTTTGCACATTTGGATGTATGTTACATTTCATAATGCTGCTGCAGGACACGTTATGTTCTTATAGGTTTTTATCTACATCAATATTTTTCTGCCCATGTTGGATACGTGTCAGTTTAATGATGTATTGCAGCAAGTGTGCTGGTAAGTTGAGCACTGTCGGATCATTGTGAAAACATGGGAGTGTTTTTCTAGAGATGCTGTAGACAGGAGTAGACCTGGCTTTGAGTTCTCCACCTCCGTGGTCAAGCACCATTCCAGTTCACTTGTGCATGGAGCGAGCACCAGGCTCCTTCTCACAGCAGAAATATTCTGTTGAAGGAAGATGGGATGGGTTGGAATGAAGTCATCACCCTAGGCTCCTCTGTACTTACCAGCCCAGCTAGAAAACTTCCTGACCTTTTGCCATCACCCATAGCTGGAAGATTGACCCACTTTGGGCATACTGTCTTCAGTAAGACCTTCCTGAGTTACAGCATACACATGCATGCCTGCATATAGTCTGGCCTTTAAAGTGTATAAACTGTATAAATATCTTGAGTATGGCTGTGATTCTTATATATACATTGCTAGTAAATGAAGCTGAATTTACAGAATGAGTGAAGTACAGCCTGAGTGACAGATTTTTCCTTTGCCATGGATAAAATCTGGCTGAAACTGAGCCGCCACCCATGCCATACACATGCTGAAATGATGCTGAGCTTCAAATAATTGTGCACAAGGCAAGGAAGGAAAAAGTTTCACTGGAGGAAATTCTGTAGCAGTGTTTACACTATGGGGTTGATTTTCGTAATACTACCTCCCATGGCATTGCAGGAATGCGAGCTGGGAAGGGCTAAGGGAAATACAGCGTGTTCCACAGACTGTCAAACACATAAGGAATCTTTCCATTGACTTTAGGAGAGCTTTGGCCTGAGCCTGCATTATAAATGCAAACTATATGTCCTGATTGAAAAAACAGGAGGGATGGGAATGTAATGAACTGAGACACAGGGATGGGGGATTTTGGTACTTTGGGAGACGGTGGAAGGGCATTCCATGTCTGTAAATCCTCATGTCAGGACTCAGTGTTGCAAACACAGTGATATCTGGCTTTGCATGAGGGATGTGAATTTTGTGTCCAGCTACATGCACAGCTCCAGTTAGCATAATGAGAACTGTGCATATATTGAATCACAGAGAGAGTAGACTTGAGCAGAAAAAGATCTGTCCCCATGGAAAAGCAACTTAACAATTAGACTAAAGAAACGAATTGTTCTAAGATTGGTACACTTGATCTTTATTCAGCATATTGTTAAAGAATAAATAGATACATTCTTCATCTTCTCTGTACAGATACATGTATGAGACTTAAAAACATAAATGGCTTGAATTTGTATGTTTGGATTCAAAAGAAATTTTACTTGAGTAAAGCAACGTAGGGATGAGTTCAATGCCTTAGTGACTGATAGATAAGATTATTATAGAATACATCTCATCTGAAATAATTTGAACTAATAATATTACAGATATGCTATCTGGCTATAGTACAATGCATCTTGCTATGGTTTTCAATTTGCACGTAATATTTATAATGGCATTTATTAGCTTATTTCAGTATAAATCTACCCAGGTGATGTGTTACTGCCTAAACTTTGAATGTATGTCTTGGAGGACACAGAAATAGCAAAATAAAGCATGCTTGAACATTTTCACTGTTTTCTTTCTTCCATGTATACAATTAAGGCTCAGATATTTGCATCTGAATTGATCCTGTATTATAATATGGAGTTTACATACCACTGGTTACAAATAATGAGGTGGTGAAGAACAACAATCGTATTTCTCCTCCTAGACTTTCCCTTTTCTTAAATTTCTCTTCTTCATTCTTTATTGGCTGCAATTTAAAAATCTTTTCCTTGACATGAATGCTTTTTCTTCTGACAAATTGAGTCTTCTGACACTTTTAAAATAATTTTTTATCAAAACAAGATTATTCTTAACAATACACAAATAAGACTCTAATGAGCACAAACATGGATCAAATGCTCATGTGTTGTCCAGTGTTATCCAGCGTGATACTGCAGGGCTCATTGTTAGCCTTTCTTCTAAAATTAAGTCACCTCCAATTTCTTAATTTAGAAAAGACGACTTGTTTCCTTATTCTGAAAATCCACCAAGAATCTACAGTGGTGGTTCATTAACTTCCAGTTGGAGACAGAACTGGAGACTCAAGCAAGTTCTTAAGGTGACTGCATGGCTAAACTGCCCCAAATCAGTTATTTTTCTGTTTAAAGACATGTTGAGCTAGATTACACACAGCTAGCTCACGTGAGCCTTGTTCACACTTTGTAATACTGTTCTTGGTAGGTAGTTCCCATGAATTCCTGGGGAGGATTCAGAGAGTAAGTCAAGGTTTGGCAACTTTTCAAAGTTGAGGTGCCAGATGGTATTTTTCTTTCCCGAATTAGAAGTTAAGTGTGCTGTTAGAAACTCAGCAAGAGCTGGGAGATACTGCCTTTCACAGAAGCAAGATGCTGCCAATCACCTTATTGAAGGTATCATCTCTCTGCACAAAGCCATAGTTTCTCAGCCCCTGTTGAGTGTGGAAGGTGGGGGAGCCTCTGCCTCTCACAGGTGCCCCTCTAAAGATGCGCTTTGTCTCCCAGCTCCGGAGCATGCGTGAGCCCTGCTGTGTGCCGTTAAGAGACTGCCTGTGGACCATCCTGGCCATCCATGCTGAAGGCTGGTGATCCCTAGAAAAAGGCTTTTGTTAATAGAGCAGAGATGCCATTATCTAACCCTTGTCAGGGGAACCGCTTTGGATTGTCACAGTGGTGTCCCCATCTGATTGTTGTTTCTCTCTGTGCTCTCTCTTTTCATTGTCCCCATGTTGTGGCTATTTTTCAGGTGGTTTGTTTTTTCCTCCAAATTCAGATTTAAATAGGTGACTAACAGGTCAGGCCTTCAGCCTACAGGGTGTATCTTTAGGCAGTTACATTCACAGAAGGTGCTTCAGGGAAAATACATTTGTTGCAGGTAGACAAGTGATTTAGCTGCCAGCACCCATTTTCTGGCACCTGAAAGTTGTCAGAGATGATAGTCTACTTCCCTGTTCAGCTGCAGTCTGTCAGCTGAAAGCTGCTGCATTTTGCATTTCTGAGTCTCTTTCATGTCACCAGAGGTCACGATCCCTTGTCTGGGAATCACTGAACTCATTCGCGAGGGTGATCTTGCAAACCGGCAAGCACTGAATCTCCACAGAGATGCCTCATGGCGTAAGGTCCTTTAAGTCTCCTACTTTGTGAACTAACAGGAGCAAGAAATGTTAGAAAAATGGTACCTTTTATAACCTGTGAAGTCAGAGATTGTCTTGCACTGCTAACCAGTGCCTCCACTCAGTCAAAGGGAAACACAAATATACTGAAGAGAGAGAGGGACTTTCTGAAGCAAGTAAACGCAGATCCATAAAGGTGATCTGGCCTATCCTTCACACCAAATGTAGGCTCGGTGCTCCCCAGCTGTTTGAATGAGGAGGATGTAGCCAAGGTGTGGCTCCTGAGAGGAGTCTCAGTAAGTGCTTACATGGCCCCAGTGAGAGTTCTCTCATGCAACTAGTAGGAGCCCTGCTGGGTTATCTGCATTCACGGTGGCAGGAAGAGCTTTGGAGGACAACATCACTAACTGCTTTGGCAGCTGGGTACCTGTCAGGTAGCAGAGTGGCTCATTGGTTTCTTGGGCGTGAACGTGGCATTTCTTGCGAGTGTGGACGTCAGCAGATTCAGATCTGACTAGAGGTTGGGGCGTGTCAGAGGACTGTCATCAGAGGTCCAGAATCTCTTGGCTACTACCAACTGACAGCTCATCTCCTACTATATCAGAAAAAAAGAATGCAGAAACCTATGTTGATGCTTTCCCCATCAACCTACCAACTTAATACCGGCTTTAAACAAAAAGGAATGCAAACCAGCTTGACATTTAGCAAGATTGCTCTGATACAACAAATATGTTGCGAGCCTGAAGACAGGTGCCTTACCACTAAGAAGGATTTTGTTATGAATGTTCTCATTACAGTGTGTCATGGATAACTAACAGCATACAGTTTGTGCCTTGAGGTTCAGCTTTGCTGTTGTTATATTGTTGTCACATGTTTTTATATTAATCTTTTAGATTAAATGGTAAATATAGAAGTCTTTATTCACTTAACAAAGAAGTAATCATTAAGAGATGGTCATTGAAATAAAATGGTGAGAAATATAAGTTCTGTATCCTCTTAAATATTAAATTACTGCATAAGAGTGAACACATGCAGTACAGTAAGTGATGGAATAAAACCAGTAAAGAGCAAAAGCAATCCTGAAACCTGCCCCAGCTCTCTGTTCAGCAGGTAAATGTTCAGAATTTACTTAAGCTTTTTTACCCATTCTGCATGATACAGGTAATGTATATTCTAAGTTCTGCACGTAAATGTTCATATGCATAATGTTAGGTATTTACTCTCTCATTGGTTTCAAAAGGACACAGCTTAAAGTTTGCTGCTGACTATAAATCTCTCACTGTAGTTTTTATCTGAAGTAAAATAATGGACTCTTTTCATGTGTTTATCTATCTTCCTTCTAGTAAATGACCCAATTGAGGGATGCATTTTAGTCCTGGACTTTTGTTGTAACCTGTATTCTGATTCGATTTGACTGTAATAATTATCCTTATTATTATTATTTAAGTGATTTCAATAGACTACTAACAGTGACCTGGAATACTGTAGCATGTGCATGACAGTGCCAGCCAGCAAGGAAGACGAGAACCTGCCTATGGAGCCAGAAGAGCAAACTGCAACCCACCACTCTACTTATTAGACAGCTAGGAAATCTATTCTCTGTCCTTATAGCAGGTAGGCAGATATGAAGTGTGGTATTTGTCTGTCCCTTATGCTATCAATAATTAATACTTTTCACTTGCATTCTGTTCTCTTCTTTCTAGTTACTACACCTTGTTCATCACCACACTCGTTGCGTGTCTTGTTCTGTGCATTTCCACAGCTGTCACATGTTTGTTTTCTTGTACTCCTCTTGGGCAGAAAGGCACACAGAAAATTTTGGATTATTTTTTATAATCTGTAGTTCTCTACATATATATTGCTAAATGTTTTGAAAGAAAGCAAGATCATGGTCATTATCATGGGGTTGGGGGGGATGATTTTCTCTGCCTTACTCTGCCAACAGCATGTCAGCTGCAAGTAAACAACAGTAAGGGCTCGGAGTGTGAGTCTATATTGCTTTCCAGATGTTTAGGTTATATCGGTATTTTTCTTTTAATAGTCCTCTGACATATCAATTGTCTTATGCATTGCAGCTTCTTTGTGCTGCGCAAGCGTGTGCAATCTTACTGTAAATGCCCAGCAGGGCATTTAACTGAGCATCTTATTTGCCTCATCCTCAGAAGTACGTTTGCTGAGGATCTTTACTTTTATCCTGACTGTGATGGCAGGACCAGGGCTGACAGAGCTCAGATTTTCTCTACCTTTCCGTCACAGACAGAAGCTGCTGAGGAACCTATATGACCAGTGTAACTTAGCATAGCTTGGCAACAGCTCAGCGCTGCAGTCAGACAGCCTGTTCTGGCTGCAGATGGTACCCTGATTTCTCCCTGCTTAAGCATCCCCTCAGCTCACACCCAGGCTCCTGCTGAAAGTTACTGCCTCCTCGGGTCTACTGGCATAAGTCACAGAACGGCTTTCTAGTCCAAAGCAGTCAAACTGATGCAGGTTAAGGAAATAGTTTTTATGGAATCAGGTTAGGGAGCAACTAGGTGAGCAGGCAGTGGCAGCTGTGAGGGAGCAGATAAGAGGTGAGCAGGTGAGGGGCTTTCATCTGCAGTGGGAAGAGGGTGCCTGAGCGCCACGTAAATGGTGTCAGAACCCCTGCCAGTCTTCTGAGATGGGAAAGGGAAGAGATTTTCTGTGCCCTTCCTTCCTTTTTCCTGAACCAAGTCTAGCTCTCGTATAGAAGTATATCAAATGCAGTGCTAAAACTTATTTATTTATTAATTTAAAGAGTGGAACAGCTTTTACCTCAGTCAGTGAATGGTTTCTCTAATGTGCTAGTCACAGATCAAGCATAGAAGGTAGGTTAAACTAATTCCTCCCACTAGCTGCCTTTGTTTAAGTTCTGGTTTTATATACTAGGTTAATTGATTAGATCTTCTTTTTCATTTTCCTTCAGCTGGTTAATATCTAAGGCCTGTACATGTTACAGGTAGCTCACAAACACTCGATTTTGAGCAGGGATCAACTCCAATCTCACATGAAAGCTATACATAGTTCTGGTCAGAACTTCAGCAGTAACAGCTTTAGGAAAACAAATTAGTATAGGAAGTGATTGATGTACTGACTAAATAGGTTGCAATCTTCCCCTGCAGTAGGTGGTGCTCAATGCTTAAATAAAATTAAGTAGTGACAGTGATGGGTATACCAGTTTTCGGTTGAGTCCTAAAACCAAGGATGGACAATTTGTGATGAAAAAAAAAAAATCTATGAGAGAGCAGAGCCTTGTTTCATAGAGTGCATTCTATCTACCTAACCTTTCCTTTTGCAGTTTCACTTAAAAATACTCTTTCTAAAACTCCCCTGTAGGCTCTCTTGTTGCAGGGACACCTGGTATATTTTATTGCAGAGGTGGCTGCTTTTCAGTGGTTTGTGAAATACTGCATGTATTTCAGTACACTTTAGGAAGGTCTCAGAATACCAGAAATGTTAGATTTTTATATAAGCAGTGCTATTTTTGGTGAGAAAAATTGATTGCTAATTTATATAAACACTAACTTCACCTGTTCAGCCGCTGCTTCTAGAGCCTCAGAGCAAAGTGAAATCAATGAGAATTTGGCCCAAATGCTTTTGAAAACTCCTATAACTGTCTGTATGTGTTTTAGGCACCAAAATACCTTCAAAGATGTGTTCTTCAGTCCTGTGTCACTTGTGTGGCTCTGTGGAGCTTTAATTTGCTCACAGATCCAACTACCTGCACGTGCCTCTTCTCAGCCACGATGCTCTGGCAGGTGTCCTGCTTGCAGGCTTACCCAGCATTGCTGCTGCAGGTCTCTGCAGATGCTGAAGTCTGTACCTTGCCCTCTCTGGCTTTCCCTGTTTCAGCAGCAGCTTTCTGGTTTCCTGAGCAAGCCTGGGGCTTTCACTAGCAGAGCAAGGGCATTACAGATAAGGAGTATGTGCAGGCTGAAGTGTGTGAGAAGCCTGTTCCAGTACTAGGTCTTGAACAGAAGTGGTCGTAGAAACTAAATGGAGCCCCACATGTTCCTTTGTACTAAAATTTTGGAATTCATACTGGAATTTTGGATCCAAGCCATCCTTGAATTTTTAGGAAAGTTTGGATCAAGATCTGAATTCTGTGACTTATTTCTATAATGGTCTTGAACTGGATGCCAAATTTGTGAGGTCTGCCCTGCCTAAGTACTTGGATATTGGCCAAGTGCTTGGATATTATTGCCTTAAACACTAAAAATAATTTTCTCAATAGTGAAAACCTCTGTTTTGAGACGTTTGTCAAAACAGCTGGTCTGGTTACCACAGCAGAATAAAAATGGGAATTGCATTAAAGAATGTGTGTTAGAAAATTTGTAGTTTGATTTACTATTTATAGATTTGCAGGTCATTAATAATGTTCCATAATAATACTTCACCTGGTTATAATACATATTCATTCCTTCATATTTCTAAAACCGTTTGAGAACCTAGTAAAGAGCCGCTAGAGAAGTGCAAAGTGTTATTAAATGAGTTTAAAATTCCAGCTGTTTTCCCCACAATAGATTTTGCCTAAAGTAAGAATGAATATTAAAGAAAAAACAGAACTTTTTCTAATGTGGATCTTTGCTGGCAGCCGGACTGTTGTGGTTTAACCCCAGCTGGCAACTAAGCACCACGCAGGCGCTCGCTCAGTCCCCCCTGGTGGGATGGGGCAGAGAATCAGAAGGCTAAAAGTGAGAAAACTCATGGGTTGAGATAAAGGCAGTTTAATAGGTAAAGCAGAAGCTGTGCATGCAAGCAAAGCAAAACAAGGAATTCATTCACCACTTCCCATCGGCAGGCAGGTGCTCAGCCATCTCCAGGAAAGCAGGGCTCCATCACGCCTAACGGTTACTTGGGAAGACAAACGCCATCGCTCAGAACATCCCCCCCTTCCTTCTTCTTCCCCCAGCTTTATATGCTGAGCATGATGCCATATGGTATGGAATATCCCTTTGGTCAGCTGGGGTCAGCTGTCCCGGCTGTGTCCCCTCCAGCTTCTTGCGCACCCCCAGCCTGCTCGCTGGTGGGGTGGGGTGAGGAGCAGAAAAGGCCTTGACTCTGTGTGAGCACTGCTCAGCAATAACGAAAACATCCCTGCGTTATCAACACAGTCTTCAGCACAAATCCAAAACATAACTCCATACTAGCTCCTATGAAGAAAATTAACTCTGTCCCAGCCAAAACCAGCACACTGGTAAAAGTACATTTCTCGGCATGCTGTCCATCTCTTTTTCTTGATGATATTTAATTTTAGTTTGGTTTAGTTATTACTTCATTACTAATAATAAAAGTTCACCAAGGCTGACGCTTGTCTCACGAGGTAAATCTCCACTCCAGTAAAAATGAAGTAAACCTCTCCTTTCCAGTCAGAAGAATATTCTTCTGTAATGTTTTTTTTCATAAATATTGGTATAGTGTTTCATAATGTCTTCTGTATAGAAATCATACCTCTCGAGTAATATGTTGGTCTAAGAGCCTCAGAGATATAAAAATAAAATCCTTAGCTCATTACCTTAAACCTGGCATTTTCTAGATGCAGTGTTCTGCATGGCTTGGTTTTGTTTTGTCTGAAACCATAGTATTTCTATTACTATAAAACCTGTTGAAACCCAGGCTGTTAGCGTGCTAATGTAAACTGTAAAAAGGAAACTAATTTGTGCTGTTTTCTTAGAATACAACCAAGATTATTTTTTTTTATTTGGAAAAAAAAAAAATTACGATGATGTAAATGTCCATGAGTTAAACTGCAACCCTTTGTGTAACAAGGAAAAAAAGCCACCTGAAAATACGTGTAAAATGTGTTTTAGGCTGCAACAATGAACTCTTTCAAAACAGTGCTGTCACTGTTTCAGTACTTTAAAGTGACACTGTGATTTTCAAGTATTAATAAACATCCAGGGGGAGCTAGGGAGTAGCAATTTTGCTTTTTCTAATGGTATATAAGGAAATATGAATACAGAGAAAAGTAATATAAATGACTAATTCTTATTTTGGTGTTGGGGCTTTTTTTACTAGGAACTTTTGATGAGAAACTGGTCAGCCATTCTGAGAGTGGTGGAAAGCCTGTCAAGGTCACTGCCAAGGACAAGGGAGTCAATTAGTATGCAGATCAGAGCCAAGGAGTTCAAAGGTATTGTTCCAATTCAATCACATTAGCCAGGCCAGTAATGAACAAACGGCATGACCTTAATCAGGGAGCCTGAACCACTCATTGAAGGGAAGTATGTGTGTCTGTGTATGTATTTGGGGGGGACAGGAGGAGGGGTTAGGGTGGCAAAAAGGATGTGGTTTCTTTTGTTGTTGTTGTGTTTTGTCTTGGGCTTTTTTTTTTTTTTTTTTTTAAAGGGACAGCAAGCCCAGTTTGCTTAATTAGCCACCAGTAATGGAAACTTATTTCTGGATCCCTGTGTTCTGAAGTACAAAATTGCTTTTATTTTTGGGTGACAACTGAAACAGGCTCAAATGGACAGGTGGCTAGAATATTTTAATAAAATGCATTCAGTAATATGCTAAAGGGTATGCAGGAGGAGGGAGGTAACCTTATGTAAAACACCAAACCAAATTTTGCAATTATAGTTTCTCTCACACTGTGCTAATTTTCTTAAAGTCTACACACAAGGAAAATTCTGGGTGATTTTTTTCCCTTAGACATAACATAAAGTAATCCACACTCCAGTTAATAATGGAAAGAATATTTATTTAGAACAAAAAATATTTCTTTAGCGCTTTCGTCTGACAAATATTGCACTGTACATAATTATATTTTAGATATCCAAATCGCTAAGTTGTTTCATATGCTCAGCACAATACACACTGCACGTTTCAGTGTACTCAATTTAGTATAGTCAAGAAGCAGTATTCTGTGTTATATTCACCTTAACAAATGCCCACTCTGTTATAAACTTACGAAATCTCTCTCTCTGCTATTTTTCATGTATACGTATACACGTTCAAATACTTTTACAGAAATGTGTACATACTGATGACAAAATAATAAAATGACAGGACATATCTGTACTCTTTTATATATTGTAATGTCTGCATGTTTCTGTAAAGTGGTTTTTGAATGCATACTTAGGACTCCATTGAAATTTCTACGTAAATCAGGACTATGTTCCCTTTTTTCTAAATTAATGATTAGATTTGGTAGCCAAATATATTAAAATAACACTTCAAAAGGTAATATTTTTCTGTGTTTGAATAATGGAAATTGTAAACACATACTTTCTGCATGTGGAAAGATAAAAAAAAAACTCCACAAGAAATCAATATTAACTATTGAAAATGTGAATGATGCTTAAAATATATTCACATTGTTTACCTACAAGTTATTGTTTTTTGTTTATATATACAATAACTTATAAGTTTCCTGTACCTCTCTGGGTAACATTTGCTCAACAATTACTTCAACTGGAGCAGATTATCAAAGAAAGCTGCAGGCTTCATTGGGGAAACTGTTTGCAGAAATCACTTCATTTCTCTATAAATGAACCATGATAGGCAACTAAGATTTTAGGAATCAAGGGGGGGGTGGTGGGGTTTTTTTTTCACTCTCTTCCTCTCTCTTCTTTACTGGGGAGGTAGTTCATCATATCTCACTGAAACGGAAGATGCATAACAGAAAAGAAACTATTCTAGGCTATGAAGCACCCTAGGGGTTCATGAATGTTGGGGGAGGAACACTGATTATACAATGCAATAACATATTGAGACACTATTTCAGTTTTACACTTGGTATCAAGTAAATACAGGATCTCACCCATGAAGGGTGATTATCTTTCATGAAGGGAGGAAATGAGTTATTAAGGTCTTTCTCAGGAGCAAAACAAGGATAAGAATCTTTATTAATGTAAGAAACAATCTGTTTCCCCCCCCCCCCCCCCCCCCCCAGTAATATACTTCCTTTTTAGCAAAGATCTGAGTTTTTTTGTCTTTAAATTGTCTATATCTCAGAATGGAACACATATCAGTTTTAGCTGACACCACTGCACTGCTTGAAAATATTGTTATAAAACATGCGCTCATTGCCATTTTTATCTAGATCACAATTAATAACATTTTTAAGCATGCAATGTCTATCTAGTCTCATAAAAACACTTGTAAAGTATTTGATATTTTATTTGAGGATATTAAAAGATTGTTTAAAAATAAACATATACCAGCAGAGCAGAATTTCCACATGATTATTCAGATAGTCAATAGGTCTTCTTTGATCATATTATTATGATGCTTCTGCTGGATTTCAGTCTAAGACAGGCATATTTTTTCCTGTCTCTCTCTCTCTGTCTCTTTCTCTCCCCCCCCCCAAACAAGGTCATAGATTTTTTAAAATGAGGACTAGAAGTTCCAAGTACAAGATTAAGTAAGTTCTAACAGTGTTATAAAAGTAAGTGCTTTTTTCTATAATAAAAGGTGTTTAAAAGGTTCGCTACAGCTTTAAACAGAATTACAATTTACTTCTTTCAAGTGTCCAGGCCATAAATTCTTCTCAATTCCCTCTCTCTCTCCTTGTCGGAATTAATGAGATCAGATTTGATCAGGGCAGTGATGTGTTCAGAGCCAAATCACACAACAGCGCGCGTGCGGTAATGGAATTTGCATCTAATGCATACATAAATCAAACATCTTTCTGGACATTTTCATATGCATAATGTCATTTCATCCAGTTCTCTCTGTGCAGAGGGGGAGATTTTTCTCTCTGAGAGAATGACTTTCTTTAATGCTTTCATTTTATTTTCGCTGACTACAATCCCCGAGAATGCGCTCGGTCGGAGAATCTTTCGGGGCGCGGTTGACAGTTCCTTTTCCAAGAGGGGTCCTTCACATTTATCATGCCTCTTCCTCGGGGGCTTTGTTATGCAAATGTGGCTGAAATTGATAATTCCAAAGTGCTTCATTTCGGTTCCTTGGCGGTTGGAGATGGTAGATAAAAAGAAACTGACAAGACACACTGATTGCCCTCAATGCTTGTAACTCTCTTGCTAACAAGGCTCGATATTGTTAAAAATTCCTATTGTTATCAGGGTGGCAGTTCCATTATGCAGGCCTTGCAAATTTCTCATTTGAATATTAACCCTTTAATCACCCTGCTCCCCTCCTCCCCAGCCCCAAATCGGTTGCCGTTGAATGGGTCAGAACACAAAACAGTAAATTATTGCCCTATTATTAGTGCAAAGTGTGTGGTGGGGTTTTTTGTTTTGTTTTGTTTTGTTTTTTAAACTACCTCTATTAATCATTTTTCAATGAGAATTTTTTACCTTAAAAAAAATGCTTTAACAAAACAAGTCTAGCAGAGACAGACAGAACTGGCTTGTTTCGAGTTAGGGTTGGGAGAATATTTACATGGAAATATCTGTTTGCAGAAGTCAAATTCAGCAGCTCCTGGAGAGTGGAGAAGTTTCATTATTTTTAACTTGTATGTACTTGCACTTTATGTTCTAACTTAGGTAGGCCTCAGGGAGGGGATAGCATGTCTTTATATACCATAGTTACACAAGATTTTTAGCTGTCTGTCCTACTGGCTGCAATATCCCTGTCTCAGGCTAGCCAGCAACTAACTGCCAGCCTATAGACAGGTGACTAAAAGGAGTAGAGAAAAAGGGAACTTGAAAACTACAAGGATTTCTGGAGCTGTATTTTTGTAACCTTGAAGGACACATGCCTATAACTTTACTTCCACAGTTAGGCATTTCTTATATTGGCAGATTTCACTTACATACTTATAAAACACTGTTAATAAGTGGAAGGGGAAAGACTGATTGAGGGACCTGATGCTGCAGCTGCTGTGGTTCACAGGAGCTTTGCCAGTATCTTCAGCGACCACTGCATCAGGCCCTGGAAATGACATGCGACCAGGCAATGGCAAGTTCAAGCTAAGGATTAGGTCACACCGCAAAAGAGCATGACTGGTTGCTAACTGATTTACTCATTGATTAATGAAATTGCGATGTCTGGAATTTCAAATATCCCTCTAAAATTCCCCCGTGTCTGTGTGTCCATAGAAAGTGAATTCCTTCCCACCAAGCACATGCCTTCAGGCCCATATTACAATTACAGGTTAATTTTAGTTTGTCATTTTTCTGGGGACACCTGACATGGTTCCAGTTAAAGTAAATCTTTGTGTGACAAAGGTAAGTACTGCAGATGCTGGAGGGAAGTGAAGAAGGGAGGAATTGGGGCTGTAAAATGAAGCATAGTTCACTGCTAACACCAGGCAGCTGCAACAATATAATATTTCTCTACAATTACGAAGAAGATGCATCTCAACCAGCTCATGTCAAAGGAATGTCAAAGTTTTCCACTTTCTTAGTTCTGAAGTCTTGCAGAGCTGTGTCTGCCAAATTATAGTAAATGAAAAAGACACTTGCACAACAGTAACCTCTTTTATATTGGACTGAGGATTTATCTTCCTCCCCCTATTAAAACAAAAAAAAAAAAAAAGAAAACCCTCTCATGTTATTGTAGGAACTCTTGGGAAGCTCATACTTCTTTCTTTCATGTATAGGTGTGATGGCAGATTAAATCCATGGCAGGAAACAGTGATAATGCCCACTGTAGAGCCATGTGAGTTACAACAGCTAAGTTTCCCATGTCGGTGCTTTTTCTTTCAATTATCTGAAAACACCCTGTTAATTTTTAATGTGTTCGTACCCTCATTCTGTTACCAAAACGGCTACCTTTCTCCCTCTTCTTACTTCAGAAATAGATTTCACTAAACCTGGCTGCTGTAAACTCATTATGCGATTCTATCATTTATTCTGTCCATTAGAGTAACCAGTGTTAGTGCCTTTCCCCCCACTTGAGTCTGCCAAGTACTGTTATTTATGCTCAATGGTATTAATATCTCTGGTTGTATGATGGTTGTGCACTCAAAATTGCTAATACAGTCTAAACTTGGCAATAGTGACTGCATCAGCTATCAATAATCAAAGTCTCACGCAACTTGTAAGTATGAATAAGAGTCAATAATTACATAAATATAATTAACGTCTTCTGCTTGCTATAAAGAATCATCAGTAGTGCTGATGGCTTCAAAAAGATCCCTCTTTTCAGAATCAGAGAGCGTGCCTATGTTACGAATAAGAGAATTAAAGATTTGACAGTATGATTTTGAATGTTTCTCATTTTCAGTTACCCTTGGCAATGACTCTGCTGTAACCTGGCTTTATAATGTTATCTGCTGTCTTTAGGTAGAAGAGGGCTTAAAAGTTGATTTTTCTTTCACTGCTTGATTTTTGTGAGTTAATTTCACCAACAAAAGGATTTTCTGTTTTTCTGTAGCAAGAAAACCTGCTAGGTAATTTGTGACCATAGAATTAGAGCAATACAGCTCAACTAATATATATGCAATGGCTTCATTACGCATAAGAGCAGGCACTCTTTACTTTGCAGCCCAAAACACACAAAGCACCCATTAGAATGAAGAGGCCTGTGATGTCTCTTCATGTGCAGAGTGTAAAGGTACATGAATGTCCTTGCTTGTTGGCATTTAATTTACCAGTTGCCTCTGTAGTGGAGCCTTGGCAGATTCAGCTTGAATCTGAAAGACAGGCTGTCATACTGAGAGTCTGCTGCCTACTGCTGAAATTGAGAGGCTTGGCAGATATGCAAACAGTAACTGGGTTTGAGTTGTTTTGATTACAAGTTAAACAGAAAGTCATTGGCAGGGCCAATAAAAATCTGCTGAGGTTTTTTGGCAAAATCTGTGGAGGTATT
The DNA here is from genome assembly GCF_018139145.2 of Gymnogyps californianus. Lineage (NCBI taxonomy): Eukaryota > Metazoa > Chordata > Aves > Accipitriformes > Cathartidae > Gymnogyps > Gymnogyps californianus. The sequence goes on from NC_059475.1 coordinate 56,321,047, forward strand.
TCTATAGATTCTGCAGAATTCTGTAGCACCTTGATTTCACATCAAAGAGTGTCCACCTCTGAACTCATTCTGTGGATAAATGTGTCAGAAACGTGAGTGAACATGTTTAAGTCACTGAGAGCTTCCATATTCAGAAATATAAAGCACATTAACAACGTGCTATACCACACCACCTTTGTACAGTTGTTAAATTCTGGTACCTAGTGTTTCATTCAAGCTCAGGTGGATTTTTGGAGAAGTAAAGTAAGGCGAGTTATAAACAGCTGGAACAGGAGGGCAAAATAGATTCTAATGAAAGTTCCAGGTGAATAAATGAAAAAAAAGGATTGGACCAGGTCCTGAACTCAGCTGTGTTGGTTGAAATGCAGAGATATTTCAACAACCCTTTTTTTTATGACATTAATCGAGGTTTTCTGAAGTTGTTCCCTTCCTGGCATGCAGTGCTTTAACAGTGGTTCGAGTTGGTACAATTCAATCTGCAACTGGCTTTTTTCTCCCCTTTTTCACTAACTTTGCCTGAAACATCATATTTGACCAAACATTCAGACCTGATAAAATCCAAATGCTCATCCCAAATTTATTTCCTTACAGAGTTCATTTGTCTCCCTGCCTAATCTGCAATGCTGAGTTGATAAAAGTAACCCAAACTGACATTGTATAAGCAAAAAAAGGAGTCTGTACACTCTAATTATATGCGCTTTTACAATGCAGCCTCTGCTTGATTCCAACTTAGTGTTTTGAACACTAACACATCCTTTACTAAAATTGCCTTGCAATTTTAAGGCAAAACCATGTTAATTTTGGAGGGAGGGAAAAGAATACATATAATTGTCGCTCCTATTGTTTCTGTCTGACTGGCTGTAGACAGATTTCTGCAAGGCTGGCTAGCAACAATACATTGATTTACAGAGGCAAGAATATCTCCACAATTGCAAGGGCTAAGACACCTTTATTTGAAAACTGAGAATCTGCAAGATGCGGCAAAGTTCTTGGAAAGAACCCAAATGTATGGAATCTTTTTTTCATCTTTTTTTTTCTCCACTTGTATCTGCTACTTTGCCTATTACAGCTTTCTAGGCGGGAAAAAACCCCCACCCCTGAATTTGCACAAATTATTATATAGCTCATGCTAAATTTTACAAGAACCTAATTTGGACAAATTGATTAGAATATAAACATTGTTATCTAAATGCTCTTTATTCCCAGATCTGGCAAACTGAAAAAGCACATTATTTTCCTGAGAGAAGTAAAGGTTTGTTTTCTTTGGAAATTACTCCACTGATTTTCTCTTTCTCATATTGAACATCCCCTTCCCTTGAGCAAATGGAATAAAAGAGTTTATATGAATGGGCTGTATTGCACTCTGGATAACAGATAACAATAGCATTTTAGGAATTTCATTTCAGATCCAGGTTGAAAAGATACACTGGCTTTTTGCCTCCTTTTGCTGCTTTTCACTGTTCTATACACTTCTCTGCAAAAAAGTGAATTTAGGAACCTTTAAACAGCATGCTCCCCCAATACTGCAACCCGATGCAAATTTTTAGAGAATGCTTACAAATGTCAAATCTCTCTGAAAGTGATATACTTTATTACTGTGCTTTCTTATAATAGAAACATTTCAGTGCAGCTCGGATCTTATTTTTCAAAATACACAGGATTTTGATATATGGACAACAGGAGAATATGTATTTTAGATATAATGCCATAAGTGCTTAAAAGTTATTTCTGAGCTGATTTAACATGGAAAATCTCCAGGTAGATTAATTTTATAGGCTGCTTTTATGGGTGTAACATTTCAAGATGAGAAAGCCGTGCTTCTGAAATTTAGTTTCGGCAGATTTCATTGGCACCTCCATCTCCATCTTTTATTACCTTAAAGTTGAAGTTTAATCTCATTTTTTTTTCTGATTTTTACTTAATTCCTGACTGAAATGGCTGGGGCTGTATTTTTGTGCTCAAGTTCTGTTGCTTCTATTGCTGTCTCATTATTTACATTCCCAAGGAAAAAAATTCATTACAATAGAGGTACTTAAATAACTATGCTTACAAATTACAAGACCTGCAATGCTGAAGATTTTTACTGGGACAGGCAGCTATAGAAGGAGGTTAAGCAGATGTCCCCCAAAAGCCTCTTTCCAAACGGCTGAGTTAATTCACAGTGGTAAGAGCAAGCTGCCCGGAAACCGGTTGCTCTATTGTGGTGAAGGCAGAGCCTGAAACTGCAGTCCTTGCACAGGCAAAACTTCCGACAGAAACATGACTTTTTAAAGAAACACCTATTTCTGACATTGCCAACAGGGGCTGTGTTGCAGTAAAAGGAGAATGTGGGCTATATAGAAGCAGCATGTTTAGTGATGTTTCTGTATGACTCTTAATACGGGTTCAGCACACACACATAGATGTGTATAGCGAATGTCTACGAACAATAGTACACATTTGCGTATTATGTACGTTTTTGTATTTCTGAAACATACTCCAGAATGCATCGCAACTCCATATGAAAAGTGGCTTTTATGCATGTGTTAAGAATGCTCTATAAATCTCAGTACCTCAGCCATTTGGTTGGTAGTTGTTGTTATTTTTTTCTTTGACTGTATCACAGAGATAGTCTGTATTCTGGCCTGATGGCCTGCAAAATTGCTAAAAAGGAGGAATGTGTTTTTAGATTTCAGGAGTGCAGGTGAGGGGAAAGAAAAAGGAAGTGTTTTAAATCAGCAAATGTGTGCGTGAGGTGTGTGTATGTGCGTGTGTGCGTGTGTGCATGTTTGAAAATTCACAAATTAACACTTTCAGGCTATGGTCTCAGTTTTTATGACTGAATTACATACCTTAAAAAATTGGTCTCACTAATATAAATGCTGAGAAACTCTCAACTATTGTGGTGCCTGCTGTAATAAAGAAATTCTCTGGGAGAGAATGACAGAGATACAAAACACTAAAGAATGATGATTTCCTCACTACCAATACAATTGCATAAATTAGGTGTGCATAAGTTCCCAATGATTTATAGCACTTGAAACTTACAAAAAATTATTACATTTGATGTTTCCTTAGAAAATATAAAAAAGCTGATGCATATTCACAGATTGGATAAAAGAATCAGGAGCTAAATTCAGATTATAGCAGCTGTCTTGTAGAGATCTTCGTATACCTTTTGTAGAAATCATTTTCTGCAAATTTTCCTTGAAGACCTATTTCGTTAGCCAAACTTGCATATACTATGTTAATTTGGAAAAAAGATCCTTTTAGTTTTTCTCCTCTTGCCCTCCTCACTGTTAGCCTATTAGTGGAAGTGGCATTTTATTGATTAGACATTTAATAACAATATTCTTCTATATTTGCTCAAATATTTAACTGTTTGTTTGCATGGTAACTGGTGTAAAGGTCCCTAAGAATGGTACAACAGAAATGGGAGAATGAAGAAATGTATTGGCTATGACAAGGAGAAGTAATTGCTTTTCCTCAAAGGATCAGATGTGGTATAGTTGTTTGAAAAACAATCTAAACAACATTTTGTTCACCATTGATTTTAAAAGCATTAAAATTAGTTTTTATGCAGCTATACTCATTAAGCTTTTATGTATACTGTGTAGGGTGAATAGTTAAGAAGCAATAAAGCATTCTGCAGTAAAATATACTTTGCCAGTTGTCAGAAGAAATAAAATACATAGATTCAGAATGTTTGTTTCCTGTAGAATATTGTGATATTTGCCATGTTAATTACAATCCAAATAAAGCTATTTTATTTGTGTATCTTAAACAGCCTTGTAGCTGTAGATGACTAATACAACTGTTATTGAAAGTGTTGTGTTTGGAGGTTGTGTGTTCATACTGATGAGAAACAAGCATCAGCTACATATATCCCAACAATTCTTGCATTTTAAAACTAAATCTCCTCTTAGAAATTAGTGTTCCAAAATCTTATTGTAATTTTTAACCTCAATAAGCAGAATGAAAGTGCCATTCTGTGCAATTTTCTTCTGTACTCCCTTTAGTTTCTCATGTTAATATCTGCATTCATACATAAACCAGTTCCTCTAATTTCACTGAAGTAGTTAACGGTTTATTAAAAAAAATCTGGAATACAGCAGCAGACTAGTGTCCAAGGAAAGGAAACTTATTTGGTTATTACTCATAAGACCATAACCTTTTATTTTGTATCTCAAAAATGAAGAGGAGTATATGTACAGTACAACAACATGCCATCAGAGAGAATAATGCATATAAAAATGAATTCCTGTTATTGTGTTCAGGTGTGTTCGTGAATAAAAAATGGAATTTTGAAAAGTCAATTAAAATGCATTTAAATTCTTTAACACCAGAATTCTTTAATGTGAAATATTTTGCTAGACAGTTTGTCAGTATCGCTGTAAGCACTGTGCTGTGATCATAACTAGTTTCCTCCACCTATGACTGTTAGATGGCTCAGAAATGCATTACAGCTTCCTGTTCCAAAAGAGGAGACTACTCTTGAAAACATGGAAGTACTTATAAAGTAAATAAGCTTTAATTAAATATCATTGTCTAGCATTAATCTTTATAGCTCTGTTCCCTATGGAAATAAAAGTGGATATTCAATTTGTTTTGATTACGCACGAATTTTAACAGAAGCGTTATTTGTATATTGCTGTGTTCTTCAAGATACAGGCATATTTGTGTCGGCATAAGCCATTAAGAAGAAGGTTCCTTATTAAAGTGAAATAAGAGTCACTCATTTCTGTTGTATATAAATAGATTGACATTTAGAAAAATTAAGTATTATTTTTAAGAATAAACAACAATTCATATGTGGCTGATGTAACTTTCCCGTTCAGTCTGAAATCCCAGTTATTTTCAGAGTTAACTATGAAGTGAAATGCAAAGTGTTTCTACTGTTAAATAGGTATTATTTTTGGTACCTGCTGATTTCAAGGATCTTTGGTCCCACAAGTCAAGATATACTCTTATCCTAAACCAGGGTCTGCATAGTGGGTCTGTATGTACATGCACAAGAGGGATCAGGGGCACATACTTAAATCCTGCTTTCATAATATCTTGGAAACAAACTCTAGTCAACAGGATATCTTCACCCTCATGAAATTTCACTCAGATTTACCAGCTTCACGTAGGAGAATTTTGTGACAACCAGGTCAGGAAAGTCCCCCAAAATCTAGCTCAGTGCTAGGGCACAGTGCCAGGGTGCATCCCACTTCATCAGACTCTTGCAGTGCTCATCAACAGGTCCTCTACTTTTGTCAAAGGGAAGTTAATTCCCTTTTGGTAAAAATACACCCTCTAGTGCTGAGCTAATGGTGTCCCCTATGCTAATTATTGCTAAGGGAAAAGCAAGGAAGAAAAGGGTGGTCTTTCCAACTCCTCAATATTGAAGAACAGTTTATGCTCTGGCCTTTAGCAGTGTAGTGAGGAAGGCGGTTTTAATGATGAACGAGGAGGTAGACCATAACCTCTACAATAATGAAGTTCCACATGACATGGTTTGAGGATGCTTGCCCTCAGTGCAGTAAACTCTGGTTTTTTTGTAGCTGTGCTGTAAGACACACTTTGCCACTACACTATGGCTATGCATTTGCAGGAGATGTCAGAGAGTGTTTAAATAATGTGTAATGGCGTGTTGCTCTTTCATCACCTTGGGAAGTGGCTCTCCCCTGTGACAGTCATTATATGCTCAGTGCTGAACCTTAGAAAACACTTTTAATCCTGTCTGTTGTGCCCACACAGCTAGGCCAATGCATACATTCAGCACAGAAGCATTATCCCAATGTATAACACGACATTTAGTGCTGAAGCCTGAACAAGCCTCACCAATACAGACCCTGGGAAACATTCATGGCAGAGGCAGAGCCATGGGCAGCTCCATCAGGGTAGAGAATAGCTCCAGGAGCAGAGTTCTCTGCACCAGGGCAGACAACCTAACAATTCCTCTTGCTGCCCGGTTTCTTACTCTGCAAACAATGTGGAGGGAGAGAAATAAACAAGAGAAGTGAAACAACAGATAAAAGGAAGGACAGAGCAGAACGTGGTTTTTTAAGGAGAAAACAGAGAAGCAGCATTCCTCTCATTCTTTCACATATAATTTCCATTACAGTTATAGGAAAAGAATAGGGGCTGCAAGACAGAATGCTTTTGGATGGCTGTTCATGCCATCACACCATGTATCGTCAGGATCCCAGACTTCATGTACAGTCAACAGAAAGATGCAGGTTTTTAATGCTGGTGTTTTGAATTATACTTCAGAATCTCTACTGACTATGTAGGAAACCTTGACACTGCCAGAAGTTGCACAACAGTGGAAGTAGTGTCTTAATGGGTAGGCATTCAGTGACTACATTCCCCTGATAGTCCCTCCCTTTCTTTCACTTAATGGAAGGTAGAAAGCTGGTGTTGGGGATGTTGGCTATGCAGTCACTAGGTTGGGAGTGTCACAGCCGCAGGCCACAAGTGTGCTCTCCACAGGTGTGCGAAGCACTTCAAGAATTATTTTCAGAAGCTGGGGAGACCAAATCTAAAATTTCATCTGCATAGATGCTATGCAGGCTATAGAGCTTCCCTGGATTAATTCTTGCTTCAAATCCAACAGCTGTGGTTGGATAAGATACATATAATCTTTCTCAACCTTCCAATAACACTTTTACTAGTTGTAGTGGGGGAGAATCCACCTTAAACCTCACTGAGCCGTTTCCATGCTGTTGAAACTATGCATCTAATTTACAGCTTTAGTCTTTAGCTATTGATTTTTGCAATCTTTTTTTTTTTTTCTGCTGGATGAAGATTCCCCTAGTATTAAGTTCCTATTATCTCTAGAGACATGCCTGAACCATAATCAAGTTATCTCTTGCATTTCTCCAGACTAAATAAATGGAGTTATTTATGTCTTCCACTCTAAGTCCTGTTCTCCAAGCCCTTAGCTGCTCTGAAGTCTTTCTTGCTCCAAAGTCTTTCCTACTCCAAAGTCTTTCCGACCCTTCTAGGACTGGTCCCACTGCTATTAAAAACACATGTAACTTTTCTACTTCTACTCTGTATTCCCTTGTTTATTTGTCTAAGGACCAAGCTAGTCCTTTTAGCTACAATGTCACAGATTAAGCTCATGAGCAGCAGATGAAAGGGATTAATGGATCTAGCAGTCAATTTTTAAAAGTTTACACCAGAGTGAATGCTATTATAAAAGCCTTTAATGAGAATGAATCTGTGCAAATATCACTGACGGCACCTCTTCAGCATTTGTTTTACAGTAGAGATGGTTGCACATTAAATGTCTTTTGGCAAGGGACTTAAGGATTCTACTGGGAGCAATATAACATCTACCTTTTGGTACTCTATTCCTTGAGAGATCATATTGTTTCCTCCTTGAGTAAGTCTATCAAAACCTGTCCTTGCTCTGAAAATGCATTATTTTGTTAACACTCATTTTCAATCTTTCTGAACTTGCCAGTAAAATATATTTCAATGGGCTTGTTCAATGTGGTATGAACACAAACAAGAGGATAGATAGTTAGCCATGGCTGGAAAAAAAGAGTACAAACAGAAGTTGAAAGTTGCACTGAAAATGTTCTGATCTGAAACTCAAAATGTTGATTATTTGCCATAATTTCTTCTCTAAATTATAACCAACTGGTTCTATTACAGATGTTACTTCCCAATGTAAGTGAAACTCTCTGAGGAGTAGTGATAACTCAGTGAAAGTATATGGAAGAGGGGGTGAAAGAAGCACAGTAAAGAGGATGTGGTGAGAGGAAATGATGAAAGGCCATAATAACATAGCAGGAAACAGCAGAACATGTGGCAAACATACTGAGGACTGCATGCATTTTATGTGTCAAATTACCTCCAAAGAGGTTCTTTGGAATTTAAAGCATAGTAAGAAAGTATATTGCAAAGCTCACAGGACCTAATTATGTGGGACAAATTAGTCTGCAAGACCTTCATAATCTGTCTAAAGATGTGGGTGTAGTAGTAAGTTAACGAGCAGGTTATTATGAGTGAGTGTCTGAAATTCCGGTTGTGCCACATGTAAAAGAGCTTATGTGCAATAAACAGAAAACTGCTGGAGGTTTTAATGCATACCTGAAACAGCATAGTGACATAAGGCAAATAAGACAAGAGGAAAGAGTTCACAGTGGTTCATTTGGGCAAAATGGGCTCAATTGTCTTTGAAGACTGGTAGCAAGCATTATAAGAGCTATAGTTTAAGAAAGAATAATCAGCAAATTCTATGTCATCGTAATCAAACACATTTTCCATGGCTTACATGACTCATCTACTACCTCTAAACACCTCAAGATATTTAAAAGACCACAGCAGAACTAAGATCTAAGTGCAGTTAAAACAGACACCATACCTCCAATGGTAGCCTTCAGTTGGGAACCAACTGGCAGCAAAAGTAGATGATAAGCAAAAGCAATGGCTTGTCTTTTGTGAGAAATTTCAAATGGATGGGAATAAAGGTGTCTGTGAGACAGACTTAGCAGGGACCCTCACAACACTGTTTGTCTTCTTGCCGTCAAGAAATGTGGAAGAGAGTTAAAAGCTACAATATGGTTAATATGGTTATTTCATGCAAGAGCAGAAAAAAGAGCTGTGGGATGATGGTTGCTTCACAGACCCAGTCAAGGGTCTGCAGCCATCATGCGGAACCCTGGGTGGACACGATGCTGCCTGAATCACAAGTTTGTACTTGCTGTCTTAGGAAATAATTGTGAAAGTGGTGAAGTGGGTTGTATGTACCCTTTGCTGTCCTTCCATCGCTGGTCGCTGCTGATAATGGTAGATTACCAGCAATGTTAATTTCTCAGCTAGTTCGAGTAGTAGGACCCCATGTAATCCAACCACTCTGAGAAGGCGTGCTGGGGATCAGGTTACATTAGTTTTTCCATGTTTATTTAGCCCAAGCTACCTTAAAGCAGATATTGTTCTGGTTTTGCCACTTAAGCATGACAGGGTATTGTATTGCAAGGGAATACCAAAAAGCTGTCCCGTGGTACTATATACACGTACATGGGTGAGGGAAGCAGGGAGATGATGGAATGGTTGTAAAAAAATTCAGATTAAGTATCTTACAGGTTATATATTAGGAAATCTGATTCTTACCTCAAGCTGAAAAAATGCTAATAGCACACTTTGAATCATTAGACCTTAGACCAGCAATCAAGCCAATCTTCTGCATGGAGCATTTAGTGTGTTTGAAGTTATCTTTAATGGTAAAGACAGGGAAAGATAGTTGAAAATTTCTGTTCTCAATACATCTGTCTTTTTCTTGTTTTCCACTACTTATTTTTACTGTTTCCTTTAGTTCATGCATCTGGAGACGTGACTGAAATGTGGTCCTTCAGTAACTCCGAGAAATTTTTATCTGCTGGGTCAAGATGTTTATCCAGCTTGATCTAAGACATAAATAGTTTGTAATTCAGCCTGACACACTGTTACATCTCCAGAAAAGCTCAGATGGTATACTCTTTGAAGAAAAAGTTTCAAAAAATACAGGGACTAATCCCCAGCATTAGTCCCTGTCTAGTTGAAAGCGTGGTAGAGAATACAGTCCTTTTTATAATTAAGACAATTTCCTCTTGAACAACAAATTATAGGTTTGTGTGAAGCAGTGCTGTCCAAAGAAGAGGATATATCTTGAGAGGTGGACTGTAGCAATTTTTTTGCCTATAATTTTTCTTTGTTTTAAATATACAGTTGGTCATAATTGCCTTAGAAACGATTTGTACGGTGTGTAACAATGTTCCACTGGTTCAGAAAAATGAGAACAAAATGTTCTTTGTTCAAACAAAGTGTTAATCCTCATTCTAGCTATTGATCCTCCTCTGTGATTGCACTTCAGTCCGTTGCCACAGAACCGCCTGTCAGCTGGGGAGGCATCATTTTAAGCTTTTTTATCTGGTTTTAAAATTAATGTTTATAAGGAGCGTACTTGCACTCAAAATGCAAATAGTTTTACCAGAGCTTTTAAACCTCTTACAGTGTCGATGTAACTGTACACTGTGCACCTGTACATACAGGTATAAGCCTTTCTGTTGTGAGGCCTTCTACTGAAGAGAGATTTATTTTAAGATAGACAGCAAGTATTTTTGCATTGTCATATTATCTCCAAAATTGTAAAATGTGTCTAAAATATTTGGACATTTTTATCATGTGGGAACACACAAATGTATATATATCAAGTTGCTTGTCTTTTCCTTCATTTCTTAAAGTGGCATTTGATTGGGTGACAATCTAGAAAGATATTACGTGTTGAATTTTCTAATGTTAAAATAAAAAATACAAATTGTATGGAATATAAAAAGATGCATTTAATGAATTTGTGAAGCTCTACACAGCAGGATTTCCAGTAAGTCTGATAGCAGTGTGAATGTACCAACCCACATGTACTTCAGGCAATTGCACAAGAAAGTTAGTAAATAAAAATGGAAGCTGATTTTATGAGTGAATGTTGAAAATGATGCTCTCTTGTGTAGAGAGCACTAGTGCATATGAAACACTATGTGCTTTTTACATAATATACCTTTGTAGTTAACATATAACATAAAGTGTCACAGATCTTTTAGAGCTTGATTCACTATGAAAGAAACACAGCCATCTGTAGTGTGAAAGTTTATGACTCAATTGTCCACACCTTACAAAGTGATTCAGCAAAGACATATCTGGGCCGTGGAAACTTTTCCTTCCCTTATTCCATTAGTTCTTGCTTAGAAAGAATAAAAAGATCTGTGAGATGCAGCATGCATTTTAACTCTCGCATAGTAAGACAGTGTGCAGATTTAAGCATGTGCTTTTAATTATTATTATTATTTTTGCTTCACAAGGCCGTTTCCTGCTTCTGAGTCATATTTTGAATTTTCAAAGGTGGATTAATAAAATGTGAAAAATGGCAAGTCATTTTCAAAGTGATGGGCGTATGGATAGATTAGATTAGACAGAAATCTGGACAGACTGTTGGAGAAATGTTGTTAGACAAAATAGGACTTCTGCGATTACTTCTAGTCCAGTTGTGACCCATTTTGTAGAGGTTACACAGTGCTATTTTTTAGCTTTCTTTTTCTTACAAATGCAAAAACACTATGTAGAGCCTCTGTTAGTATTCCATCCCCATCTCCTCATACAAACTGTAAGCTAGTGTCCAAAATCATTAAGTTTGGTATTATGGATAACATTTCCTTTCTTTCTCTCTTTCTTTCTTTCGTTCTTTCTCTCTCTCTCTCTCTCTCTAAAATGCATAACTTCCCTTTGATGATAGGCCAGCCTAGCTCAGCTTTACTTCATATTTATTGCAGGCAAACAGCATTCATGTGGATAGGTCCAATAGACCAGCTGATACACAGTAATTTCAAGGACTTCTCCATTTGCCCTCTTTATTTAGTGTTCTCGCTAAGCCTGGCTGTGTGAAGAGTTTCCCTTTAGGACTCCATGCATTTTTTCCTTCTTCCTATTTCTTTTTTGATTGGGGTGGATCCACACCTGACATTGTGAGCATCTGAGCTTCAGTAACTTTAAGTCCCTCTACAAGTCTTACTGAGTTCTAACACTTCCTGACAGATTGGGGCAACCCTGTTATATACCCTCTGGAGAACTGGTAAATCTTTTTGCCCTTCATGATAGCTGCCAAGTCGAAGGAGCTGAATGCACATCTAGCCTCACTTTGGAAATCACCTTGCTTCAGGAACATGTTATTTCTCTCATTTGATATTAAATCTTTGCCAGAATCCAACAGTTTCAGATGAGCCAATTTTCTGAGATAGAAGAGCAAGAAAAAGTCAAAGGTATCCCTCTTTTTTTTTTTTTGGTTGTTTTTAATCTTGGCATTCTGTTCATGGAGAGATCTTTGTTGCCAACATGTCTGCTGCTTCTCCATGTCTCACCCTTCAGGTTTCTTAAAATAGCTAAGAACACAGAGTTTCTAAGCCCGAAAAACACACTTACTGGGAAAAAGGGTCTGTATGAAGTTAAAATATATATATTTATACTGTAAGCCCTGCAGTCTGGCTTCCTGCCCACGTTTGGGCATCTGTGCTGTCTCTGGATACCTCAACTGACACACACATGCCAGATCCAAAGAGGAAGAAATAAAGGGCACTGCTGGTTCAATGCTGAGCCCATGAACAGAGTGCAGTATCTTTGAGAGGGTTTTGCCACCATTACAGTCTGTTCATTATGACAGGCCTCTGGAGGGTAGGGTTCAGTCTTTATTATCTGAAATTAAAATTTCTTTCATAATACATGCTGTTACTTCAAGCAGAATTCATTCATTCTTTTCATTCTCTCACTGCAGATAGTCTGGAGTATGTTTTGAGGTGAGTGCATCTTCAAGTGCTAATCCAAAGGAAGACATGCAGGGCATGGCAAAAGACAGAAGGTTTGATGTGTTAAATTATCATCTAAGTTCAGGTATCTAGAGTCGGTACTGAACTCATGGAAACAGAAACAAAAGTTTCAGAAGGGAACATAGGAATTCCTCAGGTCCAGGCACAGACAGCAAATTCTTCTCTGACGGAAAGGGATGGGTTTTGAGAAGGAAAAATTCAAATTGGAAGAAAGAATGCTGGCATATGAATGAAGAGGAAAGATAGGAGGAGAAATTCTTGATACATATGATAAGGTTCAGAAAAGCATAGGGAGTTTGGAAGGTTGAAGGAAGAGTAACTGAATTCAGGATCCAAGATGCATGCTATTTCATTTCTCTGAACTACTTCTGTCTTCTCCCTTTGAAATTTTCATAGATTTCACAAAGGATTTTATTTATGGTCAACAGAGATGAATACTCAGCAAGAAGCAAGGAGAAGTTCTTCCCAGATGGAGGAGTATGACTAACCCTCTTGGTTGCCCTAACAGACAGTCCTGAAGCCCCTAACAGCAAATGACACTGTGCCAAAAAGATTTCCAATAGTACTACTTGCCCTTGGCCCATCCCTTACTACCTGAAAACACTTGGCGACCAAGGCTTTTGGACTTCACCGGGTTTATGCAACACACAACTGTAAAAACATAAAGACTGTCAGCTCCAGAGATATTTTTATCCTCTCTGCAGGATTCAAGGATATGCAAAGAGAAGTTAGCAGATTTATGGTACTGAGTTAGGAACCAGTTCTGCACTGGCTGAAAAGCTTGTTGAACTTGTACAATGCAGAGGGTACAGACTAGGTAGGTTGTGCCATCTGCTTATAAAGAAAAGGCAAGGGAGAATTTCAACAGCTGTTTGTTGAGTCAGATACTCATCCCTGATTGTTTGTGCCACGGTGGCAGATTACTGCCAAAGAAATGCATCCCCTGTTGCTTAATAGACCTGACCTGGATGTTATAAAGTTATACCTGCTGGCAACAAGCCTTATGATGCGCTGCTCATAAAATGCCAGTGATTCTACTAGAGAAATGTCCTGAAATCAGCACGTTGAGTTCATCCTTGTTTCTCTTTGTAGCTAGTAGCGATATAGCAGGAGGCAGCAGGGATATATCCCAGCTAATTCTATAAGGTGATTAAGGCCTGAGTATGATGCTCCATATTATATTCAGGTTTTCCCCAAGTATGCTCAGTTTTGTTGGGTATGACATACTGCATGTGAGTCACTCATATTCTGCATGAGTCATACGTTGAAGTGTGAAAGAAATGCTGTATCCCTGCCATTGTTCCCCGTTGCTCAGTTGCTGCCATACCACATAGCTCAAGCCAATTGAGCTCACCTTCCCAGTTTGAGCCAGCTCTCATCAGCTGCCTGAGCCCTTCAAATGTGATCCAAGGTGTTGTCCAACATATAGCTAATGTGAATGCTATATGTGTTGGGATTTGGGCTTTGAGTTACAAGTCTGTGGATTAGAACCTCCAAGCGTTCTTCTGAAAGGATTGTAAAGTGTCCAGAATACCTGTAGGCATCTTTAAGATTTATTTTAAAAAGGAAAATAATTTAAGTAGTCTTTTATAATGCACACATCTGTAGCACTAGGTAACTGAAGTGTGTTTGTCTTCCCCATACACCCGACATTGTAAGACTACAACACTGTTGTGTGTTTGGTGGATTGCTTAAAGATCAGGTGAACCAAGAGTTGTTCACACCTTCAAAGTCTGAGAAACTCTGGTGCAGTCACACCCTGGAGGTCATTAGTCAAACATGAAACATCCATTGTGGACTAACTGAGGTGGTTTGGTTTTTTTCACTGATGAAAAAATAGACTTTCGGTTTATAGGTGAGTGTCAAGAAGTTGCAGGATTTATTTTGGCTGTGGCCATCAAGCTGTTCCCTGCTGTGGCTGTGGTCATTGCCTAGAGCCCTTAGTTATTTGTGACATAGAAATTTTGTTCCAGTTAGGTGGTAATTAATGCTTCTGGATTAAATCTGTTTTACAAAGAATACAAAGCAGAGTACAGTTATATTATACCTGTCATTTGTAAGTGTCCAGTGATCCTCCAACATTGTGTGATTCATGGAGCTGAAAGAAATGATTTGCCTAAAAAATTATTAGTGCTCATTCTGCCTGCAGAACTCCTTAATTCCCGTTACACATGTCAGCATATTATGACTGGGAGCTGTCAAATTCTAATGACTAAAATTTCATTTTTCTGTCTTTTCATGCTGTGTTTGAGAACTATAGGTTGGGAATAATCCCCTAGCTAAATTTCTTCAAATGGTAAACTCAACTGTTTATGCACTCTCTCTCTCTCTGTTTCTTTCTAAATTTGTGTTTACATCAGTGCCTTTCTCTTTCCTTATGTTTCACTAAGAGAAAAAAAATTGATTTTCTTCCCAGAACCACTGTCCATTTTCAAGAACATAATCTGAGTTGACAGCAGACAGATTTGATGCAAAAATATTTTTTTACCCACTGATTTGATCAAAACATGGATTATTTAGAAGAAGGAGGAGGAAGAGGCAAGGTTAATAGGAAACAAAATGCACAAAACACTCTTACCATTTCATGTGGTTAAATAACCTTGACACTGGAAAATATTTTTGCCATCCTCCTTGAAACAGGAATTTGTCGACACAATGTTCAATAATAGAGATACAGGACTAATGTTAACATACTGCAAATACTGCACCAAATAGTATCTATTGATCCACTTGTTATTATGCTTGTTACTGAAATGCTGTATGTAAAGCAAAGGAAACCAGTTTCCAATTTAAGTCATTAATAGATTGGTTTTGAAATTTATGTTACACATGTCCAACAAATCAAGAATAAAAGCATGTGAAAAGCTGTGCAGTCCATATTGAATTACTCATTCTTTCCACAGTAAAAGCCTTTAGCTAGAGATTGACCAAAGAATTTTAAATATCTCATTATATATATGTCATTGTTCAAAGTGTCCCTAAATGGGATTAAACAATAGTCACTCAAGAGTTTCCTGCAATGTCTATTCCCCCCCTGCCCCCCCTTCCCCTCCTCACCTTGACTTAAATTAAGGCTAATGATATGTTTTCAGTGTAAGGTAAAAGAAGGATTTTCCTTGACTGACTTTCCAACATTTTCAAATCTAATTCATTATAAGTACTTCTATCAAATGATTACTTATTTCATCTCATTGTCTTAGAGGATTTAACTCTAAAACACACATGTTTGATATGGACTTAATGACCATGTTATAAACTGAAACCAACTGAAGCACTATTTTCCTACAAATTTCTGTTTGTGCTCAGAATTAAAAATAATGCTAGGACTATTTTTCAAAGAATAATAGGGTTTTTTTAACTACTGTTTTTCTCCTTGTGTGCACTAGTGTGTCTTGGTTGCTGATTTTTCAATAAAGGGTAGGAGATAGCCTCATGGGCTGCAGGGGAGAGGCAGGAAAGGGGACAGCAGAAAGAACAGTGGAGAGAGGCTATTTTTGGATAAATGGCTACTTTTGAGTATCAACTCAATGACACTACACATTTTTAAATAAAAGCCCTATTTCAAAAAACATTCCCCTTTCCTAATCCTATTTAAAAAATATGTCCGCAACCATAGGCATAGTAACACTAAATATCTTTATAAGGACGGAAGAAGCAAATAGTTTTGGTTTCTCACCAAAAAAAAAAAAAAAAAAAAAAAAAGTCGGGATAATTAAGGTAGTGAACATATTGCACTGCTATATTGGTTCAGTCACCTGATCTGTCTCTCCGATCACTATTTGCACGATATACATGGTTTTGACGGGCTTGTGATAGACTGCTGTCTGAAATTCTTTAATCTGGGTCTCCTGTTTGGCAGTGCAGCAGACTTTGCTATTTTGGGTTTTTGAAACGGAGCCATACTCTGGGAGGATAAGAGATAGCTGTGACTCTGTACTGACTCATCAGTATGAAGGAAAGCCAGGTAAACTTAAAACCGACAATGGTCCTGTTGTGCTGCCACTTGTGCAGATGTGCAGCAGAAGTAATCCCACTGAAATCTGTGGCATTACACCTGCGTGCATGTCTGGACAGATCTGAGAATCAGGCCCAAATAGTTTCAGTTTAAGGATATCATAAGAATAAAATAAGCATTTAAGCCTGCAGGAGATATTTGGGGAAATACGTCCTTTCTGAGGCTTTGTTTCAGGAAGTGAAACTGCTGAAGTCCCACTCTGAGGACAGTCTGTGTTGTTGCATCAAGGAATGACTTTATCACAGGAAGGTAGATGCTGCTGAGTCTGTCTTTGGCCCATGTAGAAGTAGTAAGTAGCTACTTACAACTCAAGTTTCCCTATGATAAGAAGAAAAACTTTGCCCTCTGGTCCCAGATCACAAAAGACAGTGAGGAAGACTGAGTTTTATTAAATAAATGAAAAAAACCTCTTCTGATTTTGTACGAGGAATGAGGATGTGAAGAACAGTTCAAATACAAAATACAACCACTTAATCTATTCAAATCTATATTTTACCATAGGTATTTGCATTCTGACTTTAAGTCAAGTTGAAAGTGGATTTCTTCTTAGTGACCCTGGCTATACATGTTGTATATAACTCCAGAGCTCAGACAGGACTGAAGGATGGGAGTGCAAAAAGAGGGAGCACTTGGGGCAGAAGGGCCTTGACCCCATGGCCTTTCTAGCTGGGTCTGTAGACGTTTCCTCAAAACTTTTTTCCTATCTGACTTAAGAATGAAAACTGACTAGCTGGCTTTCTATGCATGGGTTTGAAGAGGTGTATTGCTGAAGGTAGGTAGCATTTAGGAGGTGGGAGCTGCCAGTTCCCTGTTGCTTTCATTTGCAGGGACTTATCAGGTCTTTCCTCTGTACTGCATGTCTTTTTTAGCCAGAGCATTGCAAGAGTGTTTTAAAACCTTAACTTAGCTAGGATTTTTTTTTAGGAGATGAAGAATGAATGTACAGCTAAAAGGGCAAGTGGAGTCTGCAAAGTTTATACGAACATCCTATCAACAAGAAAGATCTCTAAATCAGTCCGTATATGAAAATTAACTAAATACTGTTTTCCTTACTTTGGTTTGAGTCTGTTAGTTGTGGTTATCTCCTGCTTGTGTGCACAAGGTGTATAAAGAACCTCACTTCTTTTAAGGGGCAGGATACAACTGAAATCCTTGGGGCAGATGCTTTTCTTCAGCACTTACACTGGATCTGTCTCTGATGTTTAGCTAAGGGTATAGCAACTTGAACATTGTTTTGATGGCAAAATCCATTTATGATGTTCCCCATTCCTGCTCTGTAGTTTGCTGTGTTCTAGGTTGAACAAGACCAATTGTGAAGATGCCCTGTGAAGTGACTCTTTGGCATAACCTGTCTTTAATCCATGTTTGCCACTAAAGAAAAGAGCGTATTGTCAAGGTCTGCTTCTTGCTCACATCAGAGAAGCCTGTAAGCAATCAAAGTAAGCATTTTTCCTCCCTCTCTCTCTCTTAAATAGAAAAACAGAAAATTTGTTGCAGGATTTTTCTGACTGTTGTTACCAAACAAGAATGAAAGACTTGAACGCTGTTCATATAAGACTGGGTTATTCAATACTCCTTTACTCCTATTGACTCCATGGGATTTCCCTTGCAAGTTAGGAAGAAAGGTATTAGATCCCAAACCAGCTTACACAGATTGTTATCAAAACAAAAACAATGGAAAAATAAAAAACAACCCACACAGATTTTGTACTGTATATCCCCCAAATCAACTGTGAATAAAAGTGCTGATTTTGTTTTGTAGGAGACACAATTTTCTAGCTGTGAATGTGTAGGGCAACTGCCTTGTGTTTCTGAAAGTGCCTGCAAATATGGAAAGATTCACAGACTTTGCAATGAATATTTCTCAAAATTTGCATGAGAGTGTGTAATTTGCCTCTTGTTAATCATTATTTTCCTTCTTAAAATATTTCAGTTGAGTAACAGCAATGATAGTATGACGTGGATTAGCTTTACATATTTGTTTACATTTAGTATTTATATTGCAGTCAAGCGTAGCAGCTCTCCTCAGGGACTGATCTCTATTCACTGCCTCCAGTGCAAATTGCTGAGTGCTTTTGTCCTGATCTGGTTCTTGTAGCAGAGCTACTCTCACGCTTGGGGTTCTCTGCTGGATGGGAGCACAGATGATCAACATCTTGCAGCTCAGGTCTGGGACTCCTTGCCTTAAAGACTTTATAGGAGCTGGTTCTCAAAGGCTGCAGTGCAGCAAAGATTTACGTGTGTTCTGAAAAACTCATCTGAGTTCAAGCTAATCTTTGCAGGATTAAGATCCTGAAATTTAAGTGACTAACTCATGCAGCATGAATGGCAAATAATCTATATAACCAGTCTGTGAACAACCTAAAGGCTGAAAGCTCTTGCTCCTAGCCTGTGAATGAAGTAACAAACACAGAAGAAGATTGGCTTTAGTTCACAAAGAAAGATTCACTAATCATAAATAAAATCGGGGCAAGAGAGGACGGGGTGGTGATGAGGGCGAAGAGAAACATATTCTGAGTAAATAGTTTCATTTGCTCAAATATTTCTTTGTTGTCACGGTGTGATTTAACTGCATGGCATTCAAAGTTATAGAGAGGCTGTGCTACAGAAGGAAATGTGTGTGTGTGAGCTCCAAGGGCAGTAAGCAAATCTGTGAAGAAATCGTAGCCCTAATGCAAAATTTATAGGAGCTTATTTCCAAGTAGGTAATAGTGTACAAATTCCTCAGGACCAAAGATGAGTTAAAGGAAGATGTCATGCAGGAGGACACTGTAGAAAACAACCCATCAGCTGCTACCCCACATGACAGACCCAGAGGCAGCTCCAGAGCCATTTACACAACTGCCTGGGGAGTTTGACAAGGAAAAAGATTCTGACACTGGAATAATATCTGCCAGCACTTGGCATCTGTGTCCCGTGACGGCCAACCATCCTCCATGGGTACTGACTCCACTGCTGGAAAAAGGAGGAAAAGGAGAGCAGTAGCAGAGAATTATCATTTCTCATATGAACTGGTAATTTTCACAGAAATTTAGAATTGGGACTTGGAAACGCAAACCATTTTGGCTATGAATATTTGCATTTTTTATTTGCAAAAAAAAGGAAGTATCAAAAGTATGTATTTGAAAAATATTCTGGGAACATTTGATTTTATGGGTATAACAGTGAGTGACAATAATCATTGAAACGGTATTTTTGCAGGTCCCAGGCTTCACAGAGTATATGTGACCTGACCTGTGCTAGCACTAGTTGCTAATTTCTAGGGTGAAAATTATTCTTATTTAAGCAAAGTGTTTAGTTTTCATACACATTTTTCCTGTTTGCAGTCAGATCGCTAATCTGAACATCAGACAAAATGTAGTACTAAGTAAGAACTAAATCTGGCAGTTCCTATGCAGACATCACTTGTATTTGGGAAACAGGCAGGACTAGAAGCAATTTGCATTTTGAGAAGTGGCTTTTCAGCTGAGATGCTGCAGACAGCTGAAGCTTGGACACTGCCCAGTATTCCATAATGCTTCCCTTACAGGAGATACCCCAAACCCATTGGAAATTTGATCACCTGGCAATTTGAAAATTGCAAACTTTGTTTTTGACATGTTGGCTATTTGAAATCTTGGTCCAGCACTTAATTCCAATGTCAAAGTTTTTCTGGATAGTTTTTCTACTGGTGCTGAATCAAGCCCTATGAACTCCCTGAGTGATATGACTGGGTGCTTGTGCCCATGGTTTCTGATGCCCAAGTGAAAGACTGGTCTAGCAGGTCCAGCCCCTACAGACTTTCAGTTGAGCATGTACTTTCATAAGCTTGTTGTGCTAATATTGTTTGTGAAAAACAGCAAAAATGCCTGTAAATATCCTTTCAGCCAATCTGCAGTTTTTATCTGAACTCATATATGAGTGCCTCTGCAGCAGCAACATTTGTCCAGCTCTCGTCATCCCAGCAGGATACAGCCTGAAGAAAGGGAATCTGCAGTATTCATCCCCGCTTGAGCCAGCGTCCTCTTTGCACCTTATGTTTTGAAAATGACCCCCCCTCCACTCCCAAACCATTTGTCTTGTTTGTTGCTCTTGTGATGCTGAAAGAGCTCCCCGCTCATCATGGCTGCAATTATCGTTATGGCTGAACCACCGGTACTGGAAGTAAGAGTTCGGCCCTTGAGAATAGAAGGCTATAGCCTCTAGCATGTTGTTCCAGTCCACTGGCGTCTTAACTAGACAGCGTTAGTTTTAGCATAAAATCCATATTCCTAACCTTATGGAGGAGTGAGGCAGGTTCTGTTTTCTTTTTGCTTTTACTGAAAACATCAAGCAGCCCAACACAAAGTTCATGAGATTAAAGAATGTTTTTCTGTCGGCTTTTTGCCTCCGCACCTGTGTCATTTACCTGTACCCTGTGAAGGGTGCGGTTTACTCTGTAACAGCAAGAGGTAGTGAGAGAACAACCCTATCCTGAGAATAAACTGAATAATTTATTATTTAAATGAGATTTTGTGAGGTAAAACGATGAATCCAGTACAGCCCCCTTCTGAGTTTTAAGCATTGTTTCTTCGAAGGCATAAATTTGCTTTGCAAAGGTTTCTTGATCTACTGTAGACGGTATTCCTACTTATGCTACATGGTGACAAAACCTAAAGAGGGAGTCAGATGTGTGCTCTACAGTACTTGAGAATTTAAGTTAAATCTGTAATTTTTCCCCCTGCATTTCCTCAGAGAAATTAGCTATTCTATTCACTGCATAAATTTTCAGGTTTTGCTAGCACGACACTCAGGGTGTTGAATTTTTTATGACAAAAATGCTGTAATAATTGTTGAACAGATGTAAGTGTTGGAGAGTGGGCTCTGGCAGACCTCATGAAACCTCTATTAGCAATTTAACCCTGTCGTTACTTGAATGAAATGGAAGCAGAAAAGGACAGAGTTTTGAACTGTTTCATTCAGACATGCACAAAGGGTTCCCAGGTGGGGGTAAATGACCTTTAATTAGACATATTCCTAATGAAAGCAGAGCTAAAAAAAAATCTTAATGAGCACTAACTCCATACTATAGCACTATTAGGACTTTCAACTGTGATGTGTGGCGCTAAGAATAATTCTGGATGGAGATATCCCAGTCCAGTGATCTGTGCTGTCTGAAATGTTCATAGGACCTAATCCTCCAATTTTAGCTCAGTCTCTGTAATACGCCTCCCCTTCACTGCAGCTGAATTAGCAAATGATGACAAGACAAAAACTTTATGTCCAAGAAACCAGAGGAGCTTTAGATTTTCCACACCTGCCATATTAAATAAATGGCTTTTGAAGCCTGCAAGGCAACATTTAACAGTTACACCTCAAAAAAAAAAAAAAAAGAAGCATTTATGAAAACACCCTTGATTCATTGCCTAAAAAGAGAGATGTCATTAGGGATTGCCCAGGAACTTTGTTGCAGATTCTTCTGAATCAAAGGAGGGAATTAAAAGAAAATGGCAGCCCATCAGCAGCGTAGTCACAGGGCAGGGCTTGTGGCTACTCCAGAGTAACTGAAGGAACTGCCTGTGGTACCTACCCTACAGATAGTTGATGTCAAAAGAAGGTGTTTTTCTGTAGCTTTGTGCCTGAAGCAGAGATTTTGTGTATTTGTGTGCAGAAACGCACAGACACACACAGACACACACTCATACAGGCATCCACACAAACACACCCATTCCTAAAAATATGCACACGTTTAAAGCTAGTATTGGTAAAGAAGTCTTATCTTGAAATAATAACTTAATGTTTGATAGAAGACAGTAACTAGTAAACTATTACTTATGGAGTTCTAAGACCAAATTGTCTGTGTGCGTGGTGGGGAGAGCCAGACATACATACAACTGCACCACACATGAGCAACGTAGAAGTATAGGATTGTTCTGAGATATTTTGTTATATGGATGTATTCTGAATTTTTCAATTTAGTGGATAGGTTTGGCATGGTGAATCCCACTTTGCAATTGCAACTCCAGTTAGGAAAGGAGCTTAAAAAAGAAAATAATATGTTAGGATCTAGAACAGAGGTAAAGATGCAGAAGCCTATCCTGAGTGATGCTATCTGTCTTAGGAATTAAGTTACTTTTCTCATTTTTGGCTCGAGTGTACAAAAGGCTAAAACTTGTTTGGTTTTTTGTGTGTGTGTTAATATATATAAAATCTATCTGTGTGCCTGCTCCATCTGCTTTTGTTTTACATGCCCCTGTGGTGCTTAGTGAGGCATGGGGAACTTTAGTGCAGTGGCTCAGAAGTTTTGTGGATAAAAACAAGCAAATTATATTCTGGCTCTAATTAATGGCACATACGATAGCGTGTATCTATAGGGCAAGTTACTAAAAAAATAAAAAATACATAAATTTGTCTGTGTATGTATTAGATATGCTAACTGCGCTTCTCTGGAATGGTAATGTTTTCAAAGGCTGGAAAGATGTTTGAACACCTGGCTATTTCTTTATACACATTTACCCAACCAGTTATGTTAGTGAGTATAAACAGAGGTATTTCCAGTGCATCTACATTTTCAGGAACATATTCAAACATTTGTAGGTGGACTGCTTCAGAGACATACTTTCACAGCCCTTCCCTGTGTGCAGCTTATTTGCAACCTAGCATTTTTTCTGTTTCTTTTTCTTGTTCTTTCGTATGCAGTGTTCTCAGACCCTTATAAGTAAAACAATCTTAAATAAGAAGCAATGTCCAGTAGAAGTGCAGCAGAAAGTAAGATAATAGTCTAGAGAAAATGTCACTAGTGGATTTGATTATGTTTTCAACTTACCTGCTGCCTACTACTTATATAGATATAGCAACTCAAAGAGTTTGTTTTGAATGATTTATTGGAGAGATACTGTTCTCATCCCCAGAACACAGCATTTCTAGTTACACTTTCATTTCAGATTTAATGAAGGAATTGCTGTACTTTGCAAGGTGCTCAGAGTTGAAATGGGGACCGTCTGTAGGGTGTCACTCTGTAAAGCTGATGTGATGTTTTCATAATTTATGAAAGAATACATGCAAAACTTGCTCCACAGTTGAATTCCCCCTCCCCCAAAACAAAACCCAAACCCCAAAATGTGACTTCTGACATTGCAAGATATCTCCTGGCTTTTGCAAATTTGGATGGTCAGATCTTCTTGGAAAGGGCTCATTTGGTTTGTTATCAATTTGTCAGTCAGTATTGAAATCTGGTCTTATTTCCCAAGCTTTGAAGAAACTCTTCATCTCACCCAGACTCCTAGAGAGACCCTTTGCACATATTACAGCTATTTACATTATTTGTTTAAACAGGAAGAATATTTAGGAAAGCATGAGATGTCTAAAGCTGTCTAGCTTAAAAGAGGATGGATACCTGAAGAATGGACTTGCAAGTTTGAATTCATTGCTTCTAAATGTGCATTTTCCTTCCTCTGATTTCCTGGCCCAGACATAGTTTAGCAACCTGGTGGAAGTGCATTGGGCATTGGGCTAAAAATACACAATGTCACTTACACATACATTCCAGCCATGCAAAAAAGAAAAGATGTCTTCAGTAACTATCGTGTAAAACTGGCAGCAGGAAGTATTGTCCTTTAGAAGCCTATATGAAAATGTTTTTATTGCTTAGTGCTGCACTGGAAGAGTTAGCAGGAGTTAACTTCTTTACAGATATATTTTAATTATTCTTGTTGTTAATAATCAAACATGAATGTCTATTGATAGGAAAGAGCTAAAAAAAAAAAAAAATTCATCTGATATTTACTATCTGTATTAAGGTCATCCTAAGACCACAGCTGGAAACTGAAAAACTAGAAGGAAGCTGATAAGCAAACGTACTTGCCACTGTGGCAAGGGCTGTATAAAGACACTAGAAGACAGATGCTGTTGTATCAGCTTATGATGCGAACAGATGAAGAATGACTTGGTTTTGCTCAAAACAACAGTGCCACGCAGGTGCAAAGCCAAAACTCTACCCCATGCTTCCTAAAGAGGCTTCCAGGTCATTTCTGTTCCCTCAAGTACAGTACTGCACTTGGACACCTGGATGCCAAAGCAGCTTGTTTGTGCTGGGTTGGTACTCTGCAAATGAACCTTTAGTTAACAGCAGTGTAAAGTTATGGGCAGCGTACTCTCTGTAAGGAAGGGCGTAGGAATGTGCTACAAGAATAGGGAACAATTAATGAGCTGGAGACTTTTCGCCAGTGACACTGAAACCTGAATGCTCGTTAAGCAGGTGAGAGGACTGTGGCTATGGGTTGACCATCAAGCACTCTCAGTAGCAAATTCCGATATCTTATGTACTCACAAGCTGGAAGCCAAAGTGAAGGAGCCCTTTTCATTTTCTGAAAAGCCTGTATGCCCTTTACTGGAGGACTGAAGGAAGGGAAATATAGCATAATATGTTCCTGAGACCAGGTCATTACAAAGCTGTAGATTAGAAACTGTAAAAATAAGAGTCCTAAGGAAATGGCACTTAAGTTAATGAAAACTAGAAGACTCTTGTCATAAGTCAGAGAATTAATTTACAGAAAAAGTTCAAACTTCATTTTAATCACGTCATCTGCTTATAAGGGTTGACTGAGTGGTTAATGCAGAAAAAGAATATATTCCCAGAATTTCAGCTGTAATTCAGTCCAGCCTAACTGGAAAGTGATCTGCGTTTTGAAAAAGTTTAGTTACTGATTTTCAGTGTTTATCTTTGCCTTACAGGAACCAAATCAAAGTGGGATTCTCACTTGCAAAAACTAAGGGGGGGAAAAAAAGTTAAAAACAAAGCCCAGGCCTCAAAGAACATTGCCAGTGAAGTCATATACACAATTGAAGCATGGCATGGGGAAAATCCCAAGATCAAGCCCTTTTTCCTGAGACTTTTGGCTCAGGACTCAGATATGAGACCTATTGTCAAGCACAGCATTTGCATTGTTGTTTGTACTGGTATGGTCAAAGAAAAGGGCATGTAAGTAAATTTCATTGATTTTTGTTTTGGGAGTCTAGGTCTTACCTGTTTCTTGTTCTCACCTGTGGTGAGTTTACTATCTCTTTTATTTGCTGTGATATGATGGCTTGGTTAATTATGATCTTGAACTTTGACTGTGCTTCCATCGCCATTGCTTCTCACCAGTCACGCACTGACTTTTTCTTTGGACAAAACGCCTCAGTTGATATGGGCTCAAGGGCAGAAAATGAGCTAATTTTTCTTCAGTGTATGTGAATCATGCCTTGCCTAAGCTCAGTGTAAATCTGGGGTCAGTTGTACTATGTGCAAACCTCTCTTTATACCGTTGGAGCGTGTCTGCATTAGAAGTTTATATTGCTGTAGTTACAACAGCGTAACTTCACCGGTGCAGGAGTCAGTGTAATTAACGCTGGGGGCACAACAGCCCTATTGGCTTTATTCATAATGAAGACTAAAGATGGAGCTTTCAAAAGTGCTGAAGTGACTTACAAACGCGACTTTTGTTGTATCACAGGTCACAAATTCATTAATCACTCTTAAACCATGCCTACACGAGGAGATTTTATCCCCACCAGCCAGAGTACCGTAGTCATATGGCTATATTTGTAGTACAGAAGTAGATTCAGGTTTTCAGATAAGAAACTCTATCAGAAGTTATTTTTATGGGATTTATCTAAATGACATATGCATCCATATTGCAGCAGTTGCACCTCTTGAACTGAAACAGCACAACCCTCCGTGTGAACAAGCTCTAGGGGATTTTGATAATCCCACACCTTAACATTGTTGTTCCTTTTGCTAAATAGTCAGGGGTTTAGATCCAATCACATTTTGTTGGTGTTGTTTGAGAGGGATGAGGGAAGAATCTATAAACCACTGGTGTCTGAAAGAAGATCTGAAATCACACAGCTTACTGGTTTCCTCTACAGACTAACGTGCAGTTGGCCAGCTCTGTCCTCATCAGCCAATGTCACTCGAGTTACAGGGAATCCATATCAGGTTTCAAGGAAAGAGAGAGTTTTTGCAAGAAGACCATTTTATTTCTATAGGTTACTGTATTTCTGCTAGCAGTGCTAGAAAAGCAAGATTATGGGGTGTGTGTGTTTAATACAAAAAGTAGATTTGCTGATATAACTGTTATTTCCACTGTTTATATTCAAATGTCCTTTAAAAAAAAGCATCATCAAAATTTACGGATAGTAAAAGTGAGCAAATCAGAACACTTATCTTCTTTTTATAGGCTAAAATCAAATTATTCCTCACATTTTTCTCAGTTACAGAATATTAGATTGCAGTGTCTGTAAGTTACTTGCTTTTTTGAGAAAGATATATTCCAAAACCAAAATTGAATACCACATCAAGACTTTTTAATTTTTTAAAAAATTCTCAGCAATTATTACTTGTCCTACTCTATCAACCTAGTATTGTTCCTAAACCTACCCATGGCAGTGGAGAGTAGCTCACATCACAATCAGATTCTTAATTAATTACCTTGTAGCCTGCTATCTTAAAAATACAGGTCGAAAAATGGTATGTTAACCTTTTAATTTTTTTTTAACCTAATAAAATAACCAACTTGTTTTGTGACCTGTAATTCTGAATCTGATTGAGTTTTCAATATACTGTAATTCACAGATTTTCTCCCCTCTAGCACTAGGTTTGTATCTGTCACATGGTTTTCAGTGTTCCTAATGAGCTGTTAACAAGCTGTCAATTACCTATGCAAATGAGGCAGGCAGAAATGGAGGGGTTGCTATACCTAGAGTTAAAGTGTGCTACCTCGGATTGTTACGAAATAAATCATTTCAGTTTTAATAGCTGTCTGTGCCCATGTGGCTTGTGTCATGTAGGCACTTTTTCATTATATTATTTACCCAGCAATAAAATGCTGCAGGGGACTTTGGGGGTGATTAAAAAGTTGAGGGGGAGGGGAACTCGCACAAGCAACTTCATTCTTTCCTGGTTTGCACCTTCTGCTCTTCTGGGGTCGCGGCTACAAGGCTACAAGCTGTCAGGCGCCCTTAGCCCTCTTGAAATCAATGACAATTCAGGAGTTTAGGCCTGAGCCTGCCAGAATATTTAACGAATGCCCTTGCTGAGGTATGTAATGGAGCCTCACGAGTGTTTAAAGAGAGGAACTAGGAGTTGAAATCCTGAATTTTGGAGAGAAGGGTACATTTTATATATGTATTCTCAGCCTCCTAAGAGCTTTCTACAGAAAGGTCTGGCAGGAGAAATCTTGCACTTTTATTTGTGTTATCCTGTAAGGAATTCTTTCCCGCTTGCTAAAGTCAATGAAATTTCGCCTTTAAATTCTCTTTCCCTTTGCTTTAGCTTGCAATTGATGCTTACTGTAAAACATTTTGTGATACTTCATACGAAGAAAGTTATATAAAATGAAATTGCATTGTATTTATGACCGGCACTATAATAACCGTCTATCAGTGTTTCCATTATAAGCCCCTATTGTTGAGGGCTTTAAAACTCACCCATAAAAATTCACTCAGGACTGTAGCATGGTCTACAAAGGATAAACAGATCCCATTGGCTATTTTTGAGTTAGACTAAGTGAAATCAAGAATAGAAATTAGACTTTTAGAGGTTTCCTCTTATTTTGGGGTGTGTGTGTGTATATATATATTTATATTTTAAAAGATGGGTCAGAAGCATTGTTTCCATTCTTTAAGAAAGCGTTATCAAAAAGCACCTGGAAAAGTTAATGGATTGCAATGTTTCGCTCCAGCCCATACCTAATCAAGGATGCTTGTTAAATCTTCCGGCAGGATCAGGCTTAAACTCCTCAATTGTCATTGATTTCAACAGGGGTAGGGACACCTGCCAGCTGGTAGCCCTGACCCAAGAAGAGCAGAAGGTGCAAACCAGGAAAGGATGAAGTTGCTTGTGCGAGTTCCCCTCCCCCCTCAACTTTTTAATCACCTCGAAGTCCCCTGCAGCATTTTATTGCTGGATAAATTTGCACACTCAGCTAACTCAACTGAAAGGTCATTGGCATACATACTTTTCTTCTGTCCTTATGTCCGTTATGTTTAAGGTTCAGGGACCTGAAATGGTGCACACTGAAGCCAGGAAGCCTGGGGTGAAGCAGAGAGAAGTGTTCTGGTAGGAAGCCAGAAGGAGAGGAATTTGAGCGACATAATGACATGAAAACCAGTAAATAGAAATGAATTAAATAAAAATCAAGAATGCCTTTTCAGATAGGAGAAACCCCAAAGAAACAGTCTGCGGGGGAATTAGTAGGCTAAATCTTTCACTGATCAATCCTGATGGAAGCTTTCTGGTCAAAATGTCAGTGGTAACTTTATTTTCTGCTGGTATGTACAATAATCCTTTTGTTCCATCTGCAAACACTAGGGGGTAAATTTTTAGCGTGATGCTTAGGGATTTAGCTGTAGGACTCCCATTAACGATAATGGGAATCATGTAGCTTGAGCACTCTGCATCGTGCTGAATATTTACCCCTCAGTTCAGAGCACTCTCTCGTTGAATTTTTAATTATATTTACAGATAAATTCCATAACCAAATATCATCAGCTCTCAAGCAGATTGTTTTATTAAAAGGTGCAGATTTCCAACTTCATTTTGAGCTGCAACCTACAGTGATTGGTTTAGCAGCTGAGTAATTTTTTTTAAGTGTCTATTTAATAATGCTTGATTTGTCAGCTTCAGAGTGTTTGGGAGACAATAAATATTTGAAATCATCCCACCCTGCACGCATGTGCCAGAGAAATGCAAAATGTGAATATTCTACCTTGTACTGAGCTTTCAAAAGGTGTGTCACGATACAGTTTCTCTACAAGCTCTTTCTGGGAAATACGACTTCTGCATAAATCTGTGGTTAAAATCAGTACAAACATTCAGCACTAATATGACATAGGGGGTATAGTTTTATTTGCATTTGTGAAGATAAATGATAGGAGTCAAAAAAGTTAGGAGATTTGCCCAAGGCCAAAGGGGTTAATGTAAGAGAGGATATTAGAGTTCAGGAGTCCCTCGTTTCTGTGCTCTATAGCCTATACTTACACCAAAATCTAACACCAGTATAAGCAGATATAGAAGAGATGGTGCGCAGACTAATCTGCCTAGCTCCTCCCTGAGGCATTCTTCGAGTTGCTGTTGCAGCTTTTAATTCTTGAAGTAGCTACAACCAGCTCTGCTGTAACCCTGTTGAAGTGACCTGTGTGGTAAGAATGATTCTGCTGGTTTAGTTCATGTTTGTCTAGCTGGGACAGTAGAGATGCTCTTTGTTTTAAGATTGGGTGAGATTAATCTCTCTTTCCAGGTGTTTTGTAAAGGAGACTTAAAGGCTGCTCAGCTAGTCATGGAGGGCTGTGGTGTAGCTATTTTTCTGGTGCAGCTATTCTAGGGGCCCCCATGCCAGTTCTCAACTGCTGTCAGCAGAGGTGTTATGAACAAGAGCACAAATTGTAACATCTTTTTAGTGCCACTCAGGACTGATACATTTCACATGTCACTTTGGCTTGCGCCAGAGGACTGGACTGACACAGAGCAATCCCGAGATCAAAAAAGCACAGAGGCATTTTGACTGAGCCTTGTTGTCCTCTCCAGTTTCTTCCCATACAATGATTAGTTGTCCTCAGTTGAAACAGCTGTTTCAAAGTGTGTGCCCATAAAAGCTTGCCTGCACAGGAGGTTGCCTTTGAAGATTTTTTGGTACTCTGTAAATGGACCCAAGAAATCTATAAACTTAAAGTTTCTGCATCAATCAATGCACAAAAACTGCCCTCATGTGAAAGTGCATGCCTTGGCTCCTTTAGGAAGCGTGATGTTTTCTGTGAAGGGGATAACTGCATTCGAGCAACTGACTTGAAAGCAGAGACCCTCCCAGGGTATGTTTATACTTAATCTGTTCAATTCATACAACCACCAAGGTTCAGATAAAACACATACTGCTTCCTCACCCTTTACCAGTAACTTACCAGTGTGTGAAGCAGATGCAGTGCCTCCACGTGCTCCTGTAGTTTGGGTTTGCAGTCCCACAGTTCCCTCCCCACTGGAGTGGGACTGGTGGAGCATCCATTTGACTTTGGTAGAGCATAACTGAACAGCCATCTCCATTCATGGCAGCAGTCTCGAATCAGGATTGATTCACTCTCAAAGTCAGTGGAAATCCCCATTATGGTTGATAGCCTGAGATCAAACCAGAATATCCTTTGGAAAAAAAATGAATAGTGATCAGTCTCTCTTCCCAGTGCTGGTGATTGACAGTACAAGACAATGGGAGAACCTCTACAATATTTTCCCCAAGAAAACTTATTTTTTGTATGCTAATCTTATATCTGAATATATATCCTAATCCTAGTATTCATATCTCTGCCCTTGGTAATCATCAGCCCATCTCTAATGTTTCTTTTGTTCAGAAAAGGTAAACTCTTCTCACTTTTCAGTAGCAGATTACACAAAGGGAACTTTATGGTATATATTACACTCACAAAGCAGTTTTCTCCATCTTGCAATCACTTTAAAAAAAAAAAAAAGAACTTTCTTCTTATCTCATCTTCCTTCCTGCATGAATGTCTGAGATAATCAATGAAGTTCCTGTGTAGAGAATAAATTGAGCTCGAATGGCTCCTCTTAAACTGTACAATCAAAGAAAGAGGAGGTTTTTGCTGATGATTTTGATATTCAGTTTAACTTTCTTCACCGGGCTGTCAGCTCAGTGAAAGTGAGGTCAATCTGACCACACTCTTCCTAAAGAATCCTCTTCTGAACCATCTACTTGAGTATAAATCTCCTGACAAATCAATGGCAGAATCGAGAGGTATGTACTTTGCCCAGAAACCTGGGGGCTGATTGTCCTTTGCCGTGCATCTTATGTAGCCGTTGACGTGAGTGCAGCATGGGCGTAAGACAGTGCCTGATAACAATAGTAATGTTTAGCATCTGCCTCCCGGTAATGTAAATGCCTTCCTGAAGATGCAGGACAACAGAGACGCAGACCTCTGTCCTACAACGTGAAGAGATTCAGATCATGGCAAGTGTGGGGGGATATGGGCGTGCACGCACGCACACACACACAACGAAACTGTTTCTGTGAAAGGGTGGTAAATGAGTGAAAATTTTAAACTAAATTCTGGAGTCGATGATTCAGAAGTCTGAGTTTTTTCCAGGACAGATGTTGGGAGGCAAAACACTAAGCAAAATATAGGAACTTACAGAGACCAAGAAACCTGCCCTTCCCTCTTTCAGTGTAATTTTGCATTTCTTGGCCAGGAGCACTTGCTGCAAGCACTCGGGTAGGGGCTGTTGCGCTCCTGTGATGTTATAGCATGGTGGGGCTGCTGCACAAGAGCAGCACAAGAGCAACACAAGTAAGTGTAATGAATGTGACTAAAAACCCCCCAAACATTCTTTTGCTAAATTATCCAGATCCAGCCAAATTTCTCAGGAGTGAACAACAGTTGTTTAAACCAATTGAGATCTGTCTCTAGGGTTACTGCCCTCAGACATTTACCAGTATGGGACTTTCCTGCTCAAGATGAGAAGGGAGCTGTAGAGGAGGAAGGAACTCAAGGGCAGATCTGGAGTGCTGGAAAACTGGTTAGCTTGAGAGGGTTCCTTAAAATTCACACCTAATGTCGCTGAATCTGTGCCTTGCACTTGGGCCTGAGAGGTTTTGTTGGTGAATCAGATTCATCTGTTCACGGACAAACCCTCGTCCCTCATCCTCCCCCTTTCCTCCCACAAGTTCTCTTCTGAGCTTGTCTGCATCCTGATGTGAAATGAAGTGGTATGTATGAGAATAAGGGTATTACATCCTGGGTAATATCCATTATGTTGCTCTCTATTAGCTCTCAATTCTTGGGAGTGCATTACTGCATTATTTCTTTTGTGCCAACGCTATTCCATCAAGGCCAGTGCTGACTTACTCAGTTGTATCAATAATTTCTTCTAAGGTGGCCTAGACAATATGTTGTAATATATATATTATATTATGTGATTTTTAAATCAGCGTTGCAAATGTATTCTAAAAATTTTGCAGCTTTTCAGACAAATCCTATTGTCCTTCATTTCTAACGATGATTGTTGATTAGCAGAAGATAAACAGAAAGGTGATTTTTATACACATAAAAAAGATCAGCTAGTGAACACAATTCTTTAGAAAACTTAGGAATAAGAATTTTGCTTAGATCCATATTGTAGAGAGCTTTTCAGTTGTCTTGTAAAAGAAGAAACAAAATACATTAAATAATTTTGGAATTGTATATGTTACAATACAAAAGTGTCAAAAAGTTAAAAGGGAATTGGAACATATTTTCAGTTACTCTGAATTACAATTGTATTCAGATAATTTTTGCAGCTGAATAAATGAATTAAAGTTTATTCCTTCAATTTTAAGAGCATTAAAATAATGCTACTTTTCTATATTGTGAATGCAATTTTAGACAGCTAAGATCACATTTCTGTTCTAGAAACGTTACAATATTTTCAAATAATGTTGATATTTAGGAACATTTTAAAGCTTTTTAAAAAAAACCTTTTTCTTACCATGCTTACGTTCTTCCCAGGAAAAGTTGTCATTGCTGCAGTGTTTTTAAAATTCCCTTGTATCCCATATTAGCAGTGAATGATGCTAAAGTACAGTTGTTTTTCTTAACAATGTATATTGTATAGTCAAACTTGCTATGAATGGTGAGTGATATTCATTAACCTAAAAAGTCTTAAGCCAAATACGGGGAACAGCCTGATCCAGATATGTAGCTGTGTATGTAGCTGATCTGTCACTTACAAGCAGAGAGGGCAAGGCTGTTGTGTTACTCAGCACAAGTTGGAGAGAAGTGTAGCACTCTCACCTCCACTTGCGCCATTTACAGCTGCCTGGGGGTTGCTCCGGTTTGTCCTAGATCACCTGGAGCATATACTGTGGTAGCTGGACAAAGCTGTAGCACATTTTACGTTCCTACAGAGAAAAGTGCCGCCGGCACCCCATGGGGCTGGAGTGCTCTGTCCCAGCTGAGGTTGCCTTCTCTGGGTTGCCTCGCGCCTACTCCGTGCATGTAGGCAGTGCAAGGGGCAGGCATAGGAAGGCGGTATTTTTGAGTGCCACATTAAACGAGGCTGAATTGAGGATGTGGAGGACTCAGGCATGATTCTCTGTTGCCGGCCATACTCCACCCCTCAAGCCTGAGCGGGTGAAGTTAAGGAAGCTCCCTGAAGTCAAAGAGTCCTGACCTCTCACTATGACC
Source organism: Gymnogyps californianus (assembly GCF_018139145.2). NCBI lineage: Eukaryota > Metazoa > Chordata > Aves > Accipitriformes > Cathartidae > Gymnogyps > Gymnogyps californianus. Next base: position 56,354,551 of record NC_059475.1, read on the forward strand.
ACTCAGCTGGCCCAGGTTTTTTTGCTTGTGTTGAGGACACCTTTCTACTCAAAGGCAGTGCTCCCCTGCCTTCTCACACTAAATTTTCAAAATGTTTCATTGTATACTGGCCAAAATGATGCTGCACGTTTATTTGAGAGATGAAGCCTAAGAATAGAAGTGTATGCAAGACAAAAGAGAAGAGAGGGGTGGAAGGAGAGAGGACTGATGCTGGTAGGGATAGATGAAGAGCAGGAGGGATGCAGGATGTTTATCAGAAAGACCAAGCTGAAAGGCATGTAAATCCAGTTAACAGCTTGAAAACAGGTAGCCACATTAAAGGAAGTGGAAATAAAGTCAATTAGTGGCAGGAGGCATTAGTTGGGGGTGTCAGCTGGTGAACGGTGACTGATTTGATATAGTCTAATCACATAGTTTGGCCATTTGATTACCAAATTGAGATCCAAACACTGCTCCGTCCAGGGCAATCACTTCAGAAAAGAGGGTAGCTGGAATTGTCATGAGATCTGATCCATTCCTTAATTGAAATTAGTTTTAAATAGCTGTAACACATGTGATGTAAAACCCAAGAAGCAAATAGTTTCTGAGGCATGATGTGAAACATGGCTGTTCAGGGAATCTAAGGATGCATGAACAAAGACTGGGGACTGGGCTAAAGTATGAATATGCACGTGGACATTCACATGTGCGTGCACCAAGAGTGAGCCTGTAGAGACACTTAACTGTCTGCTGTGCTCTCAGTCACTAACTCACTCTCTATTGACAGTTGTACCTGTTTGGATAAAAAGGATCAAGAATGCCAGAAATCAGCTCACTTCTCAGTGACTAGTGGGTGGAGATGAACTAATACACATCCGAAGGTTGTATGTACCTTGTACACCTTCATAAGAGCCCGGGCAGCCTCTCTAGTGCTGTTTACTATCTGGCATTAACAGGAATGGATGGTTAGGGGAAAAGCAGAGGAAACAGGAGACATATAAAGTGATTTTTTTTCTGACAATCAATGGTTTAGCAATTTCCTGAATCAGAGGTTATATCCAGACTTAAGAAGCTATCCTGCACAAATTTGTCTAATCTTTTCAAATCTATTAGTATTTTTTGCCTCTTATAATCATCTTGCAGCAGAAAATTTGCACAATTATGTGCTCTGTGGAAAAAATGGCTTCCTCTGTTGTAAATGTGGTGCTTGCTCATTTCATTGGGTGCCCATTCCTTCTGATACTGTGGGAAAAGGAGTAATCAATGCCTGTGTGCTTCTGCTGGGCCGTTTGTGACCTTACACATCTCTGTCAAGTCCTCCTCAATTATCTATCTTGCTCACTAAAAAATGTGAATTTCTCACATATCCTTTGTCCTCAGCCATGCTGCCCTTCCCTTTACCTTTTCTAGCTCTTTTTCAAATTTGATGACTGGGTCCAGGCATATTGTTCAAGGTTTTCCTCCCTCTGCCTCATTTGCCCATCCAGTCATTGTCGGTATATACGCTGCAGGAAGAGGAAGGGCATCCAGTGGACAAGGGCTTCTCTGGCAATTTTGCCATTGCATTCCTGAAAGTATTTTGCCCAGTCTGGAGCTTACCTCAAGGCTGGACACAGCAAGAGCTCTGCCCATATCATAGGCAGTATTTCTAGTGTCTGTGATCTGTTAAGTGGAACAAGAGAGTGCCCTGTGTATCTCCTTTAAAGGACCTATTTGATGTTAACTGTGTCTGTAATCATACGGGTCATGATTCAGCACAAATTTACCCATCTTTGTGCAGAGAAACAGCCTCAGTGAGATGCTTTGAGTTAGGCATATGCTTAACTATACTAAATTGTTTTAAACCACTGATGTGAAAGGTGCGCATGGGACCAGAGAGATGCAGAAGTTTTCATTCCTGCTTGCTAGCACACGTTGTAAGTGTGGACAATGCCGAACTTACACTTTAGAGAAACAGAAAATCACCCCCCAAACACCTCCATGTATAAGGGAGATGCTCCAATTTGCACTAGAGCTGAAATGTAATCTAAGTTCTTTTTCTTTGCAGGTAGGGATGAATATCAGCCATGAACAAAAGAACAAGTGAAAAAAAGTATCCTAGGCAATTTTTGCAGAGAATTTCCTTTTTCGGATTGGTCTGGGGATCATCAGGATTGGACCTTAGCACCAGCAACCTCCAGCAGACTGCAATGGCTCTGCCTTTTATACACTTCCACCCCTGTGTGTTATACAGCCGTAATACTGAACACACGAGGCAGACAGCTGCCCTGAGGCATTCTCCGTAAAAACTTTCATATCACAACGGAACTGAACGTACCATTATAACACCACGTCTCCTCTTCTTCACGGCAAGAATTGTTCTGAAAACCAGGCAATGTCAAGGAAATGTTATAATAGACACATCCAGAATATATGGGTGAGTTAGTCGTCCCCAGTGATATATTTAAGCTGTTCCTTCTACTACACATAGAGCAGGTTAAATATAATTAACATTGGTCAAAGGGTCCTTTTACTTTACATACTTTATGAATGTATTACTTCAATTATCAGGAAGGAAAAAGGGAAAGTGTATTTCTTAATATCTGCTGGTATAAGCTCCTCTAAGTCATTTCCATCGCAACACGCGTTTTTGCTCTCCAAGAAGCATGAATATTTTCTCTCTCCCTAAATCCCATAATTGTTTTATTGCTACATTAAAAAATGTAAATAATCATTCCCCTCCCCATAATAAATTAGACGCAACCTGTCTAGCTCTGAAAATGAACATTTCAATATCTTCAGACACAAAATGACATCATATCAATATTTAAAATCATTTTATGCATGTATTCCAGGTTGTCCAACTTCATTAAGGGCATTCATCAGCCCTCCGGCTACAGTGTATTCCCATCGGAGTTGTAGGCCTCAGGCCCTACCAAACAGAAATTTAAACTAACTTGCCTTTTTAATTCACATTATTCTCAAATATTCTCTTTTTTAACCCCCTGCCATGACTAAGGCGTTTAGACCTGGCTATGATTTTGTGCACATCAACATTTAACAGACAAAATCCTCATTTTTATGTCAGAACTTGAGTACATGAAAATAATAGTCTTTCCCCTTTAATTTCCCTTCTCTTTCCCCATAAGTCCCTATTTCCTGGGTGCAATAATAACTATGCTTCTTTTAATGTTGTATGCTAAGTTAATAATTTGAGCTACAGGTTGATAGGGATATGGGGTTGTTGGTTTTTTATGTTTAAAAATTTACAAACATTTCAAACATATTAAGTTTCATTCTTTTTCTCTTTCTCTTTCCAAAATAATAAAAAAACCCCCTCTTGATCTATTTTTTATACAGATGAGGATGCGCAGCATGAATACATATCCCTGCTAGTGGCATCAAACACTGTTGTATTAGTATAAAACTTTTTTTCCCCACAAAAAATCCCAAACAATCTTCCATTGTTCTGGTCTATGGGATGACTGTGGATCTGCTCCCCATCTGTTTAATGACCTTCAAAATTCCCGGGTAAAACTCACACAGGCTACACAGCACAGGAAAGAAAATTGTGATAACAAAAAACTTTCTTTGCTACTGGCCAGACAGTGTAGATTTGGCTGAAGCCCCTGATCTATCCTCCCAGATTTGTGTGGAAAGGGTTTAAATATCCACCATTTGTTACAAAAAAGGATGGAAGCATGTGGAAGTAGCCAAGTTAATATAACGGGCATCTGGGGGCTGAACAAGCCTGGGAGAGTGTCGTGGTTTAACCCCAGCCGGCAGCTAAGCACCACGCAGCCGCTCACTCGCTGCCCCCCACCCAGTGGGATGGGGGAGAGAATCGGAAAAAAAAACCCTCGTGGGCTGAGATAAAGACAGTTTAATAGGACAGAAAGGAAGGAAAAACAATGATAATGATAATAATAATATGACAATAGTAATACTGAAAGAATTAGACTATACAAAGCAAGTGGTGCACAATGCAATTGCTCACCACTCGCCAACCGATGCCCAGTCAGTTCCCGAGCCACGATCTGCCCCTCCCAGCCAACTCCCCCAGTTTATATACTGGGCATGATGTCATATGGTATGGAATATGCCTTTGGCGAGTTTGGGTCAGCTGTCCTGGTGGTGTCCCCTCCCAACTTCTTGTGCACCCCCAGCCTTCTTGCTGGCTGGGCATGAGAAGCTGAAAAATCCTTGACCTAGTATAAACACCACTCAGCAACAACTAAAAACATCAGTGTGTTATCAACATTATTTTCCTACTAAATCCAAAACATAGCACTATACCAGCTACTAGGAAGAAAATTAACTCTGTCCTAGCCGAAACCAGGACAGAGAGATATTGGTGACTGAAAATGTAAAAGTTGGTGTAATATATGTCAGTGTTATTAGCTCTTCTGTCCAAAATGTTCTGACCATGTCATAACCGTGTACATGGCCAGAGACCTGACAAGCATACACTGATGGGTTATGACCCATTTACCTCCAAAAAGGAAAGATGAAAGAAGGAGGAATTAAAAGAAGAGAAAAAAAACAGTAAAAACCAAAAGCAGGGCCAGCTTTTGGATCTTTTTTCCATAAGTAGCATTTTTTTAAACAACTGTACTCTTCTCAATTTCCTTCTGCTCTCTGCCTCTTCCCTCTCCCTCCCCACCTTGTTTCAGTGTTCCTGCAGCCACTTTTTTCCTTATGTCACTCCAACCCTCTCCCTTTTTTTGTTTTGTTCCTCTGGCTTCCACAGCCCTCTGGACTGAAGACCTCTCTCAGTTATAACACACAATGCAGTCTGTCAAAGTAAGGGAAGTTCAACCTGCCCCGGTTACCTGGGGTTCCTTTGGCGGCGGTACGACTAATCTTTGTCTACGTTTTATCCTTCTAGAAAGAAGCAGGTCCTGTCTCTTCCGTTGAGGTCCTGGATACCATTCCCATCCAGCAAAGCTCTGAGGCTCAGTTTCTCAAAGACATAGAAATCCACAAAAAGATTCAGCCTCCTAAGGCCAAAGTTTGCTGTCTGAAAACACTATTCAGCCCAAGGCAAGTGGAAGTGAGTCAAGGGCTTCCATAAAACTGTACCTTACCACAGCTAAGAAGCAGCTTGAAATACTCCCACTGCAGCCCAGAAAGCTCCACAGTGGTTTTTTTTTTAAAACTTAATTATTATCAGACTTACTCCTTTAAAAGTACCCAGGAAAATGTCCCACTCTCCAGCCAGGAGGTGCTCGGAGCCATTTTGTCTCCTGTCCCAGTGGGGATTATCCTTATTGTGCTGCAGTCTGCTGTGCCAGGCATGTCCATATATCTTCACTTATAGTCTTCATCTTGAGGGCAATCCTAGAGAAGAGTACTGCTGGTGACAGCCACCCAGTCAGTGAAGGCAGTCTGGAGTCTGCTTGTTTTCTTTCTACAGTCACCTGCCAACCTGATTATGGAAGAGTTGGAGCTGTTGGAGGAGTTTGTGTCCTTTGAAACTACTGGCAGGTACTCTGTAATAAATAAGTTGGCTTTCTTCCTGGAGGTCATGTCGTGGTGTGGCCCCTTCTCCACAGACTCCAGGGCAGACTGCCCTTGGAGCCAAAACCTGTTCTCCCGATGTACTGCAAGGACAAGCTAATCCTAACGTTTCCATTGCCAGCCAGGCCCTATCTGCAGATGTAAAAAAAAAGAGCAGGAAAAGAGAAGACGTTTGAGACAGGGAATGCCCCTGACTGTTTAAGTAGATCACTGAGAAGGGTGACGGTGGTGGCGGTGGTGAAAGGGCAGTCAAGATTAGATCTCTGGACACTATTGCAGTAAGTTATATAAATAAGAGTAATAACAACAGGAGAAGAGAAAGGGAATGGGCATGTGAAATGATCACAGTAAGGAACAGGATGTCAGAAGAGGACTTTGAAAACAGAGCTGGGAAGGAAAAGAATCACCATCACAGGGGATGAAGAGAGAAGGCAACAGATAAAGAAGAAGAGATGTACGGAAAGGGCAAGCAGACAGGCAAAGAATAGAGAGGAGGAGAAGCAGAAATACAAAGTAATGAAAAGAAGTAGAATATTAGAAAAACTGGAGAGATACTTAAACTGCAAAAAGTCTGAAACTGAGACTAAGTGAGAATAAAGAGGATGGAAAAGAAAAGAAAAAGTAAAATTAAAAAGAAGGCCCGATAAAGAAATAAATGTAGAAAATATATTTGAAATGAAAAAAGAAAAAAAAAAGAGAAAGCGATTCTATAGAGATAGAGAGAGAAAATGAGTGGGAAACTAAGGGCAGTTTTCTATTTTGTAAAGTACTGGAAACCTGCCCATAAAAAGGGCTATATAAAAACTTGTCATTACTGTTGGTTATTTATTGCCCCTTTCTCATCAGGCAAGCTACACTGATGTAGCTATGTCCAGGTCTTGGAAGAGGATGGTGCTGCTTTCGATACTAGATTAGATAAAGAGGTCTATATTTATGTTTGCAGACAGACTCTTATTTTCCTTTGTGGCTGTGGCATCCTCGTAACTGAGACCTGCATAGTGCAGATGGAAGGAGTTTGCTGGACTGACGAAGCAACGTTTTCCTCTGGGTCTTGGGCTCCATGTCCACTCCCTGCCAGGACAGGTACGGCCCACACATGTAATACCCGTACACGTTGTTGACAAGTCTCTTCCTCTGTGAAGTTGTGGCCATCATGGGGAGTAGTGTTTTGGGTCATGCTTGAGGTATATTGGGAGAGGAGGGTGCGTGGGGGATGTTGCAGAGTGCCAGACTGCGCTGCGCCTGGCTATGGCCAATGCTTTTTGCTCTCTCATTTTCATGAACGCATCATTCATTCATAAATTTTTAAAGGGGAAAGAATCATTGTTTAATGAACTTTTGTGAAGAAAACGGAGCAAGGGAGAAAAGACAAGAAGCATTGTGAGCTCCTTACTCCCTAGACTTATGACCTGCATAACTCCAATCTTTGTGTTATTTAGACAGCCTTCCTATTTAGCCAACATTAAATTTGTATGCTCCCACATGGTTGAGTTGCTACTTTTTTTTATCCATGCAGCTGGGATTCTCTGATGGAACATGATGGGTCAGGGGGAGGAGGGGAGGCGAGGACAGCCATCTCCAAAATGCAGTGGATGTGCCTTTCTGGCTCTACGCTGGTTGCACTCAGGCAGGTACAAGCTGACGGAAATCGGCGGTGGCAGCCATGCGAACGAGGTCAGAGTTGGTTCCTCCGTGGCTTTCTTATTCTTCTGAGCGCTCAGAAAATGTGGGTGTGCATGTTAAAACTGCCCTATGAGGCAGCTCTGACATGTGGGGCTGCCTGGCACAAACACAGCACATAATAACACAAAGTATTTGGCAGCGTTACAGGGCTAATCTGTACGTAACTGTTCCTGAACAACTTCTCTAGCACACTGAGCACAAACAAGCTTTCCATCAGCCTTCGGCTGCATGCAGATTGTCTTGTGTCACCTGCTTCTCTGCTGAGCAAATACTGGCTGTGGTCATGGCAAGGAAAACCTTCTTTTGCATTTGTAACTGACTCTTCCTAAATTGCCTCCTTGTTTTCCAAGGCTATTCATGAACCATAGGCGTGTTTGTCAAGAACGTCCCCTTTTATAGAATTTTTCCTCTTAAGCACAGATGTATGCAGGAAATTATGTTGTGGATTGTTTTCAGGAGAGCAGTGGGAAAACAGGGTCTGATTTTTCAATGGTTGCTCCCCTGTTGACTAAAGTCATAGGAGGAGGGATGTCTTTTATAGTTAAGACACTGGTGTGGGACTTTGGGGACCTGCAATTGGAATAATAATGTTTCATTCCTTCTACCCTTTGCCCCTCTTGTCAGATTTCAATGTAAGCTCTTTACGATTATCTCCTACGGTTTTGTTGCCTGGTTCAATGGGGCCTGGTCTCCATTAAGGCTTTTGTGCAGCAGGCAGCAACACCAGGGCACACACCGACAATAACAAAATCAGGGAAAGAAAATAAAGACTAGAGCTTCACAAGCACCTTTGATCAGTGCTGGTAATGGGTCTCCTGCTCTTGCACAAAGGCGATCAGCTGCAAACCTTTTCTTTGGCAGGCAGAAGATGAATGTTTCTAGCTGTCTCCCCCGACCTCAGGTACCGCCATCCACCCAGTGCCACCCGGCGCCACCTCCCCACCTGCAACGCTCCTCGATTTGGGTGCTCTTTTCACTCAGCGTTGCGCAGCCACAACACATGTGCTGCTGCACAGCAAAGCCATGTGGCAAATATATAAAAGTATGTACGTTTCTGAATGCTGGAAGAGAGCCCTAACTTTGTTGGCAGCGAAGCTGACTCTCCTTCTTTCCTCGGAGCGGGGCCCGCAGCATTCCTCGGTCCCACAGACATAAAACCCTCCCTGGCTTTCTCCCGGCACAACGGCAGGCTGCCAGCCTGCGCGTTTGCCCTCGACAGCCACTCCGGGAGGGGCAACGCCTCTGCCTCGATGCTCGAGGAGGCTGAGCTCCCGGCTCCGGGCTTGTCTCACTGCCTCCGACATGGTGCAGGTCAAACCAGGGACCCTCTCCTGGTTCTCGGTTTAATCTTAGCTTGCAAGGAAACGTTGCGTACCAGGAGGGAGGCGAAGCAAACGGAGATTGCCAGACCCAAATGTTCCATAGTTGCGAAGATGGTTTCTAAATACTGAGCTTTAAAAATAATTTGGTTTGCATGGGGAGGGGTGAGAAGGGGGAGATCTTTCTATTTGCCTGCTGGGATTTGGAGTCTATAGTTTCCTGGGGACGCATTTCCAAGTTTTTATCATCAACTATAGGGGCTAGAAAACACACTCTCATGTTAAATGAAAGCTGAAATTCCCCCTAGTCCTACACACTGAAGATCTGGAGCTTTAACCCTGACTAAATCACAACAAAATCTTTAGAATTGGCCCATGCAAGATGTCTCTCACCAAAGAAAGAAAAATCCATACCAAAAAAAGTTGTTAAGCAGTCCTGGGCAAGTGCAACTGTTAAGGGAGCAGGCACTCAGATACAACCAGGAAGGAGAAGAGGCATTTTCTGTGATGTGAAGGAAGTTCATGTAGCCAAAGGTGAGGAGATAGGGTCACCATGGTCTATTCCCAAGACCATCCTATTGCTCCAGTGGTGTATTGATTTGTGGAACTCTGCAAAGCATACAGACCAGGTCAGAGATGTCCCTACAATTCTTTTTAATGCCTTGAAGGTATGGATTTTTTCTTCTCTTGCCTACTTTTTTCTCCATCTCCCTTTCACTTTCAGTGGGTTTCAGGGCAGGAGGGGGTTAGTGTTATTATTTTAATTATTCTTCTTTTATTTTACGTAGGGTTCAATTTTTAAATCATTCATGAGTTTGCCTACAATGATAGAATGCTTTTTGATTTGCTTCCAAAAAGAAGTGTGTGTTAAAAAAAAACAACTGAAGTGCTCCAGTAATTTTAAATTGTTCTGCATAGTGCATGCCCAGAACTCCAATCCTTTCCAAATGCAATGCTTCACTTTTTTTTTTTTTTTTTTTTTTTTTTTTTTTTAAGACCACTTCATTTTGGAAGTGAATAGGGTGCTCTGGGCACAGGCACTGCAGACCAATTTCGATTTCCTAGATTGCTTCAATAATCTGAAGAGTACTCCAGTCATTTTTAACTATTCTCCACCACATGCCTGCAAACCCATTCATTTTTTAACTGAAGTGACTATACTTAGGATAAACTCTGCTGTTCATTTGAAATTTTTCCATTCTGCATAACCATAGACTTCAAATTCCAATACAGAAACTTAATACAACATTGTGCTGTAAGAATGTGTTAACACTTCATGCCATAACATTATTGGTCAACATTTTTTATGGAGTGCTCCTTGTTGTTTGAGGCAGGGCCATGTCACCACTGCCAGTTTGCTGCAGGAGACATTCCCATAATTAGGCAAGCCTACGCTTACGGTTTTGTTTTTTTCCCCCTCAATGTTTCTCCTGTATTCAGCCCTGAGATTCAGTTTCTTTTACAGCTTTTTAATCCACAGGCCAAAAAGCTTTTGCAGATAGTTAAAACACCCAATACCTTTATGGCACATGTATTTTATTTTCAGTTTTGGTAGGGAGTGAAGTGCATCACTAAAGATCTCACAGAGCATCAGTGGCAGAGGCAGGAAATAGTAAAATACAAGCAATTTTAATCCTTTTCCTCCTTCCTGTTGCACACACTGCACTTGTGTCATATAGGGTACAGCACTTCCTGGTACTTATACTATTGTATGTAGACACTTACTTGTTGCTGTTCTTCAGGGAGTACTTGTACTTCAAATACCACACAGAAGAGAAAGCTCATGAGCTGTCCTGTGAGGATTTCATGCCCTAATTCCCTCCCCTGCCTTTACCTTGTATATATAAAAAAGTTATTCTTAATTCATATTTCTATAAAAGAGTGTCTGTATTTCTAAGAAATATGAGCATCTTGTTCCAGGGAGGCTCTATGCTGCCTTAACTAATTAAAGCTTAACAGTAGGGCAGTGTCATGCTATACTTTGCAGTCCGCCTGATGTCTTATTCAATCATGATCTAGCATTAAAATTATTGGAAGGCGGCACAGTTTGCATTGATCTGCTGCTGGCATAACTTTTTGCTAAATGAGTGCCCATCTTTCACAAGAAGCATTAAGAGGGCATGGAGGACACACAAACATGCTCTGGATTACGACCTCAGTGGCAGTCCTGTGTTGCTCCTGGGGAAACAGCTGCCCTAAGGCTGGTTTTGCAGCCTCTCTCCTGCAGGGAGAGGCTTTGGTGATGCTTTAGCAACTCTGTTGCTGAAACACTATAGCTAAGACTATGGCTTTTTTTTGTCTTACCATTTTTTTTTTTTATGGAAGTGCAGAGCATTACATATTTGTAGCCTTAAAGGCCAAATATTTGGGGTACAAATTAAGGACTTTTTGGGATTGCTATGGCATGACCCCAAGGACAAACCAGAACTGAGACTCAGGTTCCAGAACATGTCCTAAGTATGAGCCTGTTTTGCCATTTGCTTCAGCTGAATTTTGCAGTTCTCAACTGTTACTGAGAATTTTAATGAGAAAAATAGTCTATTAGAATATGAGTAATTGATGGACAGAGAAAAATATTGTAAACATAAAAATGCTGTTACCACTTAATAATTACTGATGCAGTCTGCATAGGAAACTCATGCTGTTTTCAGGAATCTTGCAGGCATAGGCTTTGTTCTTCTGTACTAGATACTTTCTTTTCTTGCCTTACAAGATTTCTTTCTGAATTTAGTGTTTCAAGGAAAGAAGGAGCTCTAGGGGCAAGAGAGATGGAGAATCCAGAACTTGAACTTCTTTGGTATTAGGATTTCAGCCAACAATGGCTATTTTCTCTGCATGGCTGTTCCTGCCTTGTTGGGAAGACTATGCTGTTTGCAAGGTAGCATCTTTTGAATGAAATGTTAACTTGGTCCTAGCCACTTACAAAAACTAAAGATCTCACAGCTGAAAGAGTGGTATCTATCTTCATCAACTTCCAACTGGGTGATTACATTCTCCCTACTTGGGTTCCTTGAAATTTCAATTGGGTACAATCTTTTTCTTCACTTAGAGCCATCCTTTTTTATGTGTTAAGTGCTTGCTCTGTTTCACCTCTGATGGAGCTGACTTTCAGGAGTAGCTACAGAACTTTCATCATCTATACAGAGCTTTGTGCTCTTTTGGGAAGAAATTCTCTAATGTATATATATGAAAGATATGTTGTTGCTGGTTTGCTACAATATTGTGACATGAATAAGAGAGAGACAGAAGAATGATTTCACATAGTTCAATTAATTTTGAAGAAGAAGTCAAGAACATTTTTCTTACTTTCTCAATACTTCTAAAGTTAGATTCTGGGTAATAGTTGCTCAGTCAATTCCTCATATAAATATTAAGATAATGTTATTGTTAAATTATATTTACTACCCTTTTACTTTTAAGATCAAAGACACAGTTTCAGAAAACAAAGCACAACATAGTTCCCTTATGCTTAGCTTTGCAGAACTTAATTGTCTTTTAATTTGCCTTTTTTTAAAAAAAAAACTAATGTAACTCCATGGACATCAGTGAAGTACTGTATTTAACTCCAAAGTAAATGAAGCATCGTTACAGGCCAGAGTTTCCTTCAGAAAGTTATATGTGAAGGCAGCATTTGCTAATATAGTGATGTATTATCATTCATCCTTGCACCTGTCCAGTTAGCCATAGATCCATCCAAGCATAAGATATAGTGTAGGAGGATTCCATTCTGCAAGATTAAATCTTCAGTTAAATGAACCTAAAGTGGCTTAGAGTGTGTCTGGCAAGCTATCCCATTGAGAACAAGTTAAAGAAAAAAGAGGGAGGAGGGGATAAGCATGTCTTCGTAAGGCTATGTCTACAACCTAGAGACAACTCTGTGTATTTCATACTGATTTCCTTGTACTTCTAGGCTGTTGGTGTATTTTTGAATCTTATATATAAAATGAGAATAACCGCAGTCTACTCAGTAGAAATACATGACTGTAAATCTCAAATGCAAAATAAGAATCAGTCCTTCCTGCTAGACCTGTTCATGTCCCTGAAAGTATCAGTAGATTCAAACTTATTAGGGGTCAGGTAGCAACCTCAATACAAAGAAACAGAAGACACAGTCTTCCAGTTACTCAAGACTATGCAGTAAGATAGAGGAACTACAGGAAATTAAGCAGCTTTAACCCTCCAAATGATGCCTGTTCTTTAAATGTCTCTTCTTTTATCAAAATAGGACCTCCAGTTCTGTTTTTTTTCCCAGGCATGTTCTCTATCTGTAATTGTCTCTCTGCCAGTTACAGGGTATTGGAACTAAATTGGAAAAACCTGCTGGAGTCTGTGCAGATTTTGAGATGTTTTCCATGGGGGAATGGTTTAAATGATACTGGTTCCAACATGGAGTTCCCCATTGTCTCCATCCTAGGAGATATTCCAAACCTGACTGGACAAGATCCTGAGCAACCTGCTCTAGTTGACTCTGCTTTGACCACGGGGTCGGACTGGATGATCTCCAGAGGTTCTTGTCAACCTCAACCACCCTGAGAGTCAGTGACTGTCAGTGGTGAGAGTGACAAAACTAAATGGTAACATGGAAAGTCTTTCCTTGCTTTCATTTTGACAGGCTCTGTAACAGTTTGCACTGAGGTTTCCCAACCAGCGAGTTCAGCCACAACCAGAAGTGCTGGGAGATATGAGGTGACCATGTCTGAGTCACTCTGTACAGAAACGGTCCCATAAAGAGGAGGGGACTCATGAGGTGGGAAGGAGACAGGGCAGCCATAGAACAAGTGCCAGAGAGATAGGAAGCAAGAAGAGGGACACAAGGTGGAACTAAAAGCCCAGTGTGGGGGAAGGGAGCTAGATGCAGGAAGGTGTTACACATTGCCAATTTTCTCAAGCAAGGCTTGACTACAGAAAATTTGGGAATCGTAGGTCCATGATACACAGGCTTTGTTGGCTGAGCTGTACCAGAGGAAAAATATATATTGGCAAAAGGAGTCTTTTTTCTTCAACTACCTTTTTGAGTGACATAAGCTATGCCAGCAAAGGGACTCTTGCATCTATACAGAGGGTGTTGCTGGCGTATCTATATCAATTAAGGGTGTGATTTTTTTCATGCTTGTGACTGAAACAGCTTTGTCAACAACACTTTACAATTTAGACCTGGCTTGAGAGCTGTCCTGGCTCTCAAGCAATTGCAGAATGTTGGGGATTTTAGAGTGAACTCCTTTATTGTTGGCAAAGAAGTAAAAGGACACAAATGCAGCATAGTCATTTTGAATAGATTTTTTTTAATTGTTATTCACAGCACACACAGAATTTCTTTTTTGTTTGGAAAGGTGGTGACTGAAGAAGCAAAAATAGCACCCTCATAGCAGCTGTGCAGCTTCATGGCAGGGCATCCACTGAAATATAGGCTTTCTTCGTAATCAAAAGCCAAAAGGTTCCTGTTATGACCATATCCTAGCTAGAAAGGGCTTATGATATAGCTAGACTGTCAGACACTTCCATTGGAGGCTAAGTTTACACTGGCACAAAAAGCTGATAAACTGATACAACTTCCTGAACACAGTAAGTATAGGGCAGAAGTACTCTTTTGTAGATAAAATGGCATATACATCAGGGGAGTTGCTGCCATAGCAGTGCTGGTTAGGAGAGGAAAGTGTGGTTTGCTTGCTCTTTGTCTTTTTTTGTTTGTTTGTTTGATTTGCTTCTTCACAATCTTAATCAACACAGCAATGCCAACAAAACTCAACTTCAGGCTGGTGTATTTCTCTGTGTAACTTATTCCACCCTGAAAAAAACCAGCTGTTTTTGTGCAAGTCTTGTCTTTTATTCTTACCAGAGATCCCTGTATTTGGTCAGAATAAGAGCTCTGATGTGGCCAAAGTGATAACTCCAAGTACAGTGACATAACACTGTTTAAGGAGGTGGTTTCCCCAGAGGACAATCCTAAAATCCAGCTGATACTGATACAACTTGCCTTCCTCCCTCCTTCTCATGCTAGCTCTGGAGCTTGTTTGATGCCCCAGTAAGCTACTTCAGCTCACTATACAGGCAGAAAATGAATGCAGCAAATAACAATGCACCATCTTCTGCCAGTTTAGTGAACTGAATTGGTTAGCGTAAAGATCAGATGAACACCAGTGTCTCTGCAAAGCAAGAAGCAGCAGCGTACATCTGAAGGCAAGGGATATGAGTGGAAACATTCCTTTTTTGTCAGCATTAGGTTGATTTAACTGTCTTGCAACTTCCCAATGTTGGCTTAAACTTGGGTCACAAGATGACAAACCAGTGCAAGAATGTCCATCCACACTGAAATGTGCATTTGTTTAGCTGATTTTGAATATCAGAGCTCTTAGGCTTCTCTGCACTTGAAAGTATTTCTCAGTGTGGCTTGACTGGCACTCTCCTACCCCTCTGAAGAGATGCAGTTTATAAGAGTCACTTGCTGAGGCAGCTCAAACCCAATTCCAGGAAAAGGACTTCCTTTTGATATCAGCATTACCAAGTCTGCCTTAGGCTCCTTGTTGCCACAGCCATTTTGATCAGAAAAGGCATTTTTTTCAGGCTCGTAATCAACAGAAATGATTATCATACTGGTAAAACAGCGAAATGGAGACCAAGTTAAAAGCAGTGTACTTAGAGTTCTTCTGCTGGATAAGAAAATAAATGTTTCCTTGATCACACAGAAAAGGGACTGTAGTCTTTAAGATGGTGTACTTAGCATTTAGCAGCAGACCATACAGCAGTTTCTGTTAGAGCAGCAGTTGCAGAAAGCGATGCTTCTTTTCCATGCAAGGTATTTTCTTTCTGTAAAGCTATTAGCTTCATTTTTTTCTGTAAACTGATAGACTGTCAACCTTCAGATCAGTGAATACTTAGGGATTTTTTTAATTGCATGCATTACTTCACTGCTACCTTGTGTCTTATGTATGCAAAATCAACCCTCCTTAAATTTTAATTGCAGAAAGAAATGTGTTTGGCTAGAAGTCCAAATGGGGGTAAAAAAAACCTGAACAAAAATCAGTTTTGAGAGTGAATGTTGGAAGGTTGCTTTTTTTGTGAGTCACAGAAAGCTCTTTACTTAGAAATATTCAGACAGCTGCCCCATGGCAGGGTAATATTTGTGAATGCTGAAAGTTGCACAGATATTAATACGAATCACTGCACATCTGCAAATTTCTCCCTAACAATACACAGTCCATTGCTTATTATTAGTTGCTATGTAATATTCATGCATCTACAATCATCCAGTACGGGAGGGTTTGATCGATTTCTCTGTAACAGCAGTGACTAAATTTAGTGGATACTGTACCTGTCATGGAGCAGAGGTTGGAGTATTTCTTATCTTTACCTTATCTTGAGAGGCTCTTTTAACAATACTTTATGTGTCATAAATACTGTGTGCTTAGCACCAGAATAGCAGTGACTAGTGAAAAGCTGAAGAAAACAACACACAAGCTAAAACGGTTAGGTGAACTATTCAACAAATAAACTATTCAACCTATGACAAATAAAAACAAAATCCATTTGCAAATTATTTGTTAATCAAAACGAGCTGAATTCTTAACTGGTATAATTTGTAGCTAGCAGTTTGTGAAGCTCTAGCGGGCAAACAAACACTTGAAAGAAATGAAATACCATGGCTGATTTTAATTAGATTTTTTTACTATTAATGCACCCAGAGATATTAATTTGCTTCTCATTAAGAGTGAATTAACTGAAAAAATATCAGGCCGTGAAACTATATATATATATATATATATTTTGAATTACAGACATGGGAACAGCCACAGTGAACAGGAACTTCTATTTGTTGTCTAGATACTTCAAAACCAAACAGCCCCATTAGCTGTTACAGCAGACATGTATGATTCCCGGGCACTTGCAGGACCTCCCAAAGTCCCTCAGAGGTATTTGTGACCACAATTCCCAAAGCCCTTTTTCCCTATCAGAGCTGGCAGATTGTCAGTAAGTCACCTACCAGGGCAAACCCACCCGCTACCTGTCCCTTCAGCCACATGCAGCCTAAACCAGCAGTTCCCAGGCTGTAGTCATTGCCCAGTGGTTTTGCGCAAGGCTATAGTGAGAAGTCTGCAGAGGCTAGCTGAAGATTATCAGCTTACTACACCTGTGTGGTTACTCTGATGGCTAGAAGGTTGGGTTCACAAGTTTGGGAAACACTAGATAGAGACTTATTTCTCAACCTTCCTGAAATTTGAAGAGTGCTATCACAGCCACCCAGTATGTGTATGCATTTAAATGCTTGTATAGGGAGTCTTAGAGGTATGCTAAAAGAGACAAGAATGCCCTTAATAATATCAACTCTAGGTGCCATTTAAGCAAATATTTACATGGTTGTCTGGCAACTGAGATCTTTAGAAGTATAATTACCTCTTGGCTGTGAAAGCAGAACTTTTGTTCAGGTTGGGATGTTAGGATGTTGGGAACTTGCTCTTTCAAGGTTTATTGAATAGTATGTGAATCACGATATTCCAGTCTTTAAGATTTGTCCTGAACCACTATTGAAGTAAAAACCAAAATGGAGAAAGGCTCATTGTAACTTACAATAATTTTATTTTTCACAGTCTCTTCAGTTTCATTTAATCTGTGTTTGCCTGCTCGGTGTATACCCCCACTGTCTTTCTCAGACGTGGATGCAAACTGTAGATAAGAGTATGCACACTTTTTTTTTCTTCTTATGGCTGCTGTGAAGTTACAGTTGCAATATAAAGATGACAAGAAGTTCAAGACAAGATAAAGGACCCCAGTGTGATTGGACACTGAGAGGTGCACCAGACTTCCTCCTTTTGCTTGGCACTTCTCTTTTTATTCTTTGATTAAAGTCTTTTTCCTTTACTTACATCCTCCATTAAGATGTCTCAGTGTCATTTAGGGTGTTAATTGAGAGGAGGTTTAAGCTCATCAAGGCGATTATAAGTGATAGTTAAAAATTTCTATATATGGCCTATGCTGGAATCAGCACAGTAGGATACCATTTTTCTTTTATCTAACTGACATTGGTAATAATAGATGAAATTATTACTAAATCGCAGCTGCAGAGATGATATCATGATTTTTTTGTGTAATCTTTGATGAAAAATTAATTTTTGAGAGGGATAATTTAAAATGATTTAAATAGTATTATACTGAAGTCCTTACTGGTAATTAACACCAATCTTGTCAGAAGTGAATCCACTTTTGCAGCTGTTTCTAAAGATACCTACAGTATTTGTAACTTTTCTGGGAGTGAAATTATAGTGTTTGGACTTTATTTTTACTGCATAAGGACCATTAAAAGAAAAGGATGCTAATAGAGAAGGCTTTGTTCTCCAACGGGGCCAAATTCTATTTCGCATTTGCAGTGTTTCTCTATGTGTGATTTAATTAGCTATGCTCAGCATGTAAGCAGAGTTTAGTATATGCAAAGTAGACTTTACATGATATTTATATGTATGTGTTCACATGCCAGTGTACACATAGATATGTATATCTTTATGGGTTAGCTATATACGTATACACAACTTTATTTGTGAGGGGTTTAATTGGTTGAACAGATGGCTGATCAGAAATGCTTCTTCATCTTCATCAGTGACTCGTCTTTCTTTCTTTGCATCGACTTTCATCACAGTGGCAAAAAAGTGCTCTAACGAGAAACAGCTGAAAATAGATTTTTCTTTGGTACTTTCATCATGCTTTAAATGACAGAAGTGGGTTTTTTTGTCCTATATATAAAGACTTGCAGGAGAAGGTTAAAAAAGGAAATATAGTGAAATCTAAATAGAAAAATTTGAATGAGAATATGGGAGAGCCTCAGATTATTCCTCTTATCTTCATATTTTACTTTCTTCTTTTTTAAAGTACATGCTGATTTTTGACAAGATATATAGTGGTGGTTATTCACGCCAGCTACAGTACCTGCCAATCAGTTTTTCTTTTCCTTGAGTTTGGTGCAGAAAGGGGGAGGGAGGGACAGGAGTTGAAAGATGACACAATGGCTTAGAGGACTGTTACTTTAGGTATTCATTAAAATAGGAGTTACATGGCCAGCTTCTGCTGTTTCTGCAATTTTATTATATTCAAATCAAAGTCTGGCTTCTGTAGGCTTTATAAAGGAAACAATGTGCCTTATAAACAGAGTGCAGGGTTCATGTGGGAGTGGTTCACTTACAAGCAGATTCATGGCTTGAGTTTATGTATAGATATGTGAATAATCTATCACATTTTTAATTTGAAAGAATAAGTTATCCAATATTTTCTTTTACCAGCGTTGGAAGTCTTTTGCAAACAGTTGCTTTTACTCTCTGCATTCCTTTGGCTACATCACTGTTATTGTATCAACTTTGCAAATTGGTAAACTGAGGAATGCTTTGACTGAGGGAACTGAGAAAATCATGCAGCTGGCTGAGAGTCAAAAGCAGAAGTAGAACTTGGAGATTCTGGTCTCCTCTCTCTTGTCTCCAGCAGCAGACCAAAATCACTGGAAAAGTATGGTTCACAAAGGAAAAATTACTTTTTGCATTTTTACATCTGTTTGAACTGAAAATGGAAGAAAGACCTTATGGTTTCAGTGTAATGACCTGAGATTTTTTTCCTTGTAAAGCCTAGTTTTCATAGGCTTTCACCTCATGAACTGAGTCAAGAATCTGCCCTCATGCTCAGTGCAGCTGTGGAAGGACAATGGTCCTTGACAAGTGTGTGGGGGGCTAGAGGAACATTTCTACTGCAAGATGTGGTGAAGTCTGGGGCTGCAAACAGAAGTTTTTTCAGTAAAGAGGGAATAGCAATAGAGGAAGACTAAAGTTCTTCAGTACTGCTGGGATGGGTCAATCCAATGCAAATACTTTAGAGATGAAAGGGAGAAATGTGTAAACAAGAAATGTCTGGAGGTTAAGGATGTGTAGGGAGCAGTAAGTATCACACAAGCATGAGATACAGGAATAGGCAACTTCTAAATTCTATTATTAAAAGACTTTCCAAGAGAGAGAGAGAGAGACTAGGATTCAGGTATAAGTATACATGACCACAATCTGGCTCTTTAATTTCAGTTCTTTGGTCTGGGACAGTCTGGAGATAGAGAAGATATTATTAGGACTATCACCTCACAGCTTTGATGTGGCTAGTCGTGTGCTTAAAACAGCAGCCAAAAGTTGTACCGGAATTTTCTTTTTCCCCCAGAACAATTACTGCAAGATGAGGAGGATGTTTGTGTGCTGGAAGGAGAAAGAAAAGATGCTGGGAATAAAAACAGCAGCTTCAGATTTTTTCAGCCTTTCTTTTCAAATTGTGACCCCTTGTTTGCAGGCTTTGAAACCCCGATAGAAAGGGTGTGGGTTTAGGAGGAGGTAATCTTGGCTCAGGAGGTCTGGCAGATGGTGTTGGCGAATGGCACTGTGGGCTCCTGCAGTGTGGTGCAACTCTCTGGAGGTGGGAAGGGGAGCAATGAGGTTGTGGGAAGCAGCTGGTGGCAAATACACTCAAGATGGCTCCAGCGAGCAACCACAAACAGCTTGGTAGGGTGGAGAAGGAGCAGAGTATAGCTCAGAGTAAATGAAGCAGTGCTGCATTTATGTCCCACTTCAGGAGGATGTGTGAGAGGTGAAGGTCGGTAGCCGACAGAAGGGAGGGTAATGCACTGCTGTCCTTTTCACCCTTACCCTCTGTGGGGTAAACTTTCCTTAATGCAAGCCTAAGGTCTTAGAACCCAGAAGGGCTGCCATTAAAAAAAATCTGTCTTCATCATTGGAGACACTCAGTTCCCTTTCATAATGGCATAAATCCATAGGCTTTCCACTGAAGACTGTGCCACACAGTCTTGCCTGATGAACCAAGGATAAGTGAGAGGCACTCAGAGGACAGAGTTGCCTTCCTTCTCTCCCTCTCTCCCTCTTTCTCTCTCTCTTTTAATGTTAAAGATAATGAAAATAATCCAGGAAATTCATATCAACCACTTCTTTCTCCAAAGAGATTAGTAGCTTGGAAAAAGTAGCAGGCAGTTCTTTCTAATCTATTGATGCTGATATGGCTTCAGCTAGAGAGGTTTTTAGGCAGTACTTGGGGATAAAGCAATAGCATGAAACTAAAAAATGCAAGAAACATACACTTGTATTCTGATTTGTTCAAAGTACTGAGACAGGTAAGAAGAAGGGATCTGCAGCATTTACACATCAGGTAGCACCAGCTAGGAGCTAGAATATTATGGGCATGAGTTTATGCAAAACAGCTTCACACAGCTTTGCCAATGCATCTCCATCCAGAGCTGTAGTATTTTTCACAGCTGTAGACCTTTATCTGCAACGGTTTACAAAACTGATTAACTTAGTTTTATATATATTGCAAAAAGATTTTCTACAACAGTGGAAACAAGCAACAAGAATATCACTAGTCTCCTGCATTTCTCAGAGGCTCATGATATCTCTGGATATTATTTACCTTGCCTCCCTATCTCATCATGGTTGTGTTTTACTTTATAAGTGTATCATCTTAAGTAGTGGCTGTGAAGTAAATGGCTATTAGTTATTCAGGCCAGAAGGCCTCAGGCTCCTGGCTGCAGACATGAGGAAAGTAGACAAAAAACACTCTTGGTTGGCTGAATAGGACATCCTGATTGCAGTCCTTGAACTAGGGTCCATGCCAAACATTCTATGCTGTTACTTCCAAGATGGACAGATGGGGACCTTATAAAATAAGACAGGATGCTCCTTCCTTGCCAATGCCTAAGCATGCTGCCTCCATACCTGTTCCAGGTGTTGATGTAAAGGAGCAAGGTGACTCTCTTGCACATCATGCATAACATGCTCGGTTAAACAGAATTGAATATGAATTGTCACATCTTTTGCTGTTGCAAATCAGTGCCGTAATTCTTCAGTCCTTCCCTAATTAGAAAGAAGGACTATTGGTTAAAAAACTCCTTAAAACTGAACTTCTTGAGATCATATCTCTATACATTAGGCAGTAGGTTTGGGGTTTTTTTAAGAGTGATTTAAAGATAAACAAGGAAAAAGTGAAGGTGAGCTTAGATTATATTTTTGGTACTTTATTAAATGTAAAAAGGCTTGACACTTGTGGGTTGGGTTTTTTTCCCCCTCTCTGTTCCTTCTTTTGCCTGTTAGATATCCAAATCCATTTACTATGATCTATGCCTGAAATGCTGGAGAAATGATAACATCATAACAGTCACAAAGATAAAGGGAGGAATGAATCAAGGAAAGTAAAGGATTTTTAGTGATAATTCGTGTTACTTTTTGTATTTTTCTTTTGTTAACACCACTGAGCTGTACTGCAGTATAACCTTTTGAAGAGGGTATGTTTAAAATCTTTCTTCTTTCCCCATCCTCTTCAACCATGCTAATATGTATTTTTAAATCACTAATCAGTTCAGTGATTAAAGTACAGGAAAACCAAAACTGACATTTAAAAATATCTCAAAGAAAAAAACTCCAAAAACCTCACTCAAGTAACAAGAATAAAATAAACCTTTTGGCATTCTTCATTCATTCGTCATGAAGTACGAGCTATATAAAACTAAATCCCGGTAAATTGTTTGTAGGTCACCTTTAAAGAAGCTCCTGAGATAGTAATGCGTCCCCTGAAATGAAAAGACAAATAGATTTTCTGTTCTTTATATGAGGTATACTTATACTTTAAAACTTTAGAAACCTTTTTACATTCAGTTTAAAGAATGATAAAGATATTTCAGTGTTATGTGATGTTTGGAGTTATTCACAGCATTTTCTAGTGATTTTAACTACATACACAAAAAAGTGCAAAAACAACCTTGAAAATGCTTTGGCAGACTTCATATGTTAATCACTGCAGAATGGTTTCAAATTAATGAACAGAGTGCAATTGTTTCTATGTAAGTGCCTCGCTCTGGGAAGCAAGTGAAATAGAAATTTAGTGTAGTAGTATGGAAGACAATGATTAATATTTACATTTATCAGCTCAAAAGCCCCAAAATGTTATAAAAAGGTAACTTTTACAAAGTAGAGTACTTGTTTCCCTGCTAATAGGCAGCACTTAGCCATCTAAAGTCAGCCTCTCTCTTTCTCTCCCCTTCCTTTCTTACCAGAACAATTGTGATGCTGACTGTAATGCCAGATTCATGTATGTTTTTCTTGTTATGCCATTAAGATGACTCATTTGCAGTTAGACTATATCACTTCCTCCTTTTTAAATGTATTTTGTTATTTCACAGTTGTACTTTACTTTTTAACATACATTTACTTGATTTGTATATTTTTAAACTCCAGACATAGTGCTAAAAACCTTATTTATTCTAAGCTGTTCATGAAGAGAATTTAAATGCATCACAGGATAGGTAGATGTACCCGAACGCTCATCGCCAAATACACTCCAAAATATTGTTGTTCATTGTTCCCTTCTACATATTCAAGAGATATTTGATCCAAATGTATAACAAATATGAAAACATGTAAAAGCTTTGAATTTTCTATGAGGAAAAGAAAATATGGAAAAATAGTATGATATTGTACTATACTTAGGGGCACTGGTTAGGGTATTTATGCTGGAGAAAATAGCAAAATGCACAGAGTCTGACTAGTTTCTTGGAATCTTATGTTTAATACTTCTTCAGTATGGAAATCATGCAAAATTACTTGAAAATGCCTGTCAAGTGTTTGATCATAGCAGTGTAGAATCCCCAAGAAGAAAGAAGAAAAAAAATCCCAGTAAAGTTTTGAGAAGGTTTGAATATCAAGTAACAGACTGGGCTGCTGTCTTCATACTTCTGGTGCGTTTTTAACTAGGCTACCTTGTGTTCTTTTCTTTCCTTTCCAAACCCAGTATTTAAAAGTCCCATATGGCAATAGATATTGCTGGAATAGAATGCATACTGTTCTGGAATCAATTTGATCTGACTTAACTTTCTATATTTTAAAAGGCAGCTGAAATATTTTGCCTTCTCTACATTTTCTTTTGACCTGGTCCTTATCCCCTCTCCATCCTTTTTTCATCTGCAGCCCTCCATATGGGTGTTTATGTAAGATACAGAACTTTCTTTTTCAATCCCGTACAGATGTAGAAGTAGGGGGTTGGGGGGGAAGGGGATAGTATAAGAGTTCTTCTGCCCAGTGGCATGTATGCTTAGATAACAGACAGAGGGGGATTGAAGGTGACATATTCTACATGTGATATACCAGACCAGACACATTAGGTATGTGCTCTTCATTAATGGGACAAGAATGGGAAAGAATGTGAATAGAAAAAAACAGAATTTTACTTGGAACTTGTTGATGCCAGAAGGATTATTTAACTTTTGAAGAACGAAGTTGATGTTTCAACTTAATTTTCTCTTGTGATCTGGACTGATGACTCTGCCTTTTACTGGCAGACCCTTATCATAGTAGTTAACTCGTGCTCAATGTCAATAAAAAATCTGAACGGGGATACTGTTAGGGAATAATCCAAAAATGTGCTTGTTTTACTTCATATCCTGCTTAGCAGAGACTCCACTGCTCGTGACTGACAGCTCTTTTCAACCATCAGAGATTTTGTGTCAATAGGTCAATAGATTTAATATCCTGGGTATATCCCCTTCAGATTGCTGATCACCACCTTACAACAGTCAAAGGCCTGACCTCGGACCATTTGCAGATTTAAACTGAAGCAATTGGATGTCAAACTAGGACTTTGGGAGCCTAATCAGTACAAGGTGCATAGTCTGGTAGTACAGCCATAATCTGAACTGGGCAGACACTGAGTTCACCAGCACCTTTTCCTTCTGTGATAAAACTACAGAGAAAAGCAATCATATAATCTTGAGCTGTTTTTTGTTGGGCAAAGGTGTTTGCAAATCTGGACTACTACCTACAGCTGTACAAAAGCTACATAAATTTGGAAAACTAATTGCTGGTGGGAAACTACTTACTTGTTTCTTAATGTATTTTTAATAGTGTTTTTTGATTGTTATTGTACATATGCCACGTGTATACTCTCTTCTTGTACCTGGTGTCATACAGAAAGTAAATGTGACATTATTAGTGACTAATGAACTGCAGAAAATTTCATCAGATATCTAAAATTTCCAATCTTATCCATAGTTATTTCAAAATATTTAAAAGGTAATTATAACTTCCAGCTTTCTTGAGAAATCTCCAGTCTAGCCAGATTTCTACTGGAATTGAAGCACAGACCTTTCTCAGATTTTCTTTGGGTTTTGGGTTTTTTTTCCCCCCAAGGTGGTTTTTGTCTTTCTGCCTTCTTATTGTAAGCCAGCTCATGGTGATTTTAAGGTCCAAAGACACTGCATTCCTACAAGCTTTAGGAAAATAAGTGGATGTCGTGGTTCAACCCCAGCCAGCAACTAAGTACCATGCAGCCACTCGCTCACCCCTCCCTGCTCCCAGTGGGATGGGGAGGAGAATCGGAAAAAAAAGTAAAACTTGTGGGTTGAGATAAGAACAGTTTAATACCTAAAATAAAATAAAATATAATAATAAAAATATAATAATAGTAATGAAAAGTAATATAACAAAAAAAGAGAAATAAAACCCAAGAAAAGACAAGTAATGCACAATGCAATTGCTCACCACCCGCTGACCAATGCCGAAGCAGTGATCCGCCCCTCCCAGCCAACTCCCCCCAGTTTATATACTGAGCATGATGTTCTATGGTATGGAATACCCCTTTGGCTAGTTCGGGTCAGCAGTCCTGGCTGTGCTCCCTCCCAGCTTCTTGCACACCTGCTTGCTGGCAGAGCATGGGAAACTGAACAATCTTTAACTTACTTAGGATAAGTGCTACTTAGCAACAACTGAAACATCAGCATGTTATCAGTATTATTCTCACACTAAATCCAAACCACAGCACTATACCAGCTACTAGGAAGAAAATTAGCTCTATCCCAGCTGAAACCAGGACAGTGGAAAACAGAGAAAGGATACCCAAATCAGGTCCCTACTGAGAAAGATACATCTTTGTAAGCTAAAGTGCATTATTAAACAGAGAGTACACATGGGATAGAGACATTACCAATGCCCCAGTTACAGTAAAGGCTTCGGACTCAACTTGAACCCCATTAGATATAGATAACACAATCATGAGTCAGGAAGCCATAAGCTTCATGAGTAGTATATCTCATTGTTTCCTTCCCCGAGTCCAAAGGAAGGTCTTGTGCAGGGTCACCAGAAGCTCAAGGATGTGTCACTGACAGCTTGAGGGGAATTGGAGTTGTTAGCATGAGTAGCACTGTCACAGGAGGATGTTTTTTCTCTTTTCCCAATGGATCTCCAGAGCTTCCATACACTAATTAATGATGGAGGCTGCTGTTGTGGGAAAATAATATAAAGGCCCAGATTTTCTGCTGCAGGCAAGGAGCAAGGAGTGCTAATTGGGAGGGAGGTGTGAGAAAAGATGCCACCTTGCACTGACTGATCATTAGCCAGCTTTTGTCCCTTGCCATGAGTTAGAGCAATCTGAGGGTGACTGTAAATTATGTGGACTGCTAGTGGCACCAAAGGACCATAATGTTAGCTAGGCCTTGCTGGTGTCTGAGATATACTTGCTAGAGTCTATATATTACCTGCCAGGAAGCAGAAGTGGAGAACATCATACTTTGATTTTGAGAATGGCCTAAGGACTAGTTTGGACAAGTGGGAGGAAGCATTAGGTCAAAACCTAAGCCCTTTATTGGGATTTCTGCATTAACTTAAGGCTTCAAATTGTTCAGATGCTTAAAAAAAGGGCTCTTTGCAGAAGGTATTGATGACAGAAAAGGCTCTCTGGCTGAATATATAGCAGCGCTTTAACTTCTGCTACTGCCTGCATATAGTGGGTACTGCATCTGCTGAACATCCCATGCAATGCATTAGGCTGTGGCTCCAGAGCAAAATCAAACTTCTCAGATGCTCTGCTGTAGAAAATCTCTTCTGAGTATCTATACAGTGTCCCTTTGACAAGTTCCTTTATGCCTTGGTCTTCTTCCCCTGCAGCTGTCTCACAGGGGTGACAGAATTTGACCAATATATATGACCAATATGCGTAGGTCAAGGATGACGTGAAGAGCAAAAAGGCAAAAAAGGAACAAATTATATGCTCTACGTCTAAAAAAAGCAAAGGCCAAAGATATGGAAGTCTTACTCTGAGTAGGGTTTATGAGATCTAGCAGAAATGTGAGCTGTCCTGTCAGCTTTGCATTTGATTTTTTTCCAATCATATTCTATCACAGAGAGTCAGTGCAGAGACAGTCATTACTGTTCCTGCACGTTATGGTACTTTGGCACTAGGCCATTCTGTGCATACATGCCAAGATGCTTTTATAAAACCATTAAAAAAGCAGTACTAATTAGATATCTAGAGGACTAGAAATCCTGAAGGTTAAAATACCAGTGAAGCAGTTATGACCACAAGTGCATGTTACAAAAGTAAGCCCATAAAGGGCTTTCTTCACTGGTGAAAGCAAACATTATGAACCCTACATTTCTTTTATAGTAGAACAGCTCAGACTGTTAAATGTTTTTATAGGTGTGCTACTATTCCATACATTTGTTTTCATTTATTATCTTTTTTGCAGTTGTATTTAAAGGCCCCACCATCATACCTGTTACTGCACACACAAAAATACAGTCTCTACCTTAAATTGCTTGTAATCTCTTAACCTTTCAGTTTACAAACACATTCCAAGGCATATTTTAAGATAGCAGATAAACACTATCGATGACGTAGCAGAGAACGAATGTGGGCATAATGTAAAAAGTTTTGTATTTAAAATTAAATTGTTTGTTTTCATGTAACAGTTTCCATATCCTGCAAACTTCGAAGTACACTAGGCTACTTAACTGGGCAAAAAAAGATAACCAAGAAGGGAAAGCCTACTATGTCATGAATGGCTTGGAGAAGGTGGAGGTGGAAGAAACATTCAAAGAAGAGGAACTAGGGGGCAACCAGTAAAAGGACAGGAGAACAACTTAAAAACAAAAAGAGGACAGCTGCTTGTACTTTCTCACAAAATTGTGAATGGGCGATAGAGAATATTGTGAGGACCAATAGGAAAAATGGCTTCAAAAAAAAGATTAGACAAAGTCTTGTAGGTCAAACACAAAGTTACTGTGTCCTTCTTTTGGGATTATTAGACACAATAACCTGATGTAAGTACCTAAAAGGAATCTGTAAGTTGCTAACTGCTGGAAGCAGGGAGGGTATATTCAGGGAATGACCATTCTATTACTTTTCTTCCCTAAACATCTGATACCATCAATAGTCAAAGACAGGATACATGGACCTTTGGTCTGATCCAGTTTGACAGCTCTTATACACAAGATGCTGATCCTTATGTATAGTTGTGGCTGACAGCCCGTGTGAATAGTGATGATACAGTTAAGTCCTTTTTTTCACTCTGGATACATTTTAGAGACTCTAGTCCAAAGCCGAAAAGTGACCTAACAATGGAAGCGCTAGCCCTTCATTACAGCTATGAGGTACAGCAAACACTCCTGCAACATGACATGAGGTTGCAGTCATGGAGCTGTGCCATCCATCCTCCTCTCCCCATTTAAATTGTGTCTGTATCTACCCCTACGTTCTCTGGTTCATAGTAAATGTGACTTCCTTCTGAAACATGAAAATCAATCCAGGAAACTGGACAAAGCCTTTCCTTGCAGCAACATTCGGCCACCCTCTGTATTAGCCCAGTTTTACACCTTTGTGTAGAATTAACAGGTCCAACAGGTCCAAGACTGGTAGCAGCTCAGCTCTCAGCTTGCTTGGACTGTAATCATTATACCTTACTGACTAGCTTGTGCTTTGGTTTCAGAAGGTGATGCAAAGAGAGGCTGTTTTTCCAGCTGAGTGCAGAGTACAGCTGAGAAATAAAGGTGAGCATATTTCTGTTACATGTCCTGATTTGCCTCTATGTTGTTTGATATTCTGACCCCGCTGTTCTGTTTCCCAAATATCTTGAGACTCCCCTAAACAGCTGCAGAAGGTGTCACAATCACTGAAAAAAAGTATAATATAAATCTAAATATCTGAAATGCAGGGTACAATTATTGTCTGGGCTGTGGTGATTCAGCCTCGCTGTATTCGCACTTACACACTAGCAAGTCCACATGGACACAGACACACAGACACACACATACAAGCACAGAAATGGTGGGGGGAAAGGAGAGAAAATGACACAATTATGAGACTAACAGAAACCAAGACAATGGGGTTGTGATATTGTACCTACAATGGTGTTTGATTCAGAGACTTCTTGCCTTAAATGACGTACATATATTATCAAAGTTATCCTGTGTGGATCTCTCTATTTTTGTTCCCTGGATTTTGTAATCCTCTTTCAGCTTGGTACCTTGTTTTCCTTAGCTGCAGGGCATAATATAATAAAACAGGTATGCATCCATCTGTAAGTTGCACTTAAGCTGATATGTGCCCTGTGTGTACATATACATAATATTTTTAGATAATGTATAAATGCGGTACATACATAAGCATATATATATGCACACACAAATTAATACTTTGATGTATTTAGCGTTTTCAACTAATTATACCTTGCAGTCTCATGTTAATTCCCATTTGAAACATTTGGCACTATTCCTTCTAATTCATTTATATTAATGAGGGGAGGATCCTCTGAGCAATAATCAGTTAAAAATCATGACTAGCTTTGTTAATAAATACCAGATTGGTACATGATACTGTATTGGCTTGTCCTTAATTAGGAAGCACTGGAAAGAGTACCAAGAGGGACATACTCATAAATTTTTCTTTTAAAGTCTAACTGCTCTCTTTCTGGTATTTACATCTTTGAAACAGAGAGAAAAATGATAACTTTGAAATTTTTTAATTTTCCTGCACTTAAAACAGCTTATCTTTAATTAAGATATACATTTGATATAGTTTTTCCAACCGAGACTGTGTAGGAAAAGAAAAATCAAGAGAAACATAAGCAACATTGCTAAGTATTAGGTAATTGAAATACTTAATTTAAATATTAGAAAACTAGAAGTTTTATGAAGCATTTGGGGAGGCTGGATGGCTCAGGGAACTAGTAATGAACTAGTGAAGTCTTCATTTCTAGGTGATTGATTACAATCGCAATTCTAGGAAAGGCTAGAAAGTCATTCCCGTAAGCCTGTGTGCAGCAGTGGCTGGGCCCTGCTCTCATAAGCCAGGTCTTACTCTCAGCTGGGAGTCCAGGAGTGAATGGGCATCAAAACAGGGTTGGAAGATGTTAGCAAGGACAAGCATGCAATATCTTTGGAGCCTGAATGATCCGGAATGGTAATGGGTAAGTTGCTCATATAGTCACAGAATTTTTCCTGGGTTTTTCAGTCTCAGAATCCTTTAAAGTGGCAACTTTTTCTCTGGCGTCACTTACTTACAGTGATTTTTTTCCCCTCATGTCTTCTAAATACTTAACATCACTGTAAGCTTGCCAACGTGCAATCCACTGGTGCTTGTTTATGCCAAATACCTCCAGCATAGGTATGCTTATTTTATCAGTAACCAGTAATATAAGTTACTAATACAGGAAAAACTTAATTAACAATGCTTAGTTTTTGAGATCTACTGAACAATGGAATGGCAAGGACTGATGGCCCTGTTTTATGCCATGGTGGAAACTGAAGTGATCACTTCTTCTTATCAGGATCTTTAGAATACATTAGTGCTTTGAAGCCTGAGTCATGGATGTGCTGATCTGGAGTGCAGCAGCACTGAACTCTGTTCCTGCCAAGACAGTGCTGCGAGAGAGGATATGCCAATATAAGCCTGGTTTGTGTTGGTCAGATGGGCTTGAAGGTGACCTAACAGGGAACCGTACAAATATTGCTTATATACTCATTTTATCTGAAATTCTTTTTCAGTCCATCTGTAGCATACCCTTACAGCCCTTCTTTCTTCTACCCATTCGTTCATATCTGTGCTTTCAGAAGAGAAGTCTTTGCACTATGACATTCATGGGGGTGGGGAAGATGGGAGGGTTAGTTGTGGGCAGGCACTTGGCACAGTGCTTAGTCTAGCTAAGCACTTCTGATCTGGAAGGCAGGAGACCAGCCCGAGGCACTGCTGTCAGTTTGTGAAGTTGTGCCTCCGTTTTCCCTCCAACATTTGTTTGTGCAGTCTGTTCATCCTGGAAGCAGCTTGGGGCAGAGACTGTTTCTTACAGTGTATGTATACAGCTCCTGGCACAGTGAACTGAACCTCCCTTTGGACCTCAAAGAAATGCTAAAGAACAAAAAGTCCTGCAATGGCAGCAAGAAGAGAAAAAACTCGAGGGGCAGTGTGCAGAGAGGGGCACCGTGGGAGGGACGGGACCACGGGACCATCCCATGTGAGTGTGAGGAATGACTTCCCAGGGCAAATGAGGGGCAAACCCAGTGAGAGGAGTGGGGTGGTGACAATGTCTTCTGGTGTATCTGTGCTTAATGGGGATGGACCAAGCCCTCGGTTGGTGGCATGGGATGGCAGGCCCTGGGCACTGTGAGAACAAGTGGAGGGCTGTCATGAGAAGGTAGAGATACAGCGAAAGTGGATCTGTTTTGAGAAACCGGTTTTCAGACATTTCCCTGTATCAAAGTTTCTCCGAATATCTCTTAGCCCCCATTACACCTTCTCCTTTTATGTCTTTTCAACTCCTACTGTCTTTACTCACCCTCTCTTTTCTCTTTCAGGACTTCATATCTCCTGAATCAATAGTTTAGAAAAGCTGCTGTGTTTAGGATGAGAGGCCTGAGGAGATTATTGCCAAAAGCAGAAGAACCTCTTATGGGACTGGGTTTTGTCTCCTGATCTAACCAAGTCTGACCTCCTTCTGGTCTCCCCTTTCTCTGGTGCTGAGACAAAACATCAGTTTTCTCTTGGGTGGTGAAGGGAGGCTGGGAGGGAAGTGCCAAGGGATGAGGGAGAAGAGGGATTGCTGGCACTGGAGAGTGTCGGGGCGGATGCTCCACTGGCCACTTCCCGGTCTAAGTGTCTTGTCACCTGAATCATCAGTAGTTTTTATGACTAAAGAAATAAACATCAATACACTACCGATTTCAACTTCTGTTTAGCAATCCTGAGCAGAAAGTCTCACTGTTTGTCAAATAAGCATGAGAAAAAAATAATAATTGGGAAATTATTTAATTTTTACTATTTTTAATTGCTCATAACAAATGATAAAGTATTTCTAAAATAATAACCTGAAAACTGTTTAAAAAAATAACTTGACAGGATCCTTTTAAATTTACCAATGACAGAATAATTGCAAATGTATATCAAACAGCTGCTTTCAGATGCAGGTAAGCTGCTATTGAAAAGAGATTTAATCCTAACTGTTTATGCCTGCTTTTGATGATAGTGCAGTTGAGTATTGTGTTATTTAATAATGTATTCAAGCACCTGTTTAGAGAAGGTATATTCCACTATGGTCCAAAATGAAAACAACCCCATTACTTGTCAGGGTTTCATTCATAATTCTTGTATCATGCTCTGATTAGAGTATACATTGAACCTCAGACGAGCATTACCTAAGGCACATTGAGTTAAATGCACTGTATAAACTAGGCACAAACCACAAAGCTACCTTTAACTTGCACAAAACAGCAAGTAGAAATTGATTAAAATATGCATTCTACTAATATAACGGCTGGTCTCAGTATAAAAATTAATTAATGCTAATAGAACACAATCAAAACTGCTTTTAGAAATCTTCTTAGAACATTAACTAAAATGTTCATCTTTTTAATGCATTTGACTGAACCTCTGAGACTAAAAGCTTTGCTTCCTCCATGCAAATGTGAAAAAAAAATCTCAGCCTGAATTTTCAAGTGGTTATTTTATAGCAACCTCCCCCAGCCACTTGCTTTTGGATTTCTTGTTAACCTGAGCCTGGTCCCAGGCCATGTGTGAGGTTGTACTATTAGCTACTACAGATTAAGGTGACAGCCCTGGGAATCGAGGCCAATAACATATGCAGATTGAGCCATGGAGCAGAGAAGGAGATAACTAAATGAAAAAAGGGGAAAGGGTATTGTGTTTGAAGAGGCAGCTCAGCGATATTCCAGGCTTTCGGCTCACAGTTATTCTGAGCACAAAGTATGAAAATTTGTCAAAAAAACCTCCAGGGCACTCTCTTCCTCACAGTCCTGGTTTGTTTGTTTGGGTTTTACATTTGGGTAAGACATTTCACTTTATTGGGATGAATTCCTCTTAGCCAGTTTCATTTCCAAAATATAAAACTTTAAAGAGCTGCTGCTGTGGACACAGCAAGGGTCTAATCCTCTGGCTCCCAGGGGATCTTGTGAGAGGTGCCTTGGACTGGCCTTGGACTTTGAGCCTCCAAAGCCAGAATTCCCTTCGGATAGTGTCAAATCTGTCAGTATCATTGGTGTATATCTCCAAGAAAAAGCCTTCAATCTCGGGTATTGAGTTGTTTAATAATAGAAGTGGGTTTGATACATGTATTTTATATATATACAGACACACCGGCACACACATGTGTATACATATATATATACATAAAACTTCTCATTATTCACAGGTACTGAGTTATTCCCTTTCTTCTTCTCACTATTTGTCCCCTCTCCTTCCTATTCCATCTGACTTTTCCTCTCCATTTTTCTTCTGTTTCTCAGAATCAACCTCAAACCTTTCTGAGTTTCAGGTCCTTTTTTTTCCTCATTTGCCCAGATAGCTCTGCATCTTTCTAAAAATCCAGAGAGGCTTAAAACCAAAAATGGCTGGCCTCAGAGATGTGCTACCAAAACCTACAGAGACAACAACAGTTTACATTGTAAAATGGTTTTGTCTGGACCTTATCTGACAAGAGCTCCAACAAGAGTTCTCAGAAAGTTGGCACCTTGATATACATGGTTTTTCACACTTCCAGCACCGATCATATTTTCTCCCATTTATATTTTTAGCAATGTGTGGTGATGCAATTTGATGGAATCATTTAAAAAAACTATCTTCCTTTGAATGATATAAACATAAGCAAACTCCCCGCTTTGTTGATGTGCTCAGCAATCCTGGAAAACAGGAACACTGGATTCAGTTTCCAGCTCCTACATGAGCTGGAGCTGGTTGCTTGCACTCCTCATTTGTCAGCTTCCCCTCTTCAGATGAAAGGACCACAACTTGTTTCTCCTTTGCTCCTTCTCAGTTTTGTGGAAGTACTTTTGGTTAAGTTCCTCTTTTCCCTGAGGAAATTCAGGGATGTTCATCCAGAACAAACCACCTTCTGCTTTCAACACCTGCTCCCCTCTGCTTGTGTGCTAGTATGGTCAACTTCGCAGTGGCTAATTTGCCATCTTCTCAGCTTTGCTTTATATTTCATTGCCCTGCACTTTCTTTACAGGTACAGCGGATTGTCTTTGTTCTCTCCTAGGCTTAC
The DNA here is from genome assembly GCF_018139145.2 of Gymnogyps californianus. Lineage (NCBI taxonomy): Eukaryota > Metazoa > Chordata > Aves > Accipitriformes > Cathartidae > Gymnogyps > Gymnogyps californianus. The sequence goes on from NC_059475.1 coordinate 56,388,361, forward strand.
AGTGACCTGGGCCATCTCAGCCATGAAGATCTCTCATTGCTGTCAGAGAGATCCAAAGTGCTGTTCCTTCATGGAGAGATACTCTCAAGGCAATCCCTGATGCTGTCTGTTCCATGCTTTTTTCCTATCCTTATACATTTTAATAACCAAAACATTAACATACAGAAACATTTCATCATAAGCCAGGTGAGAGCTAACTAGCCCTTTTTTTTATTTGCATTTGTTCTAAGTTTCAAAGACAATTTAACATTGCAAAAGCTGAACAGATGACTTAAGGAGACATTATTAATGGAAATATTAAACAATTAAAATCAAACCTTTAATGTAATTGAACAAAATGTTCATCCACCTGCCAAATGGAGTGAGCTGTTATAGGTTTTGAGAGGATAGATGGATGTGTGGTAAGCCATCTAACTTCCTGGGTAGATAGAGATATCAGCAAGCTACCTAGAAAGACATGGATAACTGGACCTGTGGGATGATCCTAAAAGGAAGACAGCTTTCTTTCAAAGGTATTTACTGTCACAAATTAGAGAAATTGCTAATCATTGAAGAATTATCTATAAGAAGAAAATACAATCCATGGTTACATACTTTACAGTTTCTGTCTGGGGATGATGAATTATTGGTAGTCCTGATAAAGGCTCCTTCCTTTTCACTATTTCAAAGCAGACAGAGATAAAGTTGTAGGTGATGAACACTGCCAAAAGACTGGTGAAAGCACACTGCGAGGGGAGTGAGCAGCAAGTCTTCTGGCTTTGACTTGATCCTATTTGAGAACTGGTAAGAGCCTCACCTGCCATTCCAACTGCATTAAGCAAGATATTGCTAACAAGTACTTCAACTTAAGGAAAAACTCACAGCTTTAAAAGAAGTGCTTACCACAACACTGGTCCAATGGAGCAAACATTTGATACAGGGAATCCTTGTACAATGTAGATTTTATTTGAAAGTTTTCCTCAATCTTATCATACTACATTACATAAAATCTAATAAAAGAGTGGATATACTTGGAAAAATCAGAGGTCCAACCAATCCAGTCTACTGTCTTTTAAAAATAGCTTGTAATGGATGTTTAAGGAAAGAATTTCAGAAGAAAGCAAATATAGATGCTTCCCCAATATAGTCTCCCAGTTTCCAGTAACATGTTATATAAGGGGATTCTGAGCTGAATGGGACATCTGATGTCTCTTGAGAGACTTTTCTCTCATGGTTTCCAACTGTTCTCTGAAACTATACTTTTAACATCCAAAACATATTCTGGCAAGGAGTTCCACAGTTACATCAAAAGATACTTCCCTTGGTTTGTTTTAAACCTGATATTTCACTTCAGACTGGCAATCCAAATTACTTTGTCATCTTTTTTTTTTAAATTATAATAGCTGGTATAGGACCTATCATTAATTATCTTTACTTTGGAGTTTTTTCCTTTGTATAAACTTGCATTTTATTTTACTTGCCATTTCACTACCCAGCTACTCAGCATTGTATTATTCTTCTCATCTAAACTTAACTCTCTGGATACCAGATATCTAGTCTAAGCTAGATCTGCCCTATAGCAGGCATCTAAGAGAAACAGAATGAATCATTGGCTGGAAACACCTTTGCTTTATTCATTGTTTATAGCATCTCCATTAATTCATTTCTCCATAAGCCTGCTAATTCTCAGGGGTTTTGCAATATTTCCAACCAATTTGCCCAGTAGAGAAATTAGACGTACTGCTCTACAGCTTCCTGGATCTCCCTCCCCACTCCAAAATGCTTTTAAAAATTTGTATCATATTTCCCACCTCCATTCCTTTGGTACTGAGGCCAATTTAAGCACTAGGTTACACACCACAGTGAGTAGTTTGGCAATTTCATATTTGAGTTCCTTCAGAGCTCTTGCATGAATATCATCTGGTCCTGATGATTTGTCACTATTCATTTTATCGATTTGTTCTTAAAGCTCTTCTACTGACACATCAATTTAAGACAGTTCCTCAGATTTGTCCCCCCATAAAGAATAGTTCCAGTGTGGAAACCTCCCTAAGCTTCTCTGCAGCGAACATTGATGCAAAGAATTCATTTAGCTTTTCTGACATGGCCTTATCTTCCTTGGGTGTTCTTCTTACACCTGTAGGCCTGATTGACTCCCTGGCAGGTTTTCTGCTTCTGATGTATTTGAAAAAAAAAAAATTGTTATTATTTTTATGCCTTTAGCAAGTTATTCTTCAAAATTTCGTATCTCCTGCATTCTTTTGGTTTTGTGTTTAGGCTGCTACAGTTCATATTCTTTTCCATTTTCCTTTGTCAGAAAACATAGCACGAGACACAACAAATAAAGGAAGCAAACAAGTAGGTTATTGGTGACAGGGTAAGAGAGACAAAGTAACAAAAATAAAAGACTGTTAGCTATTCTTAAACAATCAAGAACACCACCAAATGTCATTGCTTGCCTGGTCTCCTCCAGATATTGTGAAAAAGGTGAATTCTACTAAAGAGTTAGAATGATTACTAGCTAATATTTGATGTTCACTAAAGATCTTGGAAAAAAAAAATGTTCATTTCTAATTTAAATATATCTATCAGATTTGAGAAAAGTTGCCTGATATTTCTGATATCCACCACTCTGTGGAAAAGCCACATCAAAGGGCAGTAAATTTTTTTTGTTTCATTTTAACAGAAAATGAAGTGATTTCAGACCAAAGAGCTATTGCAATGAGCCTCATAATTGTATTAGTAGCAAACTTTTATTGGTTGGCTTCAAATATTTTCATCCGGCTTTCAGCTCAAATTTACAGTTCCATTTGTATGTTCTCTCTTTCAGTTCATTGTCACCTTAGATTTTCAAGAAGGCTTTATTAATGTCAGCATCTTTTTGTCTTCTCTTTCTCTCTCTTTCTGTATTTTATTTGGAGAAACAGAAAATAGCTGAGTGTAAGTGAAACTTTCTCCTCTGTATCTGAATTCCATCAACTGAGCAATAACATATATAAGGGGAAGGACTTCTGCTCATAATGCTGTTGTATATTTGCTAATGCAGTGACATAAAGATTGCAGAAATAGTGCAAAAAAGGTATATAAAAGGGGGAGGGAAGTCTGAGACAAAGCTAACCATGGGTTCCCTACTGATAGATCTTGTTCACAGGAAATATTTAGGAGCAGGCTAGAAATTTGGATGAGGAGGAGAAAATAAGGAAAAGAAGTAGCTGGAAATAGATGTTTTCCAGCAATTCTGTTCATGCTGCTCACAGAACTCATTATGAATCCAGGCCAAGGACAAAGACCCAGGACAAAACAGTAGGGCGCAAAGATAAATCTTTCCCTCCTTTTCCTTCACTCAGTGCAGAAAAAAAATGTCAAATAGTCGGAACCATGAACGTGTAAGAGGTGGTCCACATGATCAACACCAACTATGGAGCAACATAAAAAGAAAACTGTTTGAGACATTTGTAAGGGGAAACTTTTTCCTCCACATGGTTTCTCCTCTGTGAAGCCCCTTCACACCATGCCCGGTGGCCAGAGTTTTGTCATCTAGAATGTCTTTGTGTGAGGCATCAAGGGGTTTAAATTTACATCATGTCTTTAGCTTGAAATTTACCACGTTAGCATTCCTGATGAGAGACTGAAGAATATTTCTGCTTTCTCTTTGCACCTCAGAAGGGCAAAGCACAATCATCAAGGCAGCTATTATGGTGCGCTATGAACGCAGGAGCATCAGAAGGCTTGTGCGGCTGGTTTCTCCAGCAGAGCTTTTAATGGACAGAATTTGTTGTTTGCAGTTATCTGCCATGTTTAAAACTTGAAAGAAGAATAAATCATGCTCTGTTTTTTTTTTCCCTTTACCACTCCAGCAGTAAGTAACAACCACAGAAATCTTATTCCTGGAATAACTTTGCTCATGCAAATTGCTTGACTTTCATGCTTACTTTAATTGATTTTAATGGGGCTAATTATGTCAAGGAGGTGTTCTCACTTGTGGAATAGTTTTCAGGACTAGATTTTTGGATAACATCAGGTAGAAAAAAACCATTTTGGACATATACCTGAGGCAAGACTGAGAATCACAATTAAGGGTGTAACTCTTGTTAACAGACTAGTGCAAAAATATTTTATTTCTTCCTTTTGTGTATAGCAAAATTTTACTCTGTATAAACATTGAAACTAGATTAACATCAACTCTTTGCTGACTAGATTGTGTCTTTCTGAACTCAGAGGAAGTGGTGGTTGCTTCTGTTTAAGGAATTTGCCATTTCAAGACAGTTACAAGTACCTGTAACTCGGTCATCTCAGAAAGCAACAAAAAGAAATATTCACCATAGACCGGCTGTCCTGGGAGGACACCATTTGGTGAAAATATTGCTTCTTTCTAACAAATTAATGAGAATACAAATGAGAGCTAAACACACTTTTTATTTACCTGTGTTTTCTCAGTTTTTCTTTGAAAAACATGTAACTTCCTTGCATAGGAAGCAAATATCTTTGCATTATAGTAGTGCAGGTGGTGGGGAGAGGTGCCAGCTAAGGTGACACTCCAGCTCACACGACCTGGTCATGGTCACACAGCTGTGCAGAACCCTCCATCAGAAGGCATCAGGATCTAAGTCTGAGAAAGACTAAGCGGGATATTAGTATTTTTTCATGCTAAGAACAAAAAGTAGGAGAATTAGTCACAATTTTCTTCTTACACTGCTTTTAAATTATAAAATTACACATTCACAGTTAATGTTCAGATGTTTGAAGTACATGTAGATGCTTCTGTCCTCACCTGGAACTGTGGGTGCTCATTGACATGGCAAAACAGACCTTTTTCAATTTAGTAGTTGTAGTGTATTTAAACAATTAAACACCAGATTTCATATCAACAAGCTTTTTCTCTTCATTTTATTAGTTTATTTTGCTTGAGAAAGTAATTGATCTGTTGGAAAGGAGAGATAGTATACGTAGGTATATTGTTGCTGTTGGCCCTATACTGTCTAAAGTTCTAGAGAATACCTTATTTTTAATTTTGCTGCATATGATTCCATATAACATAGAGCGTTACTAGTGCTGCAGCATACAATGTCTCAGTGGATCATCAATATGCTTATAGGTCTCATAGTCAGGGGTAACAAAGCTTATGGATTCTGTACCATAATATATTTTGCTTTGATTCTTCATCTCAGACACAATGGAGTGTTTGTGAATACCATGGTGTACTGGTACGGTACATGGTAGCATGTAGAGGGTTTAATGAGTTAGACGTCTTAACTTGGCATTCTACAGTTAGCTGTTTCTCCTGTTTACAACCAAGTTACACTATTTTAATGATTCTGCAATTACATAAAAATATTATCGGACCACTTGAAAATCCCCTACTAGCATTCTCATTCATACTAGCGTAACATTCTCAATTAAAGTAATATATGTCTGATGATTTACTTTACTGCAAAACTTAATCTGGATTTCTTGTTAATCTATGTTGTGTCAGTGTTTAACACCAAATATAAATAAATGCCTCGGAAACTGGTTGTCAGTAATAAAAAATAACGTCAACCAGACTACTCAATAGAATTATTTTTATGTACTAAAGTTTGTTATTTGATTATTGCAAACTAGCCTCAGTAGGCATAGCAACATCTGGTTGACTTTCTGAGAAGGGATGAATAAATTTCTCTGAGTCGGTAGGTAACAGTGGTAGCGACAGAGACATCAGTAACCCATCTCAGGTCCGGAGAGTGATCATCTCATTGCAGAGGAGTATATGCGAGCACTTTCTAGCAGAAGAAAGTAACAGCTGCACTGCATTTACAGAAAGTTATCTTAGCTGATTTATCGGCTTGCACTCAGGACAAGCTTTTCATCTGCCCTCATCTGCAAAGCCAAGTTGTTGTCATGGAGGCCACCAGCAGGCTAAGAAGGGAAGGAATTTAAAAGTTTAGGAGAAATGCATGTCAAAATCTGTTTAAGACAATATGAAAAACTGCTCAGGTACATACAAATAGGTGAAAATTCTTTTTCAGCTTTATTTACCTGAGAATGAATTTCAGTTTGAAGAGGCCTTTATGTCGTTTCAGGCAAAGCACCTAAGATATAAGCAATTTTCAACAAGAGTACTACACATTTGTCTTTATAACAATTTGTATGTAACAGCTTTTATGCAAATGACACTAAAGTGGCACCTTTTTTCTAAATTGGACATTTTTATGGTTATAATTTTCTTCCGTAATAACAGCAAAAAAATGGCTGTCCCAGTGGAGTTGAGCATTTCATCTCTAGCGCTGTTTTGTGAAGTTGGAATGATAAGTTTCTTTCATTTGTGCAAAGAATGACAAAAAAAGTATTTTTTGTCATTCTTGTCTGACTTGGTTGAGGCAGATGATACACTTGGAAGCAGCACCAGTCCCCTGACACCAACCTCTTCTCTGCCAGCAAGAATGGCATCATAAAGTCATAATAAAACTTAAAGGAACTAAAAAATATTGCATTCTCTCTGTTTCTGCTCTTTGAAGGACATAAATTACTTTGTCAGTTTAAGCAGTTGCTGCTTTGGTTTGGTCTTTGGCATTGATTCCCACTCATTCACCAGATGTCAGACAGGTGACTTTTATAGACCATGGTCTTGGATTTAATTAACTATGATACAAGAGAATTTACGTATTTCATGCAAACATCCCAAGGCGTTAGTATAATAAACCAAGTAAAATAGGCAGGTTCTTGTTGCTTAATTGACTATGCAGTTTTGCAACAGTGATGTGAGAAATTCTGGGTCTTTAACAATGATTAAACTCTACCCCAGTTACCAATTAATTAGTGATCTGTAACCAAGAAACTTTGTGATGGATAATTTTACCCCCATGAAGTGATAAATTGGTAGACTTTAATTGAGGCATACAATAAGGTTAACAAAGTCAAAGTTGAAGTCTGATACTTCATCTCATAAAATAGAATCTCATAAAATATAATTAACTGTACTATTTAGCAAAAAACCAACAAATGTTTATTTTAATATGAACAGCCAATAAATGCTAAAAACTCTTGTGTCTGTCTCTCTAAACTATGTATATACTATCTAAATACTTTCTATATATAAACTAGTTAAATTTGAAGTCTTTTTTTAACCACTCCTGTTAGTTCTGATTTTTATTTCTACTACTCAAACATTACTAGTAGTGCTCCTTAGCACTTTGAACATTGGCTTTGGTAACTAACACTAGCTTAGGAAAGCACATACATGCCTGAGTGCAGCACTTCTTCAAGACAAACTGTCTAGCTGGCTCAGCCTGGGTCCACAAACCATGTCCTTCACCATACAAAAGCCTAGGGCCACATGGAAACAAACTCATGGTTCAGGGGCACCTTGAATCCCCCAAGCCCAGGGCACACTGTTCCTGCTGCTATACCCAGCAAAGACTATGCAAGATAGAGCATAGAATCCTATGCAGGATAGAGCATAGAAACCCAATTACATTCCTTGTCTTGAACACAAACAAAACAGGGTACTTAGACAAGGTGGTATATATCATCTCAGCCATTAGACACCAATGCTACATTTTGAGGAACAGAGTTGTCCACTGCTTAGCTCATCCTCTTACATGAATGGGAGAAAATCCCAATACAGGAGAAGAAAGGCCTAGAAGAGCCCTCTGTTTCTCTTCAGCTTGGACTAAATGCAGAGGAGGCATCCTCACAGCCAGAGGATGCTTTAGGGGTAATGGAAGAGCAGCTGTCATTTTCTGAGACAAAATACAGCCATCCTTTGGAGAAGGGAGATCAGAGTTCAGTCTTCCTGTAGCCCAGGAAGCTACATGAAGAAACATGCTGCTTGTAGCTTGCTGTATTTGGCACCTGAAACTTTGATTTTAAAGCTGCTGTGATTGCTAATCCATTTGTCCTAAAAAGGCAAGACATAGATGTTGATCCTTTCTTCCAAGGGCCAGACAACTACACAGTTGGTGTCTTCACTTAGCTTTTTTGGGTCTGGACATCTAGCATGGATAACTTGCTCCACTTTCGTTGCAGGAGGTAGAATTATCTTTGAAACAAATCTTTAGTTTGTGATCCATAAGTCACTTGGTACTTCGGGCACGTCATAGAGCTAACCTTAATTGTATTAACAAGCTGAAAGGTCAAGTTCTGCACTTCTTTTTTTTAGAATGCTTATAGTCTGAAATGGTTTGCATTAGAAATATAAGGTGTTCTCTCTCTGCTCAACAATTTCTGTCTTTGAAGTTCCTGTGTTTTGCACTCCGCCTTCCATTTCAGCTATACAGTATCTATACATATAATTGCTGAACTGTCAGAGTCAAGAGTGACTTGAGACATCTTAGAATGCCAGCCAAGGCAAAGCTTCAAAGCAATTGAAGCAATAACTGTGTATGCAAAAGGAATTTCCTGAGAATAATGATTGGGGGGAGAAGTTGATTACATTAACAAGTATATTAGAATGTTAACCCTGAAATTTTTCTTCTAAATCCCCAGAAAAAAGACTCTGTCCAGAATCATTAACATTCCTATAGAGAGATACTGGCAACCTCCATCCTCCTATCCCAGAAAAAGAAAAAAAGCGTTGTGGATACAGCTGAGTAGGTGAAGCGTTTTGTATGTTTGGGGCACTCCCACAGAAATCATGTCTTGTCTTTAATCATTTGGATTACTTAAATCATTTCTCAGTACACCATCTAATTTATAAATATCTGCTTATGAAGAAGTACTTCTGGTATTATGGGGGGTGGGTTAATGCATTATTTACATTTTAGAAGCACAAATGTCTTTTTCTCAGCATAATATTAATTAATAAATACTTTGTGCATTTAATAGCGCCTTTCATCTGAAGACCTCAAAGCATCTCTAGACTTTTACAAGTGGGCAAACTGAGGCAGATAACTACTAGGCTGCTTTTTCAAGGTCACTCTGTATGTTTCTGGTGGAGCTAGCAATGGATACCCTTGTGGGTTGACTACAAATCCTGAAACCAACCCCCCTGGCCCATTGCACTGCATGAGCAACTCTATGTACACTAATAGATTATTAATGTTCTGACAATCCAATGGTTTACTTAGTCTGATGTACCTTTAGGGCTTTATAATTAAGGAAGTATGTGTTAACATTAGTATTGAAAATACTTTTTTTTGTCAGATATTCAGTGGTATCAAGTTAACAAATGCTTGCTTAGTGACGAAAACAGCTCATACAGGATATTGAATGAAAGGGCTGATTTCACAAAAAAAATTTTTTTTAAACTCTCCTAAATAAAATGTTAAAAAGAGTTTGGTGCACTACATCATCACTCAATAAGCAGGGCTAGAAAAGAACCCAAGTTTTAAAAAAGAAAATATTTTTTTTTTATTTTGAAAGTCCTAATCACCTCAGGCCTAATTAGCATTTGAACCATGGCTTCTTTGCCCTTTTCTGTCAACATAAAGGGACCTGGAAGTGTGGGTATATGTTAATATACTCTTCCGTAATGGTCTAAAGAGATTTAAAGAGTCTGGGAAAAATATACTGCTTCAATGTTACCTTCTGTATTTCTTATTACTTTAACTCAGTGGGAAAAATAAAGTAATATGAGTTCTTTTGATAATGTTTTTCATTTCATGTGCTATATTTACCTCTGACTAAAAGGCTTTTTGGTGCAACCTCTGCTAACCAGAGTGATCACTGCATCATGAATAATCAAATGAGATTAGCCAACTGTGTCCAGGTCCAATTGTCCTATTATTGTCTACAGAAAAAGCATCCTTTGGTTTTAGACTACTTTATAGTCTACTACCATAATCCCTGCTAGCCTATCACCAGAAAACCACCCAAATGCCTTTTTTTTTTTTTTTCTTAAAAAATTGAATGTTCTTTATCCATTCTGGTTTATCTGCTGCCTATCTGTAGCATGCATGACAGTTCACTATCCCTGTCATCCTGGTGTGTTTTGTGCTTCGTTAATTATGAAAATCACATGCTGATTACAAAGCCTTCATGTGCAAATCAGAAAACATGATGCACACAGTTACATATAGCCATTTACTGCGCTTGTCGGTCACTGCAGGATCTCAGTAAGAACGTTCACAATTCCCCTCACAACATTATTTCTCAAAAGTGTTCATTTTCAATAGCAAGGTAATGGACTGAGGAAGGGCACAGATCCTCATCTCTCTTACCTTGGTGTAAATTAGGAACAGCTCCTCTGAGATCAGTGCAGTTGCTCTGAATAAGCAATGGAGATCAGAATCTGGCTTGGGAACTTTGCATATTCACTATTAAATTTGGAAAAGGGAACCCCTGTCTGTCTCAATTTCTCAAGTGCTATCTGTCTGTTACCAGGCACACGCACATTAATTGTGTGTTTTAAAACTTTGTTTGGTTGAACCTGTCATCCTAGGCTAAAATTGTGTGACCTAACTTGTAGTAGCTTTTGCAGTGAAGGTATCATTTACTGTTGAGTATATTTTACTGTGCTGTTATAGATCTTTTCACTCAACCAGCTGTCTAACATGTTGAATAGTCTTTCATCTTGTCAAACACTTCCATTCCCCTTTCTACAGCTTTCTCAGCCAACATGTACACACCTAATCAATCTAATGCCACTGTCTCCAGACTATAAAACCAAAAAGCACTGCCCAAACTACTTTTTTAAAGAGACAGTCATCCTTTTCCAGTAAATTCATCATCAAAAGGACTGATAAATTGTTAAATGAGAAGAAACACTTCTCTGAAACTGTTACTCTAGGTCCAGCCTTAAAGCTCTGGTTCACTCACTAAATCTGTCATTCAGTAAAGGCTGTTGGGGGCTTCCCTTCACACTGATCGTGTATATGTTAATGTAATTTAATTTAATAAACATCTTACCCATGGAACTGAGCTTAAATCCTCTTGCTTTTGCTTACATATACTTTTTTTTTTTGCCATTTTTAGGCGAACAAGATTAGTCTGCCTCAATCTGTTCAATGCCATTTTTCTTTTTTTTTTTTTTTTCCCTTATCCTTCATCAATGGGAACTCCATTAGTAGATTGATATTTACATCATACAGGAGGCAGGTGAAAAAAAAACCATTGGCATTGCTTTCAGGTGGCCCCTGCTATGTGATATAGTATATACCTTACATGGTATGGAGTATTCATTAGGGTTGCTTTTATTTTTATTACTTTTATTTTTATTAGATATATTACCTCCTGAGACTGTATGAAGTGAACCATGTCACTGGGTGAGATTACTACTCAGTTAATAGCAGTTCTGAAATCAGTCAATTGGGAACAGGCTATGTTGCAAGAACCTCTAAAATGTGTGTATGTGCAGTGGGGGACAGGGTAGCTCTCCGAAGGGGAAGGTTTTTCTTCTGTTGCTAGATTCTCCGGCGGAACATTTTTCAATTGCATGCTCATTTCTATATATGCTTTTAGTTAAAACAGATAACAACACCTGAAACAAACACTTTTATAGCCAGCAGGTACGCATGAAATAGAAAGGCCTGAACAAACAGGTAGAGGTGGGTGCTTTGTATTTTCAGTCTGGTTTTGAATTACTAAAGATGGAGGGAGGTAAAGACACTTCAACCTTTAAGCCCCTTTGACATTCACAAAGTGCTAAAAGTCAGCTGGGGTCTCAGCTCTGACAAATTTGCATCTCTTTGAATATGACGCTTGAAAAGCCAAGCCGCTAGATTAAATTTTGCCATGGAGAAAATGAGAAAGGCTTCCATCTCCCAGGTCTACTGGGAGGATCTTTATGGTTGATTTACTTTTTTTAAATAAATGTTTCTTTATGTGTTTTCTCTAGTTTGTGTCCAGCCTTCCTCTATCATGCATGCTGTAACTTCTGCCAGTTATATCAGCCCACAGTAAGTCAACCTGGGCAGAGTACAAGGTGAAAAAATATTTCAGTCTAAACTGCGTATCCCTTCTGTGTTTTCTGATTAAAATTTGCAAGCAAACCTTGGAATAAACTATACCTGACGTGACTTCTAAAATAATTTACGCAGTTTATAAACCAGGGGCTAAATCCTACAAACCCTCCCTATGCCATTTGTATGCAGAAGTGCTGCAGGTTTGCAGGAGTGGGCCCAGCTATGTAGCTGAAACCTTACTATAGAGGACAGCAGGCAGAATAATGATTATAGTGAACCCATAAAAATAATAAATTGATTACCCATTGAACAAAATCTACTAAAGTATGAATTATCTAATGAGCTGCTGCTGTGGTTCAGGCTGACTTATCCTGCATTAAGTCAACAATGACACCACTGACTCCTGTGGACTTGCCGCAGGGAGGGTGAGGGTAGGATTTGGCACTGGTTTAGGTGTGGAATTGTTTCAGTTAATGACAAATAAAAGGGTTTATGTAGAGGCAACTGTTTCAAGGTTTACAGAAGCTTATAATATGGACTCTATTTATTTGCTAAGTATTTATGGCAACTCCCGAATTTATAGCCATCTCAGGAAAAAAAACTTTTCACAGATGTTGAACGTAAACATTGTTTTAATGTTCATTGAAGAAATCCCAAGTACACTGCTGTTGTCCTTGCATTATTAAAGAAGGCTGGTGCTTGAAAACATACCAGATTTTACAACAAAACTTAACATCCCTCCCTTGTATCTACATTTGCTACTACAGGAGACTCATTATTTTTGGAATTTCTAAAGCAGAATAAACATTTTTTGTGAGCCAGGAGAAGAATCCCTCTATGCTTTACTTTATTCTGTCTTTGTTTCTTCAGTATATGTGAAATGTGTATATAACAGAGATCAGACCCACAGCCAGTAGGAGATGTTGTATGTGAAGGTTTTTTTTCCTCTACACAAAAATTGTTTGCAAGCTCTGTGCACAGCATAAGTTATGAAAAATCACATATAGTTAGTTTTTCCTTTTTATTTTTATTTCCTTGCTAGGTTCTTGTAATTTTCTGGCAGATCACGTTACATTAGAATGAAATGTGATCTGTAGTTAGGACTTAGCGATGCATCCTGCAGTTTTAACTCAGTCAGTTGGGTTCCGATTTAGCCCAACATGTGTCTCTTGAAATAACTCAGGAGAGCAGATTGATGATGTACTTAACAGAGGAATAACAGTGTTGGAGACTGCCAGTACTAAACAATCCAGTTATTAAATGTATCTAAGCATCTGAAGAAGTCTAACTTTCTGGAGAAAAAAAGGAAAAAGATCTAGGAACCCAACAAAGCTCCTGTTGATGTTGATGGGAACAGCAAGGTGTACACAGCACTTTTTAAAGGACTTGAATATGTGTCCAGTTACTGCAAACTGATCCTGAGCATCTTAACCTCAGAATCTTACTGTCATATCAGGGTCTCATTCAGGTCTGTTTGCTTCAGTTGACACTGTGGCATTTCAGTTGCAGACACAGAAGTACTCTCTCTTTAGAGGAGGAAGTAACTCCTTTCCAGCAACTAAATGGTTTAAAGCTTTTACATAAGCTTCATTTATCCACCCAAATTTTCTTGCACCTTTCAGTGTCCATTACTTCTGGCAGTTGTGTTTTCCCCTCTCGAATCCAGCTGCTCTCTCAGTGGTCTCAGGCCAGCTCCCACCCATGCTCACTCTGCTGCTCTGCATGTTGAACCTGCCTGTTCCTTCAAGTCATTCCCTACTTTTGGAGACAGCACCTAAATGTGACATTTTACTTCTTGTTGGAGACTGCAGTCACCTCCAGGATTGTAGCGGATGAATAGCAGTGGGACCTGTCAAGTGCATCCTTGCTGAAGGAAGAAAAGCGTGTCAGTCTCACCCAGGTACGCACCTCCACAGAGCAGGAACGTTTGGGTGTGCAGCAAACCCCTTGCCCCAGCCCCAAGCCAGCTATTGCAGGATGGTGACTAAACACAGCCTAGCAGATTCAGCACAGTCTAGATATTTTGTTCTGAATTAGGCCCCTAACTCCCAGCAAGTCCACTTCCCAGCTACGATAATGACTTGGATGCCTTTTCTTAGAGAAAGAAAAAAGTGAGTGATCTGGGACCCTCTGAGAAAAGCACTTCAATACCTCATTTGAATAGAGCCTTATGCAATGTATTGGAGTTTCTAGGACAACTCCCTTTTACAAATGGATCATTACAGCGGTAAAAGCCAGTTTATTATTTAACCAATTCAGGCTGAGTGGAGACTGGAGAGTATTAGCACTTGCATTGATTGTAAGTAAGAGTCTAGTAATTAATGATCAGAGTTTTCAGCAACAGTCTTGAGGAGAGAGTGCAACATGCCCAAATAGGTATGACTGAGGAGGCGTTAACTGAATTCAGAATGAGCCTGAAGACAAGGGCAATGAAAAGCAGGACATTCCCATAACCCATTGCCAATATTTTGTCCACACATCACAAGTACTATTAAACAGTGAGTGAATTAAACTAGGTCCTTTTTATCTGGATTGACACAGTAGTTTTCAGCCCTTATATGTTGCTTATCACCAGTAGATCCCAGGATACTTTACAGAGGAAGGCAGTTGCCTCAAAAGCGTCCTGGGAGTTGCTGTGAGTGGTCATAAGCCATACTAAGGGGGTGAAAAAATTTTTCTGATAGCCAAAGTCTGGAGGAAATACACAGATACGACTGGAAAGGACCACCTTTGTCTCCGTCCTGGCATGGAGCTCTGGGCAGAAACGGTCAGACTGTGGCGCTATACTAATACCATTGCACTTATATAGATATACACAGTGGAGAAGTGTGGCTTGGAAACAGCTCTTTAATACACTTTGCTTTGAGGGGATCTGCTAAATTCTAAAGCTTCAAGATTTACTGTGGTCACATTTTCACGCTTACAGCAGTAGGCATATTTATTTATTTTAATGAAACCAGAGACGGTTGAAAATTCATGACTCCAGGACTTCAACATTTAGGAAATCCTCCTTTTTCCTGCAAGATTATATTCTAAAGGGACACACACATTTAGGGGACATTTTGTCCACCCTATGACAGTTATACATCTGTCTTTCCTTATCCAAGACTCTTTTAAAGATTAATTTCTTCTATAATCCCTACAGTACAGGTCAAAAATAATAATAAAACCCCCTAAGTAAATAATTAATAAAATAATAAATATGTAATCCAATTAAACAACAACAACAAAAATTGCTCCAGATCATCTTCGTGCTTGAGCTCTTAACCATGTTACATATTTTCTGTATTTGCCCTTCAGATGGCATGATCTTCAGAGTACTAGCTTAATTTCTGATTCATTCAGCGGAGAGTACATGGTCAGCATATAGCAAAAGAACACATAATAATACACAGATTTGTGATAGGTGCAGATACACACACTGTGTGCACTTCTTAAATAGCTATAAATCTGAATGCATATATGGTTGCTCACACATTTAAAATCACACATGTAAACAAATGAGGACAGACACATGCACATGTAATGTTATCATCATAGCACCCATCTCAGGGTTATGCAAATTGGTTGCTTTTTTTGTGTGTGTGTGTGAGGTACAACAAATATCCACAATCTTAAATTAACTCTTTCCAAATAACAAAAATCTTACTATTAACACGACATGTTTAAATCCAAATGGACAAGTTTATGCTCCCTTCTGCCCCTTTCTTTCTCCTTCTCACTCCTTCTCTCTGCCTCTCCCTCTCTCTCTCACTTTACCTTCCCAACGGCACTATTTTATTTCAGAAGAAAACTTATGAAAATTGTTGAAACACACACTACAAAGCATTTGCTTTTTTTTCCTCTTTTTTTTTTTTTATTTCAGCAGATAGCCCCCAAAAAAGGCAGGGATGTCAAAGGCTTCGAGTCCCCCCTTTGACATTCACGCAGTGCTGAGAGTCAGCCGGGGTCTCAGCTCTGACAAATTTGCATCTCTTTGAATGTGACGCTTGAAAAAAGCCGGAGCTGCTAGATTAAATTTTTTTTTTTTTCCGTCGAGAAAATGAGAAAAGCCTCTATCTCTCCGCCGAGTCTACTGGGAAGATCTTTATTCTGATTCTTGTTAGAATTGTTTATCACCCTGACAGACCAGACTCGGACGAGATAAAGGCGCTGCTCCATCACGGGGCCTGACAGTGGTAGGACATGCAGAGAAATGAAAGGAGCAGGGGAAAATATTATTAATAGATGCCGACTTGATTTGCCTCTATGGCACGTCAAGGAAGGAAGGGAGGGGGGAGCCACGGCTTGATTGCAAGCCTATGAAGTTCTGTCCAAAAAAGAAGCTATTTTTCATTAAGTGATAGAAGGGCTTTTTTCATGTTCTTTCCTGAGGAGCTGATAACTTATGCAGTTTATTCTAACCCTGCTGATTTCTGTCAGGGAAAGAAAACTCCTGAAAGATGGCTCCAGCTTGTCCTTTTCAGAGAAGGAGGCTGTCTTGTCAAAAATGGTAGCAAAGCATTAAAGCCTCGGCCTTGACTCCTGCAAGGTCCCGTGAATCTGATTGGGTGTGCATGTGTCGGTGAGTATGGGGGGGTCGGGGGAGGAAGGCATTATTATGTACCCACTATGGCCCTCTGAGGGAAAAAAAATCAAAATATATATGCAGAGCAGTGCTTGCACATATGCACATGCACACACGCACCACATACATGGAGGCTTTGTGCATTTGAGCATACATGCAGAAACATTTGTTCCGCTGCCTAATTACTCTGCAGTTAGCAAAGATTTGTCCGATATAAGCATGTGCTGAATTTGAGAACTGGAGGCTGAGTGTAAAGTTAGAGCAGCCTCATTCAAGATTAAAGTTAAAAAATAACCAGCTCCCTACTACCTCCTCTATGTCAGGTCTCACACAGAAACATGACCAGCAATACCAGCTCAGGGGCTCCTGCAGTGATGCTGATTCTGCCGTGACTGTCTTGTGTTCTGGGGCAAAATTGCCTCTACACGATCACTATTTCTCTTAGATTAGATTTTTTTGGACAGGGAAAGTAGGAGTGAGAAATACTATTTGTGTGCATCATGGCCATGTTATTGTTATTCTTGGATCCTTCACGTTTGCAGCTCTGACCATTAGGGGCATTCACTGCAATCACAGTGTTGCATGAGCACAGTTCCTTGCTTGTAATTACCTTGTTCTTCTCCAGAAAGGATTGTGTTTGATCACTATCCTAACTGAATTTTGAATTCTGTATAAATTAACTACTGGAGAAATGCTTGCCTCAGGGTAATAGAGTAGGTCTATTTCTGTGAACTTGCTCTTTGAGATCGTTTCCTACTGGATCCATCCTACAACCTGTTGAGCACCTCGACAGAAGCTACGAAGGTTGCTGAGCTCTCTCTGCTTTCAGTACGATGGGAGTGCTTAGCAGCTCAAGGGAATTACTCAGCGCTTTGCTGGTGGAAAGAGCGTGGCTTTTTTTCTGGATGCTCATGGACAGTCTGAGCGCTAGGCAGTTCACTTTCTCTTCCTTCTTCAGATTTTTCCTAAAGAGTTCTTTCTAGTAAGACCGATAAATGCTTATAAAATCCCAGATCTTTTCCATTCAGGTGGCAATAAAAGAGGAATTACTGATGTTGTATGTAAAAAGTGAAAAAAAAATAAATACCACTAGGTACCGTGTCCCCACAGTGATATGTCCATGGAATTTTAATCTTCATCTGCTGTTCCCACTGCCATTTGTTTCCCTTGTTTGCTGTATCATATCCAGAGCTAAAGGGAAAGTTTTATATTCTTTTTTTCAAAGTGCTTAAGAAAGACCTGCGGTATCTATCTAGCTAAGTCTCTGCCATGTCTCTCCCAGACAATCAGTGGCACAGTCAAGTCTGGAACTGATTCATTTTCAAATTCAGGTGTAGATGATAAAGGATGACTGCTTGGGGAAAGTCCTGAAAACACCAAACTTAGGAACTGCACAGAGGCTTAGGTTAAGCTATTGCCCAGTTTGGGGTTAGGAAAGATTTTTACCACCTACTATTTGGGTGATCTTCCTAACTGCTCCTGAACACTACTTTTGATACTCTGTAGCTTTTCTGTTAAAGATCCTAAGCCTGCCATAAAACATCAGGCAGCCTGGTGCGCCTGGTAGGAGGATTATGGACTGCTGCGCGTTAAATGTATGTCGCATAGTTATCTGTATGCTGATATGAGACTGGGTTTGAAAACCCAGTTATCCAGCCATCTATTCCTTACTACATTCTGTGACAATCATCATGCAAATCAATTGATTTAAAATTAAGGACATTTTAAACTACTTCTGAATGGTAATCTAGTTATTGTGGTATAATAGCAATAATTAAATGTAAGGGTGCTGGAGAGCTTGACCAGGAGCATGGAGGGAGAGCACAGACTTTGCTCAAAAGATCTCATGGTAAGTAGAGGGGATCTGCGAGCTGGGAAGGGGAAAGCAGCTTTTGTAGGTTGATGTTCTGACATGCAAATACACTGAAAACCTTCAGCTCATGTCCTTTCTACATTTGCTATGTTGTTTATTTACTGGACTGATGCCTGTGAATTCCCAAGGACCTTGTGTGTGGTGATTTGTTCTGACTTCAGAGGCTACACAAACATTTTGAGAAATCCTATGTTGGCTCTGTATGAGGAGTCTTCTGGTAAAGCATAATGATCAATTACAATAGATAGCTCTATTTATTGATAGTAACATGCTACAAGTATCGGGTGAGCTGAGGATGATGTTATACTTGGTTCTGTACAAAGCAAAAGACAGGCTACACACATCAGACAGCCAAAGGATGGGACAAAAGAAGTATAATGACTACCTTTTTGTAGCAAGGATCTGAAGGCTATTGATACTGAGCAGCCCGAGATCACACAGAAAGTCTGTGGACGGGTTGAATGCTTGAACTGAGATCTTTAGTCCTAGTTCAGTTTCTTAACCACAGCACAGCCCTTCCTCAGCCCAGCTCAGGGTGGCCCGGGTCTGTTTTGGGTGAGCCACACTCACCATATCACGTTCCGTTGTAATATAGACATGCAAAGCAATTTAGAAAGGCCCCCTTTTTTATGACTACAACTAATTTACCCAAATTCTGTGAGGAAGTATCATGACGTAGGTAGGGATTTGCCTCTTTTTTTAACTGCAATTGTTTACATTGCTCCAGTGACAAAAAGGGATATTGTTAATGAAACTTTGAGAAAGGAGGTTGAGTTATACATCCCCGAAGTCCTCCATTTGCATAGTTTTAGAAAGTGGATATATTTGGCAGGCGTTCTCTTTATTCAGCCATGGGTTTGGCACATGCCAGAGTACAGAGGCTGAGTGAGCATCATGCAGCAATTTAAACTGAGAAAACAGATGTGGTTTTGCATTTTGGTATGTGTGGAGTCTCAGGCTACCATGAAAATATCTTTGCGTAATCAGCACACCCAAACTGCACAGTTCACGTGTTGATACCTTACAATTATGCTACAAAAGGAAATATTTTACTAATTTTTTTTTTTTTCATTTAGTTATGCTGCTCCAAATTAACTCATTCTTCTGGATAATTATAATTGAATTTATGAGGATTCATTTTATTTCACATAATCATCCAGAAGTTTGGGTCCTTATATGCATTATGCAGATCCTTGAATCTACAAAATGGGAATGAGAGAGGGTGACATCACAAGATTTTTTGTAATAATTCCGTATAAGCAGACTGCAAAACCCAGAAGAAAGAATTTTTCTTCTGGTATTCAGCACTTCTAGTTCTGAGTGGGAGCCCATACAATGTGCAAAAACTAATGAAACAGTGAGATAGCTAAGCAGTGTTGAAGACAGCAAAAAATATTTGCTTAGAGTTCAGTTCAAATATAGACTAAAGAACTGGTGATTGGAGTGCAAATTTAACATGGTCCCATATCACTGGCAGAATTCCCTTGATTTAAGTGTATGTCAGCTCAGGTCAATAAAAGGCTATTACTTTTTTGTATGATGATAAGTATGAAACCCTGAATAATGTCTGGAATGTGTTTGTTGCTGATTTTTGTCTGAATTATGTGGGAAAAATAGTAATTTTTACATCGTTATACAATCTCTTACTAGATCACGTTAAGTGCGATGGTTTCAAGTTGTTAAAGTAGGAAGTTAGGGCTATTAAATCACGATTTCTGTGTAATTATGGAAAACACGCATTTGTACTTTATGATAGCTGCTGGTTTGCTAGATTTTTTACAAGATTGTGTGGAAAGAGTACTACTAACATGTTCATAGCACTAAATTTTCAACTGAAAAAGCAATTGTAGATCACTTCAGGGCAATCTGCAAACAAGGCTTAAAAAGTAAGAGGGAAAGTAGCTGTAAAGTTACTAGCTGAACAAGTAAAATGCATTCATCCACACTGACTGTCCAGCATGGCTGCTATTGTGAACATTTCCTCTTCAGTTCCTACTTTAATCAATCTAATTTGTTTCCCTACAGAAAGTTTTGCATATATGGTTCTAATTTATAAATGTGGCCCTAAAGGAATTAATTAAGAATGTATTTTTCATATCACCTGTTACTAGAAGGGAGTTAATACTTCATAACCATTTTTCTACAAATTTGACCTTTTTTGTCTCCTTCTGAAAAGGTCTGCAATCAGACCGCAGGTTTTGCAAAAAACAGTGTCAGCGAAAATTCTTTCGCAGATTATTTTGCCTATTTCTGACATTTGGAAAGCAGATTTCAATATATGTAACAAACGTAACCATCCACCACAAGTGGCTACTTCAACTCTGGTGAGGGCCAGGTTTAACAATACCGGTTCAGGGAAATGTATGTACAGGTCCATCTATTTCTGCAGAGCCTACAGGAAAGTGCTTCTGGGACGTCCTGATCACTGACAGGATCCTGGATAAAGGCTTCATTCATCTCTTCTACTTCAAGAACTCATTGAAACTTGATTTAAACTTTGTTTCTCCACACATATCAAAGTATGGAGAGGTCATTCATTTACTTCCAAAAAGAAATATGTTAGGGTAGCTGAAGTGGCTTCTTACCAATAGCCACAATATGTACCCTCCCACTCCAAAAAAGGCATGAATAGAAGAATTGTAAAAAAAGTCTCTTAAAAGCATTTTTCGGTATCCAAGTAACTCAATTTCTTAAGTCATCAACTTCAAGTGAGGAAAGACTGACAATATATGTGCTCTTTTTGCAGGGAGCAAAAGAGTGGGGGAAAGCTGTCCTTTGATTTTCGTTCATATTCAGGGAACAGCCTGGGTTAATAATTTAAAGGTAGGAAGTTAATTTATGCATTCCTGAAATCCTCCTTTTGTGCAGTTTTAGAAAATGCATACATGTGACAGGATACCTCATTGTTCTCGGGATGTGTTATCGTGTATATGTGGAGTAGCTTTAGTGCGATATGAAATGCAAATTTGCCTCACTTTGTTCTTGCCACTTTTATGAATATTAAAAATATAGATAAAATAATTGTGAACACTTTTGGAAAAGGTCTTTAGCTCCTAATTTCAGTGCTATAAAGTTTTTATATTGGTGCAGTAGAAAAAAAATTGAAAATTTTACCAGCTAATACTGGCATGAATGTAAGAAATTTAATTGAAAATTTGCATTTTGAGTGCACTCTGAGTGGAACTTTATGATGGCATGAAACCCTAGTGCCAATAAATAGCACAACAGCCTCTCGGGTCAAAACAATATAGTTCATTCATGTTAAGTCAAACAAAACATAGTAATTTAGATGATTTTAGACCAGCACTAAACTCCTTTAGCACCAAGTTTGTAATAGAGAAGGGGTTAAAGAAGAGGTTATCCTAGACATATAAGGCAGTTAGCAACACATGGGGTACCACCAGTGCCATCATTCTGAGTGCTATAAGACTATATCCCTCATAACGCCAATCCATCTTGATCCTCCCTGCTAAGTGGATTGACTTGATGAGAAGCCTTTATGTAACACAGTTTCCACTCTCGCTAGCAGATTCCTAGTTGTAAAGGTGGCTCTAAGGCTGCGACAGTGTGCCTCGTTTAATATTGTTAAGCACTACCTTTGTAAGCTATTCGTGATTATAGATATATGCTGAGTAGTGCTCCAGCAATTGAAGATATGTTAAATCAACAGAATAGACTTGTTTAAATTATTGTGGGAGACCAAAAGGCCAAGTCATTATTTTTGCATATGATTCTTTAATGTAAAAATAAAAAACCAGAGACTTTGCTTCCCCAGCATTCATTGATGTTATACCTGTGCATTAAGTGCAGACTCAAATACTTCATATTGCAAGGCAAAGAATTATGGTGTAAGTACTAGAACAGACTATTGCTCTGCAAGACTATGGAATTGGTCCTTTAATTTACTAGCAGTGTAGCTGGGAAGCGCTGGACACAGAATCATTGGTCTTATTTGTTTAGATTATTCAAATAATAGCGTGAGTAATACTCACAGCTTGGGCTGAGATTCTTCTCTACTTTAACTCTTCTGAAAGCCGGACCTGTTTCAGGAATTAAACATCTTTTCCTCCGTGTGGCTTTCAGGCTGCAGTTATAAAGCTCTTCATCAGCATGTAGTGACTTTGCTCATTTCTTTGACAAAAGGCTGATAATCTGCACTAATGGCTTTGGCTGACTCATATGTTTAGTTCCCAACTGACTTTGACTGACACACTGAGGAATATTAGCAATACGGAAATGAAGGCTGATCACGGAAGGAGACGGACAAGCATGTTGGGTGAAGCCCTGCATATCTTTACTTCCATTAGAGTTCACTTCTTTCTGAGGTTGGACTGCTTTTATATTACATTCCCTTTTCTGCTAACATAAATTTTCAGGTCCTAAACTGTGATCCCTGCAGTTAGAAGCTTCTTTCTAGGCAGGCAGCTCTTTGGATTATGTCTTCTCAGATTTATAGTTTCCGTTGAGTATGAACAGACTCTTATCCCTAAAGAGGAAGGTATGAAAAGTATGAAAAAATCTTCATTTTCCTTTGAAAATCATTCACATCCAGTACCTGGAATTATAACCACTTGGCTAGTTACCCACTTCATGAGCAAGGAGAGGGCCATTTCCAGCTTGGACTGAGTTTTTTGTTTGTTTTCATTTTAGGGTAGTGCTCTCTGGGGTAATTCAGTTCTGAGCTTCTCTTCCATAGTAAGCAAAAGCTCATGCAAGCAGAGTATCACATCCACATCTGACATCAAGTCCCGTGCAAAGCAACCATTTTCAACAACAGCAACAACTGCATGTGAACTGCATATCACCTTTTATTCCATGTATCAATATAAGAATACATACCCTGAGACATAAAGATGGCGATAAGTTCTGTACAGAAGAAATGGCAAATAGTGCAAACCTTCAGGGCTCGTAATAACTGGTGCCAAAGAATAGGATAGAATTAAATGAACAGTGATATAAGATGCATCTACGCATAAATTCAGAAAGATAAACATTGGCTGAAGCTAGGCCTAGCAAGCGGACTGTCCTTGAGCAAAAAGGTTGGAGGTTGAGGGATAGGTTTTACTACTAATTTAGACAACCTTTAAAATAAAATTTGACAAAAATAAAACTCATGTATAAAATTAAAAATAAATTCAAAGTAAAAATTCATCAATTCAAAGTTTGAAAACAAAGTGTTTGTCTTCCATGGGCAATTAGAAATGATTTACAGGGAAAAGGGGCACACATGCAAGTCAGCACAGGTTTTGAGTCAAGAGGATCTTACCTGTGCAAAAGTCAAAACTTCTGCTTAAGTACTTTGCTTGTGTTAGGCAAATGTATCCCTTCTGTTTCTCAGCAGGATCTCCACAAGCACAGGCAGAGAGACTGGTTTTGCTTTGTAGAGATGGCACGATATAAAACCATTTTAATAGCCAGGAGAAATGACTACTAGTGGACCTGAATGGAGCTTTTGGAGTTTTGCATGACAGAGGCCTCTGAAGAATGCACATTTGGTTATTCCAAAACAACAGTCAGAAAAGTCACTATGTGAAATATTTATTCCTGTTTTAAACTCAATTTCTTTCCTGGAGAAAGCTATACGGTCTTTTACATACATGAGATTCAGGCAGGTGTTTAAGCTTGACTCTAGTTTATCGGCAGGTGATTTTGAGGAACAGTACACTTAATAAAGAAAGAAAACTTTAAAGCATTCCCACCTGGAAATACCTACTTATCTTAATAAGATAGCTTTACATAAAAGTCTGAAGCCTTCTGAGATTAATGAGGCCTGTTTACTTTCCATTTCATTTTTGAGCCCCCTCGTACTACGAGTCGTATCAAAAGGCTGAGAACTTCAGTATGGGAAACTGAAAAAGAAATCGATAAAAAAGTAACAAGTCAGTTATTGAGTCAGATTTGAAGTCTGTCTATCTCCCTGTCTTTGCCAGAAGTTCATCGGAAAGACTGGGAGACAACTGTTCTTTTTCATTTAAAAAAAAAAATGGAGAAGGAAAGAAAAGTTCTCTGTATCTCTGTGGCTCCAGGGACAATTACACACACATATACACAAAAGTATAAAATATGTGTGATGTTACATATTGATTTGCAGTGGTGCAGTGTTGTGGTATAGATGGAGACATAAACCTGTCAATTCAGGTTTTATTGCTAGGAGTGCCAGATGCATTGTCCAGGAGCTCAAACATACCAGCCCGTGCCTACCAGCCCAAGAGGCCACGTCAGGGCTTTCCTCTGCTGCTTTCACAGTTTTCCCACTTGATAGACTCATGTTCCCACACTGTAAGTGCCATGGCCTCCCTCTGTGAGTTTTTTGCTTTTGATAAAGATGGTATTGTGTATAACAACGTTCATGTTTCTTAAGAGTTCCCATATCGACTGTAAGAAACTCCTTAGGTGCTGACCTAAAACAGATGCCATGAGCGCTCTTTTTTTCTACCCTTTAAATGTTTTAATGATTTGTGTATTTTAATTTTACCAGTCACTTAGCCTTCTCCTTATATCCTGCTTCTCTCTCAGCTGCCTGCAGGGGAGACATGGAGAGATAACCTCTCCCTTTCTCTCTTTCCAAAGGCAAATTAAAAGAAAAGCATAGGAAAATTTATGTGCCATGGTGTGACTGTGGGCACTGCTCTGCTTTGTCAGGACCTGTCATCTCTGTTTCAAACATTGTACAAGAGCATTGTGCTTGGGCTGCCTGCCTCCTGTTTGGGGAGGTGCAGTGATCTCTGGTTCCTTGGGTGTCACCACTGAAATGGCCATGAACAAGGCTGACAGCATGACCTGGGACCCAGAAAGGTGTCTGAATGTATCAAGATCTCAGGATGAAAATAAAGTGAAGATAGATTCATCTTCACTATCTTTCAAAAGACAGTTACAGAAAAGAGATCAAATTAGATGGCAAGAAGACTGGAAAGCTGGAAGGCCTGTAGCCTAGATTCCTGACACCATTAAATATTACCCTATGTTTGCAGTTTTTATCACCTCTCCGCAATGTTTCCTTTCATTTATGGAAAATACAATGAAATAAAAAACACATGGTGGGATTTTAAAAAGCATTCCTGGTTTTTTGAGACTCTCAGATAAAACTTACATTGACAACTGGCTGATAAAGTTTGATGTGCCATAGCTCAGTCTTTTTGAGTCACAGAAACTCCACAGGAGTTATTCTCCCATCAGAAAAGGGTATTACACCTATTACAGAGAAGGAGAACAAAACAAAGCCCATAAACACACTCAAATCTGCCAGGCCATGAGAATTTCGCTTCCCCTCAATGACACTTTGCTGTGACTGTGGGCAGCAGATTGTGTTTGGATTGTCAGGGAAACAGTCGGGCCATTATTGTTGTTGTTTAATTTTTGGTGGTTGAGGGTTTTTTTTTCCCCGTCCTAGCCAAAGTATTAAGAAAAAAAAAAAAAAGAGGGGAAAAAAAAAAAAAGAAGTTGATTTCTTCAACAAGCAGCTGCAATGACAGATGGCTGATGAATGCACTACCAGCAGTTCCAATGGAACTCGACTCCGTGGGAGTCGGGGCACCGCGCACCTTCCAAAGGGCGCCACGGTAGTCGCTTGGGAAGGGGAGTGAGAGTCGGAATTTCTAACCATGGTGAAAATGTACTGAAGGAAGAGAACATGATGACAAGGGGTGAGAAAGGGAAGGGAGTGATTGAGATCCATCCAGCTGAGTCTTTATCCCCAAGGATGAATTAAGATGAAATAGGGGCCCGGAGCCGTAAAAACTTCAGGAGTACTTTAAAAATAATGCCTCCTCTGCTAAAACATATAATCTTAGCCACCCACTTGCCATTAGGCTTTGTTGATCTTTCTTCCCTAGCCCCCAGATGGACTCCTCCTCTCTCTGTTCTTTCTATACCCTTTTTTCTTCTCTTTGTCGTTCCTCCTTTTCCCATAGCTATCTCTTCCTAGCCTCATGACTGTGTGTGACTGTGAAGGAAGTAGCTAGGCTGTTGCTCTTCTCAAAGCTGCTTCCTGATGCCTGTCAGATGTCCCCCATGAGTCTTCCTTAGCACCCCAGGGTCTGGCAATCCCTGATCAGCCCTGCCAGGTGATCTGCTGCATAGTGTCCTCCCTCGTAGTGCTCAGACTTGAAAAAATGATTTGCCTTGGGCAGTTATCATCCTTTGTCCAAAGGTGGCCCATTGAAATGAGTAGGCAGCAAAATTTATGACCTTCTATTGGGAGCCCCATGCCAGGTGTGGGAATTTCTCCTCTTATTGCCTGTGAGTTTTAGCTCGCTGTGGAGACAGAAACACAACAGGGAAGGAACATAAGCCCCACTCTCTGAAAGGAGTCCACAGGCAAATGTAAGTAGACAGTCTCCTGCATCAAGCAGAATGTCATAACCTGCAAGACCCCCAGCCTGTCATGGTCCTCAAGACAGTACGGTTCCCCCTTTCTTCACCACCCTGTGTGAAGAATGAGGTAAAAAGAAAAAAACTGGTGGCAGCTGGAAAAGCAGTAGGGGTTTGCAACAGGGCAGTGAGTAAATGAGGAACAAAACTCCTTGAGCAGTAAATGTACTGTGTAAACATAAACAATAGCAACAAGCAAGACGCATATTCCAAATACATCTCCAGTGAGAATCAATTATGTTATATCCAATGAATCAGAGGAGGGGGCTGGTGAGAGAGAACAGGGACCTATTATTATTTTCAAGTCAAGTCAACCAGCCAAGTCTGCAAACAAAAGCATTTTCTGTCTTTTTCTCTCTGTCTTGTTGATGGCCTCCCCTTGTCTCTCTTCCTTGGCATATTTCCTGCAGTTCCCCCACCCAGCAGTAGTTATATACATCTGAATAACACTGCAGTTCAAACACCAAAAGAATTGTTTTCCTATGGTTTCTAAATATCTTTTCTATTTCCTTGTATTCATAATCCTGGCATAAGCAGTGCTTATCAAGGGGCATTCTACATTAGAAAAATTCAAGCGTGAGACTGTCTATGTGTGTGTGTGTGTGTGTGTGTGTGTGTGTGCTCACGCGTACATGAATACATGTGACCAAGTAGGCAAGAAAATACTGCTGCAGATCATTAATGAAATAATGATAGGTACTTTTTTTATACCTGTGGTTGTAAAAAGAAAGGATAGGTT
The DNA here is from genome assembly GCF_018139145.2 of Gymnogyps californianus. Taxonomy (NCBI): domain Eukaryota; kingdom Metazoa; phylum Chordata; class Aves; order Accipitriformes; family Cathartidae; genus Gymnogyps; species Gymnogyps californianus. The sequence goes on from NC_059475.1 coordinate 56,415,708, forward strand.
TTATTCTTGTATCTGCACGTTATTAACTAGTGCTAACATACACACAGAGGTTTTTTTCTGTAGCCCCAAAATCACAAAGTGGGAAATGAAAAGGGGAGGAGGAGAAAGAGAGAATTGCTGGAAATGATTGTCTCTTAGGGTGTTCTCTAATAATGAGAAAGGAGCCCCACTTTGAACTCTTGATTCTTTGCCAGAGAACAAAAACCTTAAAGCATTTTGCTACCTTTAATTGTATTACTCTTCTAGTAATCAATAAAGATAAAAAAGGATCATTCTATGTACAATATGAAATCACACAGGGTCCGACTATGTGGAGATAGACTCCACTTATCTGTCTCTAGGGGTAGCTTCTCTTGTAGTAGAAAACTCAATTTTTATTTGGATTTTAAAAATGTTTCAAATTATCCAGTCAATGCTACATGCATATTAAAAGATTTATTACCAAATTTTCTCATCTTGATATACTGGATCTATGCACCCAATTCCCACTAATGTTAATGGAACTGCATCTGTAAATCCCTGCACATCAAAGCAAGACAGTGCCCATAAGTATTGCAAATACATAGGTAGCTGGATAAATAGCACAAAGATTAACCACCTCTGGCATTACTGTTTTTTTCTTCTTTGTGTAAACGTTGGTCTCATCTTTCTAAGGACTCAAGATGCGACATAAGAAACTAAAGGCATCCGGGCCAAGATTCCCCACGCTTCAGCGTGGGCATTGAAGGGAGACACATGATTGCCGAGCAGTGGCACCCACTCTAATTGAAGGGGAGAGGGAGAGGGGTGCCTCCACAGGGTGACTCAGATTTTAGGTGGGCTGAATCATCCCCGGAGGTGCCTGTTCCTCTCCACTGACTATTAACCGGGGACGCATACAGAGCCGTTAATTTAAGTACCTGAAGGGAGTTAGGTTACATCAGGCCTTAAAGTATTAAACCCCCATTTCTATCCTCTGGTATGGGGTGATTCAAAGGCTCCTGCTCAGGGAGTAGGTTGCTCACCCCCTGCTGGGGTGCCTATTAGCCCTTCATGTTAAAGGCGGGAAGAGAGATGGAGAAAGGGCAACCATCCCATCTCTCTCATTCACACCAATATTAAAAGGACATGTTCGTACATCAAAGCCAAGATTTCAAACATGGGTTCCTAGAGTTTGAAACATAAATCCTAGGTGGAATTCATAAAAAGCAGCCTGGATTTCACTGCTCCAGAACTGGAGTTTGGGTTAATTATCTAACCTTAGGCATCCATGTTTTGTAATGTTTGGATCACATTTTAAAATTAAGAGAAAACCAGTGTATTATTATTATTAATATTATTAATAGCTCTATTAATTAAAATCACTACATATATGCCAATGTAAACTGTAATTAAAGTAAATTAAATATACTGGCAACAAAGTTATATAAACAGCACATACCATGTTAGAATTCAAAGCAAACAAACGCATGTTTTAAAGTGAAAAAAGGATGAGGTAGAAAAAGTAATTACCATGGGGCCAATAACTATATTAATTGTTAGAAGAGAATACAGCTGCAATAAAATCACAGGGAGTGAGTACTACACTGAAAGATGGGTGGGGCAATTAGAGCACAGACAGGTTAATAAATGTAATTAATAACACCTCTTCTGAAACTTCCATTTCTTATGCCTAGATTTGCAAGTGTCTTACAAAGGAAGCATCGTTAGCCCCATTAGGTAGAGGAAGGAGGAAGAGGCACAGAGTAATGAAGTACAGTGGCCAGAGTCACCCAAGGGTACGGCTACACAAACAAGTTACTGCAAGTTAAATTAGAGTATAGATTATCAGAATCAGCTGCCTGCTCTAACTTCCTATTTGCCTGCTCTTAACCTGCAGTAAACGAACCCCAGCTTGCCTCAGGTCTAATGAGAGGGCTAAGCCTTCTCTCTGGCTGCAGGAGGAAAAAAGTGAGTGCCTGGTACCATAAAGCCACAGTGGCTAACTTGCTCTAATGCCACCTCCGTCAAAAACCTGGCTAGTCTGTATTTGTGAGATGGCAGCGATCATTTTGTGAGGCTCTGCTAACATTGGGATGAGTGTGGTATATAAATGGAAAGGGTTGACGGGAAAGGAATGATACGGGGGGGTGAGATACGTCGTGTAGTTCAGCGCAGAAAAGTCAAAATCTGGTGCAGATCTGTGATGTGACAGTAGGGTTCCAGGAAAAGCAGGTGGTGTGGGAACGCAGCTCCCCATTAGGACAGGGCTCAGAGAGAAGGGGATCAGTCATAGCCAGAGCCTGCATTATTTAAGGCTTTAAAATCCAAAAGGGCCAACTTAAAATCAATCTGCCACTTCGGAGGCAGGCAGTGTGAAGAATGCAGCGTGGTGTAATGCTTTCCTGCTGGCTCACAGGGCTGAGCACACGTGCTGCCACGCTCGGAGCGAGCAGCGCTGAGCAGCCTGGCTTTAAGCTCTGCTAAGAGGGTATTACAATAATTGAGCTTTCTGGTAACAAGGTCTGCGTTGCTATATTTGTGATAGGCATGGGATAAACTAAGTGCGCAGCCGGTGCGTGCAGCATAACTGGAGCGGCGGGGGGGGGAAGAGCCTCTTTGACACCAGAATTGGAAACCTGGCTCCAACTGAAGCAATGGCAAAACTCCATTAACTTCAGTTTGAGCCTGTGCTTGCCAGGTACTTTTCTAGGAGCACTGTGGCCTAACACAGTACCAACACACACCCAGCTCACGACCTCTGAAACACAACTCTTCAAAGTTCAGAGGAATATAGTAGAAATAATTCCAACTAGTACCGTCACCTAAAACCCACTTTTACCAGCTCAGAGGAGAAAAGTCTCCAGCTGCATGACGACACCCCTCTCCTCTATGGCTGAAATAGAAATTAGGATGTTGATGGCATGGGATTATGTATAAATTTCACTAAGATAGTCAATCTTTATTTTATTTTTCATCTGTTTTGATCTGTCCCAAACTTACTGCATTTCTCACGTTGTAAAATCTCAGAGAAGATCTGGCATAGACTGCATTTTCCCGTGGCTCATTTTCATTCTGAAAATCCTCTTCATCTAAAATCCCAAATCCTTTGTCCAATCACAGCTAATAACATGAAGTCTGAGTCAGAAAAATCTTTACTTTTCAGTGCTTTCCCGTGAGTCTCACATTCCTTCAGGTTCCTAATCAGGCAAATGCCTAAACATTCACTTGGCTGTGGAAACTGCAGGGACACTGGCTCTTCCTGGCTCATTTGCTCTCTCTGACCCACCTCACTGTCTTTCAGCTGTTTTGTCATTGAGGCTTGATGCAGTAAGCGCATTTAGAGAAATCCAAAGGGCTGTGGATGTACAGAGGAAAGCTGTTCTGGGGTTATTCTGGGGGAGTGCTGTCCTGAGGGAGCTGGGTAAGCAGTTCCTCCACACTGCCAGCACAATGGCCTCCTGCGCTTTCTCCTTACGGCGGGGTCTCCGGGAAGTCAACGGGAGGGCCAGGCACTTCCAAAGCCAGGCCAGTATGTTGGAGACCTGCTATGCCTTTGCCAGTGCCCGCTGTGCTCCCGGGAAGCCCTGGCAGCCCTGCTCTTACATCAGGGTTCTCAGCTAACAGATTAACATTAAGTCACAGAAATCAGGGACCCAGATATCTCTTGTGGCTTAAACTAGGCACTTACAGGCTTTAGTCTTGCTAAGCTTAGGTGGTAGTGAGCTAGGGATTTGAAGATCAAAAGTTGAGACTTAGACAGGATTTAGGTATGCAAGTCTTCTCTGAATTGAGCCCTTTGTCTAACCTCCTTGGCTAACATCATTTACTGCTCAAGAATAGGCATCTTGAAATTCTGTGGTCTGCCATGTCAGCCACAAATTAGAAATGGAAAATACAGTAAAAGAAATTATTCATAAATAGGTATATTATATATAGAAACTTGTGTATATATGTGTGTTCGTACACCTTGAGAAAAATGAATTATTTTTGCACAAGTAGAAAAGCATTTTTTAAAAACGAATGTATGATACTCTATGTGAGGTCTACAGTCATAACAGGAAATCATGCAATTTCTGCAGAAAGATTTTATTTAAAAAAGCAGAGTGCATCTCATTGACCTACATTCAGCTTCCCCAGCATACACTGTTACCTGCAGAACTTTTCTGCAGAGATACATTGTAGATACAGATCAAAGGGAAATGCTGGTGTCAGAATTGTCTAAATGTCCCTTTTTGGGCCTGAAGATCTAGATCATTGTCATGCATTTGCACTGACTTTGTAACTTTAATCAACCTGTAAACTGTTCCTTGGACTGCTGTCTTTAAAAGCCAGGTAGGCTGTTTGTGGGGATAATGAATGTCTGTATCTATAGAGCAGACGAAGCTCACTGTTGCCTCAGAACGAAAATACCTATTTTTTAAAGAGCTATCTAGGATACATTGCAGTATATAACAGTAGCAAAATAAAGTTAGCATCTGTGTTAAAAGAACTACAATCCACAACCAGCTAGATTCATCCTGTTCAACCTATACCCTAATTCTTTTGCAGAACATCTGATCCCCTGTTTAAAAAAGGCCATGGGGGTGTTAAACATCGCCTGTCAGGGGTGCTGGATTTTATTGTGTGCACATCTGTCTACTCTGACTTAGACTGAGACCTGCCAACTCATTTCTCACAAGACCACTGTAACAGGCCTGGATTCACAAACATTTGTGTGGGTGTATGGATAGCGGTAGTGTGAGAGAAGGGGGCTGCAAGGTGTAACACTGACCGCTGCAGTGCTGAGCTTTTAGGCACCATACTGCCTGGTGAGGGTCACACAGAAACATGCTCCAGCTCTCTTATGCAGTGCCTAACTGGATATTAGAGAAATGAAGTTGACAAAGGAAGCATGCGAAGAGGGGAAGGGTCTAAGTTACGCTTTAGAAAATATGAAGCATGTAACATACAAGGTATCTACAGACCCACTTGGTGTCTGTCTCCCTGTTGTGCAATCACATAGTTGTAGACTGTAGCTTTTTCAAGTGCAAACAGAATTTATAAACAGATAATCTCTGTAAGATTGCCTTTTACTGCTAGACAACTTCATTAATTTGGAGGGTGGTAGTGTTTCCAAGTATGACATCCTAAAAATACTAAAAAACCAAGACAGCCACATAAAATTTCTATTAATAAAAAATTTCCACTGAGATAGAATATATTGTCCCTGTTTTCAAGGATTTTTTTTTTTTTAAATTCTCAAAAAATTAGCGTAGTAGGTGAAAAGAGAAGTTACAAAATATCTTCCTCCTCCAAAAGTAGATACTTCAACCTTTATAGAAAATTGTTTAAAACATGAAATATTTAGGGGAAGTATATGTCACATAAAAGCATAATTGAGAAATGACTTTGTATCACAAAACATTACCATTTCCAAAGAGCTGTAATTGTTGCCAAGTCTTCAAACCTGTAAGGCCCTGGAATGCAAATCTGAACTGATCTGAAAGCATCCTGGAATTTACTCTTAGAACAAATTCTGCTGCTTCAGTGTTGCATTCCTGTCCTGCCATTCTCATAGGCTTAGCCAATCTCCAAGGTCTTTCATTAACCCTTAACCCTTCCCCAGAATCATAATCTCTTTATTTTTTTAAGGAGTAGGAATTATTTTGTGCTACTTGTGTATTAAAAACTTTAAGTAAAATAAGTGTCATTGATAGTTCTCTTTCTACATTGGGTACTAAGGATTCCTCCTCCTTGTCCTTAAATATCTGCTCAAGACATCTTGGATTTCTCCTGACTTCCTGATGTCACAAGACAGATTTTAATCTCATGAATTCAGCTTTCATTGAACCTAATCATCAGCCTCTTTCTTGAACTTACACTGACAAGTAGGAAACTTCTGCCAGAGCACATGATACCCTTCACGGGATTCTCCTTGGGTCACGTTGGCTACAGATGGTAAGTGCTTTACACTTTTATGACCTTTACACAGTCAATTGTTGCTAGTTACCCAATATGAAGACTAGGATCTGTGCTACTTCACCCAAAGGTAAACCAATTCATAAGTCAGTCATCCACGTTGCTAATGCAGCGTGTAAGAATGATACAGACACATCCAGGTGAACCAAGGAATGTGAATTTGCTTTGGTGTGCAGAAAGGAAATGCTCCATCATCAGGTAAGTCCATGTACTTCATTTGTACTGAATCAGGCTAAAATCAGGCACTGAAGATTTATTTTATGTTAAAAAGGGAGTGGGTAGGACACAGTTCCAGAAAATAGGGGAGTGGGAGGAGAATATAAGTACTAGCAGCTTTATTTGGGAAGTAGCTAAGATAGCAAAATTGGGTAAGAGAACTAGGAAAGGATTTTTCAAAAAGACAGTCAAGACAGGAAGGGAAGATTGCATCTTGAAAAAGACCTAAAGGCTCCTAAAGAGAATACATTCATTAGCTTGTCTGACCATCCTTAAGCATTCAAAACCACGGCAATGAGAAATCGGGCTGTAGGAAATTAGAGATTGCTCTAAAAATGGTTCAAACCACATTAATATCAGGCAAAATGCTCCAAACAGAGTCTTGTTGAAAAGGAGGGGATTTTTGGCTGTAGAGTTCAGTCCTCCCCTATATATCTAATATATTGATGTCTGTTGTCCATAGATTGTGCTGCAGTAACTTCTAGTTTTTTAAGGGGATCGGGGTATTCTGAGAGGAACGGGGCAGTATCTCTTCACACTCATTGCTTCTGCACTGGCTTGTGAGTCAAAAATCCATTGTGGTTTTGGGCCAGATTCCCTCTGCTAAGTATTGACAGGGTCATGGGTAATGCTCTTGTCAGTAAAGTATGACTGAATGTTAGTAAAGATGGGAATATTCTGACCTATTCAGTTGGTAGTTTGGGATAAACTGTGGTAAATCCATTCAAACTACAAATTCCATTACTTGTAATTAAGATTTTTGAATAGGGTCATAATGTATACTAATTATTTATGGATAATACCTTAAAATTTTAAATTCTTATGGATTGGAGGAGAGAACAGCTGCAGGTCTCTCTGTCCCAGAACAATGTGTATTTTATCATTCAGGAAATGCTAGAAGGTCCAATGTCCTTATGCTATAAATTAACAAAGTGTTGCCTTTGGGGAAGCAGCATGTCTGTTTTTTTAAGGTTGTCAACTAATCCAAATCACCTCAATTCTCTGAAATATCCTGAAAAAGAAAAAAGATATCTTTCAGAAACTGTTTAATACTTGCCCTCTGAAAAATCCTGTCCATAAACAACCTTCAGTTTGGGCACCTAGAACTGAGGCACTGAGTATCATCAGCCGCTCTAAAAAACTTGCTCTTGGGCATCAACTAATTAAAGGTTTTCCTTTCCAAAACTGGTTCAAGTCAATGGAATATACACAGTGATTTCAAAGGACCTTGGACCACATGGAGGAGGAGAATTTTGCTGCTAGGAGTCAAATTCCCTTGTTTTGGTGTATTCTGCGAGTGATAAAGTTTGAGAATTAGAGCACTGTCAATATGTGCTATAAAACCACATGTCCTTTAAGAGGGTAATGCTCCACTAGACCTTTTGCCACAAATTACTCTATATAATTGGACCTAAGATCACAAAGAGTGCACATTTACAAGATAAATTGAAAATTAATGAACAAATAATATAGTAATTACCAAATCCTTATTATTTGAAGAATATACACACTATGGGGTCTATTTCTTCCTCGATGAGCAAGTGTAACCCCCATTAATTTTAATGGGAGTTAAGCATGCACATCAAGGGAAGAATTAACTCATGATTTTAAAACTGACTACTAAGATTAAGACCTGCACTTTTGGCTTTGAGTTGAAAATGTGGCATATCTTTTGATGTTTATCTCTTTTTAATTGTGTATTCGTAGCTGAAGCAATTTGCAAATCATTGTTATCCCTATCAGTACAAGGCAAAGATAAATTGCATTATATAACCCACTTCTTGGACTCCTTGATGTTCTTTTCTGATTAAATTGAACTGTATCAGCAGTATCATAATTAATAATCTATGCTGATCAAGTTGGCAGTGCTATGACCATTTGGTATCTGATGGCAATGAAAAATTTTTCAAGCAAGGTGTGTCATTTGTTTATTTTTTTCACTAATGTGAGAAATATACAATTAATAATACTGAGTCATGGATATTGTCAGATAATGTGAAACCTGCAATTTAGGTCTGGACAAGGAAAAAACCATCCAGTTTAATAAGACTTCTGAGGCAATTCATGAACTATGATGTTAAACCTATGTAAAAAGTATTTTACTCCTCGGAAAGAGATTATAAGACTCTCAGATGGAAGTTTTCGGTCCCAAACGAATTAGATACTGGTGCCAGTTGTTGTTTCTACATCTCAGCTCAGAGCAAGGATATTTCCCTGTGCCCTTCTGCAGTTGTTCATTAATGAATATTAGTGAAATGGCTTCTGTAGTTGTCCATAGCCTTTTTGTTATTGATCCAAGTGTTGCTTCCCCTCTTAGAGCAGAAATTGAAAGTCTTTTTAAAGTGTAAACCAACATGGATTACATGTATACAGAGAAAGAATTTCTAATTTATTTTAAAAAACAGTAAAACCAAGTTTTGCTTTTTAAAATGAAATATCCAGTTTATGTTTTACACTGAAACATATCATTATGTTAGTGGTAAAGAACTCAGAAACATGACTAAGAAGAAGGTGACCAGTGTAATCTTAATGTCAGAGCTGAATGAACTACAAAAACTAAATAACAAAAGAAGTGGGGGAAATCAAGTTAAAATTTTAAAATTCTTTGCCTTTTATGTAGGCTGTTTTTCCTGTCACAATTAGAAAACTCACCCTAGTAGCAGATTGCAGTATATATGTTTCATAATCGATCTGTTGCTCCTTACACCATTGCAAAGTAGAATCATTTTCCATTTGTTTGGCTGTCTGAAAGTACAACTGAAGGAATGCACTTGCAAAAGCATTTATCCAGAGGTATAGCCATTGAATAGCCCTTTTAAATATCCCTTTATTTTGTTCATCTATTCATTTAATTCTAAATGCTTCAAACTGTTGCAGCTTCTAGCCACCATTTGCACTGCCTCAATCATTCATGACCACAGTTTTGTACCATTTTGAGCTGGAGAGCCAGGTTAGGGGCAGGAAGCCCTGGGTCTCAGCAGTGGAAATCAGCCAAAATAATTTAAATCCTATCAGCTTTATACTCTCAACAGTAACTAGTTATAGAAGGTTCCTCCACATTTCTGCACACACTATAAGATACCACCAAAGGACACAATTTGCTAAACCTTCAAACATCTGAAATGGGGTGCTCAGTATCATTAGTCAGTTATTACAATGCTAAGTGACTGCTTTGTTGTCCTCTGGTTATAGAGATTGTATTTGAGATAAGTTAGCTTCACTGTTTTGCTACGTCTGTTGATCAGAGGATGAGAACTTAGAAAATGATCAAAATGAGAGTGTTCTGAGTGACATCTGTAGCAACTTTTGAATAGTGAGTAACGTGAACAGGGTTAAGCAAGAAGTCTCTTGAGTATTTTCATGAGAGAAAAAATAATTATGGACTATCAAAATGAGGGTTAGATGCAACAATTGAAAAAACAAATCATAAAAGGATAGCCAGAGCAACAAATGTATATTAGTAATTTTGAAACAGGAGGTTCAAGATGTATGGTAGTTACAGTAGTGACTTGTGCTTGTATATTCAGTTAAGACAGAGTTGCAGAAGGGAAACATATTGAATCTTCAAGTTAGAAGGTACATGTTTTAGGATAGCACTCTTTTGTCCTTTGCCCTTAGATGACATGTGGCTAAAAAGAGTCTTATTGGATGTCAAAAAAATGTTTTATAAAGATCTCCCCTTACTAGGCTCTGATGCTTAGAAAACAAGTAATCCAAAACCAGTCTCTGTTTCTGGGATGATTGTTCATTTTTTTTTGTTTTCCTTTTTGTGTGAGGTTAATAGGCAGACTTTTAATCTTGTTCAGATATGGTAGGTTTTTCATTTGCCCATGAAAAATAGGATCCTGAACAATGCAGCCTTTCAGAAAATACTGGGACCTTCTTGTCTTTGTTGCATCTGCATGTGCAGTACCTTTGCTGCATCCTCAGAGCAGTTACTATTGCAGCATGTAGTAAAGCTGAAGGAGGAATCTGTTTGCTGCTGTCTACAGAGACATTCAACGATGTTTCATTCAAAAATTTCTCAGCTAAATGAAATATGGCCAATGTTATTGTGAGGCTGCTCTCTATCAATCATCTTTTAAAGGTTATGACAATATGGGGAGGTCCCTGATGACTGGAAAATGGCAAATGTCATGCCTATCTTCAAAAAAAGGTAAGAGGAAGAATCTGAGGAACTACAGGCTGATCAGCTTGCCTTCAATCCTAGGTAAGACTATGAAGCAAGTCCTCATGGAAGACATTTTTAGGTACATGGAAAACAAGAAAGTGTTTGGAACAGCCAGCATGGATTTACCACAGGCAAACTGTGTCCAGGGAACCTGACTATGCTGAAGTGACCAGTGGCTCTCCGGGTGACGGGAAAGTAGTGTATATTGTTCACCTTGGCTTTGGAAAAGTTTTAAACACTGTCTCCCATAGTATCCTTGTATCCAAATTAGGGTTATCTGAACAGGGTAGGTGGGAGAAAAGCTGGATGGGTGATCAGCCTTAAAAGACAGTGATCAACAGTTTGAATTCCAATTGGTAGCTGGTTCCTCAGCAGTCAGTTCTGGGGACAATGAACAACGTGGATGGTGGGATGAAGCTCACGCTCATCAAGGTCATGATGACACAAAATTGAGGGGCTGTTTGATACAATGAATGATCTGGCTGCCATTCAGAGGGATTTTAAACTAGATAGAGCTGGCAGGAATATAATGAAATTTAATAAATATGTAGGTAAAGTCCTACACCTAGTTGAGAACAACTCCAGGCTGAGGTGCAGATTGACTGAGTAGGAAGCAGGTCTTCCAAAATGGACTCGTGTGTCTTGGTGAATGACAAGCTGAACAAGAGTCAGCTGTATGCCCTCACAGCAGAGAAGACTAGCCACAGCCTGTGTGAGCAAGATATAGCCAGCAGGTCTGTGGAAGTAATTATTCCCCTCTACTCAGTACTTGTGAGGCCACATCTGGGACAGAGTCCATCTTTTGGGGATCCAGTACAAGAGACAGACTGACAAGGTGAAGAGAGACTTGTGGAGCGTCACACAGCTGATTAAGGGGATGGAGCTGAAAATTAATGGAGAGAGGCTGATTGAGCTTGTTTGTTTAACCTGGAGAAAAGGCTAAAGAGGGAATCCAACTAGAGCACACCTGCAGCTCAGGTGCAGCTGAAGGGAGGTTACAGAGAAGACAAATTCAGTCTTTTCGCAGAAGGTTACAGCAAAAAGATGAGAGACAAATGGATGAGAGGTCACAACTTACAGCGAGGGAAAATTCAACTGAATATAAAGAAAAAAATTTTCGCTAGGAAAGTGGTTAGGCACTGGAACAGTTTTCCATCCTTGGGCATTTTCACACTTGCCTGGAAAAGGTCCTGAATAACCTGGTGTAACTTGGAAGTTAGCGGCGCTTGAACAACTTTCAAACATCACTTCCAATCTAAATTTTCTATGATTCTATAATTTCACAATAAAGTAATTTTCTTAATTATTTTATTTTATTTTATTAAAAAGAGGAAAAAAGTGTTAACATATATAACTCAAGAATTACAGTTTCTAGAACCAAGATTCATTTGGGTTTGTTATTTTTCTTAAGGGGTTTTGGTTGAGGGTGGAAGGAAAAGAAAAAAGAAAAGAAAAAAATATACTAATGACAGGTACTTACAGCTATCCATACAGTTATCCACTTATTAAATAAATTAATATTTCCACAAAAATTTTCAAGAAGAAGCACAAATTTTTAAAAAATATTCACAAAAAAGCCTGTGAATTAGTGTCCCGCTTTGTGCACCAGTGAAGCCAGGCATATTAAGTGCACTGGTGAAGCCATTACCCATGAAACCTATGATCTTTAGAACACAAAAATTTATAAATAAAAGCAAGACAGTATAACTTAGAAAGACCTGCACAAAAATACTGGTTTTTTTTAAATTGACTTCTGCGTAATTGCTTATGTGAAACGCATTATCATTAATATTACTTTTCAGTGGAGATGAGAGCACCATTAAAGATTTTTTTCACCTGAATGTGGTTGATATTTAGTAAGAACAGTTGTAAAATCCTAGTGATTGTGAAAGGAAAATAATGTGCTGTGTCGGAAAGCAGAAGTGATTCTTTGCTCCATTTTTTATTGGCTTATGATTCAAACGACCATTTGCTGAGAAGAGTATCCAGTGCCTGGTATTTTTATTTGGAGATCTGGATTAATTAATACCCAAATAGAACGTTTGCTTCCAAAAAATCTTGGTGTCCTTTTGTACTATTTATAGTTCTGACTGCATCTGAGTTTGAAAGGATGGATTGCATGTGTTATGGTGAAAAGAGCCCCAAAAGCCTCTTGAATCTCCAAACTAGGTCCCTGCTGGGCTTCAGATAATGACCTGAGTTTCTGAACAAAAACCATCAAGGTTTCAGAACACCAAACCTCAAAATTTGCCTTGATTTAGTGCCACTGTAATCATTTGGCTCTTTGCCATTGTTTTCATTAGGATCACTATCATGACCCAAAAGGTTTCTACCATTAGCAGGAGAAAAAGATATTTTAAAAAAGATACCAACTTTTTTCAGCTGTGGTGTGATTTTTTTTTACAGCACCAGCTTTCTCTCTTTTTCCAAGCAGTTTGCATTTGGGGGTCTGACACAGCAAGTCTGCCATAGCAAGACTACACCACACAAATAGCACAGAAAGCACCAGGAAAAAGGCTTTATAGAAACTTCCCCCATTTGTCTGAGCCATGCAGTTCTTTATTAATGACACTGTCAAAGTTTGTATTGTGCTCACATTGGAAGGGGAAGCTTCATCCTCACAAAACCAATAAAAGTTGATTACATACATATGAAATCTATGGATTAGGGGCAGGATTCTTGGATCTTTTACAAAGGAAGTGTCATGTTTCATCTTCTGTAGGGGGGTTTAAGGGAATGCGTGTGTGAAACCACAGAACTCCATATAGTCCCTTTCAGTAAAGATCATACAAACAGAACCAAGTTCTCCTTAAAGCACAACTGTAGGATTATAGTTAAGAGGGAAAAAAAAAAATCTTTTTTTCTTTTCATCTTCAGTGCCACCTGAAGGCTGTCAACAGAAATTAGCGACTTTGATCAAGGGACAAAACATGGTAGATATTCCTAGTTAATAATAATACACCAATAAATTATATTAGTCCAAGCAATTCGGAATGGCAGTTTGTGAGGAGGGATCGTGCCAGACCTGTGACTGCAGGGCCAAATATTCTAATGGGACCAGTTAAACATCAAAATCAAAAGTCAGATTTTCAAAAGCAAATATTATGCTGAACTTGGTAGAAAATCCAGGAAATATGATTCATAGTAGCATAGGTGTAAGAAACAGTATTATTTTCCTTTGGAACCTGTGGTTTATTTGAAATAAAAAGCTTTGTGAAAGAAGATGAATATACAAGCATGTGGAGTTACATGAAAATAAAAGGGTGGGAATCCCAACAAATAACAGTGTTCTCAGAGCAAAGCATTTCTGTTCTTTAATTTTAAAGTGGCATTTCAGAAAAGATTTTTGATTTTCTCTGTCACAATCCATCACATAATTACCATATAAAAATGTAAAAAAATAAGTGATTTGACCAAGCTGACATAATTCTTCCTCCTCAGAATTTTGATTCTCAGAAAATTTTGAAGTTTGCAGGATTTTGCAAATTGAAGGATAACCAGTTAAAAAATTTCAGAATCTTTCCCAAGAAAGAAATTCCATTCTTTTTATATTTGAACTTCTCTCCTTCAACCATTTTTGGTTGCCTAAAAAGACGCAGAACCTTATCAATTTATTCAAATATTCAGTTCCAGAATATGTGTTTCTTAAGTAGACATGCTTTGCAAATACATTGCTATTACTATAGTCTCCCAGATTATCTCTGTGACATAACATTCTACCATGTATTCCCATCACCTTCATCCATTTCCTTTTTAAAAATGAAGCTAACTCTGCAGCTAACTGATGAACCCCAGTGAAACAAGAGTGCAGCACCACAGAGTAGGTTTAAGACATAAAGTCAAACAAAATAGCCTTTCATAATGATAGGAGGGGTTTTGGCATAGGCAGTATGTAATCACCAAAGCCATAACGTGAATCAGATTCTAGAGGTTAAAGGAAAACACCTGACATTGTGAAATGTGTGATGAAATATTTTTCACATAATCATGTATTTCAGAAAGATAGTCAGCTTGATTGTTACATTACCTTAATTGAAGGTAAAAGATGAAATATATATAGCGGTCCGGTAAATTGCTATAGGGCCAGGTTACATTTATTTCATCTAATAGTGCCCTTCTTTCCTCCCATTAACCGGATGGGAAGGAGCAGCTATCAGACCATTGGATAGATGGCAAACTACATGCAGGAAGAGGAGAAAACCTCTTTTGTCCCTGAAGTTGTAGGCTGGTGATGCTCTCCATAGGTTACTGCAAATTTAGTGACAATTGTTCAGTTGTTCCAATCTATCTCAATAGCCGCAGCACTCCCCTCTAAGATGCTCTAAGATATTCAAGACATTTAGACTTTCTGACAGTGACTGTTAGTATGTTCTTTCTCTCTGGTTTTCTTGCATGAAATCTATGAAAATGTCTCAGGTATCAAGACTGTGGAAAGTCATGGACGATACCCATGCTTTTAATGCTGTAGAGGGACAGTTCTTGGGAAATTTTTACACTATGTAATTGTAACCTGCATATACTACCCACAACCTCCAAAGCTTACTATTAAACAAGTATTCTAGGTTACTGGGTACTATACAAATAAGTATAAATATGGTGTGGATCCAAGTTCTCAAATGCAGGACCACTAAGTCATATGTCTAGATGCTCAAATGGACCCGTGGCCATGTGAATACTGATGTTCAGCAGTTCCATACCAATCTGGAAGCTTGCTGTGAAGCAGTAAGTCTGTTCTGCTCCTGTGGGAAGGAAAATCATCACATATGAGACTTACAGATCCTTGTTTGAAAAATAAACCGTGAGAAACTTTAATCTGTGATTTCTAGAAATTTGGTAATACTAGGTTATATCTAGTCAGAGTTAGTTATTTATAGCAAATGGCCTTTCCTTGGAATACTCTTTTCACACTGGTTTTAAAGCATTTTTCCCCTTCTTGAAAAGGTACAGTTCTGAAGTTCAGGCCATCAAGATAAAAAGTTCAGACATCACTACAAAATATGTTTGATGATAAAATATTAAACGTTCAGTAATAAAGGCACAGAAATGATTACATAACTCGTAGGTTAAACATGACCCACTTAAACAAATAGCTGGGGCTAAAAAAGAGAGACTGTAAAATCAGTGTATTTATTCCCAGTGTTCTGAATGACATATGTTTAAATAGATCTCACAATCAACTCATATCTGCTTCAGCACAGTCATCTGATACCTATTTAAATGAATCTCGTCTAAGAGCTGCAAGATCACTCCTGGGTGACAATTCCATCGCACAGTGGGATGTATGCTAATACAGCTGAACTCAGGGACAAATTCTTGCTGATCCTGATTTCAATGGACATAGGAATTTGTTGTCTTTCTAAAACAAGAAAGATCAGACTTTAAAGAGGAAGCAATCTGTTGAGATCTTCACGCACCTTGATTTCAAATACAATCCTTGGTTTTCAGGATCCCTTTAAAATATGATAGGATACTAGAATAGGGGAGTATCTGGACAGTAACCCCAAGTCATTTTTTCAAGGGAGAAAGAATGAGGAAAAGAGATAAACAATGAGGGTACAGAGGGAATTGTGACTTAATTGGATATTTAAAATATAATTAAAATACATTAAAAGGTGATCAAATAGTTCCATATATGTAAATATAATGTGTCAAGCAAGCTGTATATATTGGCCTTATTTCAAGGGCACATTCCTGTTCATTACTGTGCATAAGCTTCTGTTTAAGTGCTTTTCTTAGAGGGAATAGTCTTAAGTTCTTACTTAAGTGCTC
The DNA here is from genome assembly GCF_018139145.2 of Gymnogyps californianus. Taxonomy (NCBI): domain Eukaryota; kingdom Metazoa; phylum Chordata; class Aves; order Accipitriformes; family Cathartidae; genus Gymnogyps; species Gymnogyps californianus. Next base: position 56,431,783 of record NC_059475.1, read on the forward strand.
TCTTGAAACAGGGCCAACATATAACTCCATGCCATTTTCACTCAGACACTCTGCCTTTGCTCACTACAGTCACTTATTCCATCTTAACTCTAGTGCAACAAACTCTTCCAGGTAGAAACCATGGCTCTACATTTATTGATAGAGTACAGTCTTGCCAGCTCTAAGTCCTGAATGGGGTTTTCTGGGTTTTCTGGTGTTTCTTCACTGAGCTGTTAATACTAGTAATACAAATAACAGTTAATAAATCAATCTGTTTCTTCCAGGAATTTTGCTAGGAGGCATTAACCCCTTCTCACCATCTCCCAGGCCACACCCCTGCACTCTTTACAATGAGCGCAGCATATTTTTTATTTCTTCAACTGGCATTTGCAATCTGTCCTGACATAATTTACACATTTACACATTTTACAGAGCAAAGCACAGTCATGCAATTTAATTCCAAAAAACATAAGCATAGGAGACTCGGCACACTCGATTAGCAAAGCATATGATCAAGTTTTGCCAGTATGATATCAAAGGCACACGTTTGATTTGAATTTGTGTCAAAATGTACCTGCTGCTCTTCATTTCAAAACAGACATGTGCTGATGTGTTAGCCCATATTCACACACAGGGGGCTTTTATATGCTGCAAACTGCACGTGTAGACCAGTGTCCTTTATAAATGCACTTTCTTTCCCTTCCTTTTCTCTTATTTCAAGGCAGCTGGTCTCCACATCCTTAGGGAGAGGGAAGGCCTGTCACTGCCTCAGAGACAGAGAAGGGGAAAGCAAGAAATCACTATTCAACCTAACGAAATAAAGTTCTGACCCAGATAAAGTCATCTGGGTTCTTCCACTGATCATTGCCCTATTGAGCCACCATTCCAGTTCTATTATTTCTTTTAAATAGGGATTTAATGCTCATGAATGGAAGGTGAATGCTTGAAAATGAAAGGTGATCACTGCAGTAAAGGACAAATCAATACAGAACCAAAGTGCTCTACTTATCCACAGGGCAAACTAAAGTGAAAGGAAATGTCTTCAAGACCCTCTCAAGCAGTTGTACTAATAGAAACGATGATTAAATTCCCATACTATTACACTTGGACTTAAAAAAAAATCAGTGATTAAACACTTACTAGAAAAGGAATTGGCAGCTACCTGGACTGTGGGCATTTTGTTGTTCACTTTCCTTTAGCTTGATTTAAAGGAAAGGAATTTGATTGAATTTTGTGAATTTTTAATTAATAAAGATTGATAGCTGCAAAGAGCAGTCTTAGAAGGACCAGAAAAAAATTATTCCCCTGCAAGTTATTTAAGGTTCAGTTCCTAAGAATGCAAGGAATTGAGCACTTTTCTTGGGTTCTGGGTCACATAAGTATAAATGAGTATATTTGGAATAATAGCTGGAAAGTTAGTTTGTTCAGCAGGTGTGAAATGGGCTTTTTTTACCTCTAAATGTGATTAATATTGGAGGCTGCAAATAACATGATAGGAAGAGAAGTGTTCATGTTCACAGGTAAAATATTTTTGAATTTCATGGAAACTGTAAAAATTGAAAATAGAATTTGGGAATTAGCACAGAAACTCTGTGCTAATCTGGGACTGACATTTGGGGGTGTTGGTGTCAAGAGGTTCTGGTTTTGGGTCATTCTCAGCAGTAGATGAAACAATGAAGGATTCACTTTCTTTGATCCTCCAGCAAACCCTGATTGGCTGGAAGCAGGGAGAGACAGTTAACTTCATGAAGTCAATAAATGTGACCATCTGGGAGAATGCAAATTTAGACAAATGTGATATATGTGGGATGACACTTTTTGCTTAGAACATGCCACACCATAAAAGCATTAAAAATACATTCATATGACCCAGAGCATTTGATTAAAGCCTTCAATATACAATAAATTCAGCCCCAAGCAAACTAAAGGGGACAACTTGTACAAATTCCAGACCCAGATTCATTCAGGTTTAGTTTTCTGCCTCCTCAGCCTCTTCTCTTCAGGCATGTCTGTCTGTGTTTCCTTTCAATTCACCTAACTGAGTGGAATCTGTGTAAAAAACACAATCCATTGTACCACAACTCCTCCATTATGTGGAAAATTGTTTTTCCTCTTTCAGCTCTTTACATTTCATCCTTTCGAGCCACCGGCTTGAGAAAAAGTTAAGTATCTTTGCACATGGGTAAATTCTCCTGGGAGGAGTCCCAGTATGTCTAAAATGAGTAAAGCTGACCTGATCAGGACCTGATCCCCATAGCTACTGGCAACAATACTTTGTGTTCAGCAGCATGTCCTTCCCCAGCTGCAGGAATATCGCTGGGGCTCAACTAGTTCCCAGGCAAGAAGAAATCCAAAGCTGCTCACAGTCCTTTTCCAAGTAGCACAATATGAAATGCTGCTCTCTAACCCCTCCCAGATAACTAGCTGCACAGTAGTATTTATCTGTCAATGCGTGTCCTGATCTTTAGATCATTCACAGTGTGTTTTGGCGTGATGATAGAAAATGCAATGTTTCCATAGGCTGGACTGTGTCTTGAATGTGCTCACTCAACCCAAAGACCTTACTAAAAGTCTGTTTTAAAGTAGTGGGTGAACTAACCTGATCTGAAACAGTAAATGTCCTTTTTGTGGTGGCCAGATACCTACATTGTCTTTTCCATGACAGGCAAATGGGTAAAACCAGGGATCGCCTTTTCCCTGCAATGTGCACAGCTGGACAGACATATGGTACGTCATGATTTGCTGCCGATATAAATACCTACTGCACCCAGGACAGGATAGAAGTTGGGAAAAAGTGTGTGTCAGAGCAGTGTATCTGTGACACAGCACCTCCTGGAGATACAGCTGATGTGGTACAGTTTATTTAGCACTTCTCTTTAGGTGGAAATGGAAAGCTCAGCCCAGCCCTTACCTACAGATTTGTCGTCTTGGTTTTTTTATAGCAGACAGAGTAGTTCTACTTAAAACAAACATAGAGGATTTTCCAGCTTCCATTTTTTGTGAAATGTTATTTTTGGCAAAATATCTGACTATTTGTATTGAACAAAATCATTGAAGGGATGAGCTTGTAGCCTTTATTTATATGAAATAGTTCTTCTAGCAGTAGTGGAACTAGCTACAGGAGTAAAACTTGTCTAACTAAACCTTTATTTTGTGTGATAGGAGATATAAGATAAGCAATAGATCAAGCATCCCGAAGTGTGGATCAAGATTGCTGCAGAGGAAAAGCTGTAGTTACTTAAAGCTACTTGTTTCTTCCAAAACAAAACACTGCTCTGTGTGCCTGGTCCTCAGATGGTGTAACCTGTCATGGCTCCACTGCCATCAATAAAACTGCTCCTGTTGCCCATGGAACAGCCCCGGCTTTGCAATTGGTGACCAGGGTATCACACCGTGGGCATAGCTGTGATACCGAAATGAGACAGCAGGCTGAGTGGCATTTACATATGATGGGGAGGCCTACTGGAAACCAGGGTGTTAAGCAGAAAGCAGAGGACATGCCTGCTACTATCTGTGTTTTACAAGGTGAGACAGATACAGAAAAAAGTGAAGGTTTCTGAGAAGGAGAAAAGGATGGGGGTGAGGGACTGTCCCTTTGAAAGAGCAAGAGTCCAAAGCCCAGTTTCCTGTAAAGTCTCTTGTGATCACATCTACTTGTGGTTAGAGAATTAAATATTCCACAGGGGCAACTGTGCACTCGTTTGTTCATACTTTCTGTTCACACTGGTCCTTTAACGGCTCTGTGCAATAAAGTACACAGTGCTAACCACCACAGCCTACTTCATCTGCACTTCATCAGATTAGCATTAGGTTGAAATCTCCAAGACAATATAAATGAGATCAATAAATAGTGCAATCAATCTCAGCTAATTTTAAGTGTCCAGAGAGAGATTTAAACAGAACTCCTATAGGCTGACGTGGCTTTACCGGCAGAGAGAACACCAAACACCTTGTATTGATGCTAACATGTATGTTGCCCCTTACGATGCTTCTTGCACTTCAACAGCAAAGCTAACAGGAGTCTCTGTTGATTTACAGATGCTTTGGAATAAGTGTTTAAAACATTGTTTGAATTTGCAGTGATAGAAAAAATGCATCTATACAGTTCTTCCTTTTCTTTGGTTTTCCAAATCGGTTAAGGTTTATCTTGTTTTGCATCTCTTTTTACATTTCCCAGGTATTCAAGCAGGGACTGAATAATCTTTGTCCAGCTCTGAGTGCATTGTCAATGACTAAGGAATAACGTATATTTCCAGGATTTGCAAAGGAAAAAGAAGAATAACCCAAAATGCTCCAAATGAAGAAAACAAACACAACATCCTGATTCCAGATATTTAAAAGAACACTGATAACAAACTTAAAAAGCCAAAGCAACATAGCATAATCACAAGTTCTACGCGTATAAAGGATGGAATTAGTTGAAATCCATATGCTGAAAAAAGTATAATATTGGGGGAAAAAAAATCCTCTGCATGGTACAGGTTTGGGAGTATTCTTCATCACTGCATCTTTACACTGAAATCGAAGCAGTTGCAGCAGCCTCAGTCTGGAATGATGACTCAAGCCCTGACATACGTTCCATAGCGAAACAGGGCAAGACAATTCAGAACATTCCAAGTTTTGTTATTATCGCAGTTTCCCCAAAATGCAACAATTGTTTCACTGGGCTGGAATAATCTTGCTTTGCTTGACAAAACTCACAAAGAGAGCTTGTTTTTTGAAAACCAGCAAAGCAGGTAGGACATTTCTTATAGCCTTCCTTTCTTTTTACCTTTCTGTGACCCCTAAGAAGTCACACTCCTCTCACAGTCTAATCAGCATGGGGAGTTGCAGAATGAATGGGCTGGAAAATTCCTTTGAAAGGCAATAATATTTTTTCATATATGAATTCCAGCTTGCTTCTTAGGATCTCAACGAAGTGAAGTCACGGTTATTGTTTTTTTAATTTTTTTGCTCCTTCATAGAGCTTTTCAAAGGCACTCGCTTTTGCATAAGTTGTAAGTTTATGTTAAAGTCCTATGCTAGTCTGTGTTACACATTTTAGTGCGTTCTGTACTGCCCTGGGAGCTAACCCCCCTCCCCCAAAGAACTCTTTCTCAGCCCCTTCATCTGTAACCTTTCTGCAAGTAAATGCTAATTGAAAAAGAAAGAACACCACTAATCTTGGAATTTAAATGCATTTAACAAAACCAATCTCAATCTAAATTGTTGTTTCACCATTCCCTTTTCCCCAACAGATGTCGAGAAACTGCAATTCCTATTAAGAACACTTGACTGTTTACTCAGCAAGAGAACTTCAGGCTCAGGCTGCATCAATCTAAATGCGTTTCAGGACGTCAGTCTTTTGAAAAGTGCAGACTGTTAGTTGGTTATTTTTAAATGTAATCTTCACATAAAAGAGTTGCTGCATTTTTTCTTTTCACTTTGTCATCCCTCTCTCCCTCCTCCTCCTTTTTATATTTTTTTTTTAATGATGGCATCAAACATAGACGTCCTGAATTTTTATGTCCCATTCCATTTAAGTTTCTCTCCATGGTACTTTATTTCATTTTTTTCTCCCTTCTTTTCAGCTTTGACTGAAAGGAATATTAGTGAAGATTGTGAACATTATTGCAGGAAAAAAAAAAAATTCCAGAAATTTTATGTAGTAAGAATGTTAGACATCAAAAACATGAATATGTTTTCTTACTGAGGTTTACAGTAAAGCCCCCATGGGCTTTGACCACAGACTTACGTAAAGTTATCTGTGCAGATAAAGGCGACTCTGTGTGGTTTTGTTGTTTTGTACCCTGGGCGTCGCTAGTTAACCATGATCAGGAGAGTAGACATGTATCTTGTTTTTTTTCCCCTTTTTTCTCTTATCTCTTCACACGATCCTTCAGTTAGTAAATGCACTACTAGTATTTGCAAATATATCGTCGAGTGATAATCACTGAAATGCAGCTTAGGCCTCAATTCTGCAATTACAGTCTGTCTGTAAATGTACATAGTTACACCGGTATGAACCCCCATTTAGCACGAGTCCTTCAAGCATGTTTTATCGTAGAATAAATTTCAATTGCTTTACTCATCAGGTTTTGAAATATGGTGGGTCAAGTCCTTCACTTGTTATGGGGGAGCTGGCAAGGCTGAGGACTGCAGGCTGCGTTTTGCACCTGCATTGCCACAGGCAGGTCTGCGGTGGCTGGGGCAGCCCCACCGCAAGCTATGTGTTGCCTGAGTGGGGGATGCTGCTTTTCTAAGGTCTTTTGAATATCCTCCATTTTCTCTGACAAAAGCAGGTGGGGGGAATGCTCTGGACCACACGAGGTCAGGCTTAGCCACATGGCTCTAAACCCCACCGTTCTTAAGTATTGCAATGCAGAGAAAATCAGCAAAAGCAAGGAAAGATGGCATGTAGGTGAAAAAAAATAGCTTAAATTATGAATGCTAACAGGCAACAGATAATTGGGTGCATGGATGTGTGTGTGGGTGAATGTCTGAAACTGAACTTTTGAACTCTCAAGCAGAAATTTGCTACTTGCTGGCTGCAATCTGTACGGGCTGGCTGTAAATTTTGATAACACCTGGACTAAATAAAAGTTGTGCATCTTGAATCCTCCAGTTAATAAAGAGGAATTAAACACAACTAGCAAGTAGGTGGCTTCTCATCTGTTGGGCTTCTGCACTTTCCAGATAGTGAAAATGGGGCACTTGTGTTCCAGAAAGAAGACCTGGTGCCAAAAACAAAGGGTTCCTGAAAAGAAGTGGTCTCAGAAAGAAGAAGGTGGCCTGGAAAGAATAAGGCTGGAGGAAAGATCCTGGAAGTGGGGAAGATCTGGGGGATCAAGATGATGAAAACAAATGCCAAGGGATGTCCAGGGGCAAGCACTGACAAACATGACCTTCTGCCCAACCCCCCCAGGCCAGCAGTGATCCCTGGCTGGAAGGGAAGTAAAAATTTAGCAAAAGTAATGCTGGGGAGGGTAGTGTATAAGTGAGTGTGTGAGATAATCAAGTTGGGTAAAAGCTCTGATCCTGTTGGTTCTTAAATAAACCCAGTGTCCAGATCCACCATGGGCTGCTCTTTGCTCTGTGTCACTTGTGACACAAGGGTGAAGAACGCTGAGCCAAGCGTTACTCAAGTATCATGAGCATTGAATATTGTTTTAAAAATAGAATGGGTGTTTCTTTAAGATTTCCAGGAAAAATGCAAATATGCAAGTAGAAAATCAAATAAACAATGGACTTTGATTAAGATTCCAGTAAAGATTGCAATACTGCAAGATAACCTGAAAATGAAAGCAGTTATAAGGAAAAATGAAATTAAGTCAAATGAAGTGCAATACACAAAGAAATCTCTCACAAAGGCAATCTAATGGATAATTTTGCAGCCTTTACCTCAGTTACATATCCAGAAATCCATTGGAACCAATTACTAGTGGGTAGAGCAGGCAGGAAACCATCTCCCATCTGCAACATGTCAAGATATCAGAAATAATTCCATTGTGCAGCATGAAAAAGAAGAAAAATAAAACCTTGAGAAGTTTTTCATGTGGTTTTCAAGTCTTTTTCATGGAAGAATGTGCCCTCCCAAGAGTTCACTTGGTCTCTGAAAGCTCCAGAGCAAAGTCAAGAAAGCCAAACTGAAGTTTATTCTTTTCTGATGCAAATTGCAGTTGAAACAATAGATTATTTTATAATCCAAAGATCTGTTATTTAAAAGCTCATCACCATTGACAGTCTTTTTAGAGCTTAGGAAACTCTACAGGCATCATAGTATTAGCAAGCTCATCTCTATGGGTGCAATCCTCCCTTCTCCCCCGAGACCCCTCACAGCAATCAAAAAGACTACAGATAGGTTGATGGCCCATGAAGCTGCTGGATAATTCTGTCTACAAATTCACAACTCTGATGTGGACACTCGGTACCTTGAGTCATGCCCCAGTATGTATTCAGAAGTCAATTTAATTGCAGTCAGTGAATATAAAATGCCTGAATGTTGGACCTAACATTGACATCCTCTTGCAAACTGTGGGAAGAATTTTTCATGTGCTTAAGTTCTGTTTTCAAAAATGATGAAAGCAGTGAAGGCCAGAGTCTGAAAGGAATTTGAGATCTTCCAGATGAAGTCAGCGGGAGTGAGATAAATAACTACTTCTCTAAATCTAGCCTAACTATAAGGCAGTAATCAACTTCTGTTTTATAGGGTATCTATTGTGAAACATAAATACATGCCCTATTCAGTGGACCCTACAGCACATCCATCTGCAACAGGTCCTGCTGTAATCTGTCACCCAGCTAACAGTGTTGGCTAGCCATATGCCATTATAACGCCATTTCACTTTTTAACCCTTTTTTAATGGAAAGGAGACTGAGACAGAATTATTTTATACTTTTTGTCCAGCAGTGACTTGAAGAACAATGAAGAGCAACATGCTGTACAATGTGAATAAAGAAACAGAGCTTGAGTATCAAGTGCCTACAAAAAACTCCCTGCATTTTAGGGAGTCATGAAAAGGTAGTCAGATAATGTAGGTATGTATTAAAAGTTTGTGATCCCATAATACCATGAACTCTTTACAGCAACAAGGTATCTGTATGGATGCAAAGGGTCTGAATTATATATACAGTTTCTCAGAACAGCCTATGCCATACTGTAAGTATGTTAAACCAAAGTTGAGGGTTCTCCAGTTTCTTTGGGGGGCTTTCTAAATTACAGTAGCACAACTGATCATCCTAGCAGCCATGGCAAACACAAATGCCTGTGCAATAAGGGCAATCTACTTTTGAGACACTGCTGTTTAGATTACATAGTCTAAAATTCAAAACCAATATATAGAATCACCAGCACTTTCAGTATAGTTAAAAATGTTTCTGTAAATCAGATTTCTATTTTTGGTCCAAAAAGTAGCCTTGGAAACAAAAGTCATTTTTTGAGAAGACTGAATTATAACTGAACAATTTTTGCTTCCAAAATGTTAGAATCAAAGGAGTTCAGGTTTGTGGTTATGTTTTGCTTTTCTTTCAACGTCAGGAATGCAGGTGTTTGCTCTCTGCTTATATTTGGTTCAGCAAACACATTCACTGTGGTCACTGCAAAGGAAATTCCCCTCTCTGTGAGCGTATAGCTCACCTGGGTTCCCCTCTGACCCTCTTTCATAGCATTGCGTTCTAGCAAGAGAGTAGAAAATCTTGCACATTCTTGTTTTGCGTGAAGGATCATCATCCTCTTTCAAGTTCCTGATGGTAAAGGTCAACTCGTAGTGTTTAGTTTTATCCTCCAATATAATTTCATTTTAGGTTTGTGCTTTTTTATGTGGCCTGTGGTTGATTTCTTTCTTTATTCTGAAGTGAGAAGACCCTCAGATTCCTGCTCTCAGCTCCAGTAGTGGGCTGCAGGAAAGAAACGGCTTCTGTGGAGAGACAGTAACAGGAGAGGAGAATGGCTGGGTCCCTGTTCAAATAAACACCTGGCTCCTGCATGCCAGGCTGCACTCACGACACTACGAGGAGACAAGAGCCTCTCTGACCTGTGTGGCAGCACATCAAAAGCTGGAGCCTGCCTCAGCATATTACTACGGCTCTTTTCGCTGCACGGTGCGGGGGATAAACAAGCTGGCCTTCCAGCTCTGGAGGCAAAGCATCCAGCCTGAGACTCAAGCACATCCACCTCATCCTCCAGAAAAGGGATCTCCCAACAGCATAGCAAAAAATCTTTTCTGTTGAGACAAAAATATTGCATGTTGAACCTGGAGCCCATTCAGAGCTGTGTTCTCCTTCCTGCTGGCACAATGGGCTTCCTTAGCACCCAACCCAGCCATATTCTAAAGGTATTTCAAATGGGAAATTTGCCCCAGCCCACAGTGAAACACATCTCTTTTCATATAAAAGTACTTCCTTCCTTCACTGTCAAGGGCCAAACCTGAACTATTTGTTGTCACTTATTAGTTGCCATGTGAGTTACATGGCCATTTATCTTTTTGGTCCCAAGACACTCACAAAAGATCTGAGGAAAATTGTTATTGCTGTGTGCAAACCAAGCCATCTCCCACCAATAGAGCACAAGTAAGGTGCTACTCATACTTCTTCTCTACTGAGGTTTTCTATCCAGAGTGAACTGATGCTTTTTTTCAAGATTAGTTTGTAGTATGTTTGCAAACTGCAATCAGATAGAAGAAAATTTTCACTTCAACAATTAAATTTATGCTCAGACACAGCAGTAGAGGGCTAATGGGTAACAGCTGAGAAAATAATGCTGAAATCTTTAGGAAATTCACTTTAAAAGATTTGTTGGTTCAGTTAGGAGTAAATTTCTGTAGCCTTGATAATTATTCCAACTACCCCAAATTCATCATGCTGTAAACTGTGTCTGAGAATCTTTTGGGAACAGCCATTTTTGTATGGCATTCTTCATATCCTGTGCCATGAAAAGGTCAGAAAAATTGGAAAATTACTTTACTTCTCATAGACAATAAGGTGTTTTACTTCTGGGCCTTGGTTCAACAATTATGTATGTTTATGTTTCACTTTTCTTCTGCTTGGCTTTAAGTATGTACCTAAATGTTTGAATTAAGACTTCGATAGACAAAGCAGCAAAAAGGAAAACAAATACTTTTTTTTAGCTGCTTAATTCACCTTTGTGAATGAAAAGTCAGATCAGTTTGCACCCCGATATTTCCTATCAGTGGTACACTAATACAATACAATACAATACTTCTAATTAATTAATTCTAATCCTAATTAATCAATTATAATAATTATTTAATAGCAAAGTTTTAAAAACAAACTGTAATTTACAGATGACTTGCAAGGCATATCTTTATTACTGTCCTCATTTAAGGTGACAGTGAGAAAGGCAGATGTTTGCCTGGTGTTACAGGATGAACTACTCTGGCAGCAACTAGAAATTGTGACTCTTGTGTCATGATTAAAACCCACAAGAGACTTTAAAGACAATGAACAGTTTACTGGCCAATCTTGTTCAATAGGTAAATGATATTATTCTTGCTTTGGTCACTGATTAGCCCAGAACTTTCTAGAAAGTCATTTTAGATTGTTAAAAGTAAAAATTTACTTGTTTGGTGAATCAAAATAGAACCAAAAAGAATTACAAATAAATATGATGAACTTTCACAAAAGATGAACCATTTGTAAAAATTTACATGCTTTCGAGAAGCATTTGATTTCATTTAAACAGCAGTTCAAATTAATACTCTTCTCATTTTTTAAAAAACGCAACCAGATCTACAAGGTATTTATCCTTTTTATTCTTCACCTCCCATGTAAGGGTTAGTAATATGTACCCCTCAGAAATATTGGAGGGCTCATCTTTTATGCCAAATGAGGACCCTGTATTTCGTGTTAGGGAGCACTTACTCAAAGGAATACCCACATTTTTTATGGATGAACTATTCATCCACTTTTGTGAATAAAATATTCAGGGTTCAGAATTCATAACCTGTTTCTTTAAGGTACTGCACAATTGTGGATAAAAGATGATATTGCAGTGGAAAACATTGATAATTGCCATTTATTATTATCCATTATTATTATAATATATATCTCACTATTTTTAACTTGCTCATAAAAATTTCTCTTCCTACTACTTAGTCCAGATTGTATGATAATAAGTGAATAAATAATGCTAGTGCTTTCCTATCCTGTTTTCTTTTTTTTTTTATGAAACCAGATTTCTAGATGTGAATTGTCACTTTGTATTCCCCACCCCTCCCGAAAACACAGCTATAATTTTGTAGACATTGCTAAGTATCTGAGGTGAATGTTTTGTAGAATTTAGCTGGCATGTGACGGACAAACAAATACGTAAACAGAGTAAATACAAATACAATAGTTTCTGCAGATTTTGCCAGGATTCTGGGAACATTTTTTACTGACCTGAAAAAGGATTTTATTTTTTTTTCCTCATGTGCTGTTTTCTGTGTGTTGTGTCACACAAAGCATATTCTGTACAATCTGTGAAGCCTCACATTAGACAGAGTGAAAGTTAAGTGAATTTTAGGAGGATTATTTATTATATTGCAAATCACAGCCTGGCATAGTGCATTTCTTCACTGAAATATGCTTTTAGCACTTTAGAAATCCCTTTGTATGCATCTGAGTCGATTAATTTCTCTGCGAGCATACGTGCTACTCAATATACTTGTTATGTGTTTGTAGCTCTCGGTGTGTAATGAGACATTTTTGCTGTTGCTGATAATTCTGTAGATTCCATTGTACCCAGACATATGGTGTCAGTTGTTTGAAGGCTTTAGAAACCCTTGGATTGGCTGTGATGTATAAATGCAATAATCCCCATAGAAAACTTCGGACTTCTCGAACCAGAGTTTAAAATCCGCATGCTCACTTGCAGACTGGGGAGTTTTAAAAACAAACGGGCCCTTGTAGATAATTTAACATTAATGGCCCGAGTCAACAAGAAGTGCAAAACATTCAGCCCGCAGGAAGAGCGAAACAGAGTCTGAGATGTGCTTCCACAGGGTATGAGCCAGATGGAAATAACGTATAACCAGCCTTTTATCAGTATTCAGTGTGTATTAAATTAGTGTTATTAAAGGACAACTTTTAAATACTTTAGTAAGGAAGAATGATGATCTGCCTTCTCTCTGTAGTCCTAATCCAAAGCCAGCAGCAGCCAATCGAAAGACCCCATTGATTTTGATGGGTTTTCTATTGAGCCTTATGTCTGCAAGCTGGATGAAAGGCAGCTGCAGGGAATTGGAAGGCCCTGGTTTAGCAGATGCTCCTGGCTTCCCCTAAACCCACGCAAGTCACCACAGGTCCTTCACAGCATGTGTGTCCAGGGTGAAATCATGACTCCATCGCAGTCAGTAAGAGTTTTACCACAGACTACGGGTAGATTTCAAATTTTACCCCTGGTGTGAGTAGGCCCGTTTATTTTATTTATTCTGGATATTAAATATCCCTGACAAAGGTGTTCTGCTTGGATTGTCTCAGTGGGCCTGTAAGCAGAAGATTTTGGCTGTTACGTGTCTATAACACTGTTACCTGATTTAGGGCATAAATACATACTTTCTATGCTCAGAACCTTGGTGCAAAGCATTTGTTATTGTAGATGCTTAATAAAATAAATATTGGTCAAAGACCAAAACTTAAGTGAATAAGGACCATTTTCCCTTGCAATATCATGGCCTTAAATAGTGTTTCACCAAGTCTAAGTTGGGCTGTAATATGATTTGTTAAACATAACTGACTACAGATAGTGTTTGAACAGAGTAGGAATAACATTTCCTCAATCCTTCTAATACATTTACTTTCATGCATTGTGGTAAAGATTTTTTTTTTTTTAGGGAAAACAAGTACATTAGTGGGGTCTTCCCTACATTTTAATGAACCACTGGGCCTCGACTTATTTTTATTTGTTACTTATATAGCTCTTGTGTTTAGGGCAGTAGTGCTCTGAAGTCCAAATTGTAACTAGGTCCCATTGTTCTGGATGTGATATAAACACCGAGTTAATCAACTGAACAATGTGTAATGATTTGTAACTTCATTGCTGTTGTATATTGCAGGACTACCAGAATGGGTGCAGCCCAGCATTGTGTGACCAGCTAGAAATTATTCCCATCTGTTTCTCTCTCTGAGAAGGCTACTTAAAACTCTTGGATGCGCATTGGCTAGCCCCTGTCCAACAGACAGAAGTCAAATACGCAGCACGGGAGGAAAAATTAGCATAGCTGTACAGCCTACGTGTAGGTGCACGAAGAAGGGTAAGTAAAATGGGAAAGCAAAAAAGGTTTTAGACCTTAGCTTCTCTTGAATTGCTTAAGTCTAAATGGATCTTTTAGGTTATGCCAGGAATAATCTATCTTTGGTGATGAACAGGCACTTTTTCCTTGTAACACCTTTCCACTTGCTGTCCCTTCTAGCATTAATGCCAGGGGAATTTCCAGATGAGATGTTTGCAAGCTTTTTTTGTTTCCTATGTGCTGCTGGACCAGCACTAAGGGGAGTTACTTGTGCTGGAGGATTGACCTCCATTCATGTCTATATACTTTCTCACCTCATGACTCTGTGGAAGATGTCCATACGAGCAAGCTCCATCCAGAGTTTCCCCAAAACATAAAATGAGAATGCTCCCTCCTTTGAAGTTGGGGTGGAGGAAGTGGAACTGAGCCTTTCGGTCTTTTTTTCTGAAGACATCTTCTCTATTCTCTCAGCTAAAGTTCAAAAGATTATTAGGAGTGTTCAGGTAAAGCAGTCAGACAACCAAAAAATAGTTCATTCAAGGGAAAATTTTTACCCAAATTTAATTTTACTCTCAAAGGATTGTTTTTAGATGACCAAACCCAAAAATGCTAATTCTGCTGGAATTATCTAGGTGAGACAAATATAATTCCATGATCCACTCAGACACAGCGGTCAAAGATTGCTTGCAAGGTGCAATTGTCCCTTTCCTTGTTCTTTGGGTCATCAGAAGAAGCAGTTGTACCCTCACCTTGAGTTGCCACTACTGCAGTCTCTTGTGTTCGTGTAAATATTGCTGCTGTCTGGAAGGGAAGAAAATGGCATATTTGACAATGGAGAGCTGTCTCTCTAGAGCCCAAAACAACCTCATTTGGCTATATACTCCATCCTTTCCCTCACATATGTAGGCAAGAGACTGTAGCTGATATCAGAGGAGTTGCACATGATCGGTTTTATTCTGTGAATAGGAAATATTGGGACTCAGAGTGCTAGTTACTTTTTGCATGTAAATGCCCTGTTTCTCTAACATAAAGGGCTGTATAAGTTGCAGATAAGTGTTTCGTGAATCAAGCCCTAAATCCTCTCTTTATTTTAACTGGAGACTTTAGCCAGTGGATAAGCACCATCAGACATTATTCAAACATTTTACAGCTTGCAAAGGAATTATTCTTTTTTTAAAAAAGAACACTTTAAATAAGAGAAAACAAACAGTTTCGTTGGAAGTGGCCTGGTTATGGATATCTTCTTTCCACCCCAGTGGCTTGATGTGACTGTTAACCAGCATTTGGCTGTTTTATAACTGGTGCAATTATTTTGTCAAAGGTTATAGAGTTTTTTCCTCCTTTAAAAAAAAGTTAGTTTACAGTTTATTAACTTAGATTACTGCTAATAGCTCCCATGGGTCTTTCTACTGAAACAAGGACCAGGATAACTGATTTCTTAAGACCAATCTGGAAGACTTTAAAATGCATTAATAGCTATCACTGAAACAGCAGGAGGAAGAATAGTCTGCCATTTGTTTTTTTTCTTTTTTTCTTCCTCTTCTCTGCATAAACTTTTTCTCCAACTTTATCTATTTATCTATTATTCTGTCTCTCTCTTTCTCTCCCTTTTTTTCTTTTTCCTTCATTTTACAGCTATTAACAGGCTAAGTTTTCAATGAGTGCAAATAATCAGCAATGACTCTTTTTGACTATTCAGGGAGCACATTAGCACATAAATAGGAAACAAAGACTGGTTTTAAGACGGTTCAGGGAAAAAGTAAAATGATACTTTAAAGTGTGGAGGCCTGAAGTCAAAACACCCCATTTTAAAAAAAGTCTAGAATCAGTGCAGAATATCTTTCATGCTTAACATTTTATTTTTTTTAACATTTTGCTTTTTTTCATGCATAAATATTTGTAAAATCAACACACACAAGTTAAACATTTAGGCATGCAAGTGTGTGGTTTATATGTCTTTGAAGAAGGCAATCATTTCTTACGTGGGTCTATCAGCAGGAAAGGTATTTCCCCTCTTCCACTGCTTTGGTGTGGCTCCTCCAGTCATACCTTTCCATCCTATTCTTCACCTTCCTGGACAAAAGAGGAATGTGTGGACGAAGGCTGAGCAGAAATGCTTACTCAGTGTGTCTTAACTAGTGTCTGGGAAATCTGCTGAAGAGTATGACAGAGAACTTTTTTTACTTTTATTCCCTTGTTGCAGTTGCTATAGTGAATAATGGAGGAAGGTTGATCTGCTGTGGAAGGACTGTAACCAGTCAAAACAGCTGGGCTGTTTGTTATCCAGGTACTAACATTGGAGTACTCAGTGCCAAACATCACGAGGAAGTGATAATATGAGTCCATATTTGCAGGAATAAGAGTGTAGATACAAAAAGGGAAATTATAATATTCTGACTGTTCCCATCTTTTCTATGACTTGAAGTTGTGGTGTTAGGCAGTCTGGAGCATCAGCCATCCAGCTGAGATTTCAATTCTTCCTCTGTTTCTTTCCTGAGTAGTGGGAATCACACACTGGTCACATGTATTGATTTTCATGGTTTTGGTGCACTGCCCCATCTGAGAAGGAACCTTTACTATGCTAGGTGCTGTATAAATCAAAGTAATTAATAACTAATAATTATCCTTTCCTCAAAGATTTTATAATTAAAACACTCTTGTTTCTATTGGAATAAAGAGGAATTGGGGTGGTGATGGGAAGAAGGGATACTCCTCTGATACCGCCTCTAGTGGGAAGATGCAGATAACTCGGAAACAGTGGCTTTGAGACCTGAAAAGATCAAGGAAGTCCAGCTTAGATGTTTCAGTATTGTTCTTCCCATTGCTTTGCAGGGGTGTTTTGATCAAATACAGTATTGCACACATGTATGAAGTTAACTGAGACAGTTACTAAAGCCCTCTGCCCTTGCCCTTCAAAACCAGGAATTGGTGCTTGTCATAGCAACATACTTTGTGAATTGTCCATGATATTATTAACCAGAATGCAGCACATGAAGAAAAGATCTAACCTACCTACAGCAGAGGTGTCTATTTATAAAATAAGAAATGAAGAGAGAGTATGGAGCTACTTCATAAGAATAATTTCTGAAAATGTTGCCGGGGAAATAGATTAAATTATGCAGAGCTCAGTTATTGGCATCATCAGGTGCTATAAATCAGCATAACTCCTTCAAAGTTGGTTTTACCATATTTACAGAATGGTATTGTGGTCTGTATTTTGCTTAGCTGAAAAGGTGTGCAGACATATATTTTCATTAAAAATTGTTTCCAGGAGTTTATTTCCAACCTATTCATTGATTCAGTAGAAAATATTTTGTTTTCAGTCCTGAGTGGGGGGTCATATCTTTGTCCTCTCTCTTCAGTACTTTATGGTTTTATTCTTTATTGATTCACAAATGTATATTGAAAGAAGAAATGTTTTCAGATAGGCAAGTTATAGCATAATCCTATTTTCCTGGAATGAGATTTGCATATAGTCTGTAGTGTGCTAAAAAGAAGGTCCACTTCGATGAGAAAATAAAAAATTTTAAAAAATGACCAATGGACTTGTTGGGAAAATACTCAAGTCATTTTCTACCACCAGTTCTTTTTGACACTCAGCTGTTGATGTTCAAGCACTCCTGTAGTAAAAGTGACTACAGTGTATGACAGGTAGTATGGTAATGAAATGGCATACTTTTCTGTTACACTGAAATTTCAATAAGGGTGGAATTTTGCCTCAAAAAGAGGGCAGTGATCTTCTCACAAACACTGTCCTTTGTCCTGAGGCACACAAAATCCCCAAATCCCTAAAATATTTTATCTAAAGATAAGATAATTTTGCACCAGCCCAGGCATGAAAAAGAAAAGTATATCAGATGCAGCTGGAAAAGTCCTGTTGCTCAGGGAGAAGGTAAATTAAAGGTTTCTATCTTATCTGTATTTCAATTACAATTTTATTTTTGGTCCCTAGCAGTGCAGACAGTTGAAGCCTTGGGAAGTGGAAACACTCACAGGTGTATGAAAAAGGAATCTTTAATGGTGGAGATGTATATATTTGATCTATGTAGCTTTTCATGTGGGGTATACATGACATTTAAATAAAAATGTAGACTCTTATGGAGGGGCCCATCTGTTTGAGTTCACTTGAAGATTCCCTTTTTTTTTCCTTTTTTTTTTCTTAGCAATAATGACCTAGTTTAAGAGTCTGCAGCTCTGCCTGGCTTATTCTAGGGGTCAGTCCTAATGAAACCAGTTGTGCAAGGACCAAAACTGTTAATCATAAAGGGGCTGATCTGACTTCCATTGGTGCCCACAGTGTGTATTTGTATCCAGTTTTCTGGGAACTGGATGACAAAGTCTTGAGATAAATACCTTTTAGCTTTTGGCCACCTGGGTCTATGGGTAAAGACCAGAGAAGAGTTCCACCTCCTCTGTTGGGCTGTTCAATGATGATGTAAGTCTAGCTCTTGCTGAAGGTGTTGCCATTTCATCAGGTGCCCTTGCGATTGGCCCTGTGTTTTCGCTTACTGCCTTACCAAAGACATCCAAGACTGAGTAAGTTCTCATCTCAGGTATAATGCCGATCTATCTCCACTGGTATCAATAGTGCAAAAATGGTCAGCTGACACCACCACTGCTGCTGAGTGTGCAAATAGCTAAAGTTTGTCTTCAGTGACAAGTGCTTTATTCCTTTAAACAGAGAACCTCACAGGTATAGTCTGGAGCTGATTTATCAATATATTCTGATGGCTTAGCGGCTAACAACCATAAACCTGGTTTCATGGGCCAGGATACGCAAGTGAATCTTGTTCTTCAAAATGATCCTGGCCCAACAGGAGGATGACAGAACATCCTTCCTTTGCCTATATTTCTATCATGAACACCACAGACGAGAAGCTTTTTGTGGCTTTATTATCATCAGGAGACTCTGGGAGACTGGGAGGGACTGGTGGTGGGAGAAGCACCATCCCCCATGAGCTAACCCCACGCAAGCACTTCCCTCAGATGAAGAAGAGTTCAAGAGCCCAAAATGCCACTGCCTTGGAAAAGCAGGGAAGTCTTTCATATCAGTACAAACAAAAGATAGGTGAATGAAATGGAGCTCACCTTTATGGATCCAGGAAGGCTAAGACAGACTGTTAAAATCCCTTAGTAGATTTGAGGTAAATATGAATCTGAACTGGGATGTGACAGCTAAGGCTAATATTTATTTGGAGCTTTACTACAGACTATTCTGGTCTTTTCTGTTTTCTCGCAGATAAGAAATGCTCTGAAAATGATCCTGCTGACTGAGATTTCAGTACCTTCTGATTTTAGCTGAACCAATGCTATTTTAAAGTAGAGGGTTAACATCATTGTAAAACTAGTGAGAGAAAGATGCTAGAGAAGGTGAGAGAAAGAGGCTAGAGAAATGCGGAAAATTATAATAGTAAAAAAAAAGGTCAAAACCCAAAATGTCTTCAAGTCTCATAAGTATTCACTTGCTTTAAAAGTTACTGAACAGATCCAAACCTTCTAAAATACGATGATTTAGTAAATAAATCTCTTAATGTCTGGGTACACACACATACACACACATTTATACTGTCTATTTACACAAATATAGAATATTCGTATATTTGTGCCTCTGTGTATCAATATAGAGTCCACACACATGCAAGGTTTATTTGCTATCTTCTTGTTTGGGAAAGGAAGGCAGAGAAGAATTCTATGTCTTCTACCATTCCTCTTGGCAACATTTTCCTGTGTCTGTCTCAGATTCACACACAAATATTTGCTAAGGCAATTTCCAATCAACACGAGATTTGAACAATTCCATGACTCGTTGCATCCTATATTTCATTATCTTCAGCAAAATGTGTATTTCCTCATTGGTATCACAGAAACACATCAGGGTTGTCATGTGACACAGTTAAAATTCACAGTACATTCTCAGGAAGTGCACCAGGCAAACATTTTAGGGTCTGGTGGTGTCCTATGGAGAAAGACCTGCAGAAATCACCAGGATAGAATGATGAATGGATTCTGGGATATATTGCAGTTGAAAAGTAGCAGAAAGCTATCTAATAGATCTTCTACTGTTTAGTGAACAGGACTCACATTAGGTAATGGCAGCAGAAAACATTAAAGACGATTGTATATGATGTAGTATTCGGTCAGATTCGTTCACAGTGTATAGTCATTTCCAAATGGCATTTTGCTGTTCTTTGTTCTGTAGCAGTGTCTAATATTTCTAAACATTTTTAGGCTCTGTGACACCTTAATGGTATACAATAACAGTATGCCTCCCTCTTAGAAAAATGGATACTCTCATTTTTCTAAACATTGTGCCTTTACCTTTAACCATTTCCATTTAAATGCAAATTTCAATCATGTCCACCTCTGTATTCCAACAGAAACCCAGGGAAAAGACTATACCTTAAATCCTCATTTCTCCATAAAGGGAGCTGTTTCCTTCAGGTGTGTCACTCCATGTTATTTATCTTCCTTCTCATTTTACACGTCATCATTGTGGCAAGTTTACCTTGCAGAATTCACAAATAAAAACGAGTCTTCCTTTTGGTTGAAAACTCTGCTTTTTTTATGTACTAAAAGAAAATGGGCATTTGTAGTTATCTTTATTTCCTGTTAAATTTGTCTGACATGACATAACCTACTGACATGGAAATTTCCCATTCACAAGTCTTTGAATTATTACCAGCATATACAACTGTTTATACACTCGAAAGTTTATAATTTCCTAAACGGACAAATTAAGTGAATTTTTATCAAAGGCATGGATTAATCTCATAATTATTGTTTGAGTTTAAAGGAAATAATTGAATTTCAGGGTTAAGGATAAAACGTGATGCTATGAAACATATGTGATACTAGTGTTGGTTTCCTGAATGTCTGTTCTTCGTATGCAGCTTAGCAACACATTTGAGCAATTCATTAAGGTGTCTCTGCTTAGTGAGTCTTCAGAGAGAAAGTTACATTGAATCTGGCGTGTAAAAAACACTAAGAAAACAGCCAACCAAAACAAAACTACTCCCTCCCCCCTCGCCCCTCACAAAAAAAAAAAATCCCACACCCTTTATCTGTTGTTAGTCCCTCTTGATTTACTTTTGACAAGAGAGGGCACTGTGATAACATTCTAAGGAGTGGACATATTTGTATACACTTTCCTCTGAGACAGAAAGGAAGCCAGGGATTAACCCCTGAACCAATTCCTTTACAATATAGCAACTACTTCAACACAAAGAGGGAGGGGGAAAGAGACAATTTAACTAATTAGTGCAAGTCACAATGTTCTTTATGGGAATTACTCAGTTGGAAGAAAAATTGTTGAGTGAGCTCATAGGCAAGAGGATGTCTGCTTTGGAGTGTATTTATTAATTCTCCCTTTGAGTCAGCTTTTACTGGCCGAGAAATTTAGCTGAAGGTACTTAATGGCTGCAGTCCTTCAAGAGAATTATATGTATTCGAAATGCTGCACAGGTATATTGTTTCAGCAAAAGTTTATTTTTAACCCTTTATTAAATGCAGCCATGTGCATTTCTAACTCCCCAGCATATTTCTGGTATTGGGAGGATCTAAGTCCACTTTATGTAGGTCAGAAATATCTTATGCCTGTTATTTTAAAATTAAGAGTTAAGTGGTGTAGCCGTGATATACAGCTTGCCTTGCAGATAACTTGCTTTCCATATTAACTGGGATGAAAGTGATTTTGAGAACAATTTGTAATGTAGATAGTGAGGTAGGGGCACCTCAGTTCTGAGGTGGCCAGGGTTAGAGGAAGGAGGCAGTTTAAGACTTTGAGCACCCACACTTTGAAAATCATATTCTTTTTAAGTGTCACAAGTTGGGTGCCTGGAACTGCTTGTTATTTTCAGAAAATCTTGCCTATGTGTGGTTTATCGATGTAAAACTGTATTGTTGGTAGGGGCAGGACATTTTTCTTCTGCCTTGCTGCCATATGTCTAGTACATTCTTGGTGAGATATTATTGTTGATAAGAATAAAAGTCATTTGAAGGAAAGCAAAAGTTAGAGGATGTTATTTGCATTTTAAATTTTAATAAATGTCTTGTGGACCCTTAATTCCTTCTTTTTTTTTTTTCAAACTGCAAATACTGCAAGCCTTCAGACACATAGGAGTTTTCAGAAATATTGTAGTTTTGGACTTGATGTGAAATATGTGCCTAATCCACAAAATAAGTTCGTATTTCACTGCACTTTCAGATAGCAGAGGACAGACTCTTACCATGAGCAGAGATGATAAGTTTGGTACTAATTTGATTATGCAGGCCTTTGGGCCTTTGACTTTAGCAGTTCTGGGTTGACACCAATGATTTGCAAGTGATGCTTGGGAATGATTGTGCTCTGTTAAAGAAATTTTACTTATACTTGTTGCTTGTAATACTGGGTTGGGGAAAAATCCTTGTGGCAGGTTGGGGAGTTCTGTGACTACCTTGATTTTCTTACTTGTTCATGCAACCTCCATAGCAGAGGACTTGAAAATAGGGGAAGAGCTCCTTTCCTTTTCATAACAAAAACTCTGAGGTTATTTCCCTTAAATGTTAGTTCTTTCTCCAAACTAAGAATCATCCTCCTCCTATAGGAAAGTTGGGGGAAAATGAAAAAGAAAGAAATACTCTGAAAGCTTCAAGTTTCTGACTTTCTATTGGAATAAACAGGACTCCATTTTTTTTCCTACTTTATAATCATGTTTGTTTCTCTCTAACTCCTGCAGGCTGGAGCAGATGACTACATGATACTACTTGATTAGCAGAGACTACTATCTCCCACAGAAATGAGAAAACCTCAGTTGAGTCTATTTCTCCCCTGTATTTTGTTCTTCAGCTTTTGAACTTGAAGGATATATTAGCTAATGGGGAGTTCCCTGCTCTCTATCTTGATCCAGAAACAGACAGATAAAATTAACAGACATTGCTTGAAGATTAGCTATCATTAAGTCTAGCTTTGACATATGAGGCTAATTGAAGGAATACGAGGTACAACAGGAAATGAAGAATAATGGGTAATACTTAGAAAAGACTTGTTTCACCTTAAATCCAATACGGGTGTGATAGTGCTTAGATAAACTTAAGGGAGTTAAGATCATACAGACTCTTCATGTACCGATTACTGTTAAAAACTGTATATCCCAGATGGTAATTCTTTGACAAATATTTTTTTTAAGTGACAACTGATAGACCTTGCTGTTAACAAAATTATAATCCTTTTCTTTAGCCTGCTGCAAAAACTTGTTTCTTGGATACTTTTAGTTTATTTTTGCATTTTGGCTTCCCTTGACTTACTTGAAAGGTAGGCAACTGCAGATATGGATCTGACTGTTTTAATAGTTTGTGTTTCCACATGGGCCACTGTAAAAACAGGATGGAGTCATGGAGAGCTGAATTATTGCAAAACTGAAGCAGAAAAGGAAAGGGATTATAGATCCAGACTCTGCTTATGTCTCATCTGTGCTTTCATCTCTCCAACAGTCATCACACAGGTGTGCATGACAGCCGAATCTATTTTCCCAAAGTGCAAGGCACACACATTGGCTTCCAGGACCTTGTGAGGATTATGCAAAAAAAGGGGGGTTGTAGCATCACTGTAAAATCCAAAGATGTATTATTCAACCTTGAATTTGGTCTGATATTTGCTATTTGCACAACTTTCAGGAAAGTGTATTTAAGTGAATAAAACACAATCTAAAAAGAGATGCTAACCAAGAACAAGTGGAAACTTCAGAAAACTTTGGGGCACGTAAATTGAAATACAGGAGTAATTGCTGGCTTTTATGAAATAAGCTCATTTTCTTCAGGCAAATACACAGGGATTCATTCTCTTTTTCTGCTTACCCCTATGGTATGATAACGATGCCTGCAGCAGTGTGTGTGTGTGTGTGTGTAAGCGTGAGTGTGGGGGGTGATTGTATTTACATATACTCTCTATTAGTATTACATTATATATACATATACATATATATACACATATATATACACATATACATTTACATATAGTCTCTATTAGTATTTACAATACTCTCTATTACATATTTATACTGAGAACAAGTACATACTTCTAGCACCAACCCCCCCCCCCAAAAAACCCAAACAAAAAAAACCCAACAAAAACCTGTGCAAGCCCTAGGCTTTAATTTCACCTGCACTGTGCTACGTGGTTGACTGGCAGGCTGAATTTTGTCATGCATAATATTTAAATGGCACTGACTTTCTTCCATAAACCATACATAACTTTTCTGATCCACATGTAAGGAGGCAAGTATGTAAACTTGTCACTTAGAACCTAATCGTCTTTGTATGGTTATTTTCTTGCTTCCTATTTTCAATTGTCATTGTCTAAAAATGTGTCAGAGTTAGTAGCTACCTATGAACTTGCTATAATGTTGATGAGCTTTGGTTTGCTGCTTGCTCTAATGCGTAAAAGGAGGCAAAGCCATTACATGGGTGAAAGGTGAGCAGCCAGGTCAGCAGCTATCCAAATTGTCACAGCAAGTGGGGCTCTGTGAGTTTATTCCAATGGAGATATTGCACCTCATAGAGTTCATGATCCACAGTACAATATGTCACACACAAGAGGCTATCATAACTTCTTATGATGTCTCGTACATTTTAGAACAGAATTTGACTTTTCAAAATTAACCTGTTTTAAGATCATAAATTGTGCCAACTCTTCATCTGCATGGGGGAATCACATCTGAAAATTAAATCTTGAAGTGTGATCCATCTGTTTTCACTGTCAGGCTCAGCCCCAGGAACTCCTAAGCAGTTGTTGTTGTTGCTGCTTTTTAATAGGGTAGGACAGTAATGCACAGCCCTCCAGATGTGTCCTGATCTTGTCTTGAGATTCACACACTTGACCTCAGGTTGACGTTGAAAACTCATCCGAGGCCCAACAGAATTACAGTGCCCTTCATAAAGAGGAGTAAAAACTTCTAAAGCTGAAGTGCTGGAAATTGTTCAGTAACCAGTGGATGGCTCCGGTATAAACTTTAGTAGCCTAGCGAGAGCTGAGGGGGAAAGGAGGGAGCTTTTTTGACTTCTAATGTAGCACAGTACTTGTTCTTGCCTCCTGAAGTCTAGTTATTGAGTGCTGAATCATGTGACAAGGAGGCCTGTGTTGCATTATATCAGAAATATAAAGATAGATCATTTTGTTTCCCCAAAAGATTGGTAATTATTAACTCAATAAAAAGCAGGGCTTTTTGCCATCACCTATGGGTAGGAGTGAGCAGCAGATAATCCACTGTCAGAGCATTTCTAATTTTAACTAGTGTGGGTATTTCTCAGATAAGTGAAGAAAGGTAGTGAAACTGTGCATTGATACAACCCAGACAATGAGCCTCCGGACCTACTGTAAGTGCTGATAATACAGACCCAATGCCATTCAATGCCTAACTCATTTCAAACAACCATATTTAACGAGATTTGAGTCTACACTGCCCTGAGCAGAACACTAATACAACACGAGGCACTGAACTACTCTCACGTCCCGTTCACATTATACAAAGCAATGCGAGGGTGGCTCCAGATGACAAGTTGGTACTATGATCCCTTTTCTATTCCTTAGAAATACCAGGTGCCATGCTGAGAGGCAACCAGCTTTACTTTTTGGAAACCAGAAGGTTTGATTTCTTACTGGCTGCAGCAGACCTCTAGGGATAGTTCTGTAAACCACCCAAATAAAGCTGATTTTTATTGGAAATGTGCATGGAACAAATAAAAGGTTAAATATTTCACACTGGAATATTTCTGATAACTGCAACTTCAAGAAGAAAGTTGACATGAAGGGCTGCCTTCATCATTAGAGAACTGCATGATACAAGCTGCCCTGCCTTAATCACAGCTGTCATGAGAAAAGGAAATAGATTTTTAGGGTCCAGATAGTATTTCTCCTTGGAAATGTCAGGAGTGATTGATGTAAGACACAAGTAAAAAGCTACTCACTAAACGTGTGTTGTCTACACTTTTGAATCCTGCACCCCCCCACCCGATATGGTGTTGTCATGATTTTAACAAGTCACAGGAAGAGTTAAGCTGTGCTTTCTGAATAAATTAGTACAGTCACAAAATGACACTTCCCTGACCTTTGCAAAAGGTGGAGAGTATAACGGTAAGACATACAGGGCTGTTAAACAATGTTGTTTTTTTTTTAACCACTCTGACAAAAGGTGCAAGCTCTTTAAAACAGTTTCCTAATGCACTTCAGCATGAGAGCTAACTGACTGTCATAAGATGACATGCGTAACACAGAGATCTTGCTACACATTTTGATGCAAAGGAACACCCTGTTAGTTGAAAATCATTGCTAACTGGATTCAGATGTTAGAGATGAAGTACATGGAGCACTGTACATTTGGTAAAGCTTAAAGATGCTTAAAAAAAAAAGATCATAAATCTTTAGCTGTGGCCTTTTATCAGCTCTTAATTTGTCCTGGTATTTTAATTACTTTCAGTATAAAAATTTTAATCCATATGTTAGGGGAGATGATGCTTATTTCTTGCTCCTTCTCTTGAAATATAGTTTTTAAAAGTCAGCAGGTCTGTGTGCACATGGATGTTTTAAAGGCTTGCAATGGGCCATTTCAAAGTTCTCTTAGGTCCATATTAAGCACGCATTCAGAAAGTTGTACTCATGCTGACTGTGGAATTTAAAAAATTCAAACTTTAAAAGTGATCTGAATTTGTTTGGGTGGCTCCAGTTTGGACGGGACCTGATTTTCAGAGGGCTCGTGCTCAGCATTGCTGTAAGAAGTTGCATTTTAATTGTTTCAAGAGAGGTATTCAAAAAGATAAGTGTACTGTTTGTGGCTTTTGAAAATAAAGAGAAAACCTGATCTCTTATGTGGTGAGAGACTGCTTTCCTTCATTTTTTCGTTTTTTTTTTTTTTATTATTTTTTTGTGGTTGTTGCCCTTTTAATCACCTTATTTTCAAGACTTACATGTGTGACTGCTGAGACATACACAAAATATGATCAAATTGGTACATGAAGCTAAGGGAAGCAATAAGGTATTCTCAGTACTGCATGACTGCAGTTAAGTCATTTTGAAATCAATAATCCCCTCGCAATTCACTGTGCCACTTGACTGGACATACAGATGCAGATGCCCTTGTAAATGAGTTTACATCACACTGTGCTTGTAGCCATATAATCTTTCTTCCCTTCTCAAGTCTGTCCCATTTTTCCTTGCTTCCATTATGCATATGAAACTCAAATTAAGATTGCATGTAAAGTTGACTAGCTATTCCAGGTTATTTATTGGAAATGAAACTATATAAGCATACAATATATGGTTTGCTTAAAATTGATTTACCTAATTCTTTCCATAGTCCCAGGCAAATACAATTCTGTGCAGTAGAGAATTGCATTGTGGGGGAAAAGAAATAGAAGAAAAAGAAAGTATCAGTAGATAATTTGCAGCTAGTTCATGGGGAACCTCAATCTGGTAATAAAGAGGGTAATTCATCAAACAGAAAAATTAGACGCAAGATACTAAATTTAAAATTATCATTAGTTACAATAAGTAAAGGTTTTAGGATTAAGATCATGTGTATTTTGAATGGGATCTCAACATTGTTTGGACACAAGCTGAGACTGAAGTACAGGTGGTGCGTGATCTCTGGGGAATACCTGGGGTGGTTTTTGTTGTCGCCTCGCATTGGTCCCACCATGCCCTTCCCTCCCCCTGCACAGTCTGCCTATCTCTACCCCACCTGCCCAGGTGGTGACATCAGGGCACTTTATACTAGACAGAGAGAAATCTGTAGTGTCTTAGCATCAACAGTCCCAGAGTCACCGTCTGCAAGGGAAGAGGGTCTACAGAGAGCCTGAGCTTCAGCTGCGCTACAGCAGCATGGCCCTGAGCTACATTCACCTTATTGCCTGTGTAGTGGAAGTGTGAAGCATGAGCTATAAAGAACGGCATGGTTTATCAAGCTTCCTAAACCGATCTCTAAGGCTATGGTATCACCATCATCATCATCAGTGTGCATTATAACACCATGAAGGATTCAGGGCTCTGACAAGCCAGACATGATCTGGCCCGGCCAAGAAGTCTCTATGACTGGTTTTGGCTATCATAAGCCGCAGGTCTGAGAGTCTTCCCTTTTACAAGGAATGGCAGCTAAAGCAGAGGGACTGTAGTATGGTAGGGGTATCTCCCAGACCTCGGGTTCTTGCATTGAAGTCTGAGAACTTTCCTTTTCCTGAGAGCTTTTAGGAAATGGCATACAGGGTCAGGCATGTGAAATGATCTTTTTCAACAGCCAGTGCAGGCTGCTTTAAAGGAGAAAGCACAACAGGGCAGCTGAGGAATAATCAATCCCAATAAAGTGCCTTCCTTACTCTCAATACAGATTGGTTTCAATTCTAAATCATGTCTTGCTTTTCACATATTTCTTTTATGTGTATATATACATATGTATGTATGCATGTATGTATTTAAAATACATATGCACTCATACATGGTATAATATATCTTGGTGTATTTGTTCACCCTGAAAATGTCCAGCCTTTTTTAAATCTTGTCCAGCCCCTGGGCCACAGTGACCTTGTGGTAATGAGCTCCTCCAGCAAAGAGTATGCTGTGTTCACAACCTATCATTTTTGCTGAATGTTCCCCTGTTCTTTTTCAATGTTAGAAATTGAATCCTTACTGTAAGACTGGGACAATCTCCATACGATACTCATCGAAACTGAGCTGTAAAGAGGACAAATAACCGACATTAGACGGAAAGAGGAATAGATAGGAAAAATGGCTATGGCTCATCATAGTTGCTAACCTGCTCTAAGCAGGTTAAAACTTATTGAATAGGTTTCCCTTGGGCCCATCTATGCCAAAAGTGCAGCAGCTTTGAGTTTCCACATTTACTTTAGGTAGCACAACATAACTGCTCTGCTTCAAGGAGGTGGAAAAACCAGACTACAGAAGGGCTGTGAAACACCCTTTACATTTGCTCATGTGAATGACCCAAAACATGTCAGTGGGCATTCTCAGCCAAGGATGCGTTTATTTTATTGTTAGATACTATTTTCCATTTTCTGTAGAAACAATAGGTTCTTATCACTCTAAGTTGGCATGACATAGTGTGAAAAATCAGATGCTGCCTCATGCAGGCTGAGAAAGTCACACACATTTTCACTCTGTCTAAATCTTTCATAAGAGCTCCAGTCTGGAGAGGGATCTACCAAACATCTTGTTTTCTTTTGCATTAAAAAATACCACTTTCATCATTTATTTGACGAAAGACAAAGGGAATGAGATCTACTGTCTACATTGATAAGCCACACGTTTTTCTCAACCTGCAGAGATTTACCTGTTCACCTCACAGTCTATCACTATATCCCCCACTGTTGAGTTGGGATATCTTCATGTTGCTTAGAAAAAGCATCCCTAGTCATCACCTCAAATCCTACTACCCAATCCTAAGTCTTGAACAATCTTTTTTCCTGCCACACAGAGATAAAAAATACTGTCCCTGCTGTAACTTGTTCTAGATAGATGTTATGGTCAATCTAACATTTGTGTCACATCTGGTTGCATGGGCATTGCTGAGTCTGGCACAGTGCAAGAAATCCCACATTTCATGGAAAATTTAAAAGAAAGAACACAGAAGAACCAGAAATCCTGCACTCCAATAAGAAAAAAATGGAGCAGACCGAGGGAGAAAAATCCAATTTCATGTCTGTATTTCAACATTCTGGAATTTGCTTCTTCCTCTCTCATCCATTTGCCCAGAAGTGTGCCAAAATTCTTTTTCCTACATGAATGTGCACATGCATCCTTCTCTCTTCCTCTGTTTTTCTTCTCTTCCATCTGCTTTTCTCTTTTTCTCTCCCTAATCAGAAGTAACAAGAGACCTCAAAAAGTTTCTAGCCAAAAAATTTTCAAAATACTCTGTTTCAATGAAATTACTTTGCTCTGACAAAACAGCGGTTTTTGGATGAAAGTATTTTCTGTTAACATGTTCTTATCAGCTTCAGTAAAAAATATAATAATGAGAAACTCAAAGTGAAGCAGAAAGTTCAAATGATATCATCAGCAGTGTCCTCTTAGAGAAAACCTATCGTAGCTGTCACATACCTGAAACTTTCAGCTAGTGCTTTTGTGCTGAAATACTACAAAGCAATGATTTTTTTTAAACTTCATTTGTTTGTTTCTGTTTACCTCCTAAAGATGTACATGATAGTGCTTTATTTTACTGTTCAGAGAGTTTTAAATCTATGTATATATGTCTGCTGGTGCATATGTGTCTGTATATATGACTGAAATGAGCAGATTTGCTTGACTTTATGAACTGGATGCCAGACCACATCTGAAGAACTGCTGAGCTTGCAAAGTGCAGTACCACACTCCTCCTTCCATTCTCTCTCACCCTCTCTCTCAGTGCTGATAGTTCTGGCCCTTCAATATTTTTAACCATTTCATGGTTAGAAGTTCAGAGAACAAAACGCATTTTCTTTATGTGTAAGCAATATGTGCTCCGTGACTGGGGATTACTTACTGGACTCCAAAGCAGAGCTATGTACCTTTCTTTCTAGACTGAGTAAGTTACATTATACGGTCAACATTTCAGAAATGTTCAGATTGAGCAGGTCTGCAAAAGTTCTTAGCACTGGGAAATAGAGACCTTCGGAAAATCTGGTCACAGACAAAGCCAGAACAGAAGTTTTTGGATGCTTAGCATGCTTGAAAAAACTTATCCTTTTATAAGTGCTTAAATGAGTTCGTACAAAATATGGCCTTAACTGTATGTGTTGAGAAATTTGAATTATGACCCTGCATTGCTCTTTGCCTACACCTCAGACACATTTCTGCTGTCACTGGTGTTGCTATCAGTTAGTGAGTGTTAGGATTTAGTTACCACAATTAAAATTAGGATTCTCTTATTTTGGAGGTATTTTTCCTGATATCTCACATAAGTAGTAAAAGTCTTGATTTTTCCAGATTTGCACAGTCCTTGTCAGTCAGTCTCTGCCCTACTGGTCCAAGACAGCACCCTGATTTTCTGACCGTGTCATCTGGCAATGCTGGTTGATGTCTTTGCATGAATCTGAGGGAAGAATGCGCTTGTTCAAAGGAAGACTTTGGCTCTGTCAGAAGCAGGCTGTGTGCTAAAGATTTGTTACTCTATGACAAAGGGGGGCCACTGATTTGCAGACACAGCTCACACTGATGTCAATGAAAGCCTCACGTAGAGTTCAAGTGTGCAATGAGGCCCTTCGCCTCTAATTCATCTCAGGGCTTGCTTTATTTCAATATACTACTTTGAGCTGAATGAGATTGGGATGGATTTTTAAAGATGTTGGCTGCAGGTCCACGTTGACGAGAGGTGAGAAAATCCTTGCAGTTCCACGGACAAGTCGAAAACCTGCCTGAGCAAACTGCCAGTTCAACTATTTGTAAAGCGGCCACAGACCAGGGAATTGCTGCGCACAACTGAGTCTCAAATACTCGCCTGGCGTGTTTTGGCATCATTTCATTTGCTTCAGCGGAGACATGCTGATTTTCATCAGCTAAAGATCTGGTTTTAAAGTGCACATAACTATTTTGAAGCCCCATCCTCAAAGTTCACAGGTTTGGGGTTTTTTTTTTTCTGTTTTCTCTGGGGTAACAGTTTAATTTCACTGGGCTGTTCCTATATTGCTTTTCTTTTTCTTTAAGAATATAGACATGATGAAAATTGTAGGGCTGGGGCAAAGCACACTATATTAAAGTGTAATTTCAGAAGAAAAGCACCACAATTCTGCACTGGGCAGTACAAATAAAGTTTTATTAAAATAGCCACTCTACATACTAAAAAAAGCATGATCTTTTCTGCCTTTAAATGTGTTCTTTATAGGCTTTTTTATACTTATACTCAGTGCATTGCAGACTGGTAAAGAGCAGTCACAGAGTTGTACTGCTGTTAAATCAAATAAGGAAAACTGGAAATGTCATCAAGAAGGCATAGGGCAGGGAGAGGGGGAAAAAAGGTAAGTCAGAGTGCAACCAGTTCTCGAGGTCTTTACTGACCAGAGTAGAACTTGCCTTGAGCCAAAAAATAGTGCAAGTGAGTGTATGCCGCTACAATAGTCCCCTAGATAGGCAGGAATAAGCAGGCTGTGCAGTAGAGGACACTCTACTTCCTTGGCCAGCGATGCTGAGGCACTGTAGGTGGAAAGCTAGCAATTTGTTGCTATATTTGGTTATTGCTATTTTGGTCATCCTGGAGCAAAGTGGAAAGAGCGCAGGAATCCTGGTCTCATACAGCTCCTTGAGGGATTTCTGAAGTTGAAGTTTCCTACAAAACTCCATTTTCACCGGATACTGGTAGTCATGAGCTGGTAATGTTAGCAGAGGTGACCAGATCTGAAGAGACACTTATCCGTCATCTCACATTCAGAGAAGATTCCTCCATGACAGCTCTGAACTATACCTGGTGTGGGCACCACAGATCTGGCAGGGCTATACCACCTAACTTCAGGGCTGGAGACAGTACAGCCTTTTCACTATAGGGCTCTGTGCACATTAGTTAAGTGCTCAGCCAAGCTTCCTTCCCTAGGAAACTGTTGTTGTCTCCTTCCTGTGAGCTACTCCTAGAGTTCCCCTCAGTTTGGCTTTCTAAAATATGCAGTATACTTCTAAAAAAGATTTAGGTGTGTGGCTTGTAGGGTCTGGAAAGTTGGAATATTCTCCGCTGTCAATCCAGCACTGTTCACAAACACTGCGTTCTCACTCAGGATCGTTAAAGACCAGAGCGGTCACCATAATTGAAAACAGTATCTGTTAGGCATTCAGGCTGAGCTGAGGGTCTGTTTTCCATGTTAATAACTGCTAAATTAGTTGTGTTGTTACTGAGTGGGGAATTAAGACTAAGGTTTTCAAAGTCTCCAGCATTAAGTTACCAGTCACTGTCCCGCACTGTCATTTTGGTTATGCAATTAAACAGTCTCCATGAGAGCATTTAAAAAGAAACCAGAGTATGCATTTCCACAAAGCATTTCACATCCATTCTTTTTTATAGAAGGCTGAAGAAAAAATTAATTTTGGTAAAATGTTAGATCAGTGTTTCAGATTGTACTACGACACAGAGCATGAGATAATTTGTGTGACTGGTATGTCCGCTTACATTAAAACTGAGCTTGTTTAAGATGTACTGTGGAGCCTGAAATGAGCACCCATTGACTTCACAACTCCCAGTCTGTATACTTGCAGGATGAATTCTGTTGTGAGCAATTCCATTCCATCTTTAATTTTCCCTGGCGGTTGCAAATGGGAGGATCATTCACCTTCTTGACATAAACTGTTATGTTTTTGTGCGTTTTTCAATAGCTGCCATATTAACAGAAATGGATGCATTCTAGCAGGAGGTAGAATTATTCAGCCACATATGTGTGTTCCTTTTGCTCATACATTATATTACATTCTAATTTTAAGTGTTTGTCATTAATTTACTAACAAATTATTTTTCTTATTTCAGACTGAGAGCAGAGATACCATTTTATAAGCACTGAAACCAGCCAGGCATCCTGAATATTTCTTTGACATATTCTTGTGTATTTCTAAGTTGCTTTATCAGTCATTAAAGCTCAGCTTGCAGTATTTAACAATCTTGGCCTTGATCCTATAAGCATGCATATGCCTTGCTTTATGCATATAAGCACTCCCATTGAAATCAATATTCATCCACATTACATTAAGTACATGCATAAGTGTTTACAGGATTGAGGCTGTCTTTTTTTTTTTTTTTTCCCCCCTGTATTCATACTATTTTCTGCCTGGTGTCTATTGTAGTCTTTTGAGTAATGATTTGTAGACTGAATAGGGCTCTTCAGATCTCATTCCTCACTGAATGATACAATTCCTCATGTAGTGCCAGGACCCACTCAAGGCTTTTCAGTTGTGGAGGCAACATTCACTTCCACTTTTCCAAGGCTTCCCCCAAGAGCACAATTGAATTTTGTGATAATGACACAGAATATTCAAGAAGTGTGTGCAGGGAGGTGTTGAGGACTGAGGGAGGCCAGTAAGGTTGAGGTGGATGAGGAATCAGAAAGGCCAGGGCAGGTTTTGGAGAGCAGTGTGTGTGTAGGAGTGGTCCGTGAGGTCTCAGTAGAGCTCTGCATTGCAGAGGGAGCCAGAGAGAAGCAGATTTTGGGGGAGGGAGGGAGTACTGCTGTTCTTGGTGGCTGTATGTCTTGTCCGATACTAAGTTGGCTGTGGATCATCTGTTTGCACAATCAGTTAAAAAAGGCTTCAGGG
The DNA here is from genome assembly GCF_018139145.2 of Gymnogyps californianus. Classification (NCBI taxonomy): domain Eukaryota; kingdom Metazoa; phylum Chordata; class Aves; order Accipitriformes; family Cathartidae; genus Gymnogyps; species Gymnogyps californianus. The sequence continues at coordinate 56,465,710 of NC_059475.1, forward strand.
AGGCTTCCTCCTGGAGATGTGCAACTGATTGCTCTCACGGTTCTCCATTCTGCTTTTCTGAGGGAAAGGAAGGATTATTGAGAGACTGAATCTTGGAAAGTTTCAATACAAGTTGTCTGTTTTAAATATTAGACCCTTCCAGAACAAATCTCTTCCTATTAATATTTTGTGTTAGGATCATGATGGATGACTTAAAAGTTGGATGGAATAGAGGACTTTATGTCTTTTATTAGATCTTGTTTGTCAGTCTATTTAATTTGTCATTTTTCAAGGGCTTTGATTTTTTAAGAAACATTTTTATGTTAACTCATAGCAATTATGAAAATTCTTCATTTTGCAAAAAAAGATTTAAAAAAAATCAAATTTGTTTTCTGCCATTTGTGCTGGCTGTTTATGTTTCCATCTACCACAATGAAAAAGGGACCAATCATTTTTACTACTGTTTACAGTCAATTTATCTCTTAAGTTTTCATGTACCAACACTGGAATCTTTGGCTGACGATTGTGATAAGACAGTTTTGTCTCTTATTTAACTTTTTGTAGATGCACTTAAAAGTAAAATATGGAAACACTTTTTGTTTGTGGTGTTAAAATTCTGTTTATAACACTGAAAAACTATGATTTACCTGAAAATGTTTCTGTAAATCTGAAGACTTACGACATTTTATGGTTGTTCAGCAACTTAGGACTTGGCTCATCATTCATTATTTTGCCACTTTTTTTAATAGCGTGGGAATCTTTAGTTAAAGATTAAGTTTGAACTTGGTTCTCCAGTTTATTAAGTACATGAGTACAGATATTCATCAATTATGCCCTACTTCATCTGTACACATTTCTGTACTTGGAATTTAAAAACTGAAGAACTGTGCCTGAAAAACATGTGCTTTTTCCACCTGTGCCAGTTTTTTCTGAAAGAAAAAAATTACATCTCCCTAAAAACTTTGTTTCTCTTAAATCCTAGGCCTGTGTGGCTACAACAAGGCTACTATCTTAGACATGAAGGCATTGATCATATCTAACAGATTTTTCCCTTCTATAATAAGCAACATTTCTCATAAGACATAAAAATAGGACACGAATTAACATGACACACCACAGAATATCAGTGAGTACAAACTCAGATTTAAATTTCCAAGTCTGTAGGGGCTATGTTAATTTTTTGCACCATTAAGTAGTTTCCAGTTTTAATCCCCATTTGTTCTTAGGCAAAACCACAACAGAAGCATACAATGCATTACAGCCCGCACTGGCGGAAGGGTTCCAGCAGCACAGCCGTGGTCTCCTCCTCCAGAGGGCAGTGGATATTACAGGCGCTTCTCCATCCCCTGAATTACTGCCACCAACATCTGGCCTTTCCAGAGACTCCCAACAATGGGGTGGTGGGGGTAGGGAATTTCTGCTGGTTGAAAGTGGAATTTGGCTTCAATTAAAAAAAAAAAAAAGAGAGAGAGACAGGAGGGGGACATTGGGTTTATGAGTTATACACTCTTTAATTTACAGGCTTGTATAATACTTATGACCACTAAATGCCTGGAGTTAGCTCCAGCTCCAGGACTCTCTCTTTTCCACTCTCATGTAACCACCAATACTATTTTAGTTCAAGTGCAAATGTATAGTGTTGGGGTTTTTTTCAATTTTCCTTGAGGGGGGTGAAAGAGAATGGGGAGTGTGGTGGGAAAGTATTCATTTCTCCCGTGTAGTGGCCTCCAAATGCATTATAAACTTTTATTGCCTTGGAAAGTGTTACAGACTCAGACTGATTTGCATTTGCAAAAGATAGATAGATGGGAACTTCTAAGGGGAAGCTGTGATGGTCAGAGGATTCCATATGGTTACAAGCAGCCTTCTCCCTGGTCTCAAGAAACCTGTTTTGGGGAATAAATAACTGAATAAAAACAGATTTCTTGGAAAACTGTTGTAATTTAATGCATGTAAACAAAAGCTTTTATAATAGCCTCAGTCACACTGGGATTTCTGAAAGAATTACTTCAAACAAATATCAGTTTTTAATTGAGAGGCACCCAAGAGGGTGGTGATGGTGCGGCCTTTTTTTCTTTTTCTTTATTTTTTTCATTTTTCTTTCCCTTTTCCCCCCTGAAGTGGAAAATATTGCAAAGTTCACAGTGCTTTCATTTAAAATTCCTGTGAGACTTTCCAGCACTAAAACTTCCTAGGGGGTATCACAGAATCACGCAACAGTTGAGGTTGGAAAGGACCTCTGGAGATCATCTGGTCCAACCCCTATTCTAAGCAGGGTCAACCAGAACAGTTTTCCCAGGGCTGTGTTCAGTCAGGTTTTGAGTAACTCCAAGGATGGAGACTCCCCAGCCTTCCTCGGAAACCTGTTCCCATGTTCAATCATCCTCACAGTAAAAAAGCTTTTTTCTTATGATTAAATGCGATTTCCTATATTTCAGTTTGTGCCCATTGCCTTTTGTCCTTTCACTGGGCACCACTGAGAAGAGTCTGGCTCTGTCTTTACTCCCCACCTTAAATCAGGTATTTATACACACTGATAAGATTGCCCCCAAGTCTTTTCTTCTCGAGGCTAAACAGTCCTAGCTCTCTCAGTCTTTTTTCATGTGAAGGATACTCCAGACCCTTAATAAACTTTGCATCCCTTCAGTGAACTTGCTCCAGTAAGTCCATGTCCTTCTTGCACTAGGGAGTCCAGAATTGGACTCAGCACTCCAAATGTCTCACATGTGCTGAGCACAGGTCTCCTCTGTCAACCTGATAGCACTGCTCTTCCTAACGCAGCCCAGGAGGCTGTATTAGTAGATGTTGAACAGTACTGGCCCCAGTACTGAGCCCTGGGTACACCACTAGTGATTGGCCTCCAGCTGGACTTAGTGCTGCTGTTCACAACCCTTCAAGTCCAGCAGTTCAGACAATTTTCAGTCCACCTCACTGCCCACTTATCTGCCCAGTACTTAGAATCATGGCATTGTTTAGGTTGGAAAAGACCTTTAAGGTCATCGAGTCCAACCATTAACCTAACACTGCCAAGTCCATCACTAAACCATGTCCCTAAGCACCACATCTACATGTCTTTTAAATACCTCCAGGGCTGGTGACTCAACCACTTCCCTGGGCAGCCTGTTCCAATGCTTGACAACCCTTTCGGTGAAGAAATTTTTCCTAATATCCAATCTAAACCTCCCCTGGTGCAACTTGAGGCCATTTCCTCTTGTCCCATCGCTTGTTACTTGGGAGACTGACACCCACCTCGCTACAACCTCCTTTCAGGTAGTTGTAGAGAGCAATAAGGTCTCCCCTCAGCCTCCTTTTCTCCAGGCTAAACAACCCCAGTTCCCTCAGCCACTTCTCATAAGACTTGTGCTCTAGACCCTTCACCAGCTTCGTTGCTCTTCTTTGGATGCACTCCAGCACCTCAATGTCTTTCTTGTAGTGAGGGGCCCAAAACTGAACACAGTATTCGAGGTGCGGCCTCACCAGTGCCGAGTACAGGGGGATGATCACTCCCCTAGTCCTGCTGGCCACACTATTTCTGATACAAGCCAGGATGCTATTGGCCTTCTTGGCCACCTGGGCACACTGCCAGCTTATATTCAGCCGGCTGTCGACCAACACCCCCAGGTCCTTTTCCACCAGGCAGCTTTCCAGCCACTCTTCCCCAAGCCCGTAGCATTGTGTGGGGTTGTTGTGACCCAAGTGCAGGACCCGGCACTTAGCCTTGTTGAACCTCATACTATGGGCATTGGCCCATCGATCCAGTGTGTCCAGATCCCTCTGTAGAGCCTTCCTACCCTCAGGCAGATCAACACTCCCGCCGAACTTGGTGTCATCTGCAAACTTACTGAGGGTGCACTGGATACACTTGTCCAGATCATTGATAAAGATATTAAACAGAACTGGCCCCAATACTGAACCCTGGGGAACACCACTTGTGACTGGCCACCAACTGGATTTAACTCCGTTCACCACCACTCTTTGGGCCCAGCCATCCAGCCAGTTTTTACCCAGCGAAGAGTACATCCACCCAAGCCATGAGCAGCCAGTTTCTCCAGGAGAATGCTGTGGGGAATGGTGTCAAAAGCTTTACTAAAGTCTAGGTAGACAACATCCACAGCCTTTCCCTCATCCACTAAGTGGGTCACCTTGTCATAGAAGGAGATCAGGTTAGTCAAGCAGGACTTCATCATAGTTTGTCTATGAGGATATTATGCGAGACTTAGAAGTCAAGATAAATAACATCCACTGTTCTCCCCTCATCCATCCATCAAGCTAGTCATCAGATCATAGAAGGCCATCAGGTTGGTCAGGCATTATTTCCCCTTCGTAAATGCATGCTGACTTCTTCTAATCACCTCCTTGTCCTTAATATGTTTTTCTTCTTAATATGTTTGGAAATAACTTCCAGAATTTTTTGTGCCATAAGACTGAGGTGAGGTTGACAGGCCAATAGTTCCTCAGTTTCTCCTGCTTGCCTTTCTGCAAGAGAGGAGTGACATTTATTTTCTTCCAGTTCTCAGGAACCTTTCCTCATCACCCTGACCTTTCAAAGATAATAGAGAGTAGCCTCACAATGACATCCGCCAGCTCCCTCAGCACTTGTGGCTGCACACTATCAAATCGCACAGACTTGTGTATGTCCAGTTTGTTTAAAGATTGCCTAACCTGATCCTCTTCCACTGAGGGTAGGTCTTCCTTGCTCCAGACTTTCCCACTGTTCTCAGGACTCTGGGATTCCTGAAGGCAGGTCTTATTGATGAAGAATGCACTGAATACCTTGGCTTTTTCTGTGGCCTTCATCACTAGGTCCTTTGTCCGATTCAGCAGTGGACTCACACTTTCTCTGGGCTTCCTTTTGCTGATGATATACTTGTAGAAGCCCTTCTTGTTGCCCCTGACATTCCTTGCTAGATTCAACTGCAGATGGGCTTTGGTTTTCTTAATCCTTTCCCTGCACACTGAGACAGTGTCTCTATCTTCCTTCTGGGTCACCTGTTCCTGCTTCCACCTCTTGTATGCTTCCCTTTTATGTCTGAAGTTTTTTTTCTGGAGCTTCCTGTTCATCCAGCTCCCTGTCACCTCCTGTACACAGGGATGGACCATTCCTGAACTTGGAGGAGGTGATCCTTGAAAATCAACCAGCTCTCCTTGACCTCTTTTCTCTCTAGGACCGCAACTCATAGGATTCTTCAAAGTAAATCTCTGATCAAGCCAAAGTCTGTTCTCCTGAAGTCCAGGGCTGTGATCCTGCTTTTCCTTGTTCTCTTCTCTCAGGATCCAGAAGTCCACCATCTCATGGCCAGTGCAGCCCCCAGCTTTCACAACCCCATTTATTTCTTCCTCGTAAAAAACCCAAACCAATTCAAACAAACAAAAGAAAAAATGCTCTCAGGAAATTCTCTGAATTAGATACATTTAGGTGATTCAGACTAGAACATATAGACTAAGAAGCTAAACCACTGGCTTCTTATAAAAAAAGCATGTTTTTTTAAAAAAAACCCTATAAGCTTAAGCATCTTATTTTGTATTTCAGCAACACATCGTACAATACTGCCCATTCTCTGCTCAAATTTCCAAATCCTGCCTCAGTTAATAATAATATCATGATAACACTGGTTATTTTGTTTGATATAGTGACTGGGACAACGTGGGGGTATGATGATGACAGCTTTCTTTGTTTGCTCTTTATGACTTAGAAATCTGGAGAAAGTAAACTGGGCATAACTAGTTCACACTCCATGTTCCCAGTACTCCTTCCTGGCCTAATTCTCTGAAAAATTCCAGAACTTTTAAAATAGTTTCAAAGCCAGAGGTCTAAAATTGAACCATTATCTAACTAAAAGGGCAAACTTCTTTGAAAATGACCATGATTATAATATAATAATTGTATAATAACACTAATAATAACCAGTAACATAGTGAGATGGAAAGGAACTGTTTATATAGGCAGCCTTATATTCCTCTGTTTTGGAAGTGAATAGTCCTGTATTAGCTATGTGAGAGCTGAATTGCTTTTATAGGATGTCGTAAAAATAATGAATTAATCAAGAAATTCTGATAATGAATAAGATAACTGGGAATAAAGTTTCTTCAGTGTATGTTAGCAAAAGAGCCTTAATAAATATTTATTTACATAAATATTTGCCTATCTTTCCCTGTTTTGAGTGCTCAGTGAAGACAAAGATTTCGGAGGGCATGGATGGGTGCTGGATCACACTTAAGAGGAATCTCATACTCTCCAGCCTGACTCAACAGATTGATGAGAGCTCTCAACTAGTGCTGACCTCACCATGCAAGATTCACACACTCAGGGGCTATTTGCCCTTTATTTACATATCCTGAAGAGGACTGTACTCCTGAGCAAAAGCCTGATCTTTGGAAGAAACAAGATTAAGGGGAGAGAAACAAATGCCACAATTCCCTCCTGCCTACTCAAAGTTCTCAACCCATGTCACACCAAGAAATGAGGGATGCATTTTTGACATAAGTATGTCTGTATGACTAGAGAAAAATGAATGTGTCTAGTGTTTCATATGGTGGGGTGCTCCTAGTTTTCTTAAACTATTTTTCAGTGGAGGACACATGGATACTAAAATTAAAGATACCCTTTTGAAAGCTTCAGATTTTGATTTTTTTAACTGAGAAAACAAATTCTCATTTTTTTAAAGGTCTTGATCAAAACATATTGTGGTTTGATTTTGTGATGGCAAGCTAAAATTTTCTAAAGGGGGGAAAATAATTTTCCAGGAAGTTCTTATTGAGGTATTGATAAGCATGTATCACTGCACTGAGGGTGCTGTATGAGCTGATAGAACTGCTGAGTAGTCAATGAGATAATCTGCATTTAAGTAACAGATACATAATTTCTGATATGACACTAAAAGTAGATTTAAAAAACACAAATGAAAACGGTGGTGTGTGAATGTATGGGAATCAAATGATGGTTTGACCTCACTAAAATTTATGCATCACAGCAAAACAAAATAACTTGAAAACAAAATGGAAATTATTTACATTTTCATTTTATTCAGTTTTTAACTCTTTAAAGTAATAAACTCAGCACTTAAAGGTGAAGAATCCTTCTTACAACAGAGTGAAAGGTTAAGGAATTCAGTACCTTGTAAGCTTGTTCCCGCAAAACAACATTTGAAAGCAGCAAATGATAAAACATGAAAGCTTTTCTTCTCTTCATCTCCCTCCACCTTTTTAACCACTTTCAGACTGTGGGATTTTTAGCTTTGACTATGTGTGAGGCCCAGGTGACACCGCTATTCTTGATTACCAAACCGTGAAATGTGCTTTGTTCAGGTATTGGTCTGTGGTTTGTTACTGGTTCAGGAAATGACATAATGAATAATGCCATTATCTTAACTTCAGTTGTGGGTAACATTGATAAAGGATAAAATTTCAGCACATGGTGGCAAGAGGCTTATGTGTAGGTCTGTCAAGTTATAGTTCTAGAACAATTTTTGCATTGTGTACATCATCAATAGATTTCTGTGTGATAGACCAGCCAAGACTATATGCGTTGGACGGGATCCATTTAATTCTTTAAACTAGCATTTAAGTGGGCCTGGAATAGGATAGAGTCCTTGGCCTCCAGGCCAGCATAGTTGGCCTTCTTCACTACTGGAATGCAGCCCTGTAGCCAGATTGCAGGCTTTCACACTCAGACTCTCTCAGTGAGAGTACGTGTCCTTACATCCAGCTTGACCTCTCTGAACAAAAAAATTAGCAGCTCTCCCCTCCCCAACCCATACCCTTCAAAAGTCTTGCAAAGTCTTCAGACAGGGGTAATTTGTAGGAATGCTCTGAGTACAAGCTCTCTGCATGCTTCCCTGTTGAAGCTATGTAAAGGTTCATAAGATTGCCAAAGAGTGAGGAAGAAGGAGCATGACTCCACTGCTGGAAGATGGGAACACATGCCTAGGACAGAGGCAGACCTTCTGCAAGGCTTACATCTTCTATGGAAACCAGCCCAGAGACTGCAGCTCAAAATAAAACATAGTAAAGGCATTATGTAATAGTCACAAACTGAACCTTTCTTGAGAGATGTGAACTTCAGCAGTTAGGAGACAGATAAGTTTGACAACAGAGACGAGGATGCCTACAAAATTTAGCCACTGGTAAATTTAAAGCCCGTGATATCACCACCTTGATCACTATGTGTATAGTGAAAATTAAAGAGAAATAGGTGAATACTAGGATGTGTACACTGTTTAGAAGCAAAGATTGTTCAGGCATATTGTTTGACAGCTGGAAAAGGGTTCAGTGATACAATTTTGGCCATCATATTGTAAAGAACGAACTCTTTTCATATTTAAAGGAGACAAAGTCCTAATGAAAGGGACATTTGTTTGGATCTTCTGTGCATGGCAGCAAGAGTGATTCAGGTTACAGGAAGGACAAAAAACTTAAAGGAAAAATTAGTCTGATTTGGGCTTAGATGCATAGAAGGAAAATAGATTAAGTGTTTGGCCCTTTACAGTGATGAGCTTTCTTATCCCCTCTTGGGTTATGGAAAACAGAAATAGTTTTTGCATATTTCCCTCATTTAGCCATAAGGCACAATGGGAAATCCCACAGCAAATTGCCAGAAAAGGAAAAAAAAAGCCCAAAGAAGAATTCATTGTTTAAGACAGTCACTAATTCTATAATAGGAAGCCACCATGAACTGAAGCTGAATACAGGGCAAAAATACTGAAGTGATTGAGATGACTTTTCCTGAGCACCTAATGTGAACTTTCAATGCCAGCTACAGCATGAACTGGTGGTATTGCTGTCTCTTAGGTTTACCAGGAACTGCCAGAATGGATCAAGATTATTTCCTTGGTCCCTTTACATTGCAAACTTCTCACTGGATCCCCTGTAAGGCTAACATTGAATCGTGTGGTTGACTTGGCTGCCTGGTTGTTGAGAATGCTGTCTCTTGATTTGCTGTCCTCCTGAAGAGGTTTTTATACTCTCTGTTGGAGAGTAATGTTCTCCAGAAATCTGACATAGGATCCAAATATGAAACTCTTACTTGCTGTCTAATGACAGCATAGTATTTATCTGCTATATAAATCTATATATAGCCTTTATGGATCATTGACATCCCAGTATGTATTGTTGGTTGCTTTTGGTTTCCAAAGATTTTATTCTTGTGGCTTAGGAATGCACAATCTCATTGCCAGTTCAAGTGGAAAATGTAACTTGAGTAACATTATGTTTCTTGCTTACTTTAATACAGGGATACTTGAATCTCAGTAGCATCACAAGCAGTGTAGTAAAATCCTCATTATAACACTGAAAATGTTTGAATGTTCAGTCAGAAATAATCAGAAAATAACCCCATGGCTACTATTTAATCATATCTGAAAGCACATGAGTAAAATGACTTTGTAGCTTTGTTATAGAATACAGTTAATAAACCCTTCTTATTTGGTCATGTTTTCTTGTGCTGTCTTACACAGCCTTATCCCAGATGCAATGAACTTTCTTGTTGGAAAATTCATATGACGTTGTGATCTGCAAAATGATGAGAGAATAAGTTTGCCTGCTTATCCTGAAATATCTTTTTCTTTTTAACAATTGTATTTATTAGATACTTGCTAAATGGTTGTAGCCTGACTAGTAATTTTATGTGTTTAGCATTTAGTTCCTTTCCAGAGGCCTGTTTGGACAAACTGGAAACTGGCTTATATCTGAGGACAATCTCTGACAGCTCTTTTAGACCAGATGTAGCATGTACGTATGTGTTTGCAGACTTGCCTGTAGGTCTGGATGAGAAAGCATTTTTGAGGTACTATCACTTCAAGGTAATTTAAAATATTCTTCTCACCTAATTATACCCATTAAAAGTTAGGTAGCTGATCTAATTTAGTCCTGTTAGGCTCCTTCAAATGGCTATTTATCCCACTTGTGTTAGAGACATAACAGGCAGAGATGCCATATTCTCTGGAGGTGCCTATCTATAAATCAGGTTAGATATTTTACCTGCAGATAGTCAGAGTGATCTGTACATCTGATATTTCTGTGATTGTCCTGGGAGAAGTGAATGCTGAACAGCACATCTACACCAAGAAAGCACGCAAGCAAACAAAACCACTTTCTCCGTAATTTGAACAGCATTAGTTGTCAGAAACAGTGAACTCCCACTTGCAAGAAATAAATGGCTGGCAAAGCGGGGAAGTATGTGCTCTGACACAGTAGGTTCGGCTGTATATGGTTGCATATATTGGTATTCTCCAACTCTACTTTCCCCTTTTCACAATGAGATTTTGCTAACTCCTCCTTAGCAGCCAAGAAACTAGCAGTGCTTGAAGAAATTATTTTTTTAATAGTAACAACTTTTTCCTCACAGGCCATCTAAGGACAACACTTTGTACATATATTTGTATTGGTGGGGTCCTCAAACCTTCTGCACAATCATCACTTCATTAAGACTTCTGGCACTCAGGCATGGCTTAATCTCTGTCTTTTAGATGGGTAGGATTAGGGATTCCTGTACAGGAACGAAATGTGAGTGAGAGTCTGGAGTCAAATATGTATGTCTTGACTTCCACAGTCATGCTGGAAGCCCAGCCACAGGGGGGGCTTAATCATAACGTCAGCCACAAGGGACCATCAGGCTCCCTTGCCGTCCTAATCAAGACACCAAGCAGAGGAGCCTGAGGACTCTGAGGAAGAGAAGCTGAATTGGCTTAGAGCTGAAATATAATGAGCAGGCATAGCCTCTGTAATTCTTTTAGCTGAATATCTCACTGTCTTAGTGAATCAGATTGGTGTATTAGGTTCTATTAAAACTAATTGTCTACAAGATTCGTAGAGTAACATAATATTATTTTAACATTTTTGGCTCTAAGACTGTCCTTATACCTTTAAATATAAAGATTATTTCTTGGAAAAGTGATTAGAATATTAAAACTCTATAAAAGTAGGCATTAGCTGATGATCCTGTCATTATGTTGAGTACCCATGGATTCACCTCAGCACACCTAGTGATTTCACAAAGGCTATTATCTCATGGCTATATCCCCTTCTTCTGAGCTTATTACTTTAAATAAAAAATGTTAATGGTTTCTGAGAAACTCATTATGAGAAATGGAGGATTTCTTACACAAAGAAGCATGCTTTCCAAATTTCAAAGCTTGCATTAAACTTTCCAGCAAATGCCTGAAATTCTCAGTTGGCCAATAATATTGCAAGGTGAATTCAGCCTTCTTTTATACTGAGGTGCCATTTGGATATACTTTATTATTATTTATTAAATTACACAGCACCGCGTGTTATGCATAGCAATTACTTAAGAATGTGCATTATGCTTTCACATACAGGGAGAATGGGATGAAATTATAAAGTCTGAATCATAAACAAGGTCAGACTGGATGATCTAAAAGCTCCTTCTGGACTTAAAATCTGAGGTCACACATTGATCTCAGAATAATGGGTACATGGGTATAGGAAGTGATGAACATTTCAAAATCTGAAGAGTAGGCAGAATGACATGTAAATATTTGGCTGTATTCCACGTATGACCCTGTGCTGGGGTAGTGAAGAGAGTTAAATGCTTTTGAGTGATTCAGAAGGCACAAGCAAAGCAAGAGGCCACAGTAGGAAGCAGCGGGTGTTTAGATGGAATTTAGGCCTTTGCAATAGGACCTCAGTCTGTGCAGACTGTTAGCACTCATAGCAAAGGCTTTGGGTGCCAGTGCAAAACAGTTTCCAGCAGTAATCTGTCTCTTTTCAACCAGACATACTCCAAGACCCTCCTCTCTTGCTCTTTAATCTCTTAGGTCAGTGGAAGTTGGGATTCCTTACTCTCAGACCATACTCTTTTGACTTGCATCTTTCTTCTCTGTTTCCAAATCCTTTCACAGCTACAGAATTAGTCTCTTCTGGGCTCTTTACACATAGTGCTAGCTACAGGGAACCCTGTAGAAGATTTGGGAGCATGTTTTGCTTAGTGAAAAGCAATGCCAAACGTTATCACAATCTAGAACCATCACAATTGCTGGAAACCAGAGGTGACTCAAAGAGAGGGCATGAGTGCTAGCAATATGCTCAGCTAGTCCAGGGGATAACCAGCCTTGAAGAAACCATGCACAAGGTACCTGGCAATCAGTTAAAACATTTTGAGAGGAGAAGGAGTAATCAGATTGTAACTTTTGCTGGAAGGTAGTGAAAAGACGATAAACTGGTGGAGATGAGGAGACCACACTGTTGACAGCATGGCCAATTCTGTGTATTTTGTTGTTCTTCTTAGTCACAAAACAAACAGTCAAACAAAAAAGCCAAACCAAAACAAAATAACCCACCTGGACATATGGAGAAGAAATGTCAATGCAAACTTTATTGCTACAGGGAAATGCATCATAAAAAAATAGGTCCCTAGGTGAGCTCATGGGTGCAGAGATATTATTATTTACTAGGGCTAATAAAGGAGGGACAGAAGGCAGAGGTATTATATTTTGCAGGTGATAAGCCTATGCAGGCAAGCAAGGATATCAGCCAGGGAGGTAGAGGAGAACTGGCACACACTGTGCACTAAGAATGATGCTGGCAAAGGCCTAACTGAGTGAAAGCCAGAGTGGTTCAATGTGCTGGATTTCTGTTGCTGCATATAAAAAAATCTGTAAAAAAAAAAGTCATTAGAGAGCTTCAGGGAACTTGTCAATAAGATTTCCTGCTAGAATATTGAAAGATGGTTATGTTTCACTGAAGAAGGAAGAAATTAATAGCTTTCATTATGCATAAGGAAAAAACACCTTAAGAAATGTTTCACATGCCTGAGCAATGGCTCTTGTTTTCATACTTCTGAGAAGTTGTCTTTCTCTGAAAAGGGAGGTGAGCTGAGTATAACATATCTTCCTGAGCAATGCAGCCCTTTTCCAGCTGACCTCTTTACAAAACTTGTGTGTATCAATTTCTCTCCATTTGCCTTGCCAACATCATCCTGGATATATGAGAAATAGGGACTATGCTGACTAATCTTTTGGCAAGTCTGCTCAAATAGAGAATCAATAAATTAATAAAATGGAGGGGAAAAAAAAAGAGACGAAACTTGTCTTAAGCAAACATCTATCTCAGTAGCATTTAATAAAACACTAAGATTTTTAGCACAGTAAGTGAATGATCCCTGCACTTGAGTGTGACCTCTCCTCCTGTATGTGTGGGTGGAGTAACACTGCTCTCCATTTCAACACAGATCTGTCTACTTTCAGGATATGATCATAGCACCATAACCTGCAGTTTATGGACATTCAAGACATGACTCTGGTGATGCAATGACTGCAACATCCAGCTCCCCTCTATAGGTTCCTCCTCTGTGTCCTTTTGTCCTTCTCCTGTCTTATTTCCCCTCTTTGCATCCAGAGATCTTCTTGTAGCATCTTCTGTTTAACTATGCAGTTTGATACTCCAGCATGTTTCCCCATACATAGACTACTCACAAAGCAGGAATTGAAACGTAGTTTTTCAGTGTTTATGATGAGCTGATCTCATGATCTGGGAAGGATGAGGGTGTCTTAGTTGGGACAACAGTCAGGAACGAGGGCAGGTACTTTCACCAGAAAAGACAGGCAACACAATGCCAACAGTGCCAGTGCAACACAAAAAGAGGGACTGGGAATACTGTTATGTCTATTTCTCTCACATTTCTCTGAGTTGTTGAGTCCTACTGGTACAAATGTGTAGCCAGTCAGGACAAAGACTAGAGGGTTAGGATGTGATGAGATATTTGATCTCTCCTTCACTTCTGAAAAATGAAGTAGCTGGACAGCAGCACATGCCAGACTCGCTTTGGATTCATTAGTAACGATGTTTTTGACATATAGCTTGTGATCATTACCTACTATGAGCACATTAAAGGCATATCAGCATGGTATAACTCTGTACCCTAAAGCAATACTCTAGGCATCTATTCACAGAGCTCTAGTGTTAAGTTTTACAGTTAAAATCTAGATTCAGGAAGGAGTTAGACAGTGGAGCAATAGGCTTGCAATCCCTGCAGCATTCACTGCAGTTTTTTGGAATGACAGCCTAAAGAGCTGAGGATACAATGGGAAGAAAGTGTTAGGTCCACTCAATAAATTCATCCAGTTCTTGGAAAGGTATGACTTACACTGATTTCTGTTCAGGGAAGTTTTAACCAAGGGCATACCTAAGACACTAACAAAGATGAAGTGACAGATACTGGTTAAACACTGATCAGGCATAAGGGGAGTGCAGAAAATCTTTTCACACAAAGGCCCATTGCTTGCATGCTGTGTGAAGTGTTAACCTGGATCCAGAAACATAGTAAATAAATCACAGCTGGGGTAGACATAGGAGTATTATTTGTGCACCCTCTCCCCTCAAGCCAGGACAGAATTATTTTTGTCATACTTGTCTGAATGTGGGGTGTCAAGCCTGAGTCCTGTACAAATTTCCTTGTGTTCACCTTCTGATAGAGAGACAACAGAATGCTCTGAAAGATTTCCTGGTGCAGTCTTTTCAACGTCTGTCTGCATCAAACACTTTTTAAAACAGTACCAATGAAGTCTGTACCACTGAGTTGCTAAGAATACATGCAAACATGCTGTCCTTAAACAGTAAGCGTTGCCACAAGACTTTATCACACATTTATGTAAGCCTGCAAGTTTCCGCTCTGAAGGAGAGGGTGTTATAGAGTTAGAAAAGGGCAAGGAGGGCTGGTTACCAGTGAGAAACTGTGTCATGGCTGAGCTAGTATTTTGAAGACATTCAGGCTCCCTGTAGAGGGTTAACTTTGCAACTTCTTAAATTGCTTAGTCCATCCATTAACATACGTTTTTGTGTACAGATGACATATCAATAGCTGAAAGTCCTGCTATACCCAGACCCAGAAATAGTGTCTGGCAAATCTGCGGGCACTGCAGTAAAATGCTCAAAACATTCTCTGCTTGGGTGAGGCAAGGGAAGACATTGCACTTCAGTCAGAAATATAGACCAGTTCTGTAAATTCAAACTCTCCACTTAAGTTCCTGCTGGGACTTCACAGAGTAGTTGCTTTCTTTCATGCTAGATTTATTTGAGTGACCTTATTATGGAAAATGGGATTTTATATCTCAATGCCCATTACATTATTTTTTTTATTTGTTACAATGAAAACATTTCATTAAAGCCCTTATTGAATAGCTAAGTGTGAATCTTGGGAGTGAATAAAAGTCATTTATTGAATCAGCCTGCGCTGGAACTAAGAAAGCATGTAGAGCTGCAGAACTATAAAATGCTCAGTGCACTTGGAGTTTGTAGCAAAATACTACAAGACACAGCTCAAGTTCACTTCTAAAATAAATAAACAAAGGAAGGGCCCAAGTTGTTCCATTTAAAGACAACACAATCCCAGGGTCAGCCTTTATCCCTTTCTTGGGGAAAAACACTACCTCCTAGATGGAGGGGAAGTGAAGTCACTGCTACATCCCCTCTGTGACTGTAAGTTGCCATCCTCACTCTGCCAGTCATGCTTGCAAGGCTGAAGGGAGTGGGCTTTTCGACTCCTGGACCTGGGTTGTCCTTGAGGGGAGCCAGGGGGGCATCAGGATCTGTTTCCCCCAAAAGAGGGGATGGAGCCACTCGGGCTTGTCTTGTCTGTACCACAGAAGCTCAAAGCATAATCTCCCTCTGCCCCCCAATTCATTAGATTATTAAAATCATTCTGAAGCTTTAACTTAAACCATAATTCAGTTCTTTCCTCTTTTTAAATTATTTAAAGCCAAAATGCAGATGTAGGAAATTCAAATGTACTTAAAGACCAGAGATTTTATTTTGGGGTCCTTATTTGTGTATACCGTGGTTGTATTTCAGCAGCTAAAGAGAGTGGAATAGATTCTGCTCCCTGCTACCCCACTGTAAATCCAGAGAAACTCTACTGATTTCAGTGGTGTTTATTCTTGAATTACCCTGGCTTAGCTGACAGCAGAGTGTGGCTGACTGTGACTCCATAGACATATATACTGTTTATATGTTGAGTCTATTGTTGATTAAATATGCACACAAATGCAACAAGCCATCAGTCAAAGAAATCACATTTGCTCTGCTGCCAGGATATAAACTAAAATCATGAAAAGAAAATGCATTTCTCTGATATATTGAATGATACAATTTCAATAGAAAGCATTGCTCCACATTATTTTAATGTGATTAGTGCCTGTGAAAGGCACTGAATTAACAGATTGGAAACAGGTGTCCTCTCTTTACCGATTAAAAAACAACAAAACTCAACAGCTGGTATCCTCTACCCTGTTCTACTAGTCTTCCTTGAGCCTGATCTGGATGGTGTCCTCTGACAAACAGGAGATTTCCTTTACCATTGCTGCTTATTCTGAGGAGCATAGCAAGAAGAAAACAGCTTGAGTTACAATGGTTTTCCTGAGACATGAATGTTGACCCATTACATTGCTCATGATCTGGCCTGCTGTAGCAGCATTCAGGTGCTCTCAAGTTGTTTCAGGTCTGAGCTTGGGATCAAGAACTGAAGTCCCACCAAGTAGTGTTAAAAAAAGGTCTGCTACTTAAATGCCCAGTTACGACCTATGTCTGCTTCTTACTGACAGTAGTAACTCTCTTGGATGTCCATATGCTTGCAGGCTGTCCAAATAGAAAGCCAATGCTTAAAACATTTTATAAGAGACTTATCACACAGTATTTATAAATAGATGTGGTTAGGTAGATCCTATCCGCTCTGCCCAGTTCTTATTACTAGGTTCATAGTCCCCTGTGCACTTTTGGCATCTTGTAAAATTTTGGTTTTAGAGATGTTGCTGTAAAGCCTAATTGAAAATACTCATAATAAAACAGTGAGATGAATAGTATATAATCTTTCCAGCTCTGAGAATCCCAGTAATCCATATTTTTCTAAGAACAGTTGAACACATTGCATTTAGCCATACATTAATAATGACAATGATGTAGCACTTGGATGTAGCACTGATTTAATGTGTGTTTCTTGGTTATTGACAAATGTCTTGCTTTTCCATTGTTTTGAGCACTCATACAAGGTATTTGGAATTCATACTCAGCTGAATCTTTAAGTTTGTTAAAATCTGGTCCTTTGTGGGGTTGAGTGCAAATGTCAGCATGTTCCTATATAAAATTTTGGTGAAGAAAAAGGGCAAATATTTCACAGATATTCTCATAAAGATCTGTCTCTCATCTTTCTTTTTTGTACCTTGATTGGTACCTTGATTTTATTAGTTAATTTTTCTGTTCTTAGTGACGTGTAATATTTATGAGTAACTGCATTGACTCAGTAGAACTCTTCGGGGAATGAGCTATCACATGCCATTTTTAAAGATGATAAAATCCAGCCACACACTAAGTTTAGTACTCTTACCGGCAATGAATGAACACCAGCACAGTCCTTCAGCGTCCTCAGGTCTTAGCCAGAATGTTTTGCATAGAGTCAAAATATGTTGCTATTGACTGCACTAATAATAATACAAAGTATTCATTTTATTATTATTAAAAAAAAAAAAAAAAAGAAAGAAAAACTGCCTGAGATTCACTTCCCTACCTGTGCATTCCCTGGACTGCTGGCACACAAAGGTTAACAAAACCTGGAAATGAAGTAGTAAGTGATGTCAGCAGTTAGCACATTATCATTTTCTCTCATCTATTCATCTAAAGTGCAGAGCAGATAACTTTAACTATCATCTTCAGCACAAAAAAATGAGAGTTCAAGGCATTGTCAAGGAGCTGTTCAGCTTTGGCTCTTAATTAAAGTAAACATAGTTAAAAACATTTCCATTAAAAGAGAAAGCTTTAACCTCTCATAACATTCTGACCACATTCAAATGAGGGTGGAATGCATGCTACCTCATGGAGAGAGCTTGCAGTATAAAATTTTGCCAGTATAGTGGCTGCCAATAAAAAATATTGTGATTTTCATTACACCGTGCTCATCCATCATTGGAAAAATGCAAGGATGAGATCTTCCGTACAAGTTCAGACGTATGCCCTTGAGAGCTAAAGAATGACTTTTCAATGCAATTCCAAATGTTAATATCCCCACAGGAATGCAGATCCAACAGAGGAACCTACTATGCTATATAGCCATCATATTCACCTCAGTGAGTGAACATCATGCATCAGCGTGGCTTGATACTGTGATTTGCTACTTTGGGGCTCTGCTGCATAATCAGCAGCATCGGCAGTTCTTCCTTAGGCTCCTGTCCAACTGGATTTGACATGGGAAGAATCTCCTTGATTTTTTAAGATTTTTTTAATATATACACCACAAAACAAGCTAACACAGAACTTACTTGAATATTTTCCTGATTTGTTTTTAAACATTTTATATTTTAAGTTATAACAGGGATTAAGTGAGAGAGTGGAAAAGAGAGAATAGAGGAGACTCCATCGCCACAGAATAATAAGCAGAAGAATGGGCAGTAATATGTTCTCCTTACACAGCTCTAGCATGCCACATCCAAATTATTGGGCTTGCTTCTGGCAAACTTCTTACCAGATAGGTACTGGCAATTTTGGAAGGACTATTGCTTCAAGAGAGCAATAGTACTGGACAGAAAACCAGTGAAAATAATTTATGGGATGAAAGATTAGAAGAATTAAAGTTTCAAGGTCTGGCTTGAATTTAGGAGGCATGGTAACATCCTATAGACCTTCTGAAAGGAGGCTATTTCAGAGAATGATAATTAGTACTTTTATAAAAAAATACAATATATAAAGGCAGAATCAAGAAAAAACAAATACCAGGAGAAAACAAACAAGTAAAACAAAACAACCCCACCTTACCTGAGACAGAATTCTTCCCCCTTGGAATAATCACCTACATGGAGAGGAAAAGACTCTGTCAAGTTATTCATTTAAAGGCAGCTGGAGTAAAGTGTTACCAGTACATGAACTGTGAGGGGAGAGAGCTGCTCTGTCCCTACAGAGGTATCTTAAAGCTCTATGATAAATGTTCAAATAAGGACAAAGGTATGAAAAAATCTGGATGTTATTTATATTTACTTCATTTGTCTTGCTTTCAGCAAGAAAGCAATAAAATTAACCACCTGATGATAATGGGGGGGAAAGTGCTAAACACAAGAAAGGCACATAGCTGATGATGTCTCTACTAGTGCTAGGTAAGTCAGGGACAGATTTGCTAGGATGGTTCAGGGAATCCAGCTATCCCAAACAGGGATGCATCTCCTAACCCCCCAGCAGCAGTAGGGAAGCCTTATGCTTCTGCACCAGCATTATAGCTCCTTTCCAGTTCTTTGACCACCTGCTCCAGACAGAGCGAGCTGGTGCGCAGCTATGATGTCGAATAGGCAAAAAGTAAGCCCTTCATCTACTTAGCAACTCTGTCTTGCATGCATGATGGTGTATAAGTAGGAACGAGGGGCAGAGCTCTGTTTCCATCGAGGCTCCATGCCACGCTGCGGTGGTGTGGCTGTGCTGGATCACCCACTTCCTGACCATCGCATTCCTCTGCTACAATATGAGTTGGAGTCTGACGACGATCAGGGTGAAGTGCACAATGATTCATGACACAAACAGCAGTCTGCCTGGGATGAAGTTGAGCCCACAGCACCTATTTACTCTGTTAGCTAATGGTGTGATCCTTCAAACATCTATGCTTGGATTAATGGCAGACTGACAATCACGCTGAGTCCATGGGATTATCTGCCACTGAATACCAGCATAAGTGTTTGCAGGACTGGGTCTTAAATCCCTTTGTGATGGTCAATATCTTTCAAACTGAATGATACTAAACTAACACACATTCAAAGACAGATTGCAGATTGCAGCCTGGCATTTTTCAGAAATGGGCAACTAACATGGTTTGGGCCTGATTCCTACTGACTTCAAACCTTCATGTATTCTCAGTGCCCATTCTCTGATTTTCTGAAGTGTCACTAGAAGGCAGGTCTAATAAATAGAACAGAAGCCTGAATTTCAGGATTTCCTGCATTTTAATTTCATGTCTCAGAATAGTTTTCTCTGTAATCTGATTTATTCATCAGAGAAATAGAACTGGGTGGGATACAAGAAATCGTTTAGCTTTTAGCAATAACTGGGACCCCAGTCACAGACAAAAATGCTATTATGCCAGGTGTGTATAATTCAGAGGAAGAAGACTGCTCTTAACCTTAAAAACAGGAAAGGTATATAGAGAATGATTGAGGGGATGTGGTAATGCTAAGAGACTGCTGTAGATCTTCAGTAGGCTTTAGGATGCTGTATAACTTCAGCTTTTATGCTAAGGCCAAAAAGAAATGTCAAGGAAAGATGAATTAAAGGAAATGGTCATAGACAAGAGACTGTAGAAAGAATTAACTTTTCACCTCCACAGCTAGAACTGACCGCAGACCAAGAGCAGACTGGTTTAGGTAACCACAGGATATAAAACTCAGGCTAAAGGTTAGACCTAGTCTGCCCAAAGACAGGATGACAAATTAAGTACATCTACTTGCCATAATTAGACAACAATAAGAAGGCTTTGCTTCAGACTGACATTCCTCTTGCTTTGAACCTATGTTCATATTGAAGTTCCCACCTGCAGAGGTGAGGAGATCTGTGCTTCCTTTAAATGCAACAAATGAGGCCTGGGCAAAATTCACCTTTAATATACTGCCACCAAATAATCTTTCCTAGCAGCTTAAGAAAAGCTGCTAAATTTATAAATGTCACTAGTATTTTTTAAACATATTTACTTTTATAAAATTATATTCTATGTATACTTGTTAATAAAATGTTTGCACTAAACTCTTTTAAATCAATTCACTGTATTCTTTGATTAATAGCTTCAGTATTTTAAAATTAATTCTTTGAAATACTTCAGCTTTTACTTTAATGGTCCTTTGAAGTCTTTTGGTTCCTAGATCATGCTGGAGTATTAACATCTCTCTCAAAGCAGAGTAAATTGCACCTATGTCATTCTTGGAAGATGTTTGTCTAACTCATTCTAGAACTCTTACTGCTGTTCAGTGAACTTCTCTGATCATCAAAAGGTACTTTCTCCACCTCAATTGTATCACAGCTTATGTTTCATCTGTTCAAACTCACACACATTAAACTCTTCTCAATTTAGGACAATTTCCAAAGTTCACCAAGGTCAATGGAATCACTTGCACTTTAATAGAATCAGGCCCTCAGAGATGCAAAACTTATTTTATGCATTTTCACTGATCATTACAAGGTCATTCCACTTAAAAAAGAAACTTTCCTAAGCAAACATCACAATCTGTGGATGGGCAATGATGTTTACCTTAAAATGGATTTGTGAACTGCACAAAACCTCTTTTTTCCGACAGGTAGAATCTGGCCATGGTAAAATGCAGAATATGGCTGAAGCTGTAACAACAGTTCTACTGGAATTGAAGAAAATTAACTTGCTTTAAAAACAAAGAGGGAGCACTAAAAATGATAGGGTTTCATATATATTAAAAACTTCTTGTAAGTATAAACCAGAACTGAATCTATTTTAACAAATTACTCACTGAATGAGTTTTGTCTCTGTGAATTGTTTGGGATTAGGCTGTGATTTTCTCAAATGCATTTGCTCTTATTGCTTTACTGACAATACGTTATGAAGAAGTCTTGATCCGCGGTTCATTTTTGAGCTCTGTTTGCTGGAAATATAATTACATGCTACGTTTTTTTTGTCGGACTGGGGGAGTGGTGTAACGGTTAGACACAGGTTTCCGGTGTCAATACTACGATTAGGATTTTAAATTCAGCTGGAGGCAAGTGACTGTGTGATCCAAATTGCACTGAAAAGCCATCGACTACAGCAGCACTGGCTTGTAATCACACTGCTCAGTGGTAACCCAGAACTCGCAACCATGTTCATAAACATGTTCTGTGGGCTGAAAGTACTGAAAGAACAAGCAAATCTCTGCAATCCCTAGTTCTTGACCTACGTTCTGGATTAATTACTATATTTTATTTTTACAACTTTTTTTTTTTTTTATAAGGAGGATTATAGGCACAATCTAAACTCTGTGTCCAGGGAAACGGATTTTTAGATCCATGTTAATAATCACCATTATTTTACTTATTAGTAATTAAACATTACATTAATAATGCTATTATCATGGGATCAGAATCCAAGTTGTGAAGCTGAGAATTTAAAGATATTTATCTTTTTTTATTATTTATGTTCCATGCTATTTTAATAAGTTTTCCCCTTCACCTTCCTTTACATAATTGCTATATATTTACAACATTAATTCAAAATTAATGGACGTTTATTTATGGGAATTAATTTTGTTTCTATAATAAAGCTGCTAATGAAACATATTGGTAGGTTTGTACTGTGGAACCAATTATTTCCTATCATATCTGTAAGTAACATACAGACCAGCTCACAGTTATGTTCCTGAACATAATTGTCGCTAGATTCTGTGCAAGTTTCCTCAAAAATACATCTACAAATTAGCAGCCTTCACTCTAGGTAGTTCACCTACAAACTTTAAAGAAACCATTAGGATGCCCTTTGCACTTCTGAGAAATAGTTTTTGGACATTTAAGAGTTCACACTGAAGGCTGTGTATTGAAACTATTCACAGAACTTTCCCAAAAATACACAAATAGGAAACTTTCAGGGATGGAAGACATAGTGAAAAAAGTATATTTTTAAAACTGGTTTGATAAATCAAGTTTAGCTGACTAATATGAACCATCTCTACTTGTTTCCTTATCAACTCACCTCTCAAATAATCTTGTGACACTGAACAGTGAAAAGTACTTTTTAAGAAGTCTGATGTGATCAAAAGACAACGGGACAGGAAGATAAAATGGCAAATTATTGTTCATAGAAGCGTGCATTATGGTGGTCTATTCAGATCACTATCATCACATGATTCATAACATTTCATTCTGTAATTCTTAAACCAGAGGAAATTACTCTTCCTTGCTCTCTAAGTAAGCAACATAATGTGCAATCACCTCTAGCTCAATTGAAGTATTTACTTTAGGGAGTTGTCAATCTGCTGCAGTGACTCTACATGGAATTTTCTTTGATAGACACCATAGAGATTTCAGCTGTAGACCTTCTCGAGTGATGTGAACCTGAGCTACATCTGGTCCGTGGTACCCTCAAAGCTACAGAGAATTGTAACTGTGTAGTACCTGGCTCATGATGCACTCAGAAGTCCAGTTTTCGGATCTCTCTGCACTAGAGTGGGCAATCTCCCTCTCCAGGGATGACATTCAAGTAATGTCTCAAACAATAGTGATCGAATCAGAAAATATCCTTTGACAGCTGTGCCATGTGGGACAAGTCTGGGGTGGATAGTGAGGCAGAATGAATTCCTTTCTGGTAATAGTCTTATGCCTGGCCATGTGAATTTTAATGATCCCTATTTTAGCAAACATAAATACCATTGTTCATAAAATTATCATCTTAGTCATAAAATTACCTTCCCCTTTTTAAAATTCAGCTGAAGTATTTGACTCGGTGACCCTCCATGACAGAAATCCCACAGGCTGATTACATGCTGTGTGAAGTATTATTCTCTCTCTTTTGTTTTACATTTACCTGTCATTAACTTCAAGTGACCCTCCTGTTGTTCTGGTGTTCTGAGACACTGTTAAAAAGATGGACCGGCTAGTTTTTGACTCTGCCCTTCATAATCTTAAATGCTTTAATTAAATCCCTTCTAGTGTTTCTTTTTCACCACTAAATAACCCTAGCTCTTGCAACCTTCATATGGAAACCTTGCTATATCCCTAACTCTTTATTTTCTGGACTTCCATGATTTTACAATTCTCTTATTGTTCCCATCCCAAACTGAATTCTCTGTTTCATATCAAGGCCTCTCTTGTCCACTGCTCCAGAAGAAACTATTTTTTATTTGTAACATGGAATATAACTATTCCGTTTCAATCACTTGATATATAATCTGAGACTGATTTAACATTCCTTGACACTGATCACCTCTTCTGTGACAGGATTGTTCCTCAACTCAGGCATGGACATAGAGAATAAGAAGGTATATAAGGAAGCAGACATAGCTGGCTTTCCTCTTCTCAGGACGTGTGTGGTCATGTCTTCTGGAAAGCTGAGCAGGACCTGGCTTGCTCTGCTGTGCACTGGGGAGTATGGTGTCTTCCTTTTCCTGAGAATTGTCCATTTACTTTCTCTTCCCCACTGCCATTTGCTACATGAGTGTAGTTAAGAAAATATTACACCTAAATTTGTTTTCCTTAATCTTCCTGAAATGCTGGGAGAGATTATTCTCTCTGATTCTCTCGCTCACATGCTTTGCCTTTCAAACCACACAGGACTCTGCCTGAATCACTGAATCATTAAGCTGGACTCTGTGACAAAAGCAGAAACTCATTATGATCATTAATTTTCAGATTTAGAATCTATGCCCTTGGCTAGAGACTACACGGATTTTGAGACCAAGACCAGGTTTTCAAAGGCATTAAAGCGCCTCAGAAGACATATAAACAAGTAGTGAGAGTCGGTTTCAAATTCAAAAAGCCCCCTCAAATGCACAGCTATTATTCACAATTTCTGTTGATATGTAACTTCATGATAACACAGTTCTGTGGCAGTAACATTTTTTTAAGTGTGTAATAAACATTGAAAATATGCCAAAGTGATGCCTACCACAGGATTTAAAAGCAATTGTTTATGTTATTCTGCTTGCTTTTGGATTTTTTGCTTCATGTTTTGCTTTATGTCTACAGTAAGTCCTCCAGAGCTTACAGAGTACCATGGCTGTGATCTTTCTTGCAGAGAGCTAACGTGCTTAACTGCACGCCTGTAGCATGTGGAAAGCTCTTACCCGTCAAGCAGTGCATTCCTACCCAAGTGGTGAAAGCCCTCCAATCCCTCCACATTCAAACAAAGCATAGTGTAGACATTCGCCCAGTGCGGCAACAAAGCTTTTGCATCCTGGTAGTTAAAATCAGGAGCTCTTTCCATGCATCAACAGTGTATTGTAGGAAACAGTGGGACATTTTCTCTCTTTTTCTTCAAACACACCAAATGTAAACTGTCTGAACCACAACAGTCATCTTTGTGTGTATGAAATGAGCAGGGCAAAGAAAGACTCTATGAAATAGCTGTGGTTAGTGGCTTGTTGAGGGGGGGTGGGGTGAGGCAAGAAACTTGCTTTTAATCAATGTGATAATCGATGACATACGGCATCATACTCTTGCCCGACTCCATTCTTTCCCTGCACACTGCAGGCCTCAGTGGCTTCCCCATTTTTTCTCCCCCCCCCCCCAGCAGGTCAACTGGAAATCTGTCCATTGTTTTTTTAATACATATATATTTGAAAACCAGACATAAGTCTTCAAAGGAGCCTACAGTTTAACTGGGGAAGGATTGCTTAACAGCTGCAGTTTGTTGAGGAGGCTGTGATAAAATGCACATGCCCTTGCTGTGTTTTCCCATACCAGTCTGACTCCATGCACAGCCCCATGATGCCACCGGCCAACGGTAGCAAAAAGCTGAGTCAGTGAATCATATGCTATACTTTATATTCATATTTTCATGAACTGCAATGCAAGCAGTATGCATGAAAAACATAGTGCATTCTTCTGATCCTATGCTGCTTTGTCGTCTATTAACTTTGGATCCATAAAGCAAAGGCTGTGCTGGATATCCTTTGAGTGGGATTTGTGTTTGCTTCTAAGAACAGATTTACATCTCATATTTTGGCTCTTACTGGTGGCACAGACAACACAAGGTGTTTGCTCACAAGGCTTGCTTAAAGACTTGCATTTATGCAGAAAGTCCTGCAGATCTGTGACTTTGTTGGTCTTTTTTGGAAGTGAGCACTGAAAGCCACTGTTACAGCTCTTTTTCTCCTTCACATTTGACTCTCTGGTTTTAGAATTTCCTTGTACTCACCCAACATAATATTTGGGAAACTTCTCTGTAAATGAAATGTACAGTCTGTGAAGTTACAGGGCATCTTAAAGTTTTACTTTGAAGTCCAGATTTTCATAACCAAGGAAAAACAATTCCCTTGCATTCTTTATTTTTGTTGAAATACTGTCTTTTTTCCCAAATTTTTTTTACTATTATTGTCACCGTTCTACAGCTAGGCCACTTGAGACACATGAATTCAGTCAAAGATTGTCTAAGGTAATTGAGCTATACAGAAACTTAGGTAGACACTGGAAATAATAGAAGATTTATATTATTTGGGTATCTGCTGAGCTATTGATTGTCTTGAGTTTGTAATGGTGTTCTAGGCAGGGTGACTCAGAGAACAGGCCATGATGGATGACTCTTGGGATTGGAGTTTAATCTGAGTTCTTCACACCAGCTTGCTAAATGACTTATTCCATGTTCTTCTCTCTCTGTAATCCCATTTCTCCATCTGTGAAGTAAGGGAGTAATGACCCCAGCTTTCATTGTGTTGATACTGATGCACGTTGTATATATTACTAGTCAACTTTCTACAGGCACTGCCCAATGACTTGGTGAGATGGACTCTCCAAGGGAATCATCCTGGAAGCTATGCTGACACGTGTTTAAACTCCAAGTGGACAGGGAAGGATTTTCCTTTATTTTGCAAGAATTTTTCCTGTCTTTCCACCAGAAAGGGAGAGAAGATGAAGCGGAAGGTCTCCTCTTCCCAGTGTGCATCATCAAAATGTAAGGAGACAAAATGAAGGCTGAGATGGCACCGTAAAATTCCTTCCAGTGCTATGATCTATGGTTCTATCTATGGTTCCTTCCATATCTATGGTTTGCTCAGATCTTAATTTATGGTAATAAGACATTAATCGTTTACAGACAATCCAAACAGCTCCTGTGTACTGCAGCAGCACAGAATATTATCTGAACTCTGCAGGGAAACTACCAGGTATTCTTCTTTTCAGTTTTTTTCTTGTCCTTGTTCATTATCAATGCCATCTATATTTCACCTGTAACTTGCTTCATATTTAAGGATAGCCTTCCTTCCACATTCTGCTAACAGCAACTTGCTTCCTCTATTTAGTTGTATTTGCATTTGTTTGGTTCCTACTACTTCCCCAAGCAGCTTCCTAGGGCTGTTTCCAGACCAGACATGTGAATTTATTCCCCTGTGTATGTGACAGTCTCTCTCATCTCTGGGATGCCCAGTGACATAAAACTGCCCAAGCTACCCCTGGGCTACCCTTCACAAGTCTCTTTCCTTCCTCTGCTTTCTACTTACCACAGAGATTTTGCCTTGGCAAGCATTCAGAAGTGTACTAGCTGCAGTTAGGTTTCCTTTGCTTGGAGCTGACGTCTACCTGTAGGTAAATTGAGACGTTTAATTCAATAATACAACTACTTTGCAAAATCATATGTAGACCACAGAAGGTTATATAATATTGAAGTTCAATCAAATGTTGTTAACATGCTTCAACTAAAACCCTAACACATACTTGTATACTCTCCTCGTGTTCACAAAATAAGTCAACAGCTTCTGTAAGTCATCAGCCTTTAAGTAATTCAGGCCCTGGATAGTTTTCCTACCAATGCTCCCTAGGAATTGGGCTGTCTAAGCCAGAGGTGTTAAAGAGTAGAAACCAGATGACAAATAGTCAATAGTCTGTATTCATGAAAGTAGGCAATTATAAAAACATACAAGGTAACCACGTCCAGAAAAAAGCTGAGCTTCGTTCTGGTCGGATAGCATGAGAATGACTGAGACTCTAACAAATAGTTCTTGTTTTAATGGTCATATAATGATTGAACTTTTTCTCATAAACATGGGACTGCTCTTGCCTATAATTCAAGATAATGTTTTCTTGTGAAAACCAGAATAGGCACAAACATGTTCAAATAGAGACTATATCTTAGTCTTTACATCATTTTGGTGCCCTTCATAACAGGAGGTTATGAAGATTTATTTACTATTGACCACATAATGTGGTATTTAGAGAGGTAACGCTGTCGTCGTTCTAGTGTCTTGCCTCTCTAAAGCCAGTAGAAACTGATCGCCTGTATTTGTACTGCTGAAACTAGAGGTCTGGGATTTGACAGTGACTTGCTGAACTCCTTCAGCTTTTCTTTGTTTCTTTCTTTTGTTTCAACTTAAATTTTCCAAGGTATGTGCAATAGTCACCGGTTGTAATGTTCGTGTGTTTACGTGTGTGTTTATGCATCTATATAGCACACATATACTTTTCATCTTTAATAATAAAAAGTATACGTGATAACAGCAAGCAAATCTATTCTATATCATTACTACAAATAATCTCCACTAGAGAGAAAGTGGTTCATAAGTCATGAACGGCAGAACCTCAAGTGAGTCAGGAAGGTAATTTGCGTTTATTTATTATCACTCTGCCCAACAGGGTTTTGATATATGTAATCCTTTAGGTTTTTTATTAAATAACCTCCAGTGAGGAGCTTCAAGTCTTTGGCATTCTTCTCAAGACACATCATGTCAAGGGTTAATTTGAATTTCAGTATGTTATGGATTGCATGAAGTTTGCATGGAAATTTTTTGTGTTCAGGCAATAGGCCTGACTTTGTGGCTTGCTGGCAGGGATAGAAATGTTGTGCTTTGGAGTTTACACTAGTGCAAATAAAGGTGGCTCTTTGGAAAGCAACAAGATCATATTGAAGAAACATGGATACAAGTGAGGAACAGTATTTATTTTACTGCTTTTTTTCAACAAAGACACTTTTGCCTGCCCAGCTCTGTGCAATACACGAGCAATAATTCACAACAGTAAATGTGACTGACACTTTGAATAATAAAATATCAGGTACACCTCTGGCCAGTAGTAAGGTAAATGAATCTTGCTGTACACAAGCATGGGGCAGGAGATTGTTAGTGTAACAAGCCATAAATATGAAGATTGGGCAAGGCCTCATAGAGTCAGGACACTGTGCTGGAATTATTACGCAAGTTAGAGTAGACTACATGATTTCTGACTTCTTTTTTATACCAAATATTCCCACATACATAAAAAAGTGACAGATATAAAAAACCCCCACGTTTTATAAATATTAACTTCCTGTTTTGTTGATCGTCTTGTGTGATGTCTGGACGACACACAAACCTATTAACAGCAATCTCTAAACAGGTACGCAAAACTTTGCTGCTGTATTTTTGGGGAAGGTGGGAATAAGTAATACAAAAATGTTGTGATGCTGCTCTTTAACTTAACAGGGACATTCTATAGTAAATGACCAGATATTAACTCCCGTGGCAAGTACATTTCTGGAGAAACTATTGTATTACTACTGTGGCATACTCAAAGCAAGGGGGTTACTGCTGGTCTGACAGTGATAGCTACTCCTTAGGTGGTGTTACCATAAAGTCATTTTGACAATTTTCTTAATAGTATTTTTCTTTGAAAATGAAGTGTGGCTTTTTTTTCCAAAACTTGTATTGTGTTTAGTAAGATATCATTCTCTTCATCCATTGAACATATACAATTATACTGTTTGAACATTTCTCGAAATCCCACTCTATATCAAAAGCAAATTTTCTGACTTAAGTTCAGTATCAATTATACTTCATCATACATCCTGCTCTAGTTTTAATTCATTTCAGTGTATGCCTATTCACACAAGGTAGCTTTACCTTATGACATTCTCACCTATACTAATGACCCATTGAATTTAAGCCAAGTTCACAATCCATGCTGACTCACAGGAATCTTTCCCTTTGACTTGAAAGGATTTCAGATCACACTAAATCCCTGATGTAATTTTTAACATTTCCTTTGCTGTTCTTCTGTTAGTAGACAAGCTGCTTCCAAGCAATTTGTTTGAGAAGATTGTGATTGGTCATTTAACAGCACTCTTCATCTTGCATTCTGGGCCAGCCACATCATGGCACAGAAAGACAACAGTTGCCCTATTTCTGTGGCTATCTGGCATGCCATTACCTTATTTAGACAAATGTGAAACCACTGATCTTCTATATTCTTGAATGAAACCCAAAGGATTGATGTGAAAAGGAAGAACCGATGATTAAAAAAAAATATAAATGATAGAACTTTCAAAACAGCCCAAATTAGGAAATGACTTGTCTGCCAGGTGTTTTGTTTGTGGGAATGATTTGGTACATACATTTGGTGAGTAATTCACAAGACATTTGTATAGACTTCATAACCTTCTGCAACTTTTCCAGACCTGTCTGAACTTCTGATGAGAGGTACCTAGATGCAGATTTTAGATCTATCCACTCAGCAGTATCTTTTTTTTCCTCTAGATTATGGTATGACTCCACATCTGTTCCCAAGGTCAGTGCTAAAATCAAGCCTCAGAGAGAAACTCTGCGTACATGAATCTAAGACTATTCTCTTGTTATTATAGGTGGCTGGGGCACAGAACATACAGATGTCTTACCAAGTGGGATACAACTTTTGGTGGTGTGAAGGATTTGGGGTCATTTTTGATCTTTGTTTTCATTTAATCTAGTTGCTCACACTCTCATCGCCTTGGTAACAAAGCTGGGTTGAAGCTGTGTTTTTTATCTCTACGTTTCAATATGAGCAGCCTTGCTGCTTCATTACGTCAGCATTCCCAACATGACTTTGTACTCACATGCTCAAACAATATTTGTCTCTCTCCTTCTCTTCCTAACCTCTGCCCTCCCTTCATTTTATTACTCCTGTCTGGAATCTCAGATCAGGCACAGTGCAGGACTAACATGGCCATAGAGCTTCTGGGTTGAGAATGGTCCATGTCCAGCAGTTCTGAATGTGGATAAATGCAGATAAATGTTCAGAGCTTCTGCATCTAGTCATGTAGCTTGGCCTACTAGAAATGCCATGCAAGGAAATTGGGATTTGGAATGGAACTTTTGCTTTTTGGGGAGAAAAGGTACAAACTTCGTTGTCCATGGGTTGATTTGTAGCAAAGTGGGTATGAATGTTAGGGCTTTGCCTACTATTATAATGAAAAGACATAGTGCTCTGAAGTTGTTATTAAAAGAGTAATTTAATCTTGGAAAATGTTAAAAAAAAATTCTTTCAAGAGAAGTGTAAAAATAAAGTGTGGCTGTATCCTTCTGATATGGAAATTATCAGCATTATGTTCTTCATCTTCTAGAGTGAGACATCTGGAGTTCTGTCTTTATGGTATGATTTCTCCCAATAATGTAGTGACTTGCATGTTTTGTTTGTGCTGTCTCATTCAAAAACAATGACTAAAGTGTAAAAACAATCAAAAGGTGTTTTCATGTAGCTTCACCTATCCAGATTTACCTCAGAAAAATATTCTATCCTTACATGGTGCTTTTTTCTCTCCAATTGGCATTCAGTTTTGATGTTACACGAGTTTAGTTCTGACATTATTATTTTCAAGTGAAGTCCAGAGATCAGCCAAGCTGCAGCCTTGCTTGGACGCACTAGTGCCGTCCATGACCCAGACTTCCAGGACTGCTACCCTCAGGCCTGAAAAGCAACCCAGCAGAATTGGTTATGGTTGTGGTCAGCTAAGCTGGAGTATGGCCATGCTTTGTTTTTTTCCATATGAGCGGATGGCTGAAATTCACCCTGTCCACACTGGTGAAATGCCTCAGGCTCATCGCTTCACCTTCTCAGTTCAGCTTCCTTCCCTCCAAAGTGGCCCAGCTGTACATAGAGACACATTCTTCCCAGGTTTTGTTTCTGCTAGATCACAGCTATGCTAACCAATAAAAGCAAAATCTTTGAATCCAGCAGAAAAAGATGGGGAAACAATACAAATTATTTTACCATTTCATAACAATGATTTGAACACAATGTGCATTTTCAATTCATTTGGTCTAGGGCATGTCCCATTGAAACGAGTGAGAGATTTACCATTGAGTTCAATGGAAGAAGAGGCAGGCTCTACTATTTAAAGCTATCATCCTGTTAAGATAAATGAGAAACACAATCAAAGCTTTGCCGCTGCCGTTGCCTCACTGTGTTTGAAAATGGCCTCAGCATGGCATTGTTTTAACAGAGTGAAGGCCAGGTTTGCATTTATAAAGATGTTTCAGGTGATTTTTATTTTCAGATGAAAGAGAATAGTATGGAGAATATGAAGAAAAAATGCTAGAGGAATACAGTGCTAAACTTTGGTGTCTTTTAGATTTGTTTCTGGTCATTAGATTCCCTCAGTAGTATCAACTAATAATAATAGTAATAATAATAAGGCTTAGAAAGTATATCTGTGTTGTAGAGATTAAAAACACCAAGAAGCTATGCAATAATTTCTAAAAGCATTTGTGTTTTTGGAATATGTAAGGAGGAGCTGTGTCAAGATACTTATATCTGAAATTTCCCTTATTATACATTGGGGTTTCAGAATATTCTTCATACTTTAGTTTATAAAGCACTTAGAAGCTTTTTCTGAGAGCAGGTGCTTTAGGATGATGTTTTTGTTTAGTATGTTAAATTATTTTTAAGACAAGATCAGATATGACTTTTTCCCCCATTGAAATCGAAAATCTACATAATTCAGTGAATAGACACCAATAGACTGGCTTTTACTAATCTTGGACACTTTTGCAATTTGTCTTAGTCTTTGAAGAAAAATATGGTCTCATTCAATCCTTCTCCAACATTGGTTCCCACTAGATACTGCAAGTGAACCTCTGACTTGGGGATTTTGCTTTTAGGGCAGTTTTTGAAATACAGATTAAAAAAGTACCCAGTAGAATGCATAAACAGTTCTTGGAGCATCACACAACTTTTCTTCCTCAGAGAAATGCCTAGAGTACTGGGCTAGACCTGTGCTCCTCCCTCCAGGGAATTTAAATGCGGGTCTGTGGATCCCAAAGAAAACTGAGCATGAGGAGGCAGAGGGTTACTCAGCCATGCCTGGATGGACACAGGTCTGCAGGGCTGAGCAGCAGGGCAGAGCTCTTCTGCCTTGGGTAGTGTGACTTAAGTTAAGCATACGCTTTTGTGCTTAGCCAGCTGGGAGTCTACATTTTTACGGGAGCAACTCTGATCTGTACCTTTGTTCAGGGCTCCAGGAAGCCGAAATCTATGTAGAGAAATGTTACTTATGCAAATCTTGACCAAATTAGTCAATTCACAGGGATGTAAGAAAGTTAAAATGCAGACAGCTTCACTCAGATAAACTGGAGTGTATTTATGGCAAAGAAATAGAGGAGACCTAAGACCAATGGCCCGGAGTCAACACAATATTTTGAGGAATAATCAGAAGTCAGATCTCGGAGAAGGTGGGCTGAGAACTTACAATTTCCACTGAAGCTAGCATGGAGTTGGAGGTGTTCAAGAACTCCTGGGAGCAGACCCATTGTTTATGTTACTTTTCTCATGCTTCTCATTTAAAGGAAGGTCTGGAATAAATTAAGGGTTAGAAAGTTTTGAAAAAAACTAGATTGGCAAGCTGGTAGTGCATTAAAAGTGGGGGTCTGCAATGAGACAAAGAGCTGCAGTCTGGCACTACAGGGAGATGGAGGATGTGAAGAAGAGGTCCAGTAAAAAGAATCAACTCCAATATGTACATTTTCAACAGAGAATGTGTGTTCTAATGAATAGATGGATATCTATGGGGATTTCTCTGATCTGTGGTTCATTACTCATATTCCCTCCTCAGATTTCACCCATATTGACAATAAATTTAGTAAAAAGACCAAAGAATCTTGTATTTGTTAAAGTTTCATGCCATCATCAACATATTCTGCACTAAGACTTAAGTTACTTCTCCCCACTGCAAATAATAGTTTCAATACTTTCAATACCTCGAGGGAGTTTGAAAATGACTAATTGATGGTTTTTCCCTGCTTTAAATCATTACTGTATTTCGGACTTAGAAATGTGTGGCTAAGTCAGCTAGTCATCAAGTGAAGAATTAGCCTCCCCAGTGCCAACAGTAAATTCTCCAGTTCGCTCAGCAACTAGTTGAACAAGCTCCTCAATATTTAACCATGTCAATTGTAAACAGGCAGATTCTTTGCCTATGTTGTTTTCTCAGGAGAACCTAAACCTTCCTTGTCAAAATATGTGTGTTACAATGGACATTCAGCTGCCTCCCTTTTAATGATGAACTTTTTCACATTGTATAAGACAACGCCTGCTGTTGTCATGCATCCATTAAAACCCCATCCATAGAGGCATGTATAGAACAGGGTGGCTGGCTGGGAGTTGCAAACTTCCAAAGAACTTGTTTGTTGTGATGGTGGGTTTTTTTTCTCCTCTCTTGAGTGTTGGATGCATAATATTTTCAGGTAACTCTGACTACTGTGTGATATTTAATCACCTCCACTGCCTCCCAGTAATCACTTTTATTGCATTATGCTAGTCAGCATATTCGGTGCACTTTAATATACATGAGGTTGAGGGAGGAATATTTTTCACTGAAGGTTTTATGGAAAATTTTGCATTTATTGATTTCTGTTAAGAAAAATCCCTGTTATTCTTAGAAAATCGATGAAAATGATTACTGTGGCCATATTTGTTCAAACAAACAAATAATACAGTATAATGACAACGCTATCTCTCATTTCCACATTTCACCTGGAGAAGGAAAACATTTGATCTGGAAAGCTTGTGTACTACATCAGTCCACAGGAATATCTTTTATTCATGTGTATTAAAAAAATATGCAAAGAGTTTGTACAAGTTAGATAGGAAAAAAAAAAAGTTTGACAAAAATAAAACAAA
The DNA here is from genome assembly GCF_018139145.2 of Gymnogyps californianus. Taxonomy (NCBI): domain Eukaryota; kingdom Metazoa; phylum Chordata; class Aves; order Accipitriformes; family Cathartidae; genus Gymnogyps; species Gymnogyps californianus. The sequence goes on from NC_059475.1 coordinate 56,500,207, forward strand.
CTCATCCAAACAAGCATTGCAGATTTGGGACTTCTGGGGCCAAACTGTCAGAAGCAGTCTTGCTATCCTTCTTTGGAAATATGCTGGAAATATTATATGTGTAATTTTTCACAAGCAAATTTTTGCATTCCAAACAAAGCTTTTCATGGGAAAACTATGTCATGCATATAGAGCAAGCCTCACACAGCTGATGATTGCAAATCATCCATTCTTAGTGTTTATCTATTAAAAACTACGGAAAAAAAGGAATAAAAGGAACTTATGAATTCAAATCAGGTAGCTCCTCTAGCTTCCTATAACACTGTGCATGGTTTTTCCAAGCTTTGTGAACACAAGAATTGCTCATTCAAAACTATGTTTGCAAAATGAAAATCACAATCAAAATGTAATTGTTGATGTAAAAACAAGAATGTGCTGCATTGCAACACATTTTCTTATCTGAGAATGTACATGTCTCACGATACATTGCATCACAGCGCAACTAGCTCAACATGTCAGTGTTACATGGCCACCAATTAAGAAGGATTCTTGGCATGAATGATGTTCTGCCCGAGGCCAGGTCACTGTCTGATGTAAAAGACTGGAGCTTCGGGGCACTGGCGGTTCTGATCCTCTCTTCCGTACAAACTGAACGAGCTGATCATTACAGAAACCTTGTGAGCCAAGGCGCTGTTATGATCTCCATTTTACATATGGGGATTGAGATGAAGTCAAAAGATGTCTTTGAATGTTCACAATGAAAAATCTAGAGTCTGATTTTTTTCAGAGGGCTTAAAATTTTGCACAACTTTACACATTCCCAGCACAGTTCTCATTGACTTTAACTTGGCTTACCTGCAGTTACATTGAAATCAACAATTCAGAATTACCAGCAAGCCCATTTAGGGTGTCAACAGAGTGTTATAACAGCAACACACCCCTGATCATAAATCACAGGTGAAGGAATAAGCTTGCTTTCTCCTTGGGGGAAAAAAAGTCTTCTATTTTTAAACAATAGAATGATTTTGATGCACCTTTTAACTAACCAAAAGTAGCATCCTGACAACTTTAATGGACTAATTATACACTGATGGTCATCTAGAAATGTGCTTATTTTCAGGTCTTTATGTCCTGACAACTCTAAGAGTTATCAGCTGGAAAACTGGCATGCAAACACAGAATTTCAATCGCTAAAGCCCTGCAGGACTGGATTTGACTATCCTGAGGTTCTGCCTGCAGTGTCAAGGGCGATAAAAGGGTTTTGATTCTCTAGGTGCAGGATCCAGTCAGTGTCCTGATTAGTTCTGCAAAAGCGAAAAGCTTTCCAATACATTAAAATGCACAATCAGAGCCCTGAGAATCTCAGAGATTAACAGTAGTTCACAAGGGTTCGCACTGACCTTTGTTTCAGTCTTCATTTGCATGAGTTTGCAACGTCTGCATTTTGCTCTGTGTTTCTGGTTGGAAACCTTGAATCCCCTTGCCAGAGCCTGGAGATGGTCAGAGTGCTCATCTTAACCCCAGCACAGCATTCACAGCGTAGCTGCCAGTATCACTTATGCATGAAACCAGTCCTGACAAAAAATATTGCTTTAAGCCTCTTGACAGTGCTCTTCCCATGAAATATTGTATCTGTGAGGGCTCAAGATGATCCTCCAGGCTTGGGGTCTGCCTATTAGTGTGGTGCAAGGATGGCTCCTAACAGGTTCAAAGGCAGCTGCTGGGTCGTAACACCTTTATGGTTCTACCCACAATATCCCTGTCTACTCCACCACCATGTCTTCACCACCTTCAGGTTGAAAAATGAACTTGCAGAGATAACCCGTGTGACACAAGGATGTATTCACTCATGTTCTTCTACTGATGCATCTGCTCAAATGGTGACATTGTACCAAGGCCTGCAGGTGACAGCTGTTTTCCAGTTTACTATAGCACATACAGAAGGCAGCGGGGGACTCCTGTACATCCTAACTGTCGTGGGGCTTTGCATCTCTGTCTCCTGATTCTGCTACTGTGCAGCATCATTTCATGGGAGCCCATGACCCATGCAGGCAGTGTCATGGAGCTTGGCAGCCTGGGTATTTGATACACCCTACAAACCACGATGCTTTCACCAGAGGGAAAACAAGACACAAGGAAAAGTCCCAGCAAGCCTCCGCAGTGAGTTTGGGGCTCACAGGATTGTCCTGTCTGGGTCTCCCTCAGTAGTTTGGTCTGTGACTAACAAACGTTCATGACCTTTGTCTCACATGAAGACCTGCAGGCCAACAAACTGCATTGTGCATATGGGTCATAGAGCAAGAGGGAGACTGTGGCAGTCGCTGAGAGTAGTCTCATTATGTGGCATCCTTTTCAGCAGAAGTCTTGAGAAATTAGGGAGAAGGGGGAACAGGTTGAGAAGAAAGGCAGTAAAGGGAAGGAGCCTCAGCAATAAGGAATAAAAGAGGATTGCACAGATTAGAAGGGCAAACGGTAAAGGAAGGACATGAGAAGTGGGCAGCAAAGCCCTTTGTTTCTACATGTTGCTAGGCCTCTTTTTTCTCCTATTAACTGCCTATCTCCATAGGGTGGCAAGGTAGGGTCACTTCAAAAACTGCAATAAAATGAGAAATACCTCTAAATCTCTTTAAGTCTGTTAATCATATAACATAGATTACAGTAGCCAGAAATGAAATGTTGATTTATATGTTTGCAAAATAAAACATTTAGTTTTTTTCATCCACAACTCTTAGAATGAACTTCAATAATATTGCTCCAGTTAAGTCACCTCATGCGTTCTAGTTCACTCTTGACCACATGAAACCATCCCTTGGGTTGGCATCACTCAGCAAAACCAACCTCATCCATGATTCACTGACCAAGGTGGAGTGGAAGTGGGGAGTAGCGTGTGTAGGTCTGTGAAGGGGCAAATAAGACATGGTGGCAGAGCCTTTGGACATGCCTCTTCAGCTCCTGAGTACAGCACACTTGACCCCTAGCAGCGCCCTGACTCTCATACACATTAAAATTCACCCACAAATTTGGAAAGGGGAAAAAAAAAAGGAATGGTAAAAAGTAATCTAATACAGTCCGATATTCTTTTTCATGTTACATTATCCTGCCAACAGATACCATCAATCACAGTTTTTAAGAAGCATGGTGACATTCTAAATGGTCTATGAATATCACTTTGAAATTGAGACTAATTCCTTGGATGAATTTTAACTTTACTTTTCCCCACCCCCACTTTTCCTTTTAGAGAGCTCTCTCTCTCTCTCTCTTTCTCTCTCTCCCCCCTCTTTCTCTTTCTCAGGATTTCCATGGCCACTGACATCTCAGACTGCTGTAATTAAACTAGTGAAATAGCAGGTAGAAGTACTGTAAGAAAGTTTCTGTATGGTATTTTAAAGCTTTCTTGGAATGTATTTTAGGCTGAATGAAAGATATAAGTGACCACAAAGCTATTTGGCAATATTTGTAACCACTCTTCAGTAATTTTGAACCATCAATTTACATAATGCTTCTGAATGCAAGATTTTAATTGAACTACGTAAAAGGAGCATGACTTATGCCTGGTATACGACACCACTCCGAATAAACCCCAAACCAAAACCCAACATATGAAACATTCACCTAGCCCTTTTCAAATATTTACTATGACACTTTGGACCAAATTCTCTGTTTGCATTGGCTCATTGCACAGAAGTGAACTACCAGTGAACTGTTGTTTATGGCTTCCAAATTATCATCTCCTCCACTGGCCTTACATAGGATACTGCAGCCTGGGGAAAACTCTATTAAGCAGATATTGTCTATGGACAATAGCTCCAGAGGAGTGCCTAGGACCTGGGCTTAAATGCAGTCCATGGCATTATGATCCTTAAACCTCCCCACAGCTACCAGATCTCTTTGCAGGAGTGTCCTGCATACTTGAGGACTGTGTGGAAGGTGACTGTAACTTGGTATCTGTTTTTTAAGGACTGACTAATGGCAAAAGACTTTGCAGGTGCAAAGATTTAACCAGGTTTTGTCTTTGGGTCCCAGTATCCTTTCTGCTTTCCCTCTTTCTGTTTATATCTGCCTATTGTCTACTTCTTAGATTGTAAGTCTGTCTTTTGTGAGCGCTGACAGGAATCCCCTGAAGCTCAACAAGTTAGTCTTTGCTCAGGCTACCATGTGTGCTCAGAACCTCGGGTGGTATCTGTTCTGGGCTAAATTGCTCCCAATATAGAATGGAGGACTTGCCTGCCAGCTTCTGCAAGTCCTGTGCCTTCCCATAAACGAAATATAGATGCTGAGATGGTTTGGGCATGCACATCTGTCTATACATATGTACAAGATAGACACAGAGGTTTATAGGTATGATTTTAAGAAGGGTGGACTATTTCAATAATCAGTCTTTGATTTTGAATGCCTTGAAGCTAACTCACTGGCTGAATAGACTTTTCACATGAGCAAGGAATGACAGGACAGAGTTTGCAAGTTTTGTGCGCAGGATCTACAAATTGTTTGAACCGCAAAGGAACTTACTGAGCATGTAGTCTAATGGCTGGGTTGCTTTCTAAGGGCAAATATGCAGGAGGAATTTTCCTTTTTTGACACCGAGCAAATATAGAACTATGTTACACACCTTATTGCAGCCACGGTCAGAGTATTTACAGTCTGCCAGGGTTAATGATAAGCTAACCCATTTCATAATTTCAAGCCTCACCTTTCTGCAGCATGATCCATCCTTCTCTGCTCAGGCAGGCTGCCAGGCAGCACAATTTTTCAGACATGAACTCTGTAGGTACACATTCCTACAGCAGTTCCACTTTGCCCCTTATCACTCTCCTTTGCATGTGGAGTCATTAGTTTTGATGGAGGGCAGGATTTTGTCCCATGGATGTTGATGGACAGTCCATGCACCCACATGTATTTTTTGCAGGCAAATATTTGAAATATGCTGTCCTTCCCAGTCACTAGTCAACTTTCAAAGATGCCTATCTTTGTTAAATCTAAATCCATTTTGTCTGAGTGTACTCTCAGATACCAACTATTTGAGACTGATGGACAGGGCATTTGTTAACATTCAGTTTTGAGTTTACTTTTGTAACCTGTGCTTAGACATCTTAAGATGGTGAATTTAAATTTGTAAATGCTTATTTGGAAACAATACAGAGTATATTATTTCAGGGCCTCAATCCTGTAGTAATTATTTGCACTGCCTTAAGTACTGAGTGAAATTTTTATTTGGAGGTCAGAGTATATAATTAGAGAGTACATGATCCTTCTGGCCTTCGCTATCCCTTAAGAGGGTGTAAACTGGCATAGATCCACTGAAAGCATTGAATTGTTATTATTTACCTAATAGCTGAGCCATGAAGTCCCAAGTGAAAATTGAAGTGAAGTTGAAACACAGCTTTATTATAGACTGTAAGTGCCATGAGGCAGTTGCTTTCCAAAGAATCTCCCTGTCGAAATACATGAGGGAAAAAAAAAAGGGGAGAGGAACAGACACACAGAAGATAAAAGAGCCCTTCTCAGGGAATGCCTAGATTTTCTGGGCCCTGACACAGTGTCTTAGTCTCTGGGTAATGCTGCCTCTTCAGCTACTGTTTGCCACTTTGCACTAGTGCAAGACCTGATCTCATGAATCTGTTTCTAGTCTCTCTTCATAGTAATGCTGAGAAACTGCAGTTCCCAATGAAGTCAGTGCGAGTAAAGGGAATTGAATGTCTAGACAGGACCCTGGGGTCACAGGATAATCCAGGCTAGCGTGGACCTCAGGAGGTCTCTAGTCCAACCTGCTGCTCAGAGTAGGGTCATCCGTGAGACCAGGTTGCTCAGGCTTTGTCCAGTTGTGTCTTGAAAATCTCCAGGGACGGAGACTGCACAACCTCTCCAGGCAACCTGTCCCACCGCCTGACTGTCTTCATAGAGAAGTTTTTCCCAATATTCAGCTGGAGCTGGTGTTTGCATATAAATTTCATGAGTGTATTTGGCCACAAAGAAAAAAGAAGGATAAAGTATCAGAAACATTGAAAGGAGTTTCCTTAAGTATTTCTTAATTTGAGTCTTTTTGAGGCTAACTTCACAAGGGAACAGAAGACATGACCTAGGACAGTGGGAAGGGAGACTGTATGCGTTCACGTGCATGTGTCTGGAGAAAGTGGGGACAGGCCTAGAACTTAGCTACTATACTACTTAACTATATACCAACCACAACTCAGCATGGTACAGAAGCGCCAGAGCTAGGCGGGACTAAACTAGCAATAGGACCAGAAGAGTTTCAGTTGTAGCAACCCACCATCACACCTGAGAGGCAGAACTTACTAGCTCAAAAGCATCCTGAAAGTAGTGTGAACATGCTGCTTTCAGACCCTGAGGAAACATCCTTGAATTTGAGATTGTACCCTCCTGATTATAGCTGTCACAGGGCTCTGCTCCACGGTGCAAAATACTTTCTTTTACAGTGCACCTAAATGGCAAGAATCAGGAACACAAGCATCTGTAAGAGATGAGTGCGGAAAATGCCTACCCAAAGGTGGCTCAAGGAATATTTAAGTCAGAAGTAACACCCAGAACACTCAAGAACTCAAAGCCCTGTGCTGAATCATGCAAATAAAATTTTGAAACCTGGCTCTCCCACACCACAGAATAACACTGCAGGACTGACCTCATTGGCAGAAGTATAGTCCTTTCTGGGTTTTGTGAGTAGTACTTGAATCTCACTATGAGGGTAGTCTTTTATTTCCTAAATTCTTTTTATTTAATTAAAAATACCCCAAATTTAATGGAAACTTTTTGTTCCAGGCTGAAGAAACCTTTTGTTTCAACCAGAAATACTATTATGCAAACCAAAAGGAATCCTGAAAAATTATAATTTCAGGATGACCCAAAACGACGTAGCATGTACATGTGAGACATCATGGATTTTTTTGGAACAACCAGGGAACTGAAAATCAGTTAGTTTCACAGATTTTAGCCTCTGTCTTCTTGAAACATAAATTAACTGTAGATCAAAGAACAATGTTGAAATGTTTTAGTCCCAAAATAAGCTTTCAGGAATATATGATTATGCCAAAAACATTAGCTATAGTGGGCATTACTTAGCCCACACTGTAAATGAAATATATGCAAGTATACCAGATAGCTGTAAAATATAGAAACATGCAGACAAGATTAGTATTAATAAGAGGTCCAACCTTTTAATTCTTTATTTCTCTAGTTAACCACTCCATGCATTAATGACAATGGAATATTTTATGAGTCATCTTCTACTATCTATGTTCGCTTAATGCACTCATCATTCTTTCATCTAAAGGTAATTGTTTTCATACACGTATGGTCTGCTGAGTGTTGAAATAGCAGTCAAGCAACACTGATCTCCCCCTCCCTGATTTTATTCCCCTTCATGAGATTAGAAACTGGAAACTCGGTTGTCGTTTCAGGGCAAATCCAAAGCATTACATTTTCTGTCAGCCTTGCACACCAGGGCCCATAGAGCCTATACAGCCTGGTGAGGTTCTGATGTGGAACTAGAGCTGCTCCTTGGTTGGTCTAGAGGGGCACTTTGCACACAAGGACAGGGATGGAGCTTGACATCCTCCCTCTCAGAAGAGGGAGGGGATTTTTTAGGGCTCACGGTTTGAACAGCAGCCATCAGTTTATGACTTCGCTGGAGTGTATTCAGAATCTCTTCCCCCATTCTCATCTTTCTCATCACCTGAATGAAGGGCTTGCACTGGCCCCTTTTAGCTGGTTCCCAGCCCCCTGAGCTATGTCTGCAACCTGCCTTGTGTTTTGCACCAGAAGGTGCAGGTCTGTTATGTAAGAAAGGAACTCTGATTCTGTGAGAAATAATTTAAAATGCTATTTATTAGAGCTAACATTATAAGATGAGAATAGCATAGATAACCACACAGCCCTTTAGATACTGAGAGCCCTGAGTGGTGTAGCATCGAACCAGACTCTGATCCACACGCAGCACGCCATGCAGAACACATCCATAGCAGAGATTCTCTGTTTTTGGTCTTTCAAGGATTTTCTGTTCCAGGAGTTTCTTACAAGGAAACAACTCTATTGTCATTTCTACAGCGAAAAAGAAAGGATGTTCTCACGAGAACTTCTTGCTGCACTGTTCGATAAAGGCAAGGCCACGCAGGTGGTGTAGTGGCTGGTACCGAGTGGGAGCTGCTGCAGGCTCCTCTCTTACAATGAGCTGGCTGAGTTTGTCCTGCAGCCAAGGGATTTGTGCAGCGCAGCCAGGCCTGAAGACCACGCTGCGTGTGCCTGGGCGTACTGAGGCTAACTGTGCTGTGGGTCACTGACTCCTCCATGTACAACCGTCCTCCACTCAGGATCACTGCACCTTGCTGTGCCCCTCAGGCTGGGGGAAGCTGCAATGCCCAAATGCTATTCGCTATACAACTCAATTCCCTGCCTTCCCTCCCCCCGCCCCCCCCCCCTTTTTTTCCTTTTAATCCACTGAAACCAGTCCTTCCACACACACCTTTTCTTTGAACCCTAATATCTGCCCTCTCCCCCACTGATTGCATTCCTAGGCAGCACTAAAAGAGATAGGGCCATCTTCACAGGTGTTGGGTGACTTTTGCTCTCCACTGCCATTAGAAAAAGCTGCAAGCACTCTGGACTTCTGCTAATGCAAGCCCCAGAAGAGCTCTTACAGCAGCAACATAGAGCTGCTCAGTAAACTTCAGATTAAGAGCCTAAATGCTGTTATGTGTTTACCAAGGCCCTCCTATTCTTCATGAAAACAAGTTAAAGCACACTGGGCAGTAAGGAATAATGGACTTTATGATTGCTGAGTATCACTGGCTGGTAATACAGCTGTCAACTGTTGCACTGGTTTCTGGTTCTAACCAATTTTGCGATACCCTAGAAGTGCCTCATAATAGCGCTTCTAGCAGTTTGTCCTACTTTTGAGGTTAACGACCAGTGAGATGATAGGAAGTGATAAAAGTACAAGTATGTAAGAACAGCAGTACTGAATATCCTTCCTTTACCAGACTCTGTGCAACCCTCCTCATACCTTTCCCACGAACCTCTTGAGAAGAGTTTGTTATGCAAACCTGCAAGATGTGGTTCACACGGTAATGGATGAAGTCAGTTAAACTTCAGGGTGTCTCTTATTCTTACAGTTAGTTACAAAGCAAACTCTTTTTTTTTTTTTTTTTTTAATAGCACACCATACATAAGAATAGCTGATCAAAGTGCAGCAGAAAAAAAAAAGGATAAATTGCAGAAAAATTTGTTATTCACAGAAGAGCTACTTTCAGGTATCACTGTCCAAATTTTACATCATAGACCAAAAAAAGAAAACAATTTAATATTTTACCTTCAGAGCTTCAACTCTGCAATATCCTGGTAACATTCCCCTAAAGCAAGTAGAAAAGACCATTCAAGAACCTTTTCTTAGGACAACATAGTTAACAGCGCACAAATACTTGACTAAAATGTCTGTCTTTTAGAGCTTTGGTGAAACGTCTAAGAAAGAGAGGAAAAAAAAAGAGAAAAAGAAAGACGGAGAAGAAAAAGGGAGAAAGAGAAAAAAATGAGAGAAAGAAAGTGAAATTAGATATGTTATATTTAAAGTCCCATCAAGAAAAATATATAGCATATGTATTTACATACCCAGTATATTTCTTGACATTTGGGGGCCAAGTTCCAGAATTAAGGAAGCAAAAATATCCAGGCATAAGGTTAAACACATAGAAAGTGTGCAAAATTGGCAATGATTTTAATAACAACAAAAAATTATCAGGCATTTGTCATGGACTTTGTGCACACATTGCACTTGTTTTGTCCTTATTTATGCTTACAGTAGGCTACAGGATAGTACCTTCCATAAATGAATTTGTAATGAGCTCCAAAGAGCGGAGGCATATAAAGGAATGCAATGAACAGCCCTGCATTGTGGCCAAGATCTGAGCTCAAAACTAGCCAGTAATGGGCCAGGGGGGATTATTTGGATAACGCTAGGTAGTTCTGAGACACTACTATCATTCAAGCACAATACACCCAGTCTTGCAAGGCATTCAGGAAAGAAGCTTATTAACTTCTCCAAGTTAATTAAATTACGCAGGTCTACCTGCCTGCTATCTTCTGAGGTATTTATACATTTGTTGTTACAAATGCACTTTGCTGTGTGTTACAACAACTTACATTCCAGAGAGTGAAATATGGAATCTTCCTGGTAAGCCTCCACCAGCCTCTGCAACCAGGGCATTTCCAGGATTGTCAAAGGAACAAGTGAAAACTGTCCTGATTTTCATCAGCCTAAAGAAGCCGATGTCAGTCTCACACTTGGGTGCTTCTTTGGCTATTACACTTCCACCCTGCCATCAGAATGAGATTGTTAAAATGTGAAGTTCTCTCTATGTCTGTATGAGCAGTTTCACTAGGGCTAGAATTTGCTTTTATAGAAGCTTCACTACCTATTATGACAACTAAAAATATTTTATTCAAACCTCTTAATGGCAGATTAAAAAGCATAGGTTTTTTTCAGGTCACTGGTGGAAATTAACTTCTTAGCCTGCTGATTTTCTGGATCTATTTAGCAAGTCACAGTTTCTCCCATGGTTAATAAAGGGCTAGCAAGTCCTTTCACTCAGAAAATAATTCTATGTGCTATTTCTAGTTATGCCTTTATCTTTGAAATAAATGTTTCCACTTATTGGGAAAAGGGGGGGGGGGGAGAGAGAGAATTAAAGAAAGGAAAAAAGGAAAGAAAGAAAAAGAAAGAGAGAAAAGAGGGGGAGAAAGAGAGAAAGAAATAAAGAAATACAAAAAATAGTCAGCCTTTTTGCTGCAATCCCTTCTCTTCAACTTGTTTGCCAAAGTTTCCAAGTGATGCATTTCATGGTGACATGTCACATGTTGTGTCAGTCATACTGTATTACATTAGCAGATGTGATTGACAAACCCCAAAGTGACAGCACAATGCAACACATCATCGAGGAAATTAGAAAAAAAAAAATTCCCCAAAGTATAATGAAAAGGATGCTTTCAAAGATTCCTCCTAATTGTTCTCTCTTTGCCTGCTAAATTCTGTAGGACTGCTGAGCCTTTTGTGAATCATGTGCAGGAAGCACTATAGTTTTATTTCAATCTGAGTGTCTGGGAAGTGGGTAAAAGCACGAGTATGTGTGTCGGGGGGAGATTAGATCTACAGAGCTTTACAAAACAGTGTGTTTTCACATAGTAAGTTATATTTGTGGCTGGCCTGACATGCACAAGTGAGTTGTATAGTCTCCTACAAATTTGTCATACTTCATCTTTTTCCTCTTACCATTTCACTTAAGATAGGCTGTCCTAACGTACTGTAGACAGATGTGAACTCACGCTGTCCTAGCTTTAAGCTGCCCAAAAGCTGGTTAGCATGGGAACCTGTGGAGAGGCAGAGTATTGTAGCCTGGCCTCCGTTTTCTTCAACATAGCTAAATATCTGTACAGCTTTTGCACAGCTGTGAGCACAGGAAAACTGAGCCTGTACTTTTATTCTGTTATCTCAGTTAAATTCATCTCTGTGACCAAAACTTCGTTCCTTTTGTCTCATTTGAAAGACATGCCTAGTTGCAACCTTAAACGGGCCTGACAAAAAGACCTGCATTAGCTTAAGCATTTCTAGTAGAAGAGTGTTGTTTTTTTCTAAGCCAGACCAGGTTGCTGAAACTGTATTTGTGGTCAACAAAACATGCTGTTATCCTGACAGCCCTGAGGCAGGGGGTGGCAACATCCCCAGTCCCTGTACTATTCTGGCGGTGCTCTGGACAGACATCCTTGCAGAGGACTCTACCTGACTGCTGTAGCACATGTGGTCAAGGAGGAAAACATGTCAGTGTAACGTTAATCAAAAGATGACATCTCTCTCAAGAAAAGTCCAAGTTGGAAATGATGTAGCTAAGTGGTAACAAAAGGAGGATGGACACTTTTCTCCTTGATTGAAGTCTGATTATTGTTGACAGAGCTTAAATCTTTAATTTAACAGGGTTAATTTAAATTGACAAATGTGACCTTTAAACTGAAATAACAGGGGTCTTTCACTGGCTGAATGCAATCAGTTAAAGTAACACCATTTAAGATGGGACTTAGACTCACTAACATATTTCTATTATGTAACAAATTACTGCGTAAACTAAATTGTCATAACTACCCTTGGACACAGCTAGATCACACTAAATGCAAGTGAATGAGATATTCACTCAAGATGTAATAGTGTCTAAGTCCATATTCATATCCAAATGTTAACATCATGTACATGGCTCAGCTGAGCTGACATACGTTAACATGTTAAGCTATGACTACTTAACCATACGTCTGGTGTTTGAAAAGAAGAATTTTTGTGTATGGAGATGTGATTTATATCATATTTAAGCCAGGTAAACTACCAGCCAAACCAATAGGGTTTACTAGAGAGCAATGTAGTAGATCGTATCAATGAGAATTTCAGATGGTCACTTTTGAACAAGTTTGACGGTCTGTCAGCCAGCTCTTGAACACTTACAAAAGATCACAAGGTCCAGATAAAGCGTACATACTGTATGTACATAATATACGTGCAAAGACGACTTTACCTTACTTTTATGCTTGTTTGAGCTCCTTGCTGCTTTGTGTTGGGCTAGACTCTTAAAGTGCAATTTATTTTAGCTACTGGAGTATTATGGGGCAGGCAAAACACAGAGGGTTTAGGAGGCTGTAGAAAAGACTCCGCCATACTGCAAGCCAGCCAGGAATAAAACATAATGCATGAAAGTTCCTTCTGTTTTGGCATTGTCATCTGCTGATTTACTGAGCTGGGGCAATGAACTTATATACATATGTAGTCTGATCCCTTTAGACACATCTACTAACCTTTTTGATGCACATTGTAAGTAATGGGTGGGATATTGAAGGATTAAGCCTTAGATGTAACATTCAGCTGCCTGAAACTGATGTGGGCAGATGCCTTGTCTTAATTCTCCATGCCCTACTTAATCTGCGTGGATATGTGAAAAGCCATTCTTTCAATTCTTGCTCAAAAGTCATTCTTGCTCAGGTTTCAGTGGGAGAAATTGTTATTGGCGACTTTGCTTGCAAACATCTGGCAAAAAATGTTATTATGAAAATATGTTGTCCTCTGGTTTATAACAGGAACTAATAACCACTGGACATAGCACATGCCTCCTAAGCAAGCCAGGTTCTTTCTTGGCATACACAGCCTCTCTTTTCCAATAGTGTGTTAAACGCAGAGAATTTGCACACTTTCATTTATTGTGCTGGACGAAGCCCACACAGGCTAAAGTACCAGTGAAGTCGTTACGGGGTACATGAATTCAGGGGGAAAAAAGGGACAGAAGAAAAGAAAAGCTGCTTCAGAAGACCTTTTCTTTTAAGTAGTCCCTGTTCCTTGTCAAAAGCTTTTGGATGTACGGCCTGTTCCAAAATCTTTTCGTGGGTTTTGCATACAAATTCTGCAGAGAGCAGAGGGAGAGGGGAGGGTCAACACAGCAGGGCCTAAGATGTTAGGATGAATCTAAAGTTCCATTGAAACATTCTGCCTGTCTAAAATAGGATTATTATTTTTTCAAACTACAGAGGAATAGATGGGTATTAAAAAAATACCTACTGCTTCCTTTTTCTTGTGGCTGGCTGCAAAGAACCTGCATGGCCGTAGGTTGAGATGTGACAGATAATTAGTGTTGGGCAGACTTCAAAATGTTTGCAATATGAGTCTAAAAAGTTTGTGTGTTTATCCAAACTTCTTTGGTCTAGAAACAGGGCTGACAGACAGGCTTTCTTCTTAGGAGATTCTTGCCACCACCTGATTGTCAAAGAGTCTGAAATGTTGCAAGAAAAAACTCTTGTGTGATGTTTCAGTAATTAGGCTTTTGAGTTTTGTTTGGATTGGGGCTGTGCACATCAGCATAGCTCTAATGACGTCAGCTCAGGATCTGCCTCATAAAATTCAAAGGGAAGTTAAAATAAATCAGCGTCAATGTAGTTCAGTCCTTTTTTATCTTCAAGGAGCGATCAGTCTAATATGGGTTTAGTTTGAGGTTTCAGCTGCTTGGGCCGGTCATAGAACAAGCATGAAATGAAACCCCTTGATCCAAGTACCTCGCAACTTCAGAAAGTGCTAATCTATATCAGCAAATATCACCTGAGCCACATATGTACCATGGACTTAACCATATCATTGGAACTGTGCAAATGTGCGCTGTGACTGTTTTAGCAGAGGTTTGAATTCTGCCAATTTTGCCTCTATTTTTTTTTTCTGTTGCTTTGTTAGGTAAACCATTTCAGGTTTTGCTTTACACAATTTCTGCAATTCAAACAATAATTAATTTAAAAAGAAATACCTTCCTCTATCTTAAACTATACTCTGAATGCCATGACTATGACCTTATACTGACTCTGAGATCCTAACTTAGTCTCCAGGCTGCTGGACTGTTTGGGAACACCACTGAGGAGAGGTGCTGGGGCTCCTCTGGAAGAGACCTATATATACCCACTGTTAGCCAGATGAAAAGAAGATAAACTCTAGACCACTGGCATCTTAACTGAAGGTGATGGATGTGTGTTGCAGCCAAATGTGAACACCATGAAAACAGAGGAAGATATGAGAGTAATGAAGATCTGATGAAGAATAAGGGTTTTTGAATTTGAAATAAAAGCCTCTGCAGCTGTTAATAATAATGACAACAAAGGACACCTTTCTCCCTTGTCATGCCAACAGTGCTGCTGCAAACATATCTGTAGCCCCAAAGCCCAGCTTTACCGGAAGATGAGGAAGAGAAAAAACCATACCTTTCTATGCCCAAAGAACGCTGGCAGGCTGCAGAACTGGCAGGGAATGCCACCTTGGTCTTTCTGCTGACTGTCCTCCTACTTGAGGATGTGAGTGCAGAACTGAGAGCATCACAATGACCACAGTGTGACTAAATCTGGCTGGCAATCAAGAAAATCTAAGTTTATCTTGCTTCCACATTGCTCCCTGGGAATTTGGCTCAGCTGCATGCACCTAAGTGACCCTGGGACTGATTTCAAATTTGCAGCTGTTTTATTATCTGATTTTGCTTTCCTTTCTAAAAGCTGTCCATGCTTCAGCTGCTAATGTTCTTGCTTGGTGACAACATAGCCACAAAGGAAGGCTACCTGGTTTGCTACCAAAATGTAACACAGAAACTATTACCTTCATTATATGTGTTACATAATGGGGTAGAGGTATCATCTGGGTAGGTTTCAGTTTAAATATACTTTAAAGTGGTCTTTAAAAGGAACTAACTCCACTATGCAGCACTTTTATAACACCAGGGAATCCTCATTTTGTGACCACTCTGTTCGATGGATGTGAATGTTCAGGTCAGTATTCACAGAAAGCCAAATTCAGGGCTTTGAAAAGAAGCTATGATATCTTTAGTTTATTATTTAATCAGTGGGCCAGTCTCAGGCTTGGTTTTATACTCATGACTGACTGTTGAAAGCCTGAAAGACAATGTTCAGGGATAGTAGAAAGGGAAGCAGGCTGTCATTTCTCCTATGCATTCCCCTGACCCACCACATGCTCAGACGAGGATGTGATAGGCTTATCTGCATTTTGATTCTATTCAGTAGTCATTGTCTCTGAAAATGTGCAAATAAAATAATGAAGACCATGATAAAACAGAGCAGGAAAAATCTCTCTCTATTTAAAGCAGCTGTTTGGGTGCCAGCTGCTTAGTAACAAATACATCTTTAATGAAATCAAACAATCCAGCAGGATTTATTGATTGCTAACAATTGTTTTAAATACAGTCTGGTAGGCTGGGCTGTTTGCATCCTTTTTTGTCCAATTAGTTCAGTTGGTTTGAATTAGAGATACTTTGCTATTATCTTAAAAGAAAATGCAGCTCACTAGACAGCGTATTATTTTCTTCCAGAATAAAGTGTGGGAGAGATGCATAGAATAAAAGATTTTGATGCTATTCCAGCTGTTTAGGGAAAGGCAGCTGTGTGCCTTGTCGAGCCCTTTCACCTCAGCAACTGCAGTTCAAATCCATCCTGAGATCTTGAGTGAAGAGGATGTGGTGTTCTCTCCTTGGAGCCTGTTGAACAGTGGAAAGGACAAGGACCCCTGTGTTTTTGTGGCACTTCAGAGCCAATTTCTGCAAGAAGGATAAGAGAGTCCTGTGGAAACTTAAATCTTAGGGCTGACCTCTATCTGCCTGTAGTTCTACTCTTGCTAACATCGAGGGGAAATAAATCAGCACTATTGCAAGCTGATGGACTAGATGGCACAAGAAGTCCTTTCAGCCCTGTTTTCTATGAACTTAGGAAAATCTGCTGTTGACTTCAAGGTTGAAGAAGTTCTGTTCCCAGACAAAGCTCTGGCTTTTCACAGAATTACATATCAGCCATATCAGTACTAGTTGGAAATCCCTAAGCACCTAGCTATTTTCAGTACACCTGCACAGCCATTAAAGTATTCATTAAGGGACTGATCCTACAGGGCTTTTAGATTCAGCAAAGACTGTCTCTGATTTCCTGCGAATTTTTAATATGAAAGGATTGAAGGCTCAGACCTAAACATGCATGCTGTATGCAGCAGAACTATGCGAAGTTCATTGCTGCTGATTTCAACTATTTTTTCTCTGCTTCAGTGAGCATGAGAAATATTGTATTCTAAGTGTTGGACACACCTCACAGAACCACAGTACCAAGCTGAGATAACCATTCGAAAGCACATGCAGCTAAGAAAACAAATGGAGTAGATAATTGACTAAAAACACTAATGTGTTTTCTTGAATGATGTGTTTAGACAAACAAGTGCTGGCATATGATATATTGAAACTAAATGGTAGTTTGAAACTGTGGCTGCTCGGGCCCCACACTGTGGGGTAACGCTATCAAAATGTTCACAGATAAATGGCTTTGTTAAGCCTTTGCTCATATAACAGCTATCCACAGAAGCAGACCTGTTGTCATTATGGTTATTCAAGTGCATAAGAACTGCTGACACCAAGTGTGCAGAATAGGACTCAGATATTTTCAAACTAAATGGCTCACATGAAACATACTAGTTTATCTGAGATTTGAGATCCTTTTCGAGTGCATTGTGCTTCATTCTGCACCCCTATATTATGTTAGGCATTTTGATCAGTACATGAGGGTGGCAGCAGCACATACTGTACACGAGAGAGCACCCTGACCCACTGCATCACCTGAAAAATTTGTAGTATCTTTATATCCAACTCCAGATCTGAACTCTCCACTGTAGACCCATGTCTTAATCTGCCTGTGTAGTCAAATCAAGAACATATTTTCTTCATGTAACACACAAATCCCTGCTTCTTCCAGGCATTTTATCCTAACAGACAGTATGGTTCAGGTTTTTGTGTCTGTTCTAAAATGAGTGGTAATCTCTTGTTCACTACTGCAGTGCTGGTCAGGTGGTTGTGGAGGTAGGGTGTGATCATTACATGGACAAATAGGGTACACTTCCTATTGCACAACACCTTAAACGCAAACCTGTCACCATCACAGTGAGGTTGGAAGAGTGGGGCACTCTGATATTCCTCCGCTTATTGCCTGTTAACAAAGTTTCAGCATGTCTTCCAGCAGATTAGCTGTGGTGTGAAAACAGCCCACTTACCAGGTATGGCTTTTGCTTAACAGTTAGCTGACACTGCAAATCAGTAAGACCACTAAAACCACCAGCCTAGATCAGCACCTGATAAAAAGTCATTGGCTATTGGTTTTGATATACTTTTTAAAGGCTATGCAGAGCAGAAAATCATCTATTAAAATATATGCTACCAGTGAGGAAATTCTTTTTTGACACCATGAGCTTATATTCACAAGGCGGAATCGCTTTCCCTGGGATGGCTGCAGAGATTCCCACATTTGGCTGTGCCTCCTCTTTCTTTCAGAGGTCCCTGAAAGAGGCCTCACAGATGGTTTTTTTTTAAGATGTATCCTTGTCCTGAACTCCACTGTATGGAGGTAGCAGCTGCTGTGAGAACAGCTGGCACATCACTGCAGTGGTGGCAGGATCCTCTGAGAAGGCTAGGGTGACCAGGTGTGGGTGAAAACCACTTTGACCATCTCCCATTATTGCTCAAGTATCATAGCAGAAAGAGGAGACCTTTGCAGTTAGTGCTTGGTAGAACTGCATTTTATATTCCAACAATTTGATTCCAGTTGTTGCAGGACTTGTAAGAATATACACTACATCATGGTTTAACATTCACTGATACTTCATCTCCATTCAGTGGCAGGTACTTTGATAGATCTTCAGAAACACTGCTACTACTACAGTAGAGGCCACAAATGAGGGTTCAGGCCTCCTTGTGCCAGCCACTATATAAACACTTAGTCATAGACAGTCCTTGAGTTCCAGTTTTTACATATTAGCTAGATGAAAGTTGTGGAGGGAAACAAAGGCAAAAAGAGACTATATTTTTTTTCAGACTCATGCATGGAAGGGACGTGAACTCTTTTGAGCCTCAGAACTAGTAGCTCAAAGGCATGTCTGAGGATCAGCTATAAATTTTATACACCATCTTATTTTCAGTTGTTGCCTTATCGCTACCCCCAGGATATAACCCTGTAGATTACAAGAGCTTTTCCTAAATTCTTCAGAAGAGTGGGAACACTATTATTATGAAGACACACCAGAACAGAAGCATATAGTAAAAGTAAGGCTTTCACTATTTTAAAGATTCAATGGAATGATCGATTTAATATTTCAAATTCCATTGGTACAGAAATATATAGTAGTAGCAGCAGACCTACATGTCTTACAGTAATAATACTTATATTCCATGACCTAAAGAACTGAAATACAGTTGAGTCCCTGTGGTGCTATATCTTGGACATAAACATATTCTTACTCCTACACAAGCCAACATCAGAAAATATTTCTTTTCCAGTCTTCCAATCTATTTGAAGTTGAACACAAATTAAAATCTTTGTTGAGTTGCAGGTAGTACCTTTGTTACCTCCTCTCTAGTCGAATATAGAAAACAGCTAACCTGACCTTGTGCAAATCAGCTGCATCTTGGTAGCACTCAAAACCACACTTTTTTTTGTCTGTTGTGAAGAGAATCTAAATAGCAAAGTCAGGTAAAGCATGGGAAAAGGTCCAGATACAAGGAAAATCTAGGGGTGGAAGCAGTCTGATCAAGTGCAGACATCTGTAACATATACAACATAGCTCCTCCTAAAGCGGAAACTCAGCTGGATCAGACAAATTGTTCCCTAAAGATGCCTGTTTCGCTCACTTGACACTAAAAGGTACAGGGGTAACTGGCTTAGGTGCCTACGCTGCAGATCTTTAAAGTTAGATGAGATCAATCCCATGCAACATAACCTGTCTCAGGTCACAACAGAGCTCTCTGGTGGGTTTAAGAACAGAGATAGATCTGTAGTTCAGCTGCTTGCCAGGAAGCATGAGACTGTCCATCCTGGCTTTTAGGAACATAATTTTATATTACCCACATCACTTGAAGAAAGGGCTAAACTGAGCTCAAAGTTGCTTGACTTTAAACACAGAGATCCTGGCTTGTTCCTTTCAGGAGAGACAAGCCCATAAGCAACTCCAACTTTCCCCTTTCCTGGATGTTGCCTTCAGTGTTAATTTCAAAAACAGTGATGAAAAGAGAAGATTGACCTGGAGAAAGGCAAATGCTTTAAAAAGTGCCTTTGACACCAAAATCGTAAAGAGATTTGCTATATCAAGAGTGTGTGGGGATGGATTCTAAGCAGAGAAGTTTCACATTCCTTAAGCGTATGACTCAGAGTGAAGCCATTTTATACAAGTGTTTTTGTCACTTTCGGAATAGATTGGTGGGAAACCCCCTGCTCCAAATTTCCTACACTTTTTTTTTCTTAATTCTCATCATAGGTCATTTCCCCCTAGCACTTTTGTTTCATAGAATCACAGAATGGTTTGCGTTGCAAAGGACCTTTAAAGATCATCCAGTTCCAACCCTTCTGCTGTGGGCAGGGACATCTTGCACTAGATCAGGTTGCTCAAAACCCTGTCCAGCATGACTTTGACCCTTATCTTCAACTGACATGCCCTTATAATTTCCATGGCACAAAATTCTCCCCAAAGCTGGCTGACATGGCAATAGGGGTTCTTCAGAGAAACAGGGATTGAACACATGCAACTTCAGCATTTATTTCAACTCACAGCCCTCAATTGCCTGTGGGACATTATCCGATTAGGAGGAGTTTGAATGGTATCTTTTTTTTTTTCAGTTTTAATGAGATGTCTAGAAACTACTGTACAAGTTTTTGCCATATCGCATCAATGCAGTGGACACACAACACAGTATTTCTTCCTATTTTTTATCACTCTTTAAAATGATTTAAAAGTACTGCTGAGTAGTTTCAGGTGGATTGGGTTATAGCACACTGATCTAGGCTGGAAAGTGATAGAGGGTTTAAGTCCTTCCTATCTTCACTCTTTTTGTTTGTTCTTTTAGACTTACGATATGGCCTAGAAGCAAGCATGTTTCATTTTGCCTGTTCAGGCATGTAACAGCTAGTTAGGCACATGCAATTTGGCATCTATAAAACTAGAAGTCGTTTGTAAAAATCATGTTCAAGTATTTTAACTGAATTCTTATGGAATTCTCTCATTTTGTCTACTTAAGAACACTTAGCATTGCAAATGTACAGGAGTAAAATTCAGTCTGGCTTCAAAACCTTGCAATGTAATTAACTGAGACTTTATAAAAAAAACATAATTTGCAAGCCAGCACACTATTAACATATTAATACTCTGACCCTTTCTGTATGAGGCTCATGAATTCAGTTGTGCTACATCTATAGGATGCTGTGACAGAAGTAGAAAAGTGAGGTAATGTAGCTCAATTACACCAATCAAAAGGTTGCTGTGTTCAAAGACAAGGATTAGTGTTAATAATTTTTCTCCAGGGAAGAAAATGCTCAATCCAGGTTCCTTTAGGGCCTGTAGATCCTTGTCAGGATGCAGAAAGGAAAGGATTCGTCTAACTAGGTCATTTCAGCTTCTTTTGTTTGGCAAGAATGGCCTATGAGATAAAACATTAGGAGATGCTTTCCTGTATAATTGTTATTTTATTATCATTGACTGTATTTACTAGGGTTATATAAACACATTTGTAAATAGAAATTGCTTAAACCTTTAAAAACTCTCATAAAAACACAAACACATTCTTCAGTATTGGTTCAAGACTCTAAAATTACATTTATTGTTATTATACAATGGAATAATAATTATAGTGCATATAATGCACAGGTATTATTGCATTTCTCTTTGTATATGTACATACTATTTTTAAATTGTTTGCTATGTTGCAGTAACACAAAGTAGCCTAAGCTGGGATAAATACATCTTAGACATACTATTCACATTTGAAATAGGAAATAAATCTGTCTGCAGTCAGTTTATAACAAGAGTTTACCTCCCTTCTTCATCATTGTAATAATATCGTAGAGAGAAGTGCAAGCAGAATATGAGATACATGTGCAGCACTTGCAGCTCCAGCAGATGAACAGCTTCTGTAAGTTTGATGTCACTGATGAGTTTTAAGGAGGCTAATAAAGGGCAAAATCAGAGGGGAATACATCCAAGGCTGATTAAGCTTAATCGGGCTGCTGTCAAAGATAGCAAAGACTCTTGTCAGTGCCCCTCTAGCTCCTGCCACAAGCCCAGGAGAGTGGTACCCCGATTTGTCCACCTCCAAATATTTTTTCCCATCTGGTCTCATTAAAAAATGTACTGATACTATTGTGATGGCTTTGCTGTTTTTCACTGGAAGCTCCCTCTTTACATAAGGCAAATATTTGAATTAGGGCAAAATATGGTGGTACATAATGGAAAGCAGGAAGGTGGAGGTAACGGCTGTTTAGCGTATTTATATTCTGATATATTATTAACACTTGTCTTGGATTTCTTTGAAATTTCAGGACTGAAATTCAGTCCCTGATAAGTCAATGACACAACTCTTTCTGTGTTGCTAAGATCTTCCTCTGATAACAAGCTACAGGAAAGGGAGTGCGAGGCAGATTCCTGTGCTTTTGTATTCACTGTGTGCCTGGCAATTCTTAACTTCATTTATATAGGGATGGGTCAGATTCAAAGCTTGCCACATGTAAATATTTCCATTCTTAAGTTTACTCCCATTTCAGTTATTTTCAATTCTTCAGGTGAATAAAGATGCCTCTATGACTTTGAAAGATATTGCCAAAATATATGCTGTACTATTTCCCCATTAACAACATGCAATTATTTGGGAAGAAATTTTTCTGTACTGGTATATGTATAAAGGTAAAATAAATAATTCATACAAAACATACTGTGCATATTGTGTTTTTCTCCAGTTATTACATGAATATGTTATTAACATGCTTAGGCTTCTGTAGAGGTTTCATTTTTCATGTCTTTTCTACATACTTCTTGTTTCCCTGTCCTTATGAAGTTTCTAGCATCTAAATAAAGTATGTCACATTGAAGTGTTTTATGGGAATTAGAGCCATAAAAATTAGGTCTTTGGGGGGATGGGTTTAAATGACTTCCTGTCTTCCTAGGTGTGTGATTTTTCTCTCATTCACTATAGGTTTGTGTTGTTAAGAAGGCAGAAAGGAAACTGATTTTTTTGTTGTTTAAAGAGTAAGAATTGTGGTTTCTTCTCTTATACAAAACAAACAAAATCAATGCTTTCCAATTTTATGCAATACAAAGCTCATAAAATGTTCATGTCTAATTCTTCTGTTTTGATTAAATCAAATTGCTTTTTTCCTATTTTAACTTATTTTTAATCACGAGACAAGAGTAGTTCTAGATGATAACTAAATGTTCTGTTCTGAAGAGGTCAAAATGGAATTTTCCAACTTTATTGTAATGTATCATTACATTTTTTTAAGTGGCACATCCTCACATTAGACATATTTCCAAGAATTTGTCTCCTATGAATTCTCATTTCCTAGAAGAAATATGTAACATCAAGTAATTTACAACACTTCTAACAGGGGTTTATCTTTCCTTAAACTATTGTGTTACTATTGATTTACACCAATGAAAAGGAGAGAAAATTCAAGTAATACTAATTGCTCATATGAAGCAGAGTATGGAAATACTCAAAAGAAGAGCGGCCAGCAGCGTGGCAATTATATTTGCAACATTTTTTTGTCTCTCTTTGTGTTTTCAGTGGATTTTGTTCCATTTTAGAGTTTTGCAGCTCAGTTTTCAGAAGGGCAAATTTTAATGCTATGTTAGCTGATATAAATTTTATGGTTATGTATTTATTAGTATACCAAGTGTCTTAAACCTCTGACTTCACGTATTCCAGTTCCTCAGAATAAGAGGTTGCAGGTGCATAGATTTGAATGGCTAGACTTAAGTCTTATTTCAGTCTTGGGCTTTACGCAACTATGGGCAGGGCATGGGGTCTGGTTTGCCTCTTAAAAAGGAACTCCGTCACTAATTTCTGGTATGAAAGGAAGCCAGAAGGAGACTTGATCAAATGGCTACACTCCTATTCTTAAAAATAAAATAAAATAAATCCTCTCAGACTTCAGGAGAAAGGACGATCACTTTGACAATTTTAAATCTCTCAGAAAAGAAATGTAACTTCCAGATGGCTTTTAGACCTTACAACAGGATTCATTTGATTCTGTACTACCTTTAAGTGATTGTACTTATTTATAGTAAATCATTTAGTAGGGTTTTTTTTTGTCACTTGCAGAGGAGATCTTTATTTTCCACTCTTTTCAAGTGACATTCATCTAACCAAACATGGATGCCTAATATGTATTTCTGAGTTAATCAATATAAGCTTCCTTTACAGTCAACAGAAGGAAACAGGTATTTTTCTGAGCAGTACATCTCGTTAAAAAGTAGACGTCTGAAATAAGTCCAATGACTCATGCCTTAGAAGTTCTTATATCTCTCTACTGACTGTAAATGGACTCTAGACTGACTAGTTCAGAGATAAACATCTACTCTGTTCATGCCTGAAGTTGAGTGAGATGAATCCTGCACTCTTCGTCTACCCACAAGAATTCCGAACTTTTTTGACTTACAAAAATGTGCTGACATACCCTGCTCTATTTTAAGTATATTTAAGAAACTGAGTGATGTTTCTCTAGGTCTGTCAAAAACTATTAATAGACATCAGCAAAGAGGGATGGTTTATGTTTAGTTTCATCAGCACAGATTCGTTTTGTGCTTGAAGTAGTTCTGAGTGTTTCTGTTCAGGGCTACACAATGAGGTCATGAGAAGGGGAGAAAGCAAACCCTGAATCCATTTCCCCTTGTGCATCTTGAATAGGGTGTGAAATTGTGCTAATGTAATTCCAATAAAATCAATCATTCTTAGTATTCTCAACCTAAGAAACAATTTTGCCATTTGCCTCCATGTAACACTGCATCTCTCAGCTTATTACCAGCAGTGTGAAAAAGACACAGATGCAAACTTATCAAAGACTAACCAAGACAGGCTATCTCTGATCCCTTGATTCCCTTAGGGGAACTCCTTCCACTTAATGCTGTGCAAGCTAGTTATTTTCTCAAGCTCTCTGGAGGCTTCTGAAATTTATTTCCAAAGGTGTCTATTCATAATATGTTGCTTTTTTTATACTGTTTTGCATTTATTTATAAAGTAGAATTATTATTTTTTTCAATCTTGTGTGCATGAGATATTTCTTTCCCCTTAATATTCCCCTACTCCGAGATAACCTCTTATGAGAGGTGAAAGATGCACTCATTTTGCAAATTTTCTCCTGTTTCTCATGGAGGATAAATGTGTGCTGACTCATTCATTTAGCAGAAAATTCAGTTTAAAATGTTCTGATTTCTGCAGTATATAACCATACCTCTAGCTCAAAGGAAATCTGGTTTCAAGAGAGCCTTTTTCAGGCATTAGTCCCATAGAAGCATAGTCTTCAGGTATGCTAACTCTTATTGATTAAAAAAACTTGCAGAGCCACATAGAAACACATCAATGGCTAAGCCAATAAAAACAAATAGCATCGAAACTGATCACACACAAAGGCTGATTCTCAATGGGTGTATTTCATCTTTGGTTCATTAACCTCAACGCAGCTAAATGGATTTTACATCAGCCCTAGATCTAACTTTAATGTATGAATCTGCTAAAAAAAAGAAACATATTTATTGAGAGATCAGAATTTGTATTTTTTTGATGCCTGTTTCGCAGAAGCTCAGTACTTCTGTATGAAGCAATTCTGCCTTTTCTAAAATATTTCTGACACTTCTTGACACCCTGAATTCTTCAGGAGAAAAAAAAATGCTCTTCATTTTTCTTATTAGACTTCCATGGATCTGTCTTCATTTTGGTTTAAAGTTCTTTTAGGGCTTGTGAAAGTTGCTAGGCAAATAGTCCTGGAGACTGAAATGTTGTTTTCATGTATCAGAGCATAGTAACTACCCATGGTGTGAGCTTCCTCTTCTAAATTGCCATTTCTGAAACCAACAGCCACAAAATAAGAGAACACAGCATAAAATCTGGGCTCAAAATTAGTATAAGAGGAATAGAGTTTGATGCTTCAATTTTTCTGCTAGACACCTCAGTGCCTTACTTCAGCACTGAGCCCTTGTCAAATCTTTGCATTATCATAGAAGCGTAGATTCTACCACAAATCTCATTGCTACTTCTGATGACAAAACCATTATGGACACTCTAGGTTTTGAGGTGGTATAATTTGGCACATCTCCACTAAAATCAGACACTCACACTGAGCAGCTAGCCTTGTATTTCTTTCTTTCTTTATAGTGATATACCACAGAGGTAGGAATCCCAACAGGTTGCTCCTTCTTACAATGTCTTTTCTCCAGAAGCTGTGACTGCTTAAAATTTCTGCCATGGTGCAGAATGCATGCATGCATTCTGCCATGAATGCAAAATAAAAGAATAAATAATTATTCCAACAAAACCAATAAAACAACATACAAACAGGCTTTGGACTGGAGAAGTAAATCTTGGTACTTAGCTGAAACTTTAACAGCCTGTAAAACTGTTCAAAAATTAACATTGTGATGAGTTAGACACAGCTCAAAATAAACTGACAGAAGTATTGTGTGATACTTCTTGAAAACGTTTCTTCTATTTCCTGGCCTTGGTTAAATTATCAATGACACAAACAACTGTATAAATTATGGGGGAAATTGTCTTCTTTTGTAGCTAGTCTGCTCAGGAAGAAATAATGTATTTAATCTTTTGCTTCACAGGTGGCTAATACTGGGAGAGTATTTCTGTGATAAGACTGCCTTTAATAGTATGTCCCCCAGTTGGTATTTTATACTTGTGATATTATTAGTGTAGTTTTTGTATCTGTGTATTGAATATATCAGTATATATGTGCAGCAATGTCAACGTACATGGTGTTAGTAAAGTCAGGCACAAGGTGCTTACAGATATGTAATATGCTCACTGGGTAATGTTTCAACACTCATGTTTCATACTAGTGGCCAAGGCAATACACTTGACACAATTTTTGTTTGTTCTTTATATCTACTCGCCCCGAAGAATTAAAAATATTGCAGTTAATAATTTTATGCATTTTCCGCTTGTTCTTATTTATGTGAAGTGAGGTCTAAGAGTTACTTAACTTATCCTTCAGACAGGAAATTGTTTTTTTCTGTCTCTGGGTACATCTAAAATTAAGATAAACTTGCTCAGGTCCAGAATCTGTCTTGCCATGGCAGTATAGTAAATTAGATGAAAAGCAGGATAATTGGGTGACACAGAACTACACACTACTCCTCTCAGACAGTTTCTGATAATCAGGCTACCTTGATATCCCTCCTGTATTCTGTACTGTATAATATTCCCATGCCTAGACATTATTTAGTGAATGTTAGTTGGTGCGGTTCAAAACTGTGCCAAGGACCACATTAACAATTAAGTGGTTCAGATTAAACAGGGCAATACTCAAACCTGTGTTCTGGCACTATTTAGTTTATGTAGAGAGATGCAAATGTTGTAAGCTGGGCCAGTTTTCCCTTTACAGAGTGGGGTAGTTTCAGAAAGACTAGGAAGATTGCACTTTCTTATGGGTCCAGGATGACTAACCAAAGGTGAGAGCTGTAGGATGTAGAAGGCTACATCTCAAGGCATGTGCAACAGAAAGGTCATATTTAGCTTAGTGGAGAACTTCCCCAGGTGAGTCAGGACACCTACAGCTCTCTTTTCACATTTGACTCCTTCCTATGTTTGATTTCCTGATGGAGTCTGGACTCCTTTGTCATCATGACTGAATCGACTTCCACTCAAGCTTGCATTAGTGGCCCAAAGGGAAGAAGAAAGTTGAAAGGTCTCGTATAAAGAAAATGGAAAACATTCAAGATGATAGCATCAATATCTAGCCCTAATGAAAAGTATTTACAAACTTTCAAATACAAAAAAAAAACCCCAAGCCCCAAACTTTTTACCTTAGAAATAAACTAAAATGCAACATGTTGAAAGGAAAAGACAGAGTACCAGCTAGCTCAGCTATCGCCCTCTGCTACTTTTGTCTGGACAGTAGCATGATGAGAACAGAAGTGGACCTCAGTTACTTCTAGAGATCAACTAGTAAGTGCAGCTGGGAGATGTCATGGGAGCTCCCCACTGGACACACGCTGGAGGACTTGATGGCTCCTTCTGGTCAGCCTAAGAGCTTCAAGGGCAACAAGGACAGGCATGGATGATTGCAGAGTGAGTCTCCCATATTTTCAGGTGAAACAACTTCTCAGTTCAAAATAGCCTGAGAAAGGTTGGATGGTCCAACGGGAGTTGACTAGCAGTCCATAAGACACCATTTACAAATTAAGCTAGACGAGGGGGGTTTTTTGCAGTACTCAGGAAGATTTACCTAGGTCACCATCTCTCTTGCATGATGGACAGTGCCAGTTGATTCATAGGAAAGTACATGAAATCTTGCTGTAAACAATGCTTTGCTGCTTTCATTTTCTGATTATTTATTATTGCATTTTGTTAAGGGGTGGCATTAGCAGATGACTCAGGAGTGTGGTAAAGCCATATGGTCTTGTGCTTGTTTTGAAACTGAGGACAGGTACTCAAGGGATCACATGCTCTTCTACTGCTGAGAATGAAGAAAGAGCACTGTGAGCACTTACATGTCCTGGTCAGGTACATCAGCCCTTGCAGCATCTGTGAAAATCTAGGAAAGTTTCAATACTTTCCTCACAAGGTTAAATCATATAAGATCCAGGAAGAGAACAGAGCTGACCCATAGAAAGGACTGAACAGAGACTTTTTCACTTTCCATACCATTTTCCTAACACTGAAATTCACATATCTTGATATAAAATAATATTGTTTTATCCACAGGAAAAAAATGCACTGTAGAATGAATTGGAGGTGAAAAGCACGTATAGGTAGGCACTGAGAATAATAGTTAGCTGCAATTAAGTTATGACATATGAATAGTCACTCTAGAGAACACAGTGGGATGAATGGCAGAGGATGTCCAAGGACTAATCACGTCCTCTTCAAAAGATGTCACCTCCCACACTAGAAGAGTCTTTAACACCATGCTAGGATATTATTAACTCAGGTGAGTGCCAGTGAATAACAACAGTTTAAAGGGCTTTTCTTTGGCTCTGTCTAATACACCAGCTGACCAGACCTATCTGATGAGAACCCTGTGTTCTGACAAGAGCTCAGCTTTGGTAGGAGGGACCTTGGAAAAAAATATGTCACAAGGAAGAAATCCTAAAGGATTCCTCTTACCTAAAATATGCCATGTAGGCCATTGTCAGAAATTGTAGACACACACATTTCTATTTTTATTTTGCGTTTTGTGTTAGGTTCACCTACCAACATACTGGCCTGTCCAACACACAGGGATCATTTTCTATAGTGAGTACACATTGTCTTTCGCCTGTTAGCATCAAATCCATGCAAAACACTGAATATATTAAAAGATGTTTTCTTGAGCCTCTAGTTTACCTCAGTTGCAGAAATGAAGGTGCTAGACCCATAGCAATAATCCTCCTCCCACTGCAGACTCAGATTTGAACCAGTATGATGGTGAGTCTTTCCTCCCTGTTTCTGAGTCATTGTCAAATAGTCTCTCCACCTACAGAATGAAGTGAGAAACTGTATGAGTGAGGTCTAGACTGCTATCAAAATGTATGGAGTTTTCAAGTCCACAGCTTTCAATTCTTTTTTGTATCTGCAACCCACCTTAGGTTTTAGCACCCTTCCTGGAGGAGGCAGAAGAAGAAAAAAGAGGGAGGCAGTTTTCTGAATCAGTGGTTTCTGTTAGCACCGTTTGCATTGCTATTCGCTTGCAATGGTAGAGTGCAAATGCAAATTGGAGCCTTATCTTGATTTCTCCAGCTTATTGGTAAACTGGAGAAAAGGGCTATGAAGAAGTTGCAGTAGTTGCAATGATTGAACTGCAGAACACCAGAAAAGAAAATGAAAACATTTGCTCTGTAGTATGAAATCTAGCTGTATTCTGGCTGGTGTGTGCTGTAATGCATAGTACAGGCATGTAAATTTTATTAGGAACAAATTAAATCTGAAATATATACGGCTGAAAAAGTTTGGGCATTCAGGGGAGCAAATGGAGCTCTAGTTCTTGATTTAGGTTGTATTCAGGTTTGGCTGCCTATGTGCACAAGTCTTGATTTTTCCTTTTTTTGGCCAAATGTTCTTCTGGGTTTTTTTTAAGCCTTGTAAGTATAGACAGTTTGTTCTCTTTCCTGCTTACTTATGGAATGGAGGAACTGCCCCTGCAAGAATCTTTTATCTTTCATGCTCTTAAGGTACTGAGGAAATAATTCTCCCCCAAACCAGAAATTTCCACTCCACCTTTCAGTTTCAAGATATCTGGAAATCCTGCCCTGCTGGCAAGTTAAGAAGGGCAAGCACAGATCACAAAAGATTTCCAGTAGGAAGTTTTGCTAATATCATCTTTAACTCATTGCCTCACGTCTGACACCAACCTCAGATTCTTGAACAAAGGACTTAGTGAGGGACAAAAAAACACAGCCAAAGTGATTCTATTTGAACCAATTCCAGGTGCCAAATCTTTTTCTCCCATCCTAAGATCCTGATCAGTCCAAGTACTTGTCTACATTGAAAGTCTAGAGGTTGTCACACAAGCGCATTCACACACTTACACATATCAAATATGTTACTGGATAAAATTACCAGTCAACAGAGACCAGAGGTATAAAGAAGATCTGGGCTCAGAAGCAACCTGGGAATTCATGGTCATCCCCTCCACAGCTTGAGCAGAGAGACCAGATGTTTTCAGCCTCTGATGTGAGCCAGGGGAAGCTCGGTGGCCCACCCCCTTCAGCAAGGGTGAGGTCTCTGCGATAGGGTTGTGAGAGTGAAAAGGAAGAAATTGGAATAATCGACTCGGGGGGAATGGGTGGGAGAAGCTGCTTAATGCAGGGACAAGCAGGCCAGTGTTTTTGGAATTCTTTCAGTGTGAGCCACTTGTCTGTGCCTGTTAATGAATAAATAAACTGTAACTTTTCTTTTTAAAGGGTGACTAACCAAAACGGAGTATCTAAAAACTACTTAAAATTTAAACTTTAATGAGCACTTTAAAAATGTATCTTTATGATACTAAAACTAATATACATGTTTTTTAAGGGAAAAAAATTATAAGATGATGTTCTTTATATTTATGCTGCCACTCATGCTTTGACTCTGATCACTTATCTGGATAATTAAGCAGTATCACTGAGGAACCAGATACCAGAAATCTGATATTAATCCATCCCTCTTAATAGTAACGCAAAGCCACTGGGGTGGAAATCAGCCTAGTCTTCTTAATCCCCTTTTACCCACATTTCGGCATCAGCATATCTCATTTATTTTCAAAAGTGGTTCAAGACACACTATCGCTGGCTTAAGTCTAATTTAGGCTTTAAATCAAAATATATTAAGAAATTCAAAAATAGTCAAGATTACCAAGATTTCTTGAGGGAATGATTCACAGCCAGCTCATGTCCCTCCGACAGGAACAGGGGACAGCTAAATGATTGTTGCATGTCTGCATCGCTTTAAGGTACAACACTTTCCTTTGAATTAAAAGAAGGCAGGATTACAGTTGAGACCTTGAGATCCCACTGCCATACTTATCAGGTATATGTTAATGATAGTCTGAGCAACTTTTACAGACATTAATTCACCTGCCAGTACTGAAGAGTCCAAGGCTATTCTGTTCTCTCCCTTGTGTGCATGTGTCAGTGTTTATGTGAGCCTTGTTGTCCCCTTCAGTGCTTGTCAGAGTATTTTTGGTTTTAATTTCCAGACTGTCCTATAGCCCTCATTAGTCACTGATGCTTCTATAATCCCCTTGTGCATTTTGGGGTGGCTGGACTTGGACCCCAAGTTCATTTAACTTGACAAGTACCACAGCAGTAATAGTGGTGGATAATTGTCGAAATGGGAAAGCAGCACTCTTCTCCCTTCTCCCTTCCCTGCCTCCTCAAGGCAAATTAACCCAAACCAGACAAACACACACACAGACTGAGCATCATCCTCAGGTTGTGCTCATAAGTGCAAAAGCACTTGCACATTGCCAACTTGATGGCATGAGTCTGGGCTCTGCTCTTGGCTTGTAGTGTGAGGCAGGTCCAGTTGTCAAACTTTCTACGGGAACCTCATCACCTCAGCCGCAGTTTCAAGTGGCTGGATTTGATGCTAGGCACATTGCTTCTTAAGTCCCACTAGCTACAGATATTGGCATGTTTGAATCATGAATGGCAACTTTGATTTTGATATTTATTTGACTACAGTTTGTGCACTGTTTACTGTCATACCATTGCATTAGTTACTGCTGACATTCACCTGTGCATACTGAATCTGCAATACTTTGGGCTCATAGATGAAAGACTAAATCCATTATGACAAAAACAATAGAAACCAAGTTTAGCCATCTACTTTAGCCCCAAGGTGATGCTTTCTAGTTGCTAAGAGTCTTAAGGAGGACCTGAGAAGACATGAGTCCATAAACCTTACCTACTACTTACAAAGTTTTCAAAGAGTATATAATGGGGACAGAGACCATGTAAAGAGTACATGTACAGAGTCATAGTAAAAGTGTGAGGCACTTCACCTTGTTTTCATGGCTCTGCCATCAGAGACAGACACACATTTCAGCCCAAGAACCTTCAGGAGACTGCTGTTTTCCCATGTATATTTTATTAAGTGTTAGTGCCACCGAGCACTGTACAGATGGGGGAATCTATCACTTTATAAAATAATTAGCCCGCTATTTCAATGACTAGAAGGAACAGCAGCATGTAGGCAGCAAACTGAGGTGCTGCCTTTACCTTCCTCTTCATTTTTGTATTTGTACAAAAACAGGAAAATGTTTTTACAGGATAGGCCAATAGTGCCACAGGAATTGAATTAGAGCATCCTTAATTAATATGTCAGAATACAAGAACTGATGAAAATATGTATAATTAAATTCTTGCACTAAAAACAGGATTATAAAGTGTGACTAAAATAGATCAGAGCAGCTTTTTTTTGTTGTTGTTCCTTTTCTTTTTTCCCCTATATTTTTATTTTAATTAAAAATTGTGGGTTCTAGTATCTTTGCACTGTATCTTGATTAGCTATTACATGCCTAGGCTACCAGATGGGTCACTCCAAAAATTACACACTATTTGTGAAGATGAAAAGAATTTTCCCAGTTCTATGAGTACAGTGTTATTTTCAGGCTAATATACACTAGTAATAGCTTGGCACTGTGGCAACCTACATTGTCAAAAATAAGAAGCTGCTTGAGACAGGTGCTTGAAAGAGCAAATATCTTACATAAATTAAATACCTATTTTCAGCTACATGGCTTCAATTCTCAAAAGCAGTGAGTGATTCTGAGTATTTCAGTTTTCCAGGGCTCAAAATCAGACATATGCAGAGGGTCTGATTTTCTAATTTTCAGTGTTTATGGAAGATCCAACTTCATTAAAATATCTGAGCACCTCTTTTCTTCGCCTGCTGCTCAGGAGTTCAATCAAACAGGTCACTTTGAATGTTAGGTCACACCTATGCAGCGAATAACCTCACAGACTATTTTACATTAGACATTTTTCACTCTGTTAATCTGTTCTTTTTGTGTGTGTGCTGTACTGTCTTTAGTTTAAGGGAAAATATTTTAAACTGAAAATTTCTTTTTGTCCCTTCTTTATGGAAGACCTTAATTCTCAAACTGTGGTGTAGAAATGCACTATAGACTAAAACTGATGTAAAAACTTATGAACAATGCAACTGGTCTGTATAAAACAAACAGGACAGCTTCCTTATAAAATCCCACCCAGTGCTGAATCATGTTAAATGTTATTTATTCAATTATTCAGTATATCGATCATATAATACTTTCACTTCTTTCATGATTTGTCTTAGCAAAAGTCATCACCCCACTTCCCACCCCTATTGCTCAGATCCTCAAAAGATTTCACGATCCTGAACCCAGCCTGGATACCAGCATTATAAGGGGAAACATCCAGATGCTTCCAGTGGCAAAAGAAAATCCATAAACTACATATAATGAAGAAGTGATTGTAGGAAATGGAGTTTTCTGTTCTTGTGCTTTTCTAGCATTCAGCTCTTCAAAGCGATAGCAAATATTCTATTGGTTAACATTTAACCCAAACTAATAGGTCCAATCTCACATACTCAAATAAATCATAATGTCTTTTCAATTAGTTTGCACTTTCACTCGCTGCTGTCCTGAATAATTAGGAAAACAATTCACATTTCACTAGGAGATGATATGAAGTGTTATTCCTGTGATAATTACCAAGCTGCAGTTCAGTTTCCCTGGCTCCCACCAGGTCATCAGGGCACAAAAGAGGACACCATGAGAGCATTAATGAGCTCTCATTGAAGATGTTAAAAAGCTTGTATTGATCTGTTTGTCCAAGAAGGAGATATTTAAGCCTTTCTGCTGAGGGCAGGAGAGACAGAGATTCATATCACAAAGCCTTTTATCCAATCCCTTCTGTTTCTGGCTTCAATATTGCCCAGTCTCAGCATGTCTGGTTCTGGAGGTCATACTTTTAAAAATTCACAACATTTTTTTTCTTTTTCCCTTTCTTCTTTTTGTTAAAAAAAAAAAAAGAAAGAGAGAGAAGATAATATACAGTGTACACTTAACCTTTACTACAAGGATCCCTTTACACAGCTAGCTATTTCTGAGAACAGGCTTCAGTGCAGTAAGATCTCCCTTCTCACTATATCCCACTCACACACATCTCAATTAAATTAAGAGCAGTCCAGACAATGCAAAGACCAACTCAGTGCAAGATTTTGCTCATATTTTGAAAGTAGATCCAATCAAATCACTTTTTTGGGAGTTCAATCAGACTTCTCTCTCTAACATCACTGCCTTTTTTTGTGAACTCCTGCATTTGCTATTTCTAGCTGGGAGCAGAAGTGGAAGAACTGTAAGGTTGCAAAATCACCGGTTCTTGTGGTATTTTCAGAGGAGATTTCTTTCTGCAGGCAGGGAAGGCAAATCCTGTCCTGCTTTCAACCCTCTGCATTGTTATGATATATTGCAGCTGTAAACTAGTTCTGGGTACACTTTCCTACTCATCAATTTTGTCTGCTCTCTTTTAAATGCCACAATGAACTGTCAGTGAGTATTTCCAGCCTGTCTGGGATAGAGTTTGGGATAAAAATTCATGTAACTGTTAAAGCTGTTTTTTCTTTGTTTATATTTGTCGCTTGAGCCAGCTATTGTCTCGTTCAGCAAGGTTATATCTCTCTTTTCACTATGTCTCATTCACATTCATGTTGGTATGAGCAATTCAGTGAGGCCACTTGTGTGGGTCTATTGTAAATGGTTACTGAAGAGAAACATTGGGATCTCTCATGGATATTGTTAAGGAGGTGTTCAAGATGTGCTACTTTCTTAACATACAACGAAGGCTATTATGGCTGAAAATACCTCAGTTTTAGTTTTAAGTGTCTAGATCAATGCAATGATAGGAGCCTCAACATACATCTTTGTTTTCTCATGGTCTGGCTCACCTGCCAGAGTGGGCTGGTGCATGTGGATCAAAACCCAGCCCAGGAGTCCTGCAGTTTGCCTCTCCTTACATTGGATCAACCCAGTTTACCCCACTGAAAATAATAATCATCTGAATGACTGCAATTTCATCAATTTCATTAATTTGTGAAGTAGTATTTATTAGCAAATGAGATATGTTTAATGCTAACAGACAGAAAAGCTGGTAAGGAAGAACTTCCCAGGATATCCCACAAGGTCACTCTGTCTCAAGGTTGTAGTTAGGGTGTAACATCAGAGCTCCATCCTTCCAAACTTGTTATTTCTCTTCGGTCTTGGGTCACTTGAATATCAACTCCTTTGTTTTTCTCTGCATAAGGATGTAACTTAGATTTGAAATATTTTACAAACAAAACCAAAAAAAAGAAGGAAAAAGAAAAGACAGTAAAAAAACCACACAGTAAAAGACTTGGAAATTATATGTTGATAAAAGAGACAATGGCAACATCATGATATGGTGGGGGTAGAGAGGAAAAAAAAGAGAGAAACTTTTGGACCAAACCATGCCTGTGATCTGGTCTGACAATGGTCTGACTGGCAGCCTTGCTCTCATAATCACATGCTACTGATACAGGAATTTTTGTATTAACAAGTGCATCGTGGAAACATTCAGTGACAGTTTCTTGCTTGAGAAAAAGGAAAAAAAAGAGAGAAAGAGACTGCACACATAGCACAGATAATGCCATGCTCATCAGCCAGTTCCAAACTGGGGCCCTGGCTGAGCACTGGTTTCACATTGTGCTTCACACATGAAACAAATGGCTGTTCAAGGGAATGTGAAAGACTTCTGCAACCATGAGGATGAAGAGATCAATGGCCTGTCGGTGTTGAAGGAAACTCTGATGGGAAAATCTGTGTGGGGTTCTAGGCAAATTTATGATCTGAAAAGATTAACAGATGAGGAAAGAAGCTTTTGTGATCTGGCTGTGCTCTTTGGCAATGGAAAGACTGCTAGTAGTCATCACTGCCACATCGCTTCCATGCAAGTGCAAGGATTCAGCTGGAAGGTGGGCAATTAAGGAGTTAAGTTAATGTTGAAGGATATAACTTTTGTGGGTATTTAGCAAATAGCTGGTTAAAACTCTTTGGGTTTAGCTGCCATTTTGCAGTCTGTAAGAAGTGTACCACTTTGCCCTGACCTGGCCTTTTCCTTCAGCTTTTGCAACATTAATTTATGCTCCTACTAACCTAGTGGCTGCTCTAACTTGCACCACTCTCTCTGTTCCCGAGGATGCTTCAACTAGATAGGAGATAGTCTCACTTATGTAGAGTCAGCAGAGACAAGCAGCTTTGCAGATTTGGAAGCACAGGCGTTTTGTCATTTTGATATCCCTTTACCTGATTTCTTAATGAAAATTGTCTAATGTCTATAAAGTGTTCCGGTGCGAATCTTCACTTGTAAGATTAGGAATTCTGTCCTGGTTTTCTGGGAACAATTGCCTCCTGCTAAACCAGAAAGAACACTCTGTAAACCAAACAGACTGAGTCAGTTCTCTCTGTTGAGCTAATTTTCCAGAAGTCCCTTTCCAGAGGGCCACGAGGACAGTGAGGCAACACAAAGGCTGCTGCACGTGGTATGTAAATGTTCACTGCCAGTTTTAAGACATGGGTTTTCTGAAAATAGATTTCATATCCCATCATTGCAGAATGAATGCACACACAAATCCCAGGGATCTGACACAGTAATCTCCACTTTGGGGACTGAGCTGCCAAAAGAGACCATGTGCATCTCTGCCGCGTGTGGTGACCACTTAATAAAGATATGAGGGAAAGATTCAGGAACAAATAAAACTGGACATGGATAGGAAATAATGACCCTTGGTGAGTGACAACTGAGGTTATATGGATGAATATTAAATGTAAAGGGCCTGAATTATTCATGGAAGGTTCAAGGCAAAAGGGTTAACCTGATAACATCCTCTTGCTGACACCTTGCCCAGGGAAGAAATCCCAGCTCTGTGGTGCTCCTCAAACTGAGAGTCTCTCTGTGCACATAGAAATTTGCTGGTGATCCCTCTCCTTCCCACTGTGGGTAACTCTTAGGGGACAAAGGACATCTTATGAGTGCTGGTGACTTTGCCACAACCTGTGCAGCTGCAGTAATATACGACCTTTGGGCTGTCATGGGGACAGGCTGGAAAATGATTTCTAGAAAGAAATAGGCTCCCTGCTCCTCCAGATGTTATGGCACATGTCCCCATGCCTGGCACTGCGCATGTCCTCTGCTCACCTGTCTGACATGAAAGAGGTTCCCCCATTGTCCATCCTACTCCATTTACCATGATGTGACATCAGAGGGAGATACAGTGGTTTCCTGCTGTTGCTGCCCTCTCTGTGCTGCTCCTGGGAGGACAGTGTGCACAGCAGGACACACACCACAAGGTCCTGTGTGCTCAGCCACCCTGATGGCCCTTGAAAACAAGCCAGGTAGGCATAAGGGTGTGGGAGCACTCAGGAAGAGATCTGCTCTGGGAAATGAGCACAGAAATGTCAATATTGGAATGTTATGAAGTAAAAGGGGGCTCTGCAGTGGTTGCATTGACAGCACCTTACCGAACAAACCGGAGATCGCAAGGGACAGAGATGCCATATGAGACTGGAGTTTGAGAGGTGACTAGAAGTTCCTCCTCACCTTTCTGCTCCATGTGTTAGGATTTCT
Source organism: Gymnogyps californianus (assembly GCF_018139145.2). Taxonomy (NCBI): domain Eukaryota; kingdom Metazoa; phylum Chordata; class Aves; order Accipitriformes; family Cathartidae; genus Gymnogyps; species Gymnogyps californianus. The sequence goes on from NC_059475.1 coordinate 56,537,852, forward strand.
TCCAAGAAGGTCTGAGCAAAGAAACCACATGAGAATGATTTGGAAGATCAGTTTCTGGCCATTTGGCCAGACATCGGACAAAGACTCTCTGCTCACAGGCACTTAACAGTTGAGTGAAAAGTAGGAGTGCCAACCTAAATGGAGGCCCCTTAGGCATGGGATTGCTGAAATCACACCTCTCACATCTGCCTCATGTTGTTTCTGGCCACATCAAACACAAAACTTGTGTCTGCATTCAGAGTGTGGTTCCTGAACCCCATTGACCCCATTGTCTGGGAGCTGGAATGAGTAAACATTGCTCCCAGTAAGCAAAGGTATGAATCTTTGGTAATGCATTCTGGAAGTATTAAAAAATTCAGACTGAAGCAGGAGGTAATGGGGAGCCTACTTCTTATCATTGTGTTATAGTGCTAAGGTAAATGCATCTTGACCAGCAAATGTAGGCAGGAGAGAAAGAAACAGTAGAGAAGAGCAGAAGAGGAGAACTGGAAGGAGGAAGAGGCAGAACAGGGAGGGAGCCAGCAGAAGAGATTTGGTAGTGCATATCTCCTTCACAGAAAAGAAAGTTTAAGCAACTGAAAAGGTTGTTCCTGCAAGAAAAACGTTTTCTTCAATACAAAAAAATAAATATCAACATAGAAAAATGTCTTTTTTCATAGTCTACACCACCATCAGCACAAGTGAGAGACCAGTTTTAGCATGAGCAAAGTGACTCTGGGAAGATGAACAACTCTGTAGCGGTCTAGATCTCCAGATTTTACAATGTCAAATTATTGTAATATTAGTTAGTAAAGACCTGTACAGGACTTTGAAATACTCCCAGTTAGCCCTCTGATATTTATTGTTTCCTCAAGAATATCTAGACAGCTTGTGCGTTGTGCAAGGGCCTTTGAGTAAGGTAGCATAGCTTCAGAACGAAGCTGAGGCAAACACAGACTGCTTCTGAATAAAAGCATCCACACAGGAGTCTAACACATTAAACTAATGTGTTCTTACTTAAGCCTTTTAGTGATTTGCCTTAACTTTCTTGGCAAGCCCTTAACAAGAATAGAGTAGGATCTACACCGGCATGGAGAAGAACTGAAGTGTACTTCTCCAGTTCTAGCTATGGCAAACATTAACTTTAATCTGTTGATTGTTAAATATAAATCTTTCCCTTTCCCTGGCAGGTATTGTTTTAATAACCCCTTTACTGCCTTTCCTCAAAAAAGATACTCACTTTCATCACCATAGTTTTAAATTTCTGACGGAAACAAGGAGAACTGATCAAAAGTACATTCCTGTCAAGTGGGGAAGGTCAGACCTCTCTGATGGTTCAGCTGGCATATTAGTGGCTCTTACTAAGTTACTGCAGTGAGATATTACCAACAGCCTCCTATAGGAGTCTGGGAAAGTAGAGATCTCACAGCTATTAAGAACTGGGAGAAAAAAAAATCATGGAGATGGAGAAAGAAATGAAAAATAAAAGAAGTCTGAGCCGTGCTGGAAGAAGACGGTGAAAATATGCTTAGATACTACATAATGAGAGTGCTATAAACTTGTAGATGCACAGAAAGAGAAAGACACTGACCTTGGAGACCTGTACAAATAAACACATACTGTGGGAAAGTTAATCAAACTAACTGATCCTTCACTCAGCGAAGTCAAAGTTTTCTGCTGACTTCAGTGGGATTTAGATTTGTCCCAAAGCACCTAAGGTTGCTCCCACAGAAAGCCCTGGTGCAGAATCAGGCCTACACTGAAAATTTTGCTATCGGTTTTCACCCTCCTATTAACAGTTATTTATAAAAAAGGAAAGAGTAAAATCAACTACAGAAAGAATTGCAGCAGTGCCAGAAATCCCTTAGTCCCCTCAGTTTTAATGTCTGTCTACCAGTCTGTTTTTTACGTGACATCTCTCTTTAAATGAATCCCTCTGTACTCTTAGAGCATCAAACAGACCAAGAAGACTGCAAGGTGCTTGACATGCTTTTCTCAGGATTCAAATTAAAACATTGACTTGAGATTTTATTTTAAATAGTGCCCTACTTGCTTATTTTGCTGAAATCAGATGTTTGGGAACTTGCAAGCTACACACACTCTTGCTTAATGCAAATTGTACATTCTTATAATAAAGGTTAATGGAGAGGCAAGCATTTCTGATTCTAAGTTCTCATTTAAGTTTGAAATTAAAAGGCTTCCCACGCTCCTCCACTTTACAGGAACTACACACAGCACCACCTATACTCCTCAAACTGCAAAATTAGTACTTTGGGGAACTGGGCTCTCTGCCTGACCTTAATCGGTGTGTGTTTGGATTTAACCATCCTTTCAAAGGATGATTCTTGCAGTTGTAGCAGCCTAGGTTGTATTTGACAGCTCTCCTGCAAAACAGCAATTGACAAATCCACTAGGCCAAGCACTGTTTAGTACCCCTGATTAGTTGAAGAAGATCAGTTCTCTATTTTGGCACAAGGAGCAAAAATATTTCCTTTAAACCTGATTACTGTTTGCTTAGTGGAAGGCTCTTTGGGGCGCTTTAAATAAGGTCTGTCCTATCACATGCTGCCTGCCAAAACTTCAATTAGCCACTGTACATGGAAAAAAGGAAAAAAAAAGAAAAGAAAAAAAAAGTAGCCACATTTTTTTTGCTTTCCCTCACTAGCTTTCTTCCTGGTGTAAAACAGGTGCTATCCTTCCAACTTGCCAACTGCAGACAACTTCTTGCAATGGCAAAAAGGTTAGGACTGCATGACTCAGAGGAACCAGGAAGAAAAAATACAACTATAGTGAATTTCCATCCAAATATGTATAATCACATAGCTGCTATCAGTTATTAAAATCACAGGATGCAACACTTAAGTTGCTTCTAACATTTGGAGACATGCGAAAAATAGAAGGGAGAGAAACATAAAAGCTCTGAGTATCCTCTTAGTCCAAAGCTACCATGATGCTATTCACGTGCCTTGACTGAGGCTAGCTCCTGCTAATCTCCCATTCACTGTGATCTGGAAAAAAAGGCCATAAAGCCAGTCTGAAAAGCATCAGGCCATGTCTTGTTTGCATCGGAAATAGGAAAATCAGGAATGATGTTTAAATAAAAGCAGAAATTAATTATTTGAGTCAAAATGTAGTCAGTCACATACTCAAACACTGGTCGTGTTATATTTTAAGTTTTCTCTTTTTCCTGTTCAGTGACTTTTAACAAAACAGAAAGTGAGGGAAAGTGTTTTTAAAACACACAGAACTAGCTCTTAACACCAGTGGTCTAAGAGTTCAACCACTGAGTGTTTGAGGGGTTTTTTTCTGTACTCCAAGATTTGCAGCGATTATCCTTTGATTTTTAGGTGTGAATGGTGCTATGTTTGGAAGGGTTTTTTTAGTCTTCTCAAACTTTGAAAGTGGAGCTGGTCGGGATTTTTTCAATATTCTCTCCTCTGCTGCCTCCCAAAATACTGATCGGCCAAAAAGGTTTCTCTCCTCTGGGATCGAATTTGTGGGAGGAAGATTTCAGAGATTTGCCCTACAATAACCTGTAATTCAGTGGTTATTCACTGAAGTGGAAGAGACTTAGATTAAAATCAGTGCACCATATCAGGCACTAAGGAGATCTGAACGTGAATCGTCAGTGTCCCAAGTGAGTTCTGTAATGGAAGAATATTCAGGATTAGGGGGAGCATGTAAAGAAGCGTGGCAGTCCTAGCGTGCTCTTATTCTTCCTCTCTTTTGATGAAAGATATCTAGAAATTTTGGCTAATTCTGATGCAGATGTTTTTCACAGCTATTTGTTTTTAATTAAACTATTTTCTACCCTTCCCCACCTTCCCTTGGTAGTTTGGGATGGTGTCTTCCAAGACTATTTATATTTGGGACACACACAGAGTATTCCATTTTAGCTGGGAAAGTGTAAAAGGAAAAAAATTTTGGTTCACCCTTTGCCTCATTAGAGCCCAAGAGTCCCCATCACTACCAGGTCTTTTACTACACTAAAATAATTCAAGTGCTGTGGCATAATGGAGGTCAGAAGCCAGTCCTCTGCTGCAAAAAAAGGAATAACGGCGACTATTCCAGGGTGTGTGGGGAACACAATTTCATTTGCAATTGCGAGGTTATCAGGAGATTGTCAAACAAAAGGTACTATAAAGTGTAAGTGGAAAATACACTAAGTCTTTACATGGAACCGAACTGAGTGTGTTTAGATACCTGATGGCATGTTTGCATGGTAAAGAACTGTATTGGGTTTGCATGGCAAGGTTTTGGTAGCAGGGAGGCTACAGGGATGGCTTCTGTGGGAAGCTGCTAGAATAGAGCCAATGCTAGCCGGCTCCAAGACAGACCTGCTGCTGGCCAAGGCCGAGCCCATCAGTGATGGTGGTAGCGCCTCTGGGATAACATATTTAAGAAGGGGGAAAAGTTACTGCGCAGCAGCAATGGCAGCCGGAGAAAGGAGTGAGAATACGTGAGAGAAACAACTCTGCAGACACCAAGGTCAGTGAAGAAGGAGGGGGAGGAGGTGCTCCAGGCACCGGAGCAGGGATTCCCCTGCAGCCCATGGTGAAGGCCATGGTGAGGCAGGCTGTCCCCCTGCAGCCCATGGAGGTCCACGGGGGAGCAGATATCCACCTGCAGCCCATGGAGGACCCCACGCCGGAGTAGGCAGATGCCCAAAGGAGGCTGGGACCCCACGGGAAGCCTGTGCTGGAGCAGGCTCCTGGCAGGACCTGTGGACCCATGGAGAGAGGACCCCAGGCTGGAGCAGGTTTGCTGGCAGGACTTGGGACCCCACGGGGGACCCACGCTGGAGCAGTCTGTTCCTGAAGGACTGCACCCCGTGGATGGGACCCATGCTGGAGCAGTTCATGAAGAACTGCACCCTGTGGGAAGGACTCACGTTGGAGAAGTTCATGGAGGACTGTCTCCCGTGGGAGGGACCCCATGCTGGAGCAGGGGAAGGGTGTGAGGAGTCCTCCCCCTGAGGAGGAAGGAGTGGCAGAGACAATGTGTGATGACTTGACTGCAACCCCCTTTCCCAATCCCCCTGCGCCACTCGGGAGGCGGAGGTGGAGAAAGTAATCGGGAGTAAAGTGAAGCCTGGGAAGAAGGGAGGGGTGGGGAGAAGGTGTTTTTAAGATTTCGTTTTATTTCTTATTACCCTACTTTGATTTGACTGGTAATAAATTAATTTTTTTTCCCAAGTCAAGTCTGTTTTGCCCATGACAGTAATTGGTGAGTGATCTCCCTGTCCCTATCTCGACCCATGAACCTTTCATTATATTTTCTCTCCCCTGTCCAGCTGAGGAGGGGAGTGATAGAGTGGCTTTGGTGGGCACCTGGCATTCAGCCAGGGTCAACCCACCACAAGAACCTAGTGTATGTATATGTTACTTTAAGACAACTTTTTCCCTCTTATTAGGACTAGTGATCTCAGGAATGCCATTTCCTCTGTGCCACATGGTGCACGGATATTGCAGTTTCCAGTATTTGTTGTAATCTGGGTGTCTGATTCAATTGTTTGGCTATCTTTGGAGGGTGAATGTGATAAACAGTAGGACCATAACCCAATCTTAAAAGCAATGGGAAATAAAGAACAGATCCTGTTATAATATATTTTTGGACATCTTTGGATGATTATTTTATAGAAAACTAGCCTCCTAACATCCACTCCTACCCTATCAGCTCAGGTATGTTATGGGTGACACTGTGGGTCTTTGTTTCTGTATCTACTGAGGTGAAAAAGAGCACAAGAGCAGATGTAGAAACACTAACCGATCTCTTCCTCTTCCCACGGCTGTCAGCAGCCCAGCTCTACCTCTGGCTCAAAGTATCTCTTCCCTACTCAGGAGGAGCTCAGGCCTGGCCAGGTCTCCTGGACCGCATGGATGAAATGTTATTGCCACCTGGATGCTGAATGCTTCCCTTCCATGTCAGTATGCGATATATCTTGTGGATACCTCTGGTCTTGCACACAGATTTTGCCCAACGCTCAGCAAGTAGCGGCTGTGTTCAAAGTATGAAGCAAGGTGAGCACAGGGTGCTCCCTGTTGTCCCTGCCATCCCCACCTGCGCTCACTGAGGCTCCCCCTGTGCACCTGAGCTGGAGGGAAACCTGGGTATATTCTGTAAAGCATGTTCCTAAATTTCTCTCTTGAAAATTTATGCACAATGATTCTGATATACCTGAGGCCAACTGTTACATATGCTGCAGAGAGGGCTTGCATGCACCCAATATATTTAATGGGTCAAGGACATGATGCGTTGTACACAGGCCATCTGCACTATTGAGATTATCTGCACATTCTTAGGTAGCCATCAGCAGGGAATTTCCAAGGAGGAAAAAGAAAGACGTCTAGCAAAAAAAGGACATGTAGTAGCCTAATGATGAACATTGCCTTGATTATGAAACATGGCAGCATCAAATTCCTTCTCACAGGCTTTCTCCAGCATGGTCTTGGCAACTACTGAGAACATTTGCTACCTTTTTTCCTTTTTTTAAAGAAGAAAAAAATCACCGGGTAAAACATGGTAGATGCCAAGGGACAATCTTCTGATACTATCCACTTCAAAGAGAAAAAAATATTTTTGCTATCCTCAGTTAAAAACAGGGAAAAAAAGAGAGGTGACAAGCATGTTCTCGATGAGGCATAAATGGAGGGTTTCAGGCCAGTCAGAGGCTGAGTTCACACGATACTGTCAAGGTCCCAGATTTATGCTTGACAGCATTAGTGTCAGGACCACTATTTATGTTGCTTTAATCAGTCACACTTTTAAAATCACCTATGCTCAGCATTTATATCAATGAGGTGATAATATTGCTGTCAGGCACCAATATCGATAGTTGTGTCATAATCTAAAGTCTTTTAATCTTTTCCTATGCTTGCATTAATGAATCTGCAAGACAACAACTACTACTACAACAACAAAAAATAAGGATGGTTCTGATTATGACGAGTGGCCATGGAGGAGAAAAAAACCCAGCCCTTTTTTTGCTCTTTGCAAACCATTTTAATTTACCTTTAGCCTTCTCTTTTTCTGTCTGACTTTGAAGACATTGTCAGCACATCCTACTGATTTTCTCACAGGCTACTTACATCTCTGAAAATATTTTTAGGCTCTAGGGAAGTGTGAGGCAGGTAACTTCCTCCCTAAGTAGTTGGGGAGAAGGAGAGAGGGAGAAAGAGACAGAGAAAAAAAGAAACCTCGGTCTGATTTTGGTGTGGGGAGGCATCATTGTGCTTTTTCTTTATCCTTTTTTTTTTTTTTGTTCCCTGAGCCCATCCTCACAATTGTCAGCCTCAGTTCTTTTTCTATTGTAAATAAAGTCTTTCTTGGGTTATAGCTTTAAGCAATTTTTTTAATTAAAATTCAATTCAAATATGAAAGTCAAAGAAACTTTCAAAGCAAAATCTACAAACTGATTCACTGAAAGGGTCTGTTTTCATTGCCATAGCTACAGATTACTATAAAGAAACTTGAACCAGACCTTTGCCACTCAGGAAGGTCAAAAGTCCTTTCTGCCTGTGCTAGGACCCTTTTGACAACTTCCTGTATAATTTGACTGTTATTTGCGTGTCTGGTCACTGTCTGACCCTGAAGTCTGGAAAAAATTGAGAGGCAGCATATATCTCTGTTTCATATGGACCTCAAAAAGGGCACTTTTAATTGCATTTTGGTGAGAAACCTACACGTACAGGCTGGTGCAGGCAGCAGCTGGGGAAGCTCCTAGACTTGTAGGTTAAGGATCAGCTTGCCTTACACTACCGTAGTTTGGTGCATATGAGCTGCTCTGTGCTGTTATCTCTACAGCAAAAATGGATGTGTTTCACAGGTTACACAGATTTCAAAATTCACAGCACTTGCCCCAGTGCTACAAGCTAAAATTGGAAATACACTACTCTGCCTTGAAATCTATGTGTTTCATATGCTTCCAATTGAAAGCTTATTGTGCTTATGGGGCCTTATTGTGCATGAGATATTTTAAAGTTGCAACCCTAGATCTTGGTTATACTTATCCAGGACCTCCCCAGGAAGAAAACCTAAATTAATAGACCAAAGGGGTCCCTGGCAATCTTGCCAGGTTTCCACAGTGGATATTTGGGGTTTGGGGCACACTGCAAGTCACATGTGCTACACAGCTTAGAGGCAGCTTGCAGTTTAATGTAGCAAGATCAGGCACAGTCAGGTTGTACCTCCTTCCTCTTCTGCCCAGCACTAAACATCACCTTAGTGCATCTGGGGAGAAAACTGGAAGCCTCCAACACCCGAACTGCAGCATGCTACAGCTTTCCGTCCCTGACAGGGTGATGTTGCCTGTCCTGCATTCTGCATGCTGAGATGCATTCCTTGTCACAAGGAATCAAACGCTGGTCTATCATGCTTGGCGTGGTGTTTCCAGGGGTGCTTGATGCCTCAGGAGATACAGGTACCTGAGCGGTGGCACTGATGTTGGCTGTGCCAGTTTTGGGCACCCCATGGGCTGCCTCCTCCCATGTGCAGGCAGTGCCGTGTGAGTAGGAGGGAGGACCAGTTACCCACGAACATGGTGAGTGCCATGCAGGTAACCATCCAAACAGTGTAGACAACATGAGATGTTTCTTGCAGGGATGTGAAAAGTTTGGCAAAAATAACAACAGGTAAACACTCAAAATAGTTTCAAGTTTGGGAATGTGCAGGTACTGCTTTGAGGAGAGTGATTTATTCTCCCATCATGTGAAGAGACAGTGCTGACCCTTGTTTTTTACATCAAGAGGGCTGTTTCTCACTATATTTGAAGTTTTGGAGCCTAAAGCTGTGAAAGACATGACATAACAGATAAACCTGTTTTCGTGAATAATGGCCTTTCCCATGTAATCCTCTGACCCCTTCCCTTTCCACAGGGAAAGCTACTTTTTGTGCCAGACAGCTATGCAAATTGGATGCCAAGACTTGCCGTGTCGAGCCCCTAATGTGGCTCCTTATGGACGATATACGTGTCCATAGAGGAGAGTGGCGTTTAAACATGCAGTTATTGGACAAAAGGAACAGCCTCATCTTCTGTTGCAGGCACTGGCACATCAAGCACCCCTGGAAACATTGTGATGGTCATGATAGATCAACTGTTTGATTCCTTGTGTCAAATCCCATCTCAGGATGCAGAGTGCAAGAGACGCAACATAACCAGCCTTCTGCTCAAAAGGTAGCTAAGGATAGAAAGATATGTGTGCATACATTAAAGAGGGAGGGAGGTGGAGAAAAAATCCAAAATAGTGCTTCTGTTCACTAGTATTAGCTACAAACCACTGTGCTTAAAGCTGGTAAAATTACACAGGCAAAAAAAAAAAAAAAGCTGTGCTTTTGTGTGTTATTTTTTCATTCAGTTAATGATGCACTTCAGTTCACTCAGAAATAGAGACACGCTTGAATCAATAAACAAGGACTAACCGAATGCAGTCCATCCAAAAGGCACTGTCTATGCATAAGTCCTAAGCACGATGGCACAGAGAGCTCTGCTTCTCAATGTTGGGGTGAGGAGTCCAAGATATTGCAGTTATTTATTGATATGTGACCTCCTCAGAGAGATAGGGCTGCAGGCGACTTTGCAAGGCAAGCAGGAAGGACCCATCCGGAGGAGCGAAACCTTCAGTTCACCACAGCAGGGGTATGGCTGTACAAAACAGGGCCAGGGTGGGCATGAGGCCCTCACTTTGTGGGAAAGGTCCTGGGATAACGTGCAGGAAGGGATGTTGGAGGAGCCCAAGAAATCTGGCTGTGCTGTGAACGATGAGATAAAGACAGGACAAAGACGGGAGGACTACCGCATGTTGAGTAAGTACCGCCTCTACCTGGTGGGCTGAGAGCGTGGCTGTGTGCATTGAGCTTGTATTGGTAAAGGGTGGTGACATTTCTGTTGTGAAAGGTGAAAAGTTTTTTTTTTATTTTTTTTTTAAACTTTGAATGGAATAAAACTATCGGAGCAACTTTTGAGTGAAGCCCAGTGGGAGTGCCCCTCTATCCAGACTATGTATTACTGGGGACATGAAGGTGTTTGTAGCTCTAATTCCCTGCCTGACCATTCCTTTGGGTGCAACTGGCCTCGAGCAATAAGAAAAAGGAGAAAAATTAGAGAAATGTAAATAAGGAAGGTAACTTGCCATTTGTCACTTGAAAGTCCTTATTTCATGGCCTGTTCCCTGTTCTCCTGGAATTTTGTGTCATTATCTCCTGTTAAAAGGATTCAAATGACATTATTTGCATGGAAACTCGCATACAAATGATGTCGTCTGTGCCACAAAGTTGCATTACAATGAAGGGAATGATGACTGTGTCACATGTACGTGACATTCTTTGTGTCATTAAATTTAAAGTCAATGCTGGCAGTTATAAACCACTCACGTCTCAAGCAAATACATCACTTCTGATCTGAAATGAATATTTTAAAACGCCAACTCCAACTGCATCAAATAGCAATAACCTGCAATGTCATCTAAAAAAAAAAAAGAGGCAAAGATTCTAAACAAAGGTGGACTTATGGGATTGTATGATATACCGCAAAGGAAAATATTTTAATAAGCTGTAATAATCTCCAGACAAACAGAATTCATTGCTTGATGGTTAGGTCCTAGAGACATTTTTAAAGCCTGTTCAATATCCTGTGTATTTTCAGAAATGCTTATGCTCCTACATAGATCCAGGATTGTTAATTTTCAGGCAGAGTAGATGAATTAATTGTAGAGCGAGTTCCACAGCACAGACCTTTCTGTATGTTGTTACCATCCATTTCCTTGCCACAGTCTGATGCTGACAACAGGCCAAGCCTTTGAAAGATCTCCAAACTCTTCCACAGAGTCAAGGGCAAATGATGACAGGAAAGGCTCAAGCAGTTATCACTGTCAAAATGAATGAGAAAAGAGGAGGGACAGTAGGTGGATTAGGAAAGGTTTCATACTACTGCGATGATCAGAGCCATGCAGCAATGAGAGCCAGACAAGTAAGTACATAGATGGATCTGCTTTCTGATTGATGCATTGTTTGTGCAGGTCAGTTGTAAGGTAAGGGACGGATCGCTGTGTTTTTGCAGGAGCAGTGGTAATTGTGCCCGCAGTCATCTGCACCAACCCTGCTGGTTCAAAGCCAGCTACTAGCATTTTTTCACTGATACGAAGAAAGGCACTGTAACACTTCCTTTAGAAAGTTATTGTTTTAACAATAAAACATGATGTGCGACCTCCAAAAAGTTAGGTGTGTAATTTTAAAAACTCATTTAAATAGAGAAGATCAATCATCTAAATACCTCAGAGGAGCTCAGTCTCTGGCTAAGCTGCTGTGCAGTTTAACCTCTCCCTCCTCACCCCCAGCCCCATGCACACACACACACACAAACACAAACCCTTCTGAAAAAAGAAAGTTTCTCTGGGGTGTGTAACTGCATAGGCTCAGCAAGGGATCAGGCAGAGAGGAAAATCTCTGTGCATGGGTCATTTCTTTTCTCTTATTGATACCATTTCAAATCTAATTGAAACATTCTTTGGAGAAAGCTGTGCTACCCACCCCTTCAGCTTTGATATGGCTTTTTAATCAGAGGACATTGTTATTTCACAATGAACATGGAAAGCATTTAAAACATTTTCTAAATGGAGTGCATTACTTCTGACCCCAGCCAAAAGACCACATTAAAAGGAGTTCAGTGGAATTCACTCTTTACAGTCTTCTGGGTTTGAAACATTGATGCACATGTGGAATATGCTAAGACATGGGTCTACTGGTTACAAAGGTTTAAGCAATGAGCTGACTTAAAAACTGAGCAAGGTCAGCACTTGCTGGTGAATCCCTGCCATGCTCCAGGGAGGTTTGATGCGAGTGTTACGCCTGTCCCTGGGTGACAATGTGAGTGCCGCCATCCTGTCAGGTTGAGACTGGACAGAGCTTGCACAGCTCTTGTGGAAGCCAGATAGAAGTGAGCACAGCAATCTGATCCCAGCAGGGAGGTAAAGTGTGGCAACCAGATTAATACTCCATAGTCTGGCTCTTGGTTTAGGACCAGAGCAGTGGAGGCGGGGGGGTGGACCCAGAGCTCTACCACTGCCTGCCTTTTCCCTATTCCTCCAAGGTGGTGACTGATCTCACCCCCCACTGCCATCCTGCAAGCTGTCACGATGCTAATAAGCCACAAATGGGAAGAAAGGCAAGTTTGCTCTTCTGTTGGTTGTGCATTGGAGCCCTTAATGCCTACCTCATTTTATATTTTAGGATATATTTCTTGCTTGTAAGAGCACAGAAGAAAAGATTAAAAGTGGGATATGACTGAAATGATGCATTGGGTCAAAGTCCTTTCATCCTTTTGCCCTAGTCCGTCTAACATTTTTTAAAATCCCATTCTGCCCAGGTACATTCAATTACAAAAGTGACCAGAAATAAATCAAACTTAATTAGTTTAAGATATATATATATATATATATATATAAAGCAAAACACAAACACAAACCACAGAATTTATTAGATTAAGATGACTGGATCTAAGAGAGGCTGAAGCCCAAAGTAGGTGTATCAGTATTTTAGAGGAGTTCAATGCAATCTTAATTGCTTACTTTATACAAGCAGACATTGGTGAGATACAGTGCCTGTGAAGTGACAGAAGAAATGTTTTGGCTGCTCTTTGATGTAGAGTTCAGCTGTTCTAGTTTGTAAATATAACAGAACGAAAGGATATTGTACTCAACCCACTTCAATCAAGCAAGACACTGTGGCGTCTAAACTGCCGTTCTTCCATTGCTGAAGCTGCTGCTCAGAACAAAGGCATAAAGAAAGTGAGAGGCAGAGGGAGCGACAGGGTGGGAGAGAGAAAGAGGCTTCTACATCTTTAATAATTAGCAAAGAACTGCAGTGTTTAGCCAGGAAATTATGGTACATATGCTGTCCACTTGTTCAGGAGCCCTGTATCGTGAGAACAAGCAAACATTCATCATCCACAGATGTCCGCCAGGCCCAGGTGACTGAAAATTCAATGCACAGGCTTCTCACAATGGGTCGAATGCTAATTGGGTGGCTTGGGGAGATTAGAGTAGCCCTGGAGCTATTCTCTGTCTGCAAAAGTCTCACAGACAATAGGGAAGTCAACAGTGTCTTTGTAAAGCTCTGCTTAACTAATGCTTATGAGAAAAATCAGGATGAGTAAATAAATAAAGAAATATCACCAGTTCTTTTTTTTGTTTTCCTTTCCCAATTGCAAGCTGGCTGGTTACTGCCTTTTCCTTTCCCTTCCTGCATAACTTCCTATAAATAGGAAATAGGAGTAGGGGAGGGGAGACTGAGAACAGGTGGGAGAAGAGAAATTGTACATGAACTATATCAGGAAATCAGAATGGGTGATGAGAAGCATATTTAGCCTACTAAATACTTCAGAAATGGAAGTAGGTTTTCTTAGTGCACTCCCTAAAAAAAAAAAAAAAAAAAAAAAAAAAGATGTGTTTATTTAAAATTAAACGAGAATCAGAGCAGTTTGAGAGATGGGCTTGAAATCCATGCAGGTGGATTTTGCTCCCATGTTTGCTTTTGTCTTGTGGATCCTTAGAAAATCTTTGTTTCTGCAAGTGTGAAACAGGTCAGATTTTCCTGATCCAAGCTCTGCAGAGGACTCTGAGCTCTGTGGATGTATTTTCCCTTCCCCAGAACAAAGAGCTGCATCACTGGAGACCTGCTGTTAGGTGATGGGGTACACCAGACTTGGATTGTTTCACATCGGTCAGTTCTGCCAGATCTTCTTGAGTTTATTCCCTAATGCCGAATGCTGGACCTATAAAACTGCACTTGCCAGGGTTGTGCAGACACGGGTAGCATGTGGGACATAATATACACCTGTTCTCCTTGATATTCCTTTGGAGTTTCAGGTTCAAATAAACCCCAAATCTCAAAGTAAAACTCAGCTGAATCCTCTTTGACAGGGATTTGATAGGGACAGTCCATATTTCCATGTGGACTACCACAGTGGTGAATCAGACTTGAGGAATTTACTATTAATTTCACTGGGATGGTACTGGTGTGTAATTATGAGATGAGTAAGGATGTACTGACTTCAGCCTTTTTTCATTCATCTTCAGCGCATGTTTAGGGAGAAGTCTGTGTGTGCTAAGTGAGGCTGTGAATCGCTATCTAGCTATTGTGTGAGTGCTTCATGAGGACACTTTCAGCACACATCAAATGTGAGACAGCTTGTCCTACTTTAAAAGAGAAGCGTAAAGCGCCTTTTTGCTCAAGCACCTTTTTGCTTAAGCACCTTTTTCTGCCCTTCAGTGTGGGGGATACTGAAGAGAAGAAAATATAGTTTAAGTCTCTACTCAGTCATATAGTTTCTTCTTTAGGGAGCCAAACCCTACACTCGTATGGGTTTCACCCAAGTATCGCCCGGGTTGAAACTTTGAAACTTAGCAAAGATGTCTTGAAATGCTGATGAGGTTAGCTGAAAAGTCTGCCAGCATCAGCTAATCTTTTTGTGGAATCTGGACCAGTTTCCAGTACGAAAAACAAAACAAAAAAAACCCAAACGAGGTGAATTCCCCTTGCCTTCAGGCTTCATTATGAAAATTTTGCAGAGCTCGAGGAACTATGTATTTTATTGTTCTCTCAAATCTGCCCTTTCTAAATCACCTTATTCTGATTTAACTGCAAAAGGCATTACTATTTTGGGTTCTTCCTATGTTAAAACTGAAGCAGTAAGCTAGGGACTTTCATAAGAGACTGTACTGAAATGTCAACAGATGGCTTGCTAATCATGTTAAAAAAATACTCATTCCTTTTCTAAAATGGCATTTTTTTCAGTAAGTAAATCAGAAAGGAATGTTTATGATATAAAACATATTACTCACAACGTCTTTTAATTATCATACTTAATCATCAAGGTCAGGATGATAATTGTTTCTAAAAATTAACACCTCATTTTTCTGAGATGCTTACCAAAATACACGGTCAGAAATATGAATTACTAGTGTGGAACCCAGTTAGGAAAATGCATCTTCTGTTCACTAAACCAAATGTATACTTAAATACCATGAAGCCCTTTAAAACTAAATACCTATTTAAGGCACAGTCTAATTAGTCCACTCACTGCCTAGTAGAAGCATACAGTACCATATGCCCTAGAATAGGGTGCCATGTGGGTGTTCAGCAATGACACATATTTGCAAGTACTTTATTATGAGATAACGCAGTGCCATTAATATATCTTAAACATGAATGTTTTTTGTAACCTATTGGAGACAACTATGGTTGGCAGTTAACACAAACTACCATGATATCTTGGCAGCAACTGCGCTTTATTTGTAGAGGGATGAGCAATTCATATGGACCACCACCTTATATCATTCATGCTACCACACAGCAGCATTTTAAACATGTTCAGACTGTTGAAGCCTTATCTTCTGCCTAGACACATGTTCTCTCTTTCTTTTTTTCTTGGTCCCAGACCAGTCCTGTTCTGGAGGTTGCTTTGCAGTGATGATAGCCTATATTATAAATAGCAGGGTGCAACGAAACTATTTATTTCCCCTAATGAAATCCTTTACTAGGATCTCCAAACAGCAAATAATAGATGGACTAAGGCTCTGAGATTCACTGCTTTTAAATCCAGGAGAATTGTGACGATCTTGCTCTGTGATCACCCAAATGTGGTTCTCTGGTAAAATGTTGCCTACAGAGCTTTCTACCAATATCTGTGGCTACAAGAAGATGCTGCTGATTTGGGTTACACATTGCGTAATATCAGTTAAGTTGTCCACAGTCCGGAATGGCACAGGCCTTAGAACCACAGCAGAGAATTTCTGTATAATGCCTATAACTTGTGTATAACCTACAGTGTATATCTTTTAAATCGATATACAGTTTTGATTCAAAGACTCCAAGCCATGGGAAGTCCAGAATTTTCCAGGTAAAAAGTAGTGCAGTAGAATAAGGTAGTAGGTTTGGACATTAGGAAAAGCTTCTTCACTGAGAGGGTGGTTGGTCGCTGGAACAGGCTCCCCAGGGAAGTGGTCACGGCACCAAACCTGTCAGAGTTCAAGGAGCGTCTGGATGATGCTCTTAGTCATATGGTTTAGTTTTAGGTAGTCCTGTGAGGAGCAGGGAGTTGGACTCGATCCTTATGGGTCCCTTCCTACTTGAGATATTCTATGATTCTAAGTTTTGTGTGAGAGCTGGCATAATGGAAGTTTATTTTCATTGATTTGTGAATTATTATTAACTTGTCTTCATTTTTTTTTCATTTTTTTTTCAGAGGCTTGCAGCCTTATGTGATCTGATTTAGTTTTGAAAACTCTTCTCCCACATGTTCTCTAGACAACCTGCAACCTAAGTGCAGATTCATATTGCAAACCAGTGTTTTATCATTTTTCCAACCATTTACATTGTTTTCCAGTAGATTCTGTTCAATTAAGAAGACGAAGTACTGCAAATAAAACTAAACCAGCATACACATTTTTAGAGAAAATCACACAGCACAGCACAAAATGAAACAAAAAAAAAATCTTTATATGAAACAGCTGCTTACAGGAAACACTATGCATAATCTTTGGCCATATCAAAATTTCAATTCAAGTTAGATTCACTCAAGGAGTGAGCGTGTGGGAGAGAGAGATGACAGAGAGAGACTTTACACTTCCAGTGCTCATTTACCACAGAAATGAATGTAGAGTAAGACTCTGTACAGTTACAGAAAATATTAATGAAGAAGTAAAGAGGAGGAATATGGTCTTAAAGCCTAATGCACGTACTGTTTTCAAACTGAAGAGTAATAGTAGAGGAACAACACTAGAACCCACTGATGTGCTAAAATAACATGCTTTTCTGGTGAATAAGTAAGCTTGTATTGGTGAAAAGCCTGATGCTGCATAGAGAGTGGAGTAGGAGCTGATGAATACTGATGTCAGTGGAAGTCTTTGCATGTATTCCCGTGGGTTTGTGATCCAGGTAAAATCACAGAGAAATCACAGATAAAGTCTTAATTCAGATTTCACATTTTCTAACTCTGAGTATGGACTTCAGTGAGGTGACTCTTGATTTATGTATATGTAAGTGGGGACAACTGCTAATCTATGATGGAGCAATTACAAAGGGAAAAAGCTTCCAGCTGAGGAAGATGGATGTCTCCAGGACCAGGAAGGGCTGCCAGTAACTGGCCAGTTGGTCGTGCTGCTACAAATAACCATGCAGACCAGCCTCTGATTATGAAATTTGCTTCCAGATTTTTCTGCAGTGCTTGGAAGAATGTCACTGAAGATGCAAACTTGTGGGGCTTGTTTCTAAAATGTGAACAGCAAAACTGGGTGATGGAAATACCTTACTCTTTTCAATTATGCTAGCTTTTATCCTGGTGGATATTGTACAAGTCCTAGTTTTTAGGATATACAAAAATAAACCACCAGTGACAGCTAGTGAGTGTGGTTTAGCTGATAGGGCAACTGGAAAACTGGGTTTTATTCCAAGCTCTTTTACCAACACACTTGAGTGCAATAAAACACTTATTTTTCTTTGACCCCAATAACAGTCTATAAGATAAAATCTCTTGTAAGAAAGGACTATCTTTTGCAAAGTATGTGGATAGCATCTCTCACACCAGAGTTGTGATATCAGTCAAGGTCTCTGTGTGCTCTGCTGACTGAAAACTAATTAATAGTATTGAGCTTGATATTTTCACATTGTTTAAAGGTTAGAAACTTTCTACCCTAAATACACAGTTGAGCATTTTGGTGTCATTTTTTTTTTAATAGAAGTTCAGCAATGATCCTCAGGCTTTTCTCTCCCTATTTCTTAAGAAAGATTTAAAAATTGATGTAGAAAATTATAACTCAATCTTAAAAATATTCCATTGTGACAGGAGGACAGATATCAGTGTCTTTTTGTTATGTGAGTTATTGAAGTTTGACATCCTTTGAGGAATATTTTTCATAACCCACTGTTTGCTACCCTGTCTATCCAATTATTTAGAACAAGCAATCTGTCATTTTATTGTTTCCTTCCAATTATATAACTTTGGTGACAGTCATGGCAGAGTATCCTCTGTAAGAAAAATCAAATCTCACTGTGGATTCCAAGGGCTGCAGAGTGTGTGTACGTGTGTACATGTGCGTGCATTGTGCAGAAATGGGGTGGAGGTGGAAATATTAAAAGAGGACAGTTGGTAAGTGTCATTTAAAAAGTAACTGCTTGTACACCCTGCAGAAGATCCAAAAGGGAAACAAAATGTATTTATTTTCCTGATTCTCGGTTTTCAGAAGCAGAATAGGTATAACCTGTGCAGATAGTGGACGCTCTACAGCAAATAATGAAGTGATGACCACACTCTCTCTCACGCATAATTATACAGCAGTTTCATGTATCTAGCCTAAAAAATTACCATAGTGCTGTGAAGAGAAACTATTCAGTTTTCAGAGTGGCCATTCTGTCTCTCTGTCCATCTGAGATATTCATCTGTCGATAAGGCCAGAAAGAGGGCCAGTCCCTTGGAGCTACTATCAGATCAGACACATTTATTAAACAGTGAGGGAAAACGGGGTCCTCAGTTACAGCACGTTGCTCCCTTCAACTTCAGAAGCAATTGCACAAGGTGCCAGGAACGAAGCTCACTATCATTTTCATTTAGTGACTGATAGAGTCAGACTGGAATTTTTCAGACTTATATACTAAATTTGAAACTGGAAGCAAGTCGCTAGATTGTGCTGTCTTTGTTGCCGGCGGAGGGAAAGGAAAAGCATTCGAGTGGCAGTTGGGTCCAACACCGGTTAGCTAGTCAGAAAGTAGAGAACAGCAGTGAAGCTGGGAAGAAACAGCATGCAAACAGCTGCAGTGTGAGATAGAATAAGTGAGTGTCAGTGGTGTTAGATGGTAGAGCTGTATGAACACTTTCACACTCAAAGCAAAATTGTCAAGTTATCGTGTCCAATTGGGCATGGATTTCTTATTATATCACTGCAGTACCACAAGCTGTACTAGCTGCAGAGTCACAGAACCCTTAATTAAAGAAGCAGGGGAGAAAAAAAGAAAATTAATAAAATTGTTGTTCTTATTTGAGATCTTTGAAGAAGAATATTACACTCTACTGTAAACCTATGCTGAACAAAACCATGTAAGCATATGCTTATGCCCCAGTGAAGTCGTGCTTAAGTGCTTTGTTGAATTTGGGCTTGAAAGTTTCAACCATTTAAACTAAAGCTGCTTTGATATGATTTCATTTTTTTTTCTTTTCCTTTTGTATGAACATTCAATGTGTTTCAGAGTCAGCACTGGCCAATCCAGTTCTGTGGATCTCACTTACAGTTATAATTTACGAAGATGTTCAGGCTTTTGGGGGCACTTCAGCAGGAGCTGATAGCATGATCAGAGAAAGATTTAATGATTACAGACACTATTAGGGAGCCAACCTTTATCAACTTCACAGGGATTTTTTCAGCACATTACCCAAACTTTATTAAAAACCAGAATCTTTTATCTACTATTTGGAGATGATTTCCCTAACTTGACAGTATAGTCTACCCCAGCCCACCAGTATTTCTGCTAGATGTTGCTCTTGCTTGGCCTGTGTACATCAGACATTTTCTAACAGAGTGAGATAAACTTACTTGCAAACTGCTTACAATTTTCTTTACACCAAATTTCAAGAAGATTGTGAGGTAGTTTTAAAAATGGCACAGTGAAATTTTATGACTGTTTTCAATGTCAGTTCAGTTAAACCGCCTTTCAAACAAACCACAACTGAAAAATGCCATGACCAGCTCTGGATCCATCCTCCATGAAGACTCCTACGCTTTAGGATTTGTTCTCTCCCAGTTCTTCACCATAAGTATTTCAGCATATTCAGTGCCCCCCCCTTTTTTCTTGCAGCTATCTGAGGAGGCCAACTGGGGTCTCAAGACTGGATGCTGCCATCCTGCTTTGTAGATGCGCGATCTTTTTATATGAACAAATGTAGCAGCCCATTGGCGTGGACCACTAGGTCAGCATGCCCACAACTTATTGCAGATATTTAAATCATTTTACAAAATAACTAAAGCCAGCAAATAAATCATAGCTATCAAAGCAAATAGAACCCAGGAGACTCCTGTGCCCATGATGGTGCCCAGATCACTAAACATTACCTTGAATGAGATGTGAGGAACAAAAAGGCAAGGAAAGTTTGGGAACATAAGTCATGCTTGCAAAAGACACCAACGGAGTGATCAGTAGCTGCAGTAGTCTGTAAGAGGTACCAGTAGGAAAGGCACTGTGGGTATTACTATGCAAATGAGCACACCATGAAGTCCGGTGGTTTCACAAATTGCCAGGTATTCTGGTACTGGTCCTCCAGCTTTTTATGCTGAAATAGAGTCCTGCACCATTAATACTAAATACTAAAATGACCTGGGACAAATTCCAAACTCGGTCTAAGTCATTTGAAGCCAATGTAGTTATGACAAGAACGATTTTTACTGGTTATTTCTTTACTAATTTTTTTCTGTGACTGATAGTTCTGCTTTTGAATGTGGTAGTAAGTATGAAAACAAATTCATCACCATGTTAAGAATGAGACTAATTTATATCTAAGCCAACATACAAGTCACAGCTATTACAGAACAGCTTAACACTGGCTACCGTGAACTTGAGCCACGGATAACTAGAGAACAGGACATTTCTCAGATCTCCTGGGTACTCAAATCAAAACATAATGCAAGTCCCACTCTATTTAAAAGAACTCTGACTGGAAATTCTCCATACAGCACAGATTTGCATGCTGGATGTAAATTTTCTAGGATATTTTTCCAGAAATCTGCATTTAGATAGAAGTATTTTACAAAGTCTAAACCCTAAGATTTTATATGTATCCTGGTCTTTATTTTCCATTTTCATTTCTCTGTGTGTGCTGCAGATAGGTAAAAAGAAGGAAGGTGGGTTTTATTTGACAGTTTTGGGTATAGAGAATCCAGCACAAATTCCAGTGTATTAGGAAGACTGTAGAAAAAATCCTTCTTCAAATCCTGAGCCTAAATGAACAAAACTTTTGTGATCTGTCAGCCAAATAGTTGACAAGTCTTCTTGAGGACCCCATTCACTGAGCCTTAAACAATTCGAACTTGGCTTTTTCTTTGATACTTAAAAAACCCCAAAACACAACAGTTTGGGAGATGCTTAGTTAATACACTTGTCTTTTATATTCAAACTCCTACTATTTGTTGCTTACACTTTTACACACATTTAGAGAGCTACATACCCCTCTGCATAACTAGGCAGCAACACATTTCTGAATTCAGGAAAGAAAAATTAACCTTGGCAGATATGTTAAGGTGCTAACTCAAATCCCTTACATTAGGTTTTCCATGATATTATAAATATTTATCTAGCATTTTTATTCCAGGCCGTTCTCCTTCTCCAGACACTGTATGTCTTTTTAGCCTGCTCCACTCAGGTTTCCTGTTGCCAGAGAAGCCTCAGGATTTATTTTTAATTCTGGAACTCTTTCTGTCCTCTTGCATCTCTAGCTATCAATCTTTTTAGGTGCTGTGTAGCTTATGATATGACAATGATTTTCAACCCAGTTAGTGGCACAACTGATTTGCATCACAGCTTATATCTACACACAGTGCAATCAATAGCAGTGCGTCAAGTATGGGTGCAGATACATGCCTCGTGTTGTGCCACAAAAAAGACTGACAAACAATCTTTAATGAACAAAATTTGGCATGCCTACTTCAGAGAGAAATGCCATGAGCTGTCCATAAAATCAGTGGGTTAGGACGAGAGTAGCAGCTATGTTCCCTGACCTCTACATATAGAGAACCTTTTCGGAGACATGTGTCACTTCCTTGCAAAGCAAAAGACAACTTTTTCATAAAGGAAGTGGATATTCTGTAGCTTCCCTCAGGAAAAAACTAAACCAACCTATCGAGTGGTTTTCTCAGTAAGAAATAAGGACCTCTTCTCTCTAAATGATTCTTACATTTCTTCTTGGAAATTAATATTCCCTTCCTGTCTTCTGACATGCATGACTTCATAAAATAATCCATTGATATCTCTGAGCATATAAGAACTACCTGACCACTCAAAAGATACAGTTTACATGTTAAAGGTGAGGGCCCTGGGTGGGAAGTAGTGTTAGAGATCTGTTTTGTCTTTGGTTTTGCCATAATCTCCATCTCCAACCTCACTCACTGACATCAGTTTTGCAATTCAAGTTGAACAGGGTAATTTATTCATTATAAATCACTGTAAATCTGTACTGAATATTTTCCTGGAAAGTCTAAGACTGGTTAAAGCACATATATTCCTATATGTGTGGCAAGTGAAAACATTTTTAATAGCATTAAGGGCTCTAACCTGGAAAGTCCTAAGTATTTTCAGCAACGTGTTTCGAGCCCTCAGTGTTGAGGATGATTGACGTCTTTTAGGATCAGGCCCTCGTTTTTCACCTAAGAAATGAAATAACACATCAGTTTAATTTGAAGTGACTTTGCCATAAACCTATTTCTCTTTCAGAATGGTTTGGATATCAGTAGGATTAAATGTTCTGACTATAGAAAGAAATTCCCCCGAATATAAGCTTTTAAATGCCCCTTCAAACAATGATCAGATGTGGAAAGTTGAGATCTGTTTTCTGTGTGTGGCAGACTGGCAGCAACTGGACCTAGGCTTAGAGTTTCTGCCTTCACTAACAGAATTTTGTTAGTAAGTCTGCCAAAACCAGGAAATTGCTGGCAGCTTTGGTGGAAAGTGGAGAATTCAGTGGGTTTTTGTCATCCCAAAAGGTTTGCACTTATGAAGTGCTCTCTTGTATAATAAAGTCCATTTGTCTGATGTAAGAGATTTCAACAGCTTGTCAATGTTTCACAAGAAGCAAGAAGAAACGGTTCAGCTGATGCTGTATGTAGAGGTAACAAAGATGCCGAAATGCCATGCTCTGTGTTCTTCTGTTTGTTTGGTATATTATGGAAATGTAAGCAGAATGAGAATGTACTTTAATTCGAGGTCAGACACAGACATTATGTGAGGCCTCATAGAATGAACAAATTAATAATAAACAAAATTTAAAACATCTATTGCTCTCTTTATAGTCTGTCTGTTTGTTTGGCACACTGTATTGTGGAAAGTGCTATAAATTACAGTTTTGGAAGGTCAGGTTCTTTGTATGGTATTTTGTTTATTGATACTGCTTGGGGGTGGGGAGAGATGAACCTGAGAATAGGAAGGTTTAGAATTAATATCAGGAAACCTTTTTGCTAGAAAAGTCTATTTAACTCTTTTGAAAATGCTCCCAAAGGAGGAGACAGAAGCCTGGTTGCTTGCTTCAAGTTAAACTTGAAGTGGACAAAACACTCCAATGTATAGCACTAGGACATTCTGTGCTGTTGAATCTTTTCCAGCTCTAATTCTATAGGCTATCACCTATGCGTCCTTGCCACTCATGTACTTGGGAGAGTAGAATTTAACCTGACGTTTGTATGCAAACATTTAAACAGAAACCATTGAATCATTTTGCAAAGAATGATACAGGTATGTCTTCTTAGAAAATGAGAAACCTATAAAAAGAGTCCAGGTAATAGGACATATATTTATTTTTCATTTGGAAGTGGTGTCGAACAGCTCACTAAAGTTTCTGAAGAGTCCTGTGGGCTGCTGTGCCTCATGTACATAAATATTATCAGACAAAGCTCATGTGTATAAATATTCCCAGACTTGGACTCGCTGCCAATTCAAATCCCTTTATATTGCTCTTTTCCTTATGTAGATCCAATATTCCCAATGCACTCCAGCAAAGCAGCAATTTCTATTTATAGTTTCTCTATTCTATATTTGTTATAATGAATATGGATAATATATGCTCACAGAAGTTATTAATACTATTGCTATTACATGCATAGCAATTGCATGGTCCTGCTCTCCCAGGCATTCAGATGGAAAGAACAGGAGGAAACTGTTTATGTTTCTCTACTTCATGAAAATATACCAGCATCAGGGCACTCAAAGTGATGATGCCTGGATTGCTCTGAGTTGTATGTGAAAAAATCTCTCTTTTTTTCCATTGGTACACACTGTGTATCACTAGTGTTCCCATTATGTATCAGGGGCTTCTCGAACATTTCATGTTACACCTATGAATATTGACTAACAGCACTATATCAACATTGTCAAAAGCCAATCCTAATATTTGACAACATCAAAGGGAGATAGGATGTGTTTGCTCTGATGGGGCTTGGACATGAGGGATGATGTATAGAAAAAAGGAGTGGAAGAAAAGAAGCCCTTGATATCAAAAGACTAAAATTTAATGTTCTTTAAAAAATATCTAACATTAACTGTTAGTGATGCTGATTTAAGTAAAGCTGAATGTTCAACATAGCACATTACTAATGTGTCTGCTTAACAGAACCAGTTTGTGATATCGTTGAGCTACTGTATGCAAAGAACAAATAAGGCTGGTTCGTTTTGGGTTTTTTTTTCTTCTTTTTTTTATTCTCCTGAAAGAGTTGCAGAAAGCTGGGCTGGATGGTCTTCCTTAATGTAAGTCACTGATTAATAAAATGTGTTATAATAGGTGTGACATACACTTTAAGACTTTCAAAGCTATGTAGTCTCCCATTAATTCAAGTGCAAATTGGAATATGGTTACATTCTGTTGAAATAAAGTGACTGAGACTTCAAGGGTCCCATTTTACTTACATTTATGAAGTTTGTGATAATTCACCACAGCAGCAAAAACTGGCAAGAACAGAGAGATTCAATTTGGTCTCCCTCTTTCTCTCTCTCCCCTCCCCCGCCACTTAATAAATTTTCCAGAAGAGAGATACACATAATATATTCTCAGGACTGTTAGTTTAAGAAATGTACTGCTTGCTTTTTCCTTTTATAAATTAATTACAGTTGAACCTTCTACTAAATCCAGAAAAAATATTTCTGTTTGTAAAAAGGTTTTTCATACATTATGGTCTAATCCTGTATGATTTAACTGTGGTCATGATCTTTTTCTCACACTGTGGAAAACATGATTTCACTACAAAAACTTTTTTTTTCCTGATATACTGTGTCTTTCTGGCATTATACAAGTCATTGAAGTTGTTTATTTTTTGTCATTGTTTTTCTTGGTCAGATAATACTTGTGTGGGGAGAGTCACGAGGAAGGGCTCAGCTTAGTCCTATTGAGCCTAAGAGCCTTTAATCCGCCCATTCTAGGTAATGAGTTTGTGCCACTTGTGTTTTGTTTGTCTGTAGTTGTATGTTTTCCTCATGCTTTTCTGGGTGCAATCCAATCAATATTTAATTTCCCAAACTGGCCCAGTGAGAAGACTTATTTCATTGTGTTTGTCCTGCAAACAATATTCATTTTGAAGTTTCAGGAAAGGTTATTGAAACACTTCAGGAAAAAAAAAAGAGCAAGAGAAGAGGTTTTCTTGAGCATTCATTTGAATATGCATGTTAAGAATCTCTTCAGGTCCTGGGACAGGCTGAGATTTCAAAGTGCAGAAGAAGAGTATTAACTGAGCTGGTGCAACGGCTGCACAAGACAGCTGTTGTTTATAGGGCAGTTGACTCACAAACAAGAAAGAAAAGTATTTAGCAGGAGAAATGTGCACAAACCAATGACCAGCTGTGGCTGTCATATCATTCCTTGAAATCAGAAAGCAAGGTAAATCCACCCATACTTTAGAGACATCATTGGATAGTGCCTAAAATAAGTGAAGGCTTTAAAAATTGTACCAGAGACTGACCTTCCATAATATTGTGCATTTAATCTAATA
Organism: Gymnogyps californianus; assembly: GCF_018139145.2. Taxonomy (NCBI): domain Eukaryota; kingdom Metazoa; phylum Chordata; class Aves; order Accipitriformes; family Cathartidae; genus Gymnogyps; species Gymnogyps californianus. Next base: position 56,563,552 of record NC_059475.1, read on the forward strand.
TGTTGATCTCATTACACTGCATCTGTCATACCTGGTATCTGTGGATCAGGGAAGTAAAAAAGGTGGTTTAAAAAAATGGTCGAGGCATTCTAATAAAAAAGCCTCAAAGTCCTATTTTGCTTTTTTATTCATGTCCTTGCTAAAAATATATTGCACTTACTTACATAACACTTTCCACAGGAGAATCTCCAACACTTCACAGATTTGAACATAGCCTCCCAGAGTGCTGGTGAAATAGCAGGCAATACTCTGCCCGTTTCTGCCTTGAGTAAAGGAAAGCAAAGGAAGTTGCGTGTCTTTTTTTTGACAACAGAAAGCTTGTGAAATGAAGCATGGAGAAGCCCACTGAAGGGGAATTCCTTTATAATTTTAGTCAAAGTTTGGAATATTAAAAAAGTCATCATATTTTTAGAAACCAAAATATTTAGACCTGGACATGTGAACTTTTACTAACTTTTTACAATTGACAAAATTGATGGAAGAACTGGGAGACTGGGAGCGGCACTCCAGGCTCCCACTCTTTCGCTCCAAAGGATGTGTAATCCTGCCTTTATATCAAATGTGTAAGAGAAATGAGGAGAACAAGGAGATCCTGCTGGGCTATATCGTACTGCTTTTCAGTGTATATGGAAGGTACAGCAGAGGCAGAGGTTATGCCACTATTAGAGAAATCTGTTTTCACAAAGGGCTGTGTTTCATAATGAGACAGTGGACTGGAACAGAGCAAAATGTCAATGCCTTCTTCGTTTATCTGGGAATACTTTAAGCAGCCTGTAAGCAATTATTTTATTTGGAGGGTAGATATGTAATTGTACTATATAGTTTTTAAGCATGAAGTCTAAATAACCCCACATGAAAAGGAAAAAGACCTTTTTAGTGGTTATGAAAATAAACTGTTAAGCACCCAGCAGTGAAAGGGTCAAAATGGTTGTATTAACTGAACTCTCCTGAGGACATATGTTGTTTACAGTATACGTTTAAAATAATATTCCTGGCTAGTCGGGCTTTCCCTCAGGATAATGCAATTACAACAGTAACAGAGGATTAATTAAAGACTCTCCCATAGGTGTTGCTAGAGATCTTGAATCGACCAAAGGGGGATACATTACCAACTCAGCACAGAGGTGAACAGACCAGAGCTGTTGAAAATAATTAGTTAGGCACAAGGGCAGGGTTGAGCTTTTTGCCTCATTTATCTGATTTTGATTAATACTATAATTTCTTTTTTTTTTAATGCAGAAGAGGCATATTGGTTCCCATTTATGTATGAGAAATGAATAAGGAAGATCAAGCTTCTGAATAAAGAAATCAATAGCAAATAAATTTATTCTGGTCCAGTGTCAAGTAGGATATAATTTTCTTTTATTTCTTTCTTTTTTTTTTTTCTTTGACACCTGGTTTAAATGCTTGGCACCAAGGGGTAATTTTTCTGCTGCAAAGGGAACAACAGTCCTGCTCATGCACAATGCATGGAGTGATGCAGATGCATGACAAGGAACAACCGCAACATGAGAGAATATTAGAGCTTGAGGCTCACCTTCCCATTTTTTGCCTTCAAAATCATCCCTGCATGTACTTGCGAAGTCCTGATAGAAGCTGAGTCATATTTCTCAATTCAGCAAAGCCACTAATTTGGAATTACAATGATAAAATTGAAAAAATGAAGGTACTTCCTCTCTGCAAATGTCTTTTTAAGACAGAAAAATTATAGCAATCCAGAATGTTTTAGTTTTGTATAAATGGTTATTTTGGTATGTCTCTGTCTTCGAGATTCCTGTTCTGGATGGACATCTCATTCAACAGAAAAGATTGTGTGCAAAAGTTAGATGAAGTGTACAGAAGTCTGCCTTAGAAATGAGTGAACACCTATCTCAAATGAGGTGTACTGGGGAGATTTGGGCTAGATCCCTCATGCATCCTAATGTGTCAGCAGACTGATTGTGGGCTGTAAAGCTAATCTTAAAGTTTCTGGGGCTGTTCTGAGCATATATGGGGCATATTATGCCAGTTAACCCTGTCTGAGGATCTGGCCCATTTTAAAGATGTGGGCAATCTCTTTTGTCTGACTGGATTTATTTTGTCATAAGCAATGAAAGGTGGTAGAGTAAGAAGAAATGAAAATGAATTTATGTAATGTACATATTTGCTGTTTATTAAGTTTTCTTTCAGATATTGTAAATATGAAGCTTAGAATAATAGAATATATTCCACTTATTTAGCCATAAATGTGAAGGAAACTCTACAATGTTCCAAACTTTCTTAATGGGTAGGGACGCTGTGCCTTTTAATTCCTGAAGTAGCATGAGAGAAAGAATAGAATTCTAAGATGATATAAGGATATTTTTCAAATAAACTCAAAATTTCAGAAAGTTGTATCAGTTTAACAGAGAGAAGTTAGGTTTATTTGTGAAGGAACTCTTAGGAAAGTGTTGCCCGTTTCACTGCATGAAAAACCTTCTCTTTATTGATATCATGGCAGGTTTAGTAAAGAGTATTCAGGAGAATACTGCAAGGAGAAAACAACTTGCCAAGAAAAACATTAACTCAATATCTACTGTACCTATAATTTTCACAGGCAACAGTTAGTAATATGACCCTGGTAAATTGTTATGTGCCATCGTGTGCCACAATTGCCCCTTGATATAAGAGATACCCTTCACTGAGAACCGGAAATCATGTGTGTTCATATAAATGTACTTTTAAACTGATCTAAGAGAGTACAGTACCCTAAAAGGACACAGTTGTGTCCCACTGATGGAGTACTGTTTTGTGCACATTTCTGGACCTGTGCAAATGGCAGATTTGCATGCCGTAGCGTCTGTGCCTCAAAGGTTTTCTTATGGCTCTGTTTCAGATCTTTTCTTTGTATTGTACATTCACACATATCTATCAGTGCCTCCAGGACTGATTGCACCACTCAATATGTGAGCTCTGTGCATTGCAATTTTGACCTGCCTGCCAATATTGGAGGCACGCGGCAGCTGTGGGTTTGTGGGGAGGCTTCATTGATCACATATGAACCTTATGAGTGCAGAAGATGTGCATAAAGCTGTGCATGTGGAACTTGTTCTGATACAGGTAGGACAGTGCAGGCAGATAAAAACTTTCTCTTTTTCTTTTCTGTAAACTTTTGCATTTTTCTTAGTTCCATAAATAAGCTCTTATGGATACCGTAGGTTCTAATGTTATAGCCTACTGGAGGTCCCTTTAGTAGCTGTCACTAGATGGTGCTAGCTGTATAAGAGAGGTGTCCCCCTCTTTTCAGTCTCTGATTCAGACCTCGCTCTGTCAAGGACCCCGAGTGCTTTGGCTCAATGCAAGAGATGTGTTTCCACTGAGTCCTGGGAATCCAGAGTAGCTGCTTTGTCCCTAAAGGTTAATAGGTCGGTCGGGATTAATTAGGGAATTGCCAGAGGTTTGGATTTACCTTGCACGTGTATGTGGATTTCTTACTAACACAAAGGATCTCTTGTTCTGGCAGTCTTTTCAAGGGAGTTTAAGATAAGCAGATGACCACTAGTTTTATTTTGGCATTATCTCAGCTCTGCCCAGAAGGAGGTTTGTCCTTTATCAAGTCTACTAGAAACTAATCTTCTTTCTCACCAATACAGGGATCTCCTATATTCTTGTTCAAAAGCCAGCCTGGCAGAGGACTGGGGGGACTGAGAGTGACTGGCCGTAGGAGAGTGGAAAGGGAACCACTGCATCTCAGAGGCGTGGGCTTTGCCCCATGCTTTGTGCAGTTGCTTGGAGCCGATTTGGATGGCTCCTTTGAGTCCTAGCAAATATGGAAGCAGGTCTTAAAAAAGGGTCTTTTCTCTTCCTCAGAAAGTGTGTGGACTAGGCTCTGGACTAAGGATGGTGGAAAGTATGTAAAGAGTGGGAGAGGAAAATGTGTGGAAGGACTAGTTAGGAAACAGCACAAATGGTGTTTTCGCTGCTGTGGGTTTTCTTCACTATTTTTAATGGTATCCCACTGAAAGACAAAATCTTCCTGAGACCAAACCTTCATGTCCTTGGCCTCAGGAAGAGTTTATCTGAAGAAGGCACCAGTCAAAGACATCAGATTTTCACCCTTAGCAATAAAAGCCTTTCCCTTCTGGTGAAAGCAGGGCACATTGCTCTCAAATGGGGAGAGATGCTAAGTGCAGTGACAATTGTTTCCCAGGGAGAATGATTCGGCAGGAAGCCAGTATTTAATCACATAGCCACATCACATCATTACAGAGCGTCACTCAGTGCAACCACTTGATGCAGTGCACCGCACCTCTGTAGCATAATGCTGGCTCCCTGCCAAAAATTTAGAGAAAACTGCTATCAGCTTTTATAATTGCTTCCCTTGATGAAACAACCCAGTGAAATGGCAGGACTAGAATGGGGACGAAAGGGAGAGTTATGAGACCACAAAGTTCCCAGACTTCCAAGTTGCACCTATTAGCCAGCAATTAAATTACTGGCCAACTTCAAAAGTCCACCACAATTGGCACTAATTGTCAGCCTTGCTGGCAGTCTCTTCAGAGAGGCCAAGGATTAAATGTATGTAAAGATGGAGCAGCTCACTGTATCCCTAAAATGATGCCCTTGGGCAATATTTGACCATTCTGCACACATCCTGTAGCTGAGCTGACGACTTAGCATAGCACAGCACTATATATACATGTTTACATTATCACTACAAAAACACTGTTGGTCATATACATGGAAAGAAAAAGCCCACTAGAATGTTTAAGACAATGTGTACTCTCCTACATGCTATCTACATCATTTGACATGAGCCAGCAAGTGCCCTTGCCGCAAAGAAGGCTAAAGGTATCCTGGGCTGCATTAGACAAAGTATTTCCAGCAGATCAAGGGAGGTGATCCTCCTCTACTCAGCACTGGTGAGGCCACATCTGGAGCACTGTGTCCAGTTCTGGGCTCCCCAGTACAAGAGAGATATCCCCAGTAAAAGAGAGACATGGAGCTACTGGAGGGAGTCCAGTAAATGGCCATGAAGACGATTTAAGGGCTGGAGCATCTCTCATGAGGAAAGGCTGAGAGAGCTGGGACTGTTCAGCCTGGAGAAGAGAAGGCTCAGGGCGGATCGTATCAATGTGTACAAATATCTGAAGAGAGGGTGTAAAGAAGACAGAGCCAGGCTCTTTTCAGTGGTTCCCAGTGACAGGACCAGAGGCAATGAGCACAGATTGAAACACAGGAGTTTCCACATGAACATCAGGAAATGCTTTTTCACTGTGAGAGTGATCGAGCACTGGCACAGGCTGCGCAGAGAAGTTGATGAGTCTCCATCCTTGGAGATATTCAAAAGCCGTCTGGACATGGTCCCAGGCAACTGGCTCTAGGTGGCTCTACTTGAGCAGAAGGGTCGGACAAGGTGACCTCCAGAGGTCCCTCCCAACCGCAACTGTTCTGCTATACTGTGATTCTGTGACCTTCATGGTACAATACTCACAAGTATGAAAAAAAAGACCAAGATAATGATTGAAATAGGCAAATAATCCGGTTTTAAAACCACAATTCCCTTTCTTGGTCCTATCTGACTAAATCTTAAGTACATGCAGTTAAGTATATAAGAGCACATATTGATTCAGGCTAAAGTCTGAACATTAATCTATTAGGACTGCTGTTCTGTCTACAACAATGGTGAGTAGAGGATATATAGGAAAGAAAAAAAGGACAGGGTTTATACAAAGGGATCCTCCTCCAGGTATTCCTGCCCAGCTTCTCGCAGACAGAATCTGGGGAATTTCATGAGTCTGGGCTTGCATCTGCCCCACTGAGCTGAATAGACACCAACGGTCCTATCATCCATAAATTTGTCTAATCTGTGCTTAACTGCCTTTTTACTTTTAGCTATCTTTACTTGATATGACAATGAGTTTCACGATGTAATTATTATGCTGTGTGAAAACAAACTTTCCCTTTTGTGCATTTTAAGCCTGCAGGCTGAGAGTTTCCTTGGTTCATTGTAGCATTCTCATTCAAATCAAGAGGAACAAAAATGACTCAGCTCCACATGGTTTTGGATCTTTCTGTGTTTTAATCACCTGCATATAGTGTCACTGTTGTCAGCCTTGGTGTCATCAGAGATAACGCTGCAGTAGCCCCCCGGGTGGCCTAATGCTGCACCCCACAGTCCTTGTCCTGGGCAATGTGCAAACACGGAACAGTCAGATTCTCCAACCCCACCTCTACCCCCAAATCTTGCAGTCCAAATATAAGACACAGTAAAACAGACTGATAGAGGGAAGTATGGAAAACAACAGCCCAGGCAGGGTGAGTCAGAATGACTGACAGCATGCCCACCTATTTTTCCTGGATGTTGCTGGTTGTTTCAGGACAAGCCCAGAACCATGAATGCAAATCCTCTGAGGTAAAATCATTTCCACCCACCTTTCAATATTCCTGTGAAGAAAAAAAAATCAAAAAATCTCACCTTGCATTCCTGAAGTATTGCCTCTGGGCTCACACTTCTCTGGTGCCAGATTTGGAGGGAATCAGCAGTTTCACTGCTGTTGTGGCTGAAGAGGAACAATAGCATAATCCTACGGAATCCTGGTTTGGATTCAAGCAGGCATCTACATGGCCAAGAAGATGTGCACCACCACCTTCTGCTCCCTAAAGGCTGACATATTAGTTTGAAAAGTGGATACACGTACAACAGAGTTTGAGCCAGACACAAAATAGATCATCTCCTTTGCCAATGCAATAAAATGACCTCTCTCAAGTCTGGATACTCACAATCGTGTCCTATTTTAGATTACATAAGCAGTTTGTAGAAATGGGCATAAGCATCTAGAACTAAGACTTTTCCAGACTTCAATTTATTGGCATATATTAACCGGGCTTTGATTCAGTCCTGCCTTAACATATGATAACTTTTAGTTTTGCAGCACAGTGGAATGCATATACTGAATATGCCTGAAAGAATAATATAGGCAAAAAACTTTCATCAGTTCAATATCCTTTTTGTTCCTTTTCTTCCAAGTGTAAAAATGCAATTGCCTGCAGACAGAAAGAAGCAGTCTTGACAAAGGAATGTATATGTCCTAACGTTAGTCTTGATTAAAATAAAGCCTGCAATATTGTTTTATGACTGTGTTTGTATAACATATGACTTTCCATAGGAGACAGTCCTAACCATTACCTGTTTATCTATTTAAAGCAGGGTACTCTGTTATTCATTACACGCAAACAATATGTGAATACACTGGCATATTTATTGTTAAGGTCAATACAATGATAGGATTTGATCCTCTTTTCTTTGTTGCTTAGGAAAGAAAATCAAATACTTACAAAGCCTGGGTTATTTTTTTTTTTTTTTTGCTTCTGACACCAGCGGGATATCCTTTAAGTATGTATTCCCTAGTGGGCCAGGCCGTCAAATACATAAATTACATTAGGGCAAGGAAGACAGTATCAGGGTCTGATTTCATACAGATCTCAACATGATCTCAATTTGTAAAGCTAATCAACCACTTTCCTTAGATATCTTTACTACAGAAATGCTTGTCTAACCAGCAACTTTCAATCCTAATTAGCCAGTGTGCCCTTTCAGTTACCATTCAGCAATAACCTGTGAGATGGTTTTGGTGTCTTTAGAAACATACATATGATATAGACATTCTGTTCCAGGCTTATAGGGTGTTTCCTAGGAAAATATCTAACAATCATTCTTAAGTAAACATTTTAATTTATGTAGATGTTTACATTTTTACATCAATGTGGATGAATGTGAGCTTATGTGTATGTGCCTTCCTGATAGTCTGATGCTTTCATATTTTGTATAGCCTTTGTGAAGCAAGGTATGCTGAGGACCCTATAGTGCATAAATGGTGATCTTAAGTACCCATATTACAAGTCTTCAACTTCTTAATTGCTACCACTTAAAATAAAATGTATATGCCCACGGGATAGATGTAATATCATAAATTATCAGGACAGTCCAGCTGGTTGGATCCTCTTTCCTAATGGTTTGAAAAGATCATCTCCTGATTTGATCAGCTTCTGAAAGGCCCTGCTAGAATACATCTCAGTCCATGCCTCAGTAGCCCTTTTCTCCTACATTCTGACTCTGCATGACTTCCCCCTAACGTCAATGGAAATTAGAGCATTTGCCATCTGGCAGCAAGTGCAAACCACCACTGTTGAATTAGATGGGAATAGAAAGTGCACCAGTCCTTATATTTCTGGAAAATTCTGACATCATATGCTGGCATCCTGCTCCCACAGTTAGCGATGATGGGATGAGTGAATGAGCTCACAAGAAGTAATAGCTTGTAGGAAGCCTTCAGTAGCTTCTTGTGCAACCATACATGGAACAACCTTATTGCCATCAGGATGAAGAATTTGTGCCGATATACTAAGGGAGGCCAGAGTTACAGATTTCTCAGGGAAATCCAAAGTAATTTGATTTGATAAAATATATTTGGCCTGCCCCAGACAGACTTTATGCATACTCTTTATTGCCTGCTATAAATATCTGTCTTCCACCCTGCCCCAGGGGAACTGCAAGTTAGCAAGAAACAAAAGCTTCCTCTCTGTAAAGGCTTTGTCTTCTCCTACCAGCAGGTGCTGTTGCTGTGCTAAGCAGGGATAACAAAGTGGGAAGCCTAGCAAAATCTCATCCCTGTACCTGCTGCTTCTACCACAGACTCCTCCGTCTTCCAAATTTTCTTTTATCAGCATGGAAGGCAGTGATGCAAATCTGGAGAAGACACCCCTCCATACCTACCTATAGTTACTTGGCGTTTGGCTTAAAGTGACCAGCATACAGAAGACATACATGAGGCCACGAGTCTGGCTCAACCTCATTTGAGTTTTTCTGTTCTCATTATTAGTCTTCATAATTATTGTTAGTTTCGCTTAATGTCTTCCATCTGTACTCCTTTTAGCACTTGCTTCTAAATTATTGCATTGCACTTACCACTAATAGATATCAGGTGGACCTTCATCCTTTGCAGCATTTCATATTGTCCCTTCTGTATCTGAGACTTGGCCATTTGTTGAGCTGTACTGGTGTCAATTAAAAATCTGACTTTAAATTCATTTGGTTAAGATAGTACAGAAGGGTCTGTGTGGACCCTCATATTTTGGATTATTTGTAAGTCACTTAAAATAGGTTTAAACTAAACCAACTAAAACAGAAGGATGTCCAAATGGAGGTTGGCACCAGTTTAATTAAACTGCAGCAACTATGTATATAAACAAGGCTTAAATCTACAGACTGTAAATTACTTTTGACTGTAACATTACTCATTTCATTTTACAGCATCACAGGAGAAGTTCAGTTGCTCTTGTATTCAGCCAAAATGTGGATCAGTCACTCCACAGTAGATTTTGATGAGCCCCATATGGATGTACATAGAACCTACACTAAACAGAGGAAATACCAGAGCACTGTCATTAAGTAACCTTGAATATATGACAGTACAGTTTCTTATGCAAAGCACTGGTGAAAATTCAATTGCTTCTAGCCACTCAAGTACGCTATTTTGTAGAACGAGCATGTACTGAATCTATCCTGTCTTCTTCAATGTCAATTGATTATTTGTGAAAACTTAGTGCTATTAAAAATATTGTAAATATGTTTTGGTAAACATATTTCATACTCATCTGATCAAATATTTGTTTCATCTCTTGAATCTGTGACTGTTATGTGAACTCATTGCCAGTCAGGTATTCCCTATAGCAGTGGTCAGGTGTCATACGGAAGTTAAGCAAAAAAGGTATAATTTTCATTCTTAACTTTAGTAATACAATATTCTATTAATTAAAGCACTGTGGCCTTGCAATGTGAGATTAATGACAGCCTAGTGTGCTAGGCAAACCTGAAGTTCAATATGTTTCTTTCTTATAGTGCGTCACAAATTGAAGTTGTGGAAATGAGCTGTCTTATTCAGCAGAGTGTATTGAATTTAATAGAAATACATATGCAGTGAAAGTTAAACAAGTGCTTAAGTATCTCACTGAAACAGTGCTTCTGGAGTGGGGAACAGAATAATTTTCTTTCATTCTTTCTTCTTTCCCTCTTTCCTTCCTCCCTTCCTTCCAGTAGCTTTTCCACGAAGCTTCCCATATTAATTTTTAAGAATATCGGAAGCAGCATTATTGATGTCATCTTCTCCACTATATTATGCATGTAAAGAAATGGAAAATAGAGCCTATCGTCTAATTCAGATTTCAGCTACAACACTAAGCAATACCCTAGATTTTGTCTGGTACTGTCCTATACTACTTAACTGATAGAATTGGTACTTACAACCTCTTTTTTGTTAAGCTTGACCTTGTCTTATGTATTCAAAGAGGTGCCTTATACAAATTCTATCCTTTATGCACAGAAGTGTTAGTGCACATAAAAGTGAAGGGGAAAGTAATTTGACTCCATAAGATTTTATCAATGATTTTTTACTAAAGGTTCCTATTTGTCCAATTCTGTTTCCCAAGAAAATGGATCTGAATGATGAAAAAGGCCTGGAGTATTCCTATTGCACCTTGACCATGGAAGAATTTGATTTAGTTTCAATCCTGTCATGCCTAAAGGCAAATTCTTTTTTCCGAAGGAAAGGAAAAAGACTCTTAATGAAAATTCTTAGCCAACCTTAAAGCTGTATATTAAAATCAGGGTTTCATTGCATTCCTTTGCATTTTTGGTGTCTTTTTTTTTGGTTTGGTTTCCCTGTTTTCGCTGCTGCTTGTTACTCGGACTCAATTTAACATGATATTTAATAATTTAGCATGATATTTAATTGGTGGGAGTATTCATGAGTTCAAGGCTAGGCATTTGCTGAAGTAGTTGGTTCCACTGGGGTTAGATCACCTCAGTTTATTGTAGGGAAGATGGACACTGTACTAGGCACAGTTAAAGATTAAGAAACCTTCTGTAGGGGCAAGCACTCCTGTAAAATCCATTGCTGGAAAATTATTAAGCTTCTTTGTTGTGTATTGTTTTGGTATTTTTTTCCCCAGGAATACTAGTCTTATTAAGGATGTGTTGATTTGCTCTACTGACACAATACTTATATTTTTTTATGCTTCTCTAACTGAATCCTACACCATTCTTTTTGTTAATTTTTTGCCCCTTAAGAAGGCCTCACCATAAGGTCATAAAACACTCAGGCAAATATTGGTTTATGCTGCCGTTTCCTAAAAATATCTTGACGTATTCTCAATCCTGGAAAAATGACTCTGTCAGAAGAAAACATAAATAGTCATTCTCTAAAGAAGGTTCATCTCTATCTTGAATCAGGGGGGATCCATTTTCCCTGTATGCCTTCAAGACTGGATGGAGCTTCAAAAACTCACAGAGCTCTGGAGAAGGAAGCAAACTGCTCTGGAAGAGAAGGTAATGTGTAACACGTTATATGCCAGGTTATGTCTCATTGGAGAAAAACTACTTGGTTCCTACTGACTCACCCACTTAGAGATTTATCTGTACTTCATCAAGAGTAATAAACTACTTCTCATTGATTATGAGGTGCTTGGCTGAATTCTTGGGCAGGGGCAGTTGTAGGTTACAGCTAGTCTTGGAGTCATCTTGTGGCTATGGAACTTGACTGGGATTCAGAAATTCTGGATTCAGTTCCCAGCAATGCCACAGACTCCCTAGGGTAAGCCATTAAAGCTGTTCATGCCTCAATTCTCAGTCCAGAATTAGCCTTTGACCCTGGAATTCACTATCTTTCTCAAGTGATGATGCCCTGAGACTCTTTTCACAGGGCTCACTAATACTATGTTCCTACAAGAAGTTTTCACAGTTTCCTCCCCACTACCAATGCTAAAGGAAATTTTAGCTGAGGAAGAAACACCAAAAAGTGGATACCAGAACAAAGTTAAACTGTTATCCATACTTGCAGAACTGCTTGAGTGAACAGTATCCTGCATGTTCGGAGTCAGTCCCACGTATCTGATTGCGACTGATCCCAACCAGTAGAGATTCTTCAGTGGCTATGGGCAAATCACTTCATCTATTTCATTTTCACCACCTGCAAAATAGGGCTACTAATGCACTTAAGAGAGAGGTGTTTAGAGGATTAATTAGCTAGGGTCAATTATGGCATTAACTCATAGTCCACATAACTGGGAACTGGGCAGAGAGGGGAGGAAGGAGGAGGAGAGGCAGAGCAGCAGGACCTCCTGGTCGTGGCAGGCACAATGCACTGACACTCTGCAAGGGCACAGCTGCTACGCCACTGTTGCAAGCAGGATTGTGCTTGTGCCAGCTCTGCTGATCAAGGCCCATTCCTCCTTCCAGAATGGATTAGCACTGGCAGCCAGGCAAAAATGGCAGGTTTTCGTGTCCCATCTAACTGGTCTGCCTGGTCCTTGTCTGTGTTCACAAGGTGAAAAAGACCTACATTGTCCCCTTGCCCTACTGTCTTGCAGACAGGCCTCTGCTCTTTAGAAAAGCAATGAAGAAGAAAAAGTCGTCACCACTGTCTTTACATATTTTGTGGTTGGTTGGAGGAAGGAGATCAGTTCTCTGATTTCTCTTCAACTTTGTTTATTTAGATTGGGTACACAATAAAACATTCTGCTCATGTCAGGATGTTATTTTTCTCTATGGGGGCTGTCTTACAGTGCAGCCCTGCTTAGATAAGTCACTCACATAATAATAGGTGATGAACTGGCAATGCAATGACATTCACTAACCAAAGCTCTCTCATTTCAGTACTCCAAGGGGTAGCCAATTCTAAGAACAGCCCTGCCTGTCAAACGTCCATTCCCTGGAACTGCTGCTTTTTTAAAAACATATGCCCAGAATGAACCAAGTTAAATACAAACATATAGCAGGGAGTCCAATTTTACTGTGGGAACATATCCTTGTTATACCATTATTTACATAGCATTTTCCATGCTAGCTACACATACGCTGGTGCAGCACTAAAAAACAAGGCTTTTGTGTTAGTCATCTTAAAAAAGAGAAAAGCTAAAGCATTAAACAAGCAGACTAGAGTACTTTTATCTGGTTTGTAAAAAAATTCTTCTATGGGCTTTTCATAAATCTCACTTGAGGATGCGGCATTTATCTACCAAACAAGTATTTAATAAACAGGGCATGTTATACTTATCTCTATTCCTATCTATACAACTACATTTAATTTGTGGCCTTGTCTGTCCTTTGATGCACAAATATCTGATTACCTACATAGACAACTGTTCTAGCTATTTTTGAATATATGTCCTTTATGTATAAGTAGTCAGTTGTACATACTGTTACCTCAACACAACTACAAAGTGTAAGTGGATTCCCTTAAATTAGGGTAGTTATAATAAATAGTGAATCACACTATTTTTTTCATTTGCTGCTATCTGAGGTAGACATTTTCACCATTTTTCTTGGCTATCTAAATAAATATTGATATAAATAATAATAATCTTAAATAAAAAAAAATCCGAGTTGCTTTAAAGCTGGAGATTCTTGTGAGATTTCTGGTAGGGTTTGGTATTATATTGTATTTGTGAGACAGTACTGTATTTTAGGAGCTTTGTTAAGATACCTAGTGCCTGGGATGGGTGCTATCCTCAGCAACTGGCAGAATTCTCAGTGAACACACTTGTGTATGAATTATATTATACTCCATTAATTTTCCTCTAGAAATGTGATCCAGCACCAATTACAGCTAATGGGAAGGTTTCATCTTTCAGCTATAAAAGATTTGGCGTCTGATGGAAAAAAAAAAACCCAACAAAAGAAAAAAGAATAACATGTGACCTGTCATACACCAAAAGTTACTAAACCCAAATGGTAAGTAGTTATAGAACAGCCATTGCTGGTAGAGTGGGAAGATTACTCATCCAAGCTACTAGAGGAAACAAACTGAATAAAGATCCCACTGTTCAGAGAGCAGTTGTAAAAAGTCTATTTTATCAAATCTTTTATTTGATAATACTACACAATAATTTTGGCTATGCTCTCACAGGAAATGTAGTTGTCCTTAATCAAGTAACAGAAAATCCTACCTGTTAAACATTGAATGAATAAAGCAAAACAAAGCATGAATCATTTAGTAATTTTTAATTATTTAATAATAATACAACAACTCTGAGTCCTCTCAAAAGAATATTGATCTCCCTCCTTTGCCATGTCATAGTGACCTCAATAAATGTATTCATTTTTTGTGCTTGTAATTACTTACAGACCTGCTTAACTCCTTGCAGAATGAGAAGCTGTATTAAAGACAATCCACTGAAGGCAATGGGACAAATCATACTCATCAAGTCAAGCATGAATCTAAGCTTTTCCAGGTTCGGAGCCTAAAACTGTGCTTAGTTCTGACCTGGCATTGGATGGGTGGGAGTGAAGAGACTATAATACTGTCAGCTTTACTTAATTAAAAATGAAGACTACATGTTGACTGAATAATAAAAAAGAAGCAGATCAGCAATATTTACATGCTTTGCTTTCCTTCTCAAAGCCTAATATATCCTGAACGCTTTAAAAGTGTAAGTGTATAATTTGTATTAACTGTTTCTTTAAAAGGAAGGGCCAAATTTATTCAGCTTTGGTTTTGTTCTTTTTATTTTGCCTTTCATACATCAGGAATCTATACCTATAGAAAACCACCTCAAAACTCTGGGCCTGATTTTTACTAATAATAAGACATTTTATTCCACTCTGGCAGTACATAAAGAGACTTCTAGTGCATGTGAATGTATTTTTTACCAGCTAAATACTATAAAATGGGTTTTCTGAAAATAAGAATTGAGAACACTTATTTTAATTCAGTCTCATTGCCCCTTTTTAACTGATGAACTTTGCTCTCTTTGAACAAATTCTGTCCTCTGCAGTGTGATCCAATTTACATTTTTCTTGGCGAGTTTACAAAGTGATGGATTTATCATCTAGGGAAAATAATGCATGAAAAAAGAATTTAAATGGCCAATATGAGCTGTGTTTTCCTCTGCTGTCTGCTTCAGTAGCCAAAGTACTTCAGTTTACACATCTTAATACCAACCTTAAGGATGAGATATCTCTAAAACCTGGAAACCTGTACTTCTGACACATAATTGACTTATAAACCATGCATTACCATTGAAAGTTTTGGTTTGGTTTCTGGTTATCTCTTTTGGTTCTCTTTTTCATTTTAATTCTCTCTCATGAGGGAATATTAAAACCCAGTCTGGGTTTTGGGGACTGTGCTGAAATCAATTGGAAGAGATTCTTATATGAAACTTGCTGCGAATTCCAGGTGCTTTCTTTATAAAAAGAAACTTTGAAAACTGGGCCCCAGGCCCACACTACATAGGAAAGCCCAACAGCAGCAATGCAGACTTCATTTTCTTAGGGACAGGGAATACAGCAAGAGGGTTCAGTCTGCATATGCTGTCTAATATATGAGAAATCTTGGAGTCCTGATAGCCTTAATCCCTGCCACAGAAGTGTATAAAATTTCACAGCTAAGCTGCCAGAAAAGCCAAGACCACACCAGGAAAGCCGTCTGCTTACAAGAAGATACCTGCCAGGTCTTGTCTGCCAAAGCCTGGACTAATGAATGAATACACAATATCCCAATCAATCAAACTGGATTTGTCTTTGCCCCAGGTCTAGGTGAGGTCTGGTATGAGGTGACCATATCTGTCAAGCATGCAGTAGTTGTGGCCAAGAAACTGTCTGTACATTTATGCATTTATCAAGGCAGATATGAATAGCAGTCTTTATTTTTTAACAAAATGTAGCATATACACGCACTGGCTGTATATATCTAAATGTATAGTCATACAAAGAGAGAGAAGGACATATCTACAAACACAGACTGCCCAATTTAGGTATGACTGTATGCAGATACCTATACACACATACACACATAGTCCTTTTCTTTTCCTCCTCAATTGGTTTTTGTTCAAAAAGATTTCAGTCTTGCATATATTTTTCAGTACAAGCACTAGGACTGTGATTACATGAAACACTGAAAAACTCCAAATCACAGATTTCTTTTTTTAACTGCAGTGGAAATTCTTGTTTCTAGCGTTTTAATCCTCCATCACAGTCATTGCTGTCTGTTGGGTAAATAGACTGCATTTTCACAAATACATGTATTTGCATGAGAAAAGGTAAAGGTATAGTGTGATAATGAGGTAACAACTTATGTAGTCCTCACAGCCATGTTAGAGATTGTCATGACTATTTTAATGTGTAGGGTTCAGCTTGACAGTGGTAGCAGACTTGATCGTTGCCCTCATGCACAGGGGCTACATGAAGCAGTAAGAGGATCTCACCCAGGGGTGTTAACTGTTTCTTTGAACCTAGGTGTGCTGAAGCTGATGACTAGTCCCCGCTTCCTGGGAACATGCTTCTAGGCACAGAACAGAGTAGGGTGAGTCAGAGAGTGGTCTGATAAAAGATAAAATGGTCATAGAGTAATCACAGATAAGTCGTCACCTGAGGGATGGGAAGATACTTAAATGAAGTGATAGTAGCCAGATATACTGGTGAGGTAAGGAGAAGGCGTGACAGTAGAGTACCTTCCCATTCTGTCATCCTTCACTAATTTGAATCTATCCTTGGGCCTGTCCTAGCTCCAAGGTGGTCTAATGACACAATACACAGCGATTCATCGCCAGCCTAGGTGTTAGCAAAAGAGAGTTGTAGCATAAAGCCTCAGGGATGCAGGACTTGTTGACTCATACTCATGGCGATTTAAAAGTGCCTTGGTTAATGCATGCCTTCATAGGGCCCTCCTCTAGCCACAGTCAGAGGTATGATCCATATCTCCTTTCAAAATTTAGAGTGACTTTGATCACTTCTATTGCAAGTACAAAGCCAAATGTAACAGCATGAACATTTTAGAAATTTAAGTTGGGAGTTTCCACTGTGAAGTGACTGCTGTCAGGGTCCTGAGTGCATTGCCCCACTCCTGCCTGGGAGTTTGGCTGCCTGGTCTCAGGACCAGTGTAGATAGATAGAGTGCAAATGTCTGTCCTGCAGTCTTAGTGGCACCCTGTCTCTCCTTGCTTGAGAGCTGCCTTTAAGCTCAGGCCCTCACCTTTTGCCCCTTCCTGAGCTACACTGACTTGACTTGCTGGCTTGATTTTGGACCTGCTTCACCTATATGGACTTGAGGATGATCACTGGACTTTGGTTGAACCCAGTAACCATCCCTGGAGCTGCTCTTTTCTTCTTACTTGAATGCTGTGGGACTGTCCTCCACACCGATGAGGCTACTGCCCCCACCTGCCCTGCCCCGGCTCCCGGCTCCCAGCTCCCGGCTCCCCTCGGCCATCGGAGTGGCCGGCTCTTGCTGCTCCTTGGCAGTCAAAGGAGGTCTGCTCAGGGGTTTCAGTGGGAGCCTTTAGGCCAGTGCTGAGAACTTTTAGAGTTTTAGAGTTATAGTCTTTAATTAAAAAATCTGAAACTTTGCTTCATAGTATACATACAAAGAATGATTATAATCCTACATGTGCCAGACTGTGCCTCTGCAGCTATGCGTACAGTTGCACAGAGAATATGCTGCTCTCCAGAGAAAACCTGCTGAATATCACAGAGGTTATTTTAATGCAAACACTACATTTTCAAAGATAGGAAGACTTCCAGGGATCTAGAGCCATTGTCAAGAAAGAAAAGCAGTATGGTGGCTAAAGCAGTTGGGCTGACCCTTGAAAACCAAGGTTCAAGACCTCATGCAGCTACGTACATATTGTATGACCCCGAGGTGGCTGCAGTCACTTCATGTAATGTGAGTCAGCTAAGTCTACACTTCCTGTGCAGTCAGCAGAGGGAAATTTGCACCCCTAAAGGATGAATCATCTTGTCTCAACACAACCAGAATCTATTACCCACTTTAGGTGGCTTATGGTCCCTGTGAATCATAAAAAGAGTCTAGAAAAGTAGATTAAACTGATCTTTAGACTATGAAAGTTAGGTGAGATGGTTTCTTGTCTGTAAAATGGGGATAATTTCCTAAGCCTATTACATAATAGGAAGGGATGAATAAAGAATATGACAGGTTTGGCTTAGGTGGCCTCCATTTTAAAATATACCATGGGTCTTTTTTGGGGAGGTTTGGAGGGGGGGAGCATTGTGTGCCCAATGCATTTTGGGCACACAGTGTGGACTGTGCACAATGTCCTGTTGATTTCACTTGGTGCTCACCTATTGATTTGTAATAACTTCACTGACATTGATAAGGATCCCAAAGCTCCTGTGGTATCACCTCCAAGTACACTTTCACATTAAACAGAGGGTCTGTTCTCCCCTAACTATTCAGATGTAACTTCTATTAACATTAATGAGAGTTATACATATGCATTGAAGGGAGAATAGACCCTGAGGGCATCATATGGATGTCCCTTCAATATTCTGTGGCTCTCAGTGGGACTTTGTACAGTATGGCACACAATGTAATGGGTCCATTGACTTTGTATCACTCTAGGTCACTAGCCCTAATATGATGTTAATAGAAAGCTTCTCATTAAGATCCTAATTATGTGTGTGGTAACAAGACACACACTATATCTTCCATATTGCTACTTCCAAACCACTACAATGCATTCTCTCATAGGAACAATATAGGAGTGACCATATCAGATGACCTCTGTTACATGTTAGCAGTACTCATAAATCCTAACCTGTCAAATTCAATCTCTTTTGGCACCAGAAGTACATTTTAAATCTAGATGCTTCAAGCCTGAATCAGAGAGAGAAGCATATTAAAGTAGCACTGATACAGCTATCAGATCAAATACATTTTCCATGATTCTGCCTAGGATGGATTAAAATGTAGGTCCCTGTGATCAAAGGGCAGTGAATGAAAGCACAAGACTTGTCTCTGTCCTCTAGTTGCACAAACTCAATGTGTTTGCTTCTTTTTTGTTCAGTCTGCAGTGTCTAACACACTATATTTGGGGCTGCAGGTGATATTTCCTAAACTACCTGTATTATGTAAATGAACTGCTAAAACAACTGAAGTGTCTGATCATTATCAGTCTGAAAGTGGAACAATCAAAACTATAGAAGCTGAGAAGCAGAGCAGTTCCCTGCAATTATCTGTTTTGAAGGAATACATTGATTTGACATTCCTAAGAAGTCAGAGATGTCTGATTTCATAATATAATTTGTAGAAGTAAAAAAGGCAAGTTAAACCTACACACATCATGTTTACATGTGTTCAAAGAACTTCCCCAAAACTTTGCAGTCTCGGCTAACTGTATTATTTTTTGAGACTTGTTCACTGTCGCAGGTTTGCAAACAAATTCAGAAACATGTTCCAACTCAGCTTGCTTTGCTTTTGGGAATCTCTTCATATTTCAGTGCTTCTATGTGTGTGTGTGTTTAATGAATACACAGATGCAGAAAAAGAACAAAAAAAAATAGTTTTTCTCCCATAGGACACATGAATATGGCATTAAGCAAAGCTGTTTTGCCATGTATCCTCAAAGCTATAGGAAGGTGAAATAGATGTAATATGGATTTCTGCAGCGTATCAATTCATTCTGCAGTGAGCTAGGCAAATAATTTGAAATGCATAAATCATCCAATGAATGTATCCTCTTTTCCTGATCATGAAAAATCCACAAGCAAAACTGACTTGCAACAAAGGGGTTTGGCATTAAAAATATATTAAACTGGAACTTCTTTCAAAATTATCCCATGTGCTTTCTATTCTTGCGTGACTTCTTCCACATTTCTAAGGACCAGCACTGATCTGTGAACAGGTCACACCACTCCACTTCCAGGCCACTGTCCTCTCCTTACCCATATCTTTTCTACAACCAAATTTCTTTCCATCTATCCATTGAAAGGCGATATCCATTGAGAAGAGAAGTAAAACATCTCGGTTATTCCTCACACTGTGCTTACCTACCATGCTCTGCTATTTATTTGCTTAGTTACACATATGCCTGTGTACCTTGCTGAATGAGGGCCACAAGGAAGAAAGTAAATATTTTAAAACCTTTCTGGGTTAATCATGAACAGCTGGCTCCAAATATTCCATATACAGTATTCAAGACGTGTAACTGAGTTACGAGTGCTTCCATAAGTCACGTGGCACTGTTCCGCTCCTTGGTGTATGAGCAATCTCCTATGTGACTACTCATGCATGTGAATGCCTACGTGTGACTTACTTTGAAATTTGCTGGCCATGAACTTTCAAGAGAATTAAGCTCCACCATGTGAGTGTTTGCTGAATTTGCAAATGAAAGTAAGAGTGAACATGGTCCAAGAAGTTGTGCTGATGAGTGCCAAGGAACCTCGGCAAGAGGCTTTTTAGCAACATCCTCGATCAGTGTTTCCCCTCAGCCCAGGTAGAGCTGGCCACATATCGGGGCCTTGGCTTTCAGAGTACAAATGTCTCATATGGTATAAGCTGTTGTTTCAAAATGCAACTAGAGCAGAGTGAGAGTTTTGTGTGAGCAGTTTTCTTTGCCAGTAAAGCAACTTCAGATCAATCAAGTACTGAGGAGCGGGTGCTTCAGAGGATTTAGGCATTCCTCAGTTTATTTTCTGAAACCAGCCTGGGCTTACGATACCTAGGTAAAAAAGTTTATATGGTAGTAGATGTGCTTTTTGAGGCAGGAAGAGAATTCTTCTTTTCAGATAATTATTCCTAAGGTTAATTTATTTCAATAAACTGATCAGGACATTTGAGTGATGGGTAGATGGGCAGTAAAATATTCCTCCCACACTTGAGAAGTGAGAAGTGTCCACACATTCAGAAATATTCACATTCTTCCAAACTGATTCAGCCTTTCTCTTCTTCCAATGTCCTGGGGAACATGCTGGGAAAGAAGTGCGACTGAAAATGAAATAGAGAACTGCTGCAATTAAATGTAATTTTAAGTGGCATGAAATTAAGCAAACCCAGAATAAGAAAATAAACAGAGCGGCCCCAGATTTTCCTTAGTGTAAGTTCCCTGACTTCAGTAGAGTTATATGAAAAATATATTTGTACTCATTCCCTCTCTCTCTCTCTCTGCCTGAATTCTTGATGTCAGCTTAAAAAGGAGAGTAAGTGAGAGGGAGAGAGAAAAAGAGAGAGAGGAGTGTATGGAAATTAACGTTTCAGCTTTCAGAAATGTACATTTAATGAAAAGTTTGAAAATAACCAACCTTTCATGCCCCAAAGAATTACTGAAAAAGATCTTCTGTGTTTGCAACCTTGTTGGCAGTCAGGCTGTCTTGGGCAGCAGTAATTTTCAGTCAGAAGATTGCCATAAAAGCCTGAAAACCCACAGAGCTAATAGAAAACAGGCAGAGAAAGTGAAGTCTAAACCAGGAATTCATAGGCAGAGGCTTCCAAGCTCAGTTCAGCTGTGTGAGGTCTGGCTGAGTCACGCACTGCCACAGATTGGACTGGTACATCTAGAATAGCACCAGACTGAAGAACTTGGCATGTGAAGTCTAGGGTTAGGCTCCAAACACTTTCCTGGTGAGATTTCATCCAAGGGAGTATATTAGCCAGCAGTCTCCCTGCCTGCTAGGGAGCATCCCTGTTTTTAATTCTCTGCCCCTCTATGTTTAAGTTCCCATAAATATCATGGGAATTAATTTGTGCATGTCCCTGCTCTAAACTGAGGCAGCGCTATGCATGATGCATCTTTATGCTTTCAGAGACTTTCTAGTGTGTAAATCAATCACTGTGGACTGATACAGGCAAACCTTTGGGGAGTGCTACAAGAAGCGTAGTGAAAGAAGACATGCTGGGAAATGAGGGGAAGGACAGAGGTATGATTGCATTAACATATAAACATGGACTGAGAATAATATCAGTATGAATCACTTACTAGAAGAAAACAGGTTTGGACATTTGCTTCTAGATTTTTTTTTTTTGTAAGCTGTTGAGAAATATTTTAAATTAAACACAATTCCCCCACTGGTAAGTAAGAAACAAAAGAAAACTAAAAGTTGTTGATGTCGTTTAGTAAAGGACCAGACAACCCCTTTTTATTAAATCCTTTGCTGCTAGGTGACAGTATATATGCTTTTTTTTTTTTTTGAGATACATTTTCCCACCCTAATGAGGAAATAGGAGGAATCCTCTATGATGGTACAGATCATGTAATAACCTCACTTCTAGCCACCACATCATGGCCCTAATTCTGTGCTTCTTCCTCTAGCAGCACTCGTGCTGGAGCAAGTGGCAGGGAGGCTGACTTCGGCTGGCTTTCCTTTTCACAGTCTGTGGCCCCTGACAGTGCTGCACATCTCTCAAGTGTGTTTGCATGGTTTAGGACTCTGAGACCACTGCAGTAAAAGCAAGAGGAAATGGACAAGCACAAAAAAGAAAAAAAGAAAAGAATATCGGTGTTTGTGAGCTCGGTTAGGGCAGGATAAAGCCAACCATATAACAAAAGGGTGGTGGAAAGATTATTAAAACAAAGGGTATTTTTGTTTTTAAAATAGAGATGAAGTAGAAGAGAAAAACAAAAAAATCAAGATGAGCTCTACCTGGAGACACCTGCAGATGCTGACAGTAAGTGCACTGTAGTGGGGTGGTTGCCGCCTTGGGAATGGAAACACAAATGAGAAAGGGTCACGGCCGGGAACAGAGACTTCAGGGCACACTTGCTCCCCCAAGCAGACACCATTCAGATCTGAGGTATTTGGCTGACTCCTACATCTATACTGTGCTGGGGTAAACCTCAGATACAGACCAGCTCCAGTTTTGAGAAAGTTCAGATCCCCATTTGCCTCCCTGGCTTCAAACCGTCTGCAGTAACAGAGACTGTCACAAGGAAAACTGTTTTAGTGCACTCTAGCTACAGGAAAGGTAGTTATTTTAGCATCTTATGTGTGTGCAACAATTTTCAAAGCCTCAGAAAGATTTGAAAATGGAAATTAATATGAAGGTGTGTTTTTTATTGATAACGAGCAAATCTAGAAGCACCTAAAAACCATTGAAGGGTAAACCTCTGAAACTGTGGAGGTTTCAGAAATTCAGTTTGGATACGGCTCCAAAAGTTCAGCTCATGTGAATGGAAGCTCCAAAGTACCTGTATCATCCTGGAACGGCAGATGCTTGCAGAACAGGATTTTTTTAGGAGTCTGGGATAGCAGCAAAATTAAAGGAGCTTTTTTATGCCCAAATGATACTTTACATGGATAAGTTAGGGGGTGTTTATCTGAGATCTCACAAAGGTTTTGGACTTAGTTTGGTATTTGGATTAGTTCTTATTTTATCTGGCTGCCCTCATGAAAAATACATTTACAATTTGTTCTCTATGATACAGAACTATGTGGCTTCCCTAGGGACCTTGGTAACCTGATAGTCTATCTCTGGGCACACGTACTATGTTTGAAGAGCTTTTCAGGACAGCTGGCAATTGAGGGCACTTTTCATGGACAACAAAATCCTGAAATCAGTAGTAAGCTTTTTATCAAAAGCAGATCACCTCTTCAGGACTGGTGCCCTCTTCCACTATATGTTGTCCTTCCTTTGGCAGGTTTTTATTTTAGTTTGGGGTGGCAGAGATGCTAGTGTCTGAGCTTAGCTGGCTGTCACCCTGGTAAGACTTTGAGTTAACAGTTGTGGATCGTTTGCTGTTGGTGATTCTTGCTTTAACCATGGGGTGGGAGGGTCATCTTGGTACGATTTGGAGTCATTTTGATGTGTGTTGGTCACTTCAGCAGCAAAGAATTTCATAAATACACAGTGCAAAGTGAACTGCAGCTCTGGACAGTAAAATGTTTCTAGACAGAATTAATAATGTGTCAGCCTATGGCTCAAGCTGGAATCTGTCCTGTGCACTGAATGACTTTTTATCAGCTTTTACCATCCAGTCTTGTGACAGCGCAGTATGTGTCATTATTTGCAGCTTGCTAATACAAAGGTGGGAAGGTTGAATTTACTCTCCCATAATTTTCTTCTCGTAATTTCCCTTCTTGGAGAGATTAGCTGTGTAAAGCTTGGTAGCTACAGGAATAGTGCCTGAAACTGTACTGAGGCCTGGGTAAAGATAGTGGGAAAGTGTAGAAGAGTTCCCTTTTGCCTTCCCACTCCCTATATACATAGGGTGGACACAAACTTGAGCTGTATTTTTACCTACTAACAAGAGTCCACTACGAAGGAAAATGCCTGGAATGCCTTATTCTGCTCACCTTAAAAAAGACAATGCTAAATCAAATGGATTCAGGCTTTTTCTCTCCTCAGGAATTTCCAGGGTTAAAAAAAAGAAAATAAAAAACTGCTTAGTCCCTCAAACCTGAAAGCCAAGATATTCACACACAGCATGGGCCAAATCCTGAAGGGCTTTATGATACATTTCTGCTGTACGGGGACGCCAAACACAGGAGGAATCTCCACACATGCACTGCAGAGAAAATCTCCATGGCAGCTGTTCGCATTGCCTCGCGGAGGGAAGGGGGAGGAAGTGGGTATTTTGGGGCCCGAATCGGTAGCTTTGAACAGCACACAAAAGCACTGGAGCCAGTGGTGGAGCGGGGAGCAATGGGCAGTGTCCACTAGTCCTCAGCCAACAGTCGGCAGCAGCCCAGCCGCGGGCCAGGTCTGTGGTTTGGAGGCCCCTGAGCTCTTGGGACTGAGGATTCCTTTCCCTCAAGCTCGCAGTGATTCAGACAACAGACTTTTTCAAACAGTCCCTACCCCATTTCTCAGGATTTGATTATGAACTAATTAGAAGGTAATTTTCTCTAAGACGGTGTCCTTTGATTACATTGAGAAAACACACTGCAATGTTGGTTCCCCCCCCCCCCCCCCCCCCAATGCACAATTTGTGTCTTCAAATGTATGAAATATCTGTTTGGGGTTTTTCTTGGACTTGCATTTCAGTGGCATGACAGTAAAGCTGCCTGCAGAAGTCCAGTAACTTTCTTATACTCTGCAGCCTAAGTGGAAGCCTCAGTTGGGCAAGTTTAAAATGAAAAGTTCTGGTGCTCGTTACAATAGCAAAACCTTTTAATAGCACCAGAGAGGCAGGGGAACTTCACCAGATAACTAAATCCATTGATCTCTAATCCTTTGGGCCATACTTACTGTGGAAGACTTGCATGCATGGCTTCAATCCAGAACCGCATGCTGCCAAAAAACGCTTAGTACGTTAGCAGCCAACAAAAATGTAAGAGGTCTGCTCTGCATGTGGGAAACAACATAAAAAGAAGTGGCTTTTTAGCTTAGTCTGACAAACGTTAACATATAACACTGATATTAAAATGAAATGGCAGAAATTCTCAATCATATCTTGGATGTAGGGGGACTTATATGTGCTAATTAAAAGGGACTGGGTGGCACTTTAGGCTGCTCTGTTGTAAGTTTCTTCTCAAGTACTCCAGTTCAAAACCTTCCTCAGGGAAGAAGCTGCTATTAATGTGCATTTCTTGCAGGCTGAAACATTAAAAAGAGAGATCTACTGAAGGCAGATGCATTTCCTCCTCTATTTAGACACAAATACAGATGTTATTCATATCAAATATATATTATTCTCTGTCTCCGGTGACTGATCTTAAGGAACTATAAAAACTAGCTAAATATATTTATGGCTTTATAGTAGTGCCCATAGCCAGATAACTCTTAATGCACTTCTCTATAAATATCAATTAATAATGCACATCAGAGATAGGTCTGTGTTAAATAAAAGTTCATGTTATGCCTTCCAGGTAACACTGACAGTCTCAGAGACTCTGTAAATGCAGAGATAAGTTTGGGGTTTTTTTTAATAATATCACTAAGTCATATTGGCCCTTGTGGTTTTCACTGTGTACTTGGTACTTTCCACTTTTCAGCTTACCGATATTTTATTTGTGTGTGTGTACACACACAGGCACACATCCCATATACAGCATAAAGACTCTGTATAAATTACCTTTCAGAGTGTTTTTCAGAAAAATTCTGTGTGTGTCAAAGGACTTCTAAATGCAAATCTTTTGGAGCAGAGAATAGCAAGATCTGTATCAATTGACAAATACCCCAAACAGGACAAGCATTGATTTTTTTTTTGTACCAGGGTGACATAAAAATCATATGGATTCCCCCAGTCCTCTGACTACAGCATTGAGAGATATTTCTTACAGGCAAGTTCCAGCTTTCTGAGGGCTGGTGCAACCCCTGTGCCTGTTGGGACCTTCTTCAAATAATCAGAACCACGGGTGAGGATGGCAACAGTTGAGGTGGGGTCATGGGCACACCTAATATCTTCCAAAGATATCCCTTAATCTGGCACCTGTACCCATTTGTACCAGGGTGACCTAGCAAAGCCAGACACACTTGTTCTTCAGCAAGTATCTCTTAGAAGTCTAGAGCAAATTGGCTACACCATAATACCCAGGATTTGTGACACATTTGGTCTAGAATTTGTATGAGTAAGTAAGACTTGTGTGTCTGTAGGTGCAAACTGGGCATGTCTAAACCATATTCTGAGCAAACATTTTTCACTCAAGTTCCATCCTATGTTCACGTTCACCTTCTAATTCTATCACGTGGACAAAAGCCTTTGACCAGGCATAAGGTCTCAGTCATACCCAGGAGAAAGCATGGCCTGAGCTACTTCCTGGCGTGGGCCCAAGGCACACCACAGGCTGCTCTACGAATGGGCAGAGCTCACTCACATAGTATACACAACCGGTGGTTCGCATCAGCTATGTTAGCTCTGGTGCCCTTCCAGAAATGGTTTGGAGGTTGCAGGCTGCAAGGCATGTAGGATTTATGGGTCACCTGAGCTTGGATCACCCTATGACAGAGTGGCTGCACCACGCTGTGATAGAAGTGTCCAGCATCCACTGATGGGAATGCACAGAGCTGAGCCAGGGAATACACCAGGCTTTACCCTGTTGCCTAAGCCAAGTCTTCAGGGTGCTTTGTAAGGCCTGTTTCAGATGCCTCACTTCCCAAATCCAAAACAACACGCCAGCTTTGTAGAGTCAGTCAAATCAGGGTGAGGTAAGTCACTTAGATCCTCACAGGAGACAATCAACAACTTGCAAGCTGGGCCTTTTTAGTCAGACTTCTGGTAATGTATCCATAAGTTAGAATGGAGCCACTAGGCACCACTGAGAAACATGTCATCTGCCTCAACTTGCTTGGAATTAAAGACAGTTCACAGAGCAAATGTAAGCTATTAATATCCTGTATTCATAATGGCTACATTTCTTTGCTTTTTTTGTACTACTGAAAAACCCTACAATAATCTCCAGTCCTAATTCTACCAGATCCCTTTCTTCTAGTTTACAATAATGAGATATTACAATATCCTCTGGAAGTCGGAGGCACTGACAGAATGCACTCCAGCACTGCATGTTCTACCATACCACAGCACAATGGGATGCCATTACTGGGAACCAAGTCTGTTCAATCTTGTTATGTCCTTCCAGAGCCAAATCCTACTTGACTTACTCATGAAAAAATCCTCTTGAATTCAGTGGGCATTTTGCCTGAGAGGGGAGCAGTGAAGAGCCCTCCCTCATATTCTTCAGGCATTTCCCTGAAGAGGGGCCTGAGCATTCAAGATGCTGAGCTCCTGCTGGGCAGCACAGGACCATGTGTCTTCTCAGGAGAGCTCCTGTAACCCCTAGGAAAAATTAATCAAGTGATTAAGAAACTGTGATTTCTGATGAGCTTTGTATTTTCAGTTTTGTTTTGTTAATCCATTAAAGTAGAGCTTCAGCCAAATGCTTCCATTTATAAACTGTTTTGATTTTCAGCAAGGTTTTTATTGACTTTAGATAAATAATACTAGTTGCTTGTGAAAGCAGAGCATCTAAAAACAACAGAGAAACATTTCCTTTGTTCGCCCAGAAGTTGTAAGCTGCCAGGAGGGCTTTCTTGACACAGAAGCATGTTTGCACTACTGTCCTTCAGACCAATTTCCCCTCCCCAGTTTATGATGAGATTTTAGTCCAAACAAGGTAAGAGATAGCTTAGATGTGAAAAAAAAAAATTAAAAAAAATCAAAGCCTTTAAAAAGCATCGGTAGCTGAGGGATATTCAAACTGACCTGTTGAAAACACAGGGTATTTTCACTTTCTGCTTGTTATTTAATCTAACAAGTTCACATGACTTGTTTAATCAGTTATTACTGTCCTGATAAAATACAAATGAACCTATTAATGCATGAACTGTACCTAGATAATGATCCATCAGCCCCTCCTTTTTCAACCCCAAGATCTGGCCTGTTGAATACACATTGATTTTGTATGAAAGAATAATTTATCAGATTTCTGGCAGAGCCCCAGAGGTGAAGCTCTAGATTAGACCATGGGCTTGACATACCTGAGTGAATAACTGATGACAATCCCTCAAGAACATTTGGATGTTTTCACATGTGGATTTCAGCAAAATTAGTCATAAGATCATATCTCTGATTCTTTCTCCCACCAGACTTAACCTAAGGACTAAACTGGTAGATTTGCCACTTGACGACACTTTTTGCAGCTTATTTCTTTTGTGCTTTTACAATGATTCCCAAGCCTTTGCTGCCTGTTGGTCACCCAAGAACCTAAACAGTAGCATCCAAACATAAATCTGTTTCTTTTCCCAATAGCCACAAGAGTTTAAAACCAGGAAATCCTCCTTCAAGGTTTTTAATGACTCTTTCAGAAGGTCAAGTCACCGTCTATAGACATATTATTGTTGATGCATTTCTGAGTTCATGTTACCTAAGAAATTGTAAGTCGTTCTTGCTACTTAATTATCCCCCCCACCCCCTGCCAAATAAAACAGGATAAATATATATTGGTTTTGAGGGAGATTTTTGGTCAGAATTTTCTGTAACAGATCAGTTCCTTAGGCTGTAGGGATGTGAGTCCACCCTTCCCTTGGACTAAATATCCTCCAGCTGATTCTGTGGAGCGTTGTGACGCATGTACAGAGTCAACAGGAGTGCCCTGCTTGGAAGGGTAATGAATAAATGATATTCCTCCTCCCTATTCATCTCTTCTGATGTTTGAGTGAATGGTTGCAGCAGTAATAATTACCTAACATGAACTTATATAAAGGAGGTATGTATCATGGCATTATGCCCGCATGCGTATGAAGTGCCCCAGTTTTATGGGAAATGAGGTACTATTGCCAAAGATATTCATAAATAAGGAAAATAAGAGGAGGATGTCCTCTTCACTCAGATTCCTCAAATTAACCTCATAATACTCAAATTCCACAAATAACAGAATAGCAACTCACTAAGGCTTTTTTTTGTTGTTTTGGATCCCATTTTGCTTAAGTAACTACATGAGAGGCAGATATTTACATCAGAATTAGTGAGCAGGGTTTCAGACAGTTTCAAGAACATACAAGAAGTTCTTGGCATCCCGTTTATTTAAGCCGTATCTGTATTGTCTTTCTAAACTGAAGGTAGTATCTTTCATCACACTACTGAGAACAACTATATTTCTTATGGACTGCTGGAAGTCATGGAAAATTTCTGACTATAGGTTGGATGGGTTTTGAGAGTGATCTCAGGCATTGATCAGCATGGCTACCCCATGAATAACCTTAACTGGTAAGAGGACCAACTCCTGAATGCATTTAGACTGACTAAAATACACTTGGCTGGCACGCTTATTACATAGCTAATAGGGAGTTAAGCTGCTAAAGCATTCAAGAATACACCTCCAACACAAAATGTAGGTGTCTCCATAGGACATGTTCACATAATTTTGCTTACGTTAGCTAGCTAGGACAACAAGGTGTGGTGATACATGCCTTAACCCTGGCTGTGTTGTCCTGTCCTTGCAAGCACAGCTTCACTGGTGTTGCTGGATGGAAAAAGGTCAGGTATGCTGGAAAACACACCTTGATTTTGCTGGGTAGACACTCCCTCACAAGCTTTGCAGGGGGAGCACTAGCTGCACCAGGCTATTTCCATAACCATTTCTACAGCTCTGTGTGATGCGGTTCTTGGTTCTAACTGGCCTAAACAGCTCACCGAAATGAGGGGAAAAAAGTAACTTTGCCTTCATTTTTTTAAACCATTTACAGTAGCAAGGTAGTTGATGGCTGTGCATTGGTAGAGCTCTTAAATATGCTTTAGTTTAATACCACAACACCAGCTCTTCTGTTAAACAGTCAAGTAAATCCTAACCCCAGGTTGGTATCCTTAATTTCCACCAGGGAGTATAATAATAAGTTCTTCATCTTTTTTTTTTCTCCTTTTTTTTCTTTAAACTGGTGAACTGTGACAGAGTTATTTTGCAACTTAACAAGTCTGCAAATTATTCTCATTTCCACTTTGGCATTAATCCTCACTGAGCTGATTTAACTAGTGTTAAGTACAAAACACTTTAGCAAGGTAAGGTTTGTATATTCACAAAGCTAGATTAATGCACAAGAGTAATTTCTGGCATTGGTTAAACATCTCTACTACTGAACTTCGTGAAAGTAGGATTGATGAGTTGAACTATTAGGTGCTGAAGTGTAGAGCAAGAAGAGCCGACGTCTTTCATGTGATAATTGAAATCATTTCAATTCATTTCCTTCTTGGTTGGACAGAAACATGTTTTCAATAGTGAAGAAATCTTGAGGGAATCCATTGACCTAACCAGTCATATAATGCAAGAAGTTAATGGACAAAAATGATATTCATCTTCAGTTTATAATAGCATTTTCTTTTCACAGAACCAAAACCATACAAAGGCGAAGTATATTATAAGAGCAACTGCTACTCTGGTAGATACATGACCTTTGTTTTATGTGACAATTATTGGGTTGGTGGAAAAATAAAATAAAAAAAAACAACACAAATTTTTATGCTAAGATAATAAATTATAAATTATGAAAGTCTAAGGCACTAAGCAACTTGTAAGCAACAGTCCTGTCTCTTAGCAACAAGCCAGGGAAAGCAGCTTGTTGATAGGAACAGAGCAGACAGGATTGTTTTGCAATGATTACCACCAAGGAACTAGGAACAACATTTTAACACCTGCCTCAGGGCACTTCTGCACCTAGCTATCCGTCTCTCCAGTGGCCCACAAAGCCTGGGCTGGATGCCAAGCGGCTTCTGAGTCCTGCCTCCTTCCCAGAGCTGGCCCACTGCAACAAAAAGGACCCCAGAGGAAAGATCAAAGAGGTGGAGTTCAGGTGTGTTGCACACTTGCGCCTGCTTCTATTTCTTTAAATGCCTTTTTACAAAAAATGCGTGATCATTAGTGTAAATGTTTATTTTTTTTCTCTCTCTCTGCCCCTTTAGTGCCGTGTGTCTACTCTATAGTTAGCATTATGAATGAATGCAGACAAGTATTTGATATGAAGCCAACATTTTTTTACTGTAGTTTTATTCTTAAATATCCAACATTAAGAGTTGGAGCAACGGTGCAATCAGAAGCACCTAGTTATTGCTTTGCCATTGTGCTGGTTTCAGAAACATACAAAGAAAATATTTCCAGAAATAAAGTGCAACAGAATTGGGCTGCTAAGTCCCTGGACTAACATTAGAGGTGGCTCATTCATTCTCCCAGGTGGAATGTTACAACAGTGAAGGGAAACTATAGAGAAGGATAGTAAAAGTTAAGGAAAAAAAGTTGATGTGAAATCCAGGCAGATGAGGCAAAAAATCTTAGGAGAGGAGCGAAAAAGAAAGATGGGAAGGAAAGGAAATAAAATGGTGTGAAAGTGAGAAGAGCATGAAAACAAAAGATAGAAATGGGACAGCGGAGAAATAGAAAAGAGAAAGAAAATATCAGGAAGACACACACCGCTTTGCTGTTAGCAGAAGTAATTTCCCTTGCAGAAAAGAGTGCAGGGAGAACAGCTAAAAGGAGAATTTAATTCTGATCTGCTGGAAATCCATCATTGACTCATGAGACCTGGCAATTCTTCCAGTCCACTCTAAGCCCTAAGTGAGCTGGAGCACTGATCAAAGCCTACAGGCCAGCTTAGCCTATAACCCTCTCTATCTCCACATTATACCTGAATTTATTAAGCAATGCAACTGTGCTAAGCACATTTCTATCAACATAGCTTTCCTGCTGCTGGCTGGAATGCACATATGCCAAACTTTTTTTTACTCTGGACCAAACTGCCCTATGCTTGCTAAGGATACCTGGAGTTCAGTCGGAATATATTTATTTAGCATGAGGCATTGGCTTGGAGGCCAGACTCCCATTGCAGAAAGCCAGGCTTTTGTTATTTCTTTTTCTAATTCCGTATCCAGAGCAGACTGATTTAAACTAAATTTGCTAAATATAACTACTGCCATTGCTGCATAGGCACATTAAACAAATGCATGAATTGATCCACCCCAAGAAACTATTTGTTTTCCCTGATGCAAAATCCTGAAGGAATTGGTCATTGTGTCTTATACGATGTTGAGGCTCACCAGGCAAAAGTGGGCTTTCTCCTTCACTTTTCTTTTGGGTGATTGAATATGAAGTCCAGCTCACTGCACATCCTTATGTGAGATAGTTTAACACAGTACCTCGAGGCTCTACGGTCCCAGAATGCAGTGCAGCTCACTGGCAGTAGTTCAGCTGAAGACTAAACATTTGGCTCAGTGACAGCAGAGCTGCCAAGAGTTGGCAACAAGAGACTCACAGGGAAGCAGCAGGCTGCTAAACCCTTTCACATTTTTAATTAGATCCACACACCCATGTCTTTGAGCTATCATAAATATACAGATGACATAGAGAGCATTATTTGGGGTAAGGAAAAAAAAAGAAAGAAAAGAAAACTCTACTGTGGTATCTCTTACCTTATTAAAATAATTTACCTACAGCTAGTCTTTGGAACTGAGGGGGGGAAAAAGGGGGTTGTGACATTTAACTCAGATAAAAGTCTCTCCCTGACTACAGTTGAATTCACCCTGCACATTGAAAATGCAGGGTCCTGAGATGACTGACACGCCGACTTAGTTGCAATAGCATCGCCAGAAGAGGGCATTATTGGCAGTAACTCCAGTGTGTAATTTCCCAGAAGAGCTATACATTCAAGCTCTAAGTATTCTTAAGTGTGTATCTTGCTATGATGTTGTTGCTAAAACTATTTGTTTTTTCCCCTTGCGCTGTTGTTACTATTTTCTAAGCACACCTTGATATATTCAAAACGCTTTTATTTATTTTTTATTAATTTCTGCAAAGACATTTTCCCAGTTCAGTTCTTCGTAACCTTTCTTTCTTCCTGACGCTCCTGTTCTGCTTCCTCCTTCAAAATAATGATGAGGCTTGGTGGTTGTTTAATTTAATTCCTTTTTTTATTAACTATTACACAGAACAATTCCTCTGCCACTCATCACTTTTTTCATCTGACACTGTTGAAATCTACAGCAATGAAGACATATATCAAAGACATTTTATATTGGCAATTGACATCATCATGTAGGACAGTCCAACACATAGGGTTAAAAGATCTTTTCTTCTGTCCAGGGACAGTGACACTCAAAGTAGTGTCTCTTGTCTCCTTTGTTATAAAGTCTTAACATTTTATTCAGAATAGAAACTGTAGCTGTATCATCAACCTGCAGCATGAAAACATGCACAAAGGATCTTTGCAACTGGCCCCGAAGAGCTAGGGTTTTCTTCTTGTATTTCTCCTAATTTTAAACAAAATCTAATAAGGAAACAAAATCCTTGAAATGCTGTAGGGGGGAAAAGGAATCACATGTTGTCCCGCCTGCAAGCACAAATTTTATAAATAGACACTACAGCAAACATCAAAGAAATTGCTGTGCAGAGAAACCAACAGATCATGTATATTTTACATTGCCCATTTATTCCAAACTGTGTTAGCCACACACTGCCAGTTAACTCTGAATGTGCAAACCACAGTCTCTCCATTCTGGATAGTTGGAAAATTGTTCGTGTCATCCTCGCTGTTTTCTTCTGTGTAAGTTAAACTTGGCCGTATCTTCCTTTTCCTGATTTTCTGCTCTGTACTTCACCACAAACTGAGAAGCACGGAGTGACCCAGTCCTTTTGTATGCTTGTGAGCTCACGTCAGGTCCATGGTACACTTTTCAACACACAAGATCCATGACCATTGCCAGCAAAACTGCTCTAAACTGTCATGTCCCCAGGAGCTTTATATCTCCCTTAGTATGGACTCTGCTCTGCACCAAAGAGCTGAATGTATAGGAAATACCTCTTACAAACGGAAACAGGAGCAGGGTCTAAGGAGTAGGTTGGCCCTTGGGCTATGCAGAAGCAGGTCTACTTGAGGTAGTTCCCTCCTCAGAATATAGGGGAAATGTTCAGCTTTGAACTTTCTTGGCTTTGCCTTTTCTTTACTCCTTCTTATGTCCACTGGAGTATTCTTGCAAAATGCTTTGATGCTCCACAGGGCAGCCAAAGGGAAAGGAAGCATCCCAACATCTTGCCAGAAATTCAGAGCCTCAGTTGCTAAGAGGCATTTCATTGACAAATTTAATTGGAGGTGAACTGGGCCACTACAGACCTTTACATCATAAGGTCATAAGATTGTTAAGTAAGACATAAGTCAGGGATGTTAAATCATTGTGTGTGGGATTTTTTTAATGTTTGTAAAATGTTTAGCAAAATAAGACTGCTGTCTTGCTTTGGGCTACCAGCATACAAGTGAATGAATAAAAATAAAAAATATATGAATAAAGATAAAAATAATTGATCTTCTTATCTGTGTTGCTGTTGTTAGTAATAAGGCACCCTTCTTAGGGGTAGATTCTACAGGAACTATTTATGTTGAAGCAAAAAAGAAAGAAAAATCAAAAAAAGATTTTACAAGAAGATGACTAAAGAACCTGCCCAGCACATTAACCCCAGTTTTTCACCGAACTACAACAGGCCAGAAGCTCAAGAATGAACATTTCACAGGTACAGACACAGAAATAACATCTGCTAATAATAGTACTAATAATACTGTTTCTCATTATTAGCTGTGGTATAAAACAGTTTTTTTGATAGCAAAACCATATTGTTAATATCTTCTGTATGAGTTGTATCAGGATTAGGTATGCGAGTTTCGACGTAATTAATACAAGTGATCTTGTTCCTTAGTTACATGTATCTTATCTGGAAGAAGACATTTTAAGAGAGATGTATTCTTTAATGAAGTTTGGGCTTTGATTTATCAGAGATTGAAAAGAAGGAGTGGTGCCTCTCTTGTTCCCTCTCTCTCTTTCTTCCTTATTTTCCTCTGGAAGGTACCTATCTTGATACTAACCAGCCCCAAGCATGTTTAGTATAACTGTCCAATGGGGGTAAATACCTGTGCTGATTCATTAAAATTCTTGTTCAGATCTGAGCAAAACCTGGATGTCAAATCTGCGGTCTGCCCATGCAGGCTTACCCACACCAGCTTCTTTCAGACCTGCCAAGTTACCAGGCCTCTGGCTATTAACAGTTTGGTTCACAGGTTTCAGCAGAAAAATGGACAAGTGGAGATCAAGGATGGAAAATCCTGTTTAAATCATCTACTCCATCTCCATGTCACTGTTGGAAACTGCTAAATTTACAGACTTTGGTGTCATCAGTGCTAAAAGAGGTTTCTGTGTACAGCCTTTGATGCGTCAGATCCATGCAGCAAGCTTTAAGAAAGATGGAGTAGATGGGTGTGATTTTGACCTTTCCAGAATGAGTCATGCTTCTGTGGATATAGAAAGACCTAAACCAGAGTTCATGCACGTTGGTGAGAATATTTCCATCAACTCCAGTGAGCCTTGGGTCAGCCCTAATGGGAAGAGAACCAAGAATGAGGGCTTGTGTTTGTCCCCACCACCAACCTCCCGTACTTACAAACCCATAAGAGTGAAGTAAGACCATGTAGACCTGGCCTTTGACTGTTGTTTTGCAGTCAGATGGGAGAGAGGTTACTCTGCTGATGTTTTGAACTGGCTAGGCACAAGATATCCCTCAAAACTGAAGCTGGATAGTGTAGCACAGTGGTGCCTCCCAACACCTTTCCCGCAGAGATCATTTGCCTGAGCATGACATGTAAAAGTTCAAGCACATAACATTTGGTTCAGAGCTGATTGTATGTATGAGGCTTGGAAAATGGGAAGAGTGCGTGCATGTCTGGCTGTAAAACATTGTCAGCAACTCTAAGTGAAACGCAACCTTCCAGCGCCCAAGCACAACCCAGTTTCAGCGTTCCCCCTTTCCAGCACTGAAAATGAAAGGTGGGAGAAAACAAAGCAAAAAGGGGTTTGTGCCTTTGTGCCACCGTAAATCTGATTTAGAGATGCTCTGCTTTGACTCAGCCACCAACCAGTCCTTCTTGGACTTCTTTGCTTACAAAAACGGCTGAAAGACCGTTTGGCACATCCTCCCCTTGTTCCACTCCACCCTCCTTACACCCAGCCAGGAAGGCAGCCTATATGCCAGACCTTAGGATGGCAGTACTCAGCAGGGAGCACAGCACAGAGATCCTGCCTGAGAGCCCATTGCCAGGCCCTGCTTGGTCCAGTGGCACTGGAGAGGTCAGATTTGTGATCTGACAAACTGTGCAATTGCAAATGTAACTCCTACCTGTCCCCAAAATTTTCAAGGTTGGGTTTACCCATTGCAATGAAATGCTAAATTGCAGGAAAGATTTTTTGGCTCTGAAAAACTCAGTTCAATTGTGTTTATTTCCCTGTGCTGCTCCACCTAAAAAGGCATGTCCAGGAAGTATTTATTTTAAAGTAAAGAGGCAGCTTTCATAGTCTCTTTCATCTTTTAATGAGACACAAAAATACACTACTTTAAATCAACAGCACTGAATCCAATTAAAATATATGAGAAATGATATCTGGTTTACTGTCAGACTTTGCAGATGCCTCGTGTCTTACAGACAAAAAAAATCCTATACACTTGCTTGTCAAAATAAAATAATTTAAATATTAACTTTTTTCTGTTTTGTTATTTTAAAAAATCATGCTTTTTAATTGCTAACGTATATTCATATTGTCCTCATTTCTGTCAGCAAAATAGTTCTAAACAACCCCATTTTAGCAAGCAAATTTACTACAGTTATAAATAAAGTGATTATGTTAGCAGCTGTAAAATGTTGCAATATACACTGCTACTATTTCTCCAGTAAAGGTTCTAAACACACCATTTCATGCATTACATGCTATAGCATGTGGTAGTCCAGAGTTAGGAAGACTACTTTTCCTCAAATCAGCTTTAACCAAGTCAAAAGCTAAACTTGCTCCCACAGAAGTCAATAAATTCCTAAACAAATAAAATGGACACAAGAACCTTGCTTCCTGATGCACGCAAGCAACCCCCTGCCCCACCCTTCCCCAACAATCCTCTAATCCCTAACTTACTAAAAATCAGGAAAAAAAAGTTCAGGGACTTTCCTGCTATAGGGTTACCATTTTGAAAACACAGTCTATGTGGTGGGATTTTTTCCAGTCAGAAGTACTGTAAGGGATTTATTTAGTGTGCCTTTATTGGAATATAACTAGGAATATCTGATTTTAGACTTCCCCTCTATTCTATCCTGAAGATCGTATCAGTGCACTGGAGGCTGAGAGGGAAAAATCCCAAATCCTATTGCAGTCATTGCGAATTTTGCCTCTGACTTCAGAGAGGCCAAGATTTCTCTCTCAATAGTCTCTTCTTTATAGAGCACAGTATCACCTTAGAACTTTTGGCCACAACATTGCACTGGAAACATTTATTTAAGTTTCTTCCCTTTCTTCTCCCCTTGCCCGCTTCATGCCCTTCTTTTAATCTGAGTTTAGAGGAGTATAAGAGAGGAGTCAGTCACCAAGGACAGGGATTGGGAGTTCAGAGATTGGAGCACTGCCCTTTACCACAAATACATCTGTGGACGAAATCTAGCAGGGTTCAAAGGAAGTCTGGCAGGACAAGCTTAGTTCAGCCTGCCACAGCCTTTTCTCCACTAGAAAAGTTTCTGACAGATACCTCAGATGCCAGTTGCAGATATTGTATAAAACTAAATAGGTGCTGAGCATACACCGATGCTACCATACAGACACCACTGACTGAAGCGTGTAACTCATTGCCAGAACATAGGAGCAGAAGCGTGCAAACTAATCATTGCAACAACTATGCATTTCAAATTTAGCCTGTTTTCCACTAACAAGCAGAAATAACATCCCATCCCACTTCCATCCCAGAGGTACTAATTCTGCCAGCTAAACTTCCTAAGATTTCCCTTCAGCCATGAACCACAGCATGCTGAAACCAATAGG
The DNA here is from genome assembly GCF_018139145.2 of Gymnogyps californianus. NCBI lineage: Eukaryota > Metazoa > Chordata > Aves > Accipitriformes > Cathartidae > Gymnogyps > Gymnogyps californianus. The sequence continues at coordinate 56,601,550 of NC_059475.1, forward strand.
AACCTTTCCTGCTCCAGACGCTGTTTCACAAAGGGCAACTGCAAGTCTTCTCCCAACCACACCCAGAGCAAGGTTCCCTCGTTTATGAAATGCCTGTAACAAGGGAAGATGTTTTCATTCCTTCCTTCCCTGGCAAAGTCCCAGGTGCAAGCAGCAACAAGCACAGGAAGGCTGATACATAATCTGCCGAGCCTGTCTCCAGCATTCTTCACTCCTGACATGACAGATCAGATACTTGGTCAAAACATCTCCGACAACACTGCAGTCCCTCCAGTATCAAGGTAGCCTGTTTTTGTAGGGAAAAGCTCAATCTATTTGTTACTGCCTCATCTATTTGCCCTGAATAGCCTCTAGACATTTACTGTATTAATCACCTCTCTTTTTTGCTTCATTTCTACTCAACATTGTCATCTCTAAATACAGAAAATTTGTCATTTACAGGCACTTTCTCAGAACAAAGTTAACATGATTTTTCTACTAAAATTAAGCATGCTGTGTGCAGTTTTCTTGGAAATTGTGCCCTGGCTGCATCTAAGGCAAGAAACATTAAGAACTCTCCAGTGACCCAAGCTGATTCTGAGATGATAACAAAACCTGAGGTGAGACAAGGTTTGTGCAGTTTGAGAGTTTCAGCATGGGCATTTTGCCTAACTCAGAACTGTCTTATTTACCTGTGTCACCTTCTTCAGAAACCACACGCACAGTTATATACTCTCATTTGAACTGGAAAATACCATGCACTATGTTTTGTTTCTCACCCTTCCATTCTCATTTCCCACATCTCTCTGAGGTCCAGGTCTGACCCCTTTGTTTTGCTTTATTACACAGGACAGTTACCTGGCCAAGAGAAGACCTGGACTCTAGTCCCAACTTTCCCTTGACCTTCTTGGTGTCCTTAGGAAATCACCTCTCTGCCTCTCTACTTCCAGTCTCACTCCTTACCTGCAAACACAGACAAGACCATATCTTTCACTCCGTGTTTGCCTGATGCATCCGAATGGGATGTTGGTGGAGAAGGTAAAACAGCTGCTGTTATAGTCGCAATATATTATTGTAACACCCCTAATCCATGAGCAGTGCCATTAATGTTAGGGGGAATATTGAGTAAGGCAATGCTCTATTTGTGTCAATGGCCTAATGAGGAGGAACCATTTTCACCTCTCTCATCTAGTTCATGTGCATGAAATTTAAAGAAAAGAAAGAAACTAGACATGCTGTTATTGCAGTGTGGAAAACTCAGCCAGGAATTTCATTATGTCCTTTTCCAGAGAAAGGAAGTCACTAGGAATATATAATATATCATGAAGAAACACAAACAACCCAGCAAGGCCTCTTCCTCTCTTTTCTTCCCCAAGGGTCAATAATTACTTCACATGCCATTTCAGTGTCTGTGTTGGAAAAAGTGCATGTACCTGTGACCTAGATGAATAGTGGCGGTATTCCTTTAACCCCAAATGAGATGCAACATTGAAAGTGTCTGATGTGAGGCAGATGCAATAATGCTGATGCCACCACTGCAGCTTTGGGGGTAGAAGGGCTGCTCCTTTCATTATTTAGCGAATTCATTAGCAATCAAGGCACAGAGCCAGTAGTGAACATCTTGTATGGTCACCTCCATGGTGAGTTTTCATAAGCATATATTAGATCAGCCTGGTGGCTTTCAGCACTGTAAAGCCATGCCACCTGAATGTGCCAGCTTTGGCATGACTTCAGTACTATTGCCTGCTGACAGAGGGGTGCTGCTGAGACAAGCGTGACTGGGAAGTGAGGGATAATGAAGGTGACCTGTTTTAAGGGATCCTTTCAGGAGCTGTACCAGTTTCATGGGAAGTTTGTTTCTCCCAGGACAAAAGCTACTGTTGTGTTAGCTAATAGGAGTATTACATGATGATGGATGTGTGAAAATGACACACCAAAACAGAACAGCACACCCCGTTTCTCCCCCAGGGAAGAGATCGGAAGAACAAACCACATGTGACAATGTCAGTCATGTTGCTTAATGCACTGCTCTGGGACTTTCAGATACTACAGTGATGCGGACAACATGAGAACCTGTTTGGGGTTGCATAGCACAGTGGTAAAATGGTAAAAACTTGAAGGTCATGGTCCAGATTTTTAGAAGATGGCCCAGAAAAGCTCTATGTCATCTTTTTGGCATGATAATTTTTACCTGCATGGTGGTCTAAGAGTATCTCAGAGGAGCCCTCTATGTGGTTGCTATAGAAAATTTGTGGAAAATGTAGGGATTTGTGAGGAATTATTCTTTAATTATTTCAACCTCAAAGTTAGAAAAAAAGTACAATTATTGTCAAAATGTTCCATTTCTATATTTTCTAAATGAAAACTTAAGTGTGCTATTTAGTGATAATTTTCTGTTTTGGGATCTTAATCATTTTAGTATTAGAAGAATAAAAAATTTAAAAGATAAAATCAAAACAAAACTATTCTGTAATTTTTGAAGGAAAAGTTTTGATGGACACATCCACATTTTTTTTTATTAAAATTATTTGAGAACACTTTTTATATTTCTGTTCTTATTCCTTATTTAATTTTATTTTGATCTCAAAAGTTTTCATATGTTAGGAAAATTATTTCTCATCCTACTTGTCTCCAGACTCTCCATTCCTACGTCTATGTGAGATAATGTAGAAGGCCACCATAAAGATGACTATATGGGTTCTAAGGTATTTGAGGTCTTTTCTACAGAAGGGCAGTCCTCCACCAGCATCTTTTGATCTGTTACAGCAGTGTGCTGCATTTAAAATTAATCTGAATATCTAAAAATTCGTTTGGATCAGGCTTTGGACAATAGACCACAGAAAAAAAGGACTAAACAAAATCACGTTCCAGGTCCTTTACAATCACAAGAAGAATTATCTAAAAAGTACCTCTGCTTTTAATAAGGAAAATATGTACACATGTATGTACTGTATTTTTACAGTGATATTTAAAATTCGGGGAAGCATTAGTATAAAACAGAAGACATACACAATCTCTGACATAAAACCCTGAACATTTCTCAAGTAGAAAAATCACAAAAGAAAACTTAGCCAAGGTTCAGTTCATATGTAAAGTCAATGGCAAATTGTTTTATAACAATTTCATATTGTTCTTTCATCTTGTTCTTCTACTGCTCAAACTCAAACCATGGATGAGAAATAAGGGACGAGAATGCAAACTGCCAAATGGTAAAAAAATGCAGTAAATAACAGAATACATACATCCAACTGCCTATGTGGTTTAAGCTCTCTTGAATAAGTCTTTTAAAGGGAAACAATAAGTTAAAGTTCTTTTGGAATAACATAGTAAATGAGTGTCTGGGTACAAAAAAGAGAAGAAAGTGAAGGAAAAGCTGGATATTTGCTGTAAAGCATTAACCGCATTCCTTTCAATACAAATAATCCAAAGGAAAATATGTAAGGAACTAAGTTCAGAGATATAACTTGCCTTGAAATGGTAAAGACCACCTCTCAGACCATACATTATCTATTTAAAATACACTGATGTTATCCACCACCTCAATGGTATTTATAAACCCTTTCTTCCCTTGTCTTCTGTCATTTTATTTTGGACCCATGGCTTTTCATAGTCTTCAGTCCTCCACTAAGGGAAAACAAACAAAAAAAAACTTAGAAAGCTGAAAATGCCTATTCAACCACCTTCAGCCTTATATGAACCTTTCAGCAATTTACTGGAAGAATAAAGAGCCAGGCAATCTTTAAAGCATCTTAATTGTTCTCTGAATGTAATAGAACCCTGGGGAGACGTGACCCTAAGTTGGCTGTAAATCACACTTGATGCCATGGACTGTGCTGTTCCTCCCTGTCTATGGAACATATATGACATTAAAGTAGATTATTAAATCACACACATGCTTATTTTTCAAACAGACCTTATAAGTTCCTGCCTTTAGTTTTTTTTTCTTTCTTTTCTTTTCCCAGAGAAAGGTAGGAAGTGGACATGAAAATGGCAGGGGAACAAATGGTGCCTTGAGAATGAAAAAGGGTGTGAGAAAACAGTAATTAATCTGCCATGGCTCTTACCATTTTTTCTAAAAAGCCCTAGTCAATCAATCTTCTTCCAATCTGTCTACCATTGCCCTTTTACCACCAGTATATCATCTATTCGCCCACAAACTCATTTACCAGTTGTCTCCATTCCTTTCGTGAATTAAAACTCTGCCAACCTGAAATGGTTCAAAATCTCCCTCCAAGTTATGCCAAACAGCTTCTCAGAAACCTTCGGCACACACCTATCCTCTAGGCTGAGAACCATTTCTCTCCTTATTTAACCTTGCCAGAGCTCAACACCACACCCTTGGCTCTGATCCTGCACAGTAACCACCTTTTCAGCCTCCAACACAAAAGCACACAGGCGTACTGTCCTCTAACACAAATAACCAACTCTTGGACTCACTTTTTTTTTTCCTTTTATGAGACAGCCCCCACTGAATTTAGAATTCATACGCTGTCAGCCTATAACAATCCTGTTTGTTGTTGGCATTGAAAAATCAGGAGCACATAGAATAGGAAGAAAGAACTGAGGATCTTAACCTTTGCTTCTATAAGGAAGAAAACTACCCTACCAAAGCTTGTCTCTCCTCCATCTTATGTTTGTAGCTATAAGGTAAGGCGTTTTCTTGCCAGAAGATCAGATCCTTCAAGGGTTGAATCAGCTCCAGACCTGAGAGTACCTGCTGGTGGTACTATCCCCAAAAATATACTAGCAGGGTAATAGCTGTGACTTAGTTTACTAAATCTACAGTAATCAGCTGCCCCTCTTCTACTCTGCACACAAGGCACATATTCTGTTCACATCAGTAGCTTAAATGGGATAGTGAGCCACCAACCAACAGGATCCAGAACAAGTAACCAGTCCCAGTCAAAAGAATTGTGTTTATAAAGCTGTGTACAAATGGACTTATGGACAAACCTGGGGCTAAATTCATTCTTCATGTGCATTATTGCCTGGAGAAACATCTTCTGGGAAACTGAGTTGGGGTAATACGGTGAAAATCCTAGGCACAAATTACAATACAGGAAATTACATTTAAACATAAGCAGCAGCTTGTCTACCTTGAGGGTGGTCAAACACTGGAAGAAGTTACCCAGAGGGGTGGTGTAGTCTCCATCCTTGGAGATATTCAAACCCCAAATGGACATGGTTCGAGGCAACCTGTTCTAGCTGACCCTTCTCTGAGATGGGGTTTGGACTAGCTGGTCTCTGGAGGTCCTTGCCAACCTCAACCACTCTGTTATTTTTGATTCTGTGGGTGACCTTTGTGCTTTAGTACTTTCTCAAGGTTAAATATATCTGCCATGAGGACAGACCATAGCACTGTGTATAGTCTCTGTCTCTCCCAGTGTTACTGTGGTGGTCAAAAGCGACCAGCGTAAGACAAAGACAGCAGAGTTGTTTCTGTAAAGAACCTTGATATTGAATGCTGAAAGGGCAGATGGAGGTTGAAGGAGGCAGGAAAATGTAAATGTGCACATGAACTGCAGAGCTGCAAGAGTACTGTTGGTTCCTGAGACTGACCAGCTCATGTCCAGTTTTGAGATCTACACTACAGCACGCCCTGGAAGTAAGCTGTGATTCCCCCTGTCTGGTGCACAGCTGAAGCACTGAGGCACTGCAGCACGTTAAGCAGGGTAACTACGTCCCAAGGCCTGACCACCTCCTAAGGTGCCTTGCTCTCTCACCAACTCCAAAGAGAATCTAAGGTAAATGGATTCAATCTCTAAGATAGTTGCCTTACTGAAGTGCCTAAAGGCACTTGTGTAATATGTGGACTGTTAGGTGGCACAAATCCTCCTAAAGCTGCCTTAGGGTGCTAAACTGCCACACCACACCAATTCAGGGCTCGCTTTAATGCTGCAATTCTGGCATCCCATTTGAAGAAAATAGTATTCCCATTACAGACTTACAAACCAGGTGGGTTATATAGCATTAAAAAGTTTTTCTGCAAGGAAAGCAGAAGAGTGGGAGATGCAAAATAAGTACTGAAGAAGCATAAAGCACCCACCTGGGTTTCCTTAGCAAAGATTAAATGCCAGAGATTCAGCCAACACTAAGAACAACTACAGAGCAGTATGCCTGCAGTTCCCTTGAAAGCTCCGTACAGTCTGTTACCACTTTAATATTAGAATTAATTGAAGAAAATTGAGAAACTAACTTAGATTTGACCTCTGGGTATTCTGCTCAATAAGTCCAGTTTAGCCCAAAGGCACACAAACTAAGGAAAATTATTAACCCACTAGGTGCTGGCTTAACATATGCCAGCTACAAAACAAACATCCTACAGTTTCAAGGCAGTTTATTTTGGTCCTAAACAGTGATGTATCTCGCTTCCCAGGAAGACAATGCAGTTCTGTGACATGTGGTTACAGTACAGATGGAGTGCCGCTTGATTGCATAATGGTCTGGTGTTGGAGAATTCAAACGTGAGCTGTCTTCATAGATTGGAAGCGCCTTTCTTGCACCATTTCCAGGTTTGTTGTCACTCATAATATTTGAGGGAATGCTTCATGAACCAATAATGCAGCTGCCCTGAAAATGTTCCACAGGAGCTGTCAACCATCCTATTAGCACACTTACTGACACTGGCCACAGCTGAGTCTCTTTAAACATGCCAGTCTTAAAGTAAAAAAATAGTTTTATTGAAGGATGTACTTGGCATTTTTCAATATTAAAATAATAAATAAATAATGGTATGTTTTCTTTTAAAATTTTAAAATGCAACTGTATCTATCTGGACTCACTTTGCAGACATGCATTAATTCATTTAGATACAGCATCTGAAAATCTGGCTCTCAACTTGTCAGTAATGTGCATCTCCTAGTGAATAGGGAATTATCACATTCCATCTTTTCAGTTGCTAATGACCATTAAAGGCACTATACATACACATTCCTTATAAAATTTAAAATCAGGTGGATTTTTTTTCCCCTGAATTTGGGCTTATTTCTACCTTGTCCGTCATTCTCCAGAATATGGAGTACTACAGTGTCCAAGACACATTGTTCTGCTTCTAATCAGACTAAACATACATAAATTTAACCACTTTAAGGGATGCAGCTTCCTGACAACCTTTTGAAATTATCATGGTTCCTACTGTAATCTATGTCCCTTTCTTGATGCTGTGTTATCTCAAGTATTATCTAAAAATAACATCATTTAACTATCTTTATTAGTAAGTCACTGGAAACAGAACAGACTTCCATTTTGAAGATGGTGAGATTTGTGACCATTCTTAGAAGAGAGGATGGGAACTCATAGGCCACTCATCAAGTGATCTCCATTTCCTGAACTCATCAGTCTTACCCTTGCTATTCCTTGTCTGTTATGCCAAAGGTGCAATTCTGTCATGGAAGGTCATGCTCAATGCAGGAAAAGCTGTATTTAATCAAGCTCGTGTTCTGCTAGCTGAAAGCTTTGAATAATCAGACTGAAGTTGGGTAGGAAATTATTTTTCATTCCTGAATATTCTTACGGCATTAAGAATTGTTATCTAAACAAAAAATTAATACTGGGATGCCATTGCAAAGAGATCGTTTTCTGGGGTGTCTACCCTGTGTAAGGCACAGAAGGTAATTCTTTGATTATACTTGGGATTGGTGGTGCTTCTCAAGCTTTGGGAGTACACCAAAGTATGTAGACTTCAGGAGTACACAGGGAGACCGAAGAGATTTTTACCCATGAAGAAAGTTTGAAGGAAACAAGTTTGTTTAGGTAAGAGAGGGCAGAGGGGGAACATAATAGATTTGTTCTATTCCTTAATTCAGTTTATCTTTAGTTCCTAGTTTAAAGCAATCACAAGGCATTATGATTTATAGGGCATGTCCCACCTAAGGCAAAGCCCCCACCCCAGTATCTGGAAACGTCACCTGCCAGGTTGTCCTTTTCCAGGGCTTCAGCAACAGCAATGGTAGCAGCATCCTTGCTGCTAATTTGACCCTCTCTCAACCTACATCAGCTGTAGCTCCAGAACTAGAGATTGGAAAGAAGCAAGCAGCTCCTTTTGCAACAGTGGAGATGGGGCTTGAACTTTAGGAGAACACCCCCAAACCCAACAAACTTCAGTCTGATGGTATGCCATAACAGGTCACATACTCATGGTTTACAAGCTGCCTTACTGGGAGTCTTTCAGACTAAATCACAGTTAGGGATGGTATAGGCATAGCTGACTGTACATCAGCTATGATCTTGGACAGGGCAATCTCTTGTGACTCACTAGTGTTGCGACTCTGGATTTCAGTGGTGATTTTGCAATCCTGACTCCAGATGAAAGCTGAAAATCATGATGATTTTTGTTAAAAAAAATCTGGAAAAATGAATTCATTCAGATTAAGTGCTTTGTTTTCAAAATCTAAAAAGTTCAATTAATGTTGATGTAAAATAATTCTATAATTCTCATTATTTTTCTAAGCACACATTCAGGGAACTTACAATTATGGAATGTGGTCAACTTCAAAATCTTGTCCCAAAATATCTTCAAGTCAAATTGTTTATCAAAACTGCTTCTTTCCCAGGAACAACATTTGATTCAATCAAATGTTATGGGCTAAAGTGTGCAATTACTAATTAACAATCAGTACTAATCATCGCAGAATATAAAATTTCAATGGGTTCAATGACAAGGTAGTAGAGTTTTTTCACCTAGGATTCATACGACCTTCTCCTATGTACAGCACACATGTGGAGGTCTTGACCTCATGGGTTACTGAGGCCTCTAAGAATTTGAAGTAACACCTTTAACCTGACTAGAGTGATGTGGTTTTGGCAAGTATCTCTTTTTTCCAGTAGCATCGCCAACATCTTGCCTAGATTTAGCTTGAGCCAGAGTCTGTTCATGTGAGCACTGGCCTCATTCAGGCCCTGGGACAGAGAGGAGATAATGATGTTATTGTAAGCGTTAAGCATCCTTACATACACCAAATACTCCTCTGACTGTAGCAGATATTCAAATGTATCCTTTAAATAATACCTTTCCTCCCAGTGCTCCCAAACTATTTTGCAAACTATGGATATCATACCACTGAGATGAAGCCCCTTTTTCAGCTGTGGAGAGCTCATGAAATGTTTCATGAAATTTTGTCTCCATCTTTAACAGAGGGGATGATCTCTGTAAGGCCTTCTCTGTCTTGGGAGGATTAAGAACTGATTTGGTCCCACTGGCACTTAAAGGAGCAGATATGACCTATTCCCAGCCCACTAAACACCCCCTTGAGAATTCCAAATATTTACAGATGACCCACTGCTCCCCTCAGCCCCCACCTCCCTGCATCCTGAGCAATGGTGGAAACTGAGACTCCTGTCACACCAGCCTTTTCCAATGCCTCTTTATATTAAGCCAGGTCAGATGGGGTCACTGGTCTTTGATCTACTGTATTTCTTCATTCTTGTTTGAAACTACCCAACCTTTCTCACATTCCCATAACTCATGACAATGAAAGCAGCAGCTGTCTGCTCCACTTCCTAACTAATAACTTCTGTTCAGAGTGGGAGGGAAAAACAGATTTATAATAATGCAGGATTTTCTGGTGGAAAACCAAGCACTAATAACTTCATGTTGTGCCCCTGTCTCCCTTCTTACCCCAGGAATACCTACAGACCACCTCTGTTTTCCCTGTGGCTGTTTCTACCCCTCTTCTTTTCTGTGCAAGAGTGAGAAGCAGAACTTTGCTACCTTTGTGATTATTAGCAGCCCTGGGTTCATACTGATTAGTCCCAGTGGCACAGGGTTAATGAGTTAAGTGTGCTTATTCAATTAAGCCACCTCTTTGTTTTAGCTCACATAAATTTTAACCTGATCGCTTCAAAATTACCTTTGGCACTATTCCGTAATAGAATAAATTGAATAAATTGAATCAAAAGAAAAATGAATGCCTTCTTAGTTTTTAAGTATGTGTGTACTTGATTTGCCCTCAGTAAAATAAACGGATGGAAAGCTTAGTAGAGGTATTCTGATCAGTTGATACACAGTTTACGTCACGGAATATGGGCAAACTGGAATCCTCTTGGGTCCTAGCCTAATGCTTGGAAGTATTTGGCACTATTATGAAATTTAGGTCTTTTTCAGTGAAAGTTACTCAGTTACTTATTTTCCTCAAAATGCCCTCATACTACACCTTTCTTACAGCAACCACTTCAGTGTGTTAACTTGAACAGAAGATGAATGAGCCATTTCACTCAATACTGGAGAACCTTTTCTAACACAGCTGCAGAATATAGCAATTTACTTTCCTCAAAGTTGCGTTTTTGGAACTGTAAAACGGTCCTGGATATCACTCTGCGGCATGGGAGACCGACTGATGGCTACGGTTAAGTAGAAGCAGGATGAAGTGAAACAGCAGAATACAAGAATCTTTTCATCTGTAAATAAGATGTTGAAAGAGAAGCCACTGGATCCCTGTCCATACTTTCCTGCAATGAGTCTTTGGCATACTAAAAAGGCATTTGATTTTGAATGCTGATTATCATTGAAAAGCATCACATTTGAATCTCTCTGATTAAATGGAGGACTTTCATAATGGCATTACTAATTACATTTGTATACACACTGACTGCCCTTAAAAACACCCTCTTAAGGTAAGATTCACCTCGTCTAACATTAATCATTTAAAAATTAGGCATCTAGTCTAAGCCAATTTTCTCAGCTGTCTCTGTATTCAGTGAAGAGAGACAGACACCTCCAGAGCATGATTCATCCCACCAGTCTTAGAAGGGGATGAATCTCTTGTTGATTTCTTCCACTTATATCATGATCTCATCAAACACAGTTAGATGAAATTACTTCTGCCCTGAGTACAAATGAGAAACTGGGTGAAGCAAAAAAAACCCAAAAACAAATCACAAAAACCCACCAAATGAATGAACAACATCTTTCCAGTAATGCCATATGAAGTGTTTTTATGAAAATTAATGTAATGTTATTCATCCATCTGGGTTTCTTCACGTTAGAAGGATATTGTCCTTAAAGATGATGACCCTCTGCTTATGTTCCATGGTATACAGAATGCCCCAGACCTGAAGCAAAAGTGAAGCTACTGCACTAAGAAACTTTTTGCAGGCAAACAACTTAAATCTCCCTGCACGAGAATGATTTGAATCCATTCTCTTGGGGATGATTGATACCAAGATTCCTATTGGACTGCAGTGACTACACATCTGAAAATGTCTGACATATTTTGTCGTTTCCTCTAACATCTGTAGGTAAATTTCCAGCTGGAACATACTTATTTTATTTCGAAACTTCAGGAAACCTTGCTCTTCGGTGACTTTCTGCTATTGGTAATGTCACGTAATGGGACGTTTACCTGATTCACTCCCTACACTGCACGTAAGTAGCCTTTCTTCTGGACTGTGTTCTTCTTAATCATATGCCTTTAAATCAACCTGTAACTTGCCCTGGGGGACATTCAGAAAAACAATCTTTCACAGTAAGTGTTTCAAGGGGCAAAAGAGAGCTTTTGTGTCCTGTAAAAACATAACATAAAAATATAAATTGAATTGCATTAAGGTCCTGCACAGAATAAACTCAAATTAAAATAATCCTAGAGATCGCTTACTTATTTGGCAGTTTAATCTGGCCTAGGATCCAGAACTGATTGCTGAACTATCTCCTAGAAACGTGATCTTCAAACTTCATCTTATTCACAGAGACCTTGGCAGTGCAAACAGGCAGTACATCACTCCAGCTCTATCTCTGCTGCATTGGCCTCTGGTTCTGAATTACAGCATCTATCACATTCTGGCTTTTGCTTGCCAAGCTTTTAAAGGTGTGCTCTTGCTCACTGTACCTTATGAACGGCTTTCCCTTCCATCACTGGGCCTGCTTTTGAAGTTTACTGATATCGACTTATAAAATATTCTCTCTCTGCATGCCTACCCCCTCTGACTACTGCGTAACTGAGACATACATGCATATCGCAAGTGTCAAGTCCCAGTTTGAAAGTGCTTTCTCTTGCTCACGCAGACTGTGGAAACTTCTGCCCATAAATATCTGAACCTCATATGCTTTTAAAACTAGACACAACATACATTCTTTGGTTAAGATCTATTTATAATTAATAACGTGGCATGGACTGGCAGATTCTTCACTGAAAAGACTATAGACATAAACTCTCTCTATGTATATATGTATACATATATATCTGGAGATGTGCTCTATTCCTCTTTTCAGTTTTAATACCATCATATATCATATTTGTTTTTAAATTATGCTTTGCTCTGAATTTTTATTTTATAATAAAAAGATGAATTTTTCATGTTGACAAGAACTGGCCTCAAAGTCACATTCTCACTCTTTAACAGCCTGATCATGAAGACAACCCTGTAGCTTTCACTACCCTGTCCCTGGTTTTGTTGCATGTTACCCAAAATGTTGAAAATCACTGAAATTAAATAATCTGTTGACTACTCAAAAATTGTCTTTTTTTTCAAGACTATAATGTTGTTGCAATACAGTGCTTTATGTATACTAGGCATTAAACTTAAATGAGAGTAACGGGGAAGAGCTAAGCTCCAGGCCTGAGAGAAAATGCTGTAGTTGATCCACTACATTCTTGTCCATTGATATACAACTATATGCCATCAGAGGCTCTGTCAATACTACTGTGTCTGGGCATGCTGCCCAGTTCCCTCTTCTGGGGTGTGCCCCTGGGCTCCATAACTGGGAAATACTCAGAAGGACCAACCTCCTTCCTCATCCTCCCTGCAAAGGAAACACATGGGTGCACCCCGCATGGGAACCACAACATTGTCTGCAGAGGTGTTAGTCTAGATGGTGGGGAGCCCTAGACTGCACTTAGCCTTACATCAGATGGTCTGTTGAGACACAACCCAGGATATCTGGAATGTAATAGTCTGGTTAATAAGGTTGGCAGGGTGTTCATATCTACCTTGAGTAATTATGAACAATGGACAAAACCAGACAAAATCATAAGGCTCATGGTCTAGTATATAGAAACAAAAAAGTGGAGATATGGTATACCATAAATATTAGGCCATGTTGTGTGCTGTGTATAAGTTTAAGTATGAAGGCTTGCTGTTTTCTTAACTATTTGATATCTGTAAATGCATTTAATCTACATTAAACTAGACTGGCTATTTTCCACCTACCACAGTCTTTAATGTGATTTTGAGAAAGTACAAATACTAGACCCGCTGTATGAGGCAAGAGTTACTGGAGCAAGCTGTTGAGAACCCACCCAAAGCAAAAGTAAGAGGATTAGTCAAAATCTGAATAGAAAAGGTGTTGAGACTCCACTAGACCTTTCATTTTAACCAGTTGGGATGTAAATCTTTGAGCATACATTTCAAGAAAGGTCTCATTTGTGAGATAGCCATATAGCTCTACTCTTCAAAAAAGAGAAAAAAACCATGCTTTTTTGTGCAAGTTCTGTCTTTGTCTTTCATTAATAAATTAATTGATTGTGTATTCAGAATGATATTTTTAATATAAATTCCTGACTGTTTTCAATATACAGTGATTATTTAAAGAAATGAAAAAGATATTGCTAGCAGTAGTTGGAGAAAATGTCTTTGGAGCATGCAAGAGACAGGGAATCTATAGAACAGATTCTGAGGTCTAAGCAGAAATAGTCAGAAATCACATCTATATCTTCTGACTCAAACTCTAAGCATCTCTGAGACTCCTTCAAAAGAGGAAGAACGGAGGAAATAACTTTGGATCTTTCAGTGAGACAAAGAAGCATGTCTGTCATTGTCCTCTTTCAGAAGTCCACAGAAAAGCATCTGTGGGAGAACAGGAGATCTGAGATCTTTAACAGCTGACCCTCCTCCAGAGGTGACAAACAAGGGAGTCTGGATCAATGAAATGTTTCATGAAGAAAACACCCGCAGAGCAAGTGGAATTGCAGGCTGCTTGACCATTCAGCTAAAGAAGGTGTATGACTTCATTTAGTCCTTCATTAGACACAAAAAAATTAAATCTTTAAATTATACCATTTGGTGAGAAGGAATGTTGATAACAATCAGTTCATAGGTAAAAACACTGGGACTTTATTGCATACTTTTGAAATCACAAAGCTTTTGAAATAAAGGGTTAAATTCAGTCCCTGAAGCATGGAACATGAGCTAGGGAAACATACGCAAGCAGATATACACCCAGTTAAACCACCTTTATGCACACGAATTGGTTGCAGAGAACTAGGGGAAAGTCTCCTTCAACAATGGAAAAATATGCTGCATTTTTATATTGGAAAAAATCACTGAATTGCAGTGGCTTGTAAAGCTGGAAGATGTCACAGAAGTTCTGCTTTCTCATACAGCTCTTTGTTATATGCTTTGGGAAGGGGGAAACTTTTGGCATCATTATTGTTATTATAAGCGTCATTACTGCCACTTTTCCCTTTTGACAGGACATTATGATATATTACCTCACTTTATCGCAGTTTATGTTATTACATAAATGCTACAAATGACAAAGTTTGGAGAGCACAGGTATTCCTAGAAAGTGCCAAGCAAACCGTAAATCATATTAAGATAATCTGGGGACCTGAAAAGAATTGTGAGTTGAACAGCTTTGTGTGGCTCAAATATATAATGGTACTTTTAGATCACTCGCTGACTGCAGCATCAAGCATTGGAAAGGAAGTAACATCTAAGGCAATGTATAAAAGAGACCTCACACCTAATTTTCTCCTCTATTATTACATACTTACTTATTATTGTTTATTTATACCTTAGTAATAGCAAGAGGTTCCAGGCAGAGATCAAGCCTGCACTTTAGTAAAAAAAAGATTCCTGTCTTGCTTAATCCAAATATAAAGTGAAAGACAACAGCTAGATACAATGTGAGAGGAGAAGGAAGGTGACAGTGATGATTATTGCAGTAAACAGCAGTCACCAATTACCTAGTCATTGTTTAGCCTTCTTTGTAAAATATAGTACATCTGGAAGGCTGGTAATCATTATCTTTAGATCTGTCTTTAGTTTCTGTAAACTGGCAGTGTCCTTTACAGCTACTTGAAAAATGTTTTCCCCCAATGGAGAAACATAGAAAACGTCATATTTTGTCTGTATGAAAAAATATAAAAATAATTCACATATTTCAACATGAAAGGGCCAAGTAGATCATCTAGCCTGACCTCCCATACATCTCAGGCAATTCATTTTCTTTTAATTATCTTTATATTAATCCAAATAACCTATTTTGATTAATGCAGAGAGTCATCCTGCCTTGATCCAGAAAATTTGGTACATGAAGTATCCTTCATTTTCCTTTGCTAGTTTGTTGTTCTGACTAACCACCCTGACTGCTAAATATTTTGCCATGTTCCTAGTTTAAGGTTACCTGGCTTCACTTGCCAGTCATTAGTCGCTGTTATGACTTACTCTGCTAGATTAAAATCTTCATTGCTAATATCTTCCAGGAAGGTAATTCAAGGCAGTTCTCAATCAGCTTTTGGATAAATAAGGTTTCTCATTTCAAAACACTTTTCCCAGCTTCAGAATAAATTTTCTGACTTTTTTATATCTCCTCAACTTTTGGACATCTTTTCCCCCTGACAGCGACACAAGAACATAATGGAGTACTCCAGCATCCTTTCACCGATGTGTTACGCAGACACATAACCACTGCCCCACGCCATGCTCTGTCCCTAGCTTGCTGCTTATATACCAATAAGTGCCTTAGTCCTTTTTGCCATGGCGTCATATATGCAGCTTAACTTGCTTCCCCACTCTGACTCTTAAATCTCTTCCTGAGAAACTAGACTCAGGATACACTGTCCATTTCTCAGTGTGATGTTCCCTGTTCTAGATTACAGCACACTTTGCTATGTTCAAATACACATTGCTCGAATGAACCCACCTTGCTTTGTCCTCTCCTGATCATTACGACAAACGTTGCCACTTTTCTCAGCAGTATTTTTCTTTCCTTTATTTCCAGGTGATTGATAAAAAATATGAATAGCTTTAGGCCTATAGACATGGCCTTGAATTCATATTAGAAATCATTTGATGTTTCACATTAACACCTACCCTGTCAGATCTGTCAATATGCTGTTCTTAGTATGTTCAATATATACTCAATTTACACTGTATTTTGCTAAGTTTTAAAAAGTGTCTTCTGGTACTATGGTGTTTATCAGGTGTCCAAATATGCTATGGCAATCACATTATTACGTTTGTCAGTCCAATCTTTAGTTTCACAAAGAGGATATCCGAGTCATATTGGGCAAGAGATGTAGACAATTTCCCTTGGGTTTACTTATTCAATCATTAAGAAAGCATACAAACAACAAGGATCGAAATAAAGTCTCCATGATGATACACACACAGTATGTCCCTTCGACAGGTGAACTTAAAATGAACACAACATATCTTGTTTCTGTAAACAACAGTCTTTATATATTTGAAGCTCAAAAGCATAAAAAACAAAGGGATAATGATAATGTGGCTAAACACACCACAGTTAGCTGGGGGACATGTCAGGAACTTCCTAGTGAGAAGGGAAGAGCTGAAGCTGAAAACCTCAGAAGCTGATTGTCTCAGATTTTCTATAAATACAAATGTTCTGCATTGTGTTTAAACATTTCAGATTAGTTGCCACAGTTCTCCGACTTCTGCGTTTATTTATCTGAAGAAGGTAGGTACTGGCAAAGCAGAGAGGTTGAACATAACTGTTTCTGCTGGTTTTTGTACTCTGTACTGATGTCCTTCCATGAACAGATTCCAGCAGGGAACTAACATTACTGTATCAAGACTTAGGACCTGATTCAAGTTACAGTCCAGTCTACTACAGAATGAAATCAGTTGCACTTCACACTTCTGCAATCTCCTCTCATCTGTAGAGATCACAACCCTATCCTCTTTCATTCCTTTTTGGGGGTGAGAGGAGGAATAACAGACCTTTTCCAGGCCCCCTATCTGTATGTAGCTCCAGCATATATCTCTTGCTTTCCTTGTTTTCCTCTGAACCAGGAGGAAAAGTCTTTCTATTGAAATGCTAATAGAGGAATAAACTGTATAATAAGACTGCATCCCCTTTGGGCCTACATGTAATTTACACATAAAATGAAATTGCACATGGCCTTGTTTCATAGCATATTTGTTTAATTATCTTTCTTAAGAAGCTTTTTTCAATTAATTTTCAATATTTAAAAAAAGGAATAAAAATGTTGATTTATCTGTGTACCTGATAATTAAGTATAGTTTGGGGAATAATTACATTATCTAATAGCACAAATTTGTCCAGCGCTAATAACTGGCATTTTTCAACAGTTTTGCTTGCTTTCTTGTTCTCCAACTGCTCTAATTCAAAAGAAGTTTACATTCTGCATGTATCAGTCAGTCGTCACTCATCACACCAGACACTGATCAGTTGACCAAAACAGCTCTGCCTTCCCTAACAATGAGTCAGGAAAGAGTGGATAGATCCAGGCTAGCTTGAATCTCTCCGAGAGGGCCATTTGTACAGTTTTGGTATATACATGGAAAAGTATAACCAATAGGGCTAAGAAAGTATTAAGTTTTTCATAAGCTCTCATTGCCTTTGAGAAACCTCAGCCTGACATACTGTGTTGAATTCTGATGATCCTTTTCCAAGAACGCTGGAACATTCTTGTTCAATTTTAGTTGGAACAGATGTGGAAGAGAGCTATTCGAGAGCTAATCACATGACAGCATTTTGGGGGGAGGGGGGAAGTTGTTTAGCACAGTCAAGTAAGGACCAAGAAAGACAGAATTATTGTCTGAAAATAGGTGTTGCTGGGATTAGTAACAAAGAGGAAAAACTGTAAGCCGATGAGGTCCAAATGGCAACTTCTGGGTCAAAACCAGCCTGCTGATTTTTCACTTTTCACTTTTTTTCCTTACCACTGAGGAGGTAAGGAACAGCTTTTTGAGCAATAAGTCCTGTCTGGGCAGCCATTTCCCTCCTTCTCCATATGACTGGCCTAAAAGTGGCCATTACAGCTTATTACAGTGCTGTGAAGGGGCTGAGGAGGTGTCCTCCTGCAGGTAAGGTACCTGGCCCTGCTTGGTCCCAAGCTGCTGCCACCATTGCATCAGCTCACTATAAATGGGGAAGCCCCAGTTCTGAGATCCAGCTTACTCATCTGTGAGAGCTGGAGCAATCGGAGTTGAACTAAAGGGGTACAGGAAATAGGATGAGCAAAACAAGCAGCTTGGTGTTTCAGTGTAAATAAATTAAATTACCTAATTAAGATGGCTGAACATAGCTAATATTGGCTACTATTAGCATAACGCAGGCCAGAACAAGAAGCATTGGTTCATCAAGAACTCAGAGTCTTCATCTAACTAACAGTGTGCAACACAAAATAGCGAAATGGACTCTGTACCACTGTAGGCTCCTCCACCACAGGAGGAGCTGGAACTTTCTCATATGGACCAGATTTATAATATCAAAGATCTATTCTATCCCCGTAAGTGTAATTGCTTCTGTACTGCTTATCTACAGAACAAGTATGCTGGAGTGTCAGAACCATTTTGTCATTTAATGGATTTAGTAAACAGCATGCAGAAAGTTCCACCTAACTTTGTTTAAGGAAAAGATTTTCTACCTATATGAGTGTATTGGGTTTGCATGGCAAGGTTTTGGTATCAGGGAGGCTACAGGGGTGGCTTCTATGAGAAGCTGCTAGAAGCTTCCCCTATGTCCGATAGAGCCAATGCCAGCTGGCTCCAAGACAGACCTGCCGCTGGCCAAGGCCGAGCCCATCAGTGATGGTGGTAGCGCCTCTGGGATAAGATATCTAAGAAGGGGGAAAAGTTACTGCACAGCAGCAATGGCAGCCGGAGAAGGAGTGAGAATATGTGAGAGAAACAACTCTGCAGACACCAAGGTCAGTGAAGAAGGAGGGGGAGGAGGTGCTCCAGGCGCCGGAGCAGGGATTCCCCTGCAGCCCATGGTGAAGACCATGGTGAGGCAGGCTGTCCCCCTGCAGCCCATGGAGGTCCACGGTGGAGCAGATATCCACCTGCAGCCCGTGGAGGACCCCACGCCGGAGCAGGCGGATGCCCGAAGGAGGCTGGGACCCCGTGGGAAGCCCGCGCTGGAGCAGGCTCCTGGCAGGACTTGGGACCCCATCGAGAGAGGAGCCCACACTGGAGCAGGTTTACTGGCAGGACTTGTGACCCCGCAGGGGACCCACGCTGGAGCAGTCTGTTCCTGAAGGACTGCACCCCATGGAAGGGACCCACACTGGAGCAGTTTGTGAAGAACTGCACCCCGTGGGAAGGACTCATGTTGGAGAAGTTCATGGAGGGCTGACCCCCGTGGGAGGGACCCCACGCTGGAGCAGGGGAAGAGTGTGAGGAGTCCTCCCCCTGAAGAGAAAGGAGAGGCAGAAGTAATGTGTGATGAACTGACTGCAACCCCCATTCCCCATCCCCCTGTGCCACTGGGGGGGAGGAGGTAGAGAAAATCGGAGTAAAGTGAAGCCCGGGAAGAAGGGAGGGGTGGGGAGAAGGTGTTTTTAAGATTTGGTTTTATTTCTCATTATCCTACTCTGATTGGATTGGTAATAAATTAAATTAATTTTTTTTCCCCAATTCAAGTCTGTTTTGCCCATGATGGTAATTGCTAAGTGATCTCCCTGTCCTTATTTTGACCCATGAGCCTTTTGTTATATTTTCTCTCCCCTGTCTGGCTGAGGAGGGGAGTGATAGAGCAGCTTTGGTGGGCACTTGGTGTCCAGCCAGGGTCAACCCACCACAATAAGCTGTGATGCTCTGTTTCTACAGCTGAGATAGAGGCAGTAAGATGGAAAGCAGTCATGTCATGCATTTCACCAATCTCAGCACTAAGCCAGGGCTGATTTATGCAATCAGAATGATAGGGGAAGAGATAATGAGAAAGCATTAATGAAAATTCTTCTCAGTAGGTTTTTCCAATACCATTATTATTAGTCGCTAGTTATAGTCTCTGTTGCTGACTCACACTAGGAATGCAAGTGGGACAATGGGGTTTCAGGTCAAGTACTTGTCAGCTGCCTGACAAGGTAAAGATCAGGTTTACTTCAAACTGTCAAACCTCTTAAGGCAAAGCTTGGTTTCTCAGCTAATGCTCTCCACTACCCAAGAATACAATGCTTCTCTCAGCCTTCAGCCCTGATAGAGGAAATAGTAGCAATAAAAAAAGTTGAGAAACAACCTTACCAGCCTCATTTAAACCTTCGTTTGCACTTTCTCCTGCTTCTTTCTCTGCTTCTGGTTTATATCACCTCACCTTGTAGTTAATCAGGCTGGTGCTGACAATTAGGCTTGTTAACACTCTCCTTTCAAAAGGCTTGCTCTCCAATTAGGCTGCCTGCCCCATTCCAGGCAGCCAGAAGATAACGTGACTGTTCCCTGTGTTTAGTCCCAACAGCATCTGCAGGGACACCTGGCAGCAAAGGGTAGAGCTTTTAACCCCTGAACTGTCAAGGCACTTTAGCACACTGGACAATAAAGCAGCTTGATTTGTAATTAAAACAGGAACATTTTTAAAATCTCTTTCCTTCTTTCTTTTTTTTTTGTTTTTTGGGTTTTTTTTTGTTTTGTTTTTAGAGGAATTAAAGATCCAGCTAAGTACCTTGTAGGAGTCACAAAAGTGCCTGTTCAAGGTTTAGTATATAAATTGCATAGTATTCAGTGGATGTTAAATACTTAAACAGCTTAGGCATCTAACTACAAATTTAGGTACCTACATATGTGGAAAATTTAGCTTGGAATGCTTTCTGTGAAACTGAACACTCATTATCTATGTTCAGTTGCTGGACCTGAAAGACCAGTTACATTTATTTCTTAAAAACCTAGATGTTCTTCTTTATTATTTATAAGGTAGTTCAGTCAACATCAGAAGTTTCTATTGCACCCAGAAAAATATCCAAATCTGGGGTCCTTTTTCTGTCCCAAGAACCATCACTTGTTATTTTATGTTTTAAAGAATGCCTTTATAAACTACAGAAGCGTTAATCACAAAAGGTTGAAAGAGATGATTACCTATACATTATGCTGCTTCCCTTTCTGGTCCTGGAATGGAAGCTCTGCGTGATTAAAGTTGCAGTACAGATAAACCGTAATACTATTCTTGACATACGTCATACAGGCAATTCCATCACAAACCATTTGCTGCCTTTGCTTTGCATAGTCACTGACTAAGGTCTTAATTCTGATTGCGGCTGTTCTACATGCAGTCAACAACTGCTTTACTCTTGTGAGCTTGCACTGTGTTGTCTCTGTGCTGATTGCTCTCAGTTAATTTAACATAGGCATTCTGGCTTGCTTTGGTATAGTACCATAAAGTATATGATGATGATGTAGACCTGAGGCAGAAATAGTTGTGAAAGTATCAGCAGCAGTCATGAGATATAGTGAAGCATTATGGTTTTGGGGCTGTGAGTGGAGACCATGATTCTCAGAGAAGTGTTTCATAGCCAGTGGGTGGTGATTTTTAGTTGGGGCAAAGGATACGCCCAGACTGGGGCCATGGCACCAGAACTTCTCTGAGGGGCATACTGTACATCACACGGCTTGATTTTCAGGCGATTCTATTTGGGTATATTAATAATAATAGTCAATGGAAAGACATCCATGGTTGCTGATGGCATAAGAGTGGATCTGTAGACAGAGTGGTCTTGAAGAGTGACTGCAGTTTTCATTAGAGCACTACAGTCTATAGTTTGTCAGTGAAATGGCTAGATGTCAAATGATACCTGTCAAACAGAAATTTTTAACCTCATTCTTGTGCTAGTAGCTGTACTAACAAGTTAACAAGACTACTCCTCCCGCTGAAGGTCAAGCCTCTGACTAAGTATTTATAGCCTTATTAAAAATAAAAGAAATTCTGAAAAACAAACACCTATAAAAATCAGTATTCTTCAAATCAGGCAAAGCTGAACAATGTTTATTTTGTTCCTTACCATACTTCCCTCATGCTAAGTATCTGGGGGCCATTTATTATGGAAGTGTTTACAGAAGCTATTAATAACACTAACGTACAAACATCAGTTGTTTTCTGTGCTGCTGGAGACTTTATGGTTCACTTTCATAAAGACTTAATTGAAAAGCACTGCTGAGGAAGCCAAAGTAGAACACTTCTTAGCTTGGTTTGATGAGTTGAAGCTTCAGTGATTCTTTTGTGGAATATTAACAATAGCAACAATACCATTTTCAACAAATTAAAATTTAAGAACAGCTACTCTACTGTCTCCCAGTGGGTTAGCTCCTAGTTATGTTTCGTTGAAAATGCTGTTATAATTTTGACTTTTGTTAAAAGTAAAATATTAAAGACTGGTTTGACTCTTACAGCTATGCAGTGTTAAATGTCCGTCTAAATGAAGTTGGCTTCATTAGCTCCCCGAAAAATTAAATTTCCTCCAAAGTTGACTCTACCTATCATAACACAACCTCTGTAATCCAGCTTTATTCTTTGGGAATTGAAACACTGCTGACAGGTTTCAGTGGACGTTGTTTGTGTGCAACTTTTGACTTTGATAACACCTAGTTAATATAGTATAGAGAAAAATAGGCATGTACCTCCTGGCATCAAACAAGAATGCATGACCCTTCTCTTTTTCAGACAGCCATTCCTACCCAACTCCACTGCAGAGTGGCAGATCAATGCAGAGAGGACAGCACAGAAAAGTAGTGGATGCAGGGATGATGGAGTTGCAGAAGAATGTGACAAAATGCAGAGAATACCAAGGGTACTGGAGAAGTTTAAAGCAAGGGAAAGAATGCCGAGGTAGGGAGATGTGGAAAGAGTGTTTCGTAGAGCTGGTCAAGGATGTCATGCTCAAATATCTTTTTCCTGAGACAATGGTGTTTTTGACAGAACAACAATTTTCGTGAGAAGATTTGTCATTTGGGGGAACATTTTAGATTGCTGACATATTTCAACAAAACAAACTACAGAGATTTTGGTAGCTGAGAATTCGAGCAATTTTTTTTTTCCTGCATGACAGTTTTAAGGAGATAATGTAATTCTTAGAGGGGTCTTTTTTATGGGAATAAAAGATTATTCTCTCCAAAATAATTTCTTTAGTATTAGGACAAAAACAGAAATGTGAAGGGTGCTAAAAAGATGAACATAAAGGACAGAGCTGGAAAGGAAAATATGAAAAAGTGAGAGGGAATATGTCTGGGGGAATTTTTGTGGACAGGAAAGTGATCAATGAAAACAGAAAGCCTAAAGGCAGATATATTGTGAACAAACAGTAAGAAGGCAAGAAAAGCCAACAAATGAAAAAAAGATGGTGCAAAAACATATGGACAAAAAGTCATCTTTCTTGTGCCTCCTGGTAAAGATAGTAGAAGTTTTGTTTTCGACATTTGAAGTCTGCCAAGAAACTCAGGGTTTTAGCTAATCCTGTTCATTGTTTTGCTTCAATTTATGCTTTTCTTAATGGAGCCATCTTTGAAATCAGTAGGAAGAGTTAATGGCTGCATACAAAATGGCAAGAAGAAAGCAGGTGCCGTTCTGTCAGTAGAGTTGAGGCACAGTTGGGGTGCAGTGTATGCCTGCCCTACTGGGGGATGTGGGTTTTATCATGGCCTTCAAAGTTTTAGTCTGTACTGCAAGACAAGGCGCGGGAAGACAGTTACAGAGCAGTTGCAAGCCTAGGGGAAATCCTGAAGCCGAGGAATTTTTTGTTTTACTCAAAAGTTGTAACCACATGCCCAAACTTTCCCAACTTCACCATGCTTTGCCCCACAGTTTTTATGGTGCTGCCAGTCTTCTGTGCCTTTCCTTTTTGTTTTCCCTGAGAACCCCACTGCTATCTCATATATAACTCGTGCCCCTTTCAGCTCTCCTTTCTCTGTGGCAGCTCTCCTTTGCTACCCCAGTTCTGATCCCACCTTTGTGCTTTTCTGCAGCACTCAGAAACTCCTCAAAGCCAGAGTTCAAAAGAAAGCCCAGAGAAGAAAGGCTACCCAGGGCTATGCTTTTTCAGGCTTAAGCCCACTTTTTAGTTCCGATCAGGATTTATTTTATCATGTCAATGTGTTACAGCAACACAATCCTTTCTACAGTCTCCTGAATAAACCAACTCAGAGAAGTTTAAAAGTACAAGCCTACACCCTGTGTTTATAGGGAGTCCTGTAAGAGACTTGCTTGTGCTCTAAAAAAGAGGAAATGATGTTGTTAACAGCTACAACTAAACAACTAAAATGAAAGAGGAAGCTAAACACTTCTCCTAGCTGGAAACTTTTGCTGTACACAGCAGCAAAACACAGACTACAACACAAGGGAGGAGCCACTGTAATTGCCTTTTGCTGTGATCTCTAGATTTTTGATTGAAAGGATCATGTCTAGGGTTCTATGCTCGTTTTTTTCTCATAAGCTCTCAGTACTTAGAAGTCTTTTCTTCCACTCTTAATTTGCCTGGAGCAAGGCTTTTATCTAGACTTCTAGCCAAGAGGCACCTGCTGAAATATTCATTGGCAGAAATTGTGCCATGGGTGTTTTTCCCCATTTGTCCAGTTCTATGTCATTAAAATAAGGTTGAGTGCAATGAAAATAGGATTTGACACAGAAGAATGGCATTCTCTCAAAAACTTTATATAATAGGCAATTAACCCTTTTCAGTGCAAGAATTTAAATACTAAAGACTGCTGAATAATATCCTTTGTCAATGGCCCTTTTGCACCACATCAAAATGGAATTGAATATTATAACTTCACTTTGTGGGAGAATCAAATTATAATCTGCGATCTTTTATGGGGATTATTTAAAGATTTTTATATTTGATTGTTATACTGATCTCTACCTAAACGTGATGGTCATTTGAGAAAATGCAAAAAACCTGAGCCTTTAAAATCTTATAATGTGTACCTGAAGTCCATTCTTTCTTCCTTCCTGCCTGCCTGCCTGCCTGCCTGCCTTCTCATAATACTCAGATGATCATACGAAATTATTCAAATGACATTTTTTGTTTGGATTTTTGTCCAGGAATGAAAACAGCAGTTTTCAAAAATCTCAAAGGATAAAAATTAAATTGAATCCAAGAGGACCCCAGTTATACACAATTAAACCTGGGATGTTTTTGACCTTATACAAAGTTGGCCTCAAAGCTCATCACTTAGCCTTGCTTTGAGCATGGGTCAGGTGAACTCTGGGTGAAATCTGAAGGTCCCTTCTGATCAAAATTTTTCCGTGATTCTATTTTATCATTCTAATAGGAGCAGATACTCAATGTACATAAAGGAGTATTTTTTTTTTAAAAACAAAGTTTTAAATTTAATCAGTTTTGCAACAGCAGGAGGTAAAACAAAATTCTTCAGTATGATATTATTTCACCCTGTGTTTGAGGTACTAATCCTAGGCCTGATCTGAGAGTTTTCACAAGAATGTAAATCCAATGACATATAAGACATTTCCTTGTAGACATAGTGGAAATTTCCTTGCATGGTTCCTGTCAGGTTTTGTTATCTGATAACACAGACACATAATACTTTAACAATCTTTCTCTAAAGATCTCAAAGTACATGAAGAGCAGTCACAAATTAAACTGTGTAAAGCTCTTTTAAAATGGGGAAATATTTCATTGTCTTACATGTATCAGTATAAAAACAGACACAAAGAAATCAAGCAGTTTTCTCAAGATTTTCCAACAAAAATAATGGGCAATTATTGTTGTTCATCTAAATGGTATAACATAGGGCTTGCAGCCTGTGGGTAGCAAAGGATGAAACAGTTTAATATGACATCTCTGCCTCCTTGACTATCACAATTCTGGACTCTTCAGAAAACAGCATTATTTGCTTAGGTAAGTCATAGCAAAACTTCTACAACAACTGCAGGGCTATGTCTTTCAACCGCACTCTGAATCTTCCTCTCTGTTACCCTCCCTTGCATCGGACAGACTACCTGCAGGTAGGAATGAAGAGAGCATGGAGTTCTTCTGGGCTGTTTAATGGCAGTTCTCTATTATTTTTGCACTTGAATACTTCTCCCATGAGTTATTCCCTTTTCATACTTCTTTGTGCGAGAGTAAGGGTGTAACCAGTTCAGATATAAAGATCTTAACTGTCAGTACTGTGTTCCACAAGTAAGATCATCAATCTCTTTAAAAATACCTTTGTTTCTAGTGAACTTTTTTGTTAGATGCACAGATTATGAGGGGAGTTACAAATATTGATCTGTACTTTTTTTTTTTTTTTAAAGAAGGCTTAAAATAAGTAGCCAAAGTAATGACCATGTAAAGGATGTATTGATTATAGGACAAAAAGAGAGTAAATCTCTGATTTACACCCAGCTGAAATCTGGACTTTCTCCACAGCTTCAAATGGAATTGCATTGGATTGGCACTGGTGCGACTGAGAACAGAACATGGCTTTCAACTCACTCATTAAACTACACTGATAACCTGTGGCCTGAAGTGTGATTTTGCTTATCAACCTCCACTCTCCCACAGCTAATGATGGAAGCCATTTGACCCACAAATTATATTTAAGAAGATTCCGACATTTTTTGCAGTGTCAGGTCAGAATACAACAATAGTCCATTCCAGTATGGGTGCTCCTGTTGTAAGTTTCTTGGTGGAAATACAACACACAAGCCTAGCAAACAAAATCACAGTACAGCTCTTCTGATTAGAAATTTTTTAATTAAAAAAAAAATTTAAAATAAAATATTATAAGCATCTTCTGTTAGAAATGCTCATTTGTTTAGGTTGTAGTTTATCAAAAGTTTTAGAAGCATACTTACGTTTATCCTTATTCAGCAAACATTCTAACATATGCATTAAAAAAATTCTAAGTCCAAGATTTAAATATTTTAAAGTTAAGCGAAAGAGTTTAAATATTTTAAAGTTAGACAATGAGATACTTAACTTGTTGGCATTTGGCTGATGGGAAGGAGTCCAGACCCATAAGAGATAGTCCCTGGGTATCTGTGATCGTCCCTAGATAATATCTGGAGATAGATAGATAGATAGATATGGAAGATGCTTCAGAATGCCTCAAGGTCTCTAAAGTCGAGGCACTTCCATGCTAGCCCAGCGAGAAATCTCTAGATTACAATTCCAGTTGTCCAATGCTATCTGAGTCCTGTGTCAGTCCCTCATGTTCCTTTTTGAGTCTGACCACAAGATTTTTCAAAATAAAGATGAAGATCTGAATCAGGAGCTTTGAGGTCTACACACAGATGCAGACCTCATGGGAACTCTGCAGAGCGGGCTCTGTGCTGTTAGACACTGACATTGTCCATGCTCTGTCCCGCTTTATTCCAAAAGGAAGGAAGTACATGGAAAGATCCAAAAGCCAGCGTCCAAAAGCTTTGATTCTTTTTCAACCTTTACCAAGCTAGGAATGATAAATTTGGCATGAAGTCTCTAGCTTTTTGGACCACCAATTACAGAGAAAAAAATTCCAACAACTTCAGTTGTTTCAGATTTTTCCTAACAGGCATGAGAGGAGAACTTGGCACTCTAGGACTAATGTGCTGGGTTTACCCCTTTTTGATAATATAAGGCTATATTCCCATGTTTCTGCAGTAAAAATCCTGAGAAAAGGCCCTGTCAGCAGGACTTTGTGTCCTATCACAATGCTGTACTTATATCACCAAATTCTGCTCTCAGGTACCTTAGCATAAATCTGGAGATACTTTATTGAAGTCAGTGGATGTGATTCCAGATTTACAGCAGCATCACTGGCAGCAGATTTTGGCCTTTGGCTGCTTTTTTCAGACTTTTCTCAGTGCATAGTAGCATATGTGCTATTTCAAAAGGAAAAAAGTCATAATTTTGCCATGATAGAAGCACAAGTGCAGCCAAGGGTGTTAGAGCACAGTTCTTGATTACATCAAAATTGCTTAAGACAAGACTGACTGCTTCATTGACTTAACGCAGCTGTGGGATCTGAAAGATTCTGATGGAAACAGCACTGGTGCTCTCCACAAACTCCTTTAAAACCAGCCTCCTACATTAAAAAAAAAAATAAAATAAAAAGGAAGCAAGGAATGGGCTATGAGAAACTGCAATAAATAAGAAGCAGAATTTTAATGGATAAATGTAAAAATATTTTTCTAAAACAAAGCAAATAACCTGATAACTGCTTAACAACACTGAACAGCAGTTAGAAAATTATAATCTAATAAAAAGGCAGTTGGCATCATTGGTAAATGAACTTTCTCCACTACTCAACTGTACTCTGTCCAACCTGACATGTTAGTAGTAGAATAAGCTTCACTTAACCCTTGGACTGGAAGGATTAGGAGTTAAATACAGCAATTCTGATTATGGTAAATAAAAAGAGATGGAGAGTAGCAATAAACTACTTTGCGTCCCAAGAGTATGAAAACATTTAAAGTTTATGGATCTGGCACAGGAAAGAATGATCATGATTACAGCTGGATTGCATTTCAGTATTTAAATTGTGATCTTTGATAGGACACAGTTTTTCTGATTGGAAGAGCAAATGTATTCCAACTTTCTTGTGTTAATTCACTTATTAACCAATTCAGCAGTGACTTTTCCAAATATGTTCCAAATATTCAGCATGAATTTGCTGGTTTTGGTCAATTATCCTGCCAGTGCATGTGGATATGCGGATATGGGATATGCAGACCTTCAGAATGAATTAATTTAAAACTCCAAGGGAATATTTGTGGAGCTGTTTTGCAATAACCTCCAGGAATGACTCATATTGAAGTTACAGATCCCGTTTGGACAGTTGCAGGAATCCCATGTGTTGTAGGGGTATGCTTGGGAGAAAAGGGAGATCTTTTCCTGCCCCTACACCTCAGCCTCTAAAATGGCCTCTTGGGAGCACAAGGTGTGTACATATGCAGGTACATACCACACAGCATTTCTGATATTTTTACCCCCTTCTTTCCATCCTGGACTCAGAAATTCACCTGAAAAAAGCTACTTGTTAAAGCTTTCTAATGTCCTTTAATTTTTCATCTTAACAAGGACAAACAATGAATGACAGCGAGGAGAAAAGCTGCTTCCATACTGCAGTTATTTATTACTATCTCTGTTATAACAAACTCTAAAGAGCAATTAGATAAAACACACGCTATTACTGTTAGTGTAGCTGTGGACAAAATAGTTGGTATTACACCCCAAATTTAAGCACATATCACACTGACTTAAAACCCACCAAATAATCTTGGTCTTGAAAACTGAACTAGAAATGGCCTTTAGCAGACTATTTCCAATACTTTCGTTTAGGTTGAAGAAGCTTGCACTAAATTTTTAGTAAAACTCTTTCCAGATAGATCTTAAATATTGCAAAAGCAATGATTGTTTTAAAAAATTGGCATCACATTGAATTTGATTTAATTGTTCAATGGTGTTCAATGAGCTGTTTTTCTGATATAGATCAAATCTTGCATTCACAGTTCTGTCAGGTTTGTTATTTCCAAGTACTAGAGTGATTCCCTGTGATAGATACAGTTTGTCTTCCCTGCCCACTGATATCTTTAAGGCAGACAGAACATAGGATCAATACAATACCTACACTTACCTCTGAAACTAGAAATAACTTGCTATAGACATGGGAATTTCACAGGAGAAGACAGAAGTACAACAGAAACATCATATGCCACTTCCTTTATGTAAAGACACTGAGACAAAAAAAAAATCAGTCCTAAACCAAATCAGGATAGGAGGATAGTGTTAGTGTTAGTGTCTGGCTTTGAGGATCCATCAGAAACTAAGCATAGAGGAGAACAATAGTACACTTGAAAACTCCCTGAGATCAGAGTCTTTAGGTGATTACTTGGCATGCTTGGGTTCTTCAAGAACTTGCATCTCAAAGGCTTTACTCCACAAAGAGTGAGGATAACAGCTGACCTTTGTACTGAGAGAGTTATTTGTGGAAAACATGGGCTTGTTTCTGTCTTGCCGAACAGCTCCTGGAAGGTCTTCACTTTCACTGAGTTAAACTAGACTAAAAAGGTACTCAACATCAAGATCAGGTTCATGGAGAAAGAGATCTCATAGAGTTACTCTCCACTCACCATTCTCTTCTCCATGGATGGAAAAATCTGTATAAATCCTTTTGTTGTATAGAAGTGGCCACAGAAAATGGCAAATATTCCCCTAATCCCATTTGCTGAAAATCTCTGTAGAATTTGCTCTATTCATTTGAATTCGTAGATAGTACTTCTCTAAAGTAGCAAAGATTTATCCAACTATTTTGTGTTTAAATATGGAGCTCAAAACCCTAATCGCAATTTAATTTGACTAAATACTTACATACTTTATGGTCAATCATCCAGATCTTTTACAAGGTCCCTTGGCTTTGGAATTACTAATCTCAAATGGTACTATATATGAGCCTTGTCTGACATGACATATATTGAAACAGACTGTGGAACGATCGCTTAGAGATGAGAACCTTGCTACAGTTTTAGTGAACCAAAGCTAAGAGGCAAATTATTCAATTATAGTAAATTTACAGTAGCTTAATATTTGATAGAAGTGGTTCTTCTATCATCAGAGCATCATATTGAAAACCCTTGAGCAGCAAAATAGCTCCGGAAATGCTGAGGATGTTTTAGCCACTTATTAAGAAAATTCATCTGTCTTGATTTTTTATGAACACTTTGGCTCTTTGTACCATAATGCCTGCTGAGACATTTTTGGTTTGTGCATTGATGGTCCAATTTACCTTGGATAGCAGTGCACTAGAGGGAGTGAGAGAGCAGTATTAGTGCAGGTAGGTTATGGTAGGAGTTGTGGCTCCATAATTAACCCAAGAGCAGTAATTGCTCTGGGCAGCATCTGTATAAGCATCTAATGCAAAGAAGTCTGCTCTCCTCTTTCAGTATAATATTTTGAGAAATATGCAGAGGGGGAATGGTGTCAGTCCCAAATTTTTCCCCAAACTACACCTCAGGTCACTGTAATTTGTTCCAGTGTGTTACACGTCTCCCCCTATAGGTCTGTTCAAGTGAGACAGGACTCCGATAGTGAAATCAATCAAGAGAAACAGTTTTGTGGGGCAGGCAGTACAGGTTCATGAATTTGACAACACTGAAGCTTACAGCAAGATTTCAAAAAGACCTCTATTTTAAAAATCAATAGTTTGTCCATCCTCTTCTGAAGCTATATATTAAACTTATATTCAGCAGTTGCATTATTTTAATGTAATGCCTGTGTAAATACAACGGTAACAGATTGCAGTGTGTTTCAGCCCACCAATTTGTTCTGTATTCAGCAATCCAGATGCTCACTTTTCAAAATGGAGGATGTCATTGTGTACAGTCTCAGTGGTGATGCAGTTATAACACATATCTCCCAGAAAACCGTGTACGGGGTAACTACACCTGCTGGTGACAAAGTTGTGAACATCAATTCCTTCTAAGGATCATCTCCCAAATCACTTGCTGTTTTCACTCTGGAAATGAAAGAAGTTCTATGTATGGCCAGGAAAACGTAACATCCTGGGCTTGGATGAAAACATTTATTTACCAGTGGTAACTCCTGCTCACCCTCAAACTTCTTAGCATTGATGTGGACAAACGGTCAGGCCTTTATTCCTCTCCTTTTGAATGAGCATTGTAAGCAGTAAAGGTTCAGCAAAGTTGCATGCAAACCAGTACTCTACGTTCAGTACTTTAAGTGAAAGGATACTTCTGCATAGAGCAATGCATAAGTGAGTATAATAAAGATTGCTCTTTTCATAATATGTGCACCAAGCTGTTCTTTGGGAAATTATTTGTAGTTAGGAGTGTACAAAGATTGCTAAAAGGTGACTACAAAAATCCTAATTTTCATTGGTTTTTGTTCTACTTTGGATTCCTAAATTACTCTTGATTCATATAAGCAGCAACCTACTAGATTAAATGACGATATGCTTAGAGTGCTCAGTCATTTATGGTGGAATTAACTCTGTGTTATATTTGCTTCTATGACATTTATAGTAAGCTGCATCGCAGTTTCATTTGATTTAGCTGCTTATTTATTTTTAAGTCTGAATGTAGCAGACTATATTTTTGCTATAGTGCAAAAGGTATGCTGTTATTGTTACTACTATCGTCACTTATTAAGATAACCCTTCACCTTTCTATTTTTCTTATTGTAATGGGTAGTTTAAACCTGACTAAGCAAAAAGACACTATCTGTAAAGTGGAGAAGATAGAGCATTTTTCTTGCCTTTTAACCCAAGAATTGTCAATTTCTATCAGCAGTAGCAGGGCCTGACACTTAGGGTAGCTTGAACCTGCTTTGCATACTGTGAATTCTTACAACAGCAGCATGAATTGTGAGAGGGGCTAATTAGCATTTCCACCTCCTCTATTCGACTCTTATTTTTGACGACAAGTGCCAGAAGCAGTAGAGGAAGTTTAACTAAACCCAGATTAAGAAATTAGTCTCCAATTTTGGAAGTTAAGGAAGAAGAAGATAGATGAACATTTGTGGCAGGTACTTCCAAGCGTGTGTGTATGTGAATGTGATATGTATATATTTACACCTTTATTCGTTTGTGTTGGATACACAACTGTTTGTGACTCTCTGACATTTGAGAACAATACATGCAGTGACTTCCAGCTGCCCCTTCAAGGTATCCATCCAGATCCCAGTGAATCTAGTCACAGTCTTTCTGGTGGCTTCACTTCTAGTTTTATGTACATAAGGTGCAAGCTGGTATTTCTACAATATGGAAATAGGGTATGACACTTCACTAAACTCCACCCAGTGTAACCAGCTCCTTTTGATCTTTCTCATATGATATGTAAACCTTTCTGAAATCAGGTGAAATCCCGTGGGCCAAGGATGCATACATCTACTGGGGTAGACTGCGATTAAATAGACTCCAGTGTGGAGACGTGAACATACAACCTACATTTGTTATTATTATCCCCACTAAATATTTATATTGCAGTAGCCTGTAAGAGCCTCACTCAAAATCTTTGCCTGCTATGTGCCACTCTACTTCCAAATAAGTCAAAGACTGTTGCAGCTTGTAGCATCACACAAAGGTGCAGTGGCATTCATCAGCTATATGGCTGAACTAAGAAGTGAACAGGTTTTTTAGCCCCAGTTTGGTGTCCTTATCACTGGATATGCTGCCTGACATATTTATATATTATGTTTCTAAATACAGTGCAATCCAGGCACCAGGTAAGAAGAACATAACTTTGCAGTCTACTGTAACAAACCACCCTGTCATGTACCATTGGCTCCTCTGACTGAAACATGATACTGCTCCTAAGATAGTTATTGTGCATTTTCTCATTGTTACCTTGTGCTCATGATCTGGCTATATCCATGTGTTGCATTTAGATAGAACCTCTCTGCAATGCAGGCTTTTTATTCTGTGTTTGTAGAGCACCTAGCACAGGATGAGACCCTGATCCCTCATTAGGGGTCCTAGCACCAGTGCACTACGAATGAGTGTCTAAAAATAGAAGAGCGAGGACACTAATGACAGTGTAGCAAAAAAAAAAAGCAAATGAAAATAGTCTGCAAATAAGTTTTAAGTAATGATGATAAATAGTTAAAAAAAAAACTAGTATAAAAAAGCCAGCGCTCCTATTCATTACAGCACTTATGCATGTGCTTAACATTACGTATATGAAGAGCCCCAAGATTTCAAGGATACTAGTCATATACTTAAAAATTAAGCTTCAAGTTAGTGGAATACAGCCTTAATGAGGATAATTTGGATAGTCTAATATGCACAATGAATTAATCACCTGGCAGACTAATTATGCCTTATTGAAATGTTGATCCCAACTGTAATCATACCAAACTTGCCAAGCTGTTCAGAACCGAGGCGACTTGTGGGGTTGTCTGTGCCGCATGCGTGCAGAGATTCAGCCAGAGATCAGCCTGCCTCAAAGTTAGCAAAGTTCCATGAACCCTTTGTGTCCATCGACTTGGGGGGGATGTTCTTAATGTAGCAGGCTCAAAAGATGAAGGCTTCTATTTTAGGAGCAAAGAGAGAGTTCCTGAGCATAAAGTCCAAGGGAATCAAGTCAAATTGAGGGTGGGAAAAACTGCTGAAAGCAGTAGACTGTGATGAATTCCATCACAAGCCAAACTTGTGAGGGACCCATCAAAAAAGACAGTTCCTGCATTATTAGTTTCATATCAATATATCAGGACAATGGATGCACTCTCTGGTATGCTTCTCCAAGCAGGGTGCTTATTTTAAGAGGGATGTTAAGAAGATGATTTGATGGTAGGATCTTCCGGGGCTTGTAGGTGTTGAAGGAGGTCACTTAAGGACTTCCAAAGCTGTTTCCTTTACGTCTCACTTTTGCATGCCTAATTTATTGCTTCGGTCAGCACATTCTAAATATGAATGAGGGAGCCATTTGATTCAGGTTATTCTGGGAAAAATCCAAGCATTCACTGCAAACCTGAAAAGCTGAACTTGTAACCTGAAGTCCCATAAATCACTGCACGTGGAAAGAGTATGAGATATCTTTCGCTGTCTCAATCTAGACTGTTTCCTTCATGGGGAATAACACTGGGGAGTTCTCAGTCTTTTGCTCTCTTTCCTTCCTGCTTTTTGATGTTGGTTTTTACACTTAATATAAGAGTTGTGGAAGGCAGGCCTTCTGTTTTTAGCAAGCAACATCACAAATACTGCTTTGGTTTCTACCTGACTTGTTCTTTAATTACAGAAAATTAAATAAAAGAACTTCCCCCCTGCTCTAAGTGTGTTTGGGAAATGTTCAGACACTCTTTTAAAAGTGCAGAACTTTAGTGCCTTTAGGATATAACAATGCTTTATTTGGATTCAAGTGATTAAAGAGCTAATTTTCTTAGTGGGAGGTTAGTACATTTATACAGAGAAACTGCATTACAGGAATATGGATACATTTGAGTTCCACGGGGGCCCAGGGAATTCCAAATTCCCATCTCTCTGCTTGTAGCAGCAAAGACCATAAAAAAAGAAGAAGAAAAAACCCTCAGTGTTTCGTATCTTCTGAGTCTGGTGTCTTCTATATAGCTGGAGACAGTTAAATTCATTTTTCCCTAGGGGACTAACTTTTTCTGAAGTTGTCTGTTTGGTCCTTTTAATTGTAAAGTCATATAGCTAATTTCCTCTGCATTGATTTTTAAATGATGCTGTAAACGTGAGGTTCAGATTCTGTTTCTGTCTAACTGATATGGTTGCTTAGTTCTTTCAAAGAAGTTTGATTTCATTCAGGTTAAAAATTTGAATACAGGAAAGCAAAGATCAGAGCATAACATTTGGGCAATACTGCATAGTTTTTTATTGTGCCACAGAATTGTTTCCAGCGGAAAAAAGGGCTTTGTAACTGTAATATTTTCCATTCTATGCACAGAGCAGCATTGCAGCAAGTATTTGGAAGAAGTATTTCTCTTTCTTACTTTTTTATGCCCTACCTATTCGCTGAATTCAGTCTAATGATGCTGTTCATTGTCCTGATAAATAAGCTGTCTGTATGCTTTTCCTCAGCGTTATCTGGAATGGGAGTGCCAAAACTTAGATGATGAAGGGTATGGTCTCCAGTTGAAAGCCAGGCAGGCATTTCACCCAAGAGGAATGGAATTAATCAACATGGAATTTGGCCTGGATCCAGGGATTAGCACATTTAGGCTTGCAGCAATGTCATCTTCAATGACTATGTGTCATTGGCTTTGGTTCATCTGAATGAAGACATCTCTAACAGAACTGGCGGTTCATGTTGGATTACCACAATACTGAGTTAGAGTGAAATGAGTTGTTTGCTGAGTGAAAGGTGTGAACACCTTTAAGCACATGTGTTTTACTCCTATTTTGTCATCCAAGCACTAACCAAACCAAATACTACTTATAGTGTGTACATGAACACAATCACTGTCCAAGCTGAAGTGAAGCATGTCCTGTCAGTCTCTGGGAAGTCTCATGCTGCTCCTCTGACAGTGGAGCCACAGTTGCATGCTCTGCACACTCCTTCAGCTCATCGGCTGGTAACTCCTGTGGGTTATCCATAATAGTGGAACTGGATTATGGAGAGGAATTTATTCCCCTGCAGTATAGATGGATGACTGCACAGGGGGCCAAAAAATGAAGAACTAGAAGAAGATTCCCTCAACAATGGCTTCTTTTTACTTCTTCTCCGCCTGCCACTGAAAACCAATGTTTTTCCTGATCATAGTTCCATTCATTCATGTTTAGGTGTTTGTGCTTTTCTCAAAGCATTGGCATTGGAAGTGACTTATGATGAGTAGGTTTTACAATGCATTTCTCAAGCAATAAACATCCAGTCTTTAATTTTCCATCTAACTGAGTGCTGGACAGGCAAAGCTTGGCTAATTACTGACTACAGTTTAAAGAGCTAACCAATAGTGGGTGCAACATCCAGGCAAATCAATTGTTTCAATCCCAGTTTGAGCTCTACTCTGGCTTTATAAGTATTGATGTATGAAATAAGGTCCATTACATGGAGAAGAGACTAGCAAATACTGTAGATATTTTATATTGTTTAAAAGCTGAGGAGATTAATGCTAGATCCTTTATTTTAGTGACATAGCACAGTAATCTGGGTTCAGACAGTTGGTTTATTGAAGGGAAACCCTTTTTTGTCTGCATTCCAGGATTTAAAAGAAAAAATAGAAGCTGGGATTAGAGCCAGACTGAGGAGAACTGATGCAGTCTGTCAGCAAGCCCTCAGGTAACAATATCATAATTTATAAATTCTACCAACAATAGGATAGTAATTAAAGATGTACGTTTCTCTTTTCCTGTCCTTATTTTCAGCAAAACATACTTCAGAATGCTAAACTGCTTGTGTGTGTGTGTCCCAAAGAAAGGATTTAAACCAAAACAAAAAAAAAAAAACCGCTCCAAAAAACAAATAATCAAACCACACACAAGAAAAAGGCTTCATTTTTGCTTCTGTTATGACTTACTGTTCTTATTGCTTTTGCTATAATAGGCTGGTGTCACGTTGGACTTTGTGACTTGCATCACTGCATGATCCAGAATTACTTTCTTATAAAGTCAGGTTGGAGCTTTTTGTGATTTGTTTTGATTTAAAATGAGAAGGCGCACGCTGACCCAGATCCTGTGCTGGGGAAAATCTACAGAGTTCCTTGGAGCTTGTGAATTTGCCCCAATGAGGTCCATCCTTGCTGTATCTAGTGTTTGGCCCATTAATTCAAATAGCTTGGGCTGACTGAACTAAGAACGGGGCTACATGTGGGGAACAGAAATAGTTGGCTGGTATAACAGGACCTGCTTCCCCAGATTACAGCAACCCTAATAATTTCATGCTCTAAGAACAGTGTAGGATCATGTTGAATAATACAGTGAGATTATTGTTGGCAAATGCTGACATTTTAGTGGCAAACAAGGATGCAGATAACAGTTACAGTACCACATCATTTTTGTTGGCACTAATTAGAGTATTTTCAATGCCTATCTAATTTCTGCTTATTTCATTTGTAATGCCCTTGAGTTATGGACATTATTTTATGTAATGTTTCTACAGTGCCCAGCACAAATGGGCTGTATTTGTGATTGGGAATGGAGGGTGGTAGAGTAATGGTAATAACAATAATATTAATAATAATAAATTAATGATACAGTTTATGCTGTGATCTTGTCAGCACTCATGAGTTAAGCAGTGTTGGACTAGTCCAATAGTTAAATGGCAGGCTGTCAGGGAACACTTCTGTTTAACAGATGGTACTGAACAAGTGCCCAGGCATGGTGTTAGGACATTGTGTTGTACCAGGTTCCACCAGACATAAAATTGAAGTCTTGACCACTTACAGCCATAAAAATTAAATGTCATAAAAAATAAATATACTAACCACAAAGCCTGACTGCAGTGCCGACTGTAATCTGCAAAAAGACTTCTCCTGACTGGTGGTCACTGAATCCAATCGATATTGGCCAAGTCAATCTTTGAGACTCTCTCTGCCAGGCCTGCTTCTCTAGTGTCCCTGGATAAGGTTCCTTTTCACCTTGCATGTTACACCATTTAGCAATGTTGCCCTGTAGTGTCCCTAAACAGATCCTGCATGTCACTCTGGTTTTTTTAATAGTGAACGGTGTTGTCTTCCTACATACAGATCTGACAGTTAAGCTAAACAGTACAATGTTCTTCTGGCCTCTATATCTAGGAATTGGTCTTCTGGCTTTCCTTAGGGAAATGCTGAATTGCAGATATCAAGGTATTTTAAATGGTTCTGTGACTCAAAAATGTGTATCCTGCCAGGAGGGAAGTGACGTATTTGATTTTTACTTTTCCATTTTGATTCTTGACTTGCATAACTGGCAATAGTCATTTCAAAGACTTCATCTGCTTTATTCCTCTTCTCTTTTACTGAATGTCTCATGAAGAAAAGATGGGTGAGGATAAAAAGGATGACAGTCTTTCCAAATGTATATCTCCTTCTTTTAGGAAATCATCCTTTTCTTTCTCTTTCACGCCAAAGGAAGAAAATCTGATTTTAAGTTCAGTTTGCTTTTCTTCTTTAGGCCTTGACAAACAGTTCAGGAAAGAATTCAGGTCTACCCAAATTTATACCCTGGTCAAGTAGCCTGAGCTGAACCTAAGCAGATGAGTAAGGGCTGTTTGGATTTACTATGCTGTTTCTTTGGTGACTCTCTCCACTTGATGACCTGAAGTGTGACTGGTAAGTCCCCAATTTAGGAACTACTGGGAGTATCCATTGGTGCACACAGCCACTAGGGTTGCCTCTGCCCTGCACATCCTGCAAAAATTTTGTGCAGTGCAAATCACTCCCACAATAAACAGGTAAGTATCAAAATGCTTCTAATATTTCCTTGTCCTTGTGATGGTCTTTTCTGCTTTCATAGCCTCCAGGCAATATCCTTCAGAACTCATATATACATCTTTTCCTGAGCTGAAGAAGAAAATACTAATGATTATACTGGACAGTCCTTGCAGTCATTACTGTATTGATGGTACAAAAAGATTTGTGAAAACTGTGACATTCTCTCAGATCCACTTGTTTTGTTAATCATCTCACTTAGCCCAGCTGCTTAGCCTGTATGTAATACCAAATATTTGAATTTATGAAAAATTAAGAATGAGTAGGAATGTGTGTTGGTTAACAAAACAAAATCCTAAACAAATAATGTCACAGGTTGTAATTATTTAAAGCTCAGAAAGATTTCAGGGAAGGCAATGAAACAAAAAATAATAGGTGAATTCATGAGGGCTGCCATCACCATGAATACCACCATGACCTCATCGACCTTCTCTCCAAACAGTGCTACTTACTCACTTCAGGATTCAGTTCACAGTCGCTTTCCTGGCCTTTAATGGAAGCGAGTGACTTTGGGGTATAAGCAGGGCATGATTATAATACCATAATGAACTACCTCCTGCATGTATATCCCCTACCTTGCACTAGAGGGAATTAGAATGACCTCAGCTGTGTGTCATAGGCTGTTAGCAGTGAGGCCAGGTACGTGAGGATGAGCTTAGTCTTAACATGGGAATATGTAGTGAACTGGGGGCTGGATCCATAAAAGGACCTGGGTCATGCAACATGTAATTTTTAGGTGCCTAGCAGTTTAGTGAAATTCGCAGCCCCCATGCGAAGCGTCGCAGGCAACACATGGAATGCAAGGAGTGAGGAACCTAGAGACTGGACCTTCAAAAGCCAGGAAGCTTTAGGCATCTCATAAAGCACATACCAGACAAGAATAGGCTAATTTGCTCTCTCAGGGACCAGGGTCTCTTGAAATTCCTAATCACAGTGGAGCTGGGCACCTAGCTCTGGCTTAGGCTCTCCTCGTGAGGAGTTATGTGTATAGAAACAAATACATCTGCAATCTAAGCACTTGCGTTCAGACTGCTCTCCAGAGTCAGGAAGCAGTTTTTAAATTTTTATCTTCTTTGATCTGGAGCAGGGACTGAAGTCTTTTTTTTTTTTTTTTTCTTTTTGGTTTTTTTCCCCATCCAAGAACAGTGCCCAAACCACTCGGTTATCTGGCATTCTGGATGGAGTTTTCAATTGCTCCTACTGAAGAAGTTAAACACTTTATATATAATTAAAGATTCAGAATTTGGCAGCAGATGAGTGGGAGGTTAAAGATCTCTGCAATGCTTAAAAATTGGATTGATTTACCCAAAATCTCTCTGTGGACGTTACCCTGAGAAAGCACAACATTTGGAGCCTGTAACTAGCTAGATTTAAGTTCTATAGTGGCTGTAACAGTGAAGCTCTCTGAGTTGTGCAGTGTAGCAATGAAATGTTAGATGACCGCTGAATTTAGCATACTTACCTATTTCACAAAGCCTCACTCTTGCAATAATACTGTAGATGCCAGTAACCTAAACATTATAGCTGGGTAAACAGAGGCACAGGAAAATTCTGAATTGCATAAAATCACATGAAACTTTCAGAAAATGATGTATAAATACCAGTCCCCTTTTATTTGTATCTCTCTGTTTTTCACTTATGTTAACTCACCTTCTTTGCTATGTGCATATCTCCACGAAGGAGAAATCTCTCTGAGACAATGGTTATTGGGTGTCACATAAATTTGTAAGAGCTTCTCTCTCTAAAGGTCAGATCCTCATGGAAATAAAGTCAAATTATTTAGTGTTTTAAATGGAGGTTAGTTAGCTCATGAAAACAGGAGTGTTTGCAGGATACCCAGTCCTGTCTAGTTTCTTGCTTTCAGGCACACACCCATTCCTAGAAATGTGTTCTCTCATGTTAGGAGCTCTGGTCTAACCATCCCAATATATAAGGTTATGAAAGGATTTGCTTAAGGCATTTTTATTTTTATTCAGGCAAGCAGTCAGGAGAAGAGGGAGGCGGTAAGGGGGAACAAAATGATCTTGGATTTAACATGGATGAGAAATGTGAAAATGCATAACTCTCAAATGCTTGTGCTTTGGGAGACAGTCCTGCTTCAGTTTAAGAATGAATAAAAGAGAAAGAGACAAGCGATGTGTAGTTTCTTGTTCAGAATGAATTAGTACAAGAAGAAAGGTTTGGGTAAGGGATTTGACAAATAAGTTTGAGAATAATCTAACGACAGTGGACTGGGCAGACTATAAAGCAAGATGGCATGTGCCTATCTTTTCTAATAAGGGGGGGAAACACCAGAATGAAGATAAGATGAAACAAATGTATCTGTTGAAGGAAGGTTTCTGCCCAAAACATGGGGCCAACAAAATTTGAATCTGAATCTCACAAAGTCAATGCAAAGAAGAATAACACAAGGTCAATGCATTTTTCCAGCTTTCATTTCAGCTATCTGGGGAGGCAGTGTGATATGTTAAAACCTTTATTTTCAGTCAGTGTTAAGTGAATATGCAGCTAGAGATGCACCAAAATGATGATATTAAAGTAAAAAAAAAAATCCCTTGAGAGCATGCCTCTGTACCTCCTCATCCCCCCAGCATAGTTAGAACTTCTTCTGGCCAGCAAAGCCAATCTATAGCTATTATATCTCTTTGTCTCTTTTCATATCTCCTAATAGAAGCACTGTTGTAGCTGCTGGCTAGAAAATTAGCCAAGTGAACTCTCTGTCTGTCTCTCTCTCTTCTTGTCAGATTACTGGGAAAATTTAACAGTCTCTCGCTCTCTCCTTTTTTCTTTGCAGGCTGGTAGCACACTGGAGGGGTTTAGAGTGAACCAGTTTAACTCTCATATATCTCATGTAGTCTTCAGTATAGTTGGTGGACACATCTTTATTCTCAGCCTTTAGGGGGAAAGATGGGTAGAGTGTGTAGTTAGTTCCAGATGGTGATTTGTGAATGTGGTTCATTAAGAGAAAAGTAAAATCTAAAGCAGCAAAAATGAGAGGAAGCCAGGAGACAAAGCAGTGATCTATGGGCATTTTACTGAGGAGCCTTTCATTTGCGGGGGGGGGGTGTGAACTACTGCATTACCATTCAGGTTTATGGGAAAGTGCACAAGCATTCTGGTTAGAATGGATGCAGCTGAGGATCCAGCATCCTGTATACCTTGTTCTTGCAAAACTTGAACCACAATCCCTTCATGTTTTGGATGACTGTTCATTCTGTTGGCATCCAAATAGTTGTAAAAAGTAGGAAGCATCTTTCATCTTATTTGGAGAGCAAATATGGACCAGGAAATGTAAAACATTTCACCTGTTAAGATATTCTGTGAAAGTATTTCTGTCATTCCCTATAGAAAAGATGCTTGGTGGAAGTGTGAGGCTACAGAGCTACTTTCCTGTTTCTTCTCAAAAGCGTATCTACCCAAAAATTTTGGTTGGAAGGAAGAACAGTGAAATGGGCTCAGGTAGTAGGTGGGTTTTGTAGGGACTGACTTAGCAAGATAAAAGGGTCTTTTGGGGAATGAGAGGGTCATATAGCAGTCAAAATCTATAATGCTTTAATGGCAGGAAGAAAACCTGAAAAGTCCTATGGACTTCAAAAATTAAGCCAAGCCTTGCATTCATGTCTATGATGAATACTGCTCTAAAACTGTTTCTTTTTTAATTTTATATGGCATCTTAGTATAAAAAATTTTTATATTTAATATTTACTGTCAAGAGAAACTCACAAATTGTACCCTTAGATGTGTACATACCAGATCACAGAGGGGAGACCTGTACTCCTGATGACCTGAGAAGAGGAAGAGCAATAAAATGACATTTCTGTGAAATTACTGGTCTTGTTCTACAGTTACCACATGCATTTGGGCAACAAAGTTCTCAAGCAATTAACTAAATGAGCATCTTGTTCCAGCTGAGGGGTCCACAGACCTGTTTCATCCAGTCCACTGATTTTCAGTGGTTTCACACAGGCTGGAGTGAGAAAAAGTAGCTGTCACTGGCAGTTTCTGAAACCCAACAGCTGCCAAACACTTGCTGGGACATCCATGTGCACTCAGGAATGTAGCCACCCACTCCTCTGAGAGGTGAGGATTGCTACTGCTTGTGACTGGCCAAAAGTGTCCATCACCTCTAGAGATGCCCCCAAATGGTTTCTGGCCCAAAGCATTAAGGAAAAGCATGGGAGCAGGCAGTTTCTCAAGAATTCTTTCATCCCTTACTGAAGTAGAACTTGATGGACATTTTTCTGTGAAATTGCAATTTTATTGTAAGTGTTCATATGTTGACCTCAAAACATTTATGTCCAAATTGCAGTGGTTTTTTTTTGAATTTCCAAGATATTAAAGGCAAAGTTCCCCTCAGGCCCCCTTGGCCTGAGGAATGTTGTATGGCACAGTGACAAAAGAATGGTTGATAATAAGTAACTTGAAGTGTTGAAAGGCATGAAGAATTCTGGCATTATTCTTTGCTCACTGCTTTCACTGGCTTGATATCTGAGGTTGGACAAGGCAGACCTAGTTTATTCATCTAAAAGGTGGGACTGATAATAGTACCTCAAGCGAGGTGTTGAGAGAATTATTTAATTAGCGTTACCAAAAGACTTCAAAATCCTTAGCTAGATAATATTCTAAAAGTATCATATTTCCTTCAATAAAGATTGCTTGCCAGCTGGGAGTACCCATTTGGGATTCAGCATTTCCAGTGTTGCACAATGCAGAAGGTATATAAAAAGGAAAAAGAAAAATCTTTTTAAAGAACATAGTTGTTTTTTAAAGATTATATTAAACTTGTGACTGTGTAGATCTACTACACCACTGAGGAATCATTGCAATGATTGTAATGCTTTAAAGCAAAGGGCAAATTCAGCGTTTAGACTCTTAAATAGGAACAGTGAAAATAATATTCATTCCTCCTATGCTTTAGAAACAGTACTCTAAAATATCTTCCTAATATAAAACAAATTCTTTTCCTTCTCTGCTTTGTCCCCTGTTACAAATTACAGTTGAGCTAAATAATGAGTGAATGGAGCTGATGTTTCCAATAACAAAAGTAAGCAGGTGAGGTGATAATTGCTCTTGTTTTTGAAGCTCTGTTTTGAAGCAGCCCTCACTCAGGATCGTGGGCTGAATGAGCCACATTGAATTGAGAACATAGGTAAAAGCTGGGGAACGCACTGAAACGCAGGCCAGAGAGCTTTGTGTCCAAAGATAAAGCATCACTTAGGAAAATCAACTTCATTACGGTCTTGGTTTTGAATTGGTGTTAGGAAGAGAGCAGGGAGGTGAGGAACTGTAGCTTAACCTGGGCTTTGGCCTCTGCTGTAACCTTCCGCCCTAGCCTTTATCTAAATGGCTTGACTCTTCCTTACCCCTCAAGTCTCACTCATTTGCTTTATTTCTGTCTGGGGGCTTATCTCCCTTTCCTGATCTTTCTGTTCTGCCTTGTTTTTCCACTGTCGAGGTCATTTGGTGCAACTCCTCTCTCCATAGAGTCGAGAGGGCTGAAACATTCTCAAGCTATAGTTGAATCTTCCAGTCATCCACAAGAAATATCCTACGCTATCAGGTCAAAAAGTTTCATTGGCATAACAATGTAATCCTACATTTTTTCACCGTCAGCCACCCACCTGGCAGCTGGTATTGGTACTTCAGAGACAAACATGTAACTGCCATATGAAATGACTTCCTAAGGGCCAAATCCTGCTTACATTAGTAATGCAAACAGTGCCATTAACTTCACTCTGAATTGATGCTGTTAATTAACATGGTGTTATTTTTCTGTTATTAGTGGTTCTTTTCAAAAGTCATTAAAAATCAGAACAAAAAACCAATGTAATAATATTTAATACATGCTACAAATTACTTTAATTATGGAGTAGCTTTAAAAGGTGGCTAAAAATACATTAAATATTATAATGTTATTTTTACAGGTATGCAAT
Source organism: Gymnogyps californianus (assembly GCF_018139145.2). NCBI lineage: Eukaryota > Metazoa > Chordata > Aves > Accipitriformes > Cathartidae > Gymnogyps > Gymnogyps californianus. The sequence continues at coordinate 56,646,176 of NC_059475.1, forward strand.
GCTGTGGTTGCCAGGGGGTAGTTCTACTATTGCAACGGAAGGACAAGGGTTCACGAGACTGTCATACTCTTAAATTGTTCTCCACACTATATAAACTTTAAAAAACAACAATAACAACAACAAAACAAAACAAAACAAAACAAAAAAACCCAAACCCCAAAACTCCCAAACCCCAAACAGATATTTAACTGAATTTTTTAAATGTTGACAAGGCACTCAATTCCGGTTTTTACCATGTGCTTAATTTTTTCTTTTTTTTAGTTTTTTTTTTTTTTATTTTCTGGTCACCTTAAACTCTGAAGAGTATTAGGACCTTGTTTTGCTGGGTAAATGGTGTTTGCATGCTCCTGCCACAAGGATCTGGTAATATTATACATCTACCTATCCATAAAAAACCACTTTAACTTCAAGGGTCTCAAAGATATTTGAAAATCCTAATGAACTTTAGACTTGCCTCTGTAAGCAGATAATTAATTTTATTCATATGTTACAAAGAAAGCATTGAAATGTTCCTGCAGAAGTTTAGTGACTTGCTTAAACTCCTGTGACAGAAAAAGAGTAAAACACAGTTCACTTGTAAGGTACATCCATTGGCTATTTTACCTCCTTCTTTTACTAATGTCTGCTGTATTTTGAATACATCAATCTTATGGTGATCTCCATGAAAAAACACTTCAAACAAATAAAGATGATATTCATCTATCCATCAGGAACACCTAAGTGGGGTTAGCATCTGATGTCAAGTGCATATACATGTTTGTGTGTCTCAGTATTGTACCCAAGCCACAAAGCAAAGTCACAAATTCAATGAGAGAGAGTAGAGTAAGATATTGAGCTGCTTCTGTCTAGAGATGATCAAGAAAAGGAAGAACTAAAAGCTAACCCTATTGAAAGGAAAACATCTAGCATTGTTCTTAAAATGACACTTGGAAACAAATATCACAAATCCAATAAGCCTGAGAATTAAAATCAATGTAGTATAAATGACAAAGGCTGTCAAAAGATAAAAGTCACACAGAACAGAAAAGCCCTAAAACAAGATAATGTTTTTTTCCCTCTCTCCCAAATTATACAAAAATCTACCAAATTAGAAGGTCTAATAAGATCATCTGTCGAGAAGCATCCTCTTCCAGGTCATGTACATGAACATTTTTCAGTATTTCATAATATCCTCCTTGGATCCTATATAAAAATGAAGTTACATGATGCCATCTAAAACTATCAAGAGGAAGAAAGTTGATTTTGGTTTAGTCAGGAGCTTCTGCAAATAGGCAAGAACCATGCACACTGAAGATGGAGTTTAGGAAATCTGTTACAGAAAAGTAGAGAAGCTTTGCTGGGACCCTCTGGACTTCTGAACAGGCCATGACTTGTGCAGGATAGGTGGTCAAACAACAGAATCAGTTTCATTGACCAACTTCTATGGTGCTGAGCTCAGAGTAGATTTTGAGAGACATCTCAGGAGCTGAGCTGTGGTACCTTTGTGTGTTCTGTTTCTATCTTTAATGTAACCTGTAGTTCAGGCCCAGCTCTGTGACAGCTTTTTCCCAGAAGATAGTACATTTTATACGTAAAATATGCCGAAAGACGGGTATCAGCTCCTGACAGAAGGTCCCACCTGTGGTCTTCCACATTTTAGGATTTTGGGATGACCACACTGCAGTGCAGAGAGAATAATGCAATTGTACAGAAGAATACCTGTCTCCCTGGACTAAAACCTCCTCTCTAAGACTTGGAGCCTGATCTGGGTCACAGCCTAAAATGGCAGAGGACCTAGACACGTCAGTCTGTGGGGTGAGGTGCACTGGATGTTTCAAAGCCCTTCCACTCATGACAAACTCACAGATGCCAATGTTGCAGAACAATGGCCACATGACTATTTTTCACCATTTCATTTTTATTCTTAATTCGGTTTGAATGTAAGATTTCAAATCAAGACTTCAAAATTTTTATCTGAAAGGGGAAGAATCAAAAAGCTATGAGAAAACAAAACCAGATTTCCACTGGAAATTGTTTTACAACCTGAACTAGAGCTGTCAGTACCGTGACCCTACTGCTATAAGATCATGCAGCTCTCTTGTCACATCCCAGAGTATTTGCATGCTCTGCTCTCTGCCATATCTGAAATCCTTATTCTTGATCTGGTTTTATTTCACTTCTGTTCCATAAGAACCACATTTTCTTTCAGCAAAGTAGAAGATATTTGTTAGAACATTTTTAAATTCTTTATTTAAAATGGTAAGATATTCAATTCCTCCTTGGATATTAAACATTATCCTCATGGTTACAGATGAGAGACGCACATGCCTCAAATTTAAGATTAATCCTTTCCTCAGGTGATATATAAAGGGAAATTTCCAAGGTTAAGTGTACATCCTATGCATTTTTAGCTGATTACACTTTTATGAATACAATTTTAAGAGGTGCTTAATTCCCACTGAAACCATCAAAAATTTCCATCTACTCTGCACACCTCACTGCTAAAGAGACTGTTTTCCAAATGGACCTTTATTTTCAGCAAAAAGAAACAGCCATTCTCCCATAGCAAATCTATGGGAACACTCCAGCTTTATAAATTTCCTCCCTTCTTTTCCTCCTGAACCCAGGTAAAAACGGGTGGTTGTTGTATAAATAAGCAAGCAGAGGTTAGAACACCACTAGAAAGCAACAATGAAAGACTTGGCTGATGGTGCTGGTTCACTAAAGTTATACTGACAACAACGGATAAAACCCATGTAACTATTGTCAGTCTGTCTGCCCTTCCAGCTTCATTTCCTACAGTATGTCCCCCCACAGGTAGGTCAGGCAGCAGTCTTTACTTTACGCATTACAGAGGCATTGCCAGGGTGGGAGGGACTTGTGGAAAATTACACCTTATTCAGAGTGGACAGCCACAGTCTGGCAGCATCCTTTCAGTTCAAGAGGGGGTAGGTGTCTAGCTCCTCAAGAGAGAATACATTTGGGCAGGTTAGGATTTTGTCTACCCCAGTATGCTCAATAAAACCAGCCAGAGGAAGTGTTGAGGGGATTTCAAGCTACATCTTTATCACGTGTTAGTAAAGTGCCAAAGGCAAGCGTAATCTACCTCATGATTCAAGAGAGGAATGACTCGGATGAAACAGATTGTAAAGGGGATTTTTTTGGGGAGGACTCCCACACAGGACCCTATGGTTCTCCCAGACTCCACTGTGTCCTCTCCACCATGAAGTGAATAGTGCTCCCAACAGCTAAAATCTTTCCCACAAAAATAGTGTGTTATTTCCTGTTTTCTTGAAGCTCCAATTCTGTGAGTGCTTATATGAAGTTGCAACCTGTTTCTGGCTGGGATGGCAGCACAGAAGGTTAATTTGGGTAAGACCGCTGACAGCAGAAACTCTCAGTCGTGCTGTCTCCCCCACAAGTAATTTCCTTTTTCCTATTCAAGCATCCTTGCCTGCTTGCTCCGATTTTTCCTCCAGCCCTTCAATTTCCCAGGCTGACGTCTGCCCTGGGATCTGTGTATAAGTTCCTGAACTGCACGTAAAGTTATGACATTATAATGTAAGAACTTTTGACATTCACAGAACTCATTTGCATTTACAAGCATGAACCAGAGAATCCCACAAAGCCCAGTGAGCTGCCCTGGAGAAGTAAATGTTTGTCACTCTAGCCTGTTTTACAGGTGAGGAAACAGGGACAGAAGCTTTCCCAAATCTGACGGAAAGCTTTGTCCAAGACCAACCAGTGAGCCAGAGATGGAAAGAAGAGGATAACCCAGGGGTTACTGACTCCAGCCATGTGGTCACGGCACCAGTCAACTCTGTTTCAAAATGAATAAGCTTTTTGGGTGTGGAATTTGAATGTCTCCAAATCTGATACAATTTCAACAACTGTGTTCTGTAGTGCTTTCAAGAGGCAGAGATTTCTGATGTTTTCCAGCCTTCAGTAAGTGAAAACATCTCAGGGCTCCCATTTACCTGTACAGTGACATTTTTTCCTTCCTTCCCAGCAGGTAGAAGCAGTAACAGAGCCAAGAAAGAGCTATTCCTTGTTGAAGTAATTGAGGGCAGCAGGTACAAGAGCCCAGGAGTGTTCAAATGCTAACAAGAATATATCAGGAATACATAGAACACATAGCAATTCACAGAAATGCGAGGGTGTCGAGTTCTTGTGAGTGTTGTAATATATTATGGGTAACCTAATGACCTAAATTAAACAATTCTTTCTCTGCATTTATTAGTTCTGATGAATCATCTTTTTCCAAATTCCAAGAATACACTGGCTTGCAATTGAGATTCATAAGCGGTGCATGCCACAGGCAGTGGGTGACTAGAATTCAGTTCCTATATAACTTCTCTTTTCAGTAGTGATGTATTGAAGAGATAGTACGTAGAAGCAGTGTAGGAGATCTAGTTTCCCTTATAGCTTTGAGGCCATCTCAGTTGCAAAGTCAGCAGTACCAGAATCTAATGTTTCTCAAGTTATTCAGGGCTTGAAAGTTGTGGACATGTGTTGGGATCCATTTTCCTTGCACGATCTCTGCCACTTGAAATATGGCAGATTCCCAGCAATATGTAGCTTTATTCTTGTATGTTATTCATCATAGGTCTAGAATATAATTTTCATGATATGACAGTTACATCCATTTTTTTTTGCTGGTGCACAGAGAAAGAGTTTTTAGGTGCTACTCTGAACTCCACTGGCAGTTTATTGTGTTGCCTAGAGAAAGTTTTGCATGGTTTCATTTCCTGTAAAATGGGATGGCATAGTACTACTTACATACTGCAAAGGAAAATCTCATGAAATGTGATTAACTGATTACAAATCATGAATCCTAAGTGATATTTCCTTCCAGAATGTATAGTAATAATATTGTTATATAATTTAGCAAGGATTTCAAGAAAACTCCTAACCTTTTTACATTCTGTGCCTCTTAACAAACACGTCCTTGTCACTGTCATCACCATCTCACACTTCCTTTTTCTCCTCTTCCAGTTTACAGTGTTTTATATATACTAAAACCCATATGCTGGCATTAAAGACCTGAAAAACACAAACCTGATCCTTCTGATGTGGAAGGTTCTAAGTGAAAGAAAGGCTTGACAAAGAGGAGAAAAATGAACGAAGAGAGGAGCCAGCCAAGAACAACTGCTCTGAGTGATTGTGGAGGACAGTGAACCTGGCTTTGAGGTGGCTGTTTTTCCATTGCCCTGTGTAGAGCCATACAGCTTCTGATGAGCCATGGGACTTCACAGTTTTCCTGCTAAAAGCATTTCTCTCTAGATGGAGGCAAAGCAGTCAGCCCCAATGCTTATGGCAACCATTAACTCCTGCTGGCCACCAGACAGGCACTAAGTAGACAAAGAAGTTAACAGATGCAGAAGATACATGATCCTCATTAGAAGCATTAGGCCGTATCCTACCTCATGTTTCTCTTCCTCTGCCCTCTCTGAAACAAAGTCCCACTTACATCCCAGAAGGAGAATTTCATCCTGAGGATTGTTAATGCCTGTAATAATAGGAGAAGAGAAATGCTCATCTCACTTCCCAAAATCCCACGTCTGGTTCATATTCAGTGAACTACACCTCACTCAGCTTTCCCATCAACACTACAACACTGCACGTGCAAACAACCCAATGGGCTGAGCAGTGGCTAGCAAATCCAAGGGTGTCCTGCACATAGCCCTACAACAAGACGTATCTCACCATTGCTGCTGCCAACAAGTAAGGGGAGGAAAATCACAGGAAGAAGCAGAAGTAACAGCCAGATCTGTTTTTCTGTTGGTTTTTTTAATGATGTAATATTAATATTTGGAAATACACCATTGGCTCATAGCAGGCTGAAGAAAATTCAATAGAACTATGTTCTTTTGAAATCTAAGATTCTGTCAAAAATGAAAAGCTTTGCAAAATTGGGCAGTTTTTGCAATAATTTCATTTGGGGAAAAAAACAGGAAACTGTTCTGATGATGTCAAAACACCTCATTTCTACATTTTTGGAATGAAGCACTCGGACTTTTCACTTGAAAAAAAATCTTTTTAATTCAAATACTAAATGTATCAACATTAAAAAGTTAATATTAAGGAAACCAAATATTTTGAATGCTCTGAAATTATTACATTTTAATTATTTCACTTCATGGATAACTTGAAAACAATTTTTACTCAAAGTCAGAACTAAATTTTGGATTCTTAAAGTCCTTTGTGAAGTAGAATAACTTTTTTCTACATAGTGCTAATGTTGTGAAAGGGGAAATGTTGTCAAAACCTTATGAATAGAACAGAGCAATTGTGCCTCTGAAATTTTATTGGTGGAGAACCATTCAAGTAGAGATATCAGACCCGCTGTAACTTGTTTTCCAGGATAATGAGATGCACAGAAGGGAACTTAGATTTGTCTCAACAAAAAAATTTTATGAATCTGGTCACATTTTATGGCAAACTCAGCCCGAGTTTTGGATTCCTCACGAAAGCTTATTGGAAATTTATGTGAAAGCAAGTTTTGCATTATATACCATGTCCATCCAAACGCTTTGGTTTCTAACCCCAGAGGTGAAAATTTGTTTCCACTGAGTGGAATTTAATCAGGTCTGAATGAATTCTTGTCCCTGTTTTTCCACTTGTCCCTTTGTCTTCCTCTAGGTCTCTTTTCTGGTAGCGCTATCTGATACTGGTGCATTTCCCATTGCTGGCTGAAAGAACCTTCTCCTCCTACCTGCAGCCATCTGGAACAGACTCTCCCATTTCTCTGCCTACCTGACTCTCCATCTTTTTCCATATGTAACCTAAAAATAAAAAATGAAAAAGCTTTGTCTTTTGACTTTCTCAATTTCCTCTCCATCCTGCTATTAGTATTTTTTTTTCCTCTGTAAATATGTTATTTAACACAGTAAAGCCTTTTGGGATAGCCTTTATGTGATAGGCATTATAAAAATGAAGTTACATCGTGTTGTGAACAATGATACTTGAAAAGACTCATTTGCCTACATTCTTCCTCTCAACCTCTGTTCCTTTATAAGCAGAGAATGCAGCATGCTTAAGGAAAACAAGATTCATTTCCTTAAAAACCTCTAAGCTAATGCATTGTTATGTTTGTTACTGTGGTTTCTGGGAGAGGAGAGGCAGATGGATAACAGTGTGGGCACTCCTAAAGCAAAGCATTTCCAAAGCAATACCCAGATCGGTGGCTGTTTTCTGCACCAACTCTTCCTCTTTCCTCTTCCTCTTTCTGCTTGATTCATGACAAAATGTGTGAGACCCTCCACAGCAGGAAAAAGACAATTTTCCCACACAGCGAAATTTTACTGGTCTCAGAGTGTGATTAGATATGGCTACACTATGTATTAAACATGCCTGGAAGCCCATGGTAAAATCCAGACTTAACAGCCATCTGCATGGTGTAAACACAAAACGATACTGAGTATTGATATTGTTTACCACAAGGACAACTGAGAGCTGTAGACAGCATGCACTGGGGTTGCACAATACGTCTTTCGGGCAACAACATGGATATTGAAAGCCAAGTACACAGTCCAAGTATGCTATATTACAGTCCTCTGCCTGGCCCAGGCCCTCAAAGTCATTCTCCGTACAGCCATGTAAACTGATCTGAGAGTTGCATATGGGACCATGCTTTTCTACCCCATCTCCTCCAGAACAAAGAAAGGTGAAGAGATACAATGGCAATAGATTTGACTGTCCTTTCGTCAGCTCACACACAGAGTGGGAGTATCTCTAGGCCAGGGCTAGCTTGGTGTGGGTCACAGCTTGTGTGCACATAAACGGAGAAAGCAGATGTATATACAGTACCCACTACACCAGTATGTCGTGTCTGTGTGTAGGTCCTCCACAAACCAGACAACTATTCTGAAACAGATGTAAATTCTGATGCTAAAAATCTACCATCCAAAAATATGAGTCTTTTAATAACTTAAAAAAGAGAAGAGTCTTCCTTTTTAAAAGCATGATCACCAACATGCGTTAACTAAATTAGTCTCCAAGATCTTGTCACTGGCCAGACTAGTAATCCAATATTCTTTCAATAGTCTTCACAATAATGGACATATTTTCAGCTTTCTCAGGTCGGGCAACTTATCAAAGAGAACTATGTGGCTCCATGCAGAGCTGCAAGTGATTCTTAGCAGCTTACCCTACAGTACATCATGCAGGGACTTGTGCTACATTCCCCTGGATTATGGACTTCATCAGAGTCTTTGAAATGAAGTAGCTATCCAATATATGCAGGGATCTCACAGGCAGCTAAAACTTTATTGACACTGGAGAAGTGCACGCATCTATTTATTAAATAAGAAAATGTCTTATACACGTGCACATGGACACATGCACACACACATGCCATCAGAGTACATGGGGATAAAGAAATCTGTGACATTATCACCTGAGATAGAAGAGGCGAGGGAAAGAGACTTCTATGCACCACACTTATTTTACCCCTGTTTTTCATTACGTGGATAACCTTAGAGCAGTTCTTGTTAGCATTTAGAAAAAGGGAAAAATCTAGCCTCCTGCAGGGGAGCTATTATTGCTAGAATGTACTAGCATTATCTTGCTTATGGGGGGGCATATTGTTTATGCAGTCTATTTATCAGTGTAGGAATATATCTACCAATATGGCAATATCTCTGCAGTAATGGCATATAAGAATAAAAGAGTTTTCATGAACAGAGAGTTCCTGCCTGTAGCATGTACATCTGAGATACTAAAGGATTATTTACCTATCATTAAGATATGGATTTTTTTATCTAGTCCAGTTTTTCTTGCAGCAGAAATCATATTAAACTCTCTAGCTATTATATCTAACATCCATTGGGCAGCTTTTCATTCTGGGTAACCTAATATAAATGAAGAAAATAAATCCGCGACAATTTGTTGAGCCGTCTTTTTCCCCCTCCCCCCTCCTCCTTTTCCTGAATTAAATTCACATAATAAAATCCAAGGGTTGCATTTCATTCACATCCGCTTCAATTAATGTGTATGACATTGTATGAGATTTTTAATGGAAGAAAAAAGCTAAAACACAATATTTTTAAATCATTGTGTAGGGTAAAAATGCTGCATACAACACAATGTGCTTATATGTCACACAAGAGTCAGATGGGCTTTAAAATTCAGTGTAAGCCTTCCTAGCATTCCCTTTCTCTCATATTTTCCTATTATAGGATGTCTTTTAAGAGATTTTAGTGATTTTCATTTAATGAAATATTATTCTATAATATTGTTTTAGGAAGTGTTTGCTTGTTTGAAACAACCAGGACTAATAATAACAAAAGCATTAATAATAATAGTTATATAATGGCTGAAGACTGCAACCCATCAAGATATTCTAAAGCAGTATTTTTTTTCTCTCAGATAATGGATTTCCATTGAATGGTAAACTCTTTTTTTTTTTTTTTTTTTAAGATTGCTTTTTGTTTAGAATTTCCCATTTCTGCTAAAAGACTAAGGGTAGTTTTGATACTGATGGAAGAATTTCAAAAGAAAACAGTAAACAATGAAAAAAGTCAGTTTACTAATATTTTTCACTAGGGAGAAAAATATTTTCTGATAGTATTATGTGAGGAGTAGGTGCAAAAACTGATTGTATGAATCCATTAACTGTATGTGCAAATCAGCTTATTTACATAGCCTTTCTGGTACCACAGTTTAATGTATCCCCCACCTATCCAAGGTTGTATACATTTCTTTTTCACTCCAGTGGGTCAAAAAGGCCATGATGACACAGAGCCATCATACCTGATTATATATCACATTCTGCCTCCCTTCTGAAACTCATGGTGTTTGGCATATCAGGGCAGCGATGGGGGGCAGAGGGAGAATGAAGAGATGAAGATGAGAGATGAATGCTCCCATCTTGCTGCACCCAAGACATTTGCAGCTAGAAAAAATCTAAATTGCCCCTTCTGGTGTCCCAACTTAGGTTGGCTGAAAAATTGTCCTGTGCCATATAAAGGAATCAGCCTCTATGCTTTTATGTCACTGGAGCAAGAAGAGGTTGTAATTACAGTCAGAGTTACAGTCAGAAGCATTTGTTCTTTCAGATGAAGAAGATAGAAGGTATCTTGTTTGTTGCATGTATTAATCTGCTAAACCATGGGCTTTCCTAGCTAGATATCTCGCATGCTGGCTTCACCCCACCTGAAGTAATTCAAAGGGGTATAAATTTGCCTGTAATTTTGGCTGTGTCCTGTTGAGTGCTTCCCTCTTTAATTCAGCCATATAAGGGTCTCAGCCCAGGTCCTTCTCAGACTTCCCTTTTGGCTTCTTCTGGAGAAACAGTGCCGATGCCCTAGGTGACACAGGGAAGAAGCACGGACCAAGCACCTCCTGAGAGACAGCAAATGAGCTCTGTGCACGTCACAGGAGAAAAAGGGTACCAGACGACACAGGGTCGAACCACAGTGGTACCCAGGAGCTCAAATGAGACTCCACTGACTTATTTAAGGGCATATGTTAACCTAAAGGTAATCTTATCCCAAAGCTTTCCTGCAATACAGTCCTATCTCTTATAATAACTAAACACCGCTGAAATACTACAGTTGAGTCTTGTGTTCTACTTTTATAGATGCATCATACACATACAATGATACTATGTTTATTCATTCTGTTTATTGGTTCGAACATGATTTTTAATGTGTAACATAAAAAGAGGTTTTCAAGTTTAATTGGAGTGTCAACCCCATCATGCTCATCTTTATCTCTGGCCGCTTTTACTTCCAGACTAGCATTTTTTATAGGATATCCACACATAATAAAGCATCCAAACAACTTTTTCACGTCATCTTCAATGAATTCAGAGGATGCAACAGTTTGCACACTCCTCTGCACACATTTTATTACTCCCACTTTCATTCTACAAGGCTGAAGTGAATCATGTCATAAATATCTGTCTTGCACTCGTGAGCTTGATATACTATTTTCTTCTAAGATCCTCTCTCTACTCATAACTTAAAAATCTGGCAAAAAGTATTCCATGTTCTATTTTCTCACTTTAGTAAAATTTGAAAATGTTACAGAAAATCCTGTTCCAAAACTGACAACATCTCTCAATCATAAGGTGTTATTTTTAGATAATCAGGGAATATGATTGTGTACAATAAATATATAAGGCCAAGCTCAAAGCTGGTATAAAATAGACACTGAAATAAATGGATCTACACCAGTTTATACCTATTGAAGTTCTGGTCCAGAGAACATGGTGCCTAAAGCCTTTTATAGCATTTTATAATTTTCAGACCCACCTAACTGTGATTGTATTTAATGTCAACTACGTCAAGTACCTTACTCATGAATATAGACATGTAAATATTCACGTTTCAAACTGAATCCATATGTAACTGTGTGCATGATATTGTGTGTGTGTGTAAATTAAGTGGCATTTGTTAACTCTTTCAGCCTTTGCTGGCCACAAAACTGAAGACAGTAGTATTCTGAGCTGGCCAAAGCTGCTGTTCAAAATCAGCTCCACCACACCGTATCTCTACAATCAAAGTCTCTTCTTCTGCCCTCTTCCTTCCCCAGACATCTTGTCACAATAAAGATCTGGGTAATTTGTGTCATCATTTGTAATTTGATGATGAAAGCTATCGGGATATGAAAATATACTAGTCACTTTGTAATGAGATGCTCCTTTTGCCATATTCTTTCTTCGAATGCTTATTTTTCAGCCATTATATCATCGGCAATAGATGTGAGAGTTGGTCATCGATGACAGATGTGACAGTTACTCTGAGGAGACCATACCCATCTTGTGGTCAGATTTGGGCTCAGACTTTAAGCCTGAGACTAAAAGAGCTCTGGAATTTTTATTTTTGGTTCAATAGCCCAACATTTCTATAGGTTGTTCTCAGCAGATTTTTGGCTCTAAGTAGTGGCATGTGGCACAAACTGACTTGTGAGATTTTTTTGTGCTTTGGACGTCGGAGGTCTTGTGAGATCATCTGTTTTTTCCTAAGATTCCTGCCATCTTGGGCCAAAACCTCATGAGAATAGTTGTTCTTGGAACATTTTTTCAATATGAAAACCAAGATGAGAAAAATAGGCCTCTTTTGGTTTTGGATCTACCCCACAACAAAACCTAATACTTTGTTTAAATACGCATATTCTGATCTGAAGTCTCCTTGCTATCCCCCTTCGCTTAACTTTCAAAAAAGGGCTTCTAATTTCAAGATAATTTCTAAGGTTCTTCTTGCAACAGATTCTCAATGACTTCATATGCCATGGTTACTTTCTAGGCTCCATGAATTCTTTCTTTTTACTGCTTTTTTTTTTTTTAATTAAGAGCTAAATGTTACATCGGAATTAACACAACACCTGTGACTGCTTGTGTAACATAGTGTTTGACACTCCCTACCACCCAAAAGCAAATAAAATGTTTTTATTGCTAGCTATTATTTGTTAGTTATTATTTCTTATAAGAAAATGAGAAAAAGACATTCAAAGCTATTGAGGAGAGACAACAGAAAACTGACAATAGATCATTCTTGATCAGGCAGCAGAAGCTAATGCCACAAGAGATACAATTGGCTAAGAATTTAAATGTTTTTTTAAAGGATTATGCAATGTATATAGCTAACGACTATTCCAATGTAATCTTACTCTAAAAAACAGGTTTTGTAGTAAAAGCAGAAATTAGGCCAATCTCTGAGTATTTAAAAGAGGAGGAAATTTTTATTTCTGGGAGACGCTTTTTTCTGTAACTGCTAACTATTTATTACGGAGCTTTTCTCTTTAAATTAGCTCCTGTGTACAAACGTATTGAATTAGCTAGACACTCACCTGATCCACAAGTTCATTATTCAGATTCCTACATAATAAACAGAGGAATCGTCATAAAGTAACCAACCGAGAGTAACAGTTGCTTTTCTAGCCAAACTGCCTAGGACTTCTATACTGAAGATGGCCAACTTGCCTTTTGAGCTTCATTTGGCTTCCAGGCAATTCAGGTGCACCTTCAGTGTTGGGTCTAACTCCTCTGACCACAGGCAGGTGCCTGCTGACATGGAGGGTCTTCTATAAGTTAAATCCCCAGCTGCAGCTGACAGCATCCTGAGTGATCAGACCCTGCTCAGTGGAGGAACGGGACCGGTGTCAGTGTCGGTATTGGTCTCTAATCAGGTCCCAGAACTTCCCCACCCGTTGGCTCTTCAACAATTGCAGCTTGGGCCATGAAAAAAACATGAGAGAGCTTTCTGTGTCAGGAAAGTTAAAATCTTTCTTCTAAGCCATAATTACCAACAATCTCAGCCATTGTTCTGTAATGAGGTTTGATGTTTTAAATTATAAAGAAGCATATTTAAGATATAGAACAGTGTTGCTGGGTTTTGTGTATTTTTCTTTTAATTCTAGAATTCGTTTTTCTTTAGTTGATATAAATCTGAAGGCAGGAACTCATTCTAGATATGCAAGTGCATGCAGTATGGACATATCAAAAGGAATTAATCTATACAGGTATAGATAAAAGAAGCAGGAATAATTGTATATAGGCAACGGATAAGAGAGAGAGAAGACAAAAGGCAAGGAAGAAGTCAAATAAGAATAAAAGAGAATATGAAAAGACTATTGTATTATGTTAATACTATGTGAAATTAAAGTACTTTAAGATCCTCAGATGTAAGATACTATGTAAGTATAAAGCATTATTTTTTTTTTTTTCTAAAATTTGAATTGAGTCGAAGGAGTCTGAAAGCAGCTTCTAAATATGATTATATGAGACTATGGACACAATTTATGCCAGGTAGCATGAATTTCAATGTATTGCTGTGTTATTAAAAGCAACTAGCAGTGTGAACCTGCTGTATTATTAACACGTTACATTAGCCTTAATAGTTAATCCAGTATTCATATTCATATTGTGGGCTCCTCTTCTAAGAGAGAGTAACAGCTTTCTAAATGCTTTTAAGATTTCCAGGAATAAAATTAAAGCATGTTTAAGTACTTGTTGGAAATTGTGTGCAGAATTCTGAATAAGGGAGTTATTGCATTGTATCAGGACCCTTAAGAGATTCAGCTGAGAAATAAATTATGTAAACAATGCAATATGTGTGTGTGTCTACAGCTGTATATCAATATCACCTATATCTATGTATACAAATATCCTTATCCTTTTCTGTCAGTCTGGAATGTGTTATACTGGAGACGCTGAACCTTTCAAAAGAGATGCAAGACATGTTTTTAATGTTGCTTCAGAATTCAGATGCAAAACAAAAACTGGATAAATACTTCATTACATTTTATAAACAATCTGCTTTCTGATAAATTATTATGGAGCAACTTTTCATTCTTTTTTATGAAGTTTGAATACTTATGTGGGAAATGAATTTTGGTGAAAGAAGTCAGTTCAGAGTAACGGATCCAGAATGAGATTTGTTGAAACCCATGCAGTGCCTGCAGTTACGGTGAGAGGGTCCAGCGCCGATGGAGGACAGGAAGACAGATGCCAGTCAGAGGCTTCAAGGACAGCCTACCTCTGCCCCAGAGTTCTGAAGGGAGTTGTACTGGAGCTACACGAAGGCCTCACATTCAGCTTGGCTGCAGGTTCAGATTGGATTTCCTCTCTGCAGCTGCTCCACACTCCACTTGCACGAAGTCCAAACATCTGGGTTTAATGTGAGCAGAGTGGATTTCAAGCTTAATTCTTCTCTTTGTCTCTCTGTGTGTGAGTATGTGTGTGTGTGAAGTGATCTTTCTAGAATACTTTATTTCTTTCCTAAATCTTTCATTAATTTTGCATCCTTACAATTTATTGTGGTATGAGGTATATGATTGGTAAAGGTCCTTGTGTCCTGTCCTATCTCCTGCTCTGCCTTCAGAATATACCGTTATTCGTATTGTCCAGAAAACAGATTGAAAACTTAACCGAAACACTGCTAACCATCAACATTTTTTTACAACTTATTCTAATGTAGGTGTTTCAGGTGCAGAAATCCCTGCTGATAACATCTTCCCCCCCCCTCCCAAATGGAGTAAGTAGGAAAAAAAAATCATTTATGGCACCATAAAGATTGATTTTTGAACTCTGTCTCTTGGCAGTGCTATATCTTCCCCTCCATTTATGATGTCCTATGTCTTATATAGATTGGGCACAATATTAAATTTCATGTGGGAGAATGGAAGGGAAAAAAAAAAGAAAAAAAATATCAGAGAGTAAATAGCTGGTTTGCTTATCATGCCTCCCAGTTTGATTATGGTAGGTTCCGGAGACCACAGGTGGAGGATACTGAATTATAGCAAATAAAAGACTAAAATATAACAAAGCTACCTGAGGGTTTGGCTGAAATCCCTGTGCAAACTGTGATTAACTGAATACCTGCCTTGGAATGCTGGTTTGGCAAGAGGTTATACACACATGAATGAATCTGTCTGCATACTTAGACACTGCAGTTAAACTTCTTTCTCATAAAAAAAATGGGTGCTATTTCCAAAGTTGCTGAATATAGTTTGACTCTATCTGTTTTGATTTAAGCTTCCCATCCTCAGAAGAAAAGTGACGCGACAAGTGTCCTACACCTATAAGAAACAGAGAGTGAGAAGAAGAGGAGAAGCAGCAGCCAAGGACATGTTTGGCTGCATGGGGGCAGATAGGCAGACTTTCTCCCTAAAAGTCAGTGTTCCTCTGGGAAATGGAGGCAGGTCTTCTCGGTGTAAAGTGATGAAGGTCTATTAATGTAAATTCACCTGAGCTTATATCCCAAAACCAACAAGACCAGCAGCGGAGAACTGGCTATATATTAATGGCACTTAACAGATAATATACTGAATATAATTATAACACATACATCAAACATAAACCCAAAATTTTCAAAAGAGCGTACGGGAGCTGAAAGTCAGTGGTTTGTGAGCACCTGAGGGTTTGTCTATGTGGAAAAATAGTCCAGCACACTGATAAAAGGCTGGTTCTGCTGTAGTTAAGTGATCGGTGCAGACACACCCTTACACTTACAGGCCCCTTTTAAAACCCTAGCTATAAATTACATTTCAGGCTAATGTAAATTAATCCTGGGAGGTAGCTGATGGGCTTAGGAAGGCTAGACAATGATTATGTGTTAGTGTCTATTAGACTGGTTTCTATATGATCTAAAGCTGCATATGATTATGTGGGGCACAGTACAGTCAGAGGGGAAAAGTCATTGCTTGCTATGAAAGAGCTTACGCTCTGAATGTATTTCCTGGCTTTTTACTTTATTTTTTGGTACTTTCCATGTATATTCCATATGTTACTAACAGTTTGGACCCTGGACATAAACTCTACATCTACAGGGTGAGCCCAAAGCCATTTTACTCTATTTCCCTGCTTCTAGCAGAGAGGGACAGAGCGTACCTGAACATTTTTGTTTGGGTACATTTCCAGCTGGGAACACGATAGCAAGTGTGTCCTGCACAGAAAAGCACACTATGGTCCTAGCTGCCTCTGGCTCACGTGACGTGAGATGGCTAGAAGTTTCCTCTGCCTTTCCTTATGTAGACAGGCCATGCATGAACTTGTAGTGGAGAGGGACCTCGCCCTTGATTTATAATCAAGTCATGAGCTCATCTATGCTCTAAAAGAGTCTATTGTCCAAATCTTGTTGGTTTTTCTCCAGGAAAGTTTTGCCAGTGTGTGGAGAACTGGCCCCAAACAAACAGTTTTTCCTCTCCTACATTTACTTTATTTCTGACTCTTCCCTGATTTGAATCTTTTTATTTCCTCACCTTTTTCTACTAATTTCCCTGGAAATTCAAGGCTTCTCAGGAGCAATTATTTCTGCCTATGCCAGCATGATGGGGGATCTGGTACCTGCTGCTATCAGGGGGGTGAGAGGAAACCTTTCCCCAAAGCTGCTGCATCAGATAACCTGATTATTTTTTTTTGTCATGTGTGGTAGAAACAACATCAAGTATGCTTTTTTTTGGTCTATGGTGGGGACAGTGGTTGTGTGACAGTTTAGTGAGTCCAGCAGTGTGCTCCCCTTGGCAGTTATGCCTAAAATCAGCCTCACTAGGAGGTCACTGGGTTGATGTGACAGCTACTGGGGAATCATTTCCTTCTGCATATCCCACCCAGTAACATCCCAAACTCTGTGCACCATTGTGATTATTTTTTTTGTTACAAGATTTTCCTAAAGATTTCTGGACATCCTTCATTTTTTATTACAATGGGCAATGAAATCTCCCCATATAGCTGCATACCATTCCACAGTCTCCGCATACAGTGGCACACCATACACAATAAACCCCCATATTGCAATTACATTCAGACATTTGGTGGAAAATGGCCAGTTTGTTTTGCTTCTACTTGTTTTGAGAAAAAGACTCCCCCCTCCTTCATCTAAATAGGCAAGACTGACATAAAAAAGTACTTCAAGAGCTGAACTCATCTACTGAACACAAATGCAGTGAATTTCTGTATATCTTTAAATGTTTTATATGTCCTAGTCATATATAATTTATTGTGTTGTGAAGCTGAGCCCTTCTTTGAATGAAAATTTTACTGTCAGAGCCTGGGGTACTTTAGTTTGATGATTTAAAACTCCCAATGCGCTCATAGCAAATAGGACTTTTTATTACAGCGTGTTTGTCCAAGAGGTCAACTTTCAGCACAGTAGGATTTCTTCCCACTGTAGAATTATTTCTGATGGCAAGACATCTCCCATCTTAATTCATCTGGTGCTGAATGCAGTAGCCAACACTGTCTTAGAGGCTCATTAGACTTGACCTGCCACACACAAGAAAAGGGTGCAAGCTTCACCTTTTCCTATGCAAGCATCCTTGCTAGCAGATTATACAGCATGTTAAATGCTGTATGCCTGCTTATACCCCTTTGGTTTTAAGATTCCCATTTATAGTTTTGCTCCAGTATTTCATTTCCTCAGAGATGATGTTGAATTTAAGCTGCCTTGTGATGATGCTAAATTCATTTCTGAGATGAGTAAAAGTGACTAAAATTATGTGCATATTTCCTGTGAAATATTGTATACCAAGCAGGTCCTAGATTAAAAGATAAGCTTGGCTTTAAAGGTAATGTGATTAATTTCCTCAGCCAAAACCAGCTAGATAGTTTTCATGCTTATGTTGATACAGTATAGATGCCCTATTACACCCATTTACAGTCTCCATCCCTTTGCCGTTAGCCCCTGCTGAGCCTATTAAGTTGGTATCAAGTCAACTTGTCCCTTAGTGATAGTACACAAACTCTCAGAGTGCTGCAGAATTCTGCATCTGTCCTCTTACCTGTCACTTCAGCCTCCTTTTACTGATGTTAAAAGAAATCTTTACTGTCAGTCATATAACCAATTCACTTTGTTCACAGGCTGTGACAACCTTGTTGTGTTTCTCCCACCACAGAAGCGACTTCTGTGAATTAGTATTCTCAAAATTTAGACTAGCTCATTAGTCTGAATAAATTTGAAAGGCTGCTGTTCGCATTTTTTTTTTTTAAACATAGCTTGGCTTTCCTTGGATATAATTTAGGCATCTTTAGAAAAAAAAACAACCACAAACCAAAAAAACCCCATCCCAGCTCCCAAGCGTTCACTTTATGATTTCAGAGCTAAAGGGTCTTTCAGTGGCTTCATCTGAGATAAAATAAATTAAATCAAATCTTCCAAGTTTTTACCAGCCCCTTCTCCCCCCCCCCCCTTTTTTCTTTTTTCTTTATTTTGGTATAATTGAAAAATTGGCTAGTCTTCCAGAAAAGAAAACAGAAGTTCAAGTGGCAATCTCAGTCATCTTTATGGTTGACTATGTCCACTAGACCAGCTTGTTTCCACATGATCACTGAAAATTTTAAGTAACCTTTCTCCCTCAACTAATCAAATCTAACCCCACCTTCCAGTTCTGTATATGTGACTGTCACTGCGCCAGTCCAATGAAATGAAGGAAATCTTTGCCCCTAAAAAATTTGCTTAGGATTAAGCAACGAAATCACCACTTTTACTCTTATTGTCAAAGTCCTACCAGCTAGAGCACTTAATTCTCTACTTTCATGAAATCATGAAGGTATTTTCACTCTATCATGTCATGCTACAGTTAATAAATGCAAGGCCATGTTATTCATTTTTCATTTCTTTGTAAGGGTTGAAGATTGGTTACTATTGGACAAGGGTGCATGACAGAAGATGAATCTGGTCTGCCCCAGCATGGATCTCATATGATGCAGTAATATGCAATCAAAGAGTACCGAAGAGTTCAATGCATTGAGTGCATTGCTGTCATTCTGCCCTCTGTCTGAGCATTGTCCTTAAGGCAACTCTCAGGCACTGGCAGTAAGATGGTATCAGGACACCATTTTGAATTGTGCTAGCTTTCCAGGACATTATTATTAGGCAACTATAAGGGGCAGAGAAATGGCTTTCCAGAAACAATAAGCTATATAGTAATTTGTATCAGTAGAGTACTTTTCACAGGAGGATTTCAATGTTTATAAACAAATTAAACATGGAAGGAAACAATGATGACACCTACTTTAGGCATGAAAAATGAAGTACAGGGGAGCAAGTCCCTCCCATTCAAATTTCTTTCTTGCTGCTGAAATTCCACAGATTTCACTGGAGTCCCTTCTGAGTTACCTTGGCAATATAAAAATCCAGCCTAGAATGCAGAGAGGTTAAATAATTTACCCAAGGTCATATCACTAGCACCTGAGCCTCAGAGAGGAGAACAGAGGTCCTCAGAGTTTCACCTAAAAGAGGCTAATAACAACCTCACTATTAGTTATAAAATAAAATTATAAAAATGTCTTTGCATTAACATCAGCACCTTAAAACTAAAAATGAGAGAGCATGGCCAAAGAGGTCTGATATAACTGACTACGGAGTCAGGGTGGGAAAATATAAATCAGTTGGATGAAATCATCCTTTGCTACAGACTAGAGAAGAAGTTTGGCTATGTCCAAGGAAATGGAGAATTACGCTAGACATTAAGGGAACCAGAGATACTCTCAAGATTTCGGGGTGGATATAACTGTGCAATGGAGCAGAGCAGATTAAAAATCCCAACCTAAGGAAGCATTAATATATAAAAATGCAGGAGAAAGGCGTGATGTGATAAAAATAGTGATGGTGCTCTAAGTATGTATTTGCTATGTTCAGAGTCTTCCTCTCTTGCCTTTTCAGTTGTTTTCTCAATTCTTCCTCCAGCATGTGACAATATTGTTGCTCCTTCTTTCAATATCAATGGCTTCTTCTGAAACCAACGACTCATTGTGCCAGGAGCCACAGATATCCAGCGATTCCTAACTTGGCTTCATAGCACGGAAGAGGTCAGCCATGTGGAATACAAATGTTTTCATGTTTATAACTTGGTTTGCTTACACAGACCTACTGTAAGTCCTGCCCTGGAAGAGAGACAGCCAGAAACAACACAAGGTGATGCTTTCTTTTGGGTATTGCAGTGCAACAACTCTGCCCTTTCAGGGATTTCTGTTGAAGATTAAGGCATTGTTTGCTTTCTTCAGAACATTGCATAGAAAAGTAGCTGAAACTCACTGTTCAATCCTGTGAATGATTGTCTTCCTTTAAAAAAGGAGTACCGATACTCTTTCCACCTGCTCTTGACATCACAGCTACCATTTTCTTCCTCTTTTGCCCTTCCTTTTCTCCCACATACTCTTAAGCATTTGCTTCTCCAGATCTCAAGTGCACTGTCCTCTTCTTCACATATTAGGTATCAGATACTCTGATCTAGTCAGAATAGTTGACGTAAAATCTAACAGGGAAATTGCTGGAAATCACTGGAAAACAGCCATTAAACCATAGTTTTCCTGTCTTCTCTCATCCTAGAGCATCATTAGAGACCCAGGTAGAAAAGTATGCTTGTGTGCACACACACACACACAGTGGCTGTACAGGCACATTTATGTATGGGTTTGAGAAAGATAATGATACTGAATTGGCTATAACAACTGTATTCTCTCCTCTTTTTTTTATTTTTGGTTGCTATTTTCCCTTCTTAGTTAATGGCATTTAGGTTCTCTTTCCCTTCTTTCTCTCTTTTCTATCCTACCTTTCCTTTCTGGCTAACATTCTCATCATCCCTGGCTGCCATGCCCCAGTAAATTCTAGACATCATTACAACAGCTGCTTGGGAGTGGATGGGATTTGTCTCTGCATATCAAGCCAAAAGGATCTACAGATTTCTTTGTTGTGGCTGCAAGCATAACAAGGCCAAAAGATTCTGGGAAACACCTCTTCTTTGGGATTTGCCTTATATAGTCTTCTCTGGTTTATTTATTTTCTTTTTTTTTCTCCTTAGTTTTCTATCTTTCCTTCTTCCTTTCCCTTCCCATTTTCTCTCTGTATTTCATGTCCCATTACTCTATTTCTCTCCAACATACACACTTTTATAGGAAGAAAGGTTCACGCAAAGAACTTTCTGAAGAAAACTGAGCCAATTTCCCTGGTAACTAGCAAAAGCAAGTGAAAATGACAAACGGATTGACTACAGTGGATTGATTGATACTGGTTTATAGCTGAAAATTGAATCAAGTGCGTCCACATGCACCTCCTCCAGGGACTAAAACAGAGGCAGACTGCCTCTGTCAGCATTCCTATACAATGAAGCTGACTCTCCTCATGTCACCTCATCTCTCCCTTTCTAGTCCTGTCTTCCATCTTCTGCTTAAATAAAGATAGCTGTTAAAATACAGGTGCTTGCTGCCTTATCCCAGGCACATAAGATGATTTTGAGGACACAAATGGCTTATGTTTTATTATGCAATAATGGTCAATTTTCTATACATTCTGGGGTCACTGTTCAACTGTGCACACCTGCACCTCTCCCTTCACATCCGTGTGTCTGCCAGGTATCCTCAGCCGGCTCTGTAAATCAGCTTCCTCCTACTTACACCTTGGATCTTGCTATTAATTACTGCTGAATGGCAAAGGAGAACTAGGAGGATCTGGATTATCCTAAATCTGATCTGGAAATCTTTATTTATGATGGTAACTGTTATTCACACATGTGTACATGTTCCTATTGCCCTTTTTAGGACACCTGAATGAGTGGCGTTTGTAGGGCAATGCTCCCGCTTAAATCTACTACCTTAGTCAATTCATTCCTGAGGTAAGCAGAGTAATAACTAGAAGCATCAGCATGTTCTAACCCAGCTAGTCTGCCAGAGGAAAAAACAAGGACTGTAAGATATCCACAGAAAATAGAAAGTTACAAAACCTGCTGTTACAAGTTTCAAAACTTGGAGACAATAGGAAAGGGAGGGGTTAATTACTGTAGTATTCAGTTGCTTATAGCACATTACAACATGATTTAGTGAAGCAATATATTTATACCATGAAAAAAAATAAAATTGGGGAGCAGTTTACATGATACCAACAGATGAGGAGACCCCTGTGTTGGCAGGACTTTTATGACTTCTGTTTCTGGAGACAACTCACACTTTCTGGAGAATCAGGGAGCTGCCACTGTCCCCAGTCCATGGCAGGGGCTGTTTCTGTGCTGTCCTGCAGTGAGCAGCCTCCGTGGCCACCTGACTTCTGCAATTCTCAAAGCCAGTTCTGGGCTAAACCCGAATTGCTTTCCTAGGGGAAAAGGGCAGGAAAGCCCTGTATTTGAATACACACTTTCCTGTATGCCACTTTACTTCGGGTCTGATCTAACAACCTCCAGCTGTGGCTTTTGTTCTTGCCATGTGGTTATGGGGCTGAAGATGAGCAGACAACAGAGTCCTCCTTACAGTGGTTCCCATGGTTCTTCACAGTAAGGTCTAGGTGTTGCTTACTGACAGGGCAGCTGGATTTTGTAGGTAAACTGAGCTGGGATAAGCTGAGGCTACCTTCAGCAGACGTGACAATGAGGAGCAAAGTCTGGGGAGCACATTAGGGTTCACTCCCGGAGTCACCTCACTTATCTAAGTGGTGTCGTGCTGATATACAACCAGAAAGTGATTGCTTGCTCAAAGTCTCCCAAAGAAGCTCTGGTAGGATAAAAAGCTGAGCTCAAGGCTCTCAAGTTCTGAGTTAAATGTTGTAAACATTAGACAGTTCTTTCTCTTTTAGTCTAATCACATTATTGAGATACCAGGGTTGATAGAAAGGCAAAAGCTTGTTACTGTTAGCAAGTGGGCATTTTCTGTGAGCTCTTGAGTGGTCACAAAGTACATGGAAATTTAGATGCAGTCTTCATCAAACTGGATTGAGCCCTAAATAAGGGCTTAATTTATCTTAAGTATCTCAAGTTCAAAGGCTTTCTAGTTCTACAAAATTGAGCTCCATTAGGTAACAGCAATCATTGGACGATTAGGTTTTGTATCATAATAGAAGGCAATTTGTGGTGGGTTGGCCCTGGCTGCACACCAAGTGCCCACCAAAGCCTCTCTATCACTCCTCTTCTCAGCTGGACAGGAGAGAGAAAATGTAATGAAAGGCTCATGGGTCACAATAAGGACAGGGAGATCACTCAAATGGGCAAAACAGAGTCAACTTGGGGAAATTAGTTTAATTTATTACCAGTCCAATCAGAGTAGGATAATGAGAAATAAAACCAAATCCTAAAAACACCTTCTCCCCACCCCGCCCTTCTTACCGAGCTTAACTTTACTCCCGATTTTCTCTGCCTCCTCCCCTGCAGCGGCGCAGGGGGAGGGGGAATGGGGGTTTGGGTCAGTTCATCACACGTTGTTTCTGCTGCTCCTTCCTCCTCAGGGAGAGGACTCCTCACACTCTTCCCCTGCTCCAGCATGGGGTCCCTCCCACAGGAGACAGTCCTCCATGAACTTCTTCAATGTGAGTCCTTCCCACGGGCTACAGTTCTTCACGAACTCCTGCAGTGTGGGTCCCTTCCACAGGGTGCAGTCCTTCAGGAACAGACTGCTCCAGCGTGGGTCCCCCATGGGGTCACAAGTCCTGCCAGCAAACCTGCTCTGGCATGGGCTCCTCTCTCCACGGGTCCACAGGTCCTGCCAGGAGTCTGCTCCAGCACGGGCTTCCCACGGGGTCACAGCCTCCTTCGGGCATCCGCCTGCTCCGGCGTGGGGTCCTCCACGGGCTGCAGGTGGGTATCTGCTCCAGTGTTAACCTCCATGGGCTGCAGGGGGACAGCCTCCTCCCCCTCCATTCTTCACTGACCTTGGTGTCTGCAGAGTTGTTTCTCCCACATATTCTCACTCCTCTCCCTGGCTGCAGTTGCGCAGTTTTTTCCCCCATTCTCATAGATGTTATCCCAGAGGCACTACCACCGTCGCTGATGGGCTCGGCCTTGGCCAGTGGTGGGTCCATCTTGGAGCCGGCTGGCATTGGCTCTATCGGACATAGGGGAAGCTTCTAGCAGCTTCTCACAGAAGCCACCCCTGTAGCCCCCCCGCTACCAAAACCTTGCCATGCAAACCCAATACACAATTCCCCCCAGGAGTAACGAAGTGACAAACTTTAAAAGGGCAGATTTTAAAACTATGAGGAAAATGGTTAACAGCAGGCTGAAGGGCAAAGTAAAAAACTTTAAAACCACAGAAACAGCCTGGAGGCTATTCAAGAACATTGTGTTAGAGGCACAGATGGTTTGTGTATCATTGAGAACAAAAACAAAGTAAAATGGTGAGAATAAAACTATGGTTAAGCAGAGAAGTACAGGGCTTTATTGAGGCTAAAAAGGCATCCTTTAAAAGCAGAAAGGCTTCCTGAACAACCTAACCAGATCAGGCCATCACTTATGTTGGTGAAATGCAAGTCAGTAATGATAAGAATACTAAGGAAGTGGTCAGCTAAAGGTAATGAGGATCTGGTGAGTAGAGACACAGAGACATATGTACTTGTACCAAAGTTTGCAACAGAAATGTCTCATTGTCCTCTTGAGATTCCCTTGAATTCCCATTCTTTTTTTAAGAAAAGAGCCTATTATCCAATCAGAGAGATGAAACTAGGCAGAAAACAAAACAAAATGATTCTGCAAAGATGCTAGTGTAGCCTCAAGCTTCTTGCCCTGGCGATCTCCTATCTCCATCTTCCTCTCTGGGCAGGCTTCCCCTGGCTGCTTACATCTCACCTGTTCTGTCCTGGCCAGAGGGCAAGTCCTTTTGCTCTAATATATTCTGGGTTTGATTATTCACTGAGAAGTTCAAATTCTCCCAGTAACAAACATTTTGGAACAAACTCTGATATGCTGAGTTAATGGTTTGCTAAGAACAGTCCCAATCAAAACAAGTGTGTTACCTGAATGTGTTTTTATACAAGAACTAAATAGCTGAGTACCATAAAGACCTTCATGGATGTAGAGGAACAATAAAATATAAATTTTGGCAGCAATTTTTTTTCCCATAGAAGATAATAAAGGATGCTTTCTGTGTCAGATTAAGGGACTGGGAGAAATGGAAGATACCAAAGCAGACACTATGCATTAAATCGAGAAATTCAAGTTTAGCAGTTATTGATGGTTTCCCAATGTAGTAACACAGGCAGTGTGAGATATAATGACAATTCACTAAGACCCCAAAGTAAATACAGCAAGATAAAATCTGTGGGTAGCAGTGCCTGCTCAGAACCAAATCTGAGAAAAGAAAGTTGAATTTGTAGGTATTTTAGTAATTTGGTTTAATGATTTCAGAAGAGATGGCTTGTTTGAAATGGGCTGGAGATGGGAGAAAAATGAGAAATAAGTGCAAGAAACATCATCTAAAGAGAGAGGAGTTGAAGCAACTTTTCTTCTTCTATATCTCTGCCAGGAGATGACATGAAAGGGAAGAAAAAGGGAGAAAAAGATTATTCTGTAACCATCTCACAGAACATCTCCTGAGATTGTGTTTGTCCTTTCCCAGCGCAGTTTTTGAGAGGATATGTTGAGTATTCCCCACGGCTTCAATCAGTGTCTTCCAGAGAGGTGGGAACACTAGCTGGAAGGACGAAGCACAGATTGTGGGTAGGGAAAGAGGGAGCTGGGGAACAAGGCAGTTGGAGGTACGGATCAGCTAAGGAGGGGCTGTGAGAAAGGTTTGGTTTATATGGGCAGACTTTGGGAAACTTTTAACACTGTTGACCTCCAAAACCCCTGTGTACTTCATTAATCATCCTGTACACAGATGAGAACTTTCAGAACATCTGGTGCCTTCCTGAAGATCTCCGGTGTATAGGAACTTCAGCCTTTAATTTCAAATCACTGTGAACTTTAGAACAAAAGTTGAGACTGAGATTCTGCGTCACTCGCAAAAAGAGAAATTTTACATCTCCAGTCCTTAGCAAAGGATCTTTTTGGGTTTTGTTTTTTGTTTTCCTAGTTTAAAGGAGAAACTGCATGCCACTAATCAGCCATGGCACATGCACACACATACACTATTATATGTGAATACTCTCCAATGCTACTTTATAAGAACCTTGGACACTTCAGTTTGATTAACACTTCGATAAGACATACATTTTCCTTGAAGAAAGCAAGGCCATGGGGATTTGTTAAAAATTCTGAAAAGGAAGATACTGTGAAAAGATTTAATTCAGTTACAGTAAGTAATACATTCTACTAATGTAATATGGACACAAAAAAATGTTAGGCCCCTTGAGAAATTAGGATAATTTTGTTTGATCCTTTATGAATGTATATAATTATATTTATGTATGTGTCTGTATATCTATATTTATGAAAATATTGTTATGCATGTCCCTGTGTATGAATACATTTATAAAACAAACCTGTGACCGTAAATCAGCTCAACAGAAACAGTGTAAAGTGGACTACTGTACATCTTTATTTAAAATACGTAGGATGCCAAGACAGAAAAATACTAAAAAAGAAATACATATTGTTTTTTAAACTGAAGCATCAATATGGTTGTAATTTTAATGTTTCTTGCTGGAAAAAGGTCATCTTTGGCGAGGTCGGGTTTTTCTTAAGGTCATTTCACATTGAGATATCTGCCTGCTTTTGACATTTCATCTAGAAGAGGCACAACTATTCTGACACATGAAATGGGTTCTTTACAAACCCAATGGCTATTTCTATCAACATCTGTTATTCTTACACAAAAGGGGAATATGCATTGATTGCAAACAAGGCTTCGCATTTTTTGGAGAATATTAATATATATATATTTTGTACTTAAAGGTACAGCAATGTCCATCTAAAATAGAAACAGAAGAAAACACTGATCTATAAAAGACTGAAAAAAAATAACCCCATGGATGGCATCTTTTACTCATAAACAGAACTAAATAAATTTAAAGATGTTAATTGTTGTTGGTAAATTGTCACACTGCTTTCTGTAAAGCAGCAGGGCAGTGAAATTCACTAAGCATTTGTGTAATTACTTCGTGATATTGGCACAGAAAAAACACAATAAAAATATTTTTCTTTACATTTTGGGGGGGATTTTTAATTGCATATTCATTTTCTAAATTTCACTTCCTTCTAGCACTGAGTAAGAGAGGAAAAATCTGTTGCCATATAAATCCCCCACCGTGTACCCCGATATTTTCAAACCCCAGAATTGGTATGTGTCTGTGGCATGACATCTATGTAATTAAAATAAATTCTGTCAAAGTAATTCAGACTCACAGGGACAATTTTATTTTTCTGTAAGACAATCCAGGATTCCACTGGCTGAACCCTGGTCTAGTTCAAGAGTGTTTCACAGAATTCCTTTCCTGAAGAACAGCACAGGGAAGACCATAGCTTCATTCTTGCTCCTTGTTTGCAGACAGCTTAATTAAGCCTTGGACAATCCAAAGCAGAAGCATTTAGTTGATTGTTCAGTAGTTAGGATTCGCTAGCTGAGTGTTGTGACCAGTCACATGGTGTTATATCTGTTCCCATATTGATGGTCTGTTCTTTACGAGCTATTGCTTTCTCCCAAAATGAATGCCATTTTATCAGAAAACAGGTTTTGTTTTCTGATTATATTCATCTGGCAAGCGCTCAAATCTGCTGTTTGTGGATGTTGGTAGGAACATAGCTTTGCTCACATAAGTATTTGAGAACAGCGAATAATAAAGGAGATGAACAGACTGAATCCAAACTCTGTTCTCTAATCTAGCAAGCTGCGAGTGAACAATTTTTGTACTATCTCTACTGGCTCACTGATCTTGCAGCACCAGTAAACTCTGCATGTTTGGAGTCAGTGTGCTTCCCTACTTTCTAAATGTGTCATATTTAACTTCTTTGCAGTATGAGGACGTATGGCAGACATTCACAGAGAACTACAGGTGCTGCTTTTCTGGACTGAAGCCATATGTCCGTAGGGCATTGAAGAGGTTAACATCCAGGTGTAGGAGCTTTATTGTTGGAACATGTTCTGTGTTGCTTCCAGACTTTGGCCTCAAATAAACGCCTTTAACATATTTTATTAAAGTGTCATAATTAGATTTATTTAATGCACTGGGATCCAGAGCATGTCAGCTCTATGGATGACTGAAAAATTCTTCATCAGCTTTTGATGGCTTCACAGGACAGCAGGGCAATCAGCTCCTGTTTCCCACTAATGCATCTCTGTTTGAAAACAGGACTTGAATGTTCTCAGTTTGTGCATTGACTGATAGAAGGAAAGTGCAAACACTCTCATGTTCTGCAGTGTTGCATTTGATTAGAAAATAATGCTTAGGGTCTGAATATGCTGAAGTAATGTTAAGGAAACATTAAAGCACCCTTAACTCTGCCATTTTGTGCCTAGGGCATTGCAGTTATCATATGAAATGTGTGGCCTTTTCTTAAACGGTTCCACAAGAGTAGCAACTGCTGCATAA
Organism: Gymnogyps californianus; assembly: GCF_018139145.2. Lineage (NCBI taxonomy): Eukaryota > Metazoa > Chordata > Aves > Accipitriformes > Cathartidae > Gymnogyps > Gymnogyps californianus. The sequence continues at coordinate 56,674,822 of NC_059475.1, forward strand.
TGGTACAAATAAAAATAATACTGCGGTGTAAGTAGTGGCTCTGATAGTTGTACTTACTCCCTTATAAAGCCCGAAATGGCAAAATAGATAGTTTTCCCACTTCTAATACCATCATCAGTACACTGTGGTTGGCCAGACCGTGGGCCAGAGAAGTAAAGAAGCACAAAAATTAGCAGCCTGGATTGTGCTAATGTGTATACAAGTATAAATATCAAGTATCTCCATTTAAGTAAAAGTGGTACACATAGAATTTAAAATAAGAAGGAGCAAGATGACAGTATGGTCTACAATGGAAAAGCAAAGTCAAATTCATGCCCCGCAATAATTTATCACATAGGACAGCCTGAAGCTACTTTCAGCCATCAGACTGTGGCTACACATAGATAAAAGCGGATTTTGGAGAGTTGTCACTTGGTAGCTAATGAGAATTTCAACTCTGGGCTTACAAATATGGTGAGTCTTTATTATGCTGGTAGGCAACTTAGAAAGCATTAAAGGAAAATTGTGTGACAGGGGCCTACACATGTCTCACTTAATGGAAACTAGAAACTACTTCGCAAAGGACCAAGCTTTCTACAGGGCCAGTTTAAAATCTCCTCCATACTGGTTTACACAATTGCCTCCTCTGGCAAGAATCCCCACAGCTTCTGTACTAGAAGCAGCTTAAAGTGTCTCAGCCTTCTTTGCACTGTAATAGGATCAGATTGAATGATAAACATCTGCCCCATCTGAGAAACCCAGCTTTATTTTTGCAAGGATGAGCCCAATAACGGGTCATACTTTTTCAAGCAGAAATAAAGATCATTCAACATATATGGATGTCATTTGCTTCCAAAAAGAGTTGATCAGATATTTCACTAGGCAGAAGATGCACATACAAGTTCGTTACTGAGGCAGCTGAGCTCAGTTTGAAGGGCAATGGGCCTGGTGCTGCTTGCTTGTCTTTATTCTCTTGCCCCAATCAGTTAAGACCAAAATGTGAGAAAACAAGGGAAAAAGGGTATGTATCTACTTGCATTGATTTGAATAGCAGGATGATAGTTATCTTCAGTCACTGAGGTGGGTGGGAGCCTGACACTGAAAGAATTTGAGGAGGAAGTGCTGAGTGAGAAAATCACTGCCTAAGAGAAGGGTTGCTTACTCGGCACATGGAAAATATGCACTCTGTAGGTGGGTATTTAGTAGACTAAGGTAGAGGAAGGAATATGCAGGAGGAGAATAATTGTAGAAAGATTACACAGTGGAGAGGAAAGAGAGGTGTCTGAAGTGACCGAATTTCTCCTGGGAAGAGAGCATGGTCATTGCTGCCGTTGCTGATGCCACTGCATATTGACCTGTGTCTTGCTAGGGCACCACATCGGGGTTTTAAGTTTTCCTTAATCCTTTCTCTGCAGCCTCCTGTTGAAAGGAAGGAACAAAGGAATCATTCTGAATATCTTTCTCATCAGAAGACAGTGATTCAGATTTCTTCTTCCATTTTCATCCTTTGTTGATTGAGTTGTCAAGCACCCAACCTTGGCAATAGAAGCTGAAATGAGCAATGTCTTCATAGCTTTGCCATGCTGTGTCAGTACTGAATAACTGAGCCTTATCGACTACATGCTGGGTCCGACATTCAGCTGAGTTCCTTTGGAATTTTTATCACTAGTTTTTATATGACACTCAGAAAGGCCTTAGCCACGATGAATTGTAAACTATTGAATTCTGCTTTTTCTAGAGACTCCTGGAAAGCACCCACATCTGGAGGAGTTCTGCCTATAGCAACAAGTACATGTGATAAGCTGAGGCCATTCTCAAGTACTATGGTCTACAAGTTGCACTATAATATGTCATAATTCCTTGGAGTCTCACTGATGATTTACTGGACGTGAACTCTTACAGCACAATCTAGCACTATTGCTCTGCTATAAACACTTATTGATACTCCTGCTGATGGCAGTAGAAATAGTAGTAAAAATATTTTGGTATCCAAGGGCCTATGTCAATATTGGATAGTGGTATGAGATCATTCGTGCTGCAAAGGCAGCATATACGTTGATAGTTCTAGTTCCAGCAATGGATAGAAGAAAGCTATTACTGCCATCTCCAACTTACTCATGTGCAGGGCACTGAGACACAAAAACAATTTACTCAGAACTGAATATTAGATCCAATGCATTCCCTAGTATAGTGCTGTTTTATGGGCCGATTTTGTCCTTTGTCAACTCCTGATAAACAGATAAAGTTGATAAGCTCAGAATTTTACTCTTTTTGGCCTGAATGGAATTCATTTCTATGATTCCTCAGTTACTGATGCCTCAATTCACTGAGATAACGATATACAATAGGAAAATCTCAGTAAACAATCCCTTGATTCATTTTGCATGGAGAGGGAAGAAAGGCTAGGAGGAGAGAGGGGAAGGAATTCCATTTCACTAGGCTGTCATCCATCTTAGATGCTTCTGGATCTGATGCCTCCAGTATGTTTCCCATCACAGCTGTTTGATATTGCATATTATAAAAGTGTATTTCCACTACTGCTCAAAAAAACCCCCAAGGCTGTTTTTGGAACAACATACAATGTCTTTATGTGAAGTGTTCAGACGACCTCATAGTTTTGAAGTCATTCTAGTATGGAGACTCACTGTAGGGTCATAGATGCCTAATTTTTGCCATCCTTCTAGTCCCATATGTTTTTACAGTCCCTATGAATATATTAATCACACACTTGAGGGCACAGAAGTTTTGCATATAATTTTACCTAGACAACATTTTACTAAATTATCAAAATCTAGCCTCTTTTAGGGAAAACAGAGACTATCTATTATACCTTTTAGGTCGATCACCTCTCCTTCATTAATGTATTCCAGTTGTTGCTCCTACTAATGTATATATATTTTTATCTCTCTCTTTCATTACAGCTACGAGAGAGCACCACAACAACACAACAAACCACCTCTGGCACCTCATCTTCAATCAGAAGAGGAATGACTGTTCTCAAGAGTCCACAGCTCCACATTATTAACATTCTGTCCCTGCCCAATCTGCACCTAACCTTACCTTATTTCTTGTTTATGTGAAAGAGTCTTTCATCTTTCCATAATTTTTTAAAAAGGAAAGAAGAATAAGGAAAAAAACCTCTACCATATTGCTGATTTTACCTCAGAAGTAGAAAGAGTAACCATATTTCCCCCCCCCCCCCTTTTTAGAAGCCACTTTTAAAGCTATTAAGATATTCTGTATGGATTGGGCCGAACTATCCTCTCAAGTAAACTTTCTGAGTTCAGCAGAGCTGCATGACTTTACAGTAGGAAAGATCACGAACATCTAGAATCAAATTGTATGTTATCTACCTGAAAGTATTCTTTTTCTGAACCCATGCTTCAATATCCTAATACTAAATTGTGGGTATGAGGAAGAACAATGAATAATGACCATGACTGTTTATTGTTATTTATCATTACCAGCACTACTTATTTTTATCCAGCTACACATCCTGCATGAATGAAAGAAAAAGTACAAACTTCTTCCTAAACTGCAGTTACACCTTATTCAAAATGTTATTCACAGGTCATTGATAAACAGTGTGAAAATTCAACATGAAAACAGGACTAATCCCCAAAATCTTAACGCAGACAAAATTATGTGTTTAATCTCATCACAAATACAAAACTATCTCATGTCTTTTAAAGAATTTGCACTTGTCTTTAATGTATCTTTTTCATCAGTGTTTTAGACTAGAGACCTCTGAAAGCTACTCTGAGAAATAAAGTTTCCATATGTCATGTCGTTGAAAGAAGTACATATTAGACTCAATTTTAAGGAAAAGCACTAATTTCCAATTGTTACAAAAACAGTTTTCTGGATGCCCTGCCATCATGCCTAATGGCCATGAATTTCCTCAAGCTTTCTTCATTTTGAAATTCATAGTAAACCCTATTAAAATACATGGTGGAGGTGAGCTTGAAGCTTTTTCCAGATATTATTTTCCCTGCAATGAATGTATAATAAAAATGTTTATAAGTGTTTTCAATAACTTCATATGTATTCACAGAAACAATGTAAAAGACTATGCTTTCATCATAAGGTTTTCTTTAGAGGGGTTTTAAAGTTTAGGCTATCGGATCATCAGAAGACAGGTCCCACAGCAAGTGGTCCAGACACTTTCTTTTCATACTGTATATGTTTTCATTATGGGTGAAAGACAACCACCTTTATGTTAGGTAGGGTGGATTTTACCTGCTGACAGGTCTCTTGAAGTTTGTGACCAGAGGCTGGTTGATTCATTTTGCTGGTAATGATGGCTTATTTGTAGTTACTGAATCATGCAAAAAAAAGTAATTCCTGCTATTTTTAACATATTGTTTTGCATGCATGGCATTACCACTGAATTTCATAAACTGTGCTAGTGACTCTACATATACAAGAAGCCTGCCTTGTTTCAGCTGTAAAATAGGATACTGTTATATTATAACTGGGTTTGTACTTGTTTGTGGGCCTTCTACCAAGGAATATTGGCTCCATGTGCATTCCATAAATAATCCATACTATTACTTTCATTGTACTAACTCAATTTTTTACATACAAAAACAGATTTTAAGAGAATAATTAGATGAGAGATATTACTCTTTCTTTAATTTTTATCGTATCACAAAATCTCTGCTTTGTTGCACACTTCCTTACTTACATACAAAATGAGTAGTCCTTATTCCTTATTTTACAAGGTGTGTGCTTGATCTTATTTCCAGAAAATAGTTGAAATATACACATAATCCTTCCCTTTCTTGTTTTCCTCAGTTGATGAACCAATATACGACAGAATCACAAGAAGCAAAATATTTTCTCAAACTTTTTCTTCCAAGATAAAGTTAGGGTAAAGAGCATTTCTTCAGAACAAAGGTATGATGTACAGAAAGATCTTTTTCAGCAGGGACAAACACAGTATCTCGTCATTATATATAGGATGTATTTAGACAGTTTCAGGCCAAAATGTCTAATATGAATTAGTATTCTTCTTCTTGGATAAACGGATTTGTAGAGATATTGGATGTGAACCATGAAGCATAGGTTTTTTGTTTGTTTGTTTGTCACATTTGTTTCCTTCCTGCATAAAGGCAAATTTCCTGCATTTTTTTTCTGTGGATGAGACATTAATGATCAGCCACTCAGTCCTGAATCTATTTCCAGAGAAAGGGGAATGTTAAGGTAAATATCCTGGAAAAATAATTTCTGGAAGCAGCTGGAGACCTTCATATCTAGTTGACTCTTTTGATTTAATAATATATCACAATAATATATCACATAATATATCACATTCCCCAGGAGAATCAGTATCAGGAAAAGGATTGTGTTAGAATTAAGACAAAAAATTCTGGCTTTGATTGTAATTTCAATAAAATGTTCAAGATTAACTGAAAATTTTGCTTTTGTTAACAATATTTTTATCTCTGTTTTTAACTGAAAAGTTAATTATTTTCTTCTTCCTTTTAATGCCTCTAACTACTTAGTTTTATTGTTAAGTAGCAAAACAGTAAGAAAACTGGGTGAAAATACAAAGAAAATCCCAGCAACACTTTTTTCTTTCTCTTCTTTTCCAACGGAAGAAATGAGGAAGAAAAAAAAATCACAAGAAAAGAGAGACAGCAGTTTGTGAAAGACCAAAGAAACAATTCAGCTCAGAAGACAAATTTTTTTTTTCTAATTTTTCCTATTGATTTCTTTGCTGAAAAATAGATGACATGGAAAGTTTTACAAAACTGTTAGGATGTGATTGAAAATGTTAGTTGGAAATTTTGAGCAAGCTCTAGTCTTTTGTGTCTTTTATATACCAAAGACCACACTTTTATTGTCATTATTAGTTTTAACAGATGTGCAGAGTAGAATACTGTTAATTTGCAACTATTGCCTTTTACTCAATAAGTTATAGTGTTCTGCTCTGCTATTTATAAAGTTCAGTACAGTAAGCAGCAGTGACATAAATATTCAGCTCTGTTCCTTTGGTTCTGAACAGGGGTATTTTAATCTGAGTTGCCAGAGCTCAGCAATGCCGGGCAGTTCAAGAAACAACTAAAACAAATGGCAAGAATCTGACCCTATCAGTTGTCATTTGCCTACTTTTGCAGGAGATACATCTTCAGATGCTTCTTAATGTCTAGACAGCAGCACTGACCACAATTTCTTAACTTTCTCTTGCCAGTACTTTGCAATCATTCTTCCTAGATGTTGACCATGCCATCATCAGCCAAACATGTCACTTGCAGACAGGATCATTCCAGCACATGCTTCAGGAAATTATATATGTATGCATTTCTCAGGAAAATGAAAATGCACACTAGTGCAGAATGTACTTGTCAACTTCATTTTGAAGTCATTTTCCTTCAGAGAACAAATCCATTCTAGGCACTGTTTGACATTAGTTATGGACAGTCAAAATACTTATTGTGAATAAGCTAGTAAGTGAGCATAGCTTTTTAATTTATCTCTACATTGTTTCTGATTTTTTTGGTTATATCTGTGTCACAATTCTTATTTCCAGGTACTCACAGAATAGTTTAAGCAAGCAAATTTCAATCTGTCAATTGCTTGTAAACTATTCACACTGACTATTGGCTAATTATTGCTTCTAAACTGTGATTGCCACTTAAATCATATAATACTGCTTTTTCTCCTTCAAGTCAGTGGAAAGACCACTTCTGAAAATGGAGGCACTCATTAAAGTGCTTAACGTGAATGAAGAAGATAACTTAAGGCATCATTTTGGAAAATTTATTGTGTGGATTTTCTTAAAAGCTATGAAGCAGAGTTCATTAAAGACGCAGCTGGGATAGGACAATGCATTAAAATGTGGTGTAATTAACTTATATAGAATAAATGATTAAATATTCATAAAAGTCCTCAACTTTGGCTCCTCTATTACTACCTTGCTTTGAAAGTACTTACTTTTCCATTTCCTTAGTCAACCTGTAATCATTAGTATGGCTGCATGTATGACAGGCAGTGGTTATAAGTAAGCCACTGTAGTTGTCATCAGCTCCAACTTGCTTTTCCTTCTATTAGGATTTCCTGATTATGCACTGAAAAGATGTTTGATTGATAGTAGAATAGAAGACATTTGAAGAAAAAAAATTAAACTGAATTCATGCCAGTGGGGAGGGGAGCTACCTCATTAATGAAATAATTGAGCTGTTGTTAGTTAATTTTACTTGTTATTTGTAGAAAAGGGAAAAAATCTTCCAAGGAATTAATATTCTTCCCTCAAATGATTAAAAGAACAACAAAAGGGTTTGTATCTTAGATGTATTTAGTAATTATGTTCCTGACACCTTTTTTCATATCATCCAAGGCAGATGTAAAAAAAAAAAAAAATACTGGTAGTTTACAGAACATGGTAAGTGTCAGCTTTTCCTGATCAGTTTTTCTCTGCCCCTCCCCCAGTCTCATTAGAAGCAATTTCTGCTAATTGATAATTAATACCTTTACTTTTGTTAAAAGCAGCTACTTGTGCATCAAAATTTCCAGTTTGATACAATCGGTATATTTTACTATTAGTGTAAATAACGCATAAAATTAATAGTAAAAAATATTCTTGCAATATACATTTTACATTTCACTTATTATTGTCTCTTTTTTAGTGGTACTTTTCAGTCTTTCTCTCCCTCTAAGTCCAGAAAGATTTGTAATAAATAACTGTTAAATGAATATAGTAAATATATTAACATTTAAACATCACTAGGCATTGGACATGAGTGTAGAAGGATGACACAAAACATGTTAGTTCAAGCAATGCAGTGAACTTTGCCTCCTTTTTTCTAGTTAACTTCAGTAAAATTGGAATTTGCCATTAAAACTGAATTTTCTTTCCCTGCATATGAAATTACTATTCCACTAAAAAAAAAAATAAAATATTTTTGTCTGTATGTTAAATTCAAAGAAATTCGTGATGTCTTCAAAGTAATAGACCTTTGGCCATGCGAACAGAGGGCAAAGGAGTGTTATCTGAATGTTACTACCCACAACACACCGCTGGAAAATTACCCCAAAGCTTCCCTGCAACCTTATTTTTTCCCTTATACTCATCTCCTTTCAAGGCTCAATGAAATCAGTCATACATCAGTATGACTGAAGCAAAGAATACTGTTTTATTTACATAACATGACCTTATTCCAGGATTTCAGTGATGAACAACTGTCAGACTGTTGAATGCAGACAGAACAACTGACTCATGATTTCAGGATTTGTTTTTATCTAATACCTTATTTTGATATCCTTTTAGCAAAGAGAAACCCTTCCTGTAGGGATAGGCTTGAGATGAACTAATATCTTGTAACAAAGCAGAGAGGGGCTTAGATATCCATTCCTATGCATATGCAACAGAGATGTAAGGAAAGGGTGTGGTGGAGGAACTGCAGCCCCAGAGCAGCCCGTCCTGTCTCATGGGACTGAGGGGTAGCTCAAGCTACACAGCATTGCAGCTGCACTCCTCTCTGATGATAGCCAATGCACTAGTCACAGTTTGGACCTTGACAAAAGCACCTCTGTCCTTGGTATGTTAAAACACTATTCGCTTCCTTCTAGGTAAGAACCGCCACACAGCAGGAATCTCAGTGAAATGTTGAGAACTGAACCTGTGCCATACCAAAAAAGGTCTGAAGAAGCATTGTAAGCTCTTGGCATGAAACTTCATTTGAGCAACCAACTGCCTTCTGCATTCTCTCTGGTTTCCACATAGTCTCAAGCTGCAGCAATGGAGAGAACATTTCAGTTTCCAAGAGTCAAATCATGGGCAACCATATCAAGCTCTACTTCAGAGGAATTTTTTTCAAGTGCTGACAGGGAAAGAGAAAAGAAGTTGCTTTTCTAAGCCACTGCCTCAGCATCCTGGAGAGTTTGAGAACTAAAATAATTTCTCAGTGCCATGTACAAATGGACACGAGGATTTCTGAATGAGGCATGTCAGCCTGAATTTAAACAATAATTCTGGTTGCCTGTCCCTCTACTCTGTTTTCATCACCTCAGCCTTGTAAAAAATGAACATCAGTCATCACTATGCTCTGAGCATCAGTGTCACATAGACATGGTGTCATCCACTCTGCAGCCATAGAAAAACAGACTTGATAGAAACAGAGTCAGACAACATCAATAAAAAGAAGATATACAAGCCTGTATCTTCTTTCTTGCCCAAAGAAATCCATTCATCTGAATCTCACTGAAGAATTCTATTGGATCACCTGGGCTTCTTGGCATATAAAATGATCTACACTTTACTTGCATTTATCTGTACTTGCCATGCAGAAATGGGAAGAAATGGGATGATTGTTTTTGTTTCTCCTAACATCAGAGTACATACTATGGCTTGATTTCAAAAGAACAATATACCTCACCACAGCATGCAAACAGAATTAATATTAAGTAGTAACGCAAAATTCAACCATCTATTTTTGCTAGGTTTTGACATATGTCTGACGGGGATAACTACTGTCTTCTCTGAACTGCAACAGAAATTAACTTGGCTCATATTGTTTGGGAACCACTGGACAACCATCACTGTTCATCAGAACCATTCTATCTCCTGATGTATAGTAGCTAATAGGTACAAACAGTTGCTAAAGGACTGTAACTGGTTAATTTGGGTGGGTATTTTCCACACAAGACCTCATACTGCTCTTCAACCTGCTGAAATACGAAGTGCCAACTGGCATAACACTGTAAAACTCTGCTGCTAATATGAGACATATTAAGCCAAAAACACAAGCAAGTCCTAGAAAGGAAAATAAAGCAAACAGAAGGCAAATATCCATTTCAGAATAAAAGAACATGATCAAATTAGCAAAGCATTGGTAAGACACCAGACAAAAATGAGAAAAATGAAACTAAAGCAACAAAGAAATAGAAAAAAATTCCTGATTACATGTTTTTGAAAGCTTAGTTGTAAGCTCCTTGGGTAAGCCCATACAATGAAATATGAAGATACATGGCTTACTCAAGGTATTATTTGCTGCATCCTAATTCTGTGAGGTCATCATATTCAGGTGCATTTAGAAAATTTCACAACTAGAGCTGGGCAGGATGCAATTTCCCCTTCTGCAGACATTTTCTGATACTATGATGAATATATTCTGTAAATAAAAATCGAAACTTTTGGAAGGGAGCTGAGTAAGTTGATATACATTTCAGTATCTTAAAAATTTTTTGTCTTCATCATTTTTCCCTTCTCTCATGTAAGTATATTTACCTTGTTAAATAAAAAGTAGCTTCAAATGAAAAAGGGAATTTTGAATTTCAAAACGTTGAAACAGGTTGTTTCAATCATTTTGGTTCCACTTGTTCCTGATTTTTGGGGAAACAGGAAATTAGTCAAAATCAATCTTTTACTGCTTAGAGTTTTGGTTGCAGTGAATTATCATTTTATAATGATATATTTCATAAAAACCCTCCCAGCCAGGTTTCAAGAGAAGAAAAGGAAAAATATACTTTCGCTCAGCATTGCAGATTGAACAACGACTCTTCTACCTTCTTGAATGTTTTCTTTTTACAAAGCCAAATACTCTACAAATCAATACTGCATTGTCCATAGAGGTGTTCTTTGGTTCAACACCTTGATTTTGTATTGGTTTTTAAAGAGACAATTTCTGGCAGAGCTGTTCATTCCTAGCTGGCCCTTCTGTCAACCATATGCACATACAGAGAAGACTTTTTTCTGTAGCACTTGATTTTTAATCGGCAATCAAAATTCCAAGTAAGTAAGTGGATGTTGATATTCTTCCCAGACCTGTGTCTGCAGGACACTTGAGAAGTGATTTGAGCGGTATCCGCAAGATGCTGATACCAGCAATCTTATAGAAGAGCTGAGCTCTGAGGAAGCTTTGCTCTCTTCTCCACAGCCACAGCTCCCAGTACATGAGGTGTGTTACCGAACAGCAGTTTTGTGTGAATAAATATTCCTTTATTTACTTTCTCTGATTTGCTGTTTGCTACTGCTGCTTACACCTCCACTACATCTACCCAGGGCACACAAGATGGCAACTGCTTTCCTACCCCAGGACTAGACAGAACCAATATCCAGCATCAGATGGGATTAGTGTTTCAGTTCATCAGTGCCAGAGACTGAGCACAAACATGAGTAGTAGAGCTAAACACTATTTTTGTTGCTTCTTTTCAATGCCTTCGATGTCTGACTCAGACTCTCGTTCCCATTGGCGACTGGCTCTGTTCCTGAGCATTTTGCAGGGGTCTCTAGGTCTTTAGTAGGCACTGAAGATGTGACTAAAAGACATGGACAGCAAAAGAGTCCTCTGGGCCTGATCAGTTAAACCTCTCCTAGATACATTGGATTCTGGATCATATGAGTAAATATGTATATACAGGAGTTATTTAAAATAGACCAAACCAATGGGTCCTGTACAAAAACAGCAGTATAAATAAAGAAATGTAAGCACATTCCATTCTTTAGTTTTCCAGAAAAACACTCTAGGACTGCTTTACATTTCCAATGGGACCTGACTATATGGAAAGTGCAATATACAGTAGAATTAACTTTTTTTTTATTCAGCCATTTTTTGCTGTTCTATACACAGGTCGTGACCTCTCACCTCCTGTTTATTTCTTCCCATGTTGACCTTTCACTGAAGCACAGGGCTAATTTTGTGCTCCAGTGACCAAGAATAGGAATTTGTCACTATTCAAAATGGAATGAATACAGGTATGTCTGGCATTCTCAGCTGGGCTTAACCCTCTGCATGCTGAAAACAGTCAAATAGCCAAGTGATCTCTATTAGGAAATATCTTTTCTGAAGTTGTGCTATTTTTTGTAACAAAAGAGCTTTGCTTCTTTTGTCTGAAAAAGGGTTTTTCTTTTCCTGTGCACAGCCGGGTACAGTTTTCTTTGTTGCAAAATACAATGAACTAAACAGAAGAAAATGACAGGTTAGAGGTCCATAGAAATTTGCAATGGTTCTAAGGGAGAACTTTTATTAGTGTTAGGAAATAACCTCCATCTTAATTGTCTGCTGTACAAACAAAGTTTTATGTGTTATCTTTGACTGAGAAAGAAATAACTAATTTCTCCAGTAAGATGCCAGTAATGAATTCTTATGGACTAATCTTAATAAGTATGTGCAAAGTAATCTATGCTTCTCATGTTGAGTTATAAAATATAATTCTTTTCCTTATGCAAATACTTTCACTGGTACTTATCCATCTATTCAAATCTTCTGTGCAGTAGGGCTCCTTTCTTAAACTGTAAGTTCTGTAAAGGGAAAAGATGTCAGCGGATCCGTGCAGGATTTGAAGTTAACACTTAAGCCTTGTGTTAGAATTACAAAGGATAAGGGTGCCAGCAAAAAAAACCCAGTAGGTCTCAAGTGAGACAGTCAGTAGATTCAAGCACTACCTGCCAAAATGAAATAAGTTGTTCCATGAGCAATGGACTTTCAGAGTGTGATTTCCTACAAACATATCCTTTGTATTTCTATGGTCTTGCTGCAGCAACCATTATCTCCCTTTTCCTCCTGGTGGCTATATTAGTATATTTTCAGTTCTTCATCACGTGCCCTGATCTTTTCTCCTAAATACACATTATCATTGTTGCCTTCCCAGATCCTGTCATTCCCTGACAAATACAGGCCTGAGCGATGCATGTGCCTTTTGGCCAGCCAGCGTGCTTGAGCTGGCTGGCGAAGAGAACAACACTACTGAGCTCACGGCACTGCCCTTCCTGCAGCGGAAACACTCGTTTGGGCCACTAATCTCACAAAACTTGTCAAGAATTAACATATCTGAGCACTTTAGCACCCTATTTTAATTTACTGAAATTAAGTTCAAAGGTAACTTGTGGGGAGAACAAGAGACATAAATGGCATGCTCCTGTAGGCTTCCTAAGCCTCAGGAAACCAAGTCAAAAAAGCCTCAGTGGCTTTGGACTCTGCTACAGGTCACAGGCTGAACCAGTCCTGTGTCTTCATCCAGGGCAGAGACCTCCCAAACATGTTTCCAGATAGGCCAGTGGTTCTGATCTCATGAACATGAAGCAAGCATCATTTGAGAGAATTTGTGCAGAAATTTTGTCCCTCTCAGTTAAAATCAGTAAAATACTATCAAAATATAAATTTGCATATTTTTTAATAAACTTGAAAATACCTCTAAAATCCCAAGTCTTCAGTATCTTCCAACAGTGTCAAACCTATGTACAGGAAAGGAGCAGAAAGGTGAATTGTAAGGTCTGCTCTGTGGACTGGGATCTTCTCCTCAGAAGATTGCACTTTTAGTGCACTACAAATGGGTGCCAAATTTTATGTGTTGTTTTTAAAATCAAAATCTCAGACCCTGGGGCAGGTCCTGCACATAATTTCACTGAATGGGGAGTATCCAGACCCCTCTTTCTTCAGTGCTGAGCTCATGGCTGTCAGCCGTGGCACAGTTTGGCTTCACAACAGCCACATGAACAAGAGATGCTCCAAGCTGCTCGGTGCTGGGTCTGTCCATGGGTGGGTGTATGCTTAGGGGGATGCAGGCAGATCGTGGGATTCAGAAGCGATGCAGTGTGTTCACTTCCCAGTTGAAATTCCTAAGTGATTGCAGTTATTTCCTATTCTGAGAACAAGGAAATACAGGTGTGGGTGAAATGGAGTGTGGTACATTTGTAATGACAATCACAGTAACTGTAACACTGACATTATAGAGAGGCACGACATATTTCTGCTTTTCAGCTAGCTGAAAAGTCCCTACCTTATACTTTCCAAGGTGGAAAACTAGATCCTACACTTGGCTAAAACATGATTTCCAGATTCACCTGAAGTATGCCAAAATATATACATAAAATATTCATGTGACTTAAGAGAAGGACAAGAAGGATCCTAAAATTAAGATGAACTAGTTTCAACTTTTCTCCTGCCAAACACAGATAACTATTTAGCAGAATAATTCTGTGAAAGCACTTAAGTACAGCAGAATCTAGTTAATGTAGTAGTTACTGGCAGTTAATACTACCCCACCTCTGGAAATTCTTCCTGCTCATCCTGTGTAGGGTATTTTAGTCACAACTAGGAGCATATTCTTTCTCTTTTAGACATAAAACATTGTGTCATTCACTGTTTTCAGTCCTCACCTCTCAAAGTGCAAAGTATGATGCCAGGGGAGTGGGAGTCAGTGAAGAACACGTGCTTCTGGACCCATAGACCTTTAATAGCCTACAGTATTATTACTGGGGCTGCAATTCATCCAATTTGCTGACAAGTTAAGGATCCAGCTTTCACAAGCTAGTGGAAGCTATGCTCACCAGTGCCAGCAGAGAACCTAGCTTTTTATCTGTTCATCAACATCTCTATCTATTTTTTTCATAAATGATTCCTTCCTATTAGAATATGTCAGTATTTATGTACACAGATTATTGTTTCTTACTGACCTACACTCTCCATGGAGCTTTCTACTACTAGAACCACGTCAGCAGCAGCATCCTAGTCTGGTCAGGGGCTCTGGCTCCTTCCCTGAGCTGTAAGTCTTTGTGCAAGTGGCAAAGCAGGGAGGCATCAGCACCAAAACCATCCCTGCTAGTCCTGGCATTTGCATACTAACTGCTTCTATGGTGACCACTTAACTCTGATATACTGAATGCTGAAGGGGAAAAAAAACCCCACAACCTAAACAGAACAGAACAGCATCCCTAAACAGCCCAATACCACGCTTCTGATGCTCTACAGTGTTTTACATAGGAGTTTTTCCTCTATGAGCATGCACATGCTCTGATTTTGATCTTTTAAAATTTCTGCATCCCTTAGGTTGCATTCTTTCACTCCAGAATAAATCTTGTTGTGATAGATGAACTGGAACAAGTGTGGCCTTCCTCACAGCCACTTCCCGTCAAAGTGTCCTGTGCTAAGCAGCAAGCTGTGCAGTCAAACGGAAGGAAGCACAAAAGTCCACTTTTCCCTTATTCCTTCCCCATGGCAACCTGACCAAGAACAGTGACCCCCAGCAGCACAGCTGAGGCCTGAAACTGTGCTGAATTACTCAGAAAGAGCATCTCCTGACCCCAGCCAGCAGAACCCAATGGAAATATGTGACCTGTAACTGCAGAACCCCTTGTCCAATGTTGCATTTGTACTGTACACAGCCAACATGGGTCAGACCCTTTCAGGAAGCTGACTTAACGATTCTCAAATCTAATTTAAAGTGAACCAGTGAACCTAGAACTATTCAGCAGACAGGTTCTGCAATTAGAGGGATTTACATTAAGCAGTCAAAAAAACCCAGAAATATCACACCTCCTTGAATTAGGTATTGAAAACAAATACTTTTTCTCATGGCTGACCTTTGTTAGTTACATGTAAACTGAACTGATGATGAGTCATTGAGCTAGCAAATTAGCTACTCGTAGTTGTTGACAGGGTCAGCAAGAAATCTACCACATTTTTAAACAAAAATAAAATCATCGTGTAGGTATTGTACATTACTCACTTCATATGTACTTCTTGTCCTTAATGACATTCAGAAACCATTGGCAGCAAGAAGAGGAAAAACAGGAGATATTGGGGTTTTCACGCTCTCTACCAAGTGTAGTTGGAAATTTAGCACCATAAGCTTTGGTTAAAGAGCAATAACAGTATCTATTTGTTGTGCTTTCAACCACATAAGTAATAGAATTGACCTCAACAGTGAGTAGGTAAAGGACCAAACTCTCTAACTCCCTATCTTGGTTAATGTTGTTTCAGTAGAACTACAGCCTATATTATAATGCTTCTGCACAACCAACTCTTTGGCTTGTGGCAGCAAGGTAGACCAATAGTTCATTATAAGAACGCTGGTTCTGTGATTAACTCTTACAACTGTATTAGTAACTTGGACCACAGCTAATCAGGGCCTGAATGCATTTTTGAGTGAGAGCACCTTACAGTTAACAACTCTAACGAATGTATATGAACAGCATTTTAATGCCAGAACGAAGCTCAAAGGTGGCTGTTTAGCCGACTTGGCTTGTTTTAACATCTGCCTGTTTAGTCCATGGGCTGCTCCTGAGGTAACGTGCATTGGATCACAGCTGATCTAGGCAATGAACACATTGCTGTGGTCGTTGCAGGCATTCAGCAACATGATTAAAATTGGTTTTGACCATCCCAATTTAATCCTTTCTTGCAGTCAACATGTCCACATATGGCTCCAGTGTGCAGAGCACAGTGCCCTAAACCAGTAGAAAACACAATGTGTTATGGAAATATTTAAGATAAGAAAACAGTAATTTAACGGATAGAAATATTTTCTGCTACAAATACTTTTAAATTTTAAAGCAGCTTCTCTTTTGCCTATCTAATTTCACCTTTTCTCTTCTGTTGAAGGCCTTTTGGCATTTGTGCTGGTCCTCTGAATCTAACTATTTTGCCTCTCTTCCAGTATGTTACCCAACTTTGTTGTTCCTTCCAGTATTTGGCATTTGCTTTGGAATTATGTTTGTCCATCTGTTATTTGTCCTTTTGGTGATGCGTTCTGCCGATTCCCATTTGTTCCTCTCAGCTTTCTCAGCAATTTGAGCTTCTGAAGTGTTGTGGCATCAGTCAGCTCTATCTCGGCCCAGGAGGGCGTTTGTACAGAATGACAGAAGGAGCAAAAAATGGCCTAGACCGATGTTTCTTTTTCTTTAGGAATCACAGATATACTTTTTTCCAGCGGTCATTCCCGGTAGCTGATTTCACTGGTTCAAGGAATGTGTATTGGAAGAGACTTTCTTCTAATTTCGTTTCTGTTTTGCTCCTTCCATCTTTCTGGATGTTAGTAAGCAGTGTGAAAATCATGAAAAGGCTATAATGTCAGCAGATACTCTTCCAGTCTTGACTGAGCTTGCACTTTCTGATACATGTTCCTTTCCCTTTGTGAACACATCCACCCCCTTTATTAACTCTTCATGAAACTTACTGGCCTGATCTGGCCTAAGGAGAACCACAACTCCACCTATTCCTTTTTTTTCCCCCCAGTTATATCTTTTTTATCCCTTAGAAAAAAACCCAAACCCCCAACCTCCTGCATACATTTGCTGAACATGACCTTTACTTGGCATGACTTCATTTTTCAGGCTTGGAACATTTTGTAGACAGAATTCTAAATTTGTCAGCTCACAAGTTGCCTGTGCACAGCAGTGTGGCATGACTAAAGGGATGCTCAGCTATTGATCAATAACATGGATTCTGTTTTCTTCCCCACCACAGCTCTGAAAGCCCATTTTAAGGTCACACTACGACCAGCCATAATGCACTAGCTTTAGCAATTATACTGGATTTGCAGAGCTTTGTTTGGCAGTGAGGCTCTAGGTAGGACCATGTCTCTTTTTATACATTTGTTTTGGATTTAGACTCATCTGGTAATGCAGTCTCACTGGAAAATCAGATTTCTCAGGAAAACAGAACATCCTCCTGGAAAACCTGATTTTTTTGTAAGTGAGGATTTAGTTTGTATCAGTGGCCCTTGAAGAGATCTGAGTGGTGTAGGTGAATGAAGGATACTTACATCACTTCATTTTCAGCTTTTAAATTAATCAGGCATTAGTTAAACTGTTTACTTAGGTGCACCGAACTCATGTATTTTCTGGCCTTAGCCCACTGAAAACCATGTGAATTTTGCCAATAACAATGAGACAGGTATTCAACAGCACTTTTCAGAGTAGGCGTGTCTTTGAAAGGAAGGAACTTCCTTTTCTTCCCTCTCTTTCCCTTCCCACCCCCAACCGAAAATCTCCCAAGCCCATGGCTTTCATTACATAAATACTGGGTATTAAGAATAATTTATGAAATGTTTATGATGTGGGTAGGATGCTGGTTTTGACCAAATCACAAAACCAGGAAGCCCAAATTTGTAAGGAAACCCTGAACAAAACACCTGTGGCATGTGCAAGTTCATTGGGGTTTGTACACAAGTGCTTTGCACACGCAAATTAGTTGGAGTATGCAAGCCCATTCTGCTCCTGAGCATACAAACAAATCCTGGGTCACACAGAACAAATAGACCACTGTGCTTACAGAGAAACTATCCCTGCATTTTCGGAATCCTGAAAATTTGACATGATCAACCAGATCACATCCAGGTGACCCGGTTCTGCACTTGAGCTCTAGCAAAGGCAGGTGGAGAATGTGCAAGCTGCTTTGGGACCGTCTCGCTGGCCAAGTACGCCAGAGCGCGGAGCAGTATCACATTAACATTAGCATTATTATACAACAGGCATAAACATGACAGGAGGGATGAAAAGGAGGCAAAAACTACTACTAGCACTGCAGATAATCACCTTCTGATTGGAATCACTAATCAATTGTTACTCTTTAATATTTTGATTCTAGTCTAAAACCATAAAGTGTGTGCCCACAAAACACCCTCGGACACTCAAGACATGGAAAATGAGGGAAAAACATAAGTGCTAGGTAACACATTTACAATTGCAAGAAAGAGGTGTGAATAGTGCAGTAATGACAAATGTATGCAGTTAATTACAGTTTCAGTGTTGATCATAAAAGGTCTTTTGGAAACAAAATTAATATAGCGACTTTCAAAGGAAAGGCCACATATAACCAGATAACAATTGACCATTCGGCCTAACATGGTCAGCAATCATTAAATCACATCTCATTCTTATTCTTGTAATACATCAATCCAGAAGTTGCCATCACAGTGAGAGATGTCGGCTTATGAAAGTACTAATCAGCTGATACATGCAAACATCATTATTACACACACTGCAACGTACAAGGAGAGCAACATTTTCTTTTTAGATGCTACTCCAGTGAGATGTACAAATCTAATAATTTTTCTCTGCAGGAGGCTGCTTACCTTATATCATCATGTTACAAGACTTTACACTTTCAAAATAATTAAAACATTCCAGTTGCAGCCGTGTCACATTTAAACAGCAGCAGCTATAGGAGGATTATAGTCATGGCCTCCTATACTGCATGCAGGTTAAATTCGAAGGTTTCCTGGCTGTAAGCTAGTTAGAAGCATTGTAAAACTGGGATTTAACTTTGCTGTTTGGTAAAGGGGAAAATAGAGGAATCTCCACAGACTACTAGCCCTGTACAGTACACATTGTTAGTCAAAAGAGAGAATGGTAATTCTGCATTATAAACAAGAGCACATTCCTCTCTTTTTATTCCTGAGAGCTACAATTAAAGGATGCAAGTCATAAAACAGTGTATTATGTGATGCATTGTTTTTAATCTTGCTGCCTTGTATTATATATCAGGTTCATATAATTCTTCAGACAGGAAAAGGCTTGTTCCATAAAAATACAGACTCCTGCATCTGAAATATAAGTTCACGCACAAGCAATGTATATATCACCAAACCAGCAAACTAACTCACTTACTTAATACACTAAACTTCAGGTTCTTCCTATATTATGTGAAATGGCTTGAAACAGGAGGCAGCTGCCAGGAAACATCACTGCTTCTTTGCTCAAGAGAGACAGGGGAAGGAAGAATGAAGAAAAAAAATTCCCTCGATGGATGCCACAATAGCATGTCTTTCATTATCGCCCTGTGTCAAGGCACTGTGTAATGTTCATTGTGCATGCATAGTAAATTACTATTTACCTGCCAGTGCCTTTGATAAGTCAGTCTTTTCTCCCTCTTTTCGTCCACACAGCATGGAACAGTGAAACCTCTTTGCCTATAATTCTTATTAAGGTGATACCTTTTCTGAATAAGAAAGTACACACTTCCAAAGGAGGCATTCTCTTGGGTTTTTAAGGGCCATTGTTTTTATTGTTTTCCTTTTAGTTCTCCCACCCTGCTGTGTTTTAATGCTATAGTGACTTCTGTGTATACAACTCTCATATTGAAATGTCTGCCGCAGATATATGCAATATTAAAGAGTGCTTATGAATTTTTGACATCTAATTAGTCGCTACCCAGTTAACATGTCAAGACTCAGAGGGATTAGGGAGTCAGCCCTTTCTGAATAAGTTAAAGCTATGCCCTGTCCTTTTCATGTATTATTCTTTAATGTAGGTGGTGATTATTTTGCTGTGATTAATTGATGAAGCTCATTGGTCTGGCAAGTGTTACAGAATTCACCATTCCTCACTTTTATTTCTCTCTGTAGGGCTTTCCCACTTATTTGAAAGGAATTGGTTCTATTCGGTCTGTGAAGCCTCATTGTCTTTCCTCAATACATGCACATTGGTTTCTCTTAAGATTTTATCTATTTAATTTTATATCTTTTCTACTATAAAGGAAGAAGATAATTAATAATGCTTGTTTTATTTTAAGAAGTCACATGTTGCAAATTGGGTTTCTGTATGGTGGTGTTTATTTTTATTTTTGATATATACTTTTAGACAAAACTACAGATGTGTATTTTGCAGGATAAAAATAGATTTTAACGTTTTCTGTTGGGTTTTTTTTTTTAATGCTTTACAAAGTCCCCCACATTCAACAAGGCTTGGAGGATTTCAGGGTTTTCTGGTCCTTGACTATAAGCAATATTTCACCCAGGCAAATTTTTTTTTTTTTTAGCATTTTGAGTGTTTTTTTCTTAGAGATGATATAATATTCTCTGTTGTCAGGCATGGTGAATTATATCAATTTTAGCATCCAAATGGAAGCCTTAATTATACAATCTCTGTTTTCCATGTGCATGTTCTTTTATACAAGAAAAAAAAAAGAAAAAAAAGAGGAATGTTGGGGCAAATCTTTAAACACCTGTAGAAATCTAAGTGATGCATATTTAAAACAATGTGATCACCCATAAATTCAGCTGTGTGTCAAGGTTCCTGCTGACCTGTGGTGCACTCCAAAGGAATGTTCCATTGATTATATACAGCTGCGGATGCTCAGAAAGAAACAGCACATATGTGTGCTTCATGGTCTGATATATTTGTTATATCCCCCTCTGTGTAAGTGATATTGGGTTCTATATAAAGAAACAATAAAAACGTTTGCTGAGCACATAATGGCTGTGCCGTTTGCCTACACAGGCACCACGCCACCAGTATTTAACTCACTGCTTTGTAAAGCACTGGAAGATCTACCTTAGCTATGAAAGGCACAGTAAAAACATACACACACACGTGCACACGCACAAAGTTCTTTTTTCTTTTTTTTCTTTTTTTCCCCTTTCTAAAATACTATAAAGGAGCATCCTGCTGTATTGCATTGTTTTTTGTTCGTCATTTCAATGTAGTCGGCTCAAGAGTTTTGGGCCTTGTAAAAGTGCAACCCAGTCAGTTTCCCTGAAAGGATAAAACCAGAAAAGGAATTTGCAGAGCACAATGCAAGAGGTAAATGTATAGATATGGTTATGGAAATATTTAATCATGCACTGTGGCTACTGAGAACTTTCTTCAATTTCCCTACCTCTCCATTGCAAAGGAGCTGAACAAAAGGCTGTTGCCATCTGAGTTCATTTCTGCAGCCTCCTGGTTTTATGGACAAATAATTACTTTTCACAGAGCAGAATCAATCCCATTATGAACATCCACTATTCAAATCTGTAATTGGGACAATAAGAGAGCTCCAGCCGGTTTATCTTCTTTTGAAATGAACAAACTCATGCACACACTCCTAAAAATTGTATCGTTATAAATAAGCCTTCCCCTGCATAGACAGAGTTTTTAATTACAATCCTATGTGCCAGTCAGTGTTTGTGCTTTTTAATGTACATTTGGGGGACTGTTTCTAAGGTATGTAGTTGGTGAAAATATGTAAACAATTCTCTGTTATCAGGCTTTAAAGGAAATTACTGTGTGAGAGGGAAACAGGAGAGTGAAGGGGGCCAGGAGGTTTTAGCAAGGTGCCCCACCTTAACCCCCACCTGTGTTTCGTTGAGAAAAATGTTGGGTCTGGAGGTTATTGTGAAGAAGCTGAAAAGAGGAGTCACAGCAGCCTCCCACACCACCGAACCACAACCCCTTAGGAACAAAAACTGACATCGACCCTGCCACAGAAAGAAGAGCCACGAGGCAACAAGGAAGGGAAATAAAACTGAATGGGGTGGGTGGGTCGGCTGAAGGGGATGAGAGTATGAAGAAGGAAGGGGGGGCAGCATTAAAAGAAATATCAATCAATTGGAGCATATTCACTTTCTCCTGCACAGTAGATTCTATCAGAAGAAAACACTGAACTTTGTAGTGTTAGCAGCAGCTGAAATTTAGAATTATTGTTTCCTCCTAACAGAAGACTCATTTTCCACGGCCGCATTTGCAGCATAATAAGCTTTTTGTTATTTTTTCAATTAGAGTCAATTGACCTAACAAAATGGTTGGCAATTAAGTGATTTTTGTAATGGTCCGGGGGTAATTTAGTCGAGCTTGTCAGCTGTGTTTCATGAAGCCGAGATGTCTTTTTTTCCCACTGCCTCTCTCTCCCTCTCCCTCTCCCTCACTCTCTCTCTCAAGCATAATGGCTCATAATTTCAAAATCTTTTCCTTCTGTTTCCCTCACAATAATTCGCAATTACAGGAAGTTGTTGGAGGTGATTTTTTTTCCTACCTTGCTTTTTGAGTCAGTAATTTTAAATAAAATGTACATACTTGTAAAAAGGGGGCTATTACAGAAATCACTTTTTGTGTAAACTCAATTATTTTATGAATAGTGACACCAGTTTCTGCTGAGTTCAACTCGTAAAGGCTGACGTATTATTTTCAGGGTAAAAGGTTCTGAACATTTAGAACACTTTTTCAAATCAAACCAGTATTCAGGAAGGTAAACAACAACTTAAATGATGAGGAGCCTTGTAGTAAAGCTTACAGGTATATAAGAAGAATGAATGCCATTAGGACATTTAAACAATAGTCTGCAGCTACTGGACTTTATCTTCTCCTGCTATGATTTATGAAGGGATTCCTCATTTGCCTAATTGATTCATTTTCTTAAGACAACATCTGGAGTTGCAATTCCTATTAAAGTGCTGTAGTTAGATCTGATGACTAGATCAGATGTTCTTTCATTTGTATTCTTTTTATTATCTGTTTTTGTAGCGCGCACACACGCTGGAAACCGAAGCCATGCACCCGTCCACCAATGAATCCGGAGACTTTCCAGCATCTGCCTGCAAACGGCTGTCTACTTTTTGATTTTTAAATCCTTTTTTCTAATCCCCAGCCATGCTCAACATTTCCCCTGTTTCAAGAGCCACCCTCCTAGCTGGCGGGATGCGAAAGATGCGCAGCTGCCTGGAGTCGCGCTTGCGACTGCTTCCTCGGCAGTCAGCAGAAGGGGGCACTGCTGGAGCAGAGCAGCCAGCACCTCGCCCCCCTGCCTGCCCCCTGCCCGCCTGGATCCTGCCTGCCCTCTTGCCAGTCCCCTGCCTGCTGCCCCTGTCTGCCTCTGCCTCCTGTCTGCCAGGACCCTCCTTGCCCCCTTGCGAGCCCTCTGCCTCCTGCCTGCCTGCCCCGTGCCTATTGCCCCTGACTGGCCCTGCCTCCTCACCTGCCCCTGTCCTCTGTCCCTGCCTGCTACCCCTACCTGCCCTCCTGCCTCTGCCCCCTCCCCGATCCTTGCTCCCTGCCTGCCCCTGACCCACACCTGCCTGTTCCCATCACAAGATTACATTGGAAAAACTTATCATCAGGCACGGCTCGGAAGTCCCCGGTGCCGTTGTTTTAGCCCCATGCTGGTCTCAAAGGCTGGGCAGTTGCCATTGGGCTGAGGGCTGTGTCACCGGTGGCAAACCCTCCGCACTTAACGCTCCCGGCGCTGGTTTGCAAATGATGGGGCAAGGCTACTGGGTTTTTTTCCGGTGTCATAATTATTTATTGGTGGCTGAATTTTATTTATTTATTGTTTTAATTTGCCTCATGTCACATTCTGAAAGCTTCTCATCCTGTAGTTTTGTATCACATTTTCAGCTAAAATCTGTGGGCCACATTCTGAGAGGTATTTTTACCTTCCTCTTTCTTTCTTCCTCTCCTGCATCCAGCATCTCTTGGAATTGGGTTGTGAAAGACTGGCCTTCCATCTTGCCTATTGGGACAGCAAGATCTGTGTGCATTATCCTCAGTAAATATTACTTTCACATTTGGATCTCCACTCATTTCCCTTATGACCCCTGACAGTCTTCTCCTAGGGTTTGATTATAAGTCACTATAGTCTGGACCGGGCTGGAGCCTCCTAAGGCTTCAATTAATCCACCGCACCTAGCATTTCTGTGACTATAAAAGGAAAAGTTATGATTCTGAATAAGCATCGTGCGGAAGAAAGAAGCAAAAGCATAAAGTATTAAACTTTCATCCAGCACCATAGGAGAGATGTAGTTATTAAATTTCAGCTGCTTATCAAACTGATATGAAAGTCATTTTGCATGATTGCTTTGCATCCTCAAATCTTCTGCTTTTATTTGCAGTGCATCTCTGCGCTTTCTTATTAGAAAAATACTCAAAGGATAAAAAAGCTGATAATATTATTCAGTTTTGACAATTAGGTAGAAAAAACATTTTAAGAAGTGCTTTTTTTATTGCAGCTGGTAATAATAGTGGTGGTCCTCCTGGTAGCAGTCTCTTCTGATGCTACCCAGGGTGATGCTAGCTTTACCCTGTAATGGCTAAAGCCCTGATGGTTATACTGGTAAAGCTGTTAAGGAGTGTGAGCCAGGATGTCATTCTCAGTATCACAAACAATGTACACAGCCACAGCTTATTTTGCCTTCAGAGGTCCATATTTTATGGCTTTTTCACTCCCCCCTTCCTATTTCAAAGATTCACAGATGGACTGTGGCTAGTGTCTGTGCTGAGAGGGGCAGGAGGAATAGCACCTTCCCTGCTTTACACACCCTGTCCTGGCCTTGCCTGCAGCTGCTGTCCATCCCCTCAGGATCACTATCGCATTAGCCACTTTAGCAAACCTATCTCTGTCTATTTATAATCAATCTCCCATACGCTTTAGCTGCCCGGCAACTGCCTTTAATTGTTACCTCCCCACATTGTGGTTCCCTTCCAGTTCAGCTTAATCTGCTCCTGATGCTTTGCGTGTGAATTTATGCAAAGCTGTGAGCATTCATGGGAATGCGGAGCCCTTAGAAGATGAGAGCAAATCATCCCATCTCCCACAACTCTCCCTTTCCCCACCGTGGGTTTCCACAACTTGATGCTTGGTTGTTTTTTTTCCAACAAATGTTCCAACCATTTCTTCAGTACTCTCCCTGCCTTCCCATTTTCTGTCAATGCTTCCCCATCTCCTGCTGGGTTTTACTCCTCTATGATTTAATTCACTCTCAGCAACTGTCGCAAAGCTGATGGCTCCCTAGCATTTATCTCTTTATCTTTGGTTGCTACCTTCTGTCCGGTCCTTTCATCTCATACTGTCCATCTCACATCACTGGCCAGATGTCTGGTCATAAACTCAGTATAACAAAAATGCAACGTCTTTGAGCTGTTGTTTCTCCATCATTGTACAGAATTATTTCTCTGTTGCACAATGCTGGAGGATATTAGCACCATACCTGCTCCTCACACTTTCTCTTCCAGATTTAATTTCTACAAATCAAGTCACTGCTTCTCCAATCTTTACAAAACATATCTCTGTCATATTAAAAGATCTCCTAAGATCTTGCTGTCTAGATTTGATTTCTCTTCCCCAGGCTATGGGAACTTTCTCCCCTCTGAATTTTTTCACCTCTACACTGCTGTCCTCTCGGACAGCAGTTTGCTCCTTATATGCCTACGGCTTGGGAGACCAGTCTTACATACTCCTTGATGCTGGGAAGATCTGGAAAGGACAAGTCCACCTCCCTGGGAGAGGAATTCTAGTGACCATCCCCATGTAATGTATGTCTTTCAATTAGCTTCTGGGCTGTCCGGCATTCAGAGTGGGATAGTTCAGATTGGAGCTCAGGGACTGATTTTCTTTGGCTCTTAAATGATCACAAATGCTTTCCCTGGTGCTCAGCCACGCACCATGATCTTGGTCCTGGGTGTGGCAGTGGCTCTCACTTGGCTTTAGGGAGCAATGCAGCTGTCCCAGGGAGGTGCAGAAGTTGGAGAGATCTGGGCTGGGGAAAGGGATGAATTGTAGAGGAAATACTTCATCAGGAGAGAGGGAAGGTTTAGTCATAGTATTAGGAAAAATATTCTGCTAGTGAGATATGCTAAGCTGGGGAGGGGAGGATGACATCTCCTTTACAGGATTCATCATCAGAATATATTTATTACTGTGTTGTCCAAAGTACTTTACAAATTCTAAGATATGATTGTATCTTACACCTTGGCAAGGAACAGAACAGATGTCCTTATAAAGGACAATTTAATCAAGGAAAAATAACAATTAGGCAGGAATTTGCTAAAGGAATCACTAACTGTAACTCATGGTCAGCCCAAAAATGTAAAAATAAGCTGGCTGAGTTCTCCCGTGCTGACTTCTGACTTCTTAAAGTCTACATTTCAGTCTTATATAGTTTTTGCACCAAATATTGCTTTAAAGAAAGAAAGTAAAAAATATTATCTTATTTCACTGGCTGTGCGCTAATATTTTCTCTCTGAAGGCTGATAACTCTCCATTTTCAACACAAAAAACAAAGGCAGATCACATGTTGAAAATATATATAATGTCCTCTGCAGAGTGCTTTAACATGCCCAGCAGTATATTCCCACTTTATTCCTAGAAGAGTAAAATTACAGTGTGTAGCAGGGCTGGCACCATGCTTCCATGCCGTGCAGACATTAGAGCAGAGGGAATAATTTACAATGAATAGTTTAGTCAGTAAGTTTAGCCCTTTTTCTGCTTATGGGATCTCCATGGGCAGACTGAGGTTTCCTTGAGTTTATTATGCAAAAGAATTCAAAGAGATCCTTTTTCCTCTCTCAGTATCTTTAATTGCTCAGGAACACTTCTCTGTGAACATTCACCAATCACTTCTTGAGCTTTGTTAGTTATGACTGCTTTGATGAGTCACATGGTGTTGATTTATTCTTCCAATATGTTGAGCGTGCAAAAACTTCTGGGACGCATATTCATGTGTGTGAATCTAAGATCCAGTTTCCATCAATACGTATGCATGCTGTTCTGAAATTCTCTGTGAATAGCCACAATATTAATTGAATCATACAAATGTCCCTAGAAAGCAAACACAACTAGAAGACAGTATGGTTGATATGAATCCATTTCCAAATTCCACTGAATGAACAATGGTTGATCTGAATCCATTTCCAAATTGCAGTGAACGTACAAGTCTTTTTTTAATAGCATTTACCCAGCTATAGTAGATTATAGGAAAAATGTTGTCGTCTCACTGCTCTCCTTTCATTCCATCCTGTGTTTCTTTCTTCTCATGAAGTAGCTGTGGGAAGGAAACAATAGCAAATCTTTCCCCCCAAAAAACAGGATTAAAGTAAATGTCTTTGAGTACCAAATAGCTAGCTCCCATTTTTCAAACCCAGACTTAATACATTGCAGTTGTACCTGGGAGGTCTAGTTCATTCAGCACCTACCTGCCTCCAGGATGAGGACTCAATTAAGAAATATAAAAGATAATATGGTGCTATAGGGACAAAAGTAGTTTTGAAACTCTACCCAGGCCTTCTGTAAATAGAGGTACATTTCTTTGAAAGCAAACGTTTGCTGTTAAAATGCAGCAGTTTTCTATTCTGTGATCCTCCACTCCAAATTATAATAGAAAATATATAATGGAGTGTAAGAGCTAACAGACAAGAAAAATACAGCTTCAATGTGAATTTCCTTTCCTAGCTACAAGGCACTATCCTCAAGAACCTCACTGTAGTTGCAGACTGTTACTGAGGCATAAATTAACTACCCTTCACCACAATTCTTCATGGTTTTCTAGGGAAACCCTGAGTTATGTCTCCATGCTGCTCTGCCTTGAATATGTGTCTGGTTTAAACTATTCCAGCCCCTTCAGTGGGTGAAGGAAAAGATATTCTTCATTCTAAATCCAATGACTTGTTTCAAGAGTCTGCCAACCTCCAATATCTTTGATGCAAGATCCCTAACAGAGTGACCTGTCCTTTGAGGACTTCCAAGGCTGGGACTAATTGCACCAGTGCTTAAACTGACCACGTCTAGAACCAAATCTGTCTCTGTTCTTACCTCATGGGCTTTTTGCTTTTAAGACTTAGTGATCCTCTCCTTATTGTTATCTACCGCTGAAGCCAACGTACTTCACGGCAGAATAAGAAATACAAGACCAGGTTTTTCTTAACTTTGATTTGAAACCTCTAGCCTGGCACCAGCCTAAGAAGTCATACTGTGCAACAAGTATCTTGGATCAGAAACTGTCCATCACTCATTTACTATGCTCTGCACCCCTCACCATTATTACTGAATTTCTTGCAGTTTTTTTCTGTGGTGACATCACCTTTGTATCTTCGTGTTTTGCAGACTTGATTAAAGTGGTCTTTACTATGTGAAGTGAGGTAGTACCTTTTCTTCATCTGGGAAACTGAAGCAAAGATGTGAAAAATCATCAAATTTTGCCTACCCGGTTTGTGAGATGAAAGACATGATTTTCCAAAGCATTTATAACTGTGTAACATTTCTCACGCACAGGGCACAGGTCGGATGACCTTGCTTGCTGGCTGAGGGAGCTGGGTCTTTCTGCAAAGTCTGTTTTGGTTTGGGAGATCAACAAAATGAGGGGAAAAAAGTGGACAAGTGTGAACACTTCAGCATGAACTATAGCTTCTTCATTACAAAGGGATGTGAAGTGAAATCCAGTCCATCGAATGTAGCCCTAGCACTTGTTTGGCACCTAAAGTTTTGGTAGTTATTGAAGCAGGGGTGTTAAAATAAGTGGATAAATTCCCTATGTAATCAATAGAAAACCTGAAAACCTGAAAAGCTCCAAAATAATTCTGCCTGTTTAAGTTTTTGTCCATAAAATTTATGTTTTGTTTGCCTTCATTAGGCAAAATGGAACTCCACTCTCAGAAACAGGGCTAGGTTGCAAGCAATAGGGTTAGATCACATTTTCCATGCTCTCAGGTGCCTGAGCGAGGAGAACTTGCTTTGCCCCCCTTTAACTCTGTCGCAGCCAGCAGAGACTTGCCATTCCCCCCTGGTGTGACCAATGCACATCTGAGGGAGAGACAGACAGTATGGGATCCAGTCCTTATCAACAGTCATAGTGCATATCCCCAAGTGGGCCAAACTGACACTGCCAGGGCAGCTTTAATCCAGACATTTCCTAGTTTTTGAGTGCTGAACTTCAGAACGCCATTGTTTAATTTAAATTTCAGGGATGCAATTCCCTCACATTTTGGAAATATAGGAATTGAACAAGCAAAAATGTCATTGTCTGTAACTGTTCTGATCTCCACACAGAAGTGGTAGAGGGCTGTTATCTTCTGTGTAATCTGTTATTAGGCATGGGATGGAAACAAATTTGAACAGAAGTTACTGTTATTTTGCTAAAGAGGGCAGTGAAATCAGAACTCAGGACTAGTTAATTTAGGTTTAGGTTCAACAGAGGTGGATGGATTAGATTTCCTCTTGTTCCTTCCAACCTGAACATCCTTTTGCTCCTTTTCTTACCTCTTTTCTGGTAACACTTGTGCATACATTTCTTCCCATTTCTCACTCCCCCATGAGCTTATATCCACCTCCTACTCATTTAGTCACTCTCCTCTCAGCTGTGGTCAGTGCTCATGTCTTCCCTTCTTTTCTGCTCCCATGCCCCACATGTTGCTCCTTCTCACCCAAAATCTCAAGGTTGCCATGTTTCTAAATGTTCTAGCCAGTTTATTACAGCATGTTCTGGACCCTCATAATTTTTCCCATTTTTTCCCTGATTGTCAGAGCTAGAGCACGTGCACATACTGATCTGTGCATGCACATTAGCTCCATGTCCAAAGTGACCGTTCTTTTTTGTTGCTAAATAGAAGCTCTGCCAAATCCCCCTCACTTAGAGTTCTCCATCCCCAGCTTCCTTACGCCCTTTCCTTCCCCTCTTTTACTGACTTTCTGTGTGAAACTAAGCTTTTTCCTCCCTCTGCATATCCCTTGGACTCCATCAGGAGCAGGGGAGAGCAAAGCTCTCTGCTGTTGGTCCTGGATCCAGAGACCCAGCCAACTCCAGCAAGCAGGAGCAAAATCCTGTTCAAGTGGCAGGGCTGTGTATCTTAGGGGACCTGGTATATCCGTGCAACCTGATTGACACATAGAAACTCTGACAACCATAACAAGCCTCTAATGAGCATAAATAAACTTTTTTTTTTTTTCCCCAGAAGCTTAAGAGTTGACCAGTTTTGAAGACCTAGTTTTAAATTGCAGAGCTGTTAAGGAAACAACTGAAAGGTATATTTATTTTTAAACATTGGCAAACAACATATTTTCCCTAATCTTATTCTCAGAAGTGAGTATTCACCTGAAACAGAGCCATACAGTGGAAAACTTCTGACCTGAATGTTAAATTCTGGCAAAGCAATACCTGCTGGAAACAGATTTTGCAAAAGAAAATTTCAAGCCACCTTCATTATAGATGTGGCTGTTTCCAGTGTTTGAGGAAAACTATGTTTCATGCTAAAGAAAGATGCTGTATTAACAACTCTTGAAAATCAAGTTATCTAATTAATTATCAAATATAAGCTGGATGGTTTCCTTTCCCCGGGCTTGGCCTATCAATATGTGGCATTCCTAACATACCGGTGAGAGTAAATTTCTATCTACCTGAACTTTTAATATTTTAATTACTTACCAGGATTTATCAGAAAGGTGAACAGTTTTCACTTGTTCCACTGATGGAATTAAATTGTCTCGCTATAAGTAAGAAATATTAAGTGTACATACTGTAGATCATGCAACATCCTTCTGAGAATATCTTTCTGGGCATTGGTCACTGCCAGTAAATGTTGATTTCAGACAGGAGAAATACAATTATCTCCATTAAAAAGCTATACAATTAACAACACTTGCCACACAGTGGAGTCTAGGTTACCATGGTATTGCCCTATGCCTAGAATAAGAAATAACTGTGGTATATCAGATTCCATCTCATGGTAATTGCTACTTTTTTACTGACCACCCATGTAGCATTAAAAGTCTCCTGCCCAACTAATTCACCTATTTTAAAGCATATTATGGCTATATTTATTCTCTGTTCCACCTCAAATCACTAGTGTGCCAAGTACATAATGCTGGGTTCTCAGATACCCCAGAACATATATTTATGTGATGAGTAGGAAAGAGGCATTCAAGATGGAAGAGGAAAATGGAAAAGAAACATGTTGGGGGTATGGGGTTCAGGGGAGTGTCTGAGGTGCCTCTCCGCAGTGGAAGAGAGATGGGAAAGGACCGAAGGCAAATGTGAAATGTGAGAGGATCAATGACGATTTTCTGAGTGCACAGGAATATGCTAGTGGAGGAGACAGGAAGAATAAATTCAACAACATAAGAGATGAAGAAGATGGTGAAATTGTGGCTGACATGATGATTGAGCTACGAAGAGGGGCCAACTCAGAGCCGGATAGAAAATTTCCTTCCACATCCTTCTCCCACAAGCAAATGAAACCTGCCTCCCCCTGCGGGGAAAGCTAGGGACTGGTGGAAGATGGGTGTATGGTGGGAACATGTTTGGGAACAGAAGGAGGTATGTGAATGGAAAAGGTGAGTGGGGAAAAGACAGAAAAAGGAAAAAAAAAATCAGTGAAATAGGGAGGTGAGAAAGATGGGACAGTGAAAAGCACTTTGGGATACTGGTAGGCAGGAAAACAAAATTCAGCTCTCACATTACAGCCGTTAGGGGAGGATCAGTGCTGTCTATACACAATCAGAGAGAGCCCTATCTGCACTTGGTTGAATTTTGCACTTGAAACGACCCTGCCTTATTTGTGAGTGACTTCTCCTTAAACATGCTGACATTCCAGCAGCCAAAGAAGAGCTGTGACACGCTTTCAAAAATAAATACAAGTATACACTAGCTAATTAGTTCCCCTATTATTTTTTTCGCCCCAGAAGATTTATAAATGTTTTCAAGCTTTCGGTTTATACATTTCCTTCCCCAAAATAATTTTTTTAAGCATATGCATTGCTCTGAGACACCCTGGTTTGAAGGACAATTTTCTAGGATGTCTCCTTTTTATCATCCTAGGTTCTGGTATGTGTGATATCACACAAAGTTATGTTTGGGAATGTCCTTATCAAAGGAGGAACTGCCAGATTATTGTACAGGAAAAAAGAGAAATTTGAAAGCTACAGTAAAACTTGCCTGATAGTTGAGAGATTCAGGACATATTTCTGAACTTAACATAATTTTCACTTCAGCTTTACAGTTCACCTTTAACACATATCACCTTTTAAAAATATTTCCACAAGCATCATGCGTACTACCATCAGAGTGTCAGCTTTAACTGTGAATTCACTGGCTTCGTTATCTGTTTAAGTTTAGCTGCTTATCACCGAAGCACCACAATGGTGGCCATGTTACAATGTGCAGGTGGAGAGGCACGTAGGTATACAGAGAGACTGATTTAGCAGCAGATTTCTGCGAGTGCTTAGCTTTGCGTGTACCATTATTGCCGTCGTGCACAGAGCTAAGACATAAGGTATATTGTGTATAGGGTGGGCTTTTGCAGGGCTGGGCCCACAGCCAGTTAAAAGTGATAAGACAGACAGATAAATCTAAGTTGGACTCACAGCATTATTTAAATGTAGCTCTTTGTATTTATAAACAGCAATATGCTGCTGCTACAAAAGCTATTCCATTTAGTGCCATCCTACATTCAGCAATTTAATTATTCTCTTAATTATTGAAACATTCATCATAGTTTTCCAATTGATTCATGAGGGGCTGGCTGCATTTCTTTAACTCATTAATATAGTGACAAGGAAATTGACAGTCCTCTTGCTAACATCCTATCTCTGAACAGTAATACTGGGAATACAAGACCTTGAGTCTTTTTTTTTTTTTAATTTTTAAAATTTGTATTATTATCACCAGCAATAACTATAGTCATAAAAGCCTCATTTAGTAGCGAAGGAACAGAACGATATATGAGGAAACCCTAATTATCAATAGTTTCGATAGTAAAATCTGCAAACTAATATCTTCCTGAGACCACATTTTTTATTATGAAATGGGTGATAAAGCAGAGATAATTCTGAATCCAAACACATATTATATGAAATAGATAAACCCAAGATAAAAATTAATAGTGACCTTGCATGCCTGGATATAAGAAATATAATCAAGCATATATATCAGTCATGGCTGGAAAAGGACAGGGAGATGCCCACAGGTGAAAGATCAATTTACAGAGTTCTAAAATGTGTTCAAAATAAAATCTGTGGCATCTCTCTTCCCTCCCTTGGCCTGATTTTGAGTGTTTTCGTTATTGCCTGTCTGCAAAACTACTACCTTGAAACATGTTCCTAACTTTCATTAAAAAGAAAGATTTCATCTTTTCTTTTTTCTTCTGTCATCTCCTTTATTTAGAGGCTGTTTAAGTAAAGGCACAACTCTCTATGTCTCTATAATTTTTTTGCAACTATCTCTACTATTTATTTCATTTTTATAGCTTCTAAAATGTCAGGTGCTACCCTCAAAGACCTCTCTTGTATTCATCAGTTTTCTCTCAGGAGAGGTTGTCCAGAGTTTGAAGCATACAAGGTCTTGTCTTAATGCTTATATGAGTACTTCTGCCCTTGGATATTATTCTCATCTTGATGATACTATGCAAATCGGCAGCTACTTCCCTGTGCTTCCAGCTAGGACTTCTGAATATAGTGTGAGTAGCTGGAAAATAGCTAAAAACGGGGTGTGAGCATCAGAAATATAAAAGTTCAGCCCTAAGCATGTCTGTATGTGTGTATATATGTATGTATGTGTTTGTAGATGTGTGTACCAGTCATATACTGTAGTTTGAAAAGTGAATCTGTATAAATCAATGCATTTATTTAGCTCTCTCACCAACTCGCTCCCTGAGTTAACACCCCAGCACACACAATGCTAGCGAAGGTGATTATCTCTGCTAGCATAATTCCTCCGTAACATCTGCTTTCGCCCATAACACTCCACTAATTTTTCCCTCATTTCATTACACATAATTTTCTTTCAACACAATCTACATGTATTAAGTGGTAATGACTTTCCAGTTAAGAGCAAATCGACGCCAAGGGACCCCCCCCTCGATTGCCTGCCGTGCCTGACTCCGGCTATTAAAGATAAATTTGGTGCCTCAGAAAGCTGCAGTAAGCTAATCAATCAATTAAGCGGTTAGGACATATATTATCAAAATTCCACAGTGCGGGGGTGCATGAGAGCATGCTGATATACTTGGTATGATTTTTAAGAATAAAAAAAGAAAAAAAATGCAAGCTACTAATGGATACAATTTGAGGTTGAAAGTCAGTATTCAGTGTCTTCTGAAATGAAAACTCCAGCTATTACACACTACTGATAGCAACTTTGGTGTCTATGTTTGTACAATTTCCATTGCAGCTTTTATACCTAGTGCAGTTTACTAGTGATACCAGAATGGAGCTGATGACACAGTAAAATCTATTTTTAAATGATATGAGGATCCTGGTGCAGAATAAAGCAATGCCATTCACAGTTAAGCTGGCTGTTCTGTTCCTAACTTGTCATTGTGTCTCTGCCACAGCCTTAGAACACTGATTAATATTCTGTATCATGTGTGTTGCAAAAAGGTGGTTTAAGGACAGAATGGCAGCCATCACATCCTGTTGTGTCAAGTTTTATCTTCAGCATTGCTTTAATATTCATTCTGAGTTTAATTTTTAGGGGTATTTAGAACTAGTAAAATAGATTGCAAAATAAACTGAAAAATGGCTTTGGCTTTTTTGTTTTCTAAAAAGCAGCTCCTAGTGAGGTGATGTCCTTTGCAGGACTGACTTACAAACAGCTTCAACCCAACCGGAAAAAGTTAAGTTCACTGATAATCGAGTTACATTTGAGTGCAAGGAAATACGATAATTTCAGAAGTATACATAATATCACTAACAACCCCTTCATTGCTATGCTTTTCTTTGTTATCTTTGGCATTGTGTTGTTCTTTGTATGGAAAAATTACTTAAACAGTTAAATATATTTTTTTTTAATGTAAAAATATTTTCTCTTGCATTGTGATGAACAGCCTGTATGCCAATATTTGGCCAAATGCTAAGGAAGTTGAAGCAAAACCCCAAAGACCGTAAGAATTACACAAGCAATCTTTATAGCTCTGCCAGGACTAATACAAAAGGAGAGTTAAATAGAACTTTATAGCAGGATTCTGAATAGGACAAAATATGACAAAAATTGTAAAACTTATATTTTTAATACAATCAGTAAATCTATAAAATATAAACTATAAATGGATCATTACAAGGCACTGCCAACTACTTTTCCTGTCAGTATTAAGCTTTTTGCTTAAAGCTGTGTTATCATAGCATTGTAGTTATCAGATGAAATGACATGGCAAAATTCCCTGCTTACTTTTCCAGAGCGTTTTCCTCACTTTCTGCAAATTACACTGGAGCATATTCAGTGCATACACTTCTACTAGTGGAAAGAACCATAACATCTTTTTACTGTCTAAATAAATATTCCTTAGCAAAAAAGAAGCAGGTTGTCAAAGACAAAAAGAGTGGTTTGGTTTTGTTTTAAAGTATAATACAAATAAAGGAGGTAACTCAGTGACTTCTTTCTGATATGTTTGCGTAAGGAAAAAAGCCATGAATAAACTCTAAAAAGAGTAGTATAAATGTACGTGATACATGCAGAACACTCAATCCAAGCCCTGCATGTAACGTACAATTACAGAGAGTTAATAATGGCAAATATAGTGAAATAAAAAAGCTGTCCATGGAGACTATACAAGCGCATCCTTCAAAAAACCCCCAAACCAGCATGTTTCAATAATATGATGCCGTCCTTTCCTTAGTGGCATTCTTCATTGACTAGGCTAATAACGAAAAGGTGTCAGGGAGATTCACACTTTAGAGTTGTATTTTCTTTCTTTCTTTTGTGCTGTTTTTTCTCATTTATGGCTGTTTTCCTGCCTTTGCTCTGTATGGAGGGTATGAAATATTTCAGAGCTATGTTTTCTTGTGAGATGTAGGGCTGAATTTGACTTTATTATCATTACTAAGAGCATGCAAGTTTAAGTTTATTCAGCTGAAAAAGACACAATGATGTTGTTCTTCCTGATATAGAAACAGCTATATTGGCTTTTATAGGATTTTTAGTGCAGGCTTCTTCATCTGTCCTGGATTTGATAGCTACTCAATCAGCTGGAATTTTTTTTGTTTTCATTTCTTACCCGTTCTCTTTTTGGAAAAAATCATTCTGATTTATCTAAAAGCACATCAAAA
This sequence comes from Gymnogyps californianus, assembly GCF_018139145.2. Classification (NCBI taxonomy): domain Eukaryota; kingdom Metazoa; phylum Chordata; class Aves; order Accipitriformes; family Cathartidae; genus Gymnogyps; species Gymnogyps californianus. Next base: position 56,711,025 of record NC_059475.1, read on the forward strand.
CATCTTTATCTGTTCATACTGAGTGAGAAATTCCTTCAGATTGGGGGGGGGGGGGGGGGAAGAGAGGCAAACAATAAAAAAAGCTCAGACCAAACCAGTTTGCCTTCTCCTTTTGTGCAGTGCATGTAATGACTGAACTTTTGACTTTAAAGTTTTTCTCTGGTGCAGTACTGTGGAAAAAGAAACAAATAAACAAACAAACAAAATTTCCCCTTGGTGCAAAGACTGGTCTAAGGCAATACCTGGTGAGGGGAATTTTTTTTTCTTTTGGTTGTTGTTGTTTACTTGAAGCAGATAAAACACCCACCTTAAACCCGCCCTCTATTCAGTTCAGCAGCACCTCCATACTCCAATAAACCGTTTTCATTCCATCTGGCGTGCGTTTGCTCTGAAGACATTTTCCTGTCAATCTCTCCTGCCACATTAAAAATCTGTCATTACTATTGCATTGCCGCCTGGCTCCTGAGATTTGTCTGACTGCTTTATTGCTCCTCTCATTTTTTTTTTCCTGCTACAGCCGAGAAGCAGAAATAAAGGTTTGTTGTTGAAACATGGCCGCAAGGAAAGTAGGAGGCACACATCTGTCAAGGTATTACCTTTCTTCAACCAGGGATTAAGGTGTTTTACTGCTCTCGCTACTGAGCAGTCACACTGAATAAATTTTCTCAGTAGAACATAAAAATGAACTCATACATTTTGAACTGGGTTTCATTCTTTCAAGCCAACCCATATAATTATGCAATGGCATCAGTGTTCAGGGGGAAAAAGAAAAGTCAGAAAGGTTTATGTGCGCCACCCTTCTCTCTCCTGCACCACCCTTCACATTTACATTATTTAAATGCTTATTAGGAGGGCAAGACTGAGGCAATCAGTATAGGGGAGAGAGATGTTTTTTTACTGCTCCTTGTTGCTGTTACTGGATCCCTTGCAAGGTCAGATGGGGTACAGGGCTTTACTCCCCATGTTTTGTCTCTGTGTTCACAAAATATGCCTGGCTGTGAATATTCACTGTTAATTCACATCAAAGCAAGTCAGTAGAATTGTGATTTCTGAAACATTGTCTTTTGAAAGAAACTGGCAACATTAGCTGCCATGTACCCTTCCCATTTCTGCTGCAGACATTAACTTTACAGTCTCAATGGTACAAATGAAAACAATTTAAAAATTAAATATAACCAGTGGAAATGGTTGTTACACCAAGACAGAGCGTGCCAGACCATCCCCCACAGTCCTCTGCTGGACACTCCTGCATCATCATCTCAGTCCTGTTATATGAAGTCAGACGTCTAAAGCAGGAGGGGTTATCTCACATTAGGCGTATGCAAAAGAAGGATCAGGTCAAATACGTCTGTGAAGGGGGACAATATAAGGTGCTTTATGGTTTGGGTTTTTTTTCTGAAAAAGAATAATGCAGCTTTAAAATCTGAGGAGACCCCAGGACAGAAGGACTAACCTCAGTGCAGGAGCCATAAACCTCTCCAAACTTTAAGGAAAAAGTAGTTAAGAAAATCCTACATAGAGTCAGAAGTCACAGCTCCATCGGTATAAAGGCATCTAGAGCTCCATACCTCCAGGTAGCTCTGCAGTGTGTCCCCACCATCAGTTTGACTTGCTTTCTGTTTTGCCCTAGGGTTCCTGCCTCCTAATGTCCACAGTGCCTTCTCTCAGGCTTCCCTTTGGAGTGAGACAAATACTTCCCACCAGAGATGCTAACTTGTGTCATTGCTGACTGACACATTTATTTAGCAGTAAGGTAGCTCAGTTCAACAGAGAAATATTAGGACCTGCAGTTCTACTGAAAAACTGCTGCTTGAACAAAAGCAAATGAGCTATCCCGCAGGTCAGCAGATAATCTGTCACTCACTTATTCTTCACAGTGTCCCGAGAAGGTCATAAATCACTGGGATATCGGTTTGGTACAGCCTCTACTTTCTGCTGGCTATTGGCTATTTTCCACCCATTTCAACCCAGCAAAGACATGAGGAAAAGTGAACATTGTGAAATCTTACGGTCCTTTCCCCGGTCCCACCTCCTTCCCAGAGCTAAGTTGCATGACTGAATTTACAGCTTTTTTATGCCAGGACAGCACCCGGGAACACGTCGGGCTGGATCGGGAGGCAAAGCTCCATCCCAAACTATTTCCAGGTTTTAATTCTTCAGGGGAAGGGACCATCTTCATGTTCTGTGTTAGTACAACACCTCACACAACGAGGGATTTAGGGTTGTTACATAGTGCTTCAGTGCAAATGATAAATAATAATGTGCCTGTGGAAATGTAGTTCCTTCAGATGCCTTTGTTATGGCATCCCTCAATGTGCCTCTATGGCTCAGACCTTATTTGCAAGTAGTTGGTCCATAGGAGTAAATATATAGAGTGAAACAATTGGTGCTGAGGATCCCATGTCCACACTGTATGTCTTTCGAGGGGTTACCTCAAACTAATTCTAGTCTGATCCCATGGACTGGATGCCCGTTAGCAAGTGGAGTACCTTACGTGTAATAATTTCATCTGAAAGAAACCCAGTCTGTGCTCCTTGAGCTCACTCTGCAGTGCAAGCCACAGCACCCTCCAAACACCAGTGTAAATGCAGCTGATGCCTTCTCTGGCAGCCCTCGTGTTTGCTGGATCCTGCATGTGACCGATGCTCCTCCATGTGCCTCAAAGACAGGGCGCTATTTGGTGGTACAGAGAAGCAGTGCATTAACCTGCTACACCAGGTGAATTATGCAATGCGTAAATACAAATCATTTGCAAATAATCAACCAAAAAGGAGAGAGAGAGAAAGAGAGAGAAAGAGAAATATATATCTGTTCTTATTATTTTCCCTTTTTTTTTTTACACAAAAGCACTTTCAGTGACTTTGTCTGATACAACCCTCAGGGAACTTGAAGCCTGTAGCAGTGTCACACTTGACTGTAAATTCAGACTATTTGCACAGGTCTGGGTTTTTTTGGTGGTCTTTCAAAAGCAAGTTTCAATGTTTTCCTCCAGAAATGCGTTTGCTGGCGGTGGCCCTTTACCTACTGACTCCTCCTCTCCCAGCATACATAGTTCAGAGTTAAAAATGCTGTTGGTAACTGTAGTTTCATTTGCAAAGCCTGTCTGAAGTGGGCAACTGCTTTATATCTTTGGGTGTGTTTAAATTACATATCAGGATCCAGATCAAAGCTGACAAATGGCTTCTTGCCAAGATACTTTAAAAAGCAGTTCATATTTGTAGGAGGCAACCTAAGGGGCCAAATTTTCAGGAAATGTGAAGCTACTGACAATCCTTTTGGGAACCTCAGAGTTCCTTCTTCTCTTAATCAAAAAGTCATGGTCCCTATTTTTATTTAAACAGCAATTCAAATAAGAATAGTTGAAAGTAAAGGGAACTTCATATCTCAGTTCTCATTAAACTGACCACTTGATTTTAATTACCCAGGAAAAACATGACAATATTTTCCCATGGATGAGGAAGCTTCACATCCAATCAAAGCAGCTTGAAGCTTGAATTTAAATATGCATAACTTCTGGTCCACACAGAAGGATATGACTGATAAGTATCTGAGACGAGGATTTAGGCAGTACAGTTTGAACTGGTTCTTGGGGTTATCTGTCTAACCATGGCTGCATGTCATCCAGTTAGGCAGTGGTTATCAAAGCCTTACGAGCAGTCCCAGTGGAACAAGTCCACTGCGTGTGTTATCTTCATTCTGGGAACCAACTCCAGATACACAGGGCTTTAATGAGCCAACGAATTTTGCTGCCCACAACTCATTAATTAATACCTCCTCTCAAAAAAAATTAATTTAAGCTGCCCTCACATGATAATTTTAACCTCCATACTCTCATCCCAATTAGCATAGAGTCACTCCCTGCTCTATGCATTTAGGTCATCCCATCTTCACCTGTTTTTATTCTCCTGGTATCAGTAAAATTAAGTTAGATCCACCTCAGGTATATATAATTAATGAAGGGCCCTTTCTTTCAGTAAAACTAAACATATTCATTTTCTTCCTCCCCAACAGGAATGTGGAATTCACTTATCCCACTCTCATACCTGTCCGTATCACGCCTATCCACAGAGCAATGTCAGCTGGTGCCAGCTACCCAAGGACAGACACTGCTTTTAGTGAGGGAAGAAGAACAGAGGGGGTCTGTGCAACCAGTAAATTTTGAGGGAAAGGGCGGGCACAGAGTTTCCCAGTGTCAAGGCTTGGATTCATTTTTTTCAGTGATAAAAGTAGCAGCTTAGCCTGCTCTTTTCTCATATCACCTGTCTCTGAAAAAGAGTATGTTAGCTTCTGCATGGGATGTCCAACATCTGAACTAGAACTACAGTGAGGAAATATCATTTCCTACAATTCCATCAGCTAAGCCTTTTAACGTAGATACTGCTTTATCATGCTTAGGCAGATACAGATTTGTCAAGGGAGCTCCCATTCCCATTAGCTCCAGCCAACATAGTACCTGCCCCCATGCTTGGTCACAGGTCTGTTGAGATGGTGGCTGTACCCATCACTTGAATGCACCAGGATGGACAGAAAGACATTAGGGAAAGGAAAGACATCCACTGATCAGCAGTGAGCTTTGAGACGTTTTCTACTGCAGGCCTCCTACATGAACTTCAGTCCACTGTGCAGCATCTGTGCACATCCATTCCCTATCTGTGGAACCAGAGAAGGCAGCACCTCCTCAACCTGTTGTCTCTCCGATACTGTGGTCACTGGCCATACAAGTACCCAGGAGCAGGAGCAGTAGAGCAGGTGCAGTGATGTGTACTTGGGAAACCCACATGAGAGCGCTCCCAACAAGACTACAGTTCATGTGCTTACAGTTACTCACATATTGAAGCATCTTCTCTGTCACAGTCTCTCATCTCTCCACTGCCAGGGAGGAAGTACCATGAATGATTGATGCAGAGAGCTGCGGGCAGCTCTCTCTCAGATCTGTTTGCTTCTACAGAACATGCACCTGTGGTTTGCCTTGTCTTTTCTGTCTCCCTCTGCCCCTCTTCCCTCTGTATTGCTTCTAGGCTGGGGGTGATGGTCTGAAAAGGCAGATCTTTCCCCTCGGGGAGAATTTGCACTGCTGATGCACAGATCTCAGCGCTGTACATCAGAAAGCTACTGCATGCTACTTTGCAAGCATGGTGGCAGACGTCTAGCAGCATCTTCCAAGGGCTGCAGTTTATGATTTTTTTCCCCAATATTAATCAAAAGTGATATCGACATTCTTCATTGATCAAAAACTATGGGTTCAGGCAATTAACTTTCTAAAGAATTCCAATCAAAATTGGATATTTTTTTATCATATATTCCCCCCCCCTCCCCCCCCCATAGTTTTGGCTTCCGACATAACCAGTGCTGTCTCCCGTGTTGGTTCACAAATTAAAAAGAAAAAGCTAAAACTGCTCCAATCTTACCTGGCACTGTACGTAACCAGGAGGTGTTGTGAAGGGCGAGAGAGGATGAGGAGGTATTCTCTCTTTAAATCTGTCCTGCAATCCTCAGATACCACTGCTGACGTGTCAGAACAGCCTCTACAACAGACTGTGCTGCAGGTAGCCTTCAAAGATGTGTTTCTTTTTGCAAGTCACTGAGTACTTTTGAACCCAGGCCTGTGTCAGGCTGTTTGAACACCTCTCAGGATGCCTTCCGTGTCTTCTACAGGTGGGCCCTGTGCTGCACTGTGCTTAAATGCTTATGGATTACTACACAGGATCTGCAAGGATAGATTGGTTTCCTCTTCAGAAAACAAGTGCGAAGTGCAAAAAGCCCTGCGGGCCACACTGATCTCTGTGCCTGCGTGTGGAAACAGCAACAAGTTTTAATATGAAACGTAAGAGCTCTCAGCCCAGAACATAGCGGTGAAGTGGCTGCCCTTGTGTCTCAGCTCAGGCTGAAATCAGCCTGGAAACCCTGAGGTCAGCTTACCCAGGGAAATGAGCCTGACACCGTGACATTTCCCTCTAGAGGGTGACTGTAGCACCTCAAGAGGCACGGGGGCTTGGTGGTTGTTTATCCGCACTCTGTGATGCTGTGTCCTGCAGGGCATATTAAAGTCCATGAAATAATGATGAAGCAGAGGGGTAATTAAAAGCCACAGTGACATTGATCTGCTGAAATTTCAGAGGGAGCTCGGGGCACACAGGGAGACTATCCATCTTACCTCACGCTGGGCCAGCTTGATTGGCCTACTGAGTATTGCAGATGGCGAGGCTCCTCACCTGTGGCCGGGAGGGCTCCCAGTGCAGCAGCCCTACTGGCTTCACATGGCTGCAAAACAGGAGGATAGGGAGCGAGTGGTCACAGCTGCCACGGTCTGTCCTTGCAGAACAGCAGAGAAATCATTTAAAGATACAGGTCTGCTTTCCAGTCCTTATTCTTTTATCTGCAAAGGGTAAACCCCATATTTTTACATAAGGACGGTTTCCCCTACTAAGAACCATTAGGCTTTCGGACTTCTTTGCTGTATGAATTTGGTCACTATTTAGCATTGATTCACAACTAATTCTTTTGGTTTCATCCACTTTTCATTATCTTATTTTCGTCGTTCAAAAAACTCCAAGGGACATTCCACATCGACCTCTACCTCTGCATGATTTCTCATTTCATTTTCTAATTCGCCGAGGCTAAATAAAAGTTTCCTGGAGGTCGATGACTTTCCCTCAGATAACAGGCTCTCTTTCTTCAGTTTGGACTTTGAGTACTTGGGATCATTTCTCAACCTGTAGCTTAAAGATTACAGGTCTCAAACTACTTCAGAAGCTGCCTTTATGTCAGAGAAGTGAGAAGTACGGAGCTCACTAAGTTAACAGTGATGCCATAGCTTTCTTTGGTAGCTGGCATCTTCTGTACATCATTATATAATCACAGATTTTTACATTCTTTTTATAAATCCCAGCCTATTTTTTATTCTTTGCTTCCTCCCACTTCATTTGCTACTGACGGCTGCTGCTAAAGTTCCCTTACCTCTCTCGGAAAGGAAGTAGGTTAAGAACAAAAAGAAGAACTCTATCAGATTAAGGCAAACATGTGGGCCCTACTGAGAAATGATGCATCTTACAATAGTACCAGCAAAACAGCTTACTTTGAAGGCTAAATTGCTAAATATATCCAGAGACTTCTGTGAGCCGAAAGCAGCTGTCTTCTGCTTGTTTTCAGTTGTTAGACTCCTGATGTCCCAAATAATGCAGTCTCATAAAGGGTCGAAATTGATGCAATCAGGATAGTAAAATCACTCTGACAAGGCTGCAGTTTATACTTAGTTTATAATTAGGAGTCTGCTGTCTCAGGTTAAGATACTGTAAGGTTCCGATGAATTGTTAAGCTATTCACAGCACTGTGCTGCTACTAAACTAGGAAAATATAGTCTTAAAAATATCCTCATGTAAACACATCAGAAATGGAAGGATGGGAAATCCAGAAAAAAACCTCTAGAGTTGTGTCTTCTGCACAGGAAAATGGTAAGACTTTGCAATATTTAATTTGAGGCTGACAAGGGATTATTATCTTTAAAAATAAAGTGAACCAGAGCCTCAGTTAGCATGGATTTCAACTATGCTAGGGTGATTTTTACAAATCAAAGATCATGTGGTCTGTACTTTAAAAGTGACAAGGACTTCCTCTGACCAATCTATTTTTTATTCTTCTAAACATAAAGAAATAGATTCCTTGTGACTTCTGATCTGGAGGGCAAATTAATATAGATTTCTGATTTTGGACTGAAATTCTGATTCTGGTAGCTTCTCTGCACAGATACAATTATCTGTCTTTGTGGACCTGTTTGTATACATCTAGCTAAGCTGCCCTTTTCCATGTCACTGTTTTCAGTCTAGAGGACATCTCATTTTTCCCAACATCTGCATGCATTGTTCAGCTCCAAATGATTGCCTAACCCCCAGTCACAGTTGCCTGGAAGAGTATGAATTTCATCTACGTCTCCTCCCTACAGTGAGAAATTAGAAGTGTTTCCATAATTACATGCTATCAGGGCCAAAAAGCTGAAGTAACATCAAAAGTGAAGAAGAAACTTGTTGAAGACTCGCCTGAATTATTGTCTGTTCTAATGTTACATTGAGCAGACTTTGGGAATCTTCTAGTCTGAAAAAGCTCAATACCAGAACCAAATCCTGTGCAATTCTATTGTACTTTGATTGTGTTCATGAAAAAGCAGATTCCAGAATTAAGTTGGTTTTGCTTTTTTACTTTCATCTGGGTTGGAAGAATATCCTATAGGCTACAGTATCTGAAGATTTTTACTTTTCCTGTGCATAGAAATGTAGCATTTTTGGTCATCTGACATTTTATATTAATTTATATTTATCATAAGTTACAGGAATTAGATGCAGATCTAAGGCACCTAAATACAATTTCAAATTTATCCAGTACCTCACTCACTCCCCTAAGGATGTGAACTGCATTCAGATTTTATGTCCAATATTGCCAGCCATCGAAATTAAAAAATCCAGAATCAGCTCCCAAAAGAATGTGAAGCTGGTGTAGAAATCTCAATATTTTTAAAGGCCATCTTAAATGTTAGCTTTAAAAAAAAAAAATCTACTGAACTTTTCAAGGTTTTTTCAAACTGTTCTTGGCAAACAGGAGAGCTAGAAATGCTCATATTTTTAAAATAAAATAAAGAAGTTTTTTTTATTTTAATCCTACAGGTGTTAATAACAAGACCAAAGATGGCACGATTCCTGATGAAACCTGGAAAACTGGCTACACCGCCTGTTTAACTGTCCACAGTGGAAAGGCTTGCAGCATTGACTTCTACTCTGTGTCAATATTTATTGCTCCTTAGAGCAGAGTGGCCTGGAATTAGGGACCTGATTTGTAATTAACAGTCAAGCTCAATATTTTGGGTGGTTTAGGTACTATGCTGTGTCAATTTTCTATACAGAGCTAGCTAAGGTGTGCTGAATGTGCAGATTTCTTTCAGCGTAATTAGCCCACTGCTTTCTTTTTGCTGACGCACCCAGGCTCTTCCATTGGCACTGCATACTGTGTGTTCACAGCTGGTAAGCGAGGACCTTTCCTCTGAAAATTTCTTTAATCAGCTAGTAGGGGGAACTTTGCAGGGCCACTAAAATATGCATTTATACAGGCATATTCATCTCTCAGTAGCCTAAAAAAGATTTTTCCAAAGTTAGCCATAAACATTCAGCTCCCAGGTGGAACCCATGGGACATGTTCAGTTGCCTGGAAAACCACTTTCAAAATTAGCATGTCTGCTCTGTAAGATATTATGTGTGGTTTCTTTCTTGCCTTAGAAGTAATGAAAACATAGGCTATAAGGGCCAAATTTTACAGTGCTGCACAAAATTGCCTCCAAAAGGGCAGGACTGGTAAAAATATTGGTTTCACCTTTGCAGCACCTCTTTTCTCAGGAAGATTCTCCCAAAGTACCATATTTTCCTGCTGAGTCAGCCCAAGTGCCTCCGGCAACGGCCTCTGGAGAGAAACATCTCAACACATCCACTGAATGAGGGCTCCAGCTGCAAAAGTCGGAACTTTCATATATAATTTTCTGATATACTAATTCCAGAGTCCCATGACACCTTATGGCTTATATTATATTTGTCACACTGTAGTTATAAACCAATGAGAAATATCCAACAGCTTATACATTTTGGCTAAGGCAAATAAATTAACTAAAAACAAAACATAACTAAAGCAAAATATTTTGATAGTGATTGTTTCAAAATTAAGAGGAAACACCAGAAATTAAGAGATTGGAGCCATGCCCTCTCATAGACTGATGTTAAGGCCATGGACAAGCCACTGAATTGCTCTCTGATTTAGAAAGTCCCCATCCATGAAATATTTCCAGAGGTTCCATAAAGATGTTAGAGTCATGATAATTTTGAGATGGCACAGAAATAATAGTGTTTATTACCAATATTATTTGCATGCATTGCTGGCTCTAGGCTTAACTGAGCCTTGGTACACAATGCGCTGAGAAATGTATAGTCCTACAATGCCACAAACAGTTTAAAGTCTAACCAGGCTGGAAAGAGACAAGAAAGGCATATTCCTCCTATGGCCATTATTCCACATATAGGGAACCGAGAAAAGTTATGCAAACGCCATGGAATAGCATGAGAAATATGTGAAAGATCCATGAATCATCATCATCAGATGAAGTCCCAGTCCAGTGTTTCAGCCTCTGCTTCGTTAAAACACAACTTCCCCACAATTTGGGCTCTTAGCCCTCACCCCTATGCTGGCAACACGTAATATCTCACTGACAAGTGCCATGGGTTTAACAGCTCAGTGACTGTACTGGCATCGGTGAGGATACGATGTTTACCATATGGAAAAGGCCACATTCCCCTGGTAAGGAGTGAGACTCCACTGCCCTGAGGACTTCTCCTGTGCTCATCTCATACCACCTCTGTGCTCCCCTTCCCAAGTGTCTTCCCCGCAGGGACCTGACAGGAATCTGAGCTTTCCCTCCTGAGATGATCAACCCCAGTTCCTAATTGACCAGAGAAGCCAGTCTGAACTCCTTGTGTCTTCATCCTACAAATGAGTCCCTGTGGTTACTGGAACCCACCCACACAGGCCTAGATGAAGGATGGAGAAAGAGGTGAACAAACATCTTTGGGCTAATCTGTACTTCACACAGAGCACTGTTGTATTTGGTATAATCTCTTAGGTGTGTATGGACTTATATCAGTGGAAACCTATGGTTTGTTATCAGTACGCTCTGGTTCCAGAGGAGAGGAGGTGGGGAGAGGAGGTGGAAACAGGAGGGGAAAAAAACCCAGATGGGAAATGAACCTGTGCATCTCTCATGGGAAAATGCATTTCAGTCATCCAAGCAACAGCCTAGCCCACGGAAAAAAAATTGTTCTTTCCAGCTGTTATGCCAAAAGAAAAAATAAATTTAAAAAGAACAACTGCATAAATTGAGCATATTTTTATCACATCCTTTCTCACAAATTACTTACTATATTCATGTTTCTTATAAGGAGCCATTTTTAATATTTAAACAGTCATACACTTCTCCAAAAAGTGTTTCCTGAAAAACTGAAACCATTATTATGTTAAACTCCCACACAGTTTGTTTTAAAAATTTCTTTAAATACTATTAAAGAACAATCATTATGTAGGTTTATATCTTATGAGTGGGAAGCAGAAACCATCAATGAATCATATTATTCCTCCAACTGTAACAACAACATGATCAACTACCACAATAACAAAAAAGTTTATGCTCACTGTATATCTGTTTTGCAGACAATTTCCTGCCTTGAAATCTGCATAATAGGTAAGCTGTGGCAAGTGTAATACACTATTTACTTTCCATCCGCTATGGATAGCCAGGCATGCTTGGTCTGGTGCATTGCTCCTCCTTTAGGTACGGCTCCTTGCTGAAGTGTACGGCATCCCTGAACAAGCAAATAAAGCTTCTACAAATTCTAGGATCCAGTCCTGAAAAATGTTGCCAGATATACAGAGCTAGATATTTAAATTATTCTATTGTCATCCGCTATGGGTTTTTTTTCAGTGAAAAACAATGGTTTTGGTTGCAGAAAATATTTTCAGTTTTATGCTGCTTTGCAGAGGGAAGTGACAATGGGACATTACTGAGGGAAGAGAAGGATTGCGAGAGATATGGAAAAAACACCATGGAAAAAACACCATGGAGATCAATATTTAATCTATAATTATGGGTGTACAGTATGTACTGTGCATTTTTTAAATTTAACTTGGCTTTTACTATTACTCAGTAGGAGGGGAACAGATACTGAGAGCCCTGGATAGCAACCATAAGAAGCATGTTTAAATACACATATTTTCAGGAGATCTATGAGTATAAGAAGGAACGGATTGTAGTCTCTCTGATCTTTTTTCATGTTGGAAAATCTGAGAGCTTTACCTGGGAGATTTAATTTCAGGTAAAAGATTTTGTAAAATAACTTCCAAAGTTTATGCTGCATAGCATTGCGGCACATATGAAAAAAATGTTTGTGTCACCCTATTCTTGAATAAAGAAACAATGTGCAGATCACTTTTCACAGTGGAAATAGTGATGGTATAAAGAGTTATAAATAAATACTAAGTCAGACCTCTGAGTGGGAAAGTCCCCATCCTCTTTATTGGTTTCAGTCAGGAAGCGTGCAGGTAGCACAGACTCGAACAGTGCTAGAAGAAATTACAGTATTCCTGGCAGCTCGTATTCATCGTGAGTTTAACAATACTTTGAGTGTATGCATATACATGTCTCTGTGTGTATGTCCTCTTGCATGGGCATTTATATGCCACTTCCAGGTTTTTCTGAAGGCCTTTGAATTTAGCTGGCCAGAAAAGATTAGGCTCCAGGGGGAGGAAAATAATTTTAAGAATTTTAAAATTATATTATCAGGTATCATGTGCTTGCTAATGAAGCTTCAAAGTTATTTCCAGGGCAGAATTCTGCAGATTGCTCCAGAGAAAGAGTCCAACAGTCTATCTAAAAGACCTCATTCCATCATTAATGAGTGCTTAACCCCAGCATATTTGAACTTGGACTACATGACCAGTAGTCAATTTTCACTAACAGGTTTTTTTTTGATCCTGAAAATCTGTAGCCATGTCATCAGCTCCTTCTTAATTATACCGTATTCTTTACATCTGTCCTGCTAAATAACTCTAATTGAAATAGCACCGGCGTGAATTTTCGTAATGTTCCCCCCAAGACATCCCGAAAGTGACTCACACGAGAAAACAGACTGAAGTCACAGCTGGAAGCACGTCAAGGATCATTTCCATTTTTACATGATTAATTTGAATTTAATATCTTAAATCAAAACCTGATTAATTTAAATAAAATTTTGATGGTGCCCTGCTTCTAATATACATTGCAGTAATTAGATTCAGCTTAATGTGATTTTTTTACATAATTAAAAAAAAGAGTAAGTCAAGTGTAACAATGCAGGGTTGGTACAAATCTGTCCATATATATACATATACATACACAGACACACACACATGGGATTTTGTTGAGACGTTGCTCAGGTACAGGAAAGATCACAGCTGGAAGGCTGTGCTATAGCTCAGCTTATGGCATAGAATATACCACTTCTATTTCACTGTAATGTGAATAGCTGTTCTTTAAAAAAAAAAAAAGACAGAAAAAGCACATCTGAAATCAGATCAGTGAATAACTAAAAATATTACCAATGCAATAGCCTGGGTCAACTCATCAGTCCTAGTTCCTTTCACTTTTTAACCAACTTTTTTTCAGGAATTAGCTCTGTGTATCCTATAAGTGAACAGGTTTTTTCCAAACATCTGCAGTGTAATATTTACAGCAGCTCGTGGGCTGCTGTTTTTCGTGAGACTTACAAAAATTCTTTATAAAATAAATTGTTACTGCATTTTATAGGTGCTCCCCCTGCCTGTCTCTGATTTTATAAAATGCTCCTGTGCACTATACAAGCAATACAGTGAGCAAACAGCAGTTCGTATGTGTTAGGATCAGAAGAAGCCTGCCTGCACCACATACCTGACCCTTTACTGATGCCGGTTGTGATCAATGACTGTGGCTGAAAATGGCCAGTGCTAGCGAGTAAAACTTTGCAAGGTGCACTGCAGGTAGCACTTACAGCAGTATTTCAGATGTTTCCAGCTTCTTTGCAGGAGGAGAAACTACTGACATAGGCTGAGCAATGGGTTCACCTGCAGCTGTAGATGGAGCTTCAGTGAAGGCATGCAACAAAATGATGCAGGTAGGCCAAAATCCTAGGGAATCCACAGATGGAGTAGAACTTTTTGGTTTTGTGGACTTGGGCTTCTTTTTCAGTCACGTCTGAAGATTTATGTAAAATTTATTTTTGTTTAAGGCTAAAATATCCAATTCATTACTGTAAACTATGAATCTTTTAGGTAAAAAATAAAGTAACGCAAAAAAAAATGTTGCCTTTAAACATAGAAAAGAAAGGTAAGCACGTCCTTGTCCTAAGTGACCAAATTGCTCATCAGATTTTGCTTCAATAATTAGATCTTTCTTCAAGAAGACAGTGAAACATCAACCTGACTTTTCAGCATGGAGTAATCCCAGCATACATCAAGCCCCTTGACTTCAGTGGGACTCTCTACCAGTTTTAAAACGCTGAGCATATGCTTAGCTAGTAGTAAATCACTATTAAACAGAAGAGAATGATGGAGAGTGAAAAACTCCTTTCCTGCCTGGGGCTAACAGCTTTCAGGGAGGTGCATGCACTGTTCATCCTTTTATGAAGGCAAGTAAAACCATTCAGGTGTATTATTTGATAACATCCAGCTTTCAAAAAGCCTTTATATACACTATGTTATAAATATTGCGTAATGGGACACAGTTAATTTTTAATTTTAATATTTATTTGAAAGAAAATTCCTCCTTGTTGGTGAAGCTGGTGGATCTTTGCTGGTAATTCAGATATATCAGATGGTCTGGACATCCTCCCTGTCTTAAAAAAAACACAGAACAAAACAAAGAAAAAAACTGCAACAGGCAACAGGTTCAAGTCAGTATTCAGCCAGTAAGGTCAGGTCAAATGCTTCTCAACAGAAATGAGAAAAAGCCCACAATAGAAATTGAAGAACTGGGCAAAAATAAACCAAACCTTAGTCAAAAAACAGGCAGAGAGAAGGAAGGCAAACTGATATACAAAGTCATGAACCAGATTTAGCTGCTGAAAAAATGCTACATATAGTGATTTACAACAGTTGTGTCTATTTTTCAGGCTCTTAACTATCTCTTCACATCATTGAAATTGTCAAAATTCTCATTCTCATGCAGCATCGGACCCTCACAAAGTCACTGTCACAGCAAGGGCTCCTATGCCATCATGCTTGGTCTCCTCAAATTTACCAGCATATTACCTATGGATCACTGGAAATGTATAGACACAAATTAAACTTCTTCAGTTTAACCAATCAGCCCTCCAAGGGTGTTAGTTCTGTGGATTATGTAGACAGAAGCCAGTGAAGTTGAATACCGATTCCAAGGAACTTGCTTATTTATTATTCATCACAGACAAGTAATAATAATAAAATGCCACTTTTTATCTTAGAGCTAAAACTTTTGATGACAATCAACTTTTTTTTTTCCCCTTCTAAATTTAGGCTTCTCTCGCCATCATCAACTACAATATGGTCCAAAAATAGCAGCATAGTTACTATCTGGGGAGAAGCTACTTTACTGCTTATATTCTTATTCCAAAGTTAAAGACAAAACAAAATTAATCGGGAAGGGTTATCTATAATGAATCACCATTCATTTCAGAAAAAAATATCTTTGCCAGCAGCAGAAGGAAAGTATTTTCAAGCAGTTACATTAGACTATAGACTCCAAGGAGAAGATTACAGATCTTCCATATTCAGCAGCATGAATCAAAACTCTTAGGAACTAGTCTAACTTTCTTTTTTTTGATTGCAAGGCAGCAGGGATTGTTTTTTGTATAGGCTATGATTTAGATGGCTAATTGAAAGTAAGCAGTGGTGAGCTGCTTCCTTGGTAAAATATTACCAAGACAATCTTATCTGAGTTTACAGAGTTATTTTCAATTTGTAAATGCTGTATTCATTTCTACCAGATAAAACACCGTTAAAAATCCTAGACCCAGACATGACTGGATTGCTGTTGCTACCGCTCTGCACTGTTTCACCCCACACAAATGCCTTCCACCCCACAGATATATATAAACTTTGTCTCCCTATGAATAGTTTTACTATTTAAAAAAACCTCAATCCATTTTATGATAAATAAATTTAATGATATACTGAATCCTCATAACTTTGAGTTGATGTCATCCTGCCAGTTACCTGCTCTGCAAGAGAGTCTCCCTCATTAGAGCCTACACCTTTTAGAATCTCACCTTTGCAAATTTATCCCTTGCCTATAACACGAAGAAAATCCTGGGCTTTGTTTCACCATTATAATAGATGTAAATTAGTGTTTTGCCATTGTTTGTTGCTGTAATCATAGAGGCAAGTATATATTCCTAACAGCTATCTTATTTTCAATTTGCAAAGCATACTGTGCTTAATCCCATGAGGCAGCCTGTGGTTCTAGATATGAATTTAGAAAGGTAATTAGACCAGTGTGGGGGGTTGTCCCTGAGACAGAAAAAGCAGGCTCCTGCCAGGTCCAGAGGGGTCTTTAAGAGGTCCCAGGCTGGTCACGGTTCTTGTCCTAGTCTATTACTTGTTTCCATTGTGTGAAACAGCTTATTTGTTCATGTAAATTTAAATCATGTTGATACTAGTGGCAGGGATTTTGTTGCTTTTCTTTTTTTCTTTTAATCTAGAAAGGTCACAGAGTTGTTTTTTGGTGACTGGCAACAAGCTATTTTTTTCCCAATGATCTCTGCATTTTTACAGTCAAATAGATAGTAAAAGAGACATATTGATAAAAGTTTTAATGTATCTCTGGTGGGTGGCAGTAATTTTAAATATCATACAATCATCATTAAGTCATCTATGTAAATGAAAAGTACTTGGCAACTCTTTGTATGGCAAGAAATAGCACTGGTTTCTCTGCATCTCTGCTTTCTTTCTCTCTTTCTTCTTTTTCCCTTTTGCTGGCTGTAGCATAGTGCACATTGTACAGATGAACTATTTCCTTTAGGGTTTTGTGAAGACTTTCTGTAGAGAGGATCACACACCTGTGTGAGACAGCGTGTGATATGTAAACAGTGATGGGACAAGGTTAAATTAATCTCTCATGAAAAATGCCCAAAGGAATTCCTATAAGCTGAAATCAATGATGTGGTGTATTGGTGAGTTTTAAAAAAATTGGGGAGAGATATGGATTTATGTGGGTTTGGATTAGGCGGGTTGTTACCCCATCCCCAGTCTCACCATTTGAAATCTAGATCCGGATCTGAGTTTTGAGGCTTAAGCCCAGGTCTAGTTTGCATCATGTGAATCTCAATTTCAGTTGATGACTGGTTTCGAGCGAGACCATAAATCTCTCCTTAAAGGGAAGGGAGGGTAAGGATTCAATCACTCACCCAGATTTTACTTTCAAAAATTGACATCTTAGACTGAGCACTTTCTGAGCAGGAAAAATGGAGGCAGTTTGAGCTAAACTGTTTTTGTTTGCCCAGATGTCTGACAATACTTGAGGGCCGGATTCTGCCCTCAAGCCACTTTGGTAGGCAGTGTGAGCACTCACTCTTGGGAAGATTCTGTCCCTAAATGTTCTCACTTTTCAACACATTGTTACCCTCCCACATATCTATTCAGGCAGAAAAACAGAATGGTGAACCTCCCCCAGGGGTTTTTAATGCAAGTCTGTTGAATCACATTCTCCCCCTGCTTTTGATTGAGTTAGGGGTATAGGATTCAGTTTGAAGGTGATAAAGATGCCAGGAATGTATGAGGAAAATCCTGTTCCCAGGCCAGTAGACAGCGCATAAACTCTATCCCCATGTCTGTGCACAGAGGCTGTCTCTAAACCTCCAGAGGCAACTAGCTAGTAGGAAACATTAGGCTCAGGGACTTAAATAGATGGTTGCAGAGCCAGTTGGCTCAGCGTGTTGCTGTCTACTGGGCTGTGTCTGCATCTGTAGCTTCCCTGATGGGAGTCTGGGAGTGCACAAAGCTAGCCAAGGCTGCTATGAACAACTTCAGTGCATCTACTTCTTTGCACATGGCTAAGGCCACCAGTAGGCATGGTAGCACAGGATTTACATCATTCCCTAGCTGCTTATCTCGTTCTTTGCCCACTGTCTCTTTTTGAGCAGAGCCTTTCCAGGAAGGAGGGTCCCATGTGTACCTGTAGTCCAAGCCTACATTTCCATACACAACATGAACTCTGCAGGCTTATTCTGAGCTGGAGTTCTCTTGAGGCTTTACACCACTCTCTCCTGGCAGGAAAGTAAGGTGGCACCACAACTTCTACTTTCTTACAGAACCTTCCTTGAAGCTTTCATTGAGGATCACTTCCCGTAAACACCTCCCAAGCATGCTTATTAAAGAAATTAGAAACTATGGTGCATCAGGGCAGACATTTGTTTTAATTGAATTGAATTATTTATTTATTGAAAGCCCGTATTGTTCATAATGCCTAGGGCGCCAGTCTCCTTTTGCTAGATTTTTACCGATGAAAGCAACATTCATCTTAAGGGAGATATTCCTGACATTTGCCCAGTAATCAAGAATAGAATAGGGCTCCACGCAGCTAGCAAACACTGGTGACAAGAACCCTGCATGAAACTACAGTACAATTTGAGTAGATTCAAGTTGTAATGCAGCTGAAATCCAGGTCAGTGGCTTTGTGAGGGCTATAACCAGTCCCAGTAGAAATTACAAGAAATTTAGATCACGATATAAGCTTATTTTTTATATTTGTTCCCACAGATAAAGTAAAAATTAATATACAGAAAAGCAAAATGCCCAGCTCAATATGTGACCTGAGAACTGGTAAAACTGAGTTCTAGTAAGCCTGAGGTCTGAAAATGCAAAAGGCTTACTCAGGAATAGGTGAAACCAGACTAGTTCATTAAGTCAGAATTGGAGAGAGGTGATATCTCTGGTAACTGGTTCAGAAACCCCAAGGTTTTTTTACAAATTCACTAAGACTTAACTGTCAGGGGTCAGCATGAATTTGCCCCACGCAGAGGGGCCCCCACCCAAGCATGTTAAATGGCTTGCCTCAAAAAAGTTGTCATCTGCTCTCGACTCCCCCTACATTAAGGAGATTTCAGCATAGATTCACCAAAATTTGCCTGCACACTTCAGACACCAATAGCACCCCAATTGCAAGGTCAGGCTTTTGCTTCCTTTTCAGCAATGGTCACAGCTAGACAAAACCATAAGTAGTAATATGAAATAACCCTCAAATTCTGTCCCTTATTCCCCATAGTTGTAGCAGGTCACCATCATACTCATCACTAACAATCCAGCTGCCCTCAGAGATGTTCAGAACGTATCTGGATGAGGCTGACTGTTGGCTTCCCCTATTCCAAACCAGATGGGCTGATCCTAAAAAGGCAAAGGTAGAAAGCAGGCTACTGAGTAGCACTGTAGCACTTTGTTCCCTCCTTACACTGTATTAAGGCTGGCTAAAGAAGCAGTCTCAGAAGTTAGGAAATCCCCAAACAATGTAATCAATCCTTCCATGCCTGTGGTGAGCAATAAAAGTTTATATGAAACCTACGGCACTTCACACTGAATGGCTGAAAAATAGCACACATTTATCAGAACGCCTGAAAACACACCCCATTTTGGTAGAGCAAAGCAATCAGTGAAGCCATTCTTCACCTAAAAGATTTCCATTCTGTTTTGCTAACACACTATATTCAGTATTGATGTGTCTCTGCGTACAGTAAAGAGCAGACTCTGCAGTACTGGGACAGCTCATTCACATGACAGTGATATCGCAGTCATGCATTGCTCTTGCTTCACAGTGTGACTGGAGTTCCTTTATTAAAGCAGCACCCAGCAGTGCTAACAGACTAAAGGAGCTTGTCAGTGTTTCCCCTAGAGGACTTCATTTTTTAAGGGGCTTTAAATCTGGCTGTTTTATCATGGGCCACAGGTCCATAAAGGCATGCTAAAAGGATTAAGTGAAGGTGTACCCTCTAATAGCCCTAATCTAATAATTGTGGATGGGACTGTATTGCAGAATGCAGCCAAGTTTGTGGGATTTCCCTGAACAGCAGTGCCAATTGCTGTGCTTGGCGACAGAGCACTGGGCTGGGCAGGATGCTGGTGTGGCCCAGATGCGCTTTCTTACATTCTTCCATAAGGAGCTGCGAATCACATTGGAACCAGATCCACATTCAGAATATCAACGTATCAACACCATATCAACATTCAGAATAGCTTTCAATCTCTGAATTTCTCCATTAGAAACATCTATAAAATTCAACTAAGGAGCTTCACACCCTCTCTATGAATTTCTTTAGGATCTATCCTTGCTTTTAGGATCAGTGCTAGTCAACCTGCAAAAGGAAGAGTTCAGGGTTAGAATGAGCAAAGGTATCAACTGAGTTTGGGATACTGGCATATAAATCTCATATCATTAGTCTTTCCTACCAGATTTTTCCAGCTTCTAGTCAGAATTATCACCAAAAAAGTCACATTTCATGGTATATTTGCTTTTAGGATTCTGCTTAGTATCTAAAAGTAATAAAGGTGGTGAAAATGGAAAACAATTTTTCAGATAGTTAACTGAGCACATCAAAAACTTTAAAAGCTTCATTCAAGATAAGCTTTCAAAAAAAACACCAAACAGCTCGAGAGTTCTCTTTATAATAAATCCATGGCCACTTTCGAACTTCACAGTTCTCACTGTCCTGTACACAACTCCCACTCAGTACATCACAGCAACAGTACAGATGGAGTTGTGATCTTCTTTACTCCAAAAGCACAGTCTTGTAGCTAAAGAAGGATATCTGTTAGCAGCTCAGGGTCTATACCACAGAGCTGAGCAATTCTCAGTAAGGTAATACATCCCAATTAGACAGGCAGTCCCATTCTCTGCTCTTCTCTGCCGCACTCTTTCTCCATCAAGAAGGTTCTCCACATGCAAAGCACTCAGCCTTCACTGTTGTTTTTACATAAAATTGATTTAAATGAGTAGAGTCGTTTATCATTGAGCTAAAGAGCAGCATAGAAGTTGGTAGCTTTGCAGGCTTTTTACTTTGCACTACTCCAATTAAAAATAAAAATGTTAAAATTTCCAAAAGGGCATTTTAAAGCCTATTAATTGACAATGCAGAGAGTTGAGACTTGTTACACTGATGGGGAAGACAGGAGGGGGAAAGTCAGCAAATTAGAAGACACAGCTTTTACCTCTTCTGCAGCCATGTTCTACTTGTGGTTTTGGCGCTGGCCAGAGCAGCAGTAAAACCTGGAGGTGCTCATGCAACTTTGCTATTTATAATAGCTGAGCACCTCACAATCTTAATGTGATTAATGAATATCCTTAGGCCATCTGGGTAAGGAAGAGCATCTATTATCTGTATTTTAGACATGGGAAATGAAGGCCTAGAAGCCTACATCTCAAAAGTACTTAGACACCTAATTTGTTTCAAATACTTTTTAGGATTTGGGCCAGAGAGACTGAGGCATGGGTATATTACCTGGCATGGGTATTATGAGCAGAGAGTCTGCGATGTATGGGTTTGTATCTGTGCTAATATATTTTGCTTTTTGGTTTGTTGAGATTCTGTTATTTTCTTCAGGACCTGTGTCATACCATTTAGGCAAAAAACCCTCAAAGGAATGTCGGGGGTCCTACAGGATGGCTGCAACAAAGCAGGCACTGAAACCAAACTTCCTCAGGCCAGACTACCCAACGGACCATCTTCTCAAAAATGTCCTCTTCTGCTGCTACCAGAAGAAATTTTTAGTTTTGGTACAAAACGTTTTGGGATTGCAATTAAAATTCTCATAAAAACCCATGAAAACCCAAAATTAATAGTTGCTCACTTTGGTGTTGAAACCAATCCCTGAAAACATTGTGAACGGTAACTTGGACTTTAACTATCTATCACATGTTAATATTTCTGCCAGGGAAAAAGTGGACAATCCAGAAGGGTGAGGGGAAGGAAATGTCCAACGGTTCACAGCTGTCATTCACTCAGTGCATGCTCTGTGCTGTTTTTTGAGCCATTTCTGGCTTCCCATTCCACAGCCACTAGGAGGTGTACTTAATACATAGGCACATAGAGGTGGAAACCTCAACACCTAGTGAAGAAGGAGTCATGTCCAACATGGGGGGGCATGACAATTAAAGACGAAGCATGCCAGCTAGTGAATTAGTGGAGCAGCTCATAGTGAGTAAGCTGCTGTTGTTACTGCATAGGTTTGGGCAGATCTGTGGCTATCCTCATTTAAACTGGATGCCAAAAACAGTCTCTGGCTACCTCAGGGTGGTGAGGAGTATAGAGGCAATTCATCATCCTTCCTCCTCACTTCATAGACGATCAGACAAACATGAGGATTAAACTGCATATATACAGACACTTTCTGTAAAATGAGTATGGGAAGAACAGCGTTCCCTGGAGAATATGACTGCAGCCTGACTATTTATGCCTGGTAGGCACATTGCTCCTTAATTTTAACAACACAAGGAATAACAACATTAAAAAAAAAAAAAAAATGGACAGGCAGATGTTGAAGAATTTTCTGAGAACTGCAGTAAAAATTCTAGCTACCACAACAACTCAGTCTATGTAACCATACTGCCATGCCTATACATCAAAATATAACTGGAAGCCTTTCTTCGTCACCTTTTTGACATATGTGCTTAAGTACATAAGCGCACAACCCTGCTTATCTGGGGGATGGAAGGAAAGATGGGGCTTTCTGTTACCTGTAACACTTCAGAAATCTCAAAGGTAGAGCATCTATCTTGTTCTAAGGAGTGATAACTTGCTGATTAATTGACTATTCTCCTGTGCTGCTGTTTTCTCTCTGCTTCACTATATGCCTTATAGGAAAAAACAGCTGCCAAGGAACATAGGCAATCAGTGTCCCTATGTTCTAATTGTGATAATTGTGCACGGAAATCTATTTCAGATTGGATTTTTTTGATGTTTCTATGCTTGTCTTTTTTTTCCTTTTTTTTTTTTCCTTTGCTGTGTGCACTGGGAAAGAGTGGCTAAGGAATATGTTGGTTTGCATTTCTTTTTGAGCATATACCGACTGTACTAAGAGTTAAACATGAAAAAGAATGAAAATAAGCACGAAAGACAACATCCGTTCTCATTTCAATTTCCTGGAAGGAAAGTGCGGTTGGGCAGATGGTGCTTTTTTGTTTTACTAAACTGAATGATCAGATGTAAATAATATACACTATATAGACTATAAAGATCGTTGAAGGTGAGATTTCCATGTGCAGAGAATTGCTATATCGTAGAGAGTTTCTCACTCCTTAGTGATATGTCAAGTCTTTTTTTTTCTAGCTTCTTAATTTTTTTTGATGCTTCAGCTTGCTTACTGCACCCTCTACCTGCCTAGTCATATTTGTTTCAACCACTGTATTTCAGAGGGTTGAGCTGTTTATACATTAATTCAGGTCCCTTCCATGAAGAGCCATGATATTGGGTCTCTGGTTGAACGGACAGAGGAGAGTGGCTGGTAATTTGGCATCACGTGAGTCTCAATATTTCTGTGTTGCTATCTTTCTTCATGCCCTGGCTTTATTGTGTGTTATAAGAATCTGTTTTCTTTGTTGTTATCCAATGTGACTTTTACACCTTTGGAGCTCTTCTTTAATTTGCTTTCCAAGCTGGAACATTAAACATTCCTAAGGCAGAGCAGCGTTTGTGTTCTCTGGTAATTACAAAAGGCCCTTACCAAAGGAAAAAAAAAACCTTTTCTAAAATGTGCATGACTAAACTTGGCTCAAAAAGGTCATAATGCTGTCTTCCTGACTGAAAGAGCAGAAAAAGACATTGTGCTATGACTCTGCAAAGAAATAATACTTTGGTTTCATTCTCAGCCAGATCAAAATGTGTACTCTTCTTTATCCCTCATGTCCTCCATTAGCTTAGTGGGACTCAGTCAGAGGATACGTTCATGTTTACACTACATGAACACCTCTAACAGTAGTGGCAAACTAAAAACACTACTGTGGACATCTTAGTAGGTTATTATCTCTCTGAACCCTCCTGGTCCCGAGTGACCGGCCTGGCTGAACAAAGAGCTTTGGCTGGAACTCAGGAAAAAAAGGAGAGTTTATGACCTTTGGAAAAAGGGGGAGGCAACTCAGGAGGACTACGAGGATGTCGTGAGGTTATGCAGGGAGAAAATTAGAAGGGCCGAAGCCCAACTAGAAATTTATCTGGCTACTGCTGTAAAAGACAATAAAAAATGTTTCTATAAATACATTAGCAACAAAAGAAGGGCTAAGGAGAATCTCCATCCTTTATTGGATGCAAGGGGAAATACAGTGACAAAGGATGAGGAAAAGGCTGAGGTACTTAATGCCTTCTTTGCCTCAGTCTTTAATAGTAAGACCAGTTGTTCTCAGGGTACCCAGCCCCCCAAGCTGGAAGACAGGGACAGGGAGCAGAATGAAGACCCCATAATCCAAGGGGAAATGGTTAGCAACCTGCTACACCACTTACACACACACAAGTCTATAGGGCCGGATGGGATCCACCCAAGGGTACTGAAGGAGCTGGTGGAAGTGCTCACCAAGCCACTTTCCATCATTTATCAGCAGTCCTGGCTAACCAGGGAGGTCCCAGTTGACTGGAGGTTAGCAAATGTGACGCCCATCTACAAGAAAGGCCAGAAGGAGGATCTGGGGAACTACAGGCCTGCCAGCCTGATCTCAGTGCTGGGGAAGGTTATGGAGCAGATCATCCTGAGTGCCATCACACGGCATGTACAGGACAACCAGGTGATCAGGCCCAGTCAGCATGGGTTTATGAAAGGCAGGTCCTGCTTGACTAACCTGATCTCCTTCTATGACAAGGTGACCCACTTAGTGGATGAGGGAAAGGCTGTGGATGTTGTCTGCCTAGACTTTAGTAAAGCTTTTGACACCATTCCCCACAGCATTCTCCTGGAGAAACTGGCTGCTCATGGCTTGGGTGGATGTACTCTTCGCTGGGTAAAAACTGGCTGGATGGCTGGGCCCAAAGAGTGGTGGTGAACGGAGTTAAATCCAGTTGGTGGCCAGTCACAAGTGGTGTTCCCCAGGGTTCAGTATTGGGGCCAGTTCTGTTTAATATCTTTATCAATGATCTGGACAAGTGTATCCAGTGCACCCTCAGTAAGTTTGCAGATGACACCAAGCTGGGCAGGAGTGTTGATCTGCCTGAGGGTAGGAAGGCTCTACAGAGGGATCTGGACACGCTGGATCGATGGGCCGATGCCAATTGTATGAGGTTCAACAAGGCTAAGCGTCAGGTCCTGCACTTGGGTCACAACAACCTCACGCAACGTTACGGGCTTGGGGAAGAGTGGCTGAAAAGCTGCCCAGTGGAAAAGGACCTGGGGGTGTTGGTCGACAGCCGGCTGAATATGAGCCGGCAGTGTGCCCAGGTGGCCAAGAAGGCCAATAGCATCCTGGCTTGTATCAGAAATAGTGTGGCCAGCAGGACTAGGGAAGTGACCCTCCCCCTGTACTCGGCACTGGTGAGGCCGCACCTCGAATACTGTGTTCAGTTTTGGGCCCCTCACTACAAGAAAGACATTGAGGTGCTGGAGCATGTCCAAAGAAGGGCAACGAAGCTGGTGAAGGGTCTAGAGAACAAGTCTTACGAGGAGTGGCCGAGGCAATTGGGGTTGTTTAGCCTGGAGAAAAGGAGGCTGAGGGGAGACCTTATTGCTCTCTACAACTACCTGAAAGGAGGTTGTAGCAAGGTGGGTGTTGGTCTCTTCTCCCAAGTAACAAGCGATGGGACAAGAGGAAACAGCCTCAAGTTGCGCCAGGGAGGTTTAGATTGGATATTAGGAAAAATTTCTTCACCGAAAGGGTTGTCAAGCATTGGAACAGGCTGCCCAGGGAAGTGGTTGAGTCACCAGCCCTGGAGGTATTTAAAAGACGTGTAGATGTGGTGCTTAGGGACATGGTTTAGTGATGGACTTGGCAGTGTTAGGTTAACGGTTGGACTCAATGACCTTAAAGGTCTTTTCCAACCTAAACGATTCTATGATTCTATGACATTGCAAACATAATCCCTGTGGCCACCAAAAGTTTTATTTAACACTCCAACTTTCCTGACTAACCTTAAAATGGGCACAGTAGAGGAGGAGAAAAAGATGTTTTCTCACTGAAAGAACAGCACTGTAATTCTCAGGAGAAATGACTCATACAAAAATATGGAAATTACATATCAAATCAGAATGACCAGATCTGGGGAAATAAGAAGACATAGCCACTGCTAAAAGTCCTCTAAAAAATAAGAGACTGAGGCAAACCAGAGGATTGGATTAAACTAAAACTGACTTTGTAAAATTCATTAAGAATTAAAAGTACTAGGCTACAAAGAGACACTAGTTAGGTTTTTATAAAAATGGCAAAGTTGAATATAAAGTATAAGATGGATTGTCCTTTTGGTTTTTCAGTGTGTCTTGATGGAAAAATTCTGCTTATTAACCTGGGAGACCTGCTGACATTTGTCAGAATTTCATAGTGAGTTTGTTATTGTTTTACATTCATATCTACTGGAGTCAAGTGATTTCACAAGAATTTCAGCTCTCTTTAGAAAATAAAATGTTTCTCGCACGCATTGCACAAATAAAACTTGAAAGTTTGGTGAAAACAACCTCTAAAATCTAAAAAACCCAACACTGTAAACAAAGACATATATCTTACTTTTTAAAGCCAGTCCTATGTTTCAGAGGCCTTACACATTTTTAGGGTGCTTGATCTTGTCAGTGCAGGGAGTATGAAAAGGAGGACCAAAGCATGCTAGTGATGTTACTTCAGTATTATCAAGAAAATGAAAGAAATAACAGAGAAAACTGAAAATCCTCCACTTTTAGTCTGAAGCTGTACTGTAAACATGAATGAATTAGTGCTCGGCGCAAACATGCCACTGGAACTATGATTTTATAGGGGAGAATTTTTAACTTTAAATACTAAATGAGAAATAAATTAGAACAAAAATAAAGAGGAAAGACTTCAGCTTGCAGAACCTCCTGCCTCATAACTTTCTAAAAGTTTGAAAATTTCAGAAAATTACATTTGTCTCCTCAGTTGCTCATAGACAGCTCAGTAATAAATAAATAAAGGAAGAAATCAAATAAATGAAGGCTCCAAAAACAGTTTTTAGCAGCTGAGAAAGAAATGTCGAAGCCCAGGCACTTCAGCTCAACTGCTGTCTTGCATCTACCAAGTGGTTTTGGTGCACTACAGATGGGGTAACTTTGCTGGTGGACATGTGCTGCTGACGGGTATTGCAAGAAGGAAGTGGCGCTGAGGCGCAAGCGGCATGGACAGACGTTCAAAGCAGAGCAGCAGCTTCCCATAAGCAGGCAGGGTTTCAGTCGGTTGCTCACTCAGTTTCCCACAGTTAAAAGCTGACGAGCTTGAAACGGTTTGGGGCCGATAAGGCAAGCTGTAGTTAAAAAGGAAGGAAAGGCTTTAAACACCTGGGGCCAAACCTCTATCTGCCGTTGATCTCAACTGGAATAAAACAATATGCGCAAGCCCACGATTTGACTCCCGGCCTCTCACATGCGTTCTGAAACCCATAGAAATTGACCATCGGGTATTTTTGGCTTTCCTTAGAGACATCCCTACAAAAACCCCACAAACATCGCTGTCCTTATGGACAAACACTTCGGTGCTTGCAAGATATAACTCTATGGGTAAATAAAGCATTAGCACACACACTCACAGACACATAATTATGGATAGTACTTTAAACTGAAGAAGTCAGAGACCATTTGAAAATAAGAGACCAATCTCAGGTTAAATTATAAAGTTACCAAAAAAAATGGAGGCGATGTACAGGCCCTGACAAGCAGCTGAGAGTAAAACCTGTTGAACTAGTCAGACACCGAATGTCCTGTGGCACCGGAAAGTAAAAAATCTCATATCTGATTTTTCTTTCTCTTGAAAGAAGCACTTCATCATGCAAACCCAATTCTTTGTTTGGTGAGTGGGCCTGGACTGCCACTGTTCATTACTACAGGAGCTGATGTAGAAATCAACACACTAACGCCTTTCATCTCTTGTATTATAAGAATTCAAATTCAATTTTTATTTTACAGCACAGCCACACAATACCTCACAGTATGATTCTTGGTTGCCTCCATCCGTTAACAATACCCTTGAAAAGAGATATAGAACATAAAAATAAAACCCTCTTTTTCCCCCCAGTAGTTTGTTTCATCTTACAAACAATAGCAATTCACCATTTAAAACACACAGTAATAGTAAGTAGAGTCGATTGAACACTGTGCTCTTCCTAAAAGTTTTTTTTCCTTTTGAGCACTGGCGTAGTTAGCTGTTCCACAAAATCTGGGGTCTACAAGTTTTGGCCAATTGACACTTTTGCCAATAATGCACTAATATGCTGAGAGCCTTTCTTAACTCACGTACAGTGGACTATGTTGCTTTTTCTTCTGTCCTCCTTGGGAGTGCAGCATCAGACCACAGGGACCCTCAGCCCTACTGTGTTTTACCATGGGCTGTGTGGCCTGATAGTCACAAAGCTCTAACTAGTGCTGGCTGACTTCTTAGTTATCAAGCTTTGGCTTGTATGTCTGCATAGTGCTTTTCAATGTTTTGAATTTGAGGGTTTGAATATAGCATATGCATGTGGTTAAGTGTTAAAGCAGTACTAATACAGATACATTAACTTTCTACACATTGACTTTTAAAATTCCATGGTCATCATTCCTCTGCTTCTGCATATGCACCTGACTCCCAGCAACTGGAGGTTAGTTCTGTGGTCAAGAGACTGTTTCATAAAGTCCCTTAAGGGGACAGGTGGCCCAGTGGATGTTCAGTTTGGTTTAAAAGCAACAAAATCCCATCAGTCTCAGCAGTGATCAGAGCAACAGAGGAAACAGAGCAATGCATGAAGTGTAGGGATGGAGATATCCAAAGTAATCTGACTAGTTTATATTAAGAAAGGATTTGACAGACCTGCTGGGTTCCTACTTAATGCCAATCAAGCCTGAAAGGGACCACTTGAGCTCAGGTATTTATCTCAAACTGATTTGAATTATTCTCACTTCTTGATTTGGAGAGTCCAGAATAAAATACCATGAAGAGAGTGTGTTGACATTTTCTACATAAAACAAAATTAAAACCATTCAAGTCAAGGAAATACACAGTATGAGTGATATTAGAATCAGGCCCTTTGAATTTGACAACAGAAATAGAACTTCATCAGGGCTGTGTGTTCTCAGAAAGTCTTTTGGGAAGTGAAAATCCCATGAATTCCTTTGCATCGCCCCTTCATAGCAATTAGGATCAACAAAATGCATACAGGGAATATCAGACATATTATTCCTTCTTTTTCTGCCTAGTCAATATAAGCCTTATGTTTCTTTTGGAGACATAACATTAGCCAAAGAGCAGCATTTGAGGTCAAGTCTGGATTGTCCTTTTTATTAGGCTAATTCTGTACATATCAAAACTTATTCAAAAGAAATTGTCTTAAATTATTACTAAAGTTTAAATGATCATTGCAGAAATCACAGGAAAGGATAGTGCTTACCAAAACCCCAAGAAAGTACTTCAGATGATAGTTTTTCTTTCATTGCCAAGCAGCGAGGGTCAAGTGAACTGTATTATTTGCAAATATCCACCTTCTCAGACTGTCATGAGCAGCTGTAACATACCCACTAGCAGCAATTTCCACTTGGCTCTATCCAGAGGGGAGAAAAGTACCAGGAGCTGCATTGTTTATAATTCCCTCAACCCCAAGGGTAATTCTGTTCACCAATTACTTGAAATTAAAGTTAGGTAATTCGACACGTCTGTTTGGTACCCAACCACAAAATACCTCTTAAGCAAACCAAAGAGTTGGATAGTTTACTTCCACAATACTCTACAGAATTTCATTATTGCAGCCATGACAGGAAAGGAAAAATTAGAAGTTATCCAGACTCATGAATAGCTGGGGCTTGGGGGTTTTTTGGTCACTGTTGCCACCATTAAGGGATACCAACAGATCTGAGAAGGAGGAAGCTGGAAGGCAGTTTTCTTCCTGGGATGAGGGTTCCCAATCAAACGTAGCAAATATAGTAAGAATCGAGCAACAAGAAGCCTCCAAGTGCAGTGTTTGACAGAAAAAAACCCTGCTCTCTGCAGTTAGAAGATTTCATACCTTTTGTCTTTGCATACTGTTACAATGCTATCTAGAAAAGGCTATACACATGCAGAGAAAGAATTACCTACGTTATCTACAGTATGTATTTTTTGATCTCTAAGGCCAGTCATTTAAATTACATAATTGAATCCTGAGTTAGATTATATCTAGACTTGGAAATTTTTTAAAGTCAGGCGAACCTGTTAAACATTTTATTGATGATGAGTTTGTGTACACACCACTTCCGTATCTCTTTGTGAGTAACGAATTAGCTGCCAGGTATCGTGACTGAACTGCATGACTCACTCCATGGATTCATTTTGCAGTCTGGTGAAACCAGTAGCTGGTAACACCTATCCTTTGTAAGAGCTTTTTACATGTTGTAATTCTGCAAATGAACACTTTCTTTTTTTTTTTTTTTAACACAAAAGATTAGACTTAAAGACTAGACTGAAGTTTAAAAAACTACAGGATGACTCAAAATTCATTCACATTATACTGAGCCATATACCAAACTGTTCAACCTAACACCTGTGAAGTGGGCCTAGTTCTCATTTTCATCAGGGTATATGAGGAGTCATTTCAAAGACACCATTATCCTTAAACATTATAAAACAAGTGAACAAGAAATGCAGAGCCACTATCTTTTGCTAGTCAGAAGAGCTGATTTTTAATTGTGTAATCTCATTCTTGTTAGCATAGCTTCCTATTTGGAAACTTTAGTGCCAAATAAGTAGCAAGTGCTTTATTTTTTAACTCTGAATATGATTACCCTTTCAACCATATTCTGCATTTCATTTTTACTATAAAAGTTGCTCGTTGTCCAATTTCAAGCTGAAAAACTATAAAAGTCCATTTTGACTTCGCTATAGCAGAACTAAAAGATTTTTTTGAACTAAGATTAAATTGATATATCTTGAGCTTCTGTCATTGTAATATGACATTAGGAGCATAGTCAAATACTAGCTTTGACTATAAGTGTCCTACTAAAGTAGTAGTCTACTGCAGAGTGCTTTTTGATGTATCAAAGAAATGGTACTATCTTTCAAACTGCATTCGTATTCTAACCTCCTATCATCAAGGTAAAGTAATAGCAGGACTAAAGCATGATCTTTTTTTACAGTTTCTAGAAGTCAGTGCTATAAGGGATTGCCTAGCCTTGCATTAGATATTCATGTTTAAATGAACCACAGATAGGCTTTCCAATCTACAAACTCCATTAATTAGATTTTATCCTTTTCTCTGTCTTTTATTTTAGGATTCTTTACCCTCTCCCCTGCTGCTATTGCTATAGCTTCACTAATTACAGGCCAAGTAATTTATTTTTTTCTTTCACTAAAGTTGAGATACTCTTACGGGTACAATTCACAAATGTTTCTGTGTAATGCTGACGGCAAATGACTCCATTACTCAGTGGGCAGATAATGTTTTACTTTATTATCTCTCAGGCATATCACCTCCCATATAGAAGGTCCTACCTTAAAAGACTGGGTTTTGTTTTGCAAAAAGTCTTGGTTAGTGGACAAAACATCTTTGAACAACTCTTAATATTTATAGCTCTGTTATGGCTAGGCTATATGTACAGACAGACAGTCAGAAGGGCAGCATATAACCATGAAAAACATGAAAAATGAGGAGCAGCACGAGTACTGAAAGGACAGAGCTGGACAGTGCAGTGAATCATCAAAGGCAGGTGAGGTGTCTAAGACAAGGTAAGAGACTTGTTTCTTTTTGCCTGTGATATTTCTTTTTCTCCTTTTTTTTCTGGAAACAGCCAATTTTCATCCTAGGAATGGTAGAATGAATCCTAACTTTTCAACTTTCCCTTTTGTGCCAATCTAGGACAAAACGTAGAACTCCACATTCACAGAGCAACAGGGGAGAACTTCTAAAAATATTTATTTACAACAAGTGAAACAATACATTTGTTTTGATGCTGTTGAATTGTTTCACTAGAGTCAAAAAGTTTTTCACTGAACAGCTTGAAATATTGAATATATAGATATGATGTAAACGTTAATACAGAATAAAATACAAATGTTGAAAGCATAAATTTGGAAGAGAAAAAAGCAGAAATGAATTGTTTTATTTTTATTTTAAATCACTGAAATGTTTCCATTAAAATATCATTAAAATCAGCATGCTCTTATGAAATATTTAAAAGAACACCCTTCTGAAAACAATTTTTTGATCAACTCTATGCGGAAAAAAATGTTATTTCCATTATTTTTACAATAAATGCATGAAAGATATTGCTCATGACAGACTTGTTGCTAATGGAAAGAGCCAGCTTGACTCTCTTGAGAAAAATGAGTCCTCCTCACAGAACAAACAGATAACGGGATGGTGTAGTCATCTTCAAAAGTGCTCTTCTATATATAGGGGTGTTTTAAAACTGGACGAGCAAATAGTTCAATTTCCAGCCCCTATAATTAGACAAAGATCTATGTAATCCCAGTTTCTTCTCCTTCTAAATGCAGTCTGCAAGGATTATAAGGATGGTGCAGTAAAACTGTGCATATGTTGTAAATGTTACATGGGCAACCCAAGACTAAATGAAAAAAAAAAAAAGGGTAGGAAAAGAAATAACTCTCTAGCATAAGTCAAAGGCAAAGGTTATTATAATAAACTTTTTTCCCACTGAGAATCATCAAATGGACAGACTTCATCTACAGAAGTCATTACGACTGACTGAAATTTTACAGATTTGGTCTGGAAGGCAAACTCTGGGAGTGAGAAAGCTGGCTCATCCCTAAATCCACAATGTCCTGTTTTCTGAGGTGGCCAACCAGTACAACACACAAGAGCAAGGTCTCAGAGACACTTCTTAGCAGGTTTGCTTTCATGTCTTCCTTTCAGTGTCAGATAATAGTTGGTATCCATCAGCTCTGTGTCAGTTTATAGTGCCTATGCGTCATGAAACACTTCCTCAGGTACCCAGCTTCTTCCACCCTCTTTTAGATGCACAGATCAAGTTTTCTGAAATTCTTCCTTCTTGTCACAGTGAACCATGAGCATCAGAAGCACAGGCTTGAGCAGCTTATAATGTGCACATAGTAACAATGGTTCCAGATACTGTATTCAATATAATACTGGATGCTGATATTGGCTCAGTTGACACTGTATGTTGCCAAAATTCATTGTCACACCAGAAACAGAAAAATTGGGAAGACGTGTGAAGAAGGAACCTTCTAGCCAAATTCCAATCACAATAATGTTATTAACAGTTGGGAATAACAGTGAAAGACGAAATGGAGCTGCTTTGGATTGCTGCTGAGGCAGAAATGACCAGAAAGGGATGCTGGGCAGCCCTGCACATCTCTGAATGGTGCTTCTTCTGCAGCTCACATTCTCTAAGTTATGGCACATGACATTGAACACATGGCAGCCTGGTCCCACTCTCCTGATTCACATTGTTCTTACATGTAGCCCTATTTTGCCTGCATAAATAGGGAGGAATTTTCAATTCCATGGAGATACTACAAGTTTAGTCATGAAGATAATTAAGTCCTTTGGGCTTGAACTACCCAAACATTTCATACTTGAAAGAAATTCAGATATGACTCTGAATGTCTGGATTACTGCCATCTAAACAATTTGGATTCATCTGAGGTTTAAGATTAGCTCCAAATTCCTCTTCACATCAATTCATCATTCAGATATTTACTATTCTTATCATTAGTATTATAGAATGGCTAGAAATTCTAAGTAAGGTACTGTATAGCCTACTTCTACTGACATACAAAAGCTAGCCTCAGTCTTTCAAAAACTTCAAATCTCATCAGCAAAGATAAAAAAAAAAGGTAGGACAAAAAGAAGTTTTATTATTAACATCCTTTTCCAAAGGATAATAGAAGCATAGAGAAAGTCTAGTCACTTGCTCAAAAAAACCCACAGAAGATCAATGGTAGAGCTGGGGAAGGGCTCTAAGACTATTATCTCCCAAGGCAATAGGAGGCTTAGTCACTAGATCATCTTACTCTAAACATTTTGCAGCAATAATTATTTCTAATTGTTATTGCTCACTGCACTTAAATGAAAGAATTTTTAGACTTTCCAGAAGTTTTAGAACTCCAATATCCAAATAAATATAGTCTCTGTAAATGATGAACATTAACAGAACATTAACTTAGATCTCAAGGAACTTACAAAAATGTAGGTACCTCCTGGGACTGCTGTGGTGGTCAGATAAAAGGGACCTCAGTACAGAAATAGGGACACTTGCTTGAAATCAAGCTTAGATGTCTAGAGATCTTTGACACTAAAGAGAAAGGCAGATAAAAAGCTACATTTATCTCCAGGATTAGGGAGCCTCTGGGAGATATCTGTCTGAGCCACTTTCTTAGTGGAAGTTTGTAATTTTACCTATATTTCTAAGTAGAATTCCTGGGGCTCATTCTTAGGGCTTTTTGTTGAGTTTGTGTGTTGATTTTTAAATACTAAATATTAATCATTTATATTTATACCAAAAATTTAGCTGATAGTAACACTGTCTTGCTTAAAGCTTATCATCTGTTGTGTTGTTTTGCCATCAAAAATTCTCAAAATCAAAAGAATCTGAAAGTAGAACCGTCAGAATCGTAAATAGATTTAAAAACTTCACTTTATTTCCTGAGGTATGGGGTTTGGGTTTTTTGTGTGTGTGTATGTGTGTGTATCTGTGTGTCTGTGTGTATAGAGGAGGACGGAGGGTTCAACATGACCTGCAGTAAATATTATTAAATGAAATTTAATTAACGGCTCTGATGAGATACCAAGAAAGATTGAAGCTCACCTCTCAAAACTGTATTAGTTTGTTGTTGCTGTTGCTGTTGTAAAAAAACCTGTTTTGCTGACACCTCGGAAATAATTATGATGAGTAAAAAGATACTGTCTTTGCAAGGGCAATTTTGGACTAAATTTAATCTCTATTAAAGAGCTGAAGCAAAACAATAAAAAAAAAAAATCCAAATGGAGATTCTGCACTGAACTGAGCTTATTTTGAAGCTGTTATTACTGTGGTGCCCGAAATAGAGCACAAAGACTTTCTACTTTTCTCAAGGCACTGCAGCAGTCAGGAGACAACTTGAGAGGACCTTAAATGCAGCAAAACAGAATATAATACTCATTGGGGGGGGGGGGGGGGGGGGGGGAAGGAATAAAAAATTAAATTAACTTTGCCAAAATTTCTGTAAACATCTCTAGTAGAAGTTAGCTGTCATGTGACAGGCACATTCCTGATGCTGGGCACAGGACATTGCCATGTTGTGTTGGAAGATCCTTCTTATTAAAAAAGGAGAAAGGATGGGGGATGAAAATTATGGTTTCTGTGTTTATATGTATATAAGTACTGAAAATAAAAGTTCTTCTAGCTCAATACATCAGAGTGCTATTTGTCTGTTGATTTGTATTGCCTGTAATTGGAAGTAATTGTAGTATTTTATATACTAGCATGGTAATATCTGATAAATTTTAATTTATCACTGACTGTAAATGTGTATATTGGTATATATACACCTGTGAAAAATACTATGCTTGTGTTACTTCATCAAAAAGACCAAACATTTATTGGATTAATATATTTTAGGTCCATCATAAGCTATTTTCACAGCATAATTTCAAGAAACCAAGTGAAACTTGATTCTAATTTTATTGCGAACTTAAGGCTAAGTCTGAGCTAACTGAAGGCTGGATATCTTTCAATCCTATCATCTTCCTCATGTGGAGAACATAGATAATTCAAGTGTAGCTTTCTGATACAAACACTTTTTTCAGCCCTCTACAAAATACCTAGAGTAATTACAATGGAATATGGACAAATCATTTGCCAGCTTTCTTTTTTTTTTTTATCATAGGCTAAATTTTAGTCCCAAACTAGTACAAATCCATATTTTAATTGGATTGAGCAACGTAATTTACTTTTATTTGATTGATCACCATAAATCCAGAATGATTGAAAGGTAGAATTTGGAACACTTATATTTAAGACTACCAAATGAATATCTTTCAAGTTTTTTACATAGAAAAATCTTCTGAAGCGTTATGTGATTCAATTTTCTCTCAAAAAAAAATGCAAACTCAAAATTATCAATACCCTAGAAAAAGGTAAGAGTATGTCTCTGTCATAAATAGTAATGTTATTTACGACTTGCTTATCCTCTTAGTCCAGACTGCAGCACCTTGGTTTAGACTGATATTTTTATAATCATTTCCTACTTCTCTAGTTTCTCTTTCAGCAACGTTTACCTAATTCACTACAAAATAAAGATATAAGACAAAACCTCAAAGACCTTAGAAAGTACTGTCCAGCTGGTTAGGCGCTGAAGGGATTCTCTTTCCTTACAAGTTTAAATATGCCCAGATGAGTCCTATGCCTACAAGCTGAGTCCTGCTGTTTTTCAACTAATCATTTGCAAAATTGGAGGGGAAAAAAAAAAGAAAAAAAAATGTAAGACAGAAAAAAAAATGGCTTCTGGTAGGTGAGCCACAGCAGGGCAATTAAGATGATATGGCAGAGGTAGACATCTGCTCCTAGACAGATACAGTTCCACTGATGCTATCTATAGTTACAATCCTTCCGAGAGATAAACAACATGCGAGAGCAACGCGCAGAAGGAAATGCTACACTGAGAAAGTGGTGATCGTGTGGCCCCTGTGGTCTGAGAAAGAGAGAGAGGCAGCAAGAGAAAAAGGGAGGGGTGGCATGTGGGTCCTGTACCGGGCACACGCAGGTGACAGAAGTCGTAGGACAGACGTGCATCAAGATGCAAAGCTGGGAGATGTGTGAGAACTGACACTGGAGGGGAGCAGAATTACAGCAAGGATGAAAGGCACAACATGACCAAGACAGAGAGAGAGATGGAAAACCCCTCTCTAAGCTCTATGCATAAAGTTACAGTTAATCTATGCTGAAATAAAAAAGACAAAAAAATCATTAGTGGATGATTTATTCTCTAAGATTTGGAGGCTTGGAGGGCTTCTCAGAATTTCAAACTCACATTTAGGTTCCTCACTAACAAACTTAATCTGAACTATGCTCCCCAAAGTAGATGATTACTTGTTGGTATTTCATATTACTGTCACAGCGATGCTCAGACACAGTAGAAGTAGTATTCCCTCATTCCCTTGATGTCAGGTGCAGATAAAGCCTAAAGGAGGATGTGGTATCTACTCCAAATAACTTTCAAGCCAAGGATTGACCCTGTTTAATTTAGGCAGGACTTGAACAACAGTACACTACATAGCAAGCTCCATGACCCCGTCAGGTATGAGTTTTCTAAAGGTAAGGCATGTCTTCACTGACCATCACTAGCAATGACTCTGGCTCCTCATGTCATATGCCCCTCAGTTCCTTGCAAGGAGAATTTGGTTGTTCTCCTCTGATGCCAGGGGTTCAGAGTCCCACCAAAACTGAGGGAGCATCCTTCCTCCCTCCAGCTTTCCTACCAGCAAGAAGGCTTAGCATTCGTTCGACTTAAGAAATTCTCCCGATTTAAAAAACTCTCTGGAAAACTCACAGCAAGAATTCAAGGCCAAGCAGTTTGCAGAGATCACTGGCCAGAAGCGAAGAGCAGGAATGCCCTGCTGCGGGCAGGCCCTCTGGCTTGCGTGACATGCTGTCTTCCACTTCTGGGGTGGACTTGGGCTTGCTTTATGTCAACAGAAGCTGAAGAACTGAAACACCAAAGTCTCATCCTATCTTGTGTTGGAATCTCAAACCAATAAGTACAAGTTTTCATAATGTATGTTACAATAATTCTTCAGCCTGGTTACCCTGTGGTCTCATTCTGTAAAAAAATGTTTCTTTTTTCTGTCTGGGAAGAAGACAGAAATATCAAACTAAAGAGCTTAATGTGAAATCAAAAAGTGGAGTGAATCTCCAGTCCTCATGCAACCTTGTGCTTTGGAGATTTTTTTAAATTGCTACTCCTGAAAACTGCTTGCCAGAAAAACCTAAGTCTGAAATTTTTTGTTTATCTGAAGAAGGTAGAGCTGGACTTAACGT
Source organism: Gymnogyps californianus (assembly GCF_018139145.2). Taxonomy (NCBI): domain Eukaryota; kingdom Metazoa; phylum Chordata; class Aves; order Accipitriformes; family Cathartidae; genus Gymnogyps; species Gymnogyps californianus. The sequence continues at coordinate 56,748,711 of NC_059475.1, forward strand.
CTTTAATGAGCAATTCACCTGAGGCCAGATTCTGCTATCCTGACTCAGTTCATACCCCAGAGAGGGTGACAAATTTAGACACTTCTTCTGTCCACTGGATGCTCATAAACAGACTGCATTTATCTCCAATGTATTCATTACAGAAAATTGTGCAACAAGGCTTTATGTTTGTTTAACTTCATTTTTGTCTTCCTTATTCTACACAGAGTAAGTATGAACATATGAGTGATGCAGCTGTTGGCTGCTGGTTACTTGTTTGATCAGGTTTTTTTAGATTCTTGCATGTCCCTTTCATTCTGCTTCTTTTAAATTTCACATTCACACGTGCAACACAACACACATCTCATGCAACACATTCAACATTTCTTTCTGAGACATGTGTGCTGGAAAAAACAATCCTGTGAGTACTTGCAGGAAGTGAAAAAAGAATAAAGTGTAGAGTTCTAGTGTACACGACTCAAGGAGCTTAATTTTTAAATATGAGTGTGAAATCAGGTCATTGCTTTATTAAAATTCACCTAGAACTACATACAAATATCAAAACATGAACACTATCAGCAAGGAACAAAATTCTTCTGCTAATGTGTCTGTTATTAATGTATAGTTTCTGCTATTACCATACAATTCATTCTGCATATCCAGTAAATAATTCAATTATTTGGAGGCAGTCAAAAAAGGTCTGATCATTTGAGTTGGTCAAAAAAGGTTATCATTTTGGAGAACATGGGTTTCCTCTTTTGGAATATCTACAATAACCACCTATCCACAGAGAATGCCAGTTCCTAAGTTAGCACTCCTAATGGTCATCAGAGTGTAATAATTTCTGGACATTACAGGTGATAATGTAGCTTTGTTATTCCCATCTATTAACTCTTGGGGAATCTGACAGCTGTGGAATGCATTCTTTGTGCTTAAACCCACAATATATACTTGATTGATAACTATGTTGATTTCATTACTCTGTGGTTCTGCTTTTCTGCCTTTTTTTTTAAAGTGCAGACTGAAATATCTGGGTTTTGTGAAAAATTTGGAGTTTTAGTATAGCAAAGAAGCACCCTTTCTTCCTCTCCTTTTGTGTTTCTTAATGCAGAAATAGATCTGATAAAAAAGTGCACATGAATAACTTAAGAAAAATATTTTTAAACATTAAATTTTAAATTTAAAAACATTAAAATACATAAAAATACCCAACAATACTGTATTTTTGGGTATTTTGCCTTATTCAATTCTAATCCACTGTGCTACTTTCAGGCGGCAGATTGTCATTATGACTGTACTTTGCCTTTTCACTGGAGTCTGTCTCTTGAAAGAGTGTCCCTCCCCCATCCCAGCTTTGCTTTGCAAGCTTTTTTATCTTTTCTACCTTGCTAGAGGCATTATTAGGGCAGTTCACCTTTGACCAAGTGGGCAGACGAACATCCATCCTCTGGAGCCAGTACGAGTGCTGTTTGGTAGATCAGCTCTCAAATGGTACTGAACTGTGACCTCTTCTTCTGTTCAAAGACTAAATACATAAACTTGAGTTTCCATTGGTGCCAAGCCTGGGAATCTGAGTTGCTCCCTAATCCCAGGTCTCGCAGCCAGCAGCACAATGGGCAGCTCACCATGCCAGCCGGCCAGCCTGAAAGAATGTCTTTATTCTCTCTTCCTCAACAAATTGCTTATTGTTTGGCCCACAGGCTGCTAAACCTTGTGAACTGTCCAAAACTTCATTGCTTTTCTGTTAAACTTTCTTCTCTTTTCCCTTTGATTTTGTTTATAAATAAAATTAATTTCTATTTTCATTTCTTAGTAATGTAATTTTAGAAGATGGCTGTTACTTTTAAACTTTTTTGAGAGTATATCTGCCTTTTGGAAGCCTGCAGGAACCACAGAAATGATACAAGCCCTTCAGGGTTAGGCTCATTAGAAAGAAGAGTCTGTGGAAATGTAAGTGTTGCTATAATGCAATGCTCAATGTTACTTACAGAAAAATGGGGGCAAATGCTTAAGAACATTCCTGAGTTTCCAAAGATGTGTACAATTTCTCTGCTCTTGGCCTCATCTTCACTGTGGCTACAGTGTGCCCATTGTACAAAGAGTGAGTGTAGAACAGAATACTTATCTTGGGACCCTACATTTTGGAGTTGTTCAGGGGTAGTTGTCTTCAGAGGAAGTTAAAGCAGACTGCCTAGGTTTGTCTGTTATTTATCTCTTGAGCTATTTCTGGAAGCACCTCTTGTCTTCAGCAGAAGCTTCTGGGAAGGTGGTTGCAGGACAATCATTGTGCAAGTCAGAGTTAGGCAGAGCATCAGCGAGGTAAGGCTGCTATTGCAATATTCAACCAGGTTTACCCTAGGAAAAGAAGAGCTTCACAGGTGTGACCCCACCACATGAAGAGCGGAATTGTGCTCCATAAATACGGCCAAAACCAACACAGGACCCAGGGAATCCCTATTCTTCTCCCTCATCTCAGTAATCGTTTGTTGAGACATGTTCACATGTTCAGTGGGGAACCTTGTCCCTGTTTGGAGATAGGGAACTAGGAGAGGAATATCCTTGTGAACAGTAGGATAGGTTCTGATCACCTGGAGAGTGCTAGTTAAGATCAATTTAAACACTCATGCACTTCCTAACCATTTTTTGCACACACTGTTTAGGAAAGATGACAAAAGTACACAGCTTTCTGGAGCCATACATGATCTAAGAATCACACAAATTTCTTAAAAGTGTGTGCATGTGTGTGTGCGTGTGTGTGTGTATGTGTGTTTATATAAATATATAATTTAATACCCTTTCAAGTATGAGAAGGGCAGCACAAGAGTAGAAGAATTGCAAAACTAAAATGTCCACATTCAGCTGATGCATGGTACATACCAGATGATATATATACTGCCTTATTGTTCAGTTGCGGCTCAGGAAGCTAAATGCATAATTTAAGATATATGTATAGTCTAAGGGTCAAATGCTGTTAGTTACACATGTGTAAATCAAGACCAATTGCACCAAAGTGACTGAAGTTGCAGTACCCTGGATTTACACAAGTGTTGCTGAAAGCAGAATATTAGTCAATATGTGTCATCAATACAGCTGAGTTAGTGGTACTGAGGGAATTTTATTATATGCATGCACCTAAATCCTTCACAATTTTTTTCATTTTTTGTAATATTACATTTTATGTTTCTATTTTTGCCTCTGTTTTTAAAGGAATAAGGGGCTCAAATCCTGATTCTGTAAGTGAAACATCCCTCATCCCCCAAACTTTCTCAACCTTAGTTCATAATGACATGACAAACATCTCATAGCTGCAGAAAGCTTACTTTATCATAGAATCATAGAATGGTTTGGACTGGAAGGGACCTTAAAGATCATGTAGTTCCAACCCCCCTGCCATGGGCAGGGATACCTTCCACTATATCAGGTTGCTCAAAGCCCCATTCAACTTCCCTTACTTACATTTAAGGCCAGTCTTAATTTACATAAATGCATAATTCTGAACCTCAGGCAGGACGTTGCTAGGCTGGCTGCCTGACTGCACATGGAAATGCATCCTTGACGTTCATTTGGTTCCGTTAGCAATTGTACAGGCTGCAATGAAGGGTCAGGAAGCAAAGTTTCTTAGACCTGTAGGAGAGCAGGATTTGGATGCAGCAGGAAAGGCTGTGGACCTGGCTGAAGTGAGTGAGTATGGAGACTTGGCAGCTGAAAGGAAAATCAGCTGTGTTAAAAGATGACGGGACAATTTTCTTAACTGATGCTTCCTGGGTTTGTTATTGAGAGGTTCAAGGAAAAAAAAAAAAAGACTTTGTATGGGACACTGATTGCAAGATACAAATCTACAGCACAAAACAAAGAGGTACAAAAACTCATAATCTATTGGGGAACTAGCAGAGTACCTGTCAGATACATCTGGCCTTCAATGACCTTGTTTTGCGTGGAGAAAGAATATATGATTTTCTGGGTTGAGAGGAGGTTTTTAATTCTGAAAGGAGGTTATGTGTTAAATATATGGTAGCAGTCTATTCAATAATAGAAGTCAAGTCTCTTACTTGTGGAGGCAGAATCTAGTATTCATAAAATAATGCCATTATTTCTTAACATATTTTTAAATTGAATGTACTATTTATAAATCACTTTTTTATTATATTCTTGAATACCTAGAAAGATTAAAAAAGCTCAAAAGTAGATTCCCCAATATTCACATAATCAAAAATGGCTGAATGAATTTGGGACACACTTGAAAAAAAAAGCCATTTAAGATTACAATGATCAACTGTGGGGGCTTACTGTTTCAAAAGAAACAGAACAAATGTGTCTGAAATAAAAAGGGCTGAACAGATCTCAACACCATAGTGATAATTACAATTAGGTTATAATTTCTAAAAGAAAGAAAGAAAAAAAACGATAATGAATTATGATCTGTTTCAGAAGATTAAGACAAATTTAAATATTGTGTACTGAATACATTTATATTGAAATAAGCACATAAATCTAGGTGTTTGTTTGTTTTTTTTTAAATAAAGAGACATCCGTATATGTGCTCAACACACATACGCACCCTTAGCCAGTTAGAATACTGTGTAGGTATAGATTTGTCAGGATTGTTTGATCCCAAAAGGATTCGTATAAGAAAAACTTCTCTTTCAGAGAAATGATCTCTCTAGAGACTGATAGTGATGATACAATAGGCTGGAGTTGCTGTTATTAAAAAAAAAAATTGCTACTTTTTCTTACTATGTTTCTTTTTTTCCCAGTGGGATTCTGATTCCAGACATTCTACCAGCCTGACATCCACCGGGAAAGTGATGACACCATAAATTATTTAAAGGTTTGAAACCCACAAGAACTACTGTATATAACCAGATTGGATTGACTTTTTAACTCTTTTGATTAATAATACATAAAGCCTTAGATATGTGAATTGGTCGAGTGCTAACCTGTTAACAAAAGGAGTAGAAGGGATGAATTCTAACATTTCTTATAAGTTATTCTACTTAACACATTGGCCAAACAAAATAAACAAATGGAGTGCTCTGCCTTAGTCATACCTTCAATGCACTATCAATATTTGATGACTACCTAATGTGTCTATAGATCTGGCCATAGATGATATTTTGATCATCTGGTTTCCCAATTTCAAACTTCTCTGCTTTCTCCTGCATTTGTCAAAACACACAACAAGAAAGTAGAAACAGAGTTTCAACATCCTGGTTTCTTTTTTTACTTTCATTTTAACAGCACTAACTACTCAGAAGTACAAAAATGATATTTCAGTCTTCAGCAAAAAAGAAGGGCTAGAATTTCCTCAGTTTATGACATTTTGTGCTCAGCAGCATGATGGGAGTAAATATGTAAGCCGCTTCAGAAAGATTTCATGTTCTACCCTTCTGCGGCTAGCTCTGTTTTAGTTATCCCCTGGTTTCATAAGTTTTGGTCTCTTACATGCTGCTTTGGGTGGAGCTCATGCATGGGACAGCCTGCATTTCTAAGCAACAAGAAAAACTCTGCTGGAGACAGATCACTTTGCTTCTGGGTAGCCTGACTCATGCTTCAGGAGACAGGCTACCCAGGGTGACTTCAGTATGATATATTAGTTTACAATAACAACTGCTGGTTTTTCTGTGCAATGGACAGGTGCTATCCCTCTGGATTATTTTATTTTCTATTATCCCAACTGAAGCTTGACTCCCTTATATGTAGAAACAATAGGAAACCCATCTTTATCTGTTTCTCTTTAGTCATTCCTGTGCACTTATCCTTTATCCATGTAATTCAATTCTCAACTTCCTTCTTCACCAGATGCTGACTCCCCACTCAACCTGCAGAGTGTCCAGCCACAGAAACACTGATCAATTCTTTTTGCCTCTTGGCATGCCCATGGAGCCATCCTTTCTTGGTCCCCTTAATGACAAATATGTGTGGCTGTCCATGGCCCGCTTTCACATCTTTTAAAGCTTCTGTACTAGCAGGCTAACCTCCATCCATCCTCTGTTCAGGACCACCAAATGATGCCTCACCAAATATTTTTAAAATCCTAAGATCTATGTGAGATTAATCTATGCATAAAGGAAGGAATATTTCAGTTCAAAGGCACACTCTACAATTTTTGTCAGTTCATCTTCCTCAATTTGATCAGTTATTTTGATGTAAAATTCTATTGATGCCATTAGCAGAATTCAAATGAATTTGTTACAATATGAGCAAAATCAGAATCACATCCCAGCTCTGAGAAAGAAATGAGGTTCAATTTCTTACTAAAATAATACAAACTTCAGAAAATTGTAACAGCCCACAAATTACACCTGAATTGGGTCTCACTTATGAGACCAATAATAAATGTAAATTATTTATCAACATTTATTAAATGTTAATGAGTCCCATCACCTGACTTTCATACACACAATTACTATGTGGAATCTATTGTCAGATTCTGTTTCCCTTTCTGACTCTAAGTATCACCCAATTTGTTCATAGCTCCCCAAAATATAGTGGAAGTATATTCATATTCTATTAAAAATAATAAGAATCTCACCTATAGTTAATTTATATCCACACGTTTTTTTCCTTATTTACCTGCCATATCAATAGCAGTGTAGGCACACTACTTTGTTAGCTGTTATGGTTGCACGCACCACTTGAACAATCCATTCCCATTCTAAAATAAAATTCTAGCTACAGTGTTATTTTTGCACATTTTCTTACTGCATTTTAAGGTCTAACCAGGGGACTGAGACCAGCATCTGACTTTACCAGAATAGCAAGTATCTTTCCCATAGTATCTTTCAACTGTCATTAAAAAAAAAAATCAGCATTTGTTTTCTTTTCCATCTGGGATTATGTGACAAAATGATCTCCTGCATCTAATCAATTATTTTTCTTCTATATCTTTTGCATTTTCCTGCAGAACTATTTGCAAGTACAACAGAAAGATCCTTTAGAGATAATCTGGTGATTATTACAAATTCAACCTCGGACGCTGCAGGCATTAAAAGATGAAAATTGCCTAAAGTCCACTGTTGTACAACAAATCTGTACCTCTGGACTCCTGTCCTGAGGTGAAAATGCAAACCAGAGAGATATTTAGAATCATTTTGACAGTTCATAAAATTAAGCAGGGATTAGGGATTCTCTCAGAAATAAATAAATAAAAAATATAATGCCACAGGGCCCAAACAATGTTAATCAGATCTCCTTGCAACAGGTATTACTGCAACCCACTTTTGGGAAGAAAAAGAAGTCATGTAATTAATCCTGGCATGTATTTAGCATTGATGATGCCAAATTAAAAATCTGAGTGTGTGAGTTCAACATGTTAATACATATATATATGCACACCTACACATACATAATTAATGTATAAACTACCCATTCAGTTTAAGTTTATACAGTTATAGGTTCCTATAGAAATGTTGTACAACTTGTGTATTCTATTTTCTTCTCAATTTTATGGATTAGCCCTGATAATACAAACACTTGAACATATGCTTAACTTTACATAATGAGAATGTCTTGCTGATTTTAGGATAACTCTCAATCTACATTAATTTAAGCAAAAGTGTAAGAGTCTACTGGGAATGTAATCTATGGTGCCAGTCATTTGAAACACACATTTAATAATAAAAGAATTTAAATAACTGCAGTAGACATAGATGACTTCGATCCCTGCTGCGTTTGCGGCAGGTAAGCAGCAAACATGGCTAAAATGAATTCATAGCAAAAAAGTGTGCAACTGACCACAGAAATACGTTTGGGGTGAGCATGGAGCTTTACAGTCACCCTCCCAAAATTCCCCACCCACCTCACAGACTTTTCAGTACAGTTCAAAATGTTTCCTTTCCTTTCCAAAACCAAAAGGCAACATTGCAATACTAAGCAACAGCGCTAGTCTACTTACAAGAGCGCATATCCTTTCCTTTCTGGATGAATAAACTTTAATATACTGCATTTACACAGTGTATAAAATCAAAGTTTCACTGTATTAGATTAGTATCATGTTTCAATATCTTTGGAAAATGTTCAAGTTAATTTAACATGTTTCTAACAAACTGAAAAGTCCAAAATAGAACTAGCTGAATTGGATTAAAAACTTTTTTTTTAATTAAAAAAAATAATTAAAAGCCTAGAGATATTTTTGAAGTTTTACTTCATGCTCAAATTTTTGTCACTTAAGCACTGAATTTTAACCATTTTTTTTAATGATGTAAATACTGCTTTGTAATAGATGTTAACAAATTTCCTCATTCAAAAAAGAAACAAGAATTACTCTTTATGTAGTACAGTTTAGACATTTGAATTGTAATTAATTTCCATCTTTAAAATTTCTTATGAAAATTATTTTCCATCCCACTCTAGTCCAGAATGCTGACTGGAGCTGAAATAATACATCACACAAATGTTGATTTAAATATTTAAACAAATTCACTTCCTTTGGATTTACATCCCCTTTGGGCTCTACTTTCTGTGAATACTCTGATAAATAAACTTACTGTAAGGAGGATCTGCTGGGAGGACAAATTATAAACAAAAATTGAAGAATACATGTGGGATATGAATTTTTGAATTCTAATCATCAATTGTTGCACTAGCAATTAAAGCTGACTGGAGGACAATAATTCCATGCTACATTAATCTTCAAGACTTCATGTCTTCAAGTCTAGTTTGGTTTGGTTTGGTTTTGTTTCTTTTTCTGGAGAAAACACAAACTCTTCAGACTGCTTTGGTGAAAATGCCCACATATGTGAGTGTATGTCTGTGTACCACAGCCAAGGATACTAAAAGACCCAGACTGAAGTCCTTTCTCAGCCTGAATCACATTTTACTCATTTTCATCACTGATTTTTATCTGTGATTACTCAGAGTTAGCTGGAGGAGGAACCTGATTCTGGGCTTACTACACCCAAGGCCACTGTTAAACCACAGGGTTGTCAGCAAAACCAAAAAGTCTATTTCACTCCTTCTCATTCTCCAAAAAATTTCCATTCAAAGTATGAATGTGGCTTTCAGAGTTGAGAGGGCTGAGCAAAACGGCTCCTGTCCAACACGTGAGTATTAAACAACCACAGCTCCCGAGGTAAGGCTGGGTTCCTGTCCCCTCACAGGTTTGCAGGGGAAAGCCCTGAAGCAGGGTTCGTCCCCCACCAGCCGCTGCCATCGTTGCCTGCACAGCTATGCCACGGGGCACCAATGTGCCTGAGTAGCCGTATGGGCTCCCAGTCACACTGGGGCACGCTGCCCATGCGGTTACTTAGACAATCATCCAAAAGGGCTGGAATTGTGTTGGAATATTTCTTCTTTGCTCTAGAAGAAAAAGATCAAGAGGAAATATAGGAACTAAACACAACAGTGAAAGCAAGACTGGTCGGAGCTCCACGTCACTGTTGGCCACCTCCCTTCCCTGTAGGAGTCAGAGCTTGCACACAGCAACCTCAGGGTGAATCTGGAGGCTGACAAGCTTCAAGGACAGATAAAGCAAGAGAAGTTTCATCTCTTCTGCACACAATTTCCTCTGTCTGGGCGGCGTTCCCAGAACAAAGAGCCTCTTCACTGTAGCCTCACAATGAGATGATACACTGTGATGCAAATAGTACTGCTGTCTGCCACTAGATGCACAGCGCCATCCAAGTCCTGATCATGCCATTCAGTTTTAACCCAACCAATATGAACTCTGAATTTCATGGAGCAATTTGTATATCTCTGACCCTAATGTCATACAAAACCCCAGAACTGCAATATAAAGGTCGTTTGCCAACAGGCTTTTTATAAAGCAATTAACAGGGTGTAGATTTGTGCATGTGTCTGTGTAAGAATTTTTTTGGTGTCCCTGCTTGTAAGGAGAGGCTTAAGCACGGCCTCCTCCTTTTGGATTTTATCACTGGTTTGACGAGTAGCCATAGTGCCTTCAGTAAGTAGACCCACACTTTTGACAAAGCAGCTGGCACATGCCTAAGTAATTTTAGCCAGAAATTACATCAATAGCAAGTTCTTCTTCTTATAGACAGCTGGAAAGTGAACTTTGATTAATTTTTATTTTTGTCCTCAGGATAATGGTTTCTTACTTACTTATGTCAATGGTCAATAGCATAACAAATCCTTCATCATGAGAATGTGTGTATCACTTTTCAGCAAACCCTGGCCTTTTGAGGGGAAATGATATACTGCCACTTATTTTCAAATTGACATCTCTCCTGGATGCCAAGGCAAGTTAATTTGCAAATCAGCATTTTGCATGAAGCTTTTAAGCCAATCCAGCTAGGCAATGGCTGCCATTGCTGTGTAATTAGTGTCTAAAGCACTTAAAATTAGATTATTTAAAAAAAAAAATCCAGAAAGATCAGTGATTTTTCTCTGTACATAGCCAGAGACTATTTTGCTGACTGAATAGAAGATCTGGATTTAGAAAATTACAGCAAGGCTCCAATCTGATCAGAAAGGAATGAAGAATGTGCACACAATGACACTGGCAGGCTTGAAGTGAGAAATGTTAGTTTCGCTGTTCTTCAGAAAAATAAGATACATACACACATCCATAATTAATTCACAAACTGCATGACTTAGATACCACAGAACAGTAGCATGTGACAGTTAGAGGGAGGAGCAAGTAGTCATTGCAATTGGATTTGCATGCAGTTAAGACAGGTTTTTTGAGCACAGAACTAAACCTGAAATTGACCTAAATTTCAGATTTTGACTTGAACACTGACAAAGACTTGCAAACTTTCTGGTAATTATTTTGGTTTGTGATGAAGGCAGAGTCAGGAGAGAAATTTGTTTTGAGGGAAGTGTTCTTTTTTGGAGACATCTCTCAATTGCAAGTTCATCCATCTTTAGAAAAAGTCTTCGTTTCTTGGACCTCTGGCTTCAAACCAATTAGGTACTGATGAGAAAAAGGTGCATGTAGAAAAAGAAAATAAGATATGTTCTAGAAGATAGTTTGTTTAAAAGAGAGGCAGGTGGCTGGAGAGAAAAGAAGTGAAAAAAAAAAAAAGTACCACAAAGTTTTTAATAGACTACATGCAATACATCTATTTTGGTTTCTTTACATTGGCTTTTTTAAACCTTATTTAAACTTTTCCATCCTTTTATGTCTATTTGGTATTTTTTCTTATGTTGGCACAGAAATGGCTTTATATACAACTTCAATTACAACTAAATGTCTATCAAAGATATATTACAAAGATTACAGGCTGGTCATTAAAGTGATAGGACTCACATGAGGATCAAAGGCCATTCAGTATCTCAGCTTTTCATGAGTCTGATGGCCTTTCTGGTTGCCTTTACTAACACACTGACTTGCATAATGAGAAACCTTGGATGAATGCAGGCTGTGTAGAGTCTCTGCTGCAGAATTCAGGGGGAAATTTCCCCTTCTATTGTTTTATTTGCACTTGACACATTTCCATGAGGTAAGCTAGGGGGAGAACTTGTGTCACAAGTGTCACAAGCATCTGTCCACTTACTCTGGAGCAAACATCTGGTAGCATTACACTGGTGTAGCAGTGTGGGCACAAGCAGTTACTGTAGAGCAGCTGACCCACTGCACATTCAGACTAACATACCTCTTGATAAGTAGTTCATTTGCCTGTAGGTTTGGTCTCTGCCCATCCTCTCTTTGCAGTCTCATAGATTATTTTGTTTAAGTTTTTTTTTAAATGTAGAATTCTTTGTCAAACCTAAATCCTCAACCCAAGTAGAACATCACTAAGAGTGACTTAGATAATCTCCAGGAAAGCCAATTAATATAAATAGTGTAAAAAAAGGTAGAAGTGGAAGCAAACTGGGGCCAGGCTGATTTTTCACATGGACATTTTCCCTGTAACAAACATAAACCTAGCTGGCAAAAGGCAAGTTTTGACACTGTTATTAGTCTGTGGGTGCTCAGTGTGTAAATCATATTGATGCACACGGTTGACACGTCAGGCATATGTGGAAAATAAACTGCCCAATCTCTCTGGGCCTAACAGCTTACAGACCTCAATGATATACTGTAAGGTTGGTGCTGTTGACTTCAAAAGCAGTAAATCAAAGTGCCACCAGAAAATGCTGACAAAATTAAGCAACCAAGATTGAACAGAGAACAAAAGCTGTTCTGCATAGATAGTTATTTCATATTCAGACCTTTTAATATTTAATTTATACCCTTATTTGTCTTTTATGAAATTGCTTTAATTCTGTATGGGCAATAGGTTTATAAAGCAATTAACACTACAATCCAAAGGGTGTCTAGTAATGGTATGTAGTTCTGAAAACTAAGCTGCACTAAGAAGTACTGGCTTTGATACCATTAAGAAAATCTTATATTTTATCAGAAGAATGCAAGGGATTGCTGTATAACAGTTGGTTCATGTTAATTCATATATTTCATAAATAACACCTGAAAAGGCCAAAAATAAAATGGGTTTATTGGTCACATCTCTTTTAAATGCTGTCAGAATAGAATCCCTTTTATTAACTCAGAAAGAATACCCGTCCTGCAGCTCAACAGCTCCTGTGATTGGTGTCAGTGTGGATCCAGACTAAAGGTATGAAACTGAAATGCAAACTCTGCGAAAGCCTAAATCCAGATCTGGGCAATGTGGCTTGATCCTATTTATTTTCAGTATTCAAAAAGACAATCTGAGAGAAGAATGAATTTCAGTTTGGACCTAAATTTTATGGATTAATAATATATGTATCCACCTTGCCCTAGAGAAACAGACAAGGCTTATTTGGTATTTGTAAGACTGCTTAGATATTCCTCAAACCAGGAGTCCACATTTACCTCACATAGATAACACCTTTATCTTCTTGGAGAGAATAGTCTGAGGAGACGTTTCTTCACCACTAGTCTGCCAAAAGTTACCCTGGCAACTACAACTTTTACGTGGAAATGAAAAACAATGAGATGCAAACACCACAATCAAGTTTAACAGAGATAAAACCCTCACACTGCCTGGCATGGTTGTTCCTGTGAAGATGTTAGCTGTCACTAGTGACTCCTGATGTACAACACATCTGAAGGTGAGCATAAGGGCCAAGACCAGAACACAAGGAACCTACTGCAGTAACAGTAACTGCATACCGATCCACTCAAGCCAGGACTGGAAAGTAAAGAGATGGTCAAAAAACCCTCACAATGCATTGTCGATTTAAGTTGCTAAAAATCTTTTCACTTTTCCTGAAGCCTTCTTTGACACACCAAAAGTGGAATCAAACTGTGTCATCCCTTGAACAAAATAGGAATCAACTGCACAACCTTACACCAGCATCTATAGACCTGGCACAGGTAGATCCCAGAGTTTCCACCTGTTTGTAGCATTTAAGCCCTTCTCCCAGTCTGCCTCCTCAGGTGATGGTATGCAAAGAGGAGTTCAGAGGAATAGCAAGGAACAAATTCTGCTCGTCAGAGATAATGAAAGGAGGACACAAGATAGAATAGTTGCTTCCAGTCACAATACAGCTGTGTCAGTTCTCAACAAGTTGCCATTGCTTCTGTTACACCACAATTTTGCCCTGTAAAAATAGCTGATCAAGTGAAAATATAGCATAAGGAAAGCACTTGAAAGGAGCTTTTAATGTTATCTGTCTGCTTGCTATCATTTGACAATGAAAAGTACCAGATTCAATTACCCTGGAGTTCCTAATGAGGAATAATAAAACAAAAAACCCAGTCAAAAATACCTCACACTTCCCAAAAACATCTGAAGTCAAAGAACTTGAAAATGACACTTCACTCTCTTGATGTTCACAGTGTGCTTTTCTGCTCACAAAGAGTCCAGGAGGTTAGTAAAAAAACAGGTATTAATGAGTGACAGTGGTCCAGCAGAAACATACAGGTAGTTCCATACTGTTTCTCTTCCTGCCCAACAAGAAATGCCAATCACAAGCTCTCTAGCCCACCAAAGCTTCAGAGAAGAGGTCGGTGTGGGTCTAATTCTCCTTCATATTTGATCAGTGATTTTTTTCCTGTATAGTAAAGAAGGAGAATTATTGCCATTTGACCACTTGCTCTAACCAATAGATCAAGTTACTTGAGATAAGAAGTTGAGAGCTGCCACTCTATAGCAAATGAATGAGTTTCTGCAAGCAACATCGCCACCTCAAATAGGCAGAACTAGCAGGCTGCAAAGGTAATTATTGCATTGCTAGGCTAGATGCTGACACCCTGAATCCAAAACTGCCTGACCTTTCTCAAGTCTCCCTAAGGTTTACAAAGTATAATATGATTCATTCTGACAAAACAGCAAGGGGAAACACTAAAAAACTTCTTAAGAACAGAAAAGTGTTCATTGTGGGTCAAGGATATGGTGCCCTGGTGTAATCACAGACATAAAAGAAATCAATACCACATCTAGGTCCTGTAGGAAGAAAGGATAATTGTCAATCACAATTAGCTAGGCAACTTTTACCTTTTAAATGCTGGACATTTTTCTCTTTCTTGCCTCATTGTATGCCTATGCTTTTCAGTATGCCCTATTCCCATTCACTGTGTCATCCTCTCCCAAGTTATTCTGTGTGTGCTTTTATCACTGTTCCCAATTTCCCATGCTCTACTGGTTTGGGTTTGAGTGGCAGCAAGGAATCTGTAAGCAGGTGTTGTGGAAGTGAAGCGTGCCATTCGGCCGGTACATTAGGTAAAGTAACGTTCCCCTGGGAACTCCAATGCTTACAACTGCATCAGCCCCAACTGTTCCCGCAAGAAGAGGAAGAGGCCAGTCCTGACCTGTTCTGACCAGATGTTTTGGAAATGCGCCCATTTTTAGCAGATATAATAGCTGTTAATTTATCAAAAGTATAATAGGTATTAACAAAGCAGACTCTTTAGTTACAACCTAGTAATAAAATGCAAGAGAAGAAATTAGGGATATAGAAGAGGTTACATTTGAATGCATAGGACTATAATCAATACTAGTTTAAGAAAATTTCCAAGACACTCTACTCTGTGTAATAGATATGATATGACTGGTTTAGACATGAATGCAGAAAAAAAAGATCATTTTTCATTAACCTATGCCAAAATTGTTCAGGAATCTGTAGAGACAAGACATAAGAAAAAGGGCAAGACACCTAATGTAAAAACTCATGCTGCAATGAAAGCAACTGACTTACAGCTATTGAAGCTCATTTGGAAACCTTAAACCTTCTGCTTTGAGCTCTGGAAGGAGGGAATTCATATTCCACAAACAAGAGGAAACTGTGTTCATGTTCTTTTATTAATATCCTTTCAAATTGCTGAAACGAGGAGGAAACATTTACCAAAAAAAATTATAAAAAACAAATATTCTGTTTTCCTTCCTCCTCTTTCCCCTAATTTTTAGCCCACCAGTAGTCCATCAATTTTCTTAAACTTTTTTTTTTTTTAAATGAGTACCTCTTCCCAGCATAAATATATGAAAGCAGTCATTTGCATTATCATTTTGAAGTGCAGGGATTTCATTCTGTTTCCCTTGTCCCAAAGAGGTAAATACATTTTTTTCCTATGAGGATCAGTAGAATTATAGTGAGCTTGCACTCCAGGAAACAAGAACAGAATGGGGTGCTAGGGGGTTTTACAGGCTAGAATTTCTGGATTTCTGAAGCACTTATTGAGGCTTTTTTCTTCACAATTCTTAACAATAGTTTGCTGATCACCAGGAAGCAAATCACCAGAATGCTGTGCTTAAAATCAGAATGTCTTTTTCCTAATTTGATGGTCTTGTTGAGCAACAAGACTTTTCATACACAATACAAACACTTCAGTAATAATAACAATTGTTATTAATAATAGTCATAAGGCAAAGGTGTCATTTAACAACAAACTTTGTTCAGCTGTATGGTTTTGCATTTACTCTTTCTGACCAAATTAGAAAGACCCTACAGTTTTTCATTTCATTTTTTTAGCTGTGTTATTTGAAGGAAACATTTCTTCTCCAGCACAGCTTTTGCGGTATACAGTGCCTATCTGTGCATACAAAGCATCCCATATGGTTGAAGTAGGCTGGAGGGGTTGCTACTAACCGTATTTTAAAAAGCAGATGTTACTAATCTTCTAAATATTACCCCCAAATGATGTCACTTGTGACTGACAATGGTTGGGCTCATTAATCCCTTCCAATGTCCTTTTGCATGTAACGTGTGCAGGAAAGCAAATTTTGCTCAGGAAACATGCCTCTAAAAGGGCAGATCACTTTATATTACTATTGAATTGTTGAGCAGAATGTCAGTTCCTACAGGGGGGTGGATGTATGTATATATTACAGGCAAGAAGGAAAAGAAGTTTGCCTGTTAATAGGACATTCAGGGAAACTTTTAGGACAGCCATTTCAGAGTCAGGCTGCATTGTGACAAGCTGAGGTTTTTAGCTCAAAGTGCCTGTCTGTGCCATGCAATACACAAAGGCAACTTTCTTTTGCATGTACAAAAGGCTTCTTTACAGGTTTGCACATGAACGTAGTAGGTGCTTCTGTGTACAAAGCCAATGTCAGTTCCAGAGTTGTTTTTCAATGGCACTTACAGTAGTGAGTAAAAAAAAAAAGGAAGGGTAGCACTGAACATTTTGACCATAAATGGCACAGAAATGAAATATCTGCTAGTAGTAATCCTGAAATAAATTTGATGGCAATGTATAAGCAAAGTTTAATTTTTATGGCAATAACATAGTGATTTTTTTCATTATCCTTATAAATCCCTCTTGTTCCAAACCCCAGAAACTAGCCACCAGTTCAGATGTGAGTTGGTGCCTTTCCTGGATTTCTAGAAAGTTACACACACAAAAAATGGGCTAATATTTCCATCAGGAACCAGTTAATGTACTAGTGTTTTATAGAAATGATGCATCTCAAGCTCCCTCCCTTCTGCCAGTAGTAGTATGCCTCTTCATTCTACGCTAGCATGAATTTCTTTCCTAAATTCTCTGTGTTCCCTTGCAAGGCTCGCTGTAGGTCTTTCCCATCCAATTTTTGCTGTTGCCATTCTACTATTCTTCCTTACAGATACTGTACTCTGCCAACCCGCCTCCTTCCATACACACTTCACTCAGATATTTGCATTAATAATATTCTGCAGAAATGATTCTCAGGTGTTAAGAATTTTTTAATCGGTTTTGAACACGTGGCCAAATGTAAGTACACGTGTACTTATGTCTCCATTTGGGGGAGAGTAAGTAAGAGCACTTACCTTAACACTACTGTATAAAACTCTATATACCAGCCTGAGTTTTCTTTTTTATTTCGTGATTATTTTTAACTTCTTTATGGAAGATGATTTTTGTTACCTGTTTAGTTACAAAGACTGTATGAAGTCCTAGTCCTTTGAAGAGAGGAAGATAGAAAAAGCTTCTTCATTCCTACCTCTAGAGTCCTTTTTAGCTAAGATGTGATCTAAAAGCTCTATTTCAGCAACTTTTGCATGCCCATGCAATCAGTACTTCTCTCTTAGTTTTTCTTTACATACATCTCTCTTTTACAGTCAGGGACACAAACTCTTACAAAGCAACATGAGCAAAGACATTTCACCCTCTTGTGCCTCCTCATTGCATAAACCAGATATCTACGTTTTGTTTGGAGGCAGCTATCTGGTTCTACAATTGAGGATTGATTATTGTTTATCTCTCTCTCTCTCTCTCTCAAATAAAGAGTAGCTGTTATGCCTATCATTTTCAACAAGGTCTAATCTAATTTGTAACAGTGTAATGCAATTCTCTGCTCCATGCTTACCTTGTAAATTTATATTTTTGTCTTTCATAACACATATGAAACATATTTACACTTTGCTTAGTCTCTGCTTGTTGCCAGCATGGACTTCAACCATTCCAAGCAGAACACGAATAGAAGTTGGGGAAAACTTGAGTGATTGGCAACAGGCACACATGGTTAAACGTCAGCATTTTGGTATGTCATTTAATGGTCAGACACTTCAGTGTATTGCCATCCAACAAACCTATGAGACATATTATCAAGGAATATATGCCAGCTCTTTTCCAGCAAATTGCTTGATGCCTGATGCCAAGTACTGGTGGGTGTATACCTTTTTATGCTGTCACTGCATTCAGCCTCCAGGGTGTTGCGTGAAAGGATCACTGGATGTTAATGAATAACAAAATGTGTCATTTCCCTTTAGAATTTGTCTATCTATCATATACAGTGAAAAAGACGTGTTTGTTTTCTTCTGCCTGTATTTACATGTGTGTCAAAATACGTACTGTTAAACCTGGCCACATGCTTAGACAGTATGTTGTCTTGTTAGTCTTTTTTTCATTATTACTATTGCACATGATCATACATCCTATTTCATATAAAAAATAAGAACCACAGTAAAATAAATTAGAACACAAAGATCTGTTTCTTCCTGCTTGGAGTAGTACCTTGTGTTTAAAACGGCACTTTCCATAGACAACGGATTTGTAAGAAAAGCACTTAACCCATTTAAGTATGTTGCTATTCATATGTCACCAAAATATGATAGAAAATAAAAAATGTAAGAACAACCATTAGAACTCAAAACCACAGCTGAATAAATAGTATGAAAAAACAATTTGTGAATACCTTATAACATAGACATTAATGTTTGTCATGATCATATTCCTTTAATGACATACCACCATTGCCTGATTTATTTCTTAAAATAAAGAGTTCAGACCTGTAGATGAGTTTCAAATAGTTTTGGGAGAAAACACATTCACTTTGGACACAGGCCAAAGCAACCCAGTCGCTCAAACAATCCACAATCAGGTCACTGAAGTCTGACTGCACAAAGCCATTGTGGGGGACTTTCTGGTCAGCTAACAAATAGGTGTAAAGGCACATTTTGGAAAATAAGAGTTGGAAGAAGCTGTTTATTATAAATTCTTCCTTCAGCTCTTCTCAGAGCCTTCCTGACTTGCAGATCTATGCTTTAAGCATTTGCCCATAGGTTTCTCTCAACTAGACCAAGTTCAAAGCATCAGGGTACGATAAAGCACTCTAAATAAGTATCCCAGTGCCACTTCTAAGATTGTTTTGCAGCTGCATAAGAAAATCGGTATAACTCCTATATATGGGAAGAGTAGTTGCAGGTATTAAATTGCACTACATACAAGTAATTTTATTAGACAATCTAGCAATTAGAAAATAGTATTTGTAATTTTCTTTGCAAATTCTAAAGGCTGTATGTGATACTAATATTTTCACAGATAATCATCTGTGCTGTTTCCCAGAGAAAGAGATGTGGTTTTGTGTGTGTGTACAGTTTTAACAAAAACTCAATTCACTGTGGGTCTTTAATTGTGTTTTTCAGCAAACTGATTTACAGTTCCCTGGGGCACACATACTGTAGGATTGTGACATATCACACCAGGTTAAGTCAAACTCAAAACGTTATGTGATATGACAGCATGTAAAACACATGATTAACGCATCCACTGGGAAACTTGGCTTTATGAAAAATGGTGCAACAGGGAAACTCGGGGCACTCTTTGGTAAATTCTACTTCTAAAAAATAAAAAAAAGACTCAAAAGTATAATGCTATGTTAGCTTCTGTTTGATATCCACAGCTTTTTTCTTTGGATAAAATGTCACTGTCAAAGATCAACAAATATTTGTGGTCAATGCGAATAGCAAAAGTTGTACTTCTCTTGGAAAAGAACTGATTTGTCAACAATTCAGAATATGATGACTGGGATGAAGAACCTACTAGAGATCTATAAACATAGAATTTCACTCAGTAGTTCCTGAAATTGTAGATACATACTACACCTTTTCTACCAAAGGATGTAAAGCTATCATTTGCCAATACAGGGAGAACAGGTCTCTCTTCTTCCTCGTGTAAGAGTAACCATATCACATGTCTACATTTGCTGGACAGAGAGCATCCAGTATTACAGAGGTATCATGAAAGAGGGCTACACCAGGTAGACTTCAGATCCAGTTTACTCCCTCCTGCAGCACTGCTAAAGTAGCTCCTAAAATTGCCTGTCTCTGATATGTCAACCCCAGTCTGATGCTGGGCAGCACAACCGTTGGTCACTCTTCAGATTTGATGGTCCTGCTCTGATACACTTACTAAGAAACAACAGATTTTTATTGTTTTTTTAGTTATCTTTTATAACACCAATATATTGCTATTTGGCAATTTTAAAAATTGACCTTTTATTGGAGTCTCCCAGTCCTTTCCCTGCTCTCCCCATCAGTTTTGAATTGAGTGGTTAATTTATTTCAACTAAATTTGATAAGGATAGAATTTCAAGAATACTGAGTTTCTCCAAGTCTTGTCAAAATAGACAGCTGGCAGAGGACAGTGATCCTCTTTGTGTCCTTTCTCAGAGAAAAGCTTAAATGCCTCTCAGCCCTTATTAGACAGAAGAGAATACACACTGCCACTCACCTTCAGGACTCACCTGGACTGGAAAGTGAACCAGAAATTGTTAAAACTGCTTGCTTTTTATTGCAAAGAGTCTGACAAAACTCTAGCTGCCTAGTTTACTACACGACTACTTCCTGAATGCAATAGAAAATGGAAATACAAGTCTGGAACACACAAAGGAATCACAAACGTGGGATCCTGTGTACCATTACTACGTGGCAGAGCACAACCAAGCCATGAGTGAGTATGGACAGGTCATCTCCAACAAGGAGGAACTGACAATCAAAGTCATCTCACATAGTTTCATCAACATTAGTTTCAGCTTGTGCTGACAGACTAGAATAGCCCCAAACTCTGCCAGTTGCTGAGGAAGAGAGATGCGTATCCTTACAACAAACCAAGGGTCCAGCTTGTGCTACAGCCCCAGTTCTGTGATTGTCCTCTGAACTCCGGCCCTGAAGGTGATACAGGAAAAAATTTCTCAAGCTACTAGCCTACGTGAGCACAGCTACCACAGACACTACAGGTGCAGTGAGAGCCCCAAGAAAAACAAGATCTATGTTTACTGGAAGCAGGGTTGGATGGAGCAGAGCTCTGAGGGGCTCTGTGCGAGTCACTTGCCTGTGACATGCTCCAGGGTGAGGTAAATAAAGCAGAGCTATTGGAAAGGTTACAGCACCCTTATCCGTTCTGGTACATCCAGCATTTGCAGTAAAGCCTTCTAAGATACAAACTTATCAATCCACAGAGGAAAAAAGGAAAGATGTTAGATGTATCTAGTGCCCAATCTGGTATGCCTTTAAAATAATCTAGTTTTCAAATTCTGTACTTTTTGAAATTCAGGATTTATTAAAACTTAAAATACTGGCATTCACAGTTCCCACCGTCTTCTCCTGTTTTGGCCAAATTTCAGAATCTGAAATGCTAGGACATTTCTAAGGGTGTCTTTTGAATATGACATTATTCAATAATCCAGCAAATTCTCTATGATCTACAAAAATAGATTGTACAGACTAGATTAAGCATAATCCAAGGATGACAAGTGAATATCCTTTCAGTGGGATCACTAGGGAAGGAGAGCCACAAAGGACACTGTTTGTGCAGGCTTCCCATGGTTCTGTTAAAACTTTTACATTCTGACCTGAAGCATCCGACTATTTTGGACTGAAATTGTAAATCATGCTGGATTATGTAATGATTAACATATTTGGAAGTCAATCAGGAAATATTTCCCCCTCTCACTTCTCCTAGGGAAAAATGACACATGTCCTGTCCCCATCCTCCTACAGGAACAATGGGAATGACTTAGGAAGAATCAAGTGTTCTGAATGTTCAAGCTGTTGATTTGGGATGTGTAAAATTTACAGGTTTTCATGTAGAAAGTGGAGCTTGCCAAAAATCAGTTTTTCTCCTTTTCAAAAAAATAACTGAATTTCTCAATTCTTAGAGCAAAATATTTCAGTTCTAATTTTTTTTTTATAGAACTCAACTTTTCTTCTGAAATCTGAAACAAATTGTCAGACTTTTCCACAGTGAAAAAAAAAAAAATCCAATCCCCCTCTCTTTTTTCCCCTTTTGAAATATTTTTCCTTATGGGAACTTTAGTTAAGACAGTTTGGAAATTGTTCTATTTCAAAGAAGCCCGCACTCATGATTGTAAAGAAATATTCCAGGTAAATTACTGACTCTTTTGGCAAACTGTGGCAGGCTCCTGTAAAGCATACAGAAGAACTTTGTATTGATGGTGTCCTTGAAGTGATCTTATAAGCAGTTATTGACATATATACACACAGAATAATAAACATACTATATTAATCCACTTCAAGTGAATAAAGACATTCCTGAGGTCTGGACAGTTTTCTGCACAGTGCTAGAGAAAGGTAGGGTGCCTGATACTCATAAGAACTCTCTGCCTAAAAAAGCATACTTAGTGCTGAGCCTGTCCACAAACTTTATACCACGCACAGCCGAATAGCCTTTTCATTCTGCAGGCGCAAGGTAAGTGTTTCAAATGTTTTTGTCAGAGGCAGAGGTACTGAAGAGATCAAATCACTGTAAGAAAAAACCCAGCCAGAAGGAGGATTTGCGACGGCCGCGCAGGAGCCTTGCTAGCCTGCTGCCCAGCGAAGCAGCAGCAACAGTAGCTCCGGCTCGCACCCGGGCTGGCAGCGGACTCAGGTTCCTCGCCCTGAGCCAGAGAAGCAGGGTGCGCTGCAGAGGTCACACATGCTGTCTTTGGGAAGAGAAGGGGGGGGACAGGAGCTCTGGTCTGCACGGGAGTTGCGTATGTGTGCGTCCATGTGTGTCTGTCCTTTTAATGGTCTGTTAGGCAGGAGCCTCAGATGATTTTAGGAGATAGACTGCTTCGCTGCTGTACCCTTACAGCAAAGTCCTGAGGAATTTAATAGGGTTGAAGCCAGTTGGATTATACTGAAATATAATATAGTTTCACAGAAAAGACTTTAAAAAAAAACCCAACTCCTATATAGTTTAATAGCAATGGTTGTCTTAGAACATTTTAAAACCAATATATGCGGTTTTAATAGAACATTTTATCTCTGCTGTGTATTCCTTTCGGTTGGCTTAAAAATGCTATAGACAAGTTATCATTCTCTGGCCAGTTACATTGGATTTTTCTGTGAGAGGCAGCTGAAGTGATTTAGTAATAGAAATGGACATCTCCATTAAAGAATAAGTAACCATGCAGTTGTGCTGCAAAACCAAAGCAATGCTCTTGCTGGCCTGATCCTTTCTTAAAACAAAATGGTGCAAAAGAAATGCTGGCCAGGTCTTGCTCAGTGTACTCTGAGTACACCTGTTCTTTATTAACTTTGTGCTTTTGCTAGTTGCATAAAGTGTGATTGGTGCTGAACAAACACATAGAGGGAGAAAAGGGACCATAGCCCCAAAAAACTTGCTATCTGAAAGCATAGTTCACCAAAACATAAATGATACGTTATGTGAAAACTTCAATAAGAAACGCCTTTGCATTTATTAGCATGTTTAAGTGGATTCTTATGGAAGTGGCAAGACTCACATTTGCTTCTGTTACAGAGAGGCTTCCACTAGCGTGAGTGCATCACTCCTTTCTCTGCTGATCTGCCAAGAGCTTCAGCATGAACATGAAGGGAAAAAGGCTCACTACAGAATTTCAACAATTTATTACATGATAGGGCCTTATTTTTGCCCATTAATCCCAGGCCTTTTTCAAATGAAGACATAAAATTATGCCAAGCTACTGTGCGAGTTGTGATATTGCCAGCTCTTAGCTGAGGCGAGAAAACCTTTTGAATCTATTTCTTTTGGGACTGAGACACAAGCTTGTTCTGTAAACGTGTTCTCTTCCCTAGTCACCCACTCAGTGTTCATGGCTTTCTGCTGTTAGTCGTCACCTTAACTGCTGAACTGTTGGGCCAACAATATTATTAAAGGTAGCTTTAAATACTGCTAATGTAAAAATTTGCATAGAAGATACAATCTGTGGCCAAGGAGTATACAAAGAATTTGCTTTATATATAAGACTGAGAGAGGATTTTGTAAGGGCAGTTTGTTAGCTAGAAACCATGTTTTATAAAGTTCTTGTATGTTTGATAAGTTTTAGTGGAAGACTGTATTTTTCATAAAAACCTCCAAAAAGTTACTGTTCTAGCTAATCCAAGAGAGAAGACAGAGGACTCTAGGCCATGGAGTAAATTAAAGTCGAATCTTATTATTCCTTATTAAAAGCAAAAAGCAGGTCAGTTGCAATTTAAAAAGAATACTGATATTTAAACCATGTTCACATAACTGAGGGTTGCGAACATCAAAACAAGCAACTCGGTACATGAATCACCAGAGGACAGAGGAATTAACTGATCTGTTGCTGTGCAAATGATTTCAAAGTGAGTAACTAGGCCTGTGCACATCTGAAAGGAGGCTGGAAATCCTAGAAGTATACAGCTGTATAAGCAAATAAAACACGGACATGGAAATTCAGACCTGCATTCAAACTTTGCAAAACTGATAAATAATAGATACTGTTAACTAGACCTAAGCTAGAGAAATAATCACCCTTGTTACACACTCCTGAATTAAAGTTCTCCCTGCAAATTACTAAGCCTTGGCCCATTTACTGTCTGACTCTTCCTGCCATGGGAGTTAATATCCCACATCTCACCTTTAATTTTTTCTTCCAGCATTCAGTGTCACATACTGTACCTCTTCATATCCATGTCAAAGAAGGACTAGAGAAAAAAGGGGAAAACCTTTGTTATCTACTTTCATTGTCCTGCCTGAAATACTTAGTTCAGTTAAAAAATAATAACAAAAAGCTCATATTAAGTGTAAAAAAAAGCAACCTCCAAAGCCTTTTTTTATTATTTTGTTTTTAAATCCTGATGCACAGCAAGGTCTTTATTCTATCCACTTTTAATTTGCTTCCATTTCACATATGGCTGCTCTCTGCTCTACCATACATGAGATTTTTCTCAGCTATGTGTTTCTTTTCTGTGCCCAGAACATTCTCCAGGGGGATTTCTAGTGAGTGCTGTTTCCTTCCAGACTTTTGAAGAGCCTGCCAGAACCAAGCCTTTGTTGTTGCGGCACGAGTCTCAGGAAGGGCTGGCCTAGCTGAGACATCGGGCACATCGTGAAAGGTCCCTCTTGCCCTCTTCCCTTCCCCACAGCCCACGGCTGCACTTTCTCACCAGCCCCTGCCCACCGCCTGTACCATGCCCTCCCTTTGTGCTGGAAACATACAGCCCCTACAGATTAGTCTGAATCACTGGTTTACAGTTGGTGCCCTGAAGGCTTTCTTTGGTACCTAAACCTGGGATTAGAATTAGGATAATCCTGCCTCAGGTAAAGGATGCCCACACAGCCTGAAGTCAGCCTCATTAGGAGATCCTGACCCTCCACCAGAAACATTGCCACTGTGTGGCAAGCAGTGATATTTTTGTACGGTATTTCATGACGCTCATTGGTGACAGATTTTGGCTCTAGGACATGGAAGGCCACGATGACCCAGTCAACAGGAGTTCAGATTTCAATTGTGAGGTAATATGATGCCTATTGTCCTGTTCATGCAGGAGGAGAGATTATATGTGGTCTAATTAGGCTCCAACTTCATTAAATTGTCTGGTAAAAGTGTATCCATCTTACAAGGTAAGAAACCTTTCTCTCCTTGATCATTCTCAGTTTCCAACCTGGACCCAACTGTTGCTGGGACCTCTGTGGCCTCCCTTGGTAAAAGGATGAAGACAGCTGATAAAAAGCAACATCATTTCCCTCAAGTAACCAAACATCGTACCAAGTCCCTCTTTTCTTTACCCTCTCCAGGGGCCTTTTCCTATGTTCATTTCCACCTCTGGTTTATTAATGAACCAGACCTTCTGTGGAATGGGTATCTGCATTGAACTCCTGCTAAATTATGATAATTTGAACTTAACCTCTTGACCTATCCAATATGTCCTTCACCTGCTGTAGGGAAGGAAAAAACATCTTAAAGGAGACATGGATCTGGTTTGCTCCTGCTGGTGAGACAAAGCCCTTTGGCACATTTACTGCACAAGTACATTGCTTTCATCTGGCCTTTGAAGAACAGTGGGGACTTTAAAGCTGAATGGGCTTAAGAAATATGTAATGATGAACTGTCATTTGCTAAAGGGAGAAGCGAACCAAAATGTACTTGGTTTTTGAATGACACGTTACTGTTTAGATAAACAAAACATAAGTTCAGCTGGATCCTCCATCAAGAAGAAACCTAAAATCATAGCTGTCTGTAAACTGGTAGTTCACACATTTTTTGGTCTCTGTCGTGGTTTAACCCCAGTCAGCAGCCAAGCACCACACAGCCACTCCCTCATTCCCTGTCCCCTGGCCCCGCTCCCAGTGGGATGGGGAAGAGAATCAGGAAAGAAGGCAGAACTCGTGGGTTGAGAGATGAACAGTTTAATAACTAAAGTAAAATATAATATTAACAATAATAATAATGAAATACAATAATAATAGTAATAGTAATGAAAAGGAATATAACAAAAAAAAAAGGAGGGAGGGGGGAAAGGAAAAAAAAAAACCCGGTGATGCACAATGCAATTGCTCACCATCTGCTGACCGATGCCCGAGCAGCGATCTGCCCCTCCTGGCCACCTCCCCCCAGTTTATATACTGGGCATGACGCTCCATGGTATGGAATACCCCTTTGGCTAGTTCGGGTCAGCTGCCCCGGCTCTGCTCCCTCCCAGCTTCTTGCACACCTGCTTGCTGGCAGAGCATGGGAAACTGAGAAGTCCTTGGCTTAAGATAAGCGCTACTTAGCAACAACTAAAACATCAGTGTGTTATCAACAGTATTCTCACACTAAATCCAAAAGACAGCACTGTACCAGCTACTAAGAAGAGAGTTAACTCTGTCCCAGCTGAAACCAGGACAGTCTCTTTTCTCATGAAATGATAACATTACATGCCTATGGAAATAGTGAAATAAAGGGTGGGTTTTTTTAAGAGTAGAATAAAACATCAGCATTTATTGCAGCAGATTTACAGCTAATTTTTGTAGTACTACTGACACATTGTATCAGATTTGTAGGTTTCCAAATATTATATTACTAGATTTTTGAATCTTATTAGTGGGTTTGCATGTATAGTGTTATTGAATTTGTTGTTTGGTAATATGATATGAGAAATTGTTATGGTATCAATCTTCCAATAATATCTGCAATTTTAAATCCTTAAAGCATGCTCCTACTGTATCACAACCAGTAATAAGATATATGTATTATTTTTAGTATTGATTTTGCACTGCAAAGCTCTCAGGTTTCCACAGTATTTATTAATTTTAATTGCCCCTAAGATCTCACTAAGTTAGTAGGATGTTTATTGTGAAATGCAGGGGGAGGGGGAGAAATATTTTATCAATTTACAGAGAGTTTATAAGACTGGAAATTCTGGACTCAGCACAACAGCTTAGGGCAAAATCCTGCTGTTATGCAATATGGTTATTGAGGAGGGGGAAGCGGAGGGGTGCTGGCAGGAGAACCAGCCTTCTTGTGCAGAACCAGGTAGAGCAAGGCAGCTAGGGAGAGAAAATGTTCAGGGAAGGTACCCTGGGCTATGTATCCTACGTGCTGGTCAGTGCCTAGCAGACCATAGCTGCTATTGGTCTCCCAGGTGCTGGGTGGAAGGGTAGCAGGTCCTGAAGGAGGCAGCAGTCTGTGGGTGGAAGGAAGGCCCTGGTCCCTCCCTGCCCTATGTCCCCGCACCCAGCTGTATATCAGGCTACAGAGGGGTGGTGGTTTACTAGCGAGAACGGGAAAAGAGACCTATCTTAGTGATTTTACACTATCATCTTGAACAACCTCTGAAATTCCTGCATATCTGGTTAGAGCAAATATCCGTGGATGCAGACAAATCAGTATTTTAGAACTAAGTTTATATGTTATCTTTAAATCACTTTCAACATACTATTTATGATATGCATTTTGTCAGGAGATATTGTTTATGCTTATCCTTACAGGAATTTTCTAACATTCACTCATTTATATTTTTAATGATCTCATGCCACTAAACATTTATGCTCTGGGGGAGCTTAGCTGAACTTTTAACAAAAGGCTTCGGACTGAGTTGCTTTTCTTTCCCCATAAGTGTGAGAGTATGCACTACTATTCAGATCTAAAAGCACGCTATAGTGTAGAACCTGGTGAAGAATCCTACAGCCTGCAAAGTAAGAGAACTCATAGAGTAAACGATGTCTTCATGAGAAGATAACACTTTACTCAGAAGTTCATTTTTTTTAATTATGAAATCACTTCAAACAGTTTCAAAATGTAATGGAAACAATATGGTGTGGCTCTTGATGTTGGCTTCTACAATTAGTGTGTTATTAATTAAACTCTCAAGTAATATAATAACTTGACTGTTGGAACCTCTCTTTGCATTTAAAATACATGCAGACTGTGGCTCCAATTATAAATAGACCATAACTCTAAAGGCTTAAAACTGCAAATTAAATTATTCAGAGACAAATTGTTAAATTTATGTTATATTCCTGAGAAATTATTTTTGTGCATTTTTATTTTGTTCCATATACTATATCCAAGCATCCTTTTTCACCAGCAAATTTTTGTTGCAGTGGACATGTGCATATCTTTCTCTGTTAACACATGTGCATGCACACACACATGCGCTCGCACACTCTTACAGTTAAGTGTCATTTCCTGAGCAATTATCTGCATGTGTCTAAGCGGAGATAAGTTGGTCTGAGATAGAACTAACACTCCTTTATCTCTGTTTATCTACTTTTTGAAAAGCTGTTCCACAAAAATGTGATTAGCCATATGAGATTGCAGAGGAGCTCCAATGCTCCTGCTATCGTTGAATCACCAGTAAAATTTCTACAGTCCCAACGGGCTTTGGAGAAGGTTCATGGTTTGGCAATAGGAAATCTTTTTGTAACTCTCAAAAATCAGGTTGTTTTCTAGCGTGAATTAGCAGTTGATATCGGAGTCACAGCTCCATCATCCATCACCAATAAAATCAATTTACGAAGGTGTTTTGTCATACTTACCCTTTACTCATGGCCAGACTTAACATCTGTTACCATCAGTGGAAAGGTTCCCATGGACTGAAATAATTTTTGGTTTAAGAACTCAGTTTAAAGACTTTACATTTTTAAGTCATTGGTCAGTGACCTGGAATCTCTGAATTAAAAGTGGCCAAAGAGATTGGGGATGTCCAGCAACAAGTGTTACTGGATTATAAACTTTTGGCAGCCTTGTTTGAGAACATTTGTTCAATCAGCTATGGAGTTATGCTGACTAGATCTATGTGGAAAATTTTAATACAGAACATTTTGTTAGAAAAATGGTTTCAAGGCAAGTGTCCTTTTTTTTTCCCAAAGCTACATGGATATGATTAGGTTTCCTGTAAAAAGAGAAAATGTTTAAATAAATTATTTTTAGACTTTAGGGCAGATGCTACTTAGTACTGATTGAAACATTCTACTTGATCCCAAATTTTACAAGTTTGTGTTTTGTTACAAAAACAATGAACAAATGAAAAGCAATAGAATGTTTTAACCAATGTCATATTATAATCTGTCAGCAGATTATGCATGACTATTTTTCGCATGTGTTGATATAATATAAAAAGAATACAGGAATATAAAATCAGCTTTGAAACAAAATTCCTACACTTTCCAAAATAAAGAAAGTTTCTAAAATGACCTTTTTTTTTTTTTTAGAAAAATGAGGGTTTTTAAAAGAGTAGGAATAAAATTTAAAATATTGTTATTTTCCCATAGATCAGAAATTTATCGTTTTGGCCAGGTTAGACATTCTTCCATATTAACTTTGGACTTTATCTAGCTCAATATTCTCATGGTTGGTATTAGAAGGAGCCAGAGGAGAGCTATGAATAAGGCTATCCCAATTTATTCCTGGTGTCTTATTCCTGTGTTTTCACAAAGAAATAAAAGAACTAATTCAAAGCATGCTTTAGAACTAAGGGAAGCTACCAACTCTATTTCAAAGCACCCTCCTCCCCCACTTAAAGGGAAAGCATAAACTAGCAGTAAATCTTTATCAAGGTAGGGAAAAAGCTTACTGATATCCGTTCAAGTGCTAAACCCACTGAAGGGGAGGGTGTTAGCATCTGTGGATATTGTTTTTGTGTCTCCAACAACAATAAGCTATCTAGTTAACTGAGTTGCCAATACAAAGCCAAGCAGCTATAAACCAGCTGCACACAGCTGTATGCATTCCTCCTGCAGAGCCATCTGCATATTTTGCCACAAATCCAGTGTTGGCTCCAGAGGTTTTGGTGCCCTGGGGAAACTGGGGAATTTCTATGCCTCCAAGCATAATTTTACTTACTCAGGCACAAAACACTGTTCTGTCACCAAAATATTGCTGCCCTCCACAGCTGGCTATCCTACACACATCAATTGCTTTTCTTCAGCACCTCAGAGGGATTTTTTTTCCTATTGAAAACCCCAAGCAATTTAGGAGTATGCACATATTATCTTCTGTTTTTTCACTTGTCATTGAAATGTCTTCCCAATACTGCTAATATTTTTGAGAATATGGGTTGTCAGAGATAAGAATTCCGGGTCAAAAGCCTTCCACTTCTCACTCGCTTGGAAACAAGAGACAGAGTCTTATCCATTTATGCTGCTCTTATCATTTTGGCTAGACTTTTCAAAAGTGCCCTCCCCCACAACTTCTTTTGGAAGAGATGCTAAAATGGCCCCTCAAACATAATAGTTCTGACAGCCAGGATGACAAATCTGTACCAACCATGAGACATGCTGATAACAACAAAACCAACAACAACCCATTATTTAGATCATAAATGTGTACCCTGTCTTGCAAACTGGCCATGGATCTGTCATCTAAGATAGGAGAATTCACTCACCCGCCTTTTGCCGTAGGAGCAATGGCTATGAATTGAATCATCTAATCTTGGAAAAGAAGTGTGGGAAGGACTTCCAAAGATCATGTAGCCTTTCCTCATGTCTCAAGGCAGGATCAATGCAGTGATATCTGTCTCACAGGTTCTTGCTGAACCTCTTCTGAAAGACTTACAATGGTGACAATTCCAGTCTGCTCATTTGCTTGCAGCAGAAGGAAGTATTGTGCAGTTAATTTTGGGTATTAATTATTTAACCTTTAAAGTCTTTTTTTTTGTTGTCCTGGTGGTGGTGCAAACCATGTCTAGTACTGATTTCAAATTTCATATAAATCCTTAATTAAGACCTAAAGTCAATCCTTGATTATCTGGCATTGGAGAATGGACAATTTGCATTTTATTTCAGCTGTTACTTACACATTATTATTGTTACTACTGGCAATGGGGGGAAAGGGTTAATGTTTATATTCCATTAAGAATTTGCATACTGTACTTCAAATACTGAGACAAGGAAGAGTCACAAAGAACAGTTTTATTCATTAAAAACATAGCCAAATACTTTATTCTCTGTTAGTCACAATGACTTGGAGTAATCTTTATATTACCTTCAAAGACTTTCGGTAATCTTTATATCACGTCATAGGTAAAACAGAGATAGGACCATTAGCTTCATTTCTTCTGAAACATCTTAAAGACCTTTTCGTGAACTGCAGTGTATGCAGGCAGAACTGCTAAAAATGTGTATAACTCTTAGTTTCATAAAATTGTAACAATTGGATGCAATACTGTTCCACGTTTGTACACAAGAAGTTTTACACAGAGAAAAACACAGCCTTTAAAGAGTGTTTTCTCCATGCATAGATGAACTTACAAACTACTCATTCTAAGCTTTTATAGAGATTAAGCATTTTTGAGTGCATAGCCTACAAATAATTTTCTGAAGTACGTTTAAAAATATTCATAATGATTAGGCCATAAATAGATGTATTACTAACATTCATTGGTCCCTGGATCAACAACTCACCGGGGAAAAGAGAAGAGAAACATGAAAGCTGATTCAAGAAAGTTGCAGGGGGAGGAAAAAAAAAAAAACCTTAATGAAGATCTAGTGCAGTTGAAGATGTTACAAGGATAAAAATCACCTAATTAAGGGATAATCTCTCTTACTTTGTAGTATTGGCGCAATAAATGACTGCAGAGATTGAGTAATCAAAAAAGCTAAAATGGGGTCTTTAAACAATCTTCAAACTTGTTTAGCATGCTTGTGACAAAGCAGGCAGGATTATTCCAAATTCTCTGGTGATGTAAATAAACCCAACTCCATTGATGTCGTTGGAATTGCACCCCCTATGTCAGCACATATTTTAACCTAGTTTTCTTTCCTCCCTTGTGAGAGAACTTACTTCTGCAGTGCCATCTTGGTGATTGCATGCTGGTTATTCAAGATACTGGCTGAGGAGACACTGAAGTGGTGCAGTTACCAGGTACTGAGCGAAATCCCAGCCCCATCGAGTCCACAGAGAAACTTCAGAGGCCAGATTCCTCACATCAGATGCACAGGATTGGTTGGCCTATTTGTGAAGGGATGAAGTTCATACCTAAGTGCTTACAGACACACTTCTAAATTAGTAATAGAGGCCTGATATTCCAGCAGGGAGAAGTATTCACATATCCAATTAAAATCCAAAATAGCTATGACAGTTTGAAAAGCAGTTATATCTTTATTGTAAGAAACATCTTCAGGGGTCCAAGATTCAAAATGCTGCCCTCTGCCTTCCTGGGTCAACTGGCTGTTACAGACTGGTAGCATTGTGGGAAACAATGGTATTATACAGAAAATACCATCCATTCAGGGAAAAAACCAAAAGGTTTCCTTCTTTCCTTTCTTAATTGAGGTTGGCCTATGCTAAAACATTAAATATCCCTCCAACCAGCTCTCTGAATCCAAAGTTGGCAGCTTCAGTCTGTCTCTAGTTTTCTCAATTCAGAATTGCACATAATTTTTTTTTCTTTCGTTTCCTAACTAAGCTAGATTTTTTCTTTACCCATCAAGGACTTGAGACCACTTAATTATGCTGAGTAGTGCCTTACTCTGGGTGTAGTCCTATTGACATTTTACCCAGCATGTGTAGTACTGCCAGATTTGTCCTATAGATGATTAGAGACTATTCTATTAGACTGTCATATCCTATTTAAACAAGACGTCATTTTTTAAATTGTCTGCACTGTATAAGGAGATAGCCTTTGACTTAAATGGTAGAAAAAAACCCATAGTTTAAACAAACACAAAACTGTTGTTGTAAAGAGTTCAT
Organism: Gymnogyps californianus; assembly: GCF_018139145.2. Lineage (NCBI taxonomy): Eukaryota > Metazoa > Chordata > Aves > Accipitriformes > Cathartidae > Gymnogyps > Gymnogyps californianus. Next base: position 56,781,677 of record NC_059475.1, read on the forward strand.
AAAGATTAAAGTTTGGAGACTAAAATTCTCTGTTTGTGAGCCAGAGAGTGGGAAGGCAAAGCTTGTATTTTGTCTCCTGCTCAGTGTGTATTTACTTTAAACCTAACTTCAAGGTAGAAACTAAACTCTCCTGGAAAGAGTAAAGAAAATATCTCTGTGTACTGCTTTAAAGTTAGGCTTCCTTTAAGCAGGCACTGCTACAGGTGCCAAACAGTGTATGTAACTGATGTTGAATAAGGTCCATGTGAGTCTTAGCTGCGATCAGCAAATTCATTTAAGCACTCAGGTTAATACTAAACTCAGGCATTAATAGAGGAAAATGGACTCCCAGAGACTCATTTCTTTGAACGAACGAGTTATGCAAGTAAATAGCATTTTGGTTATACACCTTTTACATGGAAACAGGAGTACATAAGGAGAGTTTAATTAAAAATCTAACTATTCCCTTGTCCTGTGCCTGCATGCATGCTAGGGTTAGATAAGTGATTTTTTTTTTTTTTTTTTTATCATGCAGAACTGCTGTACCATTGTGCCAATAACCACTACCTTTTACATTAGTTCGACACTTTCTGGTAATGCCACACATCAGGATGTTCCCATGGAAATAATGGAGGAAGCAATAGCTTGGACTGATGCAATAATAGGGATGTGGAACCATAATTATGGTCCATGGATAAAATCACAATCAAGTCCCCTTATAAGCTCTTATTTGTTTTCCCTTTATTTCAAATACACTCTTTAACTTTGGCTGGAGTGCTATTTTGGTCTGAAATATTGTTAGGCTTAATCAGAAGGCACTGTGTTGGAAATCAGCAGCGTGAAGAAAGTAAGTTATGGCTTGAAGTTACTTTTGAGTTACAGTTTGTCAGAAATATCTTGGTTTGGATTTACCGATCAATACCAAACATTCCTTTGAGGTTCCTAGTCATCACACTGACTTCTTAAAGCACGTTCAAAACTCTGAGAACTGTCATGGCACAAAAAATGACTTGTGTGCATTACTTAACAAGTTTGCTACCATGATATTCTTAAACTCCACCTCAAAGAAACAAGCAAGAAAGAATGAGAGAAGGCACAGGGTTCCTTCGTCTTACACTTGCAAAAGGCAAAGGTAGAAGAGTGCATGTGTTGGGTGAGGGGGAAAAGGGGAGGCCAGGACACTGAGATTTCCAAAGAGTAATCATTCCAAGAAACTTGAATTCTTCCACCAGAATTTAAGAGTTATTTTTGTTATCTTTTAATGGAGGTTCCTATTTTTGAGGAAGTTGAAACACCTGATACAATCTATGATTTTTTGCCTAAGTTCCTTGGATATTGAGAAAATGTTAGGCAAGCACAGCTTTATTTTCTTTCCTTTAAGTTAATGGAGCATTGGCCTGGCTTTTTGGAGTTAGATAATCTAAAGAGATAAAGTAAGAACTTTGAGATAGGAAACTGAGGCACAGCCAAACATTAGGAAAAAACTTGAGCTAAACCATATGTTTTTCTTACTATTAAATTCACAGTGCAGAAGGGAAGTTCCTGTGTCTCAACACATGACTTTTAAGCAAGTAAAGAATGGTATAGCATGTGCACTAAACAACAATTTAATTAAAAGGATACCCTTAAGCATTTTAAAATACAGAAGCAAACTTTCTGAAGGGATACAACTGCCAAAACAAACAAATAAAAGCAACTATAGATTTGGCAGTGAATCAATAAAGTATTTCCTGCAAAACTGTGATAATTCTTCTTTTGTGTGCAGTGTTATCTTTAAATATCAGCAACAGTAAATGATCTTACACATGCAAAAGCTAGGCATGGTGGGCTGTCTATGGAAATATGATCAGATCTCAAGGTTGAAGCTAGTCCATACTAACAGCATTTATTTTCTCTATCATCTTGTGTGAGCTCGTTCTGTTAAACTAGCTTTTGACCACAAACAGATAAAGACCAAAGTTTCTGGTAATTTTGGAAAGATGGATGTCGACAGCCATAAAAAAAAGGCAAGAAAAGTTATATAATTTGTGAAATCTGCATAGCATATGACTGAGAAGGCCAGAAGTGTAACTCAGGTATACCTGGCCCTATGGTCAGTGTCCGGTTGATTAAATGGTCCAGGGCATAATCGTGGCCCTATTGGATTCTGTGGCAATACTCCTACTGAGTTCAAAAGAGTTAAGATTTCACCATATTTATGAATGTTAGCTCTTTGGAAATAAATAGCTCTTTGGCACAGAAATTTTTTTTTTTTTTTTTTTTTTGAGGAAGCACTGTTATTTTTGAATGGCATTAACAAATCCAAGGGCAGTAAGTTTCAGTAGTTTGGAAACTTTGGCTCTTACTGCATATTTTGCTTAGAACACAAACTCCTACAGACCTTTCCAACAAGTCTTCTAATCCCTCTGCTCCCTCCACTGGCTTCCCACAGAACTCTGTATTCATCTGAAGGCCTTTATTCACAAAGCCTCGGATCATATTATTAAAAGATCAGTGAAATACCAGTCTCCAGACTGCCCTTGGCAACTTCTTGCCCCTGGCTGACCAGGTTTCTCCACCAGGAGAATATGCAGTTGTCATTTGTATAGAACAGGGAACTTCACACAAAACTAGTGCAAACTGGCCCAAAGTGTTGGAATGAACCTCAGTTCATTGGTGTATCTTCCTCTTTAAACACAAGAAGCCTGTCATTAACCTCACCTCTTGTAACATACACACACACAGACACACACAGAGCAACCTTTTCGTGGATGTACGTTTAGCAAATAAAAACCGATGCACTCTACTTCAGAAACATCTCATCTGGCAAGAAGAAGATAAGTAAACAAGTGGCATATGTTAGTGTTCTTCTTTAGCACACTATTGTAAAACACAGGGATAGTGAGTATAATATAAGTTGGTAATAAATAGGATACAAGAGCCTGCACAGAAGAGACTAATGGAAGACGAGGTGGAAGGAGGTCAGTCAGCTGGTCTGTTGTCCTGCTCTGAGGCAGGATGAATGGAAAGTCCAAATACAGATGAACAAACATTTCTACAGCAGGCTCAATCCTGACCACAGTGAAGTCAAAATTTCCAGCTCAGCATCCTTCCTGAAAAAATGTCTTCTTGGAGGCCCTTCCTCTTCCAAGGACATGTATGACAGTCAGTAATTAAACATATTCTGTCAACTATCGAAATGAGGTTTTAGTATGCAACTCCACACAGAAAAGGTTCAGCATTGCGGACATAAATCAGCTTTGCTCCACCAAACAATAGGCTCAGAGCCTGGCCAAAAAGACCCACAACAAAATTAGCATCGAGAGTGTTGACCAGGGTGAGTATTCTGCTTTGTCTCAATGGAAACTGGCAGTGCTGTGAGCTCCAGAGGCCACTGGTTCTAATCGAGCTTGTCTCAATAGTTTCCTCCTCCTTGTCAGCAGCTGGACAAAAGCAGAATTAATGCCTAAGCCCATCTGTACTAGTTCAGTACTGGGAAGAGGAGTTTCCATGAAGCCATGAGACAGACCTTTGGGAGTAGGCAGGATGCTATAACAGACAGCGTGCTGAAGGCAAGAGACAGAGACCTGGGGTTAGAAAAGGAGTTGTTTTTGTGGCTACAGGCCTGAATGAAGTCATGTCTTAGCTGAGGATTTTATGTGTAGCCTTGCTGTTTTTGTCATCCCTGCTTAAAGTAAAAAGAATTGGTATACTTAACGTGTACTAACAATAGTTAAATTCTTCACCCTTGGTCCATGCTTATGTAGGCCCAAATCCTGTATAGATTTCAACATGTGCTTAGCTTGGCACATGTAAAACATCTCATTCAATTCAAAGGTTTGATTGACAGTGCCTGGAGTTAAAAGCATATGTATGTCCATAAGGACTCAGGGCAATACGTTCTCAGGACAAGAGCCTGTACAGTACCTAGCCCAGGGAGGAATATCATTACCGTGGAATAGTAGTAATGATGTACTAGACTAGGAATTGCTCTGAGTTTGCCTTCCAGTAAGAAACTGACCCCATCTCAAGTTCCCAGCATTATCATACAGCAATGGAATGAAATTATTGTTTCCTCTAATTTGAAAATTGGTGGTAGGGCCCAAGTGCCCCTACTCAAATTCATTGTGATAGGTGCTGCATAGCAAAGAGTCATTTTTGTTTCTTCTCCAAAGAATTAATCATCACTGTTGGTGGCACAGGCACTAACCACTACCATCAGCTGAAAAGTTTATTATGGATTGCTTCTTGAAATAAAACATAACTTTTATTGGAAGTTTAAAGATAAATAAAAACAGCTGGAGGGAAAATACTATTAAATACTCTGATGAGCCCCATGATGTTCCACTTAAAGAAAAAATTCCTTTCACTTCATTTTAAGGACTCTTGTCTGCTGTGTTAAAGTTAGCTTTCTTTCATGTGGGACAAGTGAGGCTAAAAAGGCAATTTACTTAAAACTGTATATTGAAATTGCAGCTTACAGGAGCTTATGGTCAGTACAGTTCCAAGAATCCTTCACTATTTCTGTAATAGATGGACCTTCAACTTATGCTTCCTCTATTACTTTTATGTAGCTTTCTAATTAGACTTCTTTAAAACTTTTTAATTGTTTGCTTTCTGTGGACAGACAGAACGCCAAATGTTCACAATCCTCTCATCTTTGAAAGTGACACTGCTCCGTTCTGGGGACTGGGTTTAAATTATTAACAGAAGATAAGCTCACATACACAAATAAAGGCTGGCTGGGACCAGCCATGGGATAAGAGTACAAGAAACAGCTCATGCCAGCACACTCTATATTTTCTGCACCCTGCAACAGGGCCACGTTTCTGGCTGCAAGAACAGCTGCCTGGAATTGAGGAACCGCCCAAAGAGTCCAGAAACAAACTCAAATGAAGTTATTTGGTAGGAACACACAGATAGGGAGAGCATTTAAAGGGTACAGAGTTGGTCTGTATCTATGCAAGCTCTTGTAAAGCATCATTCAGGTGGAGTAGTATTTGTTGAACTCTTTAGGTTCTTATAGGATGTTTTTCACTGTTGCATCTGAACATTTTCATGTAATGCATTGAGTGTTATGAAAGGTTCAGTTTTCCTGTTTCTTGAGGATACCCTAAAGACCAGACTTGCCTCTTATGCAGACAGCAAGCCCAAGAGACCAGCTTCTGGTGTGGCCAAAGTGCACAGACTGGAGCATGTGTGACCCTGCAGGCTGGATCACGCTATCAAGCATGCTCAGATAGGCTGCGTCCAAACTGGTCGTGGGTCAGCAGAGAGTGGGATGCTGAGCATGCCACAGTTAGACCTGACTTGACGTGTATCTCCAGGAAAAATTCAAACCATCTCTCAGGAAAGGCATGAGATTTCACATATCTCCTGGTGAAATGTATCAGAAGCCCAAAGGATAAGGAAGCTGTGCATCTCCTCACTTCCCACTCAAGGGAAAAGCCTCACTCTTTGAGCCTTGGAGGCTGTTTAAATTTCAAGAGCTGCCCTGAATCTCAGAGTAACTACTAGCTTCAACTGGAAGAAGTTTTTGTTGATCTCAGAACATCGCCTCTATGCATTTCCTCAAGAAAGACAAAATTGAAACTGGTTTGGATAGCTAAAACCAGCATGGATTTTTCATCTTTGTTTGGATGACTGCGTGTTTGAAAGAACTTAGGTAGATTTCATATCTGTGTGGTACATGAGCTACTTCACAAAGGACTGATTACTCTTGACAATAAGGGGTCAAGACTCCTTCAGGCTGTCCAGAATTCCTTGGGAAGTAAGTACCCTGAAATTTGGTGCCAATGTCCTGGTGACTGGAGGACACAGAAAGCCTGGATCCGTGGTGTTCAAGAAGGCTTCCCAGACTGGTGCTGTCTTTTTCACAGAGGAGCTATGACAGCTTATCACAGCTCCTTGTTCTCTCTTCTAGTGCAGGCTGCAGACGCTCAGGACTAACAAAGCAACTTGCCTTGCTAGTAGGATTTAGAAATTTAGGTGGCAGCTGAGAAAAGGGTTAGCTGGCTGAAATGCAGCCTCCCACCGCAGGCTTTGGGTAGTTTGCTGTGTTTCTCCTACTTCTTTTAGTCATCTTCTGGGATGTCCATCTACATGATCATCCCAAGGAGCATTAACTGGTTTTCTTAGGCAGAAATAAGTAGAAAGAACAGAGTAGAGAGCAGACAGTTCTGATCAAAAAAAAAAAAAAAAAGAAAAAAAAAAATCTTTGTTTTATTTTATTTTTTTATTACTATTATTTTGCCAGTAATTCTTCCGAATGACTCTCTTCATGTTTCCATTTCTGGATATGCAGGGTTTACTGGAAGGTTTCTATGAGTTTATCATTAATACAATACCTATGTTTATGGTAAAATAATAAGAAATTAAATAATTTGATGCTGAATCCTTTCACCACTTCTGTTACTCAAGTTTCACTTTTAGGGGAATTCTAAATTATCATTTTAGCATTTCTTAAATGAATAAATAAATAAATGAATAAAACTGAAGAGAAACAAAACTGTAATAGAAAAAAAAGGATCAAACTAAACACAAACATTTCAGGGTTGGATTTTTCTTATTTTAATTTACAGCGCCCCTCATCCTCCCAAACAGGGTCTTGGATCTTTTCACCTGAAGATGCCCTGTGCTCAACTTTCAGAAAATATACACTTTTCTTATAAATTAAATACTTCTATTAAATTTCTTGTGAAGTCACTGCAAAAATGAAACTTTCCAGTTTTAGGAATCTTCACTAGGATTTCCCCAAAGCATTAATTTTTACAAATACTTTATTGGATCTTATATCACAAGCCTCAACTGTGTCTATATGATCATTATGCATTTTTTATTTTTTATGCAATTCCTTGAAGCTCAGATTTTTTAAGGGTCTGCTATCTGTGAATAATAGCAGCAATTTAAAATCTCTTCTGTTGGGATTAAATTTCAAAGCCATTGAAATCATATGGGAAATGCCAATACATTTGGTGGGGAAACGGGGAGGGGGTTACTGTCAAGCTGGTAAGGAACTTGAGTGAAATTCCAGCTTTATTGCAGAGTGCAGGTTTTCCCCTGGCTTTCTAGATTCCAGGACTGAATTCTAATCACTATCATTGTGCCTTATGTAGAATAAGATGAAGTCTGAGTTTAATTGTCTGATAAAACTGTCATAATGTAAAGGGTTATTTAAAAGGTATATTTGCAACCAGATTTACATAGGGAAAGGAGAGTTTGCAAGTTGTTTCTTCTCCTTATAGCTGTGACACCAGAGAAGAACAATGACACTCTCCTCAAAACACCAAAAGGTAGTTGGGGAGAGAATAGCACCAGGGATCTACTGCGACAAAAAGGGGAAATACGAATATGGCAAGGTGGTGGGAAGGAATATAAAATGTCTCTGACTAGAACTGGAAGATATGTTTTCTTTATGCATCGAGAAGTACAGGCGGAGTGAGCCTCCTGAAGGACATCATTGGCTTCAATAGACATCAGTGAGAGTTTAGCCTGAATAAAGAGTTCAAGACTGGGCCTTGTTCTCTAAAGGAAGAGAGCAATATAAATGTGTGTCCCCATTAGATGCACTGTACACAAAAAGAGGAGTAAGAGTTATAACAGTAGCATGCTCTCCTCCTCTCTCAGCTGTGTGATCAGAGAGGTCAGAGCCTCCCTGTTCGCTGTGAACAATGCCTTGGAGCAGCAGTCAGGAATCTGTCACTCCAGAGCCACATGCTGCTCTTTGGAAGCAAAATCCTTCCAGCCTCTGGCATCAGAGCACTTGGGAAAGGAGGGGGGGTGGGGGGGAGGGGGGCAGGGGTAGGAAAAAAGGGGAAAAAATAGGAAAATAAATAAAAAGACAGAAAGAGAAAGAAAGGAAGAAGTGCAGTCACCATTTTTGGTAGCAATTCATTACATCTCTCCTTTGGTACCATCTTCTATAGAAACTGTGAAGTTCTTCAGAGTAAAGCTAATAACCAAGTGGAACTGATCACAAACAACATTTTGTTCCTCTGCCTGAAGTGCACATGTTTTCAATTCACTTGATAGCTGTGATTGATGCCACCAGAGAAACATGCTCAGAATACTGCCCTTAAAAAAAAAGAAAATAAAATAAATCACTTGGCAGCAAAATGCATTTTCGTAGCTGGTTCTTCAGTGAGAGTCAAGTAAATGGTGCGTTTCATCACTGTTTTCAGCTGTGAATCCATTAAGATCACTGAGGCACTCTCAGAAGTTGGGTGAAGAGAATGGAGAAGAAAAAGGCCAGACTGAAGGAGCTTTAAGACACCTGGACTCCCCTCTGAGCCATTCATCACATGGTAACAGAGAGATCCCAGTCAGGTGCTGCTTCAAAAGCCCAGTTCTTGCCTTTGGTTAGGAGGGTGTATGGCCTTATTCAATGGATTTATGTAGCTTAAAGGAGACCAGAACTGGCCCCTGAGAGACCGAACTCTGCACAGACCTTCTTGCTAGTGGCAGCGAGCCAGTCACAGTGCACAGAGAAAGGTGTTATTTGTCATATTTGAATCCTGATTCAGTTTCCGGCACTCACTTCATCCAAAGTTTGGGGGGTGGTTGGGTGCTAATTATTGGTGCCAGCTGATTTCAAAGAAATGAAACAAAAATGGCTAGACAGATATTTGGCAACAAAGGTCGTTGACTTTCGGCTGCCTTAAAGAATGATGCATCTGCTTTGTTTGACTGCCAATAGATAAGGTGCATATGAAATTCCCCTTGTAAATTAGCAAGATAAAAGTGATTCTTGTCTGCTTGGATTGATCCTTTTTCCAGTGTTTTAATCATGTTGAAGGCCCAGCCCTATTTTGGAGTCAGTGGGGAACGATGCTGCCTAGGGGAAAGCCCCAGGAAGAATTCCTACAGCTTCCTTCCTGGGCAAGAGTCCAGGCTGCTCTCTTGTGTCTGCCTCCTGCAGTTTGTCCGCAGAGTATCCAATAGTCCAAAGGCAGACAGGTGAAATGGCTTTTGTACGACTGGAAATGCAGGGACTGAATTTTGATCCTGGTCAGGAGCCACTTTTTATCATCACCTCCCCTAAGGCCACCCTCTGCCCCACATCCCAGCAAGATGTCAGGACACATTCTGGTCATAAGATAGGTGAAAGTGTCACTTGTACAACAAGTGTAAGGACTGGAAAGAGAAAATATGATTCATAGTTACTGAACATTGTCAGGAAAGGGAGCATTGCAAGGCACAGCCTAAAGTGTAGAGGGATCTATATACAGCATATAAGGCCAAATTTATCTGAAGATTGTCCTTAATTTGCCAATCCTTTTTGGCACACTTGGTTCTAGCTAAGATGACTATAACTCCCAGTTAAAAAATGATTTGCAATTGAAATATGATAAAATAGCTTGTTAATGCCAGGGAGAGCGGTCTGCTAATGTTATTTATTTCAAGTCTGAAGTTTCTCACGAAAGAAAGAAAGAGAGAAAGAAGAAGGAAGGAGGAGAGGGGGCTTTTTTTTTTTTTTTATGTGTTTGCCTTCACGGCTTTGGAGTGCTCACTAATTCCATCTGTCCACAACAGAGCCATCGGAACGGCGAGAAAAAGCATTTCCATATGTGCAAATTAGCATCCAGCCTCTCTTAATCTGTGCAGTGCTCCTCTGAAGTAGATGGCGCGGATGGCTGCCAAACCCACTAATGGCATTCAAATAAAGGACTTTATTGGCTTTAACTGCCACTTTTTCTTTTTTTTTTTTAAGATAGAGAATGCGTTCCCCCTCTTATTTTATTTTTGTTCTGATATTGTCATTTTGTACTTTTACCATTAAACAAAAAGAAGGCTCTGTGCAGCTCTTTAATGGGTTCCGTTTTCTCCTACAGATGCGTTCTTTTACTTTCTAATGAAATCTCACCATTAGTTATTACGCTATAATCAACACCCAAAGCGTATCATTCCCACTCTCAGCCAGCTTGTCTTTCCCAAGGAAGTTCTTCCTCTTTTCTCTGCTTTTCAACAGCAGAGACGGGGCTGAGATGAGAGACATCTTGCTTGGGATCCTGCCCGCACTGTGAGTTCATATGAAAAGGAATCTGTTTGTTTGCTTGTTTGCTTGCTTCTCAAATTGTTTTTCAAGGTCTGGCACATTCACAGCTGCAGCTGAGGACAAGTAGAGGTGCCAGCGGTATCCTACTCAGGGTCACTGTCCCGATGGGTGGCTCTGCACCCAACAAGGGCTACCATTTGGGATATGTTTTGAATTTTGAACCGCTTGATTATTTTAATGGAAAACAAAGGAAATGATTTAATCCTAAGAAAAATGTAGCCCTTATAGCAAAAGTATCCCTCCCATTATACTAAATCAATCTTTATTTTCACCCATCAGTATTTGTCCTATTTCTGGCAAGGGTTAGGTAACCACACCTGAGACCTTGTGATCTCAGATCTTGCTGAAAATACTATGGTTGCTAATCCTGACTTGACTAGTGGTGCCAGCAATAAAACCACAGTCTCTAGTGTGTAGCAGACTCCATATGTTAGCCCCCTAGTCTGCTAAGTCACCACGCCAGCCTAAATTTGAAACATTTCTAAAGTGTTATACAATGTTGTAATAATGTTTTTACAAAACAAAGGCTGAGTTACTGGAAGCCATATTCATCCAATCAGCATCTTATTGAAAGAGGAATCTTGATGGTAGCAGTGGTGACACAAGCTATAAAAAAATAATTTAAAAAATTGCACTAAAGTCTTTAAAAGGGGAGTACTGACTTATTAGGGAGTGGAAGTTGGAAGAACTGCTGCAGAAAAAGAAAGTAAGTCTCAGTTGAATGTTATCTCACTTTCCTGAGGAAAAGTGCACCCAAAAAACCTCAAGCTGAGAACACAGTTGACTTAATTAAAAAGTTCTTAATTGCTAAAATGCTGCTTATAAAAACAAGAATGGACACTGCTAATTACATACTGAGCAGTGTCTGCCCAAACAGAAAACCTTCTACATAAGCAGAACTTTCTCAAAATACTATCGCTGCTGCTTGTTGCAGAATTTTTCCCATGCAGGAATAAAAAAACCCAAAACAAACTGATTACAGATTGACTCTGCACCCCAAACTTAGACCTACATCGTGAAAGATAATCAGAGGGGATGGATCTAACTTGTTTTTAGGTTTTCTGAAAGATTCCAGTCCTACAAATATTTAAGCAAGTATTCAACATTGGTACCTGGATAGTGTAGTTCTCTTTAGTGATGCTAGTTAGGTACTTACATGTGAAGATGGTGGAAAAACAACTCATTATATAAATCTATATCCATCACATATTATTTTTTAATTTATATATATCTTTGGAGCACAAAATCTTAGAGTAACAATGCCAGCCATGAGATGGAAAGATCACCACACTAAGTACCAAGAAGCTAATCAGAGATTGCATATAATTAAAAAAACTTTATATAAATTTTATATTTCATACTAATACTTTTTTGAATAAAAGAAAAGAAATGTTGACCATGTTTACTATCCTTTGGCTGTTTTTCTCCCTGTTTTACTCAAAGAATAGGTATTATGTTCAACAGTCATAGTGCTCACTTACAGAAATTAGTTTTCCAGAGGCTTTCTCAAATACTTCTATAACACATTTATCAATATTTATTTTCCAGAAATATTTGCACCAGAAATTCGATTTTTATTACTGACTTGTACAAGAAATCTAATTATTTAAAAGACCCCTGGGCACCATTTTGCTGGGCATTATACACAGGTTGACTAGAACACAGTTCTTGATTTAAAGGGATTACAGTCTTAGCTGTCAAGACAGACAAAGAGCTAACAAGCATTGTGTAAGCTATGCTCCAGTAATCAGGACAAAGAAACAATTCCTTGTGGTTTCAGTAGTGATTTCACTACTGAGCAATCGAGCACACAATGATAATACCAAGGATCACTTAAAGTAAATGATGCTTAAATGCAGGGGGAAAAATTATCAAATTATCTTACTTGCTATGAATCACTCATTAATCTCTATTTGCATTTCTTATGGAAAAGAACCTTAACTACCTGATCTGCATGTGCAAATAATAATTATTGTTAAATAGTAAAAGTAGTGCAATTATTAAATAATGCAACAATATCAATCATTACTCCTATTAATAATAAATTATAATAAGTCTCTTAGAACTATGCATGGTCCCAAGCTGCAATGTGCAAACACAGATCTGAAACATCTGCTTGGACTGGGAGTTGGGGTTCATACCATATCAGTCACGGAGTCACAGTTCAAAATACATATTCTTTGTCATTTTGGACTTTTAACTCCCCCTCCACACTTATTCTTCCCCAGGTCCATAACTAGCTCTGAAATCGAAGATGAGAAATTCTGTTCAGAAAGCATGGAGATTCAAACTCTCTCTCCTTTATAATCAGTGTCACAATGAGTAATTTAGGTGTTATGGTCCTCATTTTACACCTAAGGAGATGAAGGCTAAGAGAACAAACAACAAGAAAGTCAGTGACAGGACCAGTACTGAGTCTCAGATTCCCTTACTTCTTTCCCTGTTCTTTTTGCCTACATAAGTTTAGCTGACAATGTAAGCCAGTATGAAATTTTATCTATATCTTCGTAATAGTGACATGAAAATATTTTGTTTCTATGAAAAAAGATTATTCATCATGGCAACAAGATATTAATTCAGACATATTTAATCATATATGCTTTATATACTATCTTTCTGAAGGATCACAAGATGACGTATAAATTTGGTGTAGTCAGATTATGACATTAACATGTTGTCTGAGTACTTTCTAAAAGCAAGATCTAAGCAGGTTTTGAGACCATAAAAGTGCTTTAAAACAATTAGAAAAAGTACTTAATTGAAACTGCTTCAAAGTATTTTGAAAATTCGGTCTGATCTGTAAAATAAGTTTCCTTATGTATCATTTAAATTTGATGGTTAAGTAGTTTTGTGTGATAGTCTTGTAAAGATTGTCAAAAGTCAGTGCAAGAGTCAATGAAGGGGAGGAGAAGAGTAGTAAGTAGTAGCGTGTAACTTCTACTTTTACACAACTAAACATACTTTCCCATGGTCCCTTTTCTGCTTTACAAAAACATCCTCTCTTCTGACATAACACCCACAAAGACTGATGCAGAGGCATTTTCTACAGAGCACAAGTCAGATGAAAAAAACAATTTCAGAACTTCACCTGTGCATGGGTAGCAACACAAGAGGCTTTTCCTGTTTGAAATGAAACTTAATTGTCATAACTTTGGCTTTTCTCCCAAATGAAGCTGATATAAATTTTGTCAGCACTGGTGTTTCTGCAGCATGCACATCCAAACACATGCACATTGACACACACAGACGCTCATGCATAGATGAACAATGGCAGCAACAAAAGAAAAAGAAAAAGAAAAAAAATATTTAAAAAATTGCAATTCTCATTTTAAATCCAAGTCTCTGACTCCAGTGGAGCTGGGCTAATTTACACCAGCTGAGAATCTGCTCTTGTATTTATTTTAGAAAAGATGCAATTTTGTCCTAACAAGCAGTTTGCAAGGCCTACTTGATTGATTTAGTTGACTCTGGCTTTATTACAGCTTAATGTGTTCACATCACTATTGTTAAAGTTGTTTCAGCACTTCTATTATTACTGCCTAGTTTTTGGCATTCAGAAGTTTATAATAATAATAACAACAGTATTTTGTACTTTTATAGCATCTTTCTTCTGAGGAACTCGAAGAGCTCTGCAAACAATAATTACTCCTTACAGCCCCTCGGTATAGCAGATTATATTGTAGCACATTTTACTAGCGGTTCAGATTCTGATCTCAGTTCACATCAGTGCACATGCAAAGTATCTACACTACAAATGTGGTTTGGATTCCTTCTGAAATAAAAACAAAAGCAGAAATGCCCTTTAAAAGAGCTGCCGCTACCCCAGAACAAAACTTTACAGTCCTGATTCCCTCTCCCGGTACTAATTTTTAAAACACTGGGTTTGCTCCAGCACCCGCTCTCCTCTGTGCTCACTGTAGCAGCAAAGGCATGGGGAAGCTGACTTAAACAGATGATGAGACATTCCCTTCTATAAAGAAAATTTCTCCTGGCTCCACAAAATCATCTCTTCTTATTTCTACTGGGGTCTGTACTGTAAAAAAAAGAAAAAAAAAATGCTGTTGAGCAATCTGGAGCAAGATGCTTGTTATTTTTAGCAGAAATAAGAGAGATTCTGAAGCTACTTTCTTTTACATTAGTGAACAACCTAGTCCTATATTTGGTGTTTGGGACTAAGGAATAGACAGTCAAACATGCTGCACTTTTTGAAACTCAATCACATGTGGAAATCAGACTCTCTCTAGTACTGCATGAACTGATAAAAAATTGGATAGGGGCTAAATCTTTGCACTCCATTTCTGAGAAGACATCTAATATTTCATCAGACTAAAGCAAAAAAAAAAAGTTTTTAAGAAAGTGCATGCAAAAAGTGCTTGTCACTAAGATTCTTTGTCATTCACTGATGTAAACAACAACAAAATAGCAAATAAAAAAAAAATAGAAACAAAGAAAAAGCTCTGAATTTAACTACCCAGAATGAGAACTGTGAATAAATTGATTTCTTTGAGTTACACTCTGAAAACAAACTAGTTAAAGAATATTTTCATTTCAGGCCAACCTGAAATTTTTATTTTAAAAATACTGACACATAATATATGATTTCATTTTGAGAGCTTTTTTTTTTTAAAGTCTATTTAAATCTAACAAATGCCAAGTAACATTTTTGGAACCAAAAAATCATAAATTTTAAGAAGAAAACTCTTCCTCTTACGAATAGTTCAAGTCCACTGGAAAGTGCGTTCTTCAGGAAAAAGAAAAAATATTCTAAAAAAAAAGCCTTCTGTTCTGACTAGAGTGTCATCTTATCACTTTCATCATTATAAGAAATATATACACAATTCAAGATGAATTTTCTATCGTTTCACCCCTTATAATAAAAGTACTTACAGAAAGGAAAAAGATACATTAGATAACCCGTCTGAGCACAGATCTGACCTATATGGCCTTGACTGAGCTGTGTTAATCACTGTGGACTCCTCTGCTATTAAAAGTGGTAGCAGACAAGAACTTCAAGTGCATCAACACTTTTCAATGACAAGCAAAAAAAAAAAAAAAAGATGTAAATACTCTCATGCCCTTTTTGCAGCAATTTGACAGCAGATGATAATTCAATTAACTGTCCTACCATCCCCACTGCCACTGGAAAGAAAACATCTTTGTCAGGCTGGTAAAAAAAATTGAGGTTTCATGGAGTAAAAGCCACAGCTTAAACACAAGGGAAAGCCTCAGCCTCAGTGCTGAAACCAGTGGATGTTCTGTCCTTTGTTTCAAGAGCTCTTGAATCAGCCATCTTCATACACAGAGCAAAACGTTGGCTCCCAAGGAAGTGAGTGGAAATTTTTCATTACCTCCCACCAAGTTGGATTTTTGGATTTTGGCTTCATCCTAGAGAGAAGCACAAGGATGGTTCTACAGAATTTTGAAATACCTCACATCAATCAATATTTGAAAAATTAATAAATACCATGATCTAGATATTGGACATTACAAGATCATGCTCTGATCTGGGAAACTGAAATGGCCAACTGCTTTGAATCAGTGGGGAAGATTTGCCTGAAAACTGATGACATATAACCCTGTGAGTTGTGTTGATTACCTGTAATTACAATTGCTTACAATTTACTTAAAATTATCTCCTCTGGATTTGGCTCACAAAAAAACCTGAAATAAGTATTAAAGAGAATCTTTGGTGATCAATTACTTTCTGGAGTTAAACTTAACAGACAACTATGTAAAAAAAAAAAGACAAATGAAAAATCCACAAAGAAAGAAAAATTGCAGAGTAAATCTGGATTGATCTATTTCCTAGTCCAAACTCTGATTTAAGTAGTAATAATATCATAGTCTGGAGGAAAAATAACATAATTGAGGCTTCAAATTGTTTGTGTTTACACACTGAAAGATGGTTGCAGTAGATTCAATTCAGAAGAAACATAGAGCAATCTTAACTCTATATACTTCTGACTGGAGTGCAAAACTCAAATCAATTACTCATAAACATTTGTGATAAGATTAATTTAATTTTTTTTCTTAAACAAAGAGGGTAAATTAAAAGAATCAGCTTATTCCTTCCTACTCTGTAGTGACAAGATTAAAAATTAAATTTATACATATTTCATTTCTACATAATAAAGCCTTTTTGCAAAAAGAAAAAAATACCACAGTTCATCTAATTAAATCAAAGAAAATTGCCTGCAGCGATGCTACAGTATTACAATTAGATGTCTGCCAAAACCAGCCGTTTGAATTCTTAAACACCACTCCAGTCTTAAATACAAAACATGGTTTTCATCATTTTGTGTGATATCACTGAAATGTTTTTTTTTCTCATCACTATTACGTCAGCCTGGAATGCCTTGCCAGACTCATTACATATTTTCTTCTGTCTTACAGAAATGGTGGGCAAAGTAAATACAGAATAGTTTTGCTTTGTTCTCAGTAAGTCTACACATGAATTTTGGTATATAATATTATGGAAATGAAATAACACAGTTTAAAAAAAAAAATCTCTGCGTTAAAAATTCAAGTTTTGTGTAATTAGCGTAATTCATGTAATGCTTAAATAGTCTTTGGAACTAGATATGAAAAGAATAAAAACCCAAGACACAACCACTATAAGCAGTTGAAGACGACTATTTACAAAAACTGAGGCTATCCACATTTACTATTCTTACACAGCCTGATTAGTAAATCTAATTTAGTATATATGTCAGTACATTCAGATCCAAAAGGCCTGCACCAAATGCTCAGCTCACCCCCAGACTTCCTCTGTGACCTTGTGCAAGTCCCAGTTTTCCCCGTGTCTGTTAAATGGGAAAATAATACTTCCTACCTGACAGAGGTGTTGTCAGGCTAAAATCCACAGAAGAGTATCAGACACTCAGATACTAGATGTAATAAGGGATAGATAAAGAGACAGGCTGAAAACAGTGAAGACTGGATAAATAAGTTGCTATGCTACAGTAAAGGCAATTCATTTAAGCATCGTTTAGTGGAAGCAGAGTTGAGTTACAAGTTACTGTTGACTGACAGATGCAAAAATGTACTCCAAAAGCACTAAGCTAGATTTCAGTAAAACTATCAACCTTCAATTTAAAGAACACTTATATTTCAAAGCTTTGTGCAATATAAACAGTAAAATAATGAAGATAATACACGAGTGATGACTAAGGTTGCGTATGCTAGGACCTTCCTATGTGATCATATTTTACATCTAACTATGAAAACTACAGCAATGTTCACCTTGTCATCTTCTCTCTGTCTCCCTCCTGTCTTCCAAGTTCTTATGCTCCATAGAGCAAGTATGTCTGTAATCTCTGCTGAACTCTCCCAGGTCACATACAGGCATACTCCCTTTAGATTCTTCCAGTTGACTCAACTGAGCCTGGGCTGAGGTAAAACTGTATTCAGCCCTCCAGGGAAAGTTCCCATTGACCATCTGATGATACCACTTCCACTGATCTGTATTAGAGGAAAATGTTCATACTACAGTTTCATGCTTGCCTGAACAAAAATCAGTGCCACGTACAGGCTCAGGATCATGAGAGTTTTGCAAACCACTTTGTACAAACACATATGTTTCTGAAGTCTTTCTCTAGATATGAGACAGATGTTCCTTGCTCTGTGCACTTACCTTCCTCTATCCTCCATTTGATCAAAGCTGTTTAAGGTGAAAAATATATATATATAAAAAAAAAAGTACAAAAACATCCAGGGAAATGGATTTTAATTTTTTTTTTCTAGATTAGATGCCGCGGGCAGGTGCCCAGTACTCTGGTCAAGTGAGCAACTCCTTTTAAATGACTCTGTCAGATACAGTCCTCTTGCTTCATTTTGTCCCCTGCTGCTACTGTCTCACATGGGATTGCACGCAGTACAAATGCCTGGGGGATCTATACTCAAGTTTAAAAGCAGACAGAATGCAAAGACTTTGGGCACGTTTTAATAGCATGTTTAAATGGGGCCTAGATGCAGATATATGACCCAGCAGGTGACCAAAGATGTCACCTCAGGCTGGACAATTAGAGCCTAATAACAACAGATAGTATGAAGGTTCCACTATTTAACTTCTATTTTTTATGTTATTTTCTTCCATACTTTATGTTCACATACAATGCAACATGTAAATTGTTGGACTGTACTAGTTAGAATGTTAGGATTAATTAGAATTCATTTATGCATAATTGGATAAAAGTTGTCAAATAGCCAAAGACGAATCCTGAGCGTTACTCAGGCACGGGATTCTAATTGCAGAAAATGTTGATAGCACAAGGAAGAATGGGAGTTGTAGGATGCTGTCCACAATAAAAGTGGACACCTGCATTTCGATTAGTAATCAATAGGACACTTTCAGAAATCCATTACTCTTGACATTATCATGAAAGCTTATCATCTAATTCACCACCTAAAACCACTCAGCCTCTACACGAGGTGTATTCCCAGAGGGATCCATCCAGTAGGTTTGCTTACAACACAGCCCACAGATCAGGCTCGGACTAAAACGTGACTGGAAGGCAATAAGGCCTCCTATTACAATCCCAAAGGACAAATGTTTGAAACTCAGCTTGAATTCCTTGCTCAGATTCCTGTCTGAGAGTCAATTCCTGATTGCAGTATTTGTACATTTCTGTAGGGCCTCATGTTTCTTCATTCCTGTGACAATGAACCTTTGCAGTACAAGCTTTCAGCAGTATACCAATATCCAGGTAGGTCAGCTGAACATGTTCAACTTTGACAAAAGGTCCATATCCCATTTGGTATGCTGTTCCACCACAGTCTCCCATTCATCACCACTCATGATTGAAATTTTAGCAGAGATTTCCAGCAAACAAGCAAAAACTGGCAAAATAAATCATCAATATTTGTTTACCTTGTTCCCTTTTTGCCAGCCCCCAGACATTTGAAAATCCAATACTAACAGAGGAGATAAAGAATAGCAAATTCCACTTAAGAAACACAGCATAAAATCTATACAATAAACTTACAGAGAACTGTGCGGTCTTTTTCACTTACCTTTTGCCTATATTGATCTGATTTTGAGAGGAGCCAACAGAGAGTATTATTCACATCTTCATTAACATTTATGTAAAAAATGTGAAAGCAAGATTTTAGTGTTTGAACAAATATTTTGTAGCTGGCATTTTACTATTACGTTGTGCTTGTGGGAAAGTTTGCAAGATTGCAGAATTTGCATCATATTATATTTACCAAACTTTGTAGTAATTACTGAAATTCAGTAGCTTTTTGAGAACTTACAGTAGCATATAGGAGTTTATAAAAAAGGAAAGTGTCTGTGAGTTAGTTGCTGGCAATAGTTGTGGCTGTCTATTCAGGACCAGAGAACATCTTTTTGCAAATAAACCTCTTATATTTAGAATACACAATGTCATTATGTCACTGAATTCTGCTATTGCCTGGACTGTGGACAAGTCTAGTCCAAGGAACGGGTATCAAAAGATCTGGTGCCAGAACTTTTGGCACAGGTACAGAAACCTCTCTCTTCTTTCTTGGGCTTCTAATGCATGCTTTGTAGAATAAAAACTAGGATATACACTAGCAGCCTGTTAGACCACTAACAAAAATTTTCTAAATGAAATGATGACACATAACAGAGAATCATTTCCAGTGCTTAGAAGTGAGCTGCATTTCCCTTACCATCTGGATTAGTCTTAAAAGAATGTCTATTCATGTTGGAGTTACCTATCCTCATATAAGAGCACTTTATGGAGTGAGCAAGTGTTTTCTCATCAATCCTTGTCTTTCACAGAGTTGCCAGTCAAACTGTCAGAAATCTGTTGTATGTGTTCGTTCAAGGAAAAGTGTATTTCTTTGCCCTTCCCAGCTTTCTCTGGATAGCTGGAGAACCCTACCATCCACTGTAGAGTGCAGAGTTACCAGTGGGAAGTCTCCCCTTATCCTTTTGACGAAAGGTTGTTTAAGAGCAGTACCAGACATGAACCAGAGACGCTGCAAGCTACAAAAGCAGAGCATTTGGGGGTAAGTATAACACTCAGAGAGACTGAACAATAACAAAAGTAAAAGTGAACCATGTTGTTATGTAATAAAGCTTAGCACTTTTCATGAGTTAAGGATTACTATTTGCACATTAAAAATAGAGAAGACCACAGAGACCACTAAAGCTGGGATTAGAATGCGTAAAGCCCTGAATCCCAGATCTCGCCTTCAACCACTAAACCACATCTTCTATAGTTAGACCTTTTTTTAAGTCATGGAGCTGCTTATTACTCAACATTCTGCAAGTACTTAAGTACCCTGCTGAATCAAGGCCCACCTCCTGGAGACCAAAGCCCGCAGTTCTTACTCAGGCATTTATCCTTTGTAATCATGTAACTGGAATCTGTCTACAGTAAAACACACCCTTTTTCTGCACTGGAAAAATAAAGTCGTTAGGCCCTCCAGAGTTCATAGCCTTGATTTGTAGTGTATCACTCCCATTTTAAGCCAGAATAACGCTACTGCGCTCAGAACGATTGCACCGTTTAAAAGTGGGAGTAATGTAACAGAGAATTAGATCCAAAATCCTCAGTCAAATGGCCATGCAGTCTTGATGAGAATATCATGCTTTCTCATCATAATCAGCTGTGTTTGGTATTGCTATCACTGCCCTGCTGCTAACTGAGGTCTATATTGGTACATTTAAGAGGCACAGACAATCTCACTGAGAACCTGGTCATGCAGTTCTTTTCCATTTGATTGTATTTGATTTGCAAGTATATTAACTTGCATTAAATAATTATCCACGAGCTGGAACCTGGTCCTGAGACTCTGACATATGAGTTTCTAGTCATGCTTAGCTGGCTATAATTTTTCATCTGAAGGGTATCTTCACTATGCAAGCTCGATGAACGGGTTATTTTATGTTAGATCTCCAATGAATATCCATCATTGGCTTTAAAGAAAGAAATAAAGAAAATGTATTGCCTCATGTAGACTCTGTCTTTCACATCTCCATTTACTCAAGAGCCATTTGAAGTTCTCTTTGTGTCTGCTCAGAAAAATGGCCAGCTCGCTCCTATGCATAATGCATGCGTTGTGGCAGGAGCAGGGGTATTTGGTAACCACATGTGTGATGACCTGTGTGAGTTCCAGTCACCTGCACGTTCATGCTGCATTAGTTTGTTAGCCCTCTGCATCTCTTGGGTACTGTCCACAGTATGTAGCACACTGAGAAGGCCAGAGTGGCTGAAAGGACAGTTTTGACCTCTTCTGTCTGCTTGCTGGTGCAATGGTAAGCAAGTTTAAACCCTGTGCTATTCCAGGGCCTCTTAGACTGGGCAAGAGACAGATTTCATTTAATACGGAGGGCTGCAGAGACAGTGTTTTGCCATACTATCATTTAATTTCTTCAACATTTTAACACATTATTTGGGGCCACACAGTGGTTGCCAGTTAAATCTTGCATCATAGGTAGAATTGCAATTAAGACTGTAAGATGAAGTATCATGGAAGACTTGTCTGTATTAAAGATCTTCCAGTTAATTATCCTCTTAGTTGCACTCTAAGGTGCTGTTCTGCCATCTCCCTGTTAATCCATTTCAGCTGAAATTCACTAGTAAGCTCAAAACATATGCTTCTGAGGACCTGTGTAGAAGACCATGCAATGTTTAATGATGAGGTGGAAAGCTCTGGATAGGATCAATGTAGGTGAGGAGAGCAATCACTGTAGTACATTCTGGCTTTTCCCAGATTCGAGGAAGCCTTTCCTTGCTTGGCATCTTTGGCTCAAGATGCTGAAGGAAAGGTATGTAACACACACCAGAGGTGGGCAGAGCTGATAGGAGCAATATGCTTGCTCCAGGTCAATTGCAGATACAGAGTTCTCCAATGTGTGGAAACTTGTCCGCTGACCCCTCGTCCAGCCTCCCATCCCCTAAATCTGTTCCTGCTCTCAGTTAACTTTTGCTGACATAACCATCATGGTTCACACCGTACCTTACCATGCAAACTCTACAGAGGAGGAAATGGGAGGAAAAAAAAGGGAAATGCTTCCATCAAGTCTACCTCCTTGGCTACAGGATCCCTCCCTGCAGCTGCTCTTGCAACCACCATGGCAAGCAGGTGACTGTGTGTTACCATGACATTGCTCCAGCTGCAGGAAGCTGCCCTGCCCCTGCCCCTGCCCCTGCCCTCCCCCTTGGGCAGATGCCATTCCCCCATCAGACCACCATGCATGGTGTTGTGGGGGGCAAGTCTCAATGCTGTTTTGCACTTATCACTGTCCGTCTGGGGCAAACGGAATCAGAGATAAACATGATAAAAGTCTAAAAGTCTGGATGGGCTGCCGTCCCGTTCTCTGCTGAATGCTGAGCTCACAGAAGAGCTGCCATTGACTTTGGTGCGCCTAAAGGACAACAGTCTTGTGCATCCTTGGGCCAAGCAAGTTCTTTCAAGTATCAAAGGAGAAAATCAGACCCAGGAAGAGGACATCTGAATTTGTCATCTGCCTTGCAAAATAAAATGAGGCAGCAGCTGAACTCTTGTAAGATTATAAACAGGGTGTCATATCCTTTTCTAAACACACAATACATGGCAGATCTCCCCCAGCACCATCCCTGCCCACACAGACATACACACACTTGATCCATGAGCAGTTTTGAAAATTTGGGCGGTAGAAACGTTTGTCACACCCACAAGCTATAGCTGAAAGAGGGGAATGAGAGAAAAGCCATCCATTTTGGCTTCATGCTAAATTATCAGCTTCTTGGCTTCATGCCAGCTCAGCCAGCTTATAATAATAACTGGCTCTGGGCCAAGGCTTTTTAGAGTGAGAGAGAGAGAGCACACTGCTTTCTCTTTCTTCAAAAATATTTGTTAATAATCTCTATATTACGCATAATCAGTCTAGCTTAATCAAATAAAAATGTCTACTTTAACTTCCCTGAAAACTGGAGGTGAGATCAAATTATTGGGAGCCCAGAATCAGTCTGAATTTCGAACATGAGACATTGCAGGGACTGTTTGTAGCTGGCTTTCTGGTTAGGGCCCCTGCTACCCCGAGACCTGAACACAAACACTCACAGTTTGATCGCGGATGGCATGAAAACAAGAAAAAAGATGAAAATCTACGATGGAAACCTACTGTTCTATTGAACCATGTCTTGAACCTTGACCTGTTATCCCTGAAGATATACCACAGTGTCTCTACATGATATGGTAAACTTTAAGAGGACTGACTTTATCTGAAAGACAGAGTTATGATGATGCCTGACATAATATCTTTCTAATTTTAGAATGAATCCAGTCAAACTACATTCTTAATGGCAAGGGCTGAAGGAGAAGCAAAATTCCCCTAATTCAAACGAGTATATAAGAACTGTCAGGTCTCACTTAAATTCTATTTCCTCTGGTCTCTTTGTTGGTCATCTTACTATTATTAAAACCCCTAGAGATAACCTGCTGTGATTGTATAAAAAGCCCCTCATGCATCTGAGGTGCAACCACAAATAATAACAGTAAGCGTAAGCAAAGCAGAAATCATATTTCAGGCCTTTTGAACATAAGATACGGCAAAAAGGAAAAGAACATATACTGACAAGGTTTCCATTAAGTTGCAGGAAGAACTCCCAATGTTAATGTAATAATACATGAGCTTACTGGATATTTTTATTAATGTCTTACAACTTGTTCCTTTTTCAGATTAGCTAATATTTTATCTTCCTCCTGCAGTACAAATGATGTTCCTAAAAATTGTCCATGTACAAAAGTCCCTCTCTTGAGTTTTTATAGTTACCCATTGTTATAATTTGTATTAGATATTAAATCTATTACTGCCCCATGCTGACCTGCAGTAAACCTATCAAGAAGTGTGTTAGGCATACATCAAGAAGAGGGTGAAGTTCATTTCATGCTGGACATGTACCCAAATCCCTGGATGTTGAACCTTGTTACCATTGAGCTTCCTTAAGCTTTTTTGTAGCCAAAAGCTGCCTAACTGGGCTGCAAACCCTTCACGAACAATTTTTATCTTAAATTTCCAGCACCTCTTGTTTTCTTTCTTCTTTTACAGTATTTTTAGTCCTTCTACTTCGGGGGCTGTCACTAAGGGGATGATGATATCACAGGAGGCATTCAGCACTTCACAAGATTAGGTCTCTGGTCCTTGCCAAAAATTGGAAGGAGTTGAAGACTCAGAAGAAGAAAATGAAACTTCCTTCTCTGAAATTGGGCAGATACATAGCAAGCTGAGCTGCAGCTGCCATAACACCTTCCTTTATTGTCATTTCATTCTCCTTATTTATTACTTAAATTTTTTGGATCCTATCAGACACCATGAATGTCAAATCACTGGGGTGGAGACTATTTTCTTTGTTATTTGTACAGTGCCTTGCAGAATCGAGTTCTAACTCCTGATTACCCTGTACAAACCAATGCACTATAATAATAACTACCAGCAATAATAATAACATAGGCGCGTGAATTGTTTTCAGTTCCAGAAATGTTCATGTCCCATTATTGGTCAAATTTATACAAGGTTCTTATTTTAACTGGAGAAAATTAATCCATTTCCAGTGGACAAATTGCACAAAAGAGTGTTTGTATTCTTCAGGTGTAGGGACCAAGAAGCATGACGACAGTCTTTGAGATATGACTGCTGACAAATTTCTTTCTGTGTAGTTTCTCTAGAAATTTCATTATCTTCATCTTTTCTGTTAAAACTTCAGCTGGAAGTTAGGCCCTGAGTCACAGAGGATGTATACTAAGAAGTTTCACTCCCAGGTGAAACTGGATCCTTCGCTCTGGTGGAAACCTCTCTTTTATAGACTGCAGGACAGATTGTGACTACTTTGTGCAAAAGTCGGAGGGTTTATAGGTTCAAATGTAAGAAGCACTTTAGAAACTGGACTGCCGCTTTATAATGCAGTTGATTAACAGCAACAGAGAGCAGATGCTATGTATTCTCTGGTAAAGGAGCACCCAAGGTGGAAAAGTAGAGCCTGAGTACGAGGCCCTCCAAGGCATAAAGTGCAAAGTCTGTCCTGCAGCAGAGTGTACTGGCTTGGCAAAGGCCTCGTGCAGGGAAGCCTCAGAAAGCTTGAGGTACTCCTTGGGATGCTTGTGAGGGACAGCGACTGCGTCCAGGCCTCCTGGCACAGCTCCTGCTGCGGTGTAAGTTAAGAGAACCAGTTCTGAGAGGGAAGTGAGTGCATAGGGCTCTCCATGTAGAAACTGCGATTCCAGTGGTGGCTTGTGCTCATTATATAGTGTGAGATCACAAATAGAAGTTTTCACACTTGCCCATCTGCCACCAACTGACTCTAAAGAGCTGGTGAATCATACACTTAAAAGAGGGCGAATTTTTCCCCGCTGCCATTGGAATGTGTTTTGAAATTAAATATGCACAGTACAAAAGCTGAATAACAAGGTTGTGCTGATCACACCAGACACTGTGTATAATGCTACAGACATGAGGGTCAGGGGTCTAGGCCAAGACCATGGCCCTTAGTCACGGCATCAATGAAAGCTGATTCTTCCTTCCCCTTGGTGTCCCTTTCCATGTCTGAAGAGACTATTGAAAGAAAGATTTCTTTGAGAGGAGCCAGGGGAAAGAAAAAGGGGAGGGGGAGAGGGTTAAATAACATAAATATGGTGAAAAAATATTATTTTTGTGCTTGCATATGGTACTTTTTTCTCTCTATCTATATGCATACATTTTCCATTTGCTATTTGTAATTATGGCTTTGGCTTTACAATGTATTCATCAGCGACACTGTGATCCTTTTGTTCTGCTGCATATTAAAATGGTTCAGAAGATAGATTCAAAAGGTCTCAGGTTCCCAAGAAGGAACATAATAGGGGTAATGCATGGCAAGAACAGTTTCTGCTTTCTGCAAAACAGGAATAAATAAGGGAGCTATTGCATTACATTTTGTGTACAGTACTGTACTCTTTGTCAAAGTGTTAGACAGATTCTTATCCATTGCAAATACTAGTTCTTAACCTGATTTACGTCTTGAAATCATTTTTAAGGTTCCCTGTGCTTACAATGGAAACCAGGCAGGATTTATAGAAGCATTATAAGCACATTCTTTTTGTGAAGAGCAATGTTAATATGATCATTTTGGTCATTCAAAAAAAAAGAAAAAAACGACGAAGGAATGTTTTTGTTTTTCATTCCCACTTTAAAAGCAAGTTTTCTTTGGGTGTGACTAATCTACATGAAGTATAACTGTATCCATTACCCATTGTAGGTTTGTGCAATATGTGACAGCTGTTTGACCCTGTCACTAAAGTCCCTCTTGCCATGGAAAAGAGACAGGAGTATGCTGCAGTGAAGATAAACACCCTTTATTCAGACTGCTGGACAGAATCAGACTCCTTGGTTCTCTGGTTGCCAGAGAGACTGTGTATCCTATGCATCTGTATGTCATCGCAATAATCTTTCCAACCTCTGACCTGTATAGCCCAGTTGTGGAAGGAACCAAGTACACTACAGATGTCAGATCTCAGCTGCCCCAGGACTCAACTTTGCCTCGGATATGCTACCTGATTCTCTGGAAACATGACTCCAGCATCCAGGCTTAAGACAAGATTCATTCACATTGCAAATGAGGAGGCAGCTATGAACACAGCTGCGTTGCACAGGCTCTGAGATGTGAGTAATATTCGTTATCCCTGGGATGTGTTCATATCTACCTCAGTCAGCCTTGTGCAGTGGTGGGAGAATAGTCAAGTGTTCATCCAAAATCAGTGTTTGACTGTTGCTTTTACAGTCTTTTCACATGAGCACGTGACTAAGCAATGCAGTGTCTGAATGAGAATACCTCAGCCTGCCTTCATGCTACTAGGTCCAGAACTGGAGGCAGTATTGCTAAATCAGTGGGACATTGAAGCTAATTTGCTTCATTAACAAATATCAGCTGATGTGCCAGTAGGGGCTATCCTATGTGCAGGACCTTGTATCTTTGTACAGGACTGGCTTCAAAATATACCAATTTATTACATGCTAGCTGGGCTGCCTGTAAGTGCCTCTGAACTGCACTGTGGAGACATGACTTTAGGACTGCCGGTCCTCAGTTTCTCATCCATAAAATAGATACAAACAGTTTGTCCTAACTCCCATTTCTTGTTGGCCTAATCGTATTAAAAGCAGTGACAGCATTTGATGAAGGGCTCCATGTTAGTCATTATTTCAGGACATAATGAATATTCTGTCAGTTATTTGTTCCTCCTTACCATGCAAAAGCAAGTGATTCTTCCCACCCCTGCATTTTCCAGACCCTACAAATCTGGAAGTGATGAAATCAAACAAAAAACATAAAAAGTATCCAAAGGAGGATGAGGAAAAGATGGGCTCAGTTGGCAAATGTAGATGTGCTGCTCTTAAACATCGCAAACTCTAAAATATTAAAGCACATGCCACATTTTAACAACATGGGTATCCTTGCTGACTTCAGTAAGAGACCTTTAACTTACTTGTCTTCTTTGGGGAGTCTGAAGATCAGGACCACATTTACCATATGGCATTCATGTTTAGGACAGTGAAAAACAAGTCAAAAATATGTTTACTTAGTTCCTCTTCTTTATGTCTCTTTGGCATACAGCTGCTATGGATGTTTATTTGAAATTAATGTTGGCTATATACCATTGACATTATGGTTAAATAATTAGTGTTGTCTCAGTTGCTAGTAACTTGCTGTTACTCACTTTCATTGTGAGTTATTTCCTCCCCAGGGAAATTTGGACACATCTCTGAACTGAGAATTACTAAGTAATTTTTGAAAGCATTATTTCTGGTAGTCTCACTTGTGCCTTTTTCTGCTGATAGTATAGCTAACTAGGAGGAAAAGTACTTGCCCAGTGTTCAGAGCTGTGAAGGATAAAAGCCAGCTAACCAAACAATCTTCCTAACTTCCCCCACCTCAGCCTCCTCTCTTCCTCACACTTTCAGCTTCTTTTATCTTTTTCTCTATCAGCCTTGCTGATAGCTGTCCCTGAAACACTTGAGCAGGAAAGACAAATTGATATTAACCCTTCACTATTAAGGCAAAAGTGATATCTTTGATGTACTTATATGCTTACACTCAGGCAAACTACACATAGCCTGGAGAACGTGTAATTAGGTGACTGCAATCTTTCCAAACAAGCTCTTTCCTTCTGTCTCTTACAAATCAGCAGTGCTTTTCATATATCTATATTCTTCAAGGACGTGTTTGAGGGAGGAGAAGTTAGATATGGTGCTTTTGTGAGGATATTGCTCGTATTTCTTTTACCTACAAGGCTCTGCCTTGCACAAAGGTAAGAGAAGGATGATCAACTTATTGGTGGTATTTTACCCCACTGAGACCCAGTTTTACTTCAATTCTGCTCAGCTCTTGCTTGGAATAGGGAGTTGGGAGAGGCTATTGCCACACACTGATGCTCAGCAGCATCTCACCTCAGTGACTCCTGCAGGAATTCAATGGGAGGTGGGAGGCACTGTCTTCATGGTGTCTTGCCTGTGAAAAAATTAGCTCCTCCTCCAACCCCTGGAGATCCCACACGCTCTGCTGCTCAAAACATAGCTGTTAACCGACAGAGGTGGAGGTATGATACTTGGGCATAGCACATGGCCCTTTGAGAACTTGCTCTGTGGCTTGCTCTGTGCATACGCCAAGGTCTACATTCACTCTGCTCATGCCCTCAAGCAAGCAGCACTGAGCCTGAAGAAACATAGTGCTGATAGACAGGATATACTGAACAGACCTCATCATTTTGCTGATACAACTACATCATGTCCCAAAGTATGGTCAGAATAAGTGCATCTCTGCACTTCGTCTACCCTGTGTAAGTTTGCTGGTCGGCAAATGCTCATTCTCTTTCCTCTCTAAAAAACACTTTATCTGCTGCTTTGTCTTCTGCTCTTTTGTATGCTTGTGGTTCAGCAATATCACTATGAGTCATGCAACTCTTACCTATGGCTACAACTTCCTTGAATGCTTTGCTATCATCAACCTATGTAGGACATTTCTTTGAGTTGTCTTATGACTTTTTTGGAAGAATTTCACATTTGAAATAATTTTCCATACTGGTACACAGATAGGTTTTGAGTGGATATATATGCTCAGGTGTTGAGCAATCTTTTCTGTAAACCACAGGTGAAGCAGTTCCAAGAACAGATAGGTGAGAATAAGGGGTACTATAAAGACCTTTTAACATCTGTAAAAGAGTGCTCCTCTCAAATGAGGCATTTCATAATTTCCCTACATGGAAATTATGATCTTGGGAAAGTATTGCCCCAAGTACAACAGATGGAATCTTCTGTTTCCTCTGATCCTGTCTTGCTATGTAGATCTTTCCATTTAAGGTCCACAGTCATTTGAGATGAGCATTTTGGGGTCTCCAGGAGGCCTTTAAAGGGAAGTCAGAGAAATAACAAACTGACGGGCAAAATTCATGCCTATTTAACACTTCAACTGTTGGGGGCACGCATAACAACAATCTACTACAGCAAAGGGGAATTCACGTGATTCAGTGGAACAGAGCGAGAGGTGGAAGTGGTTCTTTCACTGTTAATGGGAAGAGTGCAGAGTTGTGAAAGGGGAGGGAAACTCAGAAATGAAACAATGCAATGTGCAGAAGAACATACGAAGCTGCGATAAAAGAGGTGCCCCTGTTTGACCTTCTTGCAGTTTGAAGCTGGTCATCCTAATGTGTATGGAGTT
This sequence comes from Gymnogyps californianus, assembly GCF_018139145.2. Lineage (NCBI taxonomy): Eukaryota > Metazoa > Chordata > Aves > Accipitriformes > Cathartidae > Gymnogyps > Gymnogyps californianus. The sequence continues at coordinate 56,811,350 of NC_059475.1, forward strand.
TGGAAACATTAAGCACTAGAAAAATGTAAAATATTCTTATAATCATGTATGCTGCCTAGAGAAACTGTTGTGAAGAGTTTCTCATTACTGATATTTGGAGAGGTTAGCGATAGAAATTACTGTGGGATGAGTAATAAGTAAAAATATCCACTCAGACTGATTCAAACCAATATGAATTATGCCTGAGTCAATAATGAGTGTAGGATTAGGCATACTGGACTTGATTTTCCTCTTGCTTACAACACTGAAAATTAAAATTAATTCAATAGACTACATACCACTAGTAAAAGTGGAAGCATCTACTTTCAGTCTGTAAGATCCATATTAAGGAAGAAGCTCTGTTTTGCAGTTGGGTTCAAAAAATTGGGTTCAAATCCCAACTTTTGTCTCAAGCCATTAATCTCTGTGCCCTGTCACAATCCCTTTAATTTATGTGCACAATCTGTTCAGATCAAAAGCACTTGAAGATAGGGACTTTTCTTGCTTAAAATCTGCTCAAATAGCACCCAACACATCTGCACAGGGAGGTACAAATGTGGAACATGCATGTTACAGTGGGAATGAATCCAAGGTCTTGAGGAAGACAGCTGAATGAGCATGAGTGGTCGATAAGTGTATCACCTGGTTCAGTGCTTCTTGAATGAAACATATATATGACTTAGGTTTCTTATCATCTTTTGGACCTATCGTCCTTTTTTTTTTACTTTTGCTTTTGTTATTTCACTGCAAATAAAGAGATCTTTATTTCCCTGTAATCTCTGATACTACATGGTACTGTGACTGAAAGGATCATAAAGGGATAAGCTAGAATGGCACATTACCAGCCACTACTGGCACAGGCTAAAAAAGAGGAAGATTGAAACTTTTTTTTGTTTGCATTTAAAAAAAAAAAGCCTCAAAAACTTACACCATAACTTTAAAAGACATTTTTAAAGGTGTTTTTTTAAAATTTAATTTCATTTAGTTGAACATATGCTGTTTGCTACAGAAAAGCAATTCCTTTTCATGTATCTTTAAAGTCTTTTTTCCTTCTGTATATTATCTCTTTTAGTTTTGTAAAACAATTACAAATTTTAAAGTGCATGGATTGTCTGTTTTTTTTAAGTTGAAAAAAAAAATTATGCCTTGATGTGTTGGTTTGATGAATTCCCATGATAAGATTGCTTACCCCCCAAACCCCTCTTTTCCTTGTTATGATATTTTAGAACAAAATTTTAAACCAATATCTTCCTGTCCATCCTAGTGATCAGTCTCAGAGAGAAACTCAGCAACAGTCTCAAATTCTCTGCATGAAAACAAGGGGAGAAGCAGGGCTAATGAGTAGTGTGCTAAGCCTGGGTCACCACTCAGTTCCTCCCTAAGCTGCACTCTTCCTGTGTGACCTTGGACCTTATCCCACTTCTTGTTACTCTGTAAAATAGAGGTAGAAATACTTGATGTTGCACAGAGGTATTGTGAGAGAGATAAACATCAAAGTCTGGGAGGTGCTCAAACACTACAGAGATAGAGACAAGATAAGTACTGTACATAGAAAAAACTCAATTATATGACTGAAAACCCCAAACAACAGGGCTTTAATCTTTAGACTTACAGTTTAAATAAAGCCTTGTCATATCCCATTGTGTTGTTTTCATGAATGTTTATTTCAATAGCCCTGTTGCAGTGACCATCTGGAATCATTCAGTCGTACAGTACTACTCCAAGCACTAATTAATTTCTTAAGTCCTGAGAACAAGGGCCCAAGCCTTACCAAAATCTGATCAATGTAAGACCTGAAGGATCAAGTCAGCCTGGCTGATACCAAGCTTAGCCAGGAGCTGGCTTGATATCAAATTGCCATGATTTAAGAAGTGACTGGGCACCCACTAGGCTCTGGGACCTCTGTTCATATATGCACTTTACCCATGGAAAATGCAAGGTAATATGACCTACCTAAGCTGACTTTCAGCACAGGCTAAGGGCATGCACGCACCAATGAATCTTAAGCATTTAATATGGAAAGATCCCAATAATTAAACAGGTACAATTCTGTGTGTACAAAAGCTTTTTAGTTCCACCCCACCACAGCTGCTAATCAAGAGTTAGTCAGCATTTCTCACTGTTTTCCTGCTGCTGGAAAACAGGCTTGTATGTTCATTCTCTTTTTCTCTGACTCACCCTCACCTCCAGAAGCTCAGAAGGATAGAGAAAGATCAGGCTCTCTAGGCCATCAGACCCCTGATCCTTCATGTTAAGCTGGGATCAAACCTCTAGATTCCTCAAAGCCTTTGTGTAGGGTCCAAGATCACTGTCTCAGGACAGAAACTCTGCCACAGCGAACAGTCTCTCAGCTGTGAAGACTATGGTGCCATATGAAAGTCATAATAGAAAGAAGGGATGGTAGAAGGTCACTATCTGATACAGTAGCATTCTTTGCTTCAGATACAGCCCAGTTTAATGAGGAATTCAGAGGGGTTTCATGACATCAAATGGCAATAAAGACCATTAATGTGTTTGCATATAGACAGTGAAATAAATTTACAGAATAGCAAAATAAATATTCAAAGTAAATAATCATCATTTGAGCTAAAATGGCTGATCACAGTTGCATTCTCCTGAACTGAAAAAAAAAAAAAAAAAAATAAAGCAGTGTGACTTTAAAATGACAAAGACATTAGCACATTGCTGCTCCGATGAAACACGGTAGAACAAATCTGATTGGAGGCTGGTCAGTTTGTGCCTGATGCCTAATCGAGAGCTTATTTTTTACCACAGTCCCTAGGGCACTGCTTTATCTTCAAAGCTTGAGCCAAGAAAATTCACGTTCAAGTTGTCTGCAGGCTGTTTTTCTTTCTTTCTTTCCCCGCCCCCCCCTCCTCTCTCTCTCCCTCTCCAGATCTCCATCCTGGCTCAGTTAACAAACCTATTAATCCCTAGTCAAGTGCATACATGCAAAACTCTGATGAAAGAAAGCAAATGTGGAAGAAAAGGAGCAGAACTCTACAGATCAACACCAGCACTACTATTTTCCTTCTGGTTTCATCTCTATGTTCAGCAAAATTTTATGCATGCATATATTTTTCCAAAAATGTGGCAAGATGTAGCTTTGATACATCTACTTCACTGTAAACTTGGGCCAATAGCTATCTCATGTAAGTGGCCCCTACTTTGTTCAAGAGATAGCATCAAAAGATAGGGCTGTTTCAGGAGCAAATTTTCAAGATTCCAGTGGTCTGCTATTAACAGAAATTCTGTTGTGAGCCAGTAGGTTTTGGGCAGTTAATTCCCATTTGTGTTTTTGAAAGATTTCTTTTAACTGGTTATCAGTATTTCAGTAACGTGATGGGGAAGGAAACAGATACCAGAAATATCTTTTAAAAAGTACCTCTGCAAATCTGCCTATAAATTAAGCAATTAAATATATAAGATCTATGGTTAGACACCTACAGACTCAATTGAATAAACAACAGTCTAATAGGTTGAATTAAATCTACACAACAGTGGAACTCATACCAGCATGTGAGACTGAAGATACTCATCAGTATATTCTATTGCTTGAATGTGCTAGTGTTTTGAAAATTTAACCCACTGTATGTTTATGGCTATTTATCCCTTCCGTTCCTCCCACCCACCCCCCCAATTATGTCATTCCTCTGGAATGTGACTTAGCGTGGAATATTGAATCTCTTCATTTCAGGGCATGCACAGTGTTTACCTGTAGCTTGTATGCTACTGTATCTTAATGGGATCTTGAAGAAGGGAGGGTTCAAGGTTATTTAGTTTCCATGCTTAATTCATTTTTGAAGAGGTTTAAATAGAGACTGACAGCATGCTAATGTTTGATAATCATTACCATCAGCTAAGGGGAGAATCAATGATCCCCTAATACTTCTGTTGGTTTTAGAAACAGATCCCGTGACTGAAAAGTCAAAGTCATTAATCAGCCCATAGTATGATCTACATAAGACAAACTACATCCTCTCAGCACATAAAGCATGTTGTCTCCTGTTCATGCATGTTATCTTTCAATTTACATTTTATGCAGATTTGCCTAGCTCTATGATCTTCGATCAATTTTCTGGTTTACAAGGATGTTTTAAACACTTCCAGCCCCTTTTCAGGTTTCACCATTTTCATCTGCAGTTGAAAATGATGCTGGCTGAAGCTGCAGCTAGGAGGTGGCATGTACTGAGCAGGGGGGGGAAATCCCTGTTTATGTAATACAAAGAACAGCCATTTGCTAGGAGAAATCCTGTTCAGGAGTGGCTGTTAATGAGAACCAATTTACTAGCACTACTGTTTATATAATTTTATATTGTTTATATTACTTTTTGTACTGTTTACATTAATTAAGAGTATATATGAACAATAAATAACAGAATTATTATTTGTTCTATTATAGTACCAATCTCAGTCATGCCTACAATTTATTCATACTTGAACTGTGTAATTCCAGAGCCAAGAACCAGTCTCTGTCCTAAAGTGCTTGTAACCGAATACAGCGCTGGATATCCAGATAGTTCAATCAAATAGGTAACACAGAGGAATATATTTCAAAACATACCTGTGGTGAGCTGCATTATTAGTACCATTTAACAAAAAGCAAATTGAGACACAAGTGATCATAAACTGATATTTTCACAGGTTTCCATTAATCTAGGGTCTGGAATTATGCCATCTTCTTATATCTGACCAGTTACTTTCTCAGTGCTATTTCTTTATCGCTTCAACCAGCAGCCTGTCTTTCTGGTGCTTAAGGTCTTGAGATTATTCTCAAGTGACAAATGATGATGTATGTACACACAGTTCAGTACTTCGCCCTTTTGAGTTTAACTGGACTGGGAAATGCTATGGCCCCTGGAAGTCAGGCTCTTTGCTTTTCAGCTTCGGCAATAGAGAAGAGAAGCATCCTGCTTTAATATGAGATTTTAACATTTGGTTTGGAAGTAGTTTCTGACTTTCACAAGCCTACAGAAAAGACAAGTCTCTTGACATGCAGCTTGTGCTTTAATCACAAGAACATCCTTAATTAGAGGCAAATTCTGACACTGAGTCAATTAGATCACTTGTGGAATAAGGTAGTCCTCAGTGAGAGTGACAGTGGCAAAATCTGGTCCTTGATAAACGAAAGGCAATACTGAGTACCTCACGAGGACTTTGATGAGAATGCACAGTAACTCCCTTGTCTAAAAGTCTGAAGCTTTCCTGCCTTCCCTTATGAAAGTAAAGGATTTCTAAATATGTTCTATTATTATTATTTATTTAAAAATACAGTAAATAATTCATTTTCTTTTTATTCTTTCTTGAATCAAAAAAAGTATTCACATTTCTGGTATTAATTGGTTGAGATTTTCAAAGCTGCAGAAGTACTGAAGGAGTGGAATTAAAAATCTTACCTTCCATTCATTCACTCACATGGCACTCACCATTGCTGCAGTTCTCCCAAGAGTTCCTTTTCCTACCTATAGGTTTGAATTATGTTGCCTTCTGTGTTATAACACCACATCTTTCTGTAAGAGATGACTGCTGTTCATTTCTCATCTTTATTGTGTTTTGTGTGTTTATTTGTTTCCCAAAATACCCCTTACCATATTTCTTTTTACCATTGGAACAAACTTGTGATAATAGGGCTGATTCTTTTGTCAGCACATGGGATTTACTAGATCACTGTGCATCTCAAATATTGCTAAGAGGTTATAGAATTTCTACAAGGCATAGTGGAAGTTCATTTATTTTCTGTGTTTTTAACCTTTTAGAGCCAGTACATTGATTCAGAGTGAAAATAGGCTAAATATTTTTAAGAAAAGGAAATACTCCCTTTTATCACTGATAAATTTCAATATTCAACATGTTTCAACTTGCTCAGATCTATGGTTAATATTATGCATCCCTTCTGCTGAAGCAGTCACTGCAGATAGCTCAGAAGCTCATCACTCTCCAGCTGCAAGCTGACAATTTATCCAGTTTAAGATTGTATGTCACCAATGAACTTTCTGATCACTTGTAAAAGTTAGTGCTCTAACCTTAGTAATTGCATAAGCTCTGGATGAGTCTTCTGGCTATGAGATATTTTCTTACAAGCCGTAAAAGTTCCCAAGACTACACAAAAAAGAAGAGATCAGTGGAGATACTGCAGTGATTGTTCATACACTGGGAAGAAATGCTTCCTCTGGAGTGGAAAGAAGGCATAAGGGGCCAAAATTGTAATGAAGACATGGAGTTATAACAGGAATAAATTTAGCTCCATGAGTTTAGATGAGCAGCCTGGACAAAATGGTACGTGACAGCTCTTCAGAGACAGGTTTTCCTCTGAGTCTGTACTGCCACTTTAGCACTACATGTTTTTCTTAGTCCTAATCATATGCAGTGCAAGAAAGAAAAGAATCTCAGCTGCTTCTAAGTGCTGAAAAAGACAGTAGCTGTAGAGATGCAGATGAATGGGTAAATGGTTGGATGGACAGAGAGTAGAACCCCACCAAATAAACTCCTCACAATTTGGGCTGGCCAATTTTCTGATCCTTTTTCTCAATGGGTTAAAGAGAAGCACGTAGTTGTAATACCTGGAAAAAGTCAGGCTCAATATCATGGTGTTCTGACATTGACCAAATCTCTTATCCAGGACAGTCGAGATTCTTCACCTTTTAAAAAAGAAAGACATAGTAAAGAAAAGTTTCTCCTTTTTCCACTATGTCAAGACTCCAAAATAAAGTGAATGACAGATCATCTTAGTTAACCAACATCTTGAGCTATTGTTATTCTAAAAATATTTTATGAAGGGTTAGGGAAATCATGTAGACTGAAGAAAATAAAAATAGCAACTATTTTCAAATATAGAAAGATTGTTGTTTATGACAATTATCATTGAAAGATCTAATTAGTTTCATCTATTAGAATTCTGGATTGACAGTAAAATAAAATCTAAAAATCTTCCAAAATGATATTTTAAAAAAGTCTCTAATCATCCAACCAACAACAGAACCATAGTCATTAAATATAAGAACTTTATTGTAACAATAAGTATGCCATCAGAGGCTTCCTTTTTGCAAACAACTTTCTACTAGCATTTTTACAATGCATTTCAATTTTAAGCAACAAAAGTTGTACCTCTGGATATTCTTTCGATAATCAAAAGCCACTAATATAGGTAAAAATATTCAGATTTTTCTAACATGTTTTTTGGGTTTTTATCTGCAAGTGTTCGCATATGCAGTTAACTTCCAGGAAGAAATTCAGACATTTGTCCTCTAAATATTGGAAGCTGGTGCAACTAAGGTGGTAGAGAAACAACTACTTTGATTTACCCCTGCAATTTATTTTTGGGCACAAAAATATTGCTATACCTTTAATATATGCAAATTGCATGAACATGGAGCACAGGCCTGAGTCCTTTGAAAAATTCCTCCTTAATCTGCTAGACAACCTCGGTCACATATTTGGATAAAGCAGCAAAATTAATGGATGAAGGGAAAGTGGCAGATGTAATGTATATGGATTTTAGAAAAACATTTGATACAGCGTCTGACAAAACCTTACTTGAAAATTTAATTGAAGTTGGCTTGGAGAAGAACAGTGTTATGTGGATTGAAAACAAACATTAATGGATAAATAGGTAAACAAGACTGCAAAGAAAGGGTAATGATAAACCACAGTGTAATGATTGAGGAGTGGTGCCTACCAGGGTACCAGAGGGATCAGCCTTTGGTCTTACATAACATCTTTATTAACAATCATCTCAAATACAGAGTAAGCAACATATTGACAAAATTAGTGGATAATACTAAACGTTCAGGAGATGTAAAGGAGAGGAATGAAGATTTAGATGATTTAATTATAACAGCATGAATAGAGAGCAAACAAAAGAAATTTCCAATCATTTCAATGTACAGCACTACAGCTGGATACAAGAAATACAGGAGGGAAATAATCTGTGGGACAGAAGATCTTCTGAGAAATGATCCAGAAGGAAGATCTAGAAGTAGTGGTTGACAATTAAAAATTAATATGAGCTCTATATATAATATAGCAGCAAACAAGGACCAAGTCAAGTGTGGGCCAAAGATGCAGAAAAATCATTTCATAGGATATCATATAATAAGGTCATAGTCCTTTCTTACATAACTGTGGTCTTCAACTCAAATGGAATTATTGTTTTCTGTCCTGGACAATTGATAAGAAAGCACACCATCTGGAGCAACAAATAAATAACTGATCAGAAGGGAGCTACATGGAAAAATAATGGGAAAGGCTAAAGCATACTTGGTATTTAAGAATATGAAAATGGAAATCACAATTCTGCACACAGTTGATAGCTGAAAACAAGATACTTTTTTTAAGAAAAAGATAAAACTGAAAACAACAGGGTAAGACTGAAAGGAGGATGTAAGCTGAACAAGAAAGGATAATATTCTTTATTTACATTAAGTATGACTAGCAGAATTGTTGTCATAGGGGAGTGATGGAGCAAACATGCCTGGGTGTTTTTGACAGTAAAAGTTCTGATTGTGTCCGACTTCCTTTGAGGTGGCAGAAAATGTTTTCTGACCTGACACATGTCCAATAGTTCAGTTACACTCCACACACCTGATGCATCTGGCCTAAACCACCAGTAGGGTTGAAACCTTCACAGCTGGTAAGCTACAGTGATTTAGAACATATGCAGGCAGGGGCCCTGTCTTCTCTAAGGGTTTGCTTAGTGATAGAAAAGCTGGGGGGAAAAAACAAAAAGGAAGGTCAGTAGCATCTGGAAACTTTGACTATCCTCTAGGGAGATTGTGCAGCTCAAATGCCCAGGGTAGGGCTTGGAACTATGATTTATTTCTCCCTGTGCCAGCTTTGATGAATTTGGTGCAACATTACATTGCAAAGGGTGTCTGGGAAATTCTCTGACTATCATGTGAGGTGTCAACATGTATGTAGAGGTGTTATGTAAAGTCTAGTACGACTATGGTAATCAGACGTATCAAGTGACAAGCTGCTCACAAAGTCTTGGAACCCGAGAGCATTGCACATGGGGATGCACCTGGATTAAGAAGCAGACAGTCTCTGCACAGGGTCAGAGGAGGCAGAAATCAGGCTCCTCCAGCAGGTGCTGCCCTAGCTGAATGGCTGCCCAGGGAGCATTGGCCAGAGCTTCTTGCAGAACCAGCTGTGGTGCACTGGCAAAGGCAACAAGCTAGGGGCAGTGCGACCATACCACTGTGGCAAATGCTTTGAGAGGCATGGTGCATCACAAAGCCAAAATGACTCCTCATATGTAGGAGCAGTTGGCCCTTCTGGGAGACATAAAGAGCAGAGGTAGGATGTGGTGCCATTTGCCTGACACCAGCCTTTTTGGGGAGGGAATCAGCCATTTCTTCCCACTTTTCAGTAGAAAGGGCCACATGCCTGTGCCTACTAGGCACTCCTGCTGCAGCTGTATAATCCTCTGGGACTCTGAGGCCCAAAAGAGATTGGTATTATGACAGGTTTCAACAAGTGATGGCAACTCTAATTTTTTTTAGTCTGTGAGGAAAGTTCAGGTTTTTTACAGACACTGGGTGGCATTAGCCTTGTTATGTACAACTTGGTAGAGGACCCTGTAGAGGCAGCAAGGCATTTCCTTTCTGCCTCTGCCTGGGATCAGTTCTTAAGCCATACTTGTTCCCTGTCCTGACGCATAGGGGTTACAGACCACTGCATATGAACGAGATGAGAACAGATCTTGTACCATCTCAGAAGGATAAGGGTCTACCAGAAAATCAACATTAAAAGCATCCATAAATTGTGCAAGCACTGCATGAGCAACACATGATGATATTTGTACAGTTCTTTCCTCCCAAAGGGTCCTACAGCATTTTATTCCCTCATCTGACACTGAAATGCAGCCACCTCTGGGGTGGAAGCCAGCAGCCATTCAGCATCAGGGACAGTGCCATGTTTAAGCAAGATAAATGCACAGAAGAAAGACCATCTGTTAGCATGCCAGTCAATTTGTAGATACAAGTAGATCCATAGCAAGTTGTGACAAACCCGTGTGCCAGAGCCCCCTCCAATATTTCTAGCAGAGTACAGGCAAGCATAAGGAAGTCATTTGTGTACGCCCTAGTGGTGCTGTCAGCCTGCCTGGGAGGACTCTTTGCACTCTGTGATATCACTATTCCCCCCTAGGACAAGGGACTGAGCAGATCTGATGTTATCAGTCAACGGCTCCCCCATATAAGGGCATGAAGGTAGGTATGACAACTTCTTTGCTCAGCTCTAGTCAGTGGCTTTTGCCAAAGTCTTGAGCCAAAGCTCCTCCACAGGAGTGCCCAGAAACGTTTGGCTCTAAAACCAAGCTGAGAGATCTCTAAGTGCCAAGTTGTAGAAGCCTCATGGAGTCTCTGTGGCCAAAACTGTGGAAAAGGAAATTTGCTCTGAATAGAGCCCTTATAGATCAAACATTCAGAGTAGACTAAACATCTTTGACAATGAATCTAAGATTTCATGGCAAGGCAATTTTGCTCAGTAATTTGTTCAGATCTAAATGCTTTTAGTTCTCTAAGTTCATTTCTCACTAAATTATTTTCTCAGGACAGTTCGTCTGAACATAATAAGGCATCCAAGCCTCAACTACAGCAGAACCTTTGCAATACAAGTGCATGTGTTATAATACCTTATTTTCCGTCATGGAGATTTAATCAAATTCACTAAAATGATGGACTGTAATAGAGATTTTTCAATAATGTATGTTAAAAGGGTCCTTATGTAATGACTTAGAAGTAGGGAGTGAAAAGATGATAGTGTGTTTCAGCATACAATATGCCATGAAGGATTAGCTAAACTATTGGGAAGCCAATACACAGGTCTCTACTACCCTCAGTGCTTGTGAGTCATTATGGGCTTGTTTGTTTCTCTGATAAATTCAGTAAACTAGGGTGCAGTATATCACGCAGCAATGCCATATATCATTCCATTCTTTAATAGGAACATGAAACAACCATTGATTGCAAACAGGCTCTTTTAAAGATGCACTACACTATTTGGCATTTCCAAATGTTTTTATGTTGGCAAGCTATTATAATAACTCATATGGGATCAAAATGCATATAACTTATTCCAAAGTATTCCACATGCTAATTAAGTAAACAGAAGTGCACTTGTCCTTACCTCCCCCACCAAAAGCGAGTATGCTTATTCTCGAGAACATTATTTCACTTCAACTTCTCCTCTTTCTGTATCATTCCAAACCTTCTTCCCCCACCTCCAGCATTCATATTCCTGTTCACTGACTCTCTTGTTACTGTCTTTTCATATATCTAAAATATTAAAGTGAAGCAAGGTAATGAGTCACTTTTTCTCTCTCCAAGGAGGAGAGAGGAAGATGACACATTGTGCACTGATCTTACTAAGAAAAGTACAGTATATGTGGAGATTTTTTTTGTTTTTATTTAATCTTTACTTCATCAAAACTGCATTGCTCGAGTCATCTTCACCCTTTGAAAAAAAAAAAAAAAGAGCAAAGCAAAGGCAGGTGAAAGAAGCACTAACAATGATACCAATTGCAACATTTTTCCAGTTCAGTTCAGGGCACTGGGTACTTTAGCACAGCTTGAAGATAGTCATGTCAAAAAAAAGTTTGATATGTATTAATTTCAAGCAAAATAAGCTACCCCTTGATGTCCATATGTGCAAGTCCCATTAGTATTACTCATCCGTGTAAACCAAGGGAAGAATAGACCTCTTAGAGTTAATTGTATCTTCACATTTGAAGCCAGAACTACAGTCTGCCATTAGCATGTTTATGGCTTACATCTTTTTGCAGAGAGCAGGCGCCACTAACCTCTTCACAGAGCATGAATGAGGGGTGATCCCTGAGCTGACATTTTGGGATACACATTCTGCAGAAGGCAGAGGGGGAATGTCTGTCCCTCTGAGTCTCCCTCGCTGCAGGGCTGGGGTCCTTTTCAAAAAGCTTTCACTCTGAACTCATCACTTGCTTAAGCACTGGTGGGGCTTTGCACCTATGATGCGTCCGGGAAGGAAACTGCAGTGGGGGGGAGGACAAAGAGTGGAGTCTGGCACAAGTGAAGTGCTGGGGCTGGGGCCAAGAAATCGCTCCCGCTAAGGAATTTTCAAAGGAGTTCACCTGGGTGAAAATGGTCTTTGAGGTACAAATCGTTCACACCCCAACTTGTGGCTATAATCACTTGTGCCAGAGGAACAGCCAAAACCAGCTGCTCCACGTTGTCTCATTAGATCTGCCATTTTGCACACAGCGGCCAAAGACAAAACAGGCAGTTGCTTGGCAGAAGCCTGGGGCTGCTTGGCACCACAGCAGAAGCATGCTCTTAGCTCCGGCTGTGGCCAACCCCAGGCACAGAGAAGGAGAAAGAGAGGAGGAGGAGGTGGCGGAGGCGGCCCACAGGCAGTGCCAAGCTTCATTACTGCAACAAGATTTACAGGTTGTAGGTTAGCTTTCTAAGCAGGTAACAACATCTGCAATGATAGAGAGGGACACACACCTTATCTGAATGTCTCAGGAGCGCTGTGAGGTCCGGAGAGCCATAAGCGAAGGGAATCATGTCATATCAATGCTACTGTTGAGTCTGGCAGTGGGCTCCCATCTCTGGGTGTTTTTGTGAAAACAGAGGGCTAGCAAGCCAGCCTTCCAATGCTTCGTAGAGTAGCAAAGGACTTTGAGTGCCATCGTTGAAAGATTAGCTACAATCACCCCAAGGTCCAGCTCAGACACCTACCATGATTAAGTTCCATAGTGACGATACACTTCCCTTCATTGTGACTTTTTCAAACTGCATTTCTCCAAAACAACCATTGTAAAGGGAAGCAGTTTAAGAGGAAGGCCCTATTATTGTATGAATTGTCTTTCTCTTGCAGTGTGTGTTACAAATGTGGAATCACAGTAAACAGGGCTGGCTATGAATCTCCCACTTTAAGATGATAAGGTACCAGCTTGCTGATACAGCATAACTTTAGTAGTCTCCTGTTTATCTATGTTGGAGGAGACAATATTAATCCCTCCAAAATAATATCTCATAACTCCCATTGCAGATCCCTGTGGTCCCTCACAGGGAAGTCACAAAAATGGAAACCCTGCTAAAAGAATGAATTTCTTTCTTTAAAGAAAGTGGAGTTTCAGTTTTTTTCTTTCCTGCCTTGGCATTGTTAATGATCATAAGACCACTCACAACTTCTGGACATTCTGGACAGTATCCACCTGCACTAGAATGAAGAGCATAAACATTTGCATACCTCAAATTTATCTTCTTCCCCCAAGACTTTTACTTCATTATTGGGCTCCATAGTAGCAAATGTCACAGCACCTCTGACATGGAAAAGCAGACTGCTTTGTGCAGTAGATCTGACACAGTCAGGACGGTAAGGCTGGATGCCAGCCAGTTCCACCAGGAACTGTATGCTTGGTTCAATCCCCTTGCCTACACAGGGAAGACTTAAATTCTCAAATCCACTCATTGCTTGCCCAGTTAGATCACTTTTTCCAATGAAGATTTTGTAAGTGTGATGTACTAAACTTAACTGTGTGCTCAGCCTTCTTCAGTCACCCTAGGACACAAGAGATCTTGGTTCACCATACCCATCTAAGTCTTAACTTCAGAGCTGAAGGCTGAAGCACTTGCCAAGGCCTTCCTTCTGCAGGCTTCAGGAGAAGCACTTTGACTGAACTGAGCTAAACAAAATATGCAAGTAAGCATTTAACTTTCAGCTGTGCTTTGGGAAAAATCTCTTGGAAAATCTGCACCAGAACTGGCTGGGCCAAACTGCAGAATGCCCACACTGTGTCCTGAAACTTCTGAGAAGAAAATACAGGCCTCTCAGTACTTTGCCAAATCACTGGTGGCTGTGCTTGTGGAGGACATGTTTATACAAGAAATTATGAAAAGTGCACAATACCCTCTGAAAGAAATAAGCCCTCAAGGGTGCAGCTCTTGTTACAGGAGAGAAGCTAAAAAAGAATCATAGTTTGCAGCATGTATCCTTAATTTTATGCTGTACCTTTGAATATGTTGGGCTTTTGGAAGCTCCTCATTCTTACATGAAAATATATTCAAAACTTACTTTTCTTACGATATTTATTTTTCTTTCCAGTGCTGAGTGGAAAAAACCAAAGGAAAAGAACACAAAATACATTCATGTCTAAACCAGAATCCTCACAGTGAAGGCAAATTGGGGACACTCCAAACAACGTCAAGTATTAAGAGGCGAAGAGGGTTTTCCCCCCCTATTGTTTTAAGGTCTTTTTTCCCCTCACAATATGAAGGTAACTCTTACAACTAACCTCACAGGATTTCAGGCTGAAACAGCATACTCCAAGCACCTCAGCAGCATTGAATGAAAATCTGCATACCCCTTACAGGTACAGAAAGTAACACCACTCCTTCAGAGAGCATGTAAGCCATACATTATGAACCTATATTCAAAAGCATGCGTTCTGTATGGAGAAGGAGGACATATAGCAAGTAAACACACTCTCAGGGTAGTGTAACACAACCCTCCTCTCTGCCGTTCCCATCTCCTGGCATCAGGGTGGATGTAATCCTTCTCATGCATTATTGATAGGCCCAAAAGCCTGCCAAGCTAGCCTGCTTTTTTTGTGACAGACAAAGGAGGGTACACGGATGGCACCTCTCACTGCTCGGGGCTCTACTTTCATTAAGAACATTTTCTGCCTGTTCTCCAAGGGCACCCTCTGTCAGAGACTGCCATGCAATAAAAAAAAATATGGCTTTGAAGTCCAGTGAATAGAAACAAAATGAATTAGCGTTCAGGTGTTCGTGCAACCCGATTACAAAGGCCCAATTCAGTGGCGTCCTTCACACCTTTTCACTTGTCCCCGCATAATCTCGACACATCTTTTAGGCTCTCTGCCTTTTTAGTCCCCCTCCTTCCCGCTCCCCCCATCCCTTTATTTCCTAATGCTTGCAGGTCCTCCAGGAAGACACAAGCACTTACAGTTGTTGAGTGATTAAATATTTATAATCAGGGCAATGAGTGAGGTGTTGAATAATAAATGCTAAGGTTGAGGCGGCCTTAGATAATTTCTGCAGATTTCTTCATCCACAGCCTCTTTGATTCTAAGGCAAAATCCTTTTAATTAACAAAAACTTTTTTCTTTTCTTTCCTCCTTCTTCTTCTTTTTTTAGCAGCTGTGACAGCCGATAGTCCTTTATCACTGTTTTGTTCGTGAATCTTAACCCTGAGACAGTGCTAGAGCTGTCATTAAAACCTTAGATAGACATGCATAAAATTTACATTGGTTGTTGCTTGCTCACACTTGGGTTTGGTTTTTATATATATAAAACATATATATATTTACCCACATTCACTCAAACTCTTCTACATCAACTAGTATTTAGTCAAGGAATGAAAGTCTGTAATAAATGGTCAGTCAGCTATTAGGGACAGTTATAGCATGTTGTGATGGGGACAATGAGTGACTTGTATAAAGCTTCTTTATTGAGTTGTAATTGTAGATAACACTGTACTTTACAGAGCAGACAGAACAGCTAGATTATCCACAGGCTTCTCTTGATTTGAACTAGCAATGAATTTAGTCTTTAATATCTCTCTTTGCCCTCCTTAATCTCCCTAACCAATAGCATTGGAGCTAAGGATTTTTTTTCCTTTAAAAAATACTCTTTTTAAAAAAAAAGTTCTGGCTTCTGGAGCCATGTGAGAATTTCAGTTTGGGGGAAGGAGAATTATTCTTCTTTAGGAAATATTTCAGACACTAGTGGTATGGACAAAACGCCTGTAAAAGTGATGTCTCATGAGATCAGAAGTCCTGCAGCAAGTAAGAAGTATTTTCTTTCCCCTCTCTCCTTCCAGTTACTTTCACTCTCATGACTATGCAGGAGGCTGATTTGTCATTTCTGAATGCTTGAATGCTAGATTTGGCTGAGAACCGCTGGTATAACACAGACAAAGAAAAATATAAGGCAACATCTCCTGTGAGCCAGGGTTTGGAGAGACCAACGTGAAATGACCAAAAGTAGGAAAAATGCTTCAGCTATAGGATTCAGAGAAATAGTAAAAAGGCATCTGACAGTTAGGAGCTTTGAAGCATTTCAGTGTCAAAGATGACTTAACCTGGAGCATAAAACTAACAGAGAAGCATTAGGATCCCCATGGTCTGTCTCTGATCATGTCACTCTGACAGCTATATCACTAACTCCTCTCAATATGGATGTTACTGTATTTCCCCATGTGACAACACAGTTTTGAAGCTTGGTAAATAAGTGTTCTATAATATTTTGAGATCTTCAAATCAGAAAGGAACTGGAAAACATTCAAAATGCAAAGTAATGTAAAGGTTTCTCTCTGATGCTCCTTCCCTCTCACACTTTTCCCCTGCTCCAGGGTAGGCTCTTTTCCATGGGCCCCAGCTCCTTCAGGAAATACCCACCTGCTCTGCCATGGTCCTCCCCACAGGCTGCAGTGCGGATATCTGCTGCACCACAGAGCACCTCGTCCTCATCCTTCTCCTTCTTCTGACCTTGGTGTTCCCTCTGCTGCTTCTCACTCCTTTTGTTCCCTGCACCTCCTCTGTACAGCATTTGCTGCCCTTTCTTAAATATGTTTTCCCAGAGGCACCACCAGCTTGGCTGATGGGTGCAGCTGTGTCCTGTAGTGGGCCCGTTGGAGCCGGCTGGAACCGGCTGTGTCCGTCATGGGGCAGGCCCAGCCTCTCCTCACAGAGGCCGCCCTGCACACCCCCAGGTGCCAGCACCTGGGCACAGACACCCAAAACAAGCTAACAATGTTAGCAATGAATTACATTTTGAGAAACCTGTAATCTAACATGCTGTAGCTGGACGCTGATGAGGAATATTTCTACTGACACATTCCGTTGTTTGACTCTTCAGATATAAATACAGATCAAGAGAAATTAAGTTGTCCGCTTAAGCTCAGTCGTTGAAATACAAAAGGGAATAGGGGCTGCGTTTAAATCAAAACATCATCACACTAGTGATTCACTCTGTAATGCAAACAATACGGCTGTTCTGGTCATATTATCTCATATTATCATATTACCTATCATTATATCAGGTAATTTGAAATAGTTTGACATCCGAAAGAAAGCAGGAGTTGGGATTGGTATTTCAAGGAGGAAAATGGTGACATCCCAACAGACTAAAAACGTCACCAGGGATGAAAATATTTGCTCTATTTACATGTACAGCTCTAAACACAGGTACAGTGCAACAACAGAAGCAGCAAGCTGAGCTTTCTGGAGTATTTTTTTCCTGTTATTGTTGCTGAACACTGTTTATGTTGGAATCTTATCCTCCTACCCAGCTTCACACTGGATGGCTACTTTGTCCTCCTGTTGCACCTCACCAGGCTTCAAGACCTCAGTCCTTACCTAATTCACACCATAAGTGTTTATTCATGCGCACGGACCATTGATGTCTGGAAAGATTGGGGGGGAGTGGGGGGGCATGGGGGCGGGGAGAAAGAATCCTGTATGAAGAAGAAGTTTCCAGGAACTGATTCAGATTGTAAACTCTCTAGAGCAGCATGCATCTTGGTAGCAATCTCTATGGCTTCTATCCTTGTCGTATGTTGACCTCAGATGCCATAAAACTAATGTGTTCAAACTAATTAGATTTCTCACACCTTTTTGGTATTTGAAGAGGGGAAAAAATCATCCCTAAGTCAATTCCTTTAAGTTAATTCAAGCCTTTAACCTTTGTTTTCTCAGAGTTTTCTACTCCCTTTTCATGGTATTTTCTATTTCCAAAACTGGGTACTTGGGACTCTGGGTCAACTTCTAGCTGTAAAATGCTGTAAACCCACCAGTTACAGGAGAGTTGCTTGTGCTTTTCACTGATAAATAGACATCAAAGGTGAGTACTACAGAAGAAACTCCCATTTACACTTCAGCCCTTTACACCACCTGTCTGTATCTTGGTGTGTTTAAGACATTACAGAGTTAAGGCTGTGTTATCCTGGCAGAAAGATGGAAACAGGCCTCAAGGTGCACAAGATTTACTCCCCCCTCAAAACATAGTCTTCTGCCCCAAGTCACCTATTACTCTTACAGCTGAGTCCAGTTTTGAAACAGATAAAATGCTTACAAGGAATTTTTCTCCTAAAGAGGACCATTTGGGCTGTGTATGTTGGATAGCATCCTTTGTGCAGAGCGAGTAATGTGAAAGATTTCATAGGGGTGTTTAGGCTTGAAAGGAGACAGTACAGAACAGATCGAACTTGTAACTAGGCAAGATCTTAGTTCTCTGCCTCATTCAGACACTAATTTAAATGGAAAGTAGTTAAACTTCTTCTTCCCTCTCCACTACACTTATAACTTTCTGGAGCAGGAGCTGGCACTTCGCATGCATTTATACATCTCCTCCCAGCAAGGGTCAGATCTCAGTTAGGGCTTCTCAGTGACATTATAATCCAAAATCATTATTAATAGCAATAGCAATAGCAGCAGTGATAGTAATAAAGGTAAATAACACATGAAAAAGGCATTCAGAACTCTGCTGTAAACATCTCAAATTCAAGAGCAATCCCCAGATTTATTAACAAATCTCACTTTATGAAAAGAAAATGAATCCAGGTGCATAATTAAGTTATGTCAGGGGCTCAACAAAAAATCTGCATAAATATTTGACTCCTAATAGTATTCATTCATGTAATACTTCATGCTCCTCAGTTTCCCTTTGTCAGGCTCATCTTTACACAAGCTTTCAGGCACCCTGAGATGGTACATTACAGAAGTAGCAGCAGTGTGCATGCCACAACTAGAGCAACGGATGGTAAAAGGTTACTTAGAATTGCCTCCTAATTTTGTTTCCTCTCCCCACCAAGGGGTAATTGCTAAACCACCAACAGCTAAATAGATTTATCACCAGCTGCCAAGGCTGCTGATAAGTTTCGGGCATGTCTTTCCCAGTAGGGGCCACTACAGAGCATTAAATAGGAAGACTGGGAAGAGAAAATGAGTACAGTATAACAGAAGGAACCAGGTAAATATGAAAAATGCTTCACTGGAAGATTAATCCTTCCTGTAGTCCACCGTTAAAGTAATAAAAGGTTTATGATTCATTTCTTACATTATAATGGAGGAGGCAATTAGTAATTACTGGATTTATAGTATTTGTTGTGTTAACTCAGCCAATAAAATACATAGCAAAACTGTTTTTCTGAAGCACATTCATTGCAAAGTAATGTTCTTGAAGCATTAAAAATGCAATCTAGTGCACTGCACTTCATGCGTTATTACAGAAAGAAGGATGGTTCTCCAATGTACACTGAGGTATTAAGAACTCAAATATTTTCTTCATTTTTTCTATGCAATTTTTTTTTTCCCAAGAAAGGTTAAACAATCTAACTCTAGTAATAAGATTTAGGACAAAACCCTACAGCTGCTTAATGCCTATTGTTAAAAAACTAAGCACACTTTCTCAATCAAACTACCACATCTTTCCCCTTAATGTGCAATCAAGTTTCGGTCTTTTCTTGGCATGGGGGAATGTCCAGACTCACACGATCTTCGCTGGCTACTGTCATTTCCTTCTTATCTGCCCTAAAAATACTTTTTACTTCCAGTGAAGTATTTCATTAAAATATTATTTGCTTCAGCAATATTTTTCTCCTGCTGTGAATCAGAATTCCATTATTATACATTGTTCAAGTAAAGGTTTATGTTCTGGCACTCCTACAAAGTAAATTTTATACTAAAACTGCTCTTAATATATAGCAAAATTTTTAACCTGAATTAACAAGAAATGAAAGTATTATTTCTGTTACATTCTTGTATCTCACCTATATGTGCCTTGGAGATGAAAAGCTAGAAAAATAATTGATTTAAAATGTATCCATGTTCAGTTATTGGGCTTCTGTCCACGAGCTAAATTAAACATGTAGAATAATAGAAAACACATGACTTTCCATCCAAAAAACACAATCATCTTTCACTTTAGCCAAACGAAAATATACAATAAATACCACTCATCTAGAGGGACCCTGCAGCCAGGGAGGGAAAATGGAAGGGAAAGAGGAAGGAAAGAGGTGAAGTTTGAGGAAACCCCTCTAACTTAAGCGAGGCATTTTTCTAAATCATGACTATAGGCATAACCCCCATGAAATTCAAAGTTGCCTGTTCCCCTGCTAATACGTTTTCCTATACATTCTCTAAATGTTTTCATTTGCAAAACTGAGATTGACTTTCCCTCCACTGAAAAAAACTAGCCACATAATCCTCAATCACCAAGGCACGAACAGCCCTGTAATGCAATTTCCTTCTAAAAGTTCCTAAAACCGAATGCAGAGTTATACTGTCATGTGTTGCATTCCTCAGGGGTTCCTTGAAAACCGTTTCCTCATCTGAGTATGTAACTCTGTCAAACCAAAACGGGAAGCAGTCAATCTTGTCAACTGTTTCTAGTCAAAAAGGTTTTTGACAGGGCAGAATTATTATTCTTAGAAGTAAATTTCTGCTATGGAATTAAGTTCACTGGAGTAAAAGCTGTTGGAAAATTCAAAATTGTCAAAATTCTTGAAGTAAAATATCTTTATTCACCTGAACATTTTTCTGACCCTATTATCTTCAGAATTTTGATTGGTAATATTGATTTTCAGTTTCTGTGTGAAAAAAACTGTAATCTGAATTTCTGGGGGAAGACAATAAAAGCTTACATCATCCAACACCAGTGACAGATCTGCTGCAAATGCATTATTTGTTACATTGGAAAAAAACCTTATAGAACTAACATGTAAAAAAACCCCAAACAATAATAAGTCATATAGCATACTCTTTATCACTGCTTCCTTAATATGGTTTCAAACCTGAGGAAGAGTCTGTGTGCCTTAAAGCTTGTTGTTTTTTTACCAACCGTATGAGTTGATCTAATAAAAGATAATGACTCTACAAACCTTCTCTTTAAAAACATTTCACACAGTCTAGCTAGGGACAGAGGGGGAAAAATTAAGTTCACAAGCCTTGCTTGTGAAGTCCCATCGAAAGGACGATGAATTTGTCTGGATGCAATATGTAATAAACAACCCTGTGAAAAAAAAGGCAGAAGCTCGCACAGCATCTGCTTTGCAAACTTAAATAACTTGGCCATTTAAATTGTTTTGTTTGGTCTATTGCATATGGCAAAATGGTCCAATTGATGCACTCAGTACCATCAGTATTTCATTTTTAAAAACGAATCTGTTCTCTTCCCTCCCCCTCCCCATGTTAATGGAGGATCAGTTTAATATCTGGATTGCTGGCAGTGCACTTGAGTGCTGGTGAGTCAGCTAGATGGGAATGCTCCCTCTGAGTCAGTGCGGAGCCAGCCTCCCAGCATGGTGCTTGGGGACACTCTGGTGCTTGAGCTGCAATCATTTAGATCAGAGAAAACCAAAGCCCTGAACAGTTGCGGTCACTTGAGATCAGATGGAAAAAACAGAGATATTACGCCAGTATCCTCGGCAAACTCAAAAGACAATAATTGCACTAGGCCAGATCTGCTCACACTCTGCCAAGAAGCTTGATGAGATAAAGATAGTCGTCTTTGTTTTCTGTCATTAAAGAGTCAAGCTTATTATTTTTTTATTGAAAGAAACTGTGTAAAAGTTGCTATATTCCACACGAGAAGTGGTTGCATTTCAGTGCTACAGAAAGCAATTCTGGTACGTATAAGCTGTAGGTTTCCACATGACAAGGAATAAATCAATCCTAGCTGTGCTTTTGCATTGATTTCAATGGAGTTTAGAGCAGTCCCAGAGTTTTTAAAGCATCTATAAATCATCTGGGAGAAAATAAAAGAAATTTAATCACAAATGAATTCTTCTTTCAGAAAAAAAACTGCACTACCAATTCTTCCCCTGGCCTGCAAGCTCTTTGCAGCAGGGACCAGATTTTTATTTTGTATTCACCCAGTGCATAGCACAGTCAGCTCCTAGCACAGTCAGCTCCTCTGGGTTTTTGAATGATGCATCTCAACAAAGCTATAACAACAGCGATAACCCTGATGACAATGATGTCCATGATAATAAATTCAACACTTTCCAGTAAATAACACATATAATTATTACACTCCATTTCTGTTTATTATTCAAGTATTTTCATTTTCCCTTAGCAAAAGTTCATGTCACTGACAATGCAGCCAATTAAGTACACAAAAATGAACATCTGCAAAATTTCCAGCCAAAAAGAAAGCTCTCATTCTTTCCTGCTTCAAGAAAGAAAGGGACAGACTGACAGGGAAGATTTTTCTCTTTTTCATTCTAAAATACTCCAACTCTTGTTGTAACCACCGTCCCCCTCATTCACATAGTTGCATAGCTAGTTGGCAATTTACTAGGGATTCATCATGCGCACAGAAAACCATCTGACAAACAAAACCAATTCAGTGAAAGGGACAATAACACTAAAATTTCAAAGTGATTCAAGGTGCACAGGTCAGGGAAAAAAGATTATGGTATTCAAAATAAAACAAATAAACATTTACGTTAGCACAGTATCAAAATGGAAAAGCATGTTTCCTGATGTGTGAAGTTCAAATGAAACTCTGCACGAAGTATATGTTGAGATCCTGACCTAAGAACTCATGTGGTAGGATAGAACTCAATGCAAAATTAAAAGGAATGAGTTCTCCACCCACCAACTTCAGCAGTGCTGCTAGGCACTGTAATAATTAATTGAGCCTTGATATTTCATCAGCCTTTGATTACAAAGTGGAGCTGAGTGGAACATTTCACACAGAAAGTGAGACAATGTTGCAATGAAGTCAGGAAAAAAATATCACATTTCACCCAGTATAATTTTGTGAACTTTGACATTTGATTTCACTTAGCAGAATGAAGAATTGTGTTAAAGTAGAGAAGGGGAGCACACTAGATTGAGAGGGAGAGACAAGAGTCAGGCAGCATACTGTTCTCTAAATGTTCCACGTGTTTAATAGTTAATATTTGAAGATATGGGAGCAGATTCTCAGTTTGACCAAAATTTTGATGCATGCAGAGGGAAGAGACCTCTGAGGGGCACAACCATCACTCCCAGCCATTCTGACCAGACTCAGGACATTCTGACTCCTCGTCCAGAGCAGTATGAAGACTGGTCCAAATCTCTCAAGTTGGTCAAGGCCCCTAATGAAATGTTGGACAGCTGAGTATAGGTGGAGCAGACACTGAAATATAGCCCTTGACACCCAGTGATGTGTTTTGGAGTGAAAGCCTTGCCCAAGGGCAGCTGCGCCTGGGTGTGCTGCCAAGCTGTCTCTCTGCTATGGGTGTTTGTGTGGCAGCTCAGAAGCCAGTGGAGGGCTGGTTTATAAAGTGAGCTGTGAAATCATAGCGTTCATTTTTATGACTGCCGACATTCACCTCATCACTGCTCGAGTCCCTCAGCATCACGTGGCTTTCCAGGAGCAAACCCTCTTCTGGTTGAAGAGTTTTGCCATTGATTTTAGTGTAAGTCTTGTGGAGTTTTGGAGGGGGTTGTGTGAAGGGGGTCTTTGTACGAACACTCAATTTAGGGAATTTCACCATCCCTCAATAGCATGATCCTGGGGGGGTGGTATTTATTTAAGTATTGGGGAAAAAACAAATAAACATGTTTTAGCTATTTTTGATTGTGCAAATTCTGTATGCACTTACATGGTGAAATGTATTACCCTTGTATAGCAAACTTTTTATTCAACAATATGATGTAAACAGCTAATTTTGTCCTTTTTGCTAGGACTAGGAGTGCTTTGGATGAAAGAAGGTGGGGGGGAGGAAATACTGGGATGTGTGAAATGTAGGAGAGGAAATGTAAGAAGAGAGAAATCAGAACATGACACATAATAAGGCTACAGAAAGAGCAGCTGATAAAAAAAGATAAGCATTAAAGAGGAAATTAAAAGACAACAAGTTATCCACTTGGAATTGATCAAGAAACAAGAGCATGTATGCCTGTAGTAACATCTCCATCTCCCATTGGCAGTTCCTCCAAGATCCAGGGTGTTCCCTGAGTCCTGGCTGACATCCAGCTTGGGTAATTATATTCTACTTACATAAAATTCCCCTTGCAGTTTCAATTGGACACCACTTTGCATCCCAAACTGTTCTGCAGTGTGGTTATGCCTGCTTCACAGCAGAGATGGCTGCATTTCAGCAGGGAGCAAAGTTATCTTTTTATATAGTTCATATACTATGTTATAAAGCACCTGGGACCTTTCTGCGTCAAACGTGCTGTACACATTATGTTATCAGTAGTATTCAAGTTATTAGGAGAAATAGTGTACAGTCATCATTTATCTACTGAGACAATAAATTCTGTGTTAAGTAGGGTCTAAGCTAAATCACAGTGCCATAGTAGTGCTCAGATGGAATTGAATGGCACCGTTATAAAAGTAATTGAACAAGCCAGTATGGCTACAGCTGGGAAAAGTAAATCAAAGGCCCAGATCCTCAGCTTAAGTAATGTGGATTCATAGAAGCTCAGCTATTTACACCAGTGGGGAATCTGCCTCAAAAAACAGGCTGGCAAAGAGAGATTGACCATCCTTCCCAAAGTTAATGCTTTCCCACCCAGCCCGAGCAAGCAGGCAAGTGCTGATGAACTGTGTTTTAGCAGTAGTTGAAGACTCAGGGGAGGTTCTGACTCAAAAAAATTAAAGAAAGGGGAAAACTGCACACACACACACACAAGTTCAAGGGAAGAGCCAGTGCCAGTGAAAGAGAAAACAGAGATTCAGAATGCAACTAGGGTTGCAGAAATGATCCACAGCAGTCAGCAGCTGCAGGTGAAGGAGCCAGAAGAGAGGAATTGTGCTGTTGCCCAGTAGCTTGAAAAGAAACCTGGCTTCTTATTAGTTTGGGGGTTTGTTTTTTTGTTTTTTTTTAATGTTTAGATCAAAAGGGCATCAAGTAATGCAATCCATGTGTTTACACAGAGAACAGTATTAGTATGGGGATGCATGGAAGCCACATGGGAATATCTGCTAAATGAGACTATGCTGAAAACAGCCATTCAGCAGTCTTGCAAAACCCATCGTATGGAGGAGAGTTGACCACCACATAATTCAATTCAACTAAGTGAAAGACACTGAGTGACTGAGCACAGCAGCTTGTGAGGGAGAGACAAGTTTGCTGTACTGGTCTAACCTGTTACTTTTACAATCACTTCCACATCCAGAGTTAGGAGATGGAGCATGATAGGTTCCACAATGAAGAGTGTGATAGAAAAATGTAATCAATTAGTGTGAAGGCAATGTAGACAAAGCAGAGCATTCAGCTTCCAGAATTTCAGAGAAGTGTACTTAAAATACGGAAAAATTGTTTAGTTAATTTTTGGTAAATTGTTGTTTTCTTGATCATGTTTTTGACATACTGAACAGCCACTGGCACTTCATTTACTACTTCTCAGTGTAAAATGTAACATGAAAAGAACTGTATAATGAGAGACAGACATTTTCCAGAGCATGATTTTTCTGCTGAAGAAAGCTCGTTTGGACCTGCAAAGTACACTTATGAGAGAAGGAGCCAAATAATCTCTCATCCTTGGTGAAGTTACACAGATAAGGAATTGTTGGGGCTCTGTGGAATTCATGATTATAGACACTGTTTCAAAAACGTTGTCAAGGCAGAGGTAAAAGCTCTAATGCATGCCAGTATTTGGCATCTTCTAAAGAGGAAGGAAAGTCAATTGAGAAGGTGAAGAGTTTAGCTCCTACTGTTTTCCGATTGACCAGCCGGTGCTTGTACAAACTTCAGAAGATAGCAAGCATATAACAAGTCAGCTGAAATAGATTCAAACAGCGAACATCAGAGTGAGGAGAACACACTGGATACAGTCAAAGAGTAATAGATTTAAATGGGAAATGCTGCTGGATAGCATAATTTCTTTCAAAATAGGAGGAACTTTTAAAGTACAACAGCTGTAGCAATTCCATACTTGGAAAAAAAAAGAAGTCTCTTTTTCAGAAACAACTAAAGATAATTGGGAATAAAGCTTAAGAAAATGGGTCAAGGAATATTTTTATTATTTTTTGCACATACTGTGAAGTATTTTGTTGAATTACAGAACCACATATCTGAAAATCTTACTGAAGCACCAGAGACAAGACTTAATTCTTTATTGCGGGTCTGCTAATGCTCTTCAGAATTAAGCTAAATTACTGTGTCTTTGAAGCCTCATATTTTTGACAAATGTCTAAGACTTTTTGATCTTTACCATGTATTTCGCACTGGTCCACAAGTGAACTTTGCAAAAAATTAGCTTTTGATTTTGTGCCTTGCATTTTGTCAACTGGATACTTGTGAGCTTTGGTTTAGCAACTTTAAGACTCTGCTTCACAGAGGCTAATTAAATTAAATCAACTGAGTGAAAAGGCAGCCTCTCAGGTCTGCAGTAGAACACGAGCCAGTCCCAGAGGGATGAAGAAGGGTAACGCAGCAGCACGCAAGCTTCTCCCCTTCCCCCTTCTTTGTGGAAGCTGTCTTAGGCACTGTCCAGGAGGCTGTTAGCTGAAACTGGTGTTTGCTGTCAACTAACACTGGGCACATGAAAATAAGCCAAAAAGACAACAGAAGGAGAATGGGAGTGCCAATGTCCTCAGTATTTTGGCGCCGAGTGGAAATAAAATCTCCTTTATCTACCTTGCTAATTTGTTTGATTAAGGGGATGTGACTTTCCCATACATTTGTGACTGGTGAGAAAACTGCTGGGAGATGGCTTTTGAAATCATGTGTGCCATTGATTGCAGCTCACAGTCTGTGGGCAGAAACTGCTGTATTATCTCCTGATTAATAGAATGGCCTCGCTATAGGAAAGTCTGCAAAGCTGGGTGAGCTTAGGGTAATTTCTACTGGTGTGTGCCACAAGGTTGCAATCAGCAGACATAATTTGGGGCCATAGTAGTTATCATGTCAGGTACAGGTAGAAGTTTAGAAATCTCACCTTCACAGGACAATTTTTTCATACTGCAATACGAGCCCACTGGATAGGAAAGTTTAAGTGTCCAAGACCGTACTCACAATTGGAACTGGAAATTATTTTGTTGTATTGCATAAACATGGCAATAACCTTTCCCTTCCGAATGTGATGTGGTCTTGTGCTAAGTGGCTGAAAACCTGGATGCATTGAGCTCAAAGAAGGCAATAGGTCTGCAGGGAGAAGTAATACGTGTTATTAAACTGGTTAATAACATTGTGGGGTGGGGGGAAAAAGAAAAACAGAAATACTTTCAAGCACACAAGCTCTTCTTCAGAAATAAATTTCACGTCCTTACACTCCTTAAACTCAATGGGAGTTTCACCATTGGCTCATTCATCTCTCGTATTTAAATTGCAAATAGGGAGGATGTTAGATTCATCCTAAAGGAAGGGAAATTGCCTACCATTAAAGAAATGATGGAGTTGTTCTAAATAAAGCCTGAAGTGCTGGAGCATCTTGACCCAAAGTGGGTGTAGAGTTCAGAGAAGGCAAGTCACAACACTTTTGTGCATTGGTTTACCCACCTGTTAAACGGGTCTAACAGTCAACCTCAGGAAAACAGGGAGGATTAATTAACGTATCTGATGTTCTCTGAGATTCCAGAGAAGAGAAAGAATACAGTGCAAAGTACTATTCTGATTTTTGTCATTTTGGTGATCCATCATCCTGCAGCACTGTGGGGACAGGAACTACTGTCTGATTCAGCAGGCAAACACATGCAAAAGCCATTGAGATTTGCCTTTGTTGTGGGCTGTCAGATGTGTTTTTATTTTTATTTAATTATCGGCCTTTATTGGAAGTGAGTTCCGATTCTGAGTGCTTTCATGGGACATCAGATGATGAGGTGGTACCAAGGGAAGTGCTGCAAAGTAGGTCAGGTACCACAAATGTAACCAGACAAGTCACTCAGGGGAAGATCAGCTGTTTCAAATAAGTCAGAGACTACGGCCTGGAAGACAATGATTAAAGCTTAGAAGCCTTTACTGAAGCCACAGCATGATAGGCCTGGATCACTACAGCAGTCAGATAAAGTTGTGCTATTATCAGTTTTCAGCCATTGCACTAAAATCCTGATTCTGCCAACCTTACTCACATTGAGGACTACCTTGCCTGGCAAGGAGACTCATTTCCTGTGTTCACACATCACGATTGAGATCTGAGCCTAGAGTAAATAAAGGCATATGAAAGACACTCAGTTAGTACTGTCTATGTTGGATAAACTTTGCTTAGGCATTTTAATTTCTACCCAAATTGAGCCCATTCATTGAATCTTTTGAGGTTCTTACACAGGTGGGACTTAAAATCTTGTCAACCGCCTTAGGTAACGAAATACGTGCTTGTAATTAGATATCCTCAATATTTGTTGAATTTGAGCTATCTTCCCTCATTCATAAAGGGAAAATAAATCTGGAACAGATACTTAGATATATATTTAGCTTAACTAAAATGGGGAAGTTTTTACGGGCTACCTCATACACACCTGTTCACATCCGCCTAATTTCACATTCAGCTGTAATAATAACTTCCCAATCCAACCTCTTCAAATTATGTAGTCATGTTCCTCTTTAGCTACATGTTTCCTTAAAAGTGGAAGTGTTTTGCATTACATTGGTCTGAAGAGGACTAAATTTCATCAGTTTCCTTACCTTACTGCTGATCTTACGCTTACTTCAGTTTTTGCCTGAACTTTAGGACTAATATTTTTATAATGTGTTTTCTTTGCCCTGGAATGGGAAATCAGAGAAGAAGCTAAGTCTGGGTTTTTTTTCCTCAGCATAGGTTTTGATTGAGACATCAAACTGGTCCTGATGCTGACTTTTGACAAAATGAATTTTATCAGCAGTGCCCTAGTGTACCACACAATCCTGCAATGCTTTCCCCTCACCATCCTGTGCTGTTACATGTTCCTGGGCAGGCAAGCCTTGCAAGAATGCTGTTACACAGCTCTTGTTTAGTGTTTAGATCTTTAATATTTAGATCTTTAAAGCACTTTGTGTCTATGCCTAGGAGGCTTTGTGCCAGTTCTCCAACAATGTAGTTGAATCAGTAACTTGGAGCCTATTCCATGATAGTGGGTCCAGCAGTCTGCTCTGGGTATGGATCTTATGAGTCCTGCAGCCTGCATGCCTCTTTGCCAAACAATGATATAATCAATAAGCTGCCAGCTCTTGGATCAAGGATGTATCCAAGATATTTTAGGCTTATCCAATTACTGAATAATTGTGTTTGCAATAACGAGCTCGTGTTCAGCACATTTGGTTATTAGAAGAAAGATGATTGCTGCTGGCGCTCTCAGTGCCAGTACAGCCAGCAAAACGCCACTTTATTATCTCTCCGCTAAACTTAAAAAAGTTACCTCTGAGTGTCTGTTTTCGTATTTGTGGTGTCACTATAATGACATCCAGCAACCCATTCCTAAGCAGCTTATTCACATTGCTGTCCTCCAGTGGGGTTAGCATATAGGCATTAAAGATTTTGGCAGGATGCCTCCAATTTCCTCTCTTCTCCCCCCTTACACAACTACATAGCACTCAATGATAGTCCCTAAATTCACAACCAACTCTTGAAGCCACCCAGTGAGCCAGGAGGATGTGGAGCTATTCTGAAGCGCTGATGGGTACCGCTGTGCTCCTGGAGTCCCCCCTCCCTCCAGCGGCTAGCAAATCAGTATACTTCCACCTGGCAGGTAAGGGTTATCTTTCTTATGGAAACTTGTGTTTTTCAATGCTTTTCACTCTGCAGACCAAGAAATAACCTATAAACACTGTGGAAAGCTAAGACTGTAAGAATTCTAGCTGTGCTGGAACAGTCCTGCTTCAGGCATTTCTTTGAATACAAGTGTAATAACTGCTCAAACAGGATAAAAATGTTAATATATTTTCATGGTCATTCTTTTGCACATTTTGCACTTCCAAGGAGATCCCAGGCTGCAATAATTTTATAGAATGATTTGGTCCCATGTTGGTGGGAGAAGAAGTGATTTTCAGCCCATAAATTCAATAGGATTTGGGACTCCTTTGAGAAATACTAGCAAAATATTCTTTAGAAGTCATGTTTGAAATAGTTTGTTCCACTTGTGCACTTGGTAGGTAAGCATAAATAAATTGCAAATGGAGCTGCATGGGTTGAATTTTTAAAATGTTTTTGTGACTCTTGATTTCCCTAGAAGGACTTTAATCTTGAAATTTGAGGGGAAAATCTAAAAAAACCCAGTGAATATGCTGGACTGACAACTAAGCACATTTACAAGCTGCAGAGCAATGTACATTCAAGAGGAAAGGGTGTTGAGAGCAGAAGCAGATATCCCTGGATCAACTGGATCAAGTTCCAGTCTGTATCCAGAGATATATTCCTTTCTATAGCACATAACACAAGCTCCCAGGCAATAAGACAGTAAACACTGAGCACATCATAAATGTAAGGTATTCCCATGGCATTGGTCATGGTTCAAAGAAGAGCCAGATGCCTGTCAGTCAATAGCCAAAGGGAACCACATACCCTCTTTCCTGGAAACAGATAAGGTACTGGGATGGTAGCAGCTCAGTATGAAGAAGCAAATAAAGGAAGGGATTTAAAAAAAAAAAAAAAAGAGCAGTCTAAAACAAGTGGTAACATCACTTTTAATTTTTTTTTGTACTGACAGCTTTAAAAATCACTTAAAATCCACATAAAAGTACAGTATGTGGGATTCAAATAAACACAAATGGCCTACTAATGCACTAGCGTGTGTGTAATTATTTTAAAATCTGGTTGCACAACAATGAGCTCTGCTTTTCATCTTAATCTCGTGGAGGAGAAGAGATTTCTGTGGTCTTGGTAAAATGCAATCCACGCCAGGCTTGGACTAGTCTGGCCACCCAGGTTTCCCTTTTCATATATCTGATAGATGTGTTTTGACAAGCTATATTAAGTACAAAGCAGGCCACCAGAGCAGCATGTGGAGTTGATATAGACAGAGACAGAAAGGCAAATAACAGTATGAACACACTTTTGTATGCAATATTTGCCATAACTGAGTACCCCCCATACATCATATTACCACACTTAATGGAAAAAAAAAAAAGTCATGCAAGAAACAGGGCCTAAAAACTTTTGAAAGGCAATATTTTATGCAAGATTTACAGCCTTTACATCTTCCTTATCTAAGTCAGGTTTGTTTTTTTTTTTTTTTAAGAACTGAATTGTTAGTCTTGGTGTACCTTTCATTTTACACTGATTCGATTAGGGGAAATGTTGGAACTTCCATTCCCACCCCATCCTTCCCCTTCTATTAATACCAGTGTGTGTTTCATTTAGTCACTCCTCTGAAAACTGGTGCAGAAACTTCATAAGGGGAAAAAAAATGCTGGCACATGCACACCTGAACTGATTGCCCTTTTCTTTCACAACCATCTTGAGTACATCACCATCATCCTCCAGAGCGCTCCTAAACAAGTTTTGGCAAAAGCAAAAACAAACACTATTTTACAACATCTTTGGATGCACTTCCAAAATGCAAAACTAATTAATCAGTAGTCTCCGAGAGACACAGCTAAATGTGGCTGCCTCTTTGACACTGATCTCTGCTTTGATGTGAATATAGAAAGCATGTGAGCAAACCCCCAAAAAGAGGTAATGGGTTTCAATTATTTATTTGTTTGGAAGACGGGGGAGTAGAAGGTTAGCGATAAGTACATAGCTAATCCTGCTTAGGCCCTCCCAACAGTGAGCATGTTTAACTCCCTGCTTTCCTACGCTGTTTCTGTACAGGATGTGGTAGGATGCCTTTCTTAGGCTGTCATTGTGCCAAGTTCTTTACAAAGCAGAATATACTTAAAGGACATGTATACTGTCAAGCCTCATATAAAGACTGTTATTTTTAATTATTCATTATCAACACTAGGGAGTTGCTAGCTCAACATATAGGCCTTTCCCCTTGCTGCATTTAACTGTCATTGGTTTTCAAGTCAAGAATGTGTATTCTAAGCGTTAGCTAGTCATTAGCATCATATTCTCCAGACACAATATAATCATCCTAATAATTGATTGTAGTGAAGGTAGTCACTTGTATCCCACACAATTCTCAGCCATGAACTTTGTCCTCTGTAGTTTATTATGCACAGAGAAACATCTTGATGCTATAATCTATCTTCCTCGCAATTTTACATCAAAGGGCAACAAGCTACATATTGCTCCTTCAAAACATACCACTTGTATGATGCTGTAAAAGCACCTGCTTTTTCTGAAAAGCATATTATTAGTAAATGTGAAATTAAAAAAACCACTAAGTGAAAGCCTTCCTCATAGAGACTGTGCATGTATGGAGAGAGAAAGAACACATAGGATATTTCTTCGGAAATAAAACCTGTTAAATTATAGTGGAAAGCCTTTTGTGTCACAAACAAAAGGAATACATTGATAGCAGGCTGACTAAGAGAAGCTGCCTGTAGAAGTAAGAGAAATCTACAATACTTATGTGATAGATACCTTGGGTAACATGCCTACTTTCCTTGTTGACTGGACCAATTTAAAATCATTTCACATTCTTAAATCATTTATTAGTTGTACTGTTTTTCTCTCCCCCTTCACAGACATGTCTAGTGCAATATACAGATGGTGAGACTTTGAAGTTTTCAGGATGTTTATTTATAAAAGTTTTAAATCTGATTTTGCCACACAAATTCACTAATCCTAAATATAGTTCTTCAAAGGTGCAAATGAAAAGGGACAAAAAGAAGTTACTGAAATATTTATAAAGATGAGGAGAAAAAAAAATCAATGGTAAACAGCAGCTAATTGTAACCCCATTCCCATCCTTTCCTGCCAGCCTCAAGCCCAAAACCAATCTGATATTTCACCTCTGGAAGATAAATGGGAATCTTCTGTACATACTTGATAGATTAGATACATGTACAGAACTCTTATGACAACAGTGATTAGGCATTTATTTATATATAATAAATCCGTATCTTAAAAATCAGGGGAGCTTACCCTCATCTGTACTATACAGGTACATTTTTCACCAACTTTAAGTAAAAAAAGGGTTACCCTTTTTTCCAAAACAATGCACAAAAGTAAAATGATACTTATCCAACCCTTTAAGGAGATAAGAACACACTGTATCAAACACTGAATTGTTTAGAATCATGTGTGTGTGTGTTTTTAATAAAAAGCCTTCAAAACCAAATACCATCCCAAAGAGCTTTTGGAAGTGTTTTGGGGCCAGAGTAGCATCATCTCACACAGGCAGTGTGATATAGTATTATGAATGGAAAACCCTTCAGTAGTGGTGACAGAGGGTGACTAGTTTATACACACTCATCACAAATTAAATGCTGGAGTGGAAGGTCCTCAAGTTGTGGGTTTCTTTTGTGTGTGTGTTTGACTTTGGGGTCTTTTCAATTTTGCTTTTTCTAGTTGTAGAATGATTCGAGGTGAGAAGGCCTCAGCTTATATGTCATTACCATCAATACAGGACCTAAAATGGATAAACCAAGAAGTGAGGCTACAGACCAGTAGATGTGCAGTCACTACCATTTTACAGAAAATCACCTCATCCATCCAATTACCAACTGGTTCTCATTCAATGATGTCTAGGGGAGTTATAACCACATCTCTTTATCCAAATACCCATATCACTTGAGGATATGGAAAGGTATGAGACTAAAATCCACATCTTGCACAAGATAAAATGAAGGACTAACTATTAGTTGCTTAACCTTGATAGCCCCCTGTCTATGAGTCTGTCAGCACCTATGAGTAGGTTAACATAAAAGTTAGACAACACAGTTGACTGGATTGGAAAGATCTCAGAGAGGAGAACTAGCTACTTGGAAATTAATACAGCTCTTTTCTTAACAGAAGAAGGCGTAAACTCTATGAAAATCTTCTTCAGCAATCACTTGGGTCACATGATGTCAAAAGCTACAGACAGAATGAAGAGGAGCTAATCAGTCACTGTTGCCAGTTCAGTCTATTTCTGATACCAGGAACTCACCATAATGTGGTGGACATTGAAGTATGAAAGCTGGGATAGCCATGGTTGAGCCATGATCATGAGATGAACAAATTTCCTATAAAATAGGAGACTTAAGTCAGGAAAATTGGTGCAGTTTTCTCTTACAGAACGGAAAGGAATGCAAAATACTGATATGATCAAAAGTATTCATTTACTATGTGTCTCATATTACATCTTTAACTGGTTACTCAAAGATCATTGCAGGTTTTGCACATGAGCAAAGCCTTAACAAGTTTATAAACTGTATAATTTCTGTCTTCTAAAGTAATCACTAGCCACTCTTAATGCAGAAACCATTGCTTTCTCCTGAGGGTACTCAGCAGTATCAGTTATTTTTTGAAGTTGTCATTCAAACCAGACGTCATTCAAACAAGACTATTCATAGGTATTTATAATCTGTTTTTCCAATAGTAATGACTAGATTTCTTTTTACTTTCTTCTTGCAGCAGGAGAAATGCTTCTAATAGCTAGATATTACACAAACAATAAGGCTTTAAAAGAGAAGTACGAAGCCTAGTGAACTCAATGAGTTGTAACATTCTTTTTTACTGTAGTTTTTGTGGTTGAAGGAGATCATATGTCTTCCTATTAATAAAATATATACAAAGAAATGGTATGAAGTAGATTAGCACTTTACAGATAAAGTAACATTGTGCCTACTATGGGGTTAGTCTGCAGTATGGATCTTAAAACACCAGGGTTAATATTCTGTCTGAGGCATTCTAAAGCATTTTGTATTTTTCTGCTCATAGCAAAATTTTTGGAAATGTGATCAACTAACATTGTGCAAGAGCCTGGTATCCATCTCTATTTCATTAGCTCTTACTCAGCTAGATGGAAACTTTGACAGTTCTTTAGTCCTTGGTCACTGAAGACACCTGTAAGACAGAGTCAATTTTCTAGACCTGACAGTAGAACTAACTTCTAAATCTTATTCTACACCCTTAGAGTCTCCTCTCTCCTGTGGGAGTTTCATATAAGAAAGTACATTTCCAAATTCCATTTCAAGGAGCTGTTTCAATTCTTTTTCAGAGAACTTCTTGTCAACTTCACCAATTCATTGATCCATGCTTCTCATACAAACCTAGAAAATGCATGCAGTACATTATACATTCCCCTATGTGACCATGGTTGGGCTTTGTTAACTTGTAAGTAAGTAGGTTATAATTTAGATCCGATGAATGATTAAGCATTCTGTAACAAAGTAAAGAAATTTGGCTTGTGTGGTCCAGCTGCTAGCTGAATTCAATTGCTTCTACTTGAGCTTGGTATGTGGAATATTTAGTAGTCTTCAGCACAAAAATCTTTGTTCAGCCAGGAAATGTAAATATTTTCTTATTCTTTACAAGAAGAAAAGGTCAAGTTTTACTAAATTGCCCATATCACATTTTTCAATATTAGAAATTTATCAAAAGCTCACATTTTTGTTATAAAAGGAGTACTCATTTATCCACAATAAATGTATTTAGTAAGTGACTGTCTAGCATAATAATCCTCTTGCTTTTTACTTTTGTCACAGTGTATAGTGTTTCACAGTGTGAACAGCAATAATGATCATGTGTTCATATGAGTAGATTCATTTTGGCAAGTCTTGTTAGTTGACAGGTATGTAATACACTTGCCTTGCGGCTTTGGGACCAGGTTTCAAATACAGCCTTCACTGAAGTGACTGAAAATCATTCAGATCTCATAACTGTATCAAGTGACAAGTAACGTGAATTCAGTCAGTATGTGTATGGGACCTGATGTACACTAACCAGTCAAAAATGCTTCCCTTTATTCAGTTGCACTGCTATCTCTGACCATCAGAAAGAAGACACTTAAGGCAAAGGATTAAGGCCAGCAACACAAATCTATCCTTCTAAATATATTCATATCTTTCCAACAAGACATTTATGTGCCCAGCAGCTGTTTCCTTGGCTTTTGTACTCTGTGTCCACCAAAGGAACTCAAGTCCCTCACATATACAATAAGGGCACTGTACTAATTGTCACCATTAACTGCCAAAAGCAGCAATTCTATCAAGTTGATGTTGACTCAGACATGAACTTGTCCTGATTGGGTTACTCTTTAACGCTGCTGGACACCTCTCACTGATAATGTTTTCACTGCTCACCAAAGAGTGCCAAATGTTGGCATCTCATTCATGCTTGTCATTGCCATGATATCACACATTACCCTCTAAGAGGAAACAAGATTTCACCAATAGTCCTTATTATATCACATATGAAGAACATGTCAGTCAGTCATGTGAAGTCCTGGTCAGAGAAGGAAAATGGAAATTATGTGCAACAGCCAATGGTCCTGCTGGCTCTAGGTAAGTTATTTAACTCCTTTTCTTGTCCCACCTTTACCCAATATAAAATAACCTTAATAATAATAGTATTTAAATGCTTGCTGGACACTTTGAGAGATACAGCTGGTTTACAATGTTTTTATCCATGGGCACAATGTACAGCATATGCAAGTATTAAATGATTAGCAATTATGTTTATTTTATTGTAAGTAGCTCAAAACCAACTTTCTTCCCCAAAATGTTTTCATGTAAGTAAGAAAGTATCATACAAATGGAGGGTCTTCCAACTTTGATACACTTAGAAAAGAAACTCATTGTATTTTCACTTCCTAGCATGGTTAGGACACACAGTTAGTAGCATGGATGGGGCGTATTGCTCCTAGTTGTAACATGGCCATACCAACAGTAGCAGAGGAGGCTGAAATGCATGGAGGGAGAGCTCTCATTACACCAGCAAAGAAGAAGGAAGCCATGGAGGAGGGGGAATTTGGCTGTTCTCAAACTTGTATTCCCCTCTCCTTCACTCCCTTACTTTAAAGCTTCCTTACTCAAATGGTATATTCCTTTTTTTAACTCAGCTCTGACCTCTGAGGTTTTCAAGCCTTTCTCAGTCCTGCCACTTCTATCACTTTTCTATTTATTACACACATTACTTCTTTTTTTTTTCCACCCATGCATCAGTTTGCATATTTACAAACTAAATCCTTCAAGATGTTTTCTTCGCTTCCTCCACCCCAACTGTCTGTGAGTTCACTAAATCCCAAGGAAACATGGCTGAAGGGACCTCATGAGGTCAGGGACTCCATCTCTCTGCCCCAAGGCTTTCCACTTTATCTCGTATTATGTCAGTATTCTCTGTGCTGTTTGCAGCTCCTCCCAATAAATTTTCATATGCTGATGGGTGTCAGTTACACACTGGCTGGAAGCAGCCACAACATTTGAGGGGATGCTATTTTTATTCCCCCTTACCTTTTAGGCAGTCTCCTCCACATTCAAAAATCACAATTCCAGCTATTCCTTGACACATGTAGCAAAGTTTCTTAAACAACTATATAATCTGTTCATAAAATAAGTCATCTAGCGTGATTACACTTGAAGATTACTAAATTGTTGGGGTTGGTATCATGGACATCACTGTTAGTAACATGACTACCACATCCTTTGGACTAATTCTAGATAAACAGGTTTTCTTCAGAGCAAACTACACAGAAGAGGTAAAAACATGACTATCAAGTAAAAATACACTGTAGCACAGTCACTCACTTTCCATGCTGTGTCATTCAAGCCACATTTCTGGGAAACTGTAGGATGTCTATTCCTCGTGTTGATAGCTTGCATGTAAGCACGTGAGAATTGTGTGTGTTCATTGCTACCTGTAAAAAGTCTCTTTTAAATTACTTCTAATAGTCCTATGTCTTTTTTGCTCTAAAAATCACTGCAATGAGCATTACAGAATTGTCCTATGCTTCCACAAGAGTCACTAATGTTAATGAATGCCTGCAAAACACTGCAGTCCAGAACCTCAACAAGCATAAGTCAGGGGAGCTCACTGAAAGCCAGTGGCATTAGTTACAATAGCTGAAGATTTGGTTTTTTGTGCCAGTGTAATGATCTTGTTCTTTAAAACCAACTACTATATAAACAAACACTATAAATATGAATTATATGCATAGCAGTATGAATGGAAACACCATAATTTTTAATGTTGAATTATAATTGAGTAGGCAGATGATAGAAAATATTAGGTATTCATGTGTCTCAGGTAAGTTGCATAGAAGTTTGCGTCCATGTTTAAACTGTGAAGAGTATGAATCTCTAATTGGTATTCTTTCTGTTGTATACAGAACTGAATTCATACTGTTGGTGGCATCTGCCTTGAAGCGTCTTTATCAGAATTGTTCTGTGTAGCAGCTTGCCCGTAAAAGATCCTCTACTTACAAGTTTGAGCTGTACAACTCTACTTCATAATTCGAAAACTACTTTGTAGAGCAATTAATTTGGCTAAATGTCTTGTGAGCTATCTTTAAAAGTTCAACATACGTTCAAATGTTAGAACAAATATACTGCAACTTGTCATGGCATCTGCATTAGTAAACAAGGTGTTTGAGAGACGCCTTTGATTCTGATGGTAGGTGGAATCTAGGAAAAGGTGCAAAGACTATGTAACTTGGGGCATTTTCTTTGTTCTTTATCTTTTGCAGATTTTACACCTCTGATATGATAAATCAATAATTGGAATAATTGTACAGCTCAAGCGTAGATTTATACATTAAAATTTCCCAAAGATTTAATGTCCATTTTTTTATTACAAGAAGTCCATTTCAATAAGTCCACTTAAAAAAAAAGACTACCACTTAAATCAAGAATCAATTAGAAACATTAGTAAAAAAAGCCCTGTTAACTTCCATTAGACCCTAAACGAGCTTTTTAATCTCCATTAACCATGCAGTTGTTAATCATTGTTTTTATCAAGATTGTAAAAAACAGGGACTTTAATTTCTCTCAAATAAATTAAAAATTCCCTTTGTTAACAAACTACAAGCAAAACTGACCTTCCAAATGAAGAAGGGAATGGAATTCATGTGTTCAGTCACTTCTTGTTCATGGACTGCAGGAAACACTGGTGGAAACCAGAGTAAGCTAACTGGTAATTAGTGTAACATCATCTTCTGTGATGAAGACTCAAATCACAAAGGTATTCAAAAAGTCCTGACTCAGGATTGAGGCCTCAGGAATGTAGAAAATCACCCTACAGTTTTGTAGGAATATTTTTATTTTTCATAAGAGATAGCTAAAGCATTAGGAAGTGCATGGTGCCTTCCCGATTCTGCCCTGCACTCTTTCTTGAAACAATGGATCTGTGAACTCATCAGAGACAACTTGCACTGGCTGTCATACGCTGGTCACTGCCCACAGACCTCAGAAGTGGGGAGAAGGTTGCTGGATTTTTAGGCAGGTTAAGAAACCCTCCCAAAATCTTCCTCTTTGGGGACTGATGTCACCTATCCTAATCCTATTTTCTTTTAAGTGTTCCTATTTATGGTTGGCATTATTTGCATCAAAAATATAAAACTGTGATGGGTATAGCAGGCAAGGAATTAAAACTTTTTTAACATTTCCTGTCTCTGTGATAGAAGATCTGTATCACCCACTGTGACACTGGCAGGCTGAGAAGTAGGTAGGTGGGAATGAAAATACCTTGTGGGGTTTGTGGGCTTGGGCAGCGCAAACAGTCATAGTGCTGCTCTGTGTTAAGATTCTATGCAGAAAACAATTCAAATTTCAGCTTAATGTCCAATCTTTTACAATACTCACCCAAGCCTGGCCTCTAAGGCTCCCCCACCCCTTACTGCCTGCAGCAGGTTCATAACAAAATAACTATTTAGCCCAGACGTGAAAATTTCCACTTTAAAAAGCAGAGGTGGAAAATGTGAAACTTCCCTCTGGATCAAATGTTCATACACTCATGAAAACATCAGGCATTTTCTTCTTGCTTTGTTTACAAATATTCTCTCACATACACACAAAAGAACGGGTACATTGCCCAACTGCATCATAGGGAGCCTGGGGGCAGCAGTGCCATGCATTCAAGAATTACCTAGGGGCTCTTCAAGACAGGCCACTGGAGGCAGAGGTGACACAACGAATTTGGAGAAAGTGGAGGAGTGCTGGCTGAATTGATTCTTATGCATTCTCTGTATTTAGTAATACCCACATATTGGCATTGACATGAGTTTCAGAGGCAGAAGGGTTGAGATGCAACATGGCATTCATAACGAAGGCTGATAGAAGTGAAATGGGAACAATACTAGATGGGACATCATTAAATATTATTATGAGATAAAGTTAAACTTGCTTAAGAGGAAAAAATCTCCTAAGAACTACATTTCAAAGACTGACATTTCATTCCTTGGCACATTCCAGCAACAACTGAGAATTGAACGAAGACATTTCAGTCTAAGAAGACCAAGCAGCAGAATATTACACTTCACTTTTTAATGCGTGAATGAATTTAGTGTGTGCTGAAGGTAGGAGCTGATAAAGCAAGCAGGTGCTATGCAACCTTCAGTCAAACACACTCTGTTTCTGAACTGCCAGAGCCCTTCTCAGATGCTCCTGGTCTCTTCGGCAAAGAATGTGGGTATGTGTAGCTGTGTGTAGGAAGGACCAGCTTATTTCTCTGGGGTGCTTACTCTAGACAGAACAGAGATCTTCACCTAAGAAATGAAAGCTCATAACACCAATAACCTGAGCCATCTAGGCCCTATTGTAATTTTTAATTTTTTTATGAGCTCATAAAAGACTTTCAGGCTTAATCTTTCAGCCATAGTGAAGACTGGGGGGCAAAGGGGGAGGTTGTGCTAAATAGAGCAAAACAAATAGAGTTTCACTCTCCTGGAGGGAATAGGAAATTACAAAAATCCCTGCAAAGACTCCACATTCTCCATAGGGTATGCAACACAGCAGTTTTTGGAACACAGACATGTTGGTAGAAGTACTGCTATGCAGGTACTAAGCCATTCAACGACTAACCCCAAACCTAGAGCTGATTTGCCACACAACACTAGAGCCACCCACTGCCTACGCTTATTCAAATGCAGCCTATTTGCACTACAACGTCTTCCTTAACTTTCCTCCAATTTCTTACTACTGCAAACTCAATCACCATCTAATACCTGAAGCCCACTGACCAACCCCTTCCTCTGTTTCTGTGATCTATCCCTGTTATAACCTTTGGTTAAGTTTTCCCTGGTGCAGGCAGTTGGTCTTTCAGCCATCCTTGTTCACATAAGGTTTCGAATAGCAGCTTTATCTCAAGATAGAGAGTGTGTCTATGAATATGGTATTCTCAAAATATTGTTCAAGGCTTTGCTAAGATAATAGTGGTCCTTCCTTAAGGTGTGCTGTGCTTAAGTAATAGTAGGGCCCTCTTAACTTAATCCAGCTTGGTGCAGCTGTTTGTGGTTCAGATTTAGCTGCTCCTAGGAAAACTGCTAAGCAGCAGCCCCCTTCAGTAGCCTGAAGTGTGTAAAAAGCGCTTACATATCACCACTTCTTTTTGATATGCCTTGTTGGTGTTATTTGCCACACCCTGCTATGTTGTGATGTTCTGTTGTGATTGTTTGGCTTCTGCAAGCTGGGTGTTATCATCAAGTATATTCAGCATTCCCTGTCCTAACTGAGTTTATTGTGATTTAAATGCTAATATAATGAGTTCTGTATGAAACAGAGGTTGCCCGGTATTTGGGCAATCCTGTACCAGTAAGGTGCTAGGATCTCTCCTCCCCTTGTATCTGCCTTTCATTAGCCCAAATAGAAGCAAGCTTTATGCTGCTTCTTTTCAGTAGCAGAGCGACCTATTTAGTCTTCTACTGAGGACAACTGAGAGTGTTCAGCTGTTTGCTAACTGTCCATTAATATTCAGGAGATGCCATGCTATCTCACAGAGACATTGCCAGTTTGGAATAGGATACTGTTCAGTCTAATTTGGTAGCAGTTTTCTGTGCTCCTTTCTTCAAAGTAGTTCAATTCACTGTTACCTTGCACTCAACTGCAGCTATTTGTACTTGTGCAAAAAATGGGTGGGGGCAAAATGCTACCGGGTTGGGATGGTACAAATTCATACGAACTTTCTACTGAGGTAAACAAATGTGCAAGCAAGGAAGCAAAAGTAAATAGATCCTTACATCTTTCTAGGGAAAGACCCTGGGAAACTA
Source organism: Gymnogyps californianus (assembly GCF_018139145.2). Lineage (NCBI taxonomy): Eukaryota > Metazoa > Chordata > Aves > Accipitriformes > Cathartidae > Gymnogyps > Gymnogyps californianus. The sequence continues at coordinate 56,853,259 of NC_059475.1, forward strand.
AAACCAGGGGAGCTGTACAGAGAAAGCTATTGGCCCTGAGAAAGGCTGGTATTGAGTTTTTCAGCTCTGTCTCCAGAAATCTTTTGGAAGCAATATCTGAAAATGAGGCTGTTCATATAAAATGTCAGAAAATCAGAGTTACGATGTTGTGGAAACAAAATGGGGGTCTTTATTGCAAAGCTCTGTTCTTGGTGCGATACTGCCAAGAAAATAACTACTTATATAGGTCCAATTGAAATGTTTTCTTTTTACACTTGTATTTTATTTTGTACCTTACACAGCTCAGTCTTCTATGATTTTCTACAATTCATCTGAAATACATCTTTGAGCTTCCCTGTTAGTTAGTGTAACTCTGTCCTTCAATGTGCAGTATTTGCACTGACTGCAGTACGCATCCGGCTTGGGTGAATTGTCCTTTTGGAGATGCAGACTCCTTACATGCACCCGAAAGCTGCATGCCAAATACAGCCTAACATAAAAAGGCAATTATTCCCAGTTTTCTAATACCCTGATTTTATGGTGCCAAAGGTAATGAAGTGGTGCAGCCCAGCTGGCTGGTTTCGGTGATGAAGGTCTTGTACTTGGAAAGGACCAACTTTTCAGAGTCTCCTTATGAACAATGGTTCCCAGACATTTACCTGCCATGACAGCTGCTCGAAATGTTAGATTCAATTTTTTCTTCAATGACAGATGTAATCTTTTCAAATGAAATCTTCCATAGATTTTTCACTCCATATTTTCCTTTTTTTAAGAAAAAAATCTCAAATCCAAGTAAACTATTTTCTTTTTAATGTCAAACAAAATATAAAAATATGTCCTTCTTCCCTGCCCCTTCTCTCTTCTCTCTGCCTCTCCTTTGGAGAAAAAAAAAGACAGAAGAAAATAGTATCTAAAAAAGGAGCCATGATTGAAAAGTCACTTTGGGAAAGAATCTTTACCTGTTTGCAAAGGATCATTTTTGATAAACTGCAAACTTTTTAAAAGGAAGCTATGGTGACCTCTTATTTTTTCCCTATGAAACAAAAGAATACTCTTTTACCTCCAGTTCCAGCACTGGACTGTGCCGACTGTTTAGCCCACTAACAGCTTCAGCAATTCACCATGGGTTTTCTCTTTGCTGAGGGGAATTTTCTTTCTCATTCATCAATTATTTCCTATTTTCCTGCTGAAATAAAAAAGTCAAATGCATTTTAAAACAAAAATGTCAGACATTCTTGCTTAGACTGACCTTTGACAAGCAATATGTTTGTTCTGTTTTTTATGAGACAAAGTTAGAGAGAAGTGGGTACTTGACTAGGGCTTATGTAAATGTCTGGTGAAGTCAAACCGCAGTGTTCTAGCACACTTGCACTTATCCAAGCCTCTTATGCTCTGCAAAAGAAAAATACACGTAGTGAAAACCAATCTTAATATACAAAAGGAAGAATTCACTTTCTGTGCTCAAGATACATTGAAATGATGAGAAATACACCTCCAGACACCTTCCTCACCTTTCATACCTGCCCTTCTAAAACAGCCTTTACAGAATCAATGGTCTCTACATTGCTGCTGCATGCTTTGAATGGCAGAAGTACAATGTCTTATAAAGTTATAATCAGGCTAGATCTCACTAATCTGGGTTATAGCTCAACTGTGAAGGCTCTTTTGAGTAAAATCATTTCTTTATTAATGAGATTCAGCCCAATCTCACTGATAAAAATTACTTTAAAAGATGTCCCTTTGCTGCTATTCAAATGAATGGGAGAAAACGGTGGGTGTTTTAAGAGCTGTCTTCCTGTCATATCAGGATGGATCTCATTAGTGAAGGGAATGATTTTACCAGGAAAAAGCTTCTACAATGAGAAAACATAACCTACCATAGATGAGCAAAATCCAAGTCAATTAGGCTAAAAAAAAAAACAACCCTTAAAAAATCATCTCACTGCTCTCATTCATCCTGTCCTCAGGAGAAAGGACATTTCCTTCTCAAAAAAAAAGAAATTATTCTTTTTTTAAGTTGAACTGGACTGGATCTCATTAATATAGGAACTATTTTACTTAAAAGAGTATTAATCTACTGTTCAACCCAGATTAATCAAATCAAACATGATTGGAGGAGGAAGGAGTAACTCAGAAGTATTATATCTGTTTCTAAAGCATTACATTTGACTTAAGAAATAGACATGAGAGGATTATAATCCACAGGTACTTTTAGAGTAGCTGGGATACATTTGCCCAGGTAAACCTATAAACCAATGCTTGGAACCTCAGCTAGATGTGGTCAACTGCAAATAATTAACAAAAAGGCAATTCAAACAGTTTACATGTACTGAAGGACTCCCCAGATTCTGTAATAGCCTCATTGTAGTTAGCCCTTATCCTTTTCCTTGGATGATTAGCAGGGAGGGCTACAAGAGCCATAGACCTTTTAGCCATTCTTGTTTCCTATTACTGTCAAAAGAAAGACAGTTTCAGCTGGGTCCTGGATCAGAGTCAAAGTGGGAGTCTGTGCTTTTTCTCTTTCACTGTCACCCTTTATCGGGTTATGAGACTCTTAACAGCTAAAATCTTGTAATCAGATCTCTCAATTAGTATTGCTGTGAATGCAAAAGACAGTGTTGATAAGGAAAGATCATATGGTGAAGGAGTGGACATGGTGATCTTCATCTGTAAAGTGCTCCCAGAAAAGAGGAGAGGTTGGGAGGCTGTGCTGCAGATGCCCAGTTGAGAGACCTAGCCCGACAGGAGCAGGAGCCTGGAGGAAACCTCACACCCAGCTCATGAAATTACCCAAGCCTGGTAATACGTATTTGTACAGAAACTAAGCATAAGAGTCTGTGTCTTTCATGGACTGTGATTGTTATTGCAGTATTAAAAAGACAGCAACGGTGACCGCAAGATCACAACTACAGACTTGTACAATGTCTCTGGTTTCCTACTACAGTTTTTTTCCAATATTTTGATGCCTTTATTCTTCTTTCATAACACTCCTCCATGAAGCAATATAGCCAGCTGCAGATACTTATCCAAGCTGCAAACACAAACCTAGACAGGAATCAGCTTTTGATTTAAATAGCCCTAAATTAATTTGAATCACTGTAAGACTACACACACCTGTGCCTACGGATGCCTTTTTCTGTGTTCTGGCCCTGGAACTTTTGCAGTGATTTCTCAATGATTCAGTGCAGCAGCAGCTGCAAACAGAGATCTGGAAAGTTCAGTATGTGAGTGTGTTTTCACTAGTATAACTAGAACTCATTTTGGGAGAGAAGGTGTTTTAGGATTAATTTTCCCATTATCACCACATACATAGCAAATGTTAATGTAATAAACACTCATGTTATTTTCAGAATGCTTAAAATAATTCCTGATCAGCAGATTACTGAACATACTTGGAATTTAGTACAAGCTAATTGCAAGGAAAGAAAGAAAGTGGAAAAAATAGATTTTGTGTAAGGCATGTTTTAATTTTTTTCCATTCAAAAAGACTGCCAGATTCTTTGACATATCCACAGGCTGGAATTTCAGGACACTTTAACATATATACACTGGTTGTGGATTTACAATTGCGAATGACCTCTGTAACATACTTTACAATAGTTAAGGTTATATTTATTACATCTCTTTCACATAGAAACACACATGCAAGCACACACAAACATACCTGCTCATACATATATGAAAATCCATAGTGACCTTTTTCTTTTGTTAAAACACTTAGAGGTGGGATGGCCTTGTATCGTTCACATTTTGATATATTCTGAACATGTTAAAACAAATCTGTCCATGTCAAAAAAGTGCATGCCATGGACTTTATCTTTCCAGCTGAGAAAGCTGCTCTGAGGACTGATTGCAGCTATCTGAAATAAAAACACTGTAGGTGTATCCCACATTAAATGTTCAGCTTGAAGCTAGCAGTTAAGTATGTCACATTATTACATGCATAATAATATGATGAGCTGAAATGACAGAATGCCAACTTCCCACCAAAAATTAAAGCAACGAACACTAATTTCTTCCAAGGACAGCAACTATCACTTTGCACAGTGGCTTTGGGAAGTGAAAGCACGTGGTACACTGGCAAAATGACATACCAATGAGAACCCAGCTGACTGGGGAATGGAGCTGCTTCTCGGGTGTTCTCAAGTGCTACCAGAGCAAGCGAACTATCTGAAATACCAGATCATGGTTAAGGAACACACCAAGTTTTAAATAGTGCAGCAAGTATAAAGTGTAAGTAAGAATGGCAACTGTTTAAAAAAGTTAGTTTCAGCTCCTTTCACTGAAATCAAATTTAATGCATGCTTGATTGGGTCTTGATATTTACTAAAGAACAACCAGATATGTTTGATGCATTAGAAGATGACCATTTTGGGAATCTTAGCATCCATTCCTTCCATGAAAGATTTTGGATCTTTTTCACACTCACGTGTAAGACCTCACAAGGTTTATCAAAATTAAAAAAGATGCACTTTAATTAGGTTAATATTTTATTTATGTTACAACTTCCCCCTGGTCTTGTCTAACAGAGGTTCTATTTACAATCTTTCCAAATAACAAAGAACAAATCAACAGAACATAAATTTACTTTTCAAAAAAATGTTACTTGGATAAAATTTACATTTGAAAGTCTAAATTTGCATTTCACTCTATCCCCCCAAATATCAGCTTATTAAAAAAAGTAGTTTCCAGGAGATCTTTTGGGAGCAAAACTTTTCATTTTCTTTTATTTTCAGAATGTTTTAAACACTTCTGCTGGTGCATATTTTGTATCATTTTGCTGCATTACATCCTAATTTTAGTTATCATAGGAATGCAAATGAATAAGCTTTTTTTCTCCTGAAGTAGCAGTGGGTCATTGTTGGTAAACAAGAAATCCCACAAAGGAAATACATTCTTACTAAAAGCTGAAAACAACCAGATCTCATAAAAAAGATTAGTCACCTATCAGGGGTCTTTCTACATCACGTAAATGAGTCTTAATTGGAGTAAATGGACAAAAAAATCAGCATAAACCTGCTCTAGTACATAGTTGTAGTACTTAATGCTGATTCTCAGGGGTGAATCTCAGACATTATAGTCCTGTCACATTGCCCTTTGGACTTCATCCTGTGGCTACTAGAGGTAATACTTTCAGGAAAGGATCCGCTTTCCAGAAAAGGATAGAGAATACTCCAAGGCCCTTGAAATCTGAGTAAAAGAGGGTAGCAAAATGTTTTCTGTATTCCTAAGAACTTCTGATACACATTAGCTTCTTAGGTGGTGTTACATGTTGTCTATGTATATCCATCACTTGTGCAAGTAATTAGATAGCTATTGTTATAAAACAATGTATTATACGATGGTTTTGGCACTTTAGAGGTCAAACAGAAATGAGAAAACACTCCTGCATTTTGCTTATTAGTGTTTCATTTTACTTACAGGAAGCTTAAAAAACCAAATGACATTCTATGTCTTGTGTTTTTGCAACACCTAAAACACACCATAACCAAAATTCAACCAGAAGATCAAGCGGACAGCCCACACGCTCCTTTATGGCTCTCAGAATAGTGCTCTTCCATATGCCAAACTAACTGCTTTGCTCGCCGCTGTGGCCCCCTAGGTCACCAGGATCCCATTTTCATCTCATACATCCCTGATTTAAAGCACTGAAAAACTGACGTGTCTGGTTTCTGGCAAACCACAGGGAAAAGAAAGTTCCAACCTCAAGCATTTCCTTGGAAAATACTATGCCAAAGATCAGTCCCTGACAGGAGCAGCACTGCAGTTTTCACTATTTTTTCCCCAGCAGAGAAGTGGTGTCATGTAGCAGAATTCTGCACTATTCAGAAAGTTATGCACTGCAGTGCTCACCCTGGCTGTATTGATATTGTTGTTAGGTCATTCACAGATGTTGCCCAACTGAGGGTGCCCCAGCCTGGGGCCTTGTATCTATTCCTACTGCACAACCAAGCCACCCTAGAGGTAAGCATAGTGCAAAGTGGCACACTGATGGGGTGCTTTCTGGCAAAATACCACTTCTAAAGTCCTGGCAATGTTCCTCTACCACTCCTTCTTGTGACACTGTTGTCTCCTACTCTTTCTCCTTTTCTGTTCAGAGGACAGTCATGAACAGCCACAGTCTCCATGGAGGCTTCTCTGCCAAGTACCTTCTTGAACATTTCATGCCCTAGGACTAGAGTTGCTTTCCTTCTCCAAGGGGGAGAGCTGTTGTGAACACTTTGGTAGTCTCCAGCCATGCTAGACTGGGTGTGTCAGAGCACAGTTTGTCCAGAATACACTTGACAGCAACATGGACACCAGTGCAAGGCCAGGAGCTTCCAGCATTCCCCTCCTCCCTGTTGTACACTAAGGGGATACTCCAGAGGGATTGCAAAGGGGAAAACCGTTTGACAGTTTGGTAAGCTGGTCTCAGAGCTGCTGCCAGAGGAACTGTAACAAGACAAATGGGCAGAGCCATTTTATCCTCACTGGCTCATACTTTGCTTTGTGGCTTCCCAGATGGGTTGCTACATTATGCACTAGTTTTCAGCTTCTAAGAGCTCTCTAGATACAGCTTCATGCACACCTCTTTGCAGTAGCCTCATTTTTAATGTAATCAGAGGAAGGGCAACTGCAGTGAAGTTCACACATAACAGAAATGCCTGCACCTATTCTAAATGCAAGTGAAAAAAATAACTTGACGGGGGCTGCTATCCAAACCAACAATAGCCACCCATGCTCAAGCAAGGCTTGCAAATTAGGAACATTTCCTCTCATTTCAGCCTCGTTGTATCTTCAAGTATAAATTATTCTTTGTCTTGATGCATCAGGCTCAGTCTGAGATTTCTGCCTGGACTGTTCTAGCTGTCTTCTTCAACTTTTGCAGGTGTTTTGTAAACCATGCTGACCTGCAGGGCTAAAGATGGGGAAGATCCAACCACTTATGTCTTTCTTTCTATGTAAATAAGCCAGGACATACACTTTACCTTCTTCGTCTTATCCCTACTCATTTGCAATGTCTGGAGCCTCCATTAAATGTCTTATCATTTCCATATGGATGATATGCAGAATTGAGTTCAGTACCGAAAAATTAACTGTCACAAAGAAAAGACAAAATGATGAGAGAGGAGGAAAAAAAAACAAACTCAGGGCTATAAACTGCGATGGTCTCTGGTCTCAAACGTAGTGATAAAAGGGCAACTTCTTTTCCCTTCCTCAGGGTATGAGAACATTGCTTCCGTTCAAGTATTCAGCACATGTAGCAATCCAAATGATGGAGCTGACCGGGCTATTCCTGCCCTCACTGACTCCAACATAAATCTGGATTTGTGTCCTGGAAGGGACTGCTGTGAGTTTGTGCTGGGAAAACTAAGAATAGAGTTTGAGCCACTGCCATAAGAAGCAGCAAAGAACCAAACAGAACATTATTAAAATGTCAGAGTTCATTTCTGGTCTTAATAGCTATGTACAACACCCCTGCTCCTTCACAAAAAGGAGCTGGAAGGTCACTGTCATTTCTGGTCTTGAAGACATGTGTCACTCATTTCCAGCCTCTTCTGATATTTGACAGTATGGACCTGCCTGGAGCACAGCAAGAATAAAGGATGACACAGCTCACTGAGCAAAATTTCATTAACAATTTTCCTCCTACTCAAATAAGAGCTCACCCCTGACCCTAAAATGTAGAGTTTGCTACAGAAGAGGCACTTGTGAGGGCTTCAGTTAATGCAATCCAGTCTTTGACAAAGTCAGGTCTCTGTCTTGGAGGAATGCTTGAATTGATAACAATCTTTGATAAAATGCTGCATAATCTCTAAGAGAGAAATGGGCCGCTTCAGCAGAGGAGGTCACGTTTTTCATTGTCTAGTCTGATCAGAGTTCATTGCACCGAGTGAAACTAAAAGCATGGATTCTCAGTGAAAACCACTGCATATCTATCAGCTATATTTATGTTCATACCCATGTCGTAATTAATAGTTTACTCATAATTTGCAGATTAGATGCTATATTTCATTTCAGTAAAACAGGAAATTTCATTAACAGTTTAATTACTAGCTTGCCCAGGATATTCTGTGTTCCAGTAAAACACTGATACTTTTCTTTTTACTGTAATATGACCTCTTCAAATGCTACAGTTGGTACCTGGATTAACACATGATAGAGATTTTGCCTCATGACAAGCAATGTTGCTCAGGTCAAGCGGCTTCTAGAGTCACCAAAATGTTTTCTGTTTTAAGAACAACTATATAGGACTGTATATATAGCCTAATGCATTATGTGTTATCATAACTTGATATGATAATTGAGGTTTTACGTTCTTATTAAAAACATAACATGAAGTTTCAATTCAGTGAAATCATACCACTTGCCCAAAACCATAAAAATTAGCTTGAAACAAATCTCCCAACCTTAACATTCCCATATTTGGGGGAATTGTGCGGTTGAACTTTGTGGATTAAACCAGCCTCTAATATGAAATGTCACTAGTTGCAAAAGTAATGATGTCTTCTATTCCACCTGCCCAGACACAAATTAAGATGATCTTAAAACAATGATGTGACAAAGTAAAGCATGTCCAGAAGAGAGTCCTGTCACGATAACTTTAGAGTTTCCACTCTGGTCTGTAAAAAAAGATTTATTTTCTGTGTTGCTCTAACCTGTCCTATAGAAACATTTATGGCAGGAAGGGTTGATATCAACCATTTGTGGAGACAAAAAGAAAGAGAAAGCTTAATATTACTTCAATATTTAGTTTAAATTTAAAATACAGTCTAAAGACAGTTGTGGTGTGGGAGTATGGTCATTTTAAATAAGCAGTGTCTTGTGTTGTTCTCATTTGTAATGTTCCTAGTAACTGAGAGGAGAGAGCTGTGACTGATAAATAATCAATATCTGCAAGACCATATAAATAAAGCAGAATATTAAGAAGAAAGAACTCAAGAATCAAAAGGATTTTGAGACAATTCCAAAACAATTAGATATTTCCTTTGTTGACAGACCTTTTTTAAAAATTGATCATCCTCTTTCTAAGCAATACTTAGAGTTAGTAAGAACTGCTCCAGCAGCAAGCAACTGAAAGAATCTGACACAAGGTTTAGTTTTTCTTATTATTATTTCTGAATATTAGAGAGTCAGGATATTAATTTAATTTTAAATTTCTGTCCTTCCAGTGAAGAATATATTAATGTAGACAGCTGCATCAGTCTTAAAGTATGAGATAAGGCTGTATGGGGGAGACTTGTTCAATGTGGGCGACCTGTCTCCCAAATTCAGTTCTCATACTTCATCTTTTAATTTATTCACAACGCCTTTGCAATTCACACCCTCTGATCTTCTCTTGAATAAATCCTATTGGCCCTGCTTATTCCTCTGGTAGCTTCATACTGGTACCTACTGTGAGGTACCCAGAAATGGGACAACAGTGCATCTTCACATTTTATCACCTTGACATACCGCACAAGACTTGCACTTTGGATTAAAACTTAGCTTTATGAGTGCAAAAGCCAACAGCTGAGGGGCTTACGTCTCTCTTACCCCCAGTAAATAAGGCTTAGGAAAGCTTTGAACTCCTCAGAGACAGACAAAGAATGTAAAGGAACACTTCGCATTATACGACACAGACCTCTGAAAAGTTACAAAAATGGTATCCATATAGCTACACCACGTCTCTTTTTTTCCTTAAATGATATTTTATAGCGAATATAGAATTCTTCAGTTTCCCTCCATTTTTAACTAAAATGGCTACAGTGTTAAAAAAAAGGTCAAATATTTTCAATCAATCAATCAGGCTTACTTTGGTATTTAAAGATAGAAAAGGAGCATTTATAGTTTCTTTAAGTTAGCCTAAAAAGTTAGATCTGCAGCTCTGAATGCGGGTAAAATTCTTGACAATTTCCAAGGTAACTGCAGTTGTGTTCCTCTGGCTGCTGGTCACTTACTCTTTGTTTCTGACCAGAAGGCTCATGATCAACTTCTCAGAGTCTGTCTACAGTCTCCAGTATAGATTTACTGCTCCATCACAGCCTGTAACTTCAATGCCCATAGCATTTAGTGCAGTTGTTAAACTATAGAACCGGCCCTTAATTGCATTAGCCAGCAAATGGGAGATCTTTGGAAGAGTAACTGAGAAAATGCACCAACTGACAAAGAATTTGGATCCAGAACACTCCTATAGGACTCCATGCCTCCCATATTGTCCTCTGTGTTTTTTCTCCTATTTACTGTGCTTTTTTAAGCTTATTGTTTACCTGGGAAGAAAATTCAGTCAGAACCATGAAATACAAGTAATCATCAATGTTTGCCAATAACCAAAGGGTGGTAAATAAGGTATTAGCCACAGAACATCAGCTACTAAATGCCTGGAGAGTGGCCAGTCTGGCTGGAAATATGTATTCCTTTTTTTCCCTGCTGTCATTTATGTCAGTCTTGAATAGATTCTGTTTCACTATGCAGTGGATTACACCCAGAGCTTATGGATATGAATATGGGTTGCTTGCTTTGCTCTCTCTGATCATGCTCCAGTGGTATTAACACTTGGGGTCAATCTGGATTATCCCATGTTTAAAAGATGGCAATTAAACACTTCAGTTCTTAATTTCTGAGAATTTCTTCTTGCTTATAAGAAGAGCTAAAGCAATTGCTCGCACAGACTGACTTTGCCAATTTCTTGTTGCTGGTGGTCTGGGTAGTGGTAAGGGGAAAAAGAAATAAGGCAGTTGCACAAGTATTCTCCCTTGGATGGGGCAACTGATCTGAACAAGTTGCAAGGCACTTAAAGGTTGAATGGGTGACTTCACTCTTCAGAGACATTTTCTCCTTCTATGTTGAGACTCAGTAGTCAAAATTAGCTAAGATGCATCCCTAAAGCAAAGTCTGGAGTTCAAATTTTACCAGTTGTGTGTTCAGGAAAGAGTCTGGTTTGTCATCGCAGGAGGTAAGGGTGGCTGCATGTGAGACCGTCTGGGATACCACTGAGTGAGAAGGAACTTGGGACCCACTTCCAAGCTGGAAGAAAACCACACAGAAAAGCAGAAGGCTATCTTTAGCATGCCAAGTACATTAGATGAAAAGATGAGATCATCCTATAGGTAAAGGAGATTTTCCTCTAAAATACATGTCTCTGATGTCATGAAGTAGCTGGTGTGAAAACTTGCTCGATATGTAGTAGCTCAGATATTTTAGCTTACTATTTATTTTTATCCTCAGTATGTTAACTAGGAAGACAGTGTCAGAACTACACGAAATGAAGACACTTTGAGTAAGAAAAAACATTTCAAACAAGTTTAGAAATTATTATGAGAAAGACTTTATTTAAAATATTGCTAAATCTTCTTTCTAAAGGCACTGTTTTAGAACTCGAACAGGTCTAATCAGGACTGAATAGGCAGCTTCAAGGGCCCTGGCAAAGTGAGCAAAGGGCAAATGAAAGCAAGATGTTTGCTTAGACTCACTGTGTGTGATCTTTTCTAGGGCTGGGCTATGAATTCCAAGCTTGACCATAGTTTTCTGTCTGCTTTTTTGAAGGTAGGGATTTTTATCTATAGAAAGGACTTTGCAATATAACTATGTGGTACAGAGTACATATTATCTCTGTATTAAGACCAGCATAAATCAATTATTTTCTTTTTTAAGATTACGTTATTCTTTTCTTTTGTGGAAAAATGTGTGACTGCATGACCAGATAGCAACTACATGTCAGTACCAATATTAAATTTAGGTTTCCAAAATTTATTTCCCATGTTCTCTGACAGTATGCAAGGAACATGAACTACCCAAGGTTTAAAATAGCCCACATAATCATAGGATTCCAAGAGGCCAGAGAGCCTACAAGTACCCTTAGCCATGAAGGTGTTAATCAGTGTATATACTGTCTCATCTGCATCTAAGAAGCCTTGCAATTAAAATTAGAACTTTTATGCCTGGTCCCCAGCTTGCTGCTATTCAAAGCTCCTATCTGCATACACTGGGGATGGAAAAGGCCTTTTGAAAGTAAATAATTGAAAAAATTAGAGGGATTTTCAAAGATTGCAGAGCTTCCCTTTAAGACCAGTCCAGGAGCCCTGTCCTTCTGTCAAAGTACAAATTACCCCCATATGGTGATGTCCGTTCTCTCAACTGTAATTTATTCATTATGCAGAGTGCCGAATACCAAATGGTGAAAGCACAGCAGCAGAACAATGAAACAGGCTTAGGAAGCTAATAAGTGTCCAATCAATGAGAACCTAATGAACTATAACATGTAATACTTTATAAGGCATTCAAATTAAAAAGGGGAAAAAAATCAACAATGATGCAATATCAATTTACTTATTCCAAGTCTAATCAAATGAAATACGCATCATCTTCCAAAAATACAGCCATAACTGACATTTGGGGAGGGGGGATGAGTGGAAGGTAGGATCAAGCCAAAATTCCTTTAAGAACGTAATTACATACTAACCACCTGTCCTTGTTTAATGTAGGCTCTTTGAACCAAACTCTTTGGGTGAGGTAGTAAAAGGGGTTTTCTTTCCAGTATCAGTGCTTGGGAAGAGAGAGGCAGTACAAATCTGTAGAATATGTGAATATAATAAGGGTAACTGAAATCTTTATCAAGAGCTCATAGGTGTACTTCGTCAAATGCAGCACCTTTACCTTTCAAGGTGAAGGCAAAACCTTACTTTTTATCCGCACACAACCTTTTCCCCTCTATCCCAAGAGCCTTATTTTACTGTGAGTCCCATTCCCCCCTTTGCCAAAAACTCCTGGACCTCATTCTGTAGGAATAATAATAATTAATAAATTGTGTACAAGGTAATCTCAGGAAGGTGTTCTGTCTTTCCTAAGCAGCCAATATGCAGGACATCTTCTGGATAGAGCTGTTTTCAACAAAATGCTTGCAAGGAAGTTATTAACTCCTTCCCCAAGATGAGAAGGTGACGGCAGAGATCCAGGTATCCTGTCTGACAGAGCACTCCACTGGCTTTCCCGTCTGGTGGGCTGCACAGTCAAGAATCTCTGTCCTTTAGTCCTCTTCCACTGAGACATTCATCTTTAAATAAGAAATTTCAATTAATGTGTCTCTGAATTATTGTTTCTGCATATTTTTTTAAAAAGCTTGTTGTGGGTTGTTGTGGGGTTTTTTGTGGTGGTTGTTGGTTTGGGTTTTTTTTTACCTTAATCCATTTTACATTGGCTTCTATTGCCTTCCCTGACAGAAAAGGTGCCAACAAGATGGTTCATTCTTGTCTCAGCCAGCTACACATATTAGCAATTCTCACAGCAGTTGCCAAATATAGCTGTATGTCCTCCATTTTGAGAGTGGCTGTAGTTTTCTTTTTCCACAGCAGTTGACATTAAGTGTCTTCTGTGTTTCCTGCTGCTCCTGTTCGCGTGTGATAGCGGTTAGTGTCAGCTTCACTATCTCTCCATTTCTTCTTCTGTGTGTGCCTCTTTCCTCTTGTAACTTTCTCCATTAAAAAGAATGAAATAAATCTCTATTTTCATTTATAATTGTGTGCTTAAATTTGATGAAAGGCATTTTGGACTCTGGACTTCTGCTTCCAGCTCTGCCACTGACATTGTGGCCTTTTGCACATGTCACATGAAGTCTTTGGGTTACACTGCAGGAGTTTTGGCTGTGGCACAGTGCTGTTTATGAAAGCAGAAACCTGAATTATGTGTGCCTTCAAACACATGGTCATAAAAGGTTTTGATGCTGTCACTCCCCAGATGGGCAAACAAGCACTATTCTTAATAGTTGTGCATTTCTTAGAGCTTTCTTATCCTGCGTTAGTACAAAACCAATAGCAAAGGAACCCTGTGAAGTGATCGGAGTTGCAATGTGTCTGCGTTGTTTCCTTCAGGACCACAGTGTACAGCCACTGGAATAGATGACTTCTGGGAACTAGAAGCAACCATATATGATGCAGGACAAATCTCACTTTCCCATCAGTGAAAGGAGGCAAAAAATGGATATTGTGTGCATTTGTCTGAATAGCTGTTCCAATAGATGGGCCCTAAGAAGGGTGCTCAGCATTTTAGGAACACTGGACACATGTGGGATGTTCAAATAACTTAAAAGACTGGCTAAGGAGCTTACATCAGTGAGATTTCCACCAGTCCAAGGAAAACTCTTGAAAAATCTAATCAAGTCTTTCCCAGTCTGTCTCATTTTCATACAGGAGTAAGACAAAAGGATGCAAATGCATCAAACTGCTTTGGAGTCTGACTGTAAGAAATAAGTTATTATTCTTTGGATTTTTTTTATTTTTTTTAAAGTTCTGTGTTATTTGTTGGCTCACAGATCTTTCTTTTTCTTTCTCACACCTCACACTTTGGCATGACAGCCTCAAAGCAATTGCTACCAAGATTACATTAACAAAACTCACTCAGCAATGCAGGTGCAGTAAAACAAAAATGAAAATGAAACCAACAAAAACCAGGAGAAAAAAACATGACAGAACTGCTTTGTTTCCCAAATTATCATCATGCAGTCCAGACATGGGGAAGCAGTGAACAGCTATCACACTGTGGATAATATAGAAAAGCTCTTCTCAGAACAATGGAAGCAGCCTCCCGTATTCAGAACGTGAGCTGTCAGTGGGAATTAATGTCCATCAGATCTTCCTCATCGCTTGGTGTTTCACTACTGGGCTGACCCAGAAGGTGTGCTCACGGGGTCAAGGGGGAAGGCAAAGCACAGAAGATTGTAACGCGTCCAGTTTAAAGAGAGTATTATCAAACTAAGTTGTCATTTTTAACTGCCCTTCAGGGACTCTAGTGGAATCTCAGTCCCTTTTTAATGAATGGAAGTTTTGCCCATAACAGTAAAAGCAGAATAAATACTTTTAACTGTTTGACTTGGTTTTGGGGTTTTTTTTAATTATTATTATTACTGTTTTAAAGCCAGCCGCAACGTATAGGGTTAAAGAAGTAAAATCTCTGCATGGTGCAATAAAACTGATACTGAAATAGTGTCCCCCTACTGTAGGAGGAATCTGCAATCAGGACTTCCAAGCACATGCAAAAAATAACTCTTGGATCAGTCTTCTTGTCTTCCAGTAGACTTGGCAAGAAAGACAAGCCATATGTGAAGCCAGCCATATATCAGTTATGTGGTCTTAGATATTTGCAATAAAACAAAGGACTTTGCTGTCAGCCCTCCTGATTTCATGAAGCCTTTACAACTCACAGCAATGTCCCTTTATCAAAAGCCACAAAGTTATCCTTAGACATGTGCATTTCTTAGGGAAAATATTCCCTGAAATAGCTATTTATGATTAAATCCATCAGGGAAAGGGGAAGACATGAAAGGACCTAATACAGTCAGTTTCAGCCACGCTGAATGCATCTAGAGATAACAAGTGGGTGTAAAAACAATTAAAAGAAGTAAGACTGGGGGGCTGGGGGAGGGCAGAGGAATTAAAATACACATACACAAGACAATAAGATCAAGAAGAAAATCTTTGTGACAGTGACGTGGATACCCTGGTAAATTAAGTGGAACTAAGACTTCACTCCCAAATTCCTCCTGGCCGTTTATTTAGACATTATTAGCTGGCAGTTTCATACAGGGATCATGTTAGGAGTGGGTTCAAAGAAAGAATTTTATAACAGTGCTTTTCCCAGCTAATTCTGGGTGGACAGCCTGCACGCAAGGAACCAAAAGGAAGGCTGGGGAATAGTTCAGGGTGAGCCACGAAGAGAGGTCAGGAGCTAATGAATAGCTGACACCCCAGCCTTGCAAAACCATGTGGATGTGAATGGCCCTATGCGTATGATTACTCACATATGTGAAGTTCAGTGTGCGCTCAAGCTCAGGATAAGAACTCGTAGTTTTATTTGATGTAGTGGTAAAAGGAGTCGGGGAAGGGATTTAAAAAGTAAAGCGATGTGATTACAGCAGTGTTTTTCTGAACTGGCCTCACAGAAAAAGCCTAAGAGAATGGAATTGTTACAAAACTAATAGGGCTTATTATAGAACAGCAGTAATGGCTTTGGCAAACACTTTGTGTGAATTTCAAGACTATAATGACAAATGCTGATTTTTTAATCAAGTATTGTTAACTATTACATTATAAACAACAGTAAAATCCCAATGGACAGATTAGCATTTCTGTTCATTTTGAAATACTTTTTTATAGTGTTCTTTTTGGGCAGACCCTGAGTTTTTAAAGTGTTTGCGCTTTCTAGGTCCAATTCAGCGAGGCAGTTCAGCTAACTTTAAGTATGTGATTTGTCTCACTGAAATTAGTGGCTTACAATTATGTACGTGCTTAAGGACCTTGCCATGTCATCCAGGTTCTTTTTTTTTCCTTTATAAAAATTAAGAAGAAAAAAAAATAAAATTGACTCCCCTCCCACCTTTTTTTTTTAATCCCTCTAGATGAAATCTTTGCAAATAATCTTTTTAATCAGTTTATGGATTCAGATACCAGTGAAATACTTGCTTTAGAATGAGTACCTCTTACGAATGTCCTGCTCAATATCATGCTGTTTCTGTGAACTCAGTACATAAAGCCTAAGGGCTCTTATTCAGGGATACTGCTATAGCTAAGTTTATAATTTATAACTCTAGACAGGGCAACAAATTCTATTATACAAATATTTGAAGCTATCATAAGGAGAGGAATACTTTAAAATAATCCCTCACTCAGAAGTTACACTTGCAGCTCCTTTCAGTTACTTTTCATTATTTCACCACAGGGGAACTGTTTCAAGGAATTATTACACTAACCATTATATTAAAAATGAGCCCTGGAACTCCACCCCCACCCCAATAAATATCATTTAACATTCATTGTTGTGGAAATATGTAACAGACAAGTCAAGAGAGCTTTTCTTTTTTTCATTCTCACAAAGGTATGAAAATATTAGCAAATGTTCAGATCTCCACTACTCAAAATATTATGGGTCAGATCCAAGCAGAGTGGAGAGGTCAGTGCTCCATCATCACAGCTTTATATCATTATGGGCTTTAGGGCATAATAGCCTGTGAGGAAGCTTGGTTAAAAGATGGGAAGGAAACCTGAAAAAGGTTAATTATGGCACGCACAGCACTTGGCAGTTCCTTTTCAATCTGATTCAGCTCAGCTGTGAATGCTGTTGTGTCCTCAGCACAAAGATCCTGCTCGCTGCCATGCTACTTTCTGTCACCCCAAGGCTGTGGTGTGGTTTGCCTGCAAGAATGGATCCCAAACCCAAACGCCGTGTGTTTTCCAAAGGGTGCACCTGCTTTGCTGTGGATCTGGTGATCAGAGCTTGCTGTCTGAAACCTTAACACCCAGAAACGTGTTTTGACAGTTTGGGTTATGTTCGTTAGGAAGTCCAAGGACTGAATATTTCTTGGGGGGGTGGGGAGGAGACGGGAAGAAGCACAAACAAAACGAAAACTTAAGCCTGTGACTAATTGGCTGAAAGGATGTGAGCAATTCGGCTCCACTTAATTGAATGTGGGCTCAAATTAAAAAGAAAGAGTAATTGCCTTCAAAACTTTGCATTGCAGATTGCTGGCCTCTTCTATACATTAAGTGAAAGCCTTTGAGCACATGTGTCAGTGGTGTTGCTGACAGGAACCCAAATATCCTGTTATATCCATCTGCATTCAGAGGACTTCGTTCTAGAAGGGATTAGACTGCATTATATTGACGGTTTTATTTACAAGATGAATTTTCATGAAAAAGGTGTCCTGATTTTGGCTGGAAATTTCAAATCATGACCATGCCTTCTAGCTGCTAGCTGCTTTCCAAACATTTCCTGATCAGATGACCTGAAAATAGTACTTTATTTTTCAATGTAAAAATAAACAGTTTTTGCATTTGGAGCCAAGCCTGTATATTTTTACACAAATTTTCCATGGATTTTAAAAAGATCTTCAGTCGAGCGAAGCCATACCTGAGTTAAACATGAATAACCACGGAGTAGGGAGTCAAGGAATTCACCCATGAAAGTACAGAGCTCAGTTATGAGGCCTTTTTAAATAAAAATCATGAATTAAATTGTTTTGTCTGCACACTGACATTGCCATTTATTCTTTATATCAAAGCAGCATCCACAACTTCTAGCCCTATTGTGCTATGCACAAAAACACAGAACAAAAGAAATGTCCTACCTCTCAAAATACTTTGCTGCAAGAGCAACAAAGACCCTTTGTTTGCTATTTAAGCAAGATTGGTGGACATCATCTTTAAGGAGAAGCTCTGAGAATCAGCCTTTTCCATCCTCTTCCAAACATGCATATGCACATTTTTCACAGGAATCTGCTACAGTAAAAGGACTCCTAAAGAAAAGAATCGAGCAGAGTAAAAGGAAAATATTACTTTATATTAATAACAAATGGAGTGCTCAATGCATTCCACATACAAAGGTTACCCATTTATGGAGCTGGAAGCCAAGGGCATTTTAAAACTTAAAGATACCTTAAATAAACATATTGGTTTAAGTAGGAAGCAAATATTCTTAGCTCAGCAGGTAGTTGGTATCTAAATCACATTCAGACTTCACATAAATACACATGTCAAAGCATTTATCTAGTAATAAAAAAACAGCTCTTAAGGAATGCAGTTCAGATAGGGAAGTGTCAGTTATTTTGCACATTTCCTATTTCCAGCTCATTAGTTTCAGCTTTTGACAGGGGTGGAGCTGAAAGAGGGGGTCAGAAATCCTGTGGAGGTTTTTCTCTCCTCCCAATTTCACATGAATAAACAGAGGGAGGGAGTCCCCTGCCTGTCTGCCAAGCTCTTATCTATTATATTTAGATGCTAGATGCTGTCAGATATTAGATAGCGATGCCTGTAGGTATTGCCAGTTACTGGGAAATTAGACCTGGAATAGAAGATACTCCTTTCCTTTCCCAAACTGACTTTGCTTTAGGAGTAGGTTTGGACATCCTTCAAAAAATGTTGATGTCCAGACAAAGGTGACAGGATTATATTTCTGTCATTCATTACTTGCACCTGATTTTTTTTCTTTTTCTCACTCTGTCCATGGTCTCTTAGCAGCACCCCATCTGCATCTTTTCTTTCGCCTACATTCTTACATTCCTCTCAAATCCAGATCCTCCCACTCCAGAAGTGGTAGGTTTAGACTTACACTGCTGATTTTTGTTTAAACTCTCCTCATGTGAGAAACCTCCTTGAGTATTAGAAATTCCTAGAATTCTGTGTTTTCAAAATTGAGCCAATAAAAATAGCCAATTTTCCTTGATTTCCCCCCAAAATATTTCAGGAAATGAAGATGTTCCTCTAGGGGAAAGAGGCAGTGAACGTAAGAGGGATTTCTATCTAACTCTAATTCTTGGAAAATATCCGTATGATCACGAACAATCAAGTTAGCAATTACCGCCCTTGTGCTAGAAGTTACACCCCTGTAAGCTGAGATAAGATAACCACGTGGGCACACTTTTCCCTCCCAGCAGTAAAGCAAACCTAGCCATCATAAATTGCAAAATGAAAACATGTGTGCAGTCAGGTACTGTGTTTCAGCTGAAGGTTGGTACCTTCCAGCTGATGGAAGGTAACTCCTTAAGACACTCTGACTGCCATTACCGCAGCACACAGTCTAAACACTTTGGCGTACTGCTTTAAGTGATGTAGCTTAACATCATTCCCACCTGGTTTATTCTTTCTTTCATAATCTTACCTGCATAGGCACTGTCCTGGTTTGTTTTCAGTACGATCCATTAAAAAACCCCCTAAAACTAAAATAAAATGTGTGTGCATATTTATGTGTGCATGTCTTCATGTGGGTGTGTATGTGTACGCAGCTGTGTGTTTGGTTTACAGAGAGTAAAGACAAAAATATGGCTTGTCCCTTTGAATCAGAGAGATCTCAAATGATACTTTGCACATGTGGGATCATCCAAACCTTTGAATCATTCTTTGAAAAAAATCGATGTGGACTTTGAGGTGCTTTTACTGCACTACGCATGATATACTACAGCAAAATGGCTGGCTTTGATTTGATGGTCAGGTGGAGTTTCAGTTTGGTTCCTATCGCCTTCCAGACTTGCTCACATGATTCTGCTCCTAAAGTTTGTATGTTTTTGAAAGGAAGGAGAATTATGACTTCTTTTAAAACCATTCTCCACATAGGGATATAGGTGAAACAAATGACCCATGACATTTATCACTAAATGGTAGGATGGGACTTCAGTCTGCATTAACTTGTAAGCTAGCTGCAGCAACAAAGGCCACAGCCTGTGTCATTTTTCTTTTGGGCTCAGATCTCAAATTTGTTGGTGGCACCATCATAAAGGTGGTGCAACTTCCTCCCAGGATTTTGAGCAATTACTAAATATGGCAGCAGTGGAGATCTGGAGATGTTGTATGACTTTTCTCTTTCACACACCCAGGAGATCAGGAGTCTGCCCATTGTGGCTGGTGAGGTACTTTAGTATGTATGAATGCAGAAATAGACCCAAAAGGAGATTTATCCTTAAGGAAGAAAAGTTTTGGTGATGAAACTTTCTTTTTATTTGAGAGTAAAGCATAGACAGCCGCTCATCAGTCATACAAGTTTATCATTAGGAAAACAAAAAAGGCAAATAGGTACCCCACTTATTAAATGACAACAAAGCAAAGTTGGACACAAAAATTATTTGGTGCCTTCCTTGTTTCGAGTTTTCAACTGTCCTGTTCAGATTGTGAAGCTAACAGTACCTAATAAGACAGTAAGTGAACCAAACATGAATAACATTTAGTTTAGAGCCCATCAGATGGCAGGATGAGCCATGTCTCATAGGTGTTGTGGGTACTGAGTTCAGTGGAGAAGATGCTGACCTAACAGTAACAGAAATATAATCCTGCCACTGTTGATCTTTTTTCACAAATTCCCAGTTGGTTGTTTGATATGCAACTCCAAAAAGTTATTGGTTTTGCCCATTTTTTTTTCTTCTCTGTTAGCCAATAAAGTGAAACCATAACATCAGTGTTGTTTGAAAATATATTTATGTTTGTTTTCCCTATAAAAAGAGATAATAATGTTATGTTCCAATAATATTAAGTTGCAATGTTATTTGCAAGATTGCAGAGCTTTTAATTTTCTGATTATTTCCACAGTGGGAGTTTCAGCTCAATTTCTACCAAGACACTTCTATCTGTTTCGGTTATTTTTTTATTACAGCTAGAAGCAACAATAATTGCCTTTAGTGTATGAAAACATGACTGAGGAGACAATTGTTGTCCCTAAAGACTAAAATCATCAGCATACATTTTTGATGTAAAATTTTTGTAAATTAATTGCAAGGTCCTATAAATATTATATTTACTAAAATTGTGTTGTCTGCTGTCTTCAAAGAAACAATCTGTTTTTTTTTTAAACTCTGATTCAGACACAGTACATTTCCTGAGGCAGAAAACAAAAACATGGAACAAAATATTAGCCTTCTACTTTTGTAATTTTACATCCTACTACTTTTCTTCCCCAACTCTGGGGTGTCTTTTTAATATAATTCTGGAAGGATACGGACAAAAATCAGTAACATTCTCAATAATCAAGCCCCATTTTCAGTTTTTCACTATTCAGCTGATCCAAAAATTAAATATCCATCCCAAATGATAAGGCAGTGTTTTTACATTTGATTTGGTCACAAATCAAGAAAAAATTGCAAAATCTCCAACATTTTGTGGCATATTTTTTTCCACACTTTCTATTCAGAAATGATAAAATTAAATCTTTTAAATATTCTCTAGTGAAAACATTTCAACTTGAAGTGTTCCAATCCACAGTTATGTCTTGGTAAAAATTATCTATCAAGACTTCTAAAGGAATTATCCTCTACAGCCCCTCCATAAAGGAACCTGACAGACTGTCCAGGACCTGGAACTACCGTTGTCAAAAGTCTCTGAAATAACTTGGGTAGATGCCAAGATTAATAAGCCTAATTAAAATTACACTACTTTGTTTCCATTTTTCCTGGTAGAAAAATAAACCACAGTCAGCTTTTTACTGTGAAAAAAACCACAACTGGATTTTGATTTTTAAAAAACTAATCTTTAACCAGACTCTAACATCTTTTCAGCTGTGTTAGTTCTCAGTCCAGTGTGTCCTGTGTAACCCAGATGCACAGAAGTTTCACATGATTTATGGGTACATGGCAAAGCACTCAAGACACACAGATTATGTCCTTTTCCTATCGCTGCATTTGAGTGCAGGAGCTACATTTTGGATAAATAAGCTCACAGGCTTTTTGAAGGAGATGGGCAGTGTTACAGCTAACATCAAGAACAGTGATTAGTTCCAACAGATATTTCAGCGGATTTACTCCAGTCGGAATGGTGGTCCTTACTTTTGAGCAGGCAGCACATTGCACTTACATCAACTAGTATTAGCAAATTTGCTCCTAGAAAAACAGTAGAAAACCTAGGAAAAATCATTACTCAGAAATCATGCGTTCATAAGAAGATCTGATCTCCAGAGAGGATCAGGGACCAGATTGCACAAACAACCAGAAATATCTGAGGACATAACTTGATATGTCCTTGACAACTTCAGAAGAGGTGAGCCTGTGTTTATTTACTTATTTGTTTATTTTTGAAACCACAGTACCAGCAGGTCCCTTTTTGAGCTAGTGATAGCAACATATTTTCTCATGTACCAGTGGAAACTGGTGTGGTAGAAAGGCTCCAGCTCACCTGCCAGCACCAGCGGGAAGGTGGGTGTCCTCTGGGGCACGAGAATTCATCTCCAAGTAATATAAATGAGTAACAGTGCTCTTCCCTGCCATAATATCATTGTGATCAAGCTCGCAACATGATTTACAAATTCTATGGGATTAACCAATAATATGCTGATTAGCCAATAACTATTGAATCATCTTTCACTTCAGAAAAGGATCATTGTATCCGACTTGGAAAATATTGTACTGCTGGCTTCAAACCACTACCACTGAACAAAGCACTGTATTTCAGTGCCATAAATGCTGTATGGTATTTTAGCCCAAGAAGAAGTTTGTATCTATATCTATGAAAATAACTAGGAAAAGGAATAATAATTGAATCCTAAGTGACTGTGCATCATCTGTCTGCATTCATATTTCAGCATTTAAACATGTTTCGCCACCTAGGAATATGAAAGGGTTAAACAACAGCAGATTTCCTATGCTAGATAACTTAATGAAAAACATTCAGGGTGCTTTTTAAGAACAACAGACTCATACTGTTGGATGGTAATTTTTGGTATATCTCTTTTTTTTCACAGGGAAAATGTAGGCAAGACAGACTTTGCTATAATTCTTCCTAATTGCGCTAATGCATTTCATTTTATTTTAGTGTTTTCAGTTTATAAAAACAGTTAGCATCAGTTTGTTTCCAGTTTTAATGGAGATAAACTCCTTCTTTTCCCCCTGAAAAACTTCACAATATGGTTGAAAATGTCAGCAATAATTAGACAAAATGCTTGTGAAAACATAAAATAGAAACAATACATCTTTTTATAATGGAATCAGTTTGTCTGATTATCTCAAACAATGTACATTTCCAACTGCCCAGGAGGGTCATTAGAGCTTATGAAAATCAAACTCTGTTTTTTCTGCTTCATACATCATGGACAACAATATTGTCTCCAGGATCATTATATATTGTCTGGCTTTATAAATATATGTTAGACTTTCTTGAGCTACAGTGAACCTGGAGCATGAAATGCATTAAAAAAATAAAAACAACAGAAAAAAACCCAAAAGAAAATCAAGTTATTAACTAAATAGCTGTTACATAGAAATTATAGAAGGAAAGATAACCTCACTGAATACAGTACTCAAGGGACCTTGGTTCAATTCTGTCTTCAGTCACAGATTTCCAGTATAACCTCAGGAAAGTCATTTCTACCCTATGCACAATGAGGGCTATTTGTCCCTTAAAGAGGTGGTTGTGACAGTGCTCCCTTCTGAGTTCCTGTCTAGGTGTGAAGTCTAATTCAGAAGTTTCTGTTATTCCTTTGAGATACACTCAGAGAATAGACAAGAGTATCACTTCTACCTTTTTTCCCATTTGTAGAAATGGGGCTAATATTCCCCTACCTTCACTGAAGAGCTTATGGATGCAATCCATCAGTGTGTGAGAAGCAGTCAGATACCATGATGACAAGGGCCATTTAGCAAGTAAATATCTGGATGGAGTAGGAGGAATTCAGCTACAGTTACCACTTTATATCAAAAATAGTTTAGTGCAAAAAGACAAACAGGGGAAGTCTGATAAGTTTATCATATGATCAATTATTATCCTGCACTCTAGGAAGCTGGAAAGCTATTTCAAAGATGACGTTTCCACCTGTTTAGTTCGTTTTCCTATACGTGTTGCAATACATTTGCTCTGCCCTGTGGTTTAAGCACCTTGCTCTTTCTCAGTGATCACTTGTGCCTTTCGGATTCAGCGGCAGTGTCACCCGGCAGGATGGAGTTCTAGGAATGCTGCTGCTTCGTTTTGAACAGGGTCCTGTTATATCAGCTGCCAAAGTGCCCAAGGAAAAATTGAAACTTACAGCAAAAGTGTAACAACATGCAAAAATTTCATTAAAAATGATAGGTTCTAAACCTTGTACAAATACAAAAATCTGTTGAAGATCCTAAGCTGCGTCTGGAAAATGCGGTTAAAAAAAGCAAATGCATTACAAAAGTAATCTGCTATAACCAAAGCAGGTATTTCTCTTCTGTAGTACTAGCGCACATATGCTCTTGTTAATACAAGCAAATGCTTACCAATAATGAACTCTCTGTATTGGTTGCAATGTTCTAGCTCAAAGTAGACATGATGCTACAAACTATTTTTAAAACATATGAAGGAATTAACAAATAAAATCCTTCTGCTACTCCAAATTTGCAATGAAGCAATTCCTTTCAGCCAAGCCTTCAGTATGGTATACTGGAGCACATTTTCACTGCTGGTGAATGCAGCATATTTTCCCTGGCTCTCCACGCATTCTAACACTACTGAGGGTTAGACCTACCCTACCAGAATAGGTTTATTTGAAGGAGGAAGAGGAGGGCTAAGGGACTGAGGTCTTTCCACCCTGCTCACACTGCCTAATGCTTAAGCCTCCCATGGCATGAGAGGAGGGAGAAGTTGCCCAGCCTCCCAGTTGCAATATGGTTGGATATGCTCCACAATAAAGTGCTGAGAGCTCCATTATCAATCTCAGACAAGGGTTTTGTTCTTAATTAGCAGAAACCAAAGCAATGAAACAGTATCAAAATATTTTGTTTTGTTTTGTTTTGTTTCTTTTGCGTGTTGTTTTGCTCCTCCAGAAGTTGCTGAGCATTTCTTTTTAGTCCAGTAATTCCTCAGCTAGCGACATAGCTTAGTCAGGATCACAGGCCCAAACTTTATTCCACCTCTATGCTCATATATTTCTTGACCACTGAAATGCAGATTCATTGCCAGAATAAGCACAGATTTTGCAGATCAGAACAGCAGAGAAGGAGTCACACTTCTTTCTCTTGTGGCTCCCACAGCATGACATAGCACAGAAAGAAAAGCCCAGGGAAAAACAAACCAGACTGAGACCCCAAGGTCCTATAGACAACATTTGCAGACTTCATCATTGAAATAAAGATCTGAGAAATCACCAATCAGCAGCTCAAATCCACCAGAAGCAAAAGGCCAAATTTGGGCCAAGATGCAGATTCACACATGAGGCTTCCACATGGTAAATAGCCAATGTTTGCAAAGGCACACAAGAGAGATTGTTGGAAGAAGCATCAGCTGGGAGGGCAGGCCAGTTGTCTTAGCTCTCCAGGGCAGACTGAAACAATAACGAATGACACAGAGGAATGGGAGATGAATTTTCACCTTGTGTACCAGTACCACAGTGGAAAGGACATAATACAATCTCCTGGCAAACCGATTGTCCTCATACTCCCATCTGAAATCTGTGACTATGTCAGGACTCGATCACAGGTCCATGTTCTCTGCCATAAACACCAGCCTGCCTCAGTTCACCAGCCCACTGCTCTGCATGCTTTATTCTTTGAGAGATGGAACCTCAAGAAGCTCAACTGTAGCATTTTCCTGTCAGCCTCATTTTTCCATGTCATGTACTCATTTCTGATATTTTCCCACTTGTGTTATTTGCTTGCTGAAGCTGCTCCATTCATGGAGTTCAATAATGGTGTTTGCCATCAGAACAATTTGATTCAAGTTCTAATTATAGCAACAAGCTGCTTTCTTGAAACATATTATGGGTGTTTCATTATTTTAAATTGTTATCTTCCATATTAATTACAGAAACAGTTGATCTTTTCTGAGAAGCCAGCAGCTGCAAATTCCCCCCTTTTTAAATGTCTCATTTTAATAGGTGAAACATCAGGTAAAAATCAAATCGAGTTGTAATATAATTCTCCAGAAGAAGATATGTAAGTTACAACACATTGCCTCCAGATTCCATAGGGTTACACTATTCAGATGTACTCAACCGTATCCCTTAGTATAGATCACAGCAAGCCGCATGCTGCACAGCTCAATTGCAAACACAAAGCCCCTAAATAAATCACACAGCAATGGCAACATTACTAATAGGACTATCAGAATCAAAGGAAGCAGGGTGATGCATCTGAGAAGAGCCTACATCATTATTCTGCATGATTTGTTTATGGTATTGTTGGAGAGATTGCTTCTCCCCCCTCCTTTCCCTAGTCCCTCCAGATTAAGAATGGGAACGAAAAGAGGAGCAAAACTCCAGAACAGCTTGTACACTGTAGTCCTACAATCATAAGGACCGGTGGTCTGGTACTTATTGCAAGACATTTTACTAAACTAACTCACTCATCGTCTTTACTCTGCCACAATTCAACATTTGAACTTCTGTCAGTTTTCTGCTATCACATATTTCTAGCCACTGTTCACAGTGATCCCTGAATGGAGCACAGCACAGCACACTGAGCAGTTATTAAGACTGCTGACACTGGCGTTATACTTTTGGCCATATTTACTCAAAGACCTTTGCCTTTTTTAAGCAGTGATAGAAAATTACTCCTATTTATAAAATGCAGAGTAGTGAGAATTGCCAATGGGGGGATGGACTTTTCCTGCCCTCTAGAACAGTTGTTAAGAATCAGAGAGGAAAAATTTATGTTGGAGGTGAAAAATATGTTACCAGCATGGTAAGTTCCTTAGTATTTCTATCATATTTAAAACTAGTTTGGATAAAACGTTAGGATTTTATTTATCTATTTATTTATCTATTTCTTTCTTTCTTTATTTAGAAACAGTTCTCTAAGGATGGGAGATAAGTTGTATGACCTTGTGGATCTCTTCTGACCTAAATCACTGACATTGTGTCAAATCCTTTCCACCATAAGGTAGTTGGGACACATTTACATTGTTTAAGCATGGAGTTACCTCTTTGCAGTGATTAGGATTTGTCCAAATATAAACGTGCTTGGAAGATACAGACTTAGCTTCTCAAATAAAGTATTGACTGCAGATAAAAACATTATTTTTCTTTAAATGGTATGAATAAAAGCTAGATAACATTGAGATGCTTTTGAATAGGAGCTTTCAAAATACCTTCATTGATCACATCAGACAAACAAGATGGGAAAAAAAAAAAAGAAAAAAAGAAGGAAGAAAAAGAAAAGAAAGAGCTAAAAAGAAGAGTGAGAGAAAAAAGAAAAAGAAAAAAACAACCCCCAAAAACCTACAGCTCAACCAATCAATTCAACATTCTCCCCCAGGAACCAATGAACCAAGAGTAGTATAAATCAAGAGTTTATTATAAAGACTAATGATCCTTTTCCCAAAAAATCAATAGCACTCCCAAACATGTTTCCACCAATAAAGTAAGATTTTGCAATGATGAGTAGTCCAAAATAATGCTCAGATCAACCAGATAGTTACAACTGCGGTTTTCTGTACTCCCCTTTCATTTTCCCTTTCTTACATGTCCCTCCCGCTTTGCATCAGACCAATTAATATCTTTCCTTCCTTAACAGCTCTCTAGATAATTCACAGAAGCATTTGTCTCTGTGGCCTAGCATTAAACAGAAACTATTAAACAGTCAGCTCCTATCTCTTCTATAGAATTAATGTCATGTTAACTCCTACTATGCCTTGCTGTTATGTGATATGTAAATGAAGTATTTTAAAGAAGTTATAAAGTATTTCTCTCACACCCTCAGCACAGTCTCCTGATTTAATCCAGGATGCAGTAAGCCTGTTTTAGTTACAGTATGGGAACTCTTCTTTTAATTGCTAATTTTAGTCTTACTAATCTAAGTAGAAATCACAAGGAAACTCCAGTGCTCTTTCTAATACAGAAACTGAGTTGAACTTTTGTTGGGTTTGATACCTGCACAGCATTTTATGGTTTGCTGTTGAAACATACATGAAAGTGACCTAAGCAAAAGTTGGCTGGCGGAAGGAGGAGAAGGGGATCAAATTGTGTCACTGAGCCTTATGAGCATACTTTGGAGTAATTTCATACTCCATCCTATCACGTTTACTAGAACAATGTGCTCTTATTCTTGGAGGCCTAAGCACATGAGCACTCACCTCTATAAGTAACAGTATTCAGGGTCCCATTGTATTCTATTATGATGATTAACAGCCTCCAGTGAATTTGTACTAAAGCAGTCCGATGCATTGGGAACACTTTGAACGTCATCAGCACATGGCTCATCTTCTGTGGTCTCATTAATGACATGACTCCAGCCACCATGCAAAATTGCAGTGCTGGGTTGGTGCAGGTGTGATCAGATCCCCTTTCATCTCAGGGGCTCCATTTTTTTCCTAAAACACAGAGGTGATGTCAGAAATATGCCTTTTGACATTGCTCTATCAGCCAGAGTCAACCTGCTAAAGGGGCCAGGTGTGTTGCATCTCCTGGAGTGGCCAGCAAGCAGTGACCCACGCAGATGTGTGCTGCAACTGCATCCACACTCAAACAAGATGCTTCAGCACCTCGACAGGGCATAGTATGGGACAATGCTTAATTTTATTCTGGTCTGACCAGATTTTAAAGAACCCTGAGATGCTAGTACTAACTCTACAGGCTCAGGAGGTGGGTGCCACAGCACTTGTACAAGTATCTATGCTAATATGGCTTCTCTTTTCCATCCCGGGGCACTAGGCTTTGTACAGCTCCCTTCTGTAAGTGCTTATGAATTCCTGCTTGCTCACAGGCAATCGAATGAATAAATCTGCTGTGTGCACAAAAGTATGCTTTCTTCTTCATGGGCCACACTGCTTTTCCAGAGCTTACTTCACTCAGCCTGCTAAAGCGTTTTTCATCTCGCTTCCCAAGACATAGCCAGCATCTGTGTGGCCTGTGGTGACCACGCAGCAGGGTGCAGGGCAGGCGGGAGTGAGGAGTGCAGGGATGCCAAGGAGGAAGATTCCCTCCAACTCATTTAGTCACGTTTGACTAACGCTGTGGGTATGATACAAGGTCATCAGGGCATTTACCATCCTGCTGCTTTATGAGAAGAAAATCTGAGGTCCTTGTGCATGAGTAATCTTTATAAAAAAAGAAGTCAGGAGATAACTATCTAAATAATCTGCTGATCCGGAGGATACTGACCTCCAGCTGACAACTAACTTGGAGAACAGTACAGCTTTCACATTAACTGATTCATTATCAGTCTTCCTTGTGAATGAATCAAAAATTAACATTGCTGTTCCCCAGGTAGTAAACCAGGACAGGAAAATAAAGCAACTTGACTGAGACCAATGAGGGCATCAGTTTCAGAGCCCAGGTGAGAATGAGTCCCTTTTTTTGGTTCATAGTTTATTCCTACCCTTAATGCACTCATTATGTACTCCCTGAAATCACTGAGCTGCAGGCAGTCAGACTGAAAGAAAGCAGTAGCAACAACAGTGCATTTAGTCCTATGGAGACAACTTTCTGCCTCTCAAAGGCCAGACTTTGGTGCATGTAGAGAGCAACATGTACTGTTGCGGAGAGCACAGAGAGCCAACGGCAGCCGTGGCACCTTTTACTCGTGGTAATAAATGAGCAAAACCTGCCACGTAGAATTTATCTGTTAGCACTGACAGTTGTTAAAGACCATGTAACAGTCTGTAATGTATATAAAATTATTGACATCGTATGTGTTTATATTTAGGTTAAACAACTGTATTGTTTTTATAAGAGAAAACTGTTTCTGGAAACAATAGGCCAAATTGCTTTTTCTTGCTAAGAACAATGATGCAATGCTGCCAGTACCAACAATTTTTATTACAGAATCAGCTAACTGAAAACACAAGGCTCTTTAACGACATGTATCTTACAAAGCACTCCAATGCATGCTGATGCTGTTTTGCTTTGTTTGCTAGTCAAGATGGGTAAAAGCAATTTGTATTTTGCATTTTGCTCATTATTGCACTTTTCCTGTGTATGCTTCCTCCTGCTTTCCTTTCTCTTTTATGAGGGCAAGTATACAAAGCCCCACTTCTTGCGAATTTTTCACTATCAGAACTAGTTGATGAAATCAG
This sequence comes from Gymnogyps californianus, assembly GCF_018139145.2. NCBI lineage: Eukaryota > Metazoa > Chordata > Aves > Accipitriformes > Cathartidae > Gymnogyps > Gymnogyps californianus. The sequence goes on from NC_059475.1 coordinate 56,883,624, forward strand.
AGTCAGCTGAAGGGAGGAAGGCAAATCCTTCTGGGATGTGCAAGGGGCCAGAAGGAAAAGAGAAGGGAACTGAGATGGAAAATACACTCTTGTCAACAGAAATAAGCAAGGCTTCCCAAAATTTGGAGATTACGCAGTCACGGTCACCACAGCAAACATTCTGAACAGTGTCTTGGACCATCCCATTAAAAAAATTTTTAAATATGCAACTGTAACACAGTTTGCAACAGGGCTGCATATTTGATATGTGTTTCAATAGCTAATGTTATGATGAGCACAATCAATTCAGATATGCTGAAACTGGGATTGTAAAATAGAGCAAGAGCAAGGAGCCTTGCCATTTGCCATTTAGAGACAGTTTGAAACAAAGTCTTCGACTTTTCACCATAGCTGACAGGTTAGAGATTCACCAGATGTGGAGAAGATGCAGCATACTGAGAGCATAAATTGATTTTATATTTAGGTTTAAAATGGATCTCATTGTCGCTGAAATGTTAATCACTTAACAGAAAAAACACTGGATTTTACAAATGCAAAAATTAAGCTCTTGTGCTTGGCACAATTATGAAATATACAGCATTCCTTGTTGTCCTTACCTTTGAACTGCAGGTAACTGTACAGCAATGTTACAGGACAGAGATACACTTGTGAAATATTCACGAGCTGATGTCTTTGCAGCCCCATGGGACCTGTGAAGAGCTCTTTTTTCCTCCACATCTCTCTCTCAGACTTTAAATAATGAGGAGCAGAAAAGGTATGAGACAACATGTCTGTGTGTCTCCTTTGAAATCTTTTCTTACATTACCTTGTTATCTGTGCTCAAGAGCAGCAGGTATTCCAGCAGTTCAGAGTGTATCCACAGCAAAAACACCCAGCAAAATAGAGTGCCAGTAGACACAGCTTTCAGTTCCAGGTCCAGGCGGCAAAACACAAAACCAGAACATGGAGGGAGTGGTGGCACAGCTGAGTGTTTGGGAGGATGTGTGTGTGAAGGGGTGTGAAGGCAGAATTTTTGCCAAAGCAGGCAGTTAGAAAAATAGATATTTATTATCCATCCTGGAAAACCACCACTGTTTCCTAATCTGTGCTCACAAAATGCCTTTGTACAGACAGTTATCAAACTTCCTTAGTATTACAGCCTGGATCAAAGCCTGACCACCCCAGATAGATGAGAGGGCTGGTCCCTCCACTAGTCACAAGGATTTGGATCATTCTTTTCAGTTTAGCCCTCGGTGATAACTGCTGAGAAACACCTATCCAGATCCGAATTTGGAGGCTTTTCTACGGTGCTGTACTGTGTATCAGGAAAGACCAATCTGAGGTATGAGCTGAGTGGGATTCCACTTGTTTCCACCTACCTGAGTCAGTCCTGAGTATGGACAAGACTAAAGTCAGACCAGATTTATCAGATGAATCCACCCTGGCATCCATCAAGGCAAGTATAGTCCTTTTTCAGAGGAGGCATCACATATTTAATTTCCAGTGCTCTAAGTCTTCTAACCATTTTTTTATTCCTTCTGCATTTTAAAGATACTTATATAACAGGTACTTTCCCACACTGGCCTTAAAAGCCCTTATTCCCTTTCTTTCATTATTTCAACAGGCTAATAGTCATTGCAACACTGGTGACGGTAAATCAAATCAAGTTGAAATGTGGGCCTGACTCATTCTCAGACTATATATGATTTGTTTGCATTACATTATCTTGGAAACCCATAAGCAATGTGCACTAACTACATGTCCGCACATGGCAAAAAGATAAACGCTCTTAGTCAGTAATATAAAATCTAAGTAAAATTACAATCGGGTTTGGATATTAGGATAGCTTCGCAACACCCTTGGGGTATTACTCTTATCATTAGAATTATTTGCATTAGAGTAGTGTCCAGAGATCCTGACTATGATCAAGTTCAAATTGTGCTAGGCTCTGGAAAACGTGGGAAGAGACAAAAGTTCTGAATGCTAAATAGATAATTACGGGCAAAGGGTGGGAGAAATAAAGGATTGTTATCATCGTTTTGTAGAGAACTGAGGTGTGGAGATTATGTTTTTGCTATATTCTAAGCAAAGGTGCAAAGCAATGTTGGAGTCCAGAATTCACCTTGCATCCAAAGAGTTTGCACACAAGCCCATGTTGAGGCTCCCACTGGCTTTGTGGGAGTGCTGATAACAGTGGGAGAGATAGCTTGAGTTTACCTTTTCCCAGCTACATACCTACCTGCAGCACAGGCAGCTGGGAACAGGGGTGGCTTGGCTTACTCGGCCTGAGGCAACCACCACATATGCTGTCATGCTGTCCTGTGACACCATCTTCTCAGTGCTGATCAGGCAAGTTTGCCTGAGTCCTTCCTGTAAAGGCTTATAGCCCTGCAGTGTAGGATGGATAGGCAGGTGAGTTACAGGAATGGCAGGCTCAGTGTCAGACACCTGCCTGACTACTCAGACAACATGAGGGGGTTTTTTGGTGTTTTTTTGTTTTCCTCTCTGGGGCAGACTGTATGTCTTCCTTAAGGTCACCAGAAAATCAGAGTGGAGCTAAAAACCAGACAGCTGACTCCAGTTCAGCATCCAAAAGTTCATCATTCATCTCTAAAGCGAGAGTTACTGGAATTACAGCAGTAACTTGTTAGAAAAATAGGACAAGTGGTCTTCCAATCAGTAGCGGAAGGACTCTATTCAACTCAAAGGACGTTTCTTTTCAAGTAACATTTCAAGGTGTCCTCCGTACATGCTTACAAAATTTTTACAACGATTACACAAACAACCATCACAATGCTGGGCTGATGAAAGAGGGGGTGGATGTTTATATGCTGCTGTTTCACCCCATGTTGGCAGGGATAAGAAAATTACAAAGTGATAAGGAGAGATGCGAGAGGGAGGAGCAGACATGAGTGCTTGATTATGTGCTTAATTAAGCAATGCTGGCCACATCAAATTGTAGTGAAGTGTGTGCACATCTGTAGCATGTTTTTAGTCCCAGGCAATACATTGGCTACGTGCCTCTGAATGGACAGTGAGGGGGAGATATTTTCAAAGGTAGAAATGTTGACTATCCAGGAGAGCTGGATGGTTACCTATTTTTTTGCCTTTGAAGACTGTATATTATCAGTTAAGATCATGATCTCACCAAGTGATCCAGTCACTTGCAGAAGTAATTGTACTTAGGTAAATGAGACAACAGGCAGGAGCAAGGCTTGCAGACTTAGACCTAAAGCAAAAACTCTGGCACTCCGGGATAGCAAGTTATTTCCTCCTGTTTAAGTTCCTTTAATAAGAATGCAGATTTTTTTTTCTTAACCATAATAGGAATTCTAGTCACTATTTTTCAATACTAATGTTATTGTTTTCCTATAACTTCTGTTGTTCTGTGATTCTGGGGCCCCATGTCTAATCCCATATGTAACATGTTTATTAGATGTAATATTTTATCTCTTGGATTCAGTGTCTGACACTATCATTTTGTTCTTATTTCAATAAAAGTGTTTTCCCTCCTCCTCACCTTGTCAGAATCTAATGGTTTTCTTTATCACAATAGAAAGTTAGAAAGGTTCCCCCCTAAAAGACAAAAATGGACTGTATGTATGGGCACCTTAATTCAATTTGTATCATAAAATCCAGACCAAATAAAGTAACTTTATAATATTAGATACTGCCAGAATTGAGCTGGGATTTTTTTGTTTGTTGCTTGTTTTTAATATATGGGCATCTAGTCTCAGTAAATCTGTAGCTCATTGGCTTCATTACCTGTATCCTTGGGAACACAGAATGAAACAGTACCAAATGCTCATGTGATTTCTGGTTTTCTTTGGGAATTCACTATCTGTGTGCTTTAATCAAGTGATAATACATAGGAACCATTCCAACTTTCAGCTGACAAAAGCACAATATTAGTTGTTTGATGAGAACTCCTCTATGGATACAAATTCCACGTGGATTTTCCCAGGCTTTGTAAATTTATTAAAAAATAATATATTCTATACACAATTAAACCATGAATGTTAAAAGAGTTAGTAAAGTAATTTATTGGGAATGTGAAACCATCTAGAAAATAAAGACATTTTCATATAATTTTAATTATCATATAATAATTTGTAAGACACAGAAGGCATCTGAAACCTTTGGTATCCAGACCCAGAAAAGGTTCCCATTAGAAATGTATTCCTTGCAGACCATTCTCTAGAAGAAAGGACCTCTTTATCTCCTTTATCATATCTGTGTAGTTTTTTGCTAAATGGACAGTCAGAGGCCATTGTTGATTGTGGAGGTTGCAAAATGCTCATCTTCTTTCATATTCATTTTCCACACCTTGTCAACATCTGCATAGCTCACCAGTGAAGCTGCTTTTCATGCAATGCACCCAAAGGTTACAACTTATAGGTCAGGGATGGGAATTTTCACTTTGAAATCACTGGGCAGCTGAGACTACATACATTACTGAGGTGACAGGTATAGTACACAATGATGAACCTTCTGTCAGTCAGAGAGAGGTCACGTTGGTATCAGTTGCCAATATGTCTCTCTCCCAGCTTTAAAAAAAAGGAAAATTAAAAACAGTCTATTTTTTTTCTTCTTGTGGAAAATGGAAACAGAGTTGATGTTGTTCACTAATGTCAAGTGGCTGAAGATTGAGGGCCCCAGAGCTCAGGAGGTCTCCTCTAACTGTGCTGGCTGTACTCTCAGCACCAACATAAATTGCTGCCTGAACTGAGCCCCTCAGAAGCTATTCCAGAAGCAACGATGACAGCCACATTAACGTGTACTGTACTGGAAACAATCAGCTCCAGCCCAGTGTTGGGGAAGCCAAAATGAGAGCACGGCAGTCTCCTGTTTCATAGCTATTTTTTCCATAATTAACATCACTTTACAAAACCTGTAAAATAGGGCTAGTTTAAAAATGATCACATTAACAGACTGAAAGATTTTTAGTTTTGATAAAGAGATGGCTGAGTCTCACATGCAAAAGTAAGTTGTAACATGAATAAAAGGAAGAGAATAACTGTAGTTTGCTAAGGTTTCAACTACAACCCTATATCTTTAGCACTATTATGAACAGATCAGAATACCAAATCTATGATCAGTGCTCATATCTCATTATACCGTCTTTGTCTACTGTGTTAAAGAAATGCCAGAGCACATCAGATAACAACAGAATATTAATATTGCAAAGGTTAAACGATCATGATATCTGTAGTTAGCTCAAAGTATTTTGGCCAGTTGTGTAAAATCTTGTTTCAAGATCTCCAGAGGTTAATATGATCACTGGTCTTCGCGGTCTTTCTATGAGAAAAGAATCTTCCTATGTTCTTGCATTTTCCCGACCTACTGAGGTGCTTGAACATCCTATGTATTTGCTCTGCACAGACAAATGCTGGCTTTTCTAAATGAGGTGGTTTGGATGACATATTTTTTGTGTCAAAATGAAGTCCTTCTTCCCCTCAAAAAAAAAAAAAAAAAAAAAAAAATTCATCCCTGGCATAAAGCAGTGTTAATACACATAAAATAAATTGATTTTGCCAAGGCTAAATTTGTCTAGTGGAGCCTATACTTGAGATCATTCGAGTGCTCTCTTGAGTTATCTCATTGCATCAGTGTTTGCAGGACAGGGCCTTGAATTTGTTTCTGCCACACAAAGTTGATATATAAGAAGGCAGGATTTAATTGAAACATCTCTGAGGAGTCTTCAATAAGTCCTGTATTTCTTTATCAGAATAAACTTTTTATAAAAGAAGAATCAAAGAGTATAAGGAGCCTTTAGTAGGGATCCTGGTATGAAATGCAACTATAGTCTGTAATGAATGTGACTATAATAAATACTTTTCCATTTTTGTATGGGAAGCTTTTTGAGGGGGAAGGTTTTGCTCATTAAAAATATTTTTTATTTTACATTGCATATTGGATTTTAGAAATCCATTCATACCATGGATTTGATGCAGACAAGCCATAAGTTTATGCAAAGTCTTTAGCTGCAGAAGACCCTGACCTTACAGAGGATCAACTTTTCCAGAGTGCTATCACCAAGCAAATTAATACTTTTGCTTAAATAACATAGTGCATAGGAATGCAAACCGTGGAGATCCGTCTAAAGTTGTTAGCCTTTTCTGTATGTCCCCATCTCTCCTTCAACAAATATGCAGCTGCAATACCCGTCCCAGTATTTTAGCATAATAGGGATTGAACCCAAAGCTTCCACATAGCAGAGACTGATGCTCAGGTTCTTCCCACCTAACTTGAGGTACTAAACTGAGTAGTATCTACATTAATAATGGCAAAGCTGTTTAAAAACAGGGCTATTCATGCCTTTGTACAGATAGACTAATTTTTTTCAAGAAGGGAGGATTTTGGAAATTCTAAGTGTCTGAGACTGGCTTTGTGGGCGTTGGTGGCACTGGCTTTGACCACCACCATTCTTTTACTTCTGCAAGGTTTGGTCTTTTTGCCCTGTAATGATTTATCAGGAATATCATTTTACAGAGACAAGGAATCATTTCCCATGCTCATTCAGGGACACTAATATGAGTGCCTGATATGAATGCCCTGTTGTCCTTCCCTGCCCCAAGCACCATGTTTGCTTAAAGGTTGTCTTTTAGCTTCCTGTAGTGGGAAGTCCTGGTAGCCAAGGTACTTGGGGCTTTCACTGCCAGGGAATCAGGGGCTAAGAGTGTGAGAAATTCACCCCAATAGGCTAGAGAAAGTAACAACAAATAGGTCATCCAGGTCCCCATTTCAGTGGTCCTTTCCTATGTCTTAAAGTTTTCCTTTACTGTGGGAAGGTGACTTTATCACTCTTGTCATACACAAGGGTGATAGACAAGGGTGTACACAAGGGTGTAACTGTCAATACCAGTTACAGTGATGTACATCAAGAACAACTCCAGTAAAGTCAAAGGGGTACAGAGGTATACAACTGGGGAGAACAAGCCTGTAGTTTGGTCTCGATAGGTAGGACTGCAGGAATTAATCATGTTTTCAGATAGCCAATTCATCTCTCGTGACAATAAAAAATACATTTAGAAAATATTAAATATTACCTTTCCTTTGTTCATTTTTGAGGAAATGTAACTCAAGAGGCAAAAGCTTTAAGCTTTTTTTTAAGCTTAGTGTCCAGTCCTATCTTGCAGATTTAGCCATGATTACATGTGAATAAAGTCCATCATATCCTTAGAATTTATCTTTATTAAACTGACTCTCTCCCCCATCTCTGCATCCATTAAATTATTGCTCTTCTTCTCCTCCTCAGTTCCCCCAAAGATACTATTCATTAAAATGTAGAGAATAAAATCTCTATATGTGCATTTTTGCTTATTAGCTGCTCTCAGTGCCTCATCATTTGCTGAATTCATATTTCTTGAACAAGGAGGGCAGAAACAATGTGAAATCAATCTTTTTTGCTTGGCCAGATAAACATAAGACACAATGAGAGAAAGAAAGGCACAGAGAGAGTGAGATAGGGAGAAAGAAAATAAAGCAGGAAAACAGCAACACCATCCCAATGGTGATGGATAACTGAAGTGAATGTGTCAGGATGGTATTATGTAAATTACCAAAGCAGCTGAGCAGTGCACTGATGATTACAGAGGATGTGAACAATGTTGTGGTCCCCAGGTGCCACCATGCCTTGTTATTTTTTCTTCCCTCCAACTACCCTTGGGGTAGATTCTTCCTGACCTGAGTCCTTGAAAAAAATCATCCAAGAAATACGTTCCTAAAAAAAAAAGGTTAGAGGACATCTATGACATTTCTCTAAAGCAATAACTGCACCCTGTGTGTTGCCAGTTTAACATTCTAAAAAGTGATTTTTACCTACGCCTCTGAAGGATTTGACTTATCAAACACCTTGATTACAGAATGGGCTCAAGGTCAACATGTTTTTAAACAGAAAAGGGAAACTGAAGGATGAGGGTAGAATTCAACATGCGTTAAACTATATTTTAAAGTTACTCTGTATTATTAGGAAGAAACTTTTCTCCTTCTCATTAGACATTCTGTGTATCTGTGTTTGAATTTGTGTGTTAGTGTTTGTGTCTATGTTCACTGGTGTCTATGTATTTTGCTTCTGCTTTTGGGGAGGGTTGATTTAAATAACTGTTGAGGAAGATTGCAAAGTCATAATTTGCTCATTAGCCTTCATTTAAAATTAGTCCTTATTTGAGCTGAATGTTGGCCCAAAACCCAAAGTCCCATAGTTCACGGATATGCTCATAAATTATCAAGACAAATACCCAGACCCTCTGCAGGCTTCTCAGGATTGGATCTTAGAAAATAACAAACTCCCATCAGCTAAGGTTATGAAAACAACTCTTCAACATGTCAAGGATTTCACCCAAATACTTCCTGGCAAACAATGTTAGAAATTAAATAAAGCCTAAGAAAAATAGAGAAATATTTTCAAAAATATTCTTAGGGTTTTTAAACTCAATTATTTTGACCAGGATCCTAATTAATTTGCATTCTCTTTTCACAAATGGATGGGATTATATTATTTTATTAGCAAGGTGCTTAGATCATCATTCTACTTGATCTAGGTTGATCTATATTGATTACACAAAGTGCTGATTACAATAATCAAAGTTTCATGGAGTTCAGGAAAACCTAAACTAGCTCCTCCTGTAGATCCTACCCACAGAAGAATGATGCAGCAGAGTGGGATTCATTGCTTTGCAGGTCAGTCTAGATGACAAAAATTGTTCCATCTGTCCTTAAAATTTGGCAGAGACATGCAGCGCTGGTAGTTCTTTATATTGGCACAGCATCTATTAAATCAGGCTCAATCTCATTTCTGAGTTCACTGGACTCCTCAATATCAATAATAAATAAGAATCATTAGTGTTTATTCCTTCAATAGGAGTTTCTTGGAGTAAGTAATGTAATGTCTGCACAGTAGTGCACTTTCCAGCAGTGCTGTGGGCAGCCTCATGGGACTAACAGGGGAACTTGATAACTGACACTTGTACAGGTTTAAATTTGAAATTGCATTTAATTTGTATGTCATTATGTAATTGAGAACATGAACCTTTAAGGCAAATATAGGAGGAAATGGGCATCCTGCTAAAAATATTTGCAATACAATAACTAATTTAATGGGATTCATATCTCTGGAGACTATCACAAGGCCTTTTTGTGGCAGATTGCATTTTCTTTGTTTACTTGTGTAAGGGGGGGCACTTAGTGGGTGAGGGTACATGTGAGCTGGTGGAAGTCCAGAAACATTCACTTCTGGAGTGACGATTCCTTTTCACAGGACAGGGGCAGCATGAGCAAATGTAGAGTTCCTCTTGGGTTCAGTGCTGCTTGCAGCTCTTTCCCGGGTGGAATTTATCAGCAAGGTCAGTATGACTTCTTTGGGATCCTTTCTTGGCTACTTTTACTGGAGTTTCTGTAGTTGGCACTGAACATGTTGTTTTGTTTAAATTCATGACAAGAGAAAAATAAACAAACTTGGGGGAAAAAACAAGCTAAACTGGCCATGTAGAGAAACTTTATCATGCCAACCTTATCTCTGGTTTTGTTGTTAATATACAGTGGTTTGGTATCCCAAGACATCTTAAAAATACCAGGATGTAGGAATACATTTTTAATGGAAAAAATTGCTTGTGAAACTTCTATCAGTTTGGATTTGATCAGATTGCCTAGCCTGCTGTCTGGCTAGGCTCCTTCTACATTCCTGAACTCAATGTTGAATAGCAATATCAGCTATGACATAACAATTGCTTCTTTCTTGTCTTGGTTCTCTACTATATTTAATTCAGGATTTTTTCATATGACTTTAAAAATAGCTCCTATAGAATGGATATGGAAACTGAGGTCTCCTTCATGTGACTTTCTCAGTGCTGTATTGTGTAAGATCTCGAAAAACCCTTAAGAGCAGAAGTCCTGCTAATTGTTAATTGGGACATTCAATGGGACTTGAGCACCCACTTCACTTAATTGCTTTTGAGCAGCCAACACAGCTCCGAGAAGTGGCAGACATTTGTGACCAGATTTACTCCTATATCCTGGGTCCAATTTGTGAAGAGTAAAAGCATCACTTACAAAATGCCATTGACCCTCAATTGTTCAGCTTTTTTGCAGAACCTGGACTACCTATTGCTGGAGTTATTTTGTTCCACTTGGCTTTTCTTTACAGAAATAAATAGATACAGAATTTTTATAGATTAATGTTCTATTTATCTCCTTCATTTTAAAGAATTTATTTTAATGTGGTTTTTCACTGACAAAAAATGGTACTTCTGGCAGTGTGGTAATAACTTGCATTTGTATTGTACCTTTCATCTCAAGTGATCCCAAAGCACTTTACTAACTTAACAAGCTGAAACACACTATATTAAATACTACACATAGGGATCACTTCACCCACCACTAAAACAACCACTTATGTGGTGAAATGAGCCAACTGTTTAAGGGCTCGGTTCTGCAAGGTGTTGAGCTCTATTAGCCTGATACAATGGCCACTGAAGTCAATATAAAGACTCCTAAAGATTTCATTGGGCTCTGGATTAGGATTTATTACAATCTTCCATCAAAGCATTTAGGAACATGCTTAACTTAAGCACTTGAGCAGTTCCATTGACATTAATAGAGCTTGAAGTTGCTTAAAGTCGAGCTTGCGAATTTTTGAAGTAGGGCCAGGTGTCTTAGTGCTGTGCAGTACAGATTGCAGCAAGTGCGTTGACACAGCATAGAGAAGCAGAAAACAAGAACTGAAGAATACCCTAACTCATCAAATCCACTGTCGAAATTAGGTAGCACAATTTAAACACCCTTACCAAACACATGATCAAGACAACATGAAAGAATTGTTAGTCCACTCCTTGAAACATTTATGTATTCACTACATGCAAGTAAGTTTATATTATTACCTCTGTTTTATTACCAATGCTTTATTATTTGGAGACTGTAAAATTATGAATCTTTTTGTGTTTGCAAATCATAGATTCCTCTTAATGTAATCCAGTAATTCATTACTTTTCTTCCTGCACTGGCAGATGGATTAATAAGCATCTCCTACATTAATTTATTAATTAAAAAATGGTAGGAAAGAATAGGCCTATGAGCTGGAGCAAAGCAACTGGAAAGAACTATAGCAAAGCAATTGGAGGAAAAAAATTGTGGCTGCTCTGTTTAGTATTAGGCAGCTCCAAGGATGCTACTTCTCAGTCCCAAAGACAGTAAGGTTTTGTGATACTAGAAAAGATAGTAAGTCCAGGTCAGAGCTGGGACAGTAATAACCCTTCTTCATAACCTGACTGCACCCTTCCATGTTAACATACTGTGAACTGAGCACAAGTGACAAAACCAATCCATCACTGCACCGCCAACACAGAGAAGAATAGAGAGGTTAACAGAAATTGATGACATCCCCGCTCGAATTTTACACTGATTCGGCCAGCTTTACGATTGAAACAGACAAAGATTTATAGTCCGAGCTAGGACGCTGGCTCTCCTTGATTGCCTTGATTTTTTTTTTTATGCTCTTCCGCATATTTATTTCCAAGCTCATCACAGGCTTGTATCATTAGAATGCTGATTTGATTTTACATTCCAAGAGGAGTAGACATTATGCAGCCATTTGCATGATGTGAGAGAAATCACCATAACGGTTTGTGATATCGGCGACCAAAATGATCGCTAATGTTCACCTGCATAAGCAGGATTGTGTAATATTTTTTTTGAAATTCAGATTTTTTTCCTTTTGCTTCTCTCTCTGTGAAAAAAAAAAATAAAAAGAGGGAATTATTCCATATCCTGTGGATGAGAAATTGTGTTTTGTCATGCCTCCGAGGGCTACAGTGGTATTGAGCTTTTATGAATTCGTTTGATATCAGGGCTGAGCGTTACGAGTTCCAACACAAATTTTTTTCCCCATGACATTATTACTGAAAGCTTTTATCAGTTCATTGTGACAAAAAATTGATTATTATCCTTGACATTTGATGGATAGCTTTCATAAAAGTACATTTTTGTTTTGTTTTTTTTTTGTGTGTAAGTCTGTAAAGTTTTCTTAGGAAGGCTCTATTTTCTGGAGAGGAAAAAAAAAAAAATCAAGCAACAACCACTTGCTCCATGGAGTATTCTTGTATCACTGCTATCTCTGAAAAAGTTGGAAGTGAAGTGACAATCCTGCTTCCTTACAGCTTCTTCCACTTAAACACTAGGAAAGTGTACATTCACACAGCTTAGAGGTAAATTTGGATTAGTAATATAACTGTTCCATAGATACCTGAAAAGGGGATTTTGAAGTGGTTGAGACAGAGGCATTGATAGCCACTCTATAGTTAAGGTTAATTCAGGCCTTTGTCTTTGCCAGATTCTAATACCTCTTTGGAGTTGTTATATTTTAAACAAACGTTCAGCAGGTGTCTGACAGAAGAACAAAGCTGCCTTTAAATAGTTTAACTCTTGTTTATTGCATTCTAGCAACAAGAAGCAATAGGACTCGACTCATTCTGAACAACGCCAGGAGCTGAAGCTAATGGTGATTCAATTACAGTCCCTCACAAATGGGAATATTCACCTCTGTGTGTGCATTAGTGTTGATGGGAGCTCTGTGCTTGCCTGGGGAGGAGAATATACTTTAAGAGAATGTGGCAGAACTGTTTTCCTCTGGAGGAGCGGGAAATGGCTGCTTTCCCTGGTTGCCATTCTCAATGATGGATTCGTAGGAGTCTTCCCAGGGACCCTTGCTGAAATGAAAGGTGGAAGGATGGTGAATTTTAGAGAAATTTGTGAAGACAGAAAGTCAGCCAGAGGCCAGACCAGCCATTCACTAGAGAAAAGGGGCTTTAGGGAAGATAAGATTAGTTATGGGAACAGATTTTAACCTTTTGAAGCAAATGCTGTTAAGTGTCAGATCAATTAAGAAAAAAGTAAAAGAGTTTTCTGAACTGTGTGCCAGTTTCAGACATTTGGTGGTTCTTGAGATCAGGGAAGTCAGCAGTGAACCGAAAAAAGATAATTTAGCCTTGCTGTTACAATTGCATAGATGCCAAAGTGATTCCTGGTGATGGACTGGTGCAGGGGCAGTTGCAACACGAGTGTGAAAGAGAGGAAGGAGGATACTACCAAGAAGCCTTGGTCCATCATATAACCTGTAGTATGTGCCCTGTACTAAGAGAAGTGATTAAATGGCTGCAGACTTAATTCCCTCTCCCGGACTTTCCACCTCTCTCCGCTCCCAAGAAGTCTGTCCTGTGGGCAGGTTCTGGGGCAAGCTTACCAGCTAGGGACAATATAAATGTCAGTAATGCTGTAGGAAAGGAGGAATTCTCCAGTGTATACTTTGCATCTCTTTTTAGAAAGAAGGCTGATGTTTACAACAATGAAACAGGTTTTGTTCCAGTAGTACTGAGAGGAAAGGAACAAAATGACAGTTTTAAGAAAAAAATAAGTTACCTTTAACTGTGATGAAATACTTCATACATGATAAGTTGCAAAAATGTTCAAAGGAATGTCAGACCAATGGATAAATCTTGGAAAAAGGAAAAAACTCTGGCGCTCTGGAAAAAACTGGTTGTTGTGGCACTGTTTAAGAAGAACAAACACTTCAGTAAACTGTCAGCTGGTTAAATGGATATAGAGCAACTAAGTCAAGGTGGTGGGAGATGAAATCAATGAAGAATTAAAATGATGGCAATATACACGCTGTCAATCAACACAGCTTGATGAAAAAAATTTGTCAAATAAACATGCTCTTTTTGATTGAGTTTATGATTTCATTGGCAAAGATTTCTGTAAGGTATTTTATTTCATTGTGATTTAAAAATACTACAGGTAGTGAATTCATTAAAACCTTTCTAACTGATAGTTTTTAAAAAGGAATTTAATGAAAAAATAATCCATCTAGTTTTTCCTGTTGGCTTCTGTCTGACCTGATTCAAGTCACCACCTGGCCAGCGATGTACAAAATGACGTAAAAACAGTCTTGTTAAGATTTACATACACAAAAACAACAGTGTGGTAAATAATGAGAAAGATAGATCTGTCGAACAGCCTGGATGTTACAATGAACTCGACTTGCTTGAGTAAGATTTTTTTTAACTTTTCCAATGGCAATATTATATATCTAGGAACCAAGACTGCAAGTTGCAATTTCTTTCTGAAGGAGAAACTCATTTTGAAAAGGAGTATTATAAGGAGTTGGAAATTTCAAGGGATTCATATGATGTGGCAAAACGTATGATCAAGAAACTGAGAGAGCAAACGTCAGTCCTCAGATCTGTGGCCAGAAAGAGTAAGGAGTTGATGATTAACCAGTGGAATAATTTGTTTAAGGATCTCATGGCTTCTCCAGCTCTTGGTGTTTAACTCAAAATGAAAAGCTTTGAAAAGATATGTTCTGTCTTACCAGCAGGCCTGATATGAGAAACAGATAGGGTCATAACTGTTCCCTCCACTGCTGAATTTAAATTATCTCTGAATTGTCAGCTTCATGAAAAGAAAATTAAAAATATGTAACTGCCTATGAGTTTCATAAAAAAAAATTATTGCATAAATTGAGATGCTCAAATTAGGCACTAAAGGCACACAAAAGGTACTATTTGAGTACCTAAACACCAGTTTCAGGGCCAAAGGCAAATGTATGCAAGGTATTCTGAGTATTCTTGTATGAAATGTTGTCACTTACCTGTTGTATTTTAAAGATTTTTTGGTTGTTTTCTTCTTTCTCCTAGTACGACATTAGGATTTTCTCTGCAGCTTTCAGAGGAGAGGAAAAAGCATATTGTCTACTACTTTTCCTGTGTCAAAATAATTTCCACACTCTGAAAACAGGAATGTACTACTGTTGAGCATGAAGCCTTGGCTCCATTTATCTATGTACTTGCTATATGTGACTTTTTTCAGTGACTGGATCCTATATACCTGGTGGGTTAGCCTTGGCAAACAGCCAGGCTCCCACCCAGCCACTCCCTCCCTCCCTCTGCTTAGCAGGACAGGGGGAAAAAATAGGATAAGAAACTTCATGGTTTGAGATTAAGGCAATGAGATTTCTTACCAGTTACTGTCACTGGCAAAACAGACTCAACTTGAGGAATAATAATTTACTTTTTTTGCCAATTAAAATAGATTTGGGTAGTGAGAAACAAAAGACAAACATTAAAACAACACCTTTCCTTGCCCACGTCCGCCCACAGATGCCACCCCTGCAGCGCCCCTACTGTCAAAGCCTTGCCACAGACACCCAATACGATATAATATAAAAAATACTAGTCTAACAAGGGGTTTGAAATACTGAAAGGACAACGTTTAAGTTGCATGTTGCTCTTGCTTTTATATTTTCTGTTAATTTGTAGGAATTACTCTGGCTAATTTTCTGCAGAAGAACGCCCTTTTAACCAAACTTGACGGGCATGATTCTCCCTCTATTTATATATTAACATTGAAACCCTAATTAAAAAAGGCTGATTTTAGTTTTATAAAACCTAAATTTGATTGGATTGTTCATTTGGATTATTTTAACCCTCTCACAATGCAATGAAAGATCCTGGTTTTATTTAATTTCTATTGCAATGACTGCATTTGCAGAGAAACTGATAAAACAAACAAAACCCTGTTTTGGTTCTAGATAACATTTTATTTAAACTGCTAAATCGTTGTTGTATATATTCAAGTGAATATTGTAGAGCATAATATTAGATCTTGGCTGGATCTTCCTGTCAGCAATCCATTAGTTGTACTGAATCTAGTAAGAAACTAATGTACTATCCATATTAGAAATGTGCGGAGGCTGGAATAGCTGTGGTATAAAGGCTTTTTGGGAATTTTAAAATTTGTCTGCCAGCAGGAGTGATTTCACAGAAAAGAAAATGATGGTAGAGCAAAGAGGGGAACTTTGGGTCATTCAGATATCTTGCTTCAGAAAATTAGGAGGATTTGTTTTGATTTCAATGTTTGAGTCTTTGTTATATTAGAGCGCTTGTCATTCTGTTATGATTATAATTTGACAAATTATTTCTAATTGAAAAGTCAATTTCCATGAAAAAATGAAATGTCTAAAATAACGTAAAAAACAGCCATTTCAAAACTGTCAGAAATTTTCCTTACATTTGCAAGCGAAATCCTAGAAATATCAATCCCATTTCACAAAGCATTTCTGTTTTGATAGCAATATTTTCCAGTGAACTGTAAATCCATCAACGTTTCTCTAAATGCCTCTAGTCTTACTCTCACAAACTTCCATATTCTTCATTATCAGTTGCCAGTTTGGTTCATTTTGCACACAAAGTACTAAGCGTAACAAGTAGGTTTTAGAATTAGGCCTAAACCTAGAAGCAAACAGAATACTTTAATTATTTCCAAATTAAGGTGGGTTTTTTAGTTGGAAGACAGTTAGACAAGGATTTCAGGATAAATTAGCTAGTGAGATGAATTTAAGAAAGTCATGCATTGACAAAATGACATTACTTTACACTTAGTTTGATTTCTGTGCAGATCAAAAGCAGGCACAGGTAGGAAGATACCAACAGCCGGAAATATTTGTAGTACTTTCCGTGAGAGGAATAACAAATTTATTCTCACGAATAAAATTAAACCAAGTTTAAACTGTGAAGTTGCAGACTATCCTGAGAGAAAGAATAATAAACTAAAAATAAATTGTTCTCCATTGTTGTGAGTGAATTATGCGCATTACTCCAAATAGATTTTGTTGAGGTGATTTAGCCATAATCCACTTGTTTTGTGCTTGCATGCCTAAATTTTATGTATCATACGTACAAAGATGGATAAAAGACTATTTCTGAGGTATAAATATGCATATGCAAAGCCAAGTACAGTAAGATTGAATCATCTCCATATATTCTGTAACAGGAAAATAAAAAGATGACAGGGAGCATCAAATTAACTTATTTTACTAGCTTCTCCCTCAAACACATTTTAAAAAGTGCAAAACAATGTAATTTGTTGTGGCATGCTACTCCCTGTGTTGCTATTAAGCTATCCAGGTGATGCTCTCTTGGGAATCCACTCTGAACAGAGGCCTCATTCAACACTGGATCACAACATCTGCACCAGATAGAATTTGTCATCTTCTGTCTTCAAGTCCATTGGCTGTTGCTTAGCAACTGGTCAATCTCACAGAGTATTTGCCATGACAAATTAGTAGCGTTGTTACCATGACAACCAGCTTTGTTACTTAATTAAATTGATTTGAATCAGAATTGGCTTTCGGGGAAACAAGTGTGTTGTGTGAAGTAGTAAACGCAAGCTTGCAGCTAACCATTCATGCTTTGATGTAGTAGTCCCTAAAATCAACACCATCAGGATGAAATCCACAATCAAGTCCTGAAATCACCGTGGACAGATTTGCTCAAGATTTTCATTTCCTTTTCCAGATTTTTAGAGCACTCTGAATATGTTTAGCAATGGTCAAAAAAAACCAAACACAAAAACAAACCAAAAAAAGACATCTCTCAGGAAAAAAACCTAAAAATGAACCCAAAACCCAGGCTGCTCCAATTTCCTGATTAATGCTTTGATAGTGTAAGCAGGGAATGTACTGCTCTTAAGCAACCGATTGTGGAGCCATGTTGCAGTGTCACTGGAAATTGCACAGCTTCAGACAGAAAAAGGAAGAGAAATCAGATTATGTGGGGTAAAGAGCTAGGAATGGAATTTCTTGACATTCTTTCTATTTCTACTCCAGCAGCATTTTGACTGCTACCTTGGGAGACTCAGTGTTTGCCATAATATATGGCTCTGCCTGGCTTGGGGAAGTGAGGGAAATCCCTTCTTTTGATACTTAGGGCCCAGGCATCACAAAATTAAAATAAGGCAAGCTAGAAATTCAGATTTCACACTACCAGCAAATTTCTTTTAACAGAAACACCTACACACTTTTTAATTATGTTTTCTACCCTTCTTATCCTCTTTGCAGACTGACAGAGGCACAAGATTAACATATTTATATCTTACATATATTTAATGAATGAAACCTACACGTTAAGTATGAGTACAGCTGTTGCAGACTTCAGATATGCAATCTCACAGTTTTTCAGTTTACCTCTATTTTATCACCAGTAATGTATGGGTGGCTGCTCTTGCTGTCCTTCCTGATCTTGTTGCAAATTTAACTGCACAACTCAAGTCATATTTTCCTTATAAAATATTAAATGAATTGCTTGGAATGATTTGAGATTTCTCATTATGTGTGACTGATTTAAAGCTCAAATGTGCTGTTTTGCATGGATGTTCCAAAGCTTAAGCCTATGTAAACAATAAATGGGAAACATCAACCAAGTGGTGACTCACATGGGAAACTGCAAAATGTTGACAAATTCTAAATTGCAAGGTGCTGTGTGGCCTTGCTACATTGCTTGTGTGATATCTGTAATTCACACTGCTATCATTAGACTATGCAGACAGCCTACTGAATCTCTCTGAAGTAGATTTTTATTTCTTTAGACTTTATTAGCAGAGTCTCACTTTAATGCACTTATTTTGAAAGTTTTTCTTTGTTCAGAAGCTTCTGGAAAAATAAATCATTTAAAAGAAAGAAGAAACATTTACATATGTACCACTAGCAAAACCAGCTAAGACTATATTTCACACCTCTGAATGAATTCATAAAAAGCATTTTTCTCCTTAAATCGTTTTCACAGAACTTAGTAATTGTGAAACCTGATTTACAGCAATGCACATAAAAGTTCCAAATACTTCTCCTGTTAAATATTATGCATTATATGTATTACCCTGATACGGTGATTTCATCTTCAAAAATCCTGTAGAAATGTCATATTGTCCTTCTTATTGTTAGAGCAGAATTAATAATAGGAACTGACATCTTTATTATACAGAGAGGGAAACTGCGGAGGAAAATTTAAGTCATTGTCAAAAGTTCAGAACTCAGAATCACTGCTCACATCTGCCACACACATCAGTGTTAGCCTTCAAGTTTGACCAGCTAAAATTGCCATCCAAGAAAGTGTTTTTAAAAGCTGATTTTTAAGTATTTTTTCACTAAAAACTCCTTTATATTTTTTGTGGGGTTATAACTGGAGGAAAAAATAGACTATTAGGAGAAAAAGAAATTCTGATGAATGTTTGTTTTTTGATATATTTCTCTTGTATTTTTTCTAAGTCTGACTGTTGAAACAATACATTGTCAGAAATAGGTTGCTTTCTGAAAAATAGCTACCAATTTTAATAATAGGAAAGTCTAAAGAATTAAAGTGGAGAGGAAGTGTGGAGTAAAAGTATATTCAGGGGATACATGCAAGTCTGAAGCAGGGTGATGTTTCAGACTATTCACAAGTTGGACAGGTAATTGGGAGAAGCTGAAAAGCCATGCATAAGAAGTCAGAAACAGAACGGTTTGGAAAAAAAGAAAAAAGGTATTATCTTTTTTCATACATCAGTGAAGTGAGCAGAGGGGCAACACCTCACCTGTTGCATGGCTTACTACTTTTTTCAGCCACCAATAGCAATCAGTGTCATCCAGTTAAGGTATAGTTTTGAGAAAGGGTAGTCATTTCTCTCCAGATGAGAGGAACAGACACGTCAGCAGTTTTTAGCCATTTAAAAGGAAAAGGTAGCAATACTGTAAATACTTGGATTCCTTCCTAAGAGTATTTAGCCTTCAGAGATCATGAACTAGACCAAATATTAGGGGATTAGCAAAGACACAAATTTAGTAGTTGAGGAACCTGTACAGATATCATTCACCACTGCGTGGGGATTCTGGATGCAGGTATAGAGTGGAGAATGACATTGGTTTTAAACATATGGTTTCCTTACTGTATCTTCTCCTACAATATAAACAACAGGAGTATTCGCACCATGGCCCTGTTGCATTCAGTGATGGCGTGGTCCCAGAAACAGGCCTTCTGGTTGAAAAGCAGCTGTTCAATGGCTGAAACAGGACTGAAACAGAGTCTTTCGCTTCTGTGGCCACTTCACAATGCGAGGGGTTAGGTCAGTCCAAGGGTGACTCAGGCAGGCAAACCGCCTGACCACCCAGCCTGATTAATTATGCTACTTGCCCTCGGGCAAAGCAGGCAGATACTTACTAGACACCATCCATTCCTATTTTAGTAGGTTTGTTAAGTAATCGGTAAAAATGCTTTAACTTGGCTTAGCCACAGCTAATGGATGTCACAGTTTTATAACATTCTACTCTTTGTTGAAATGTTTCAGGGCTAAGTTAAACCAGGAATTTATAAGTATGGCACACTGTTTTCGGTAGCTAATCATCACTTATTACCCTTCTCAGTCCCTCCAAAGGAATAAAAGGATGGGGGCATATTTTTCTCTTCAAGGTTAGTGAGTGTTATTACATTGAAGAAGAATGCTTCAAGATCCCTCTATAATGATTAACTTCATATTCCAAGCAAGAAACTTCTCTCTTTTGGAAATGTTTTAATATTCTTCTGTAGCTGACTATCCTCTTCTGATTCACTGTAGGAAATGATGGGTTACTGATATTTTCCCTACCCACGCCTTAAGATTAAAGGTACAATTGAGCAATTGAAAGCATGTCCCTTCTCTCCTCCATGAACAGTGACAGATCTGAACCACATGAATATAAACAGATGCAGCAGGACTAATTCTGATCTTTCTTAAAGCCAAGTAGCTCTGGTATAATTTCAGGGAATTAGCACTACGAAGCATCAAGATTCTTATCATGAACACAAACTGCTATTGTACTAGGCACTGTACAAACACAGAGTAAAATGCTGTACAGAGTTACAAGTCAAAGATAAGGATATTGGTCATATAAGTAAGGGGAAAACAACAATGAGACATTAATAGTCAATGTGCTATGCTTCAGTCATTGCACGTCACAGGATTAATGTTTGAAAAGTAGCGGTCCTAAAGGTTGATAAATTTCATTAAAGGTAAATTAGAGATAATAAATAGGTAGGAATAAGTTTGCAAGTAAGGACATCATGGTTTAAGTTATGGGCTATAAAAATGCACATTTTAACAAATTATAGAATCCAAATTGTAGAAATTGGGATAGGATATCATGAAAGCTGACAATAGTTTTAACTGTGGATGGGTAAGAAAGGTTGCGTCTCAGATAAATTATGTAGAGAGTATTTGGATGTGAGGAGTAAGGATCTGTCAGAGATGAGCCGGGTTACAAGCCTGAGTGACATGCAAGATGATGATGAATTTGATCAAAAAGAAGAAAGAATAGAGAATTGCTTTCTTTTAGGTCTAAGAAGAAAAGTAAAGCCGAGGTTATAGTTACATCAGTCTAAATGAATGAGGTGACCAAGACCTGTGACTTAGAGGAAAAGACAACTATCAAAGAGCAAGACAAGTGGTACCACCATAATAAGCTGAAAGTGAGTGTGAAACAATGGACCAGAGAACAGATGAAAGGAAGGATTAGAAGAAACAGGAAAACAAGTAAGAAAAAGAGTCGTAGAAGGCGGGGAATACAAGACTTCAGGCGTGGGACTGATTATGCTGATGAGATGAGCATGATTTTTAATTCTGATCTTTGACTAAGAATCCTTAAAATCTTCGGTGACAGTTGTTTCAGCTAAGAGGAAGATTTTCCAGTGAGGGTAGAGGTAGGAATGAGAATAGAGAAATCCCAGACACATGCTGTGGTAGTTTCTTTAAAAATCTGAGAAGAAAAAAAGAAATTAACACCTATAGCATTACTGGAAAAGCAAGAGGCATCACTAATGGATTTTCTAAGATGAGAAAACCAAAGTCATTTTTGTATACTAAGAGAAAAAACATAGAGAGGAGTGACAGAATGCCATGGAGAACATGACGAAGAAGATGAGGAGATTCTGTAGGAAAAAATAATCAGTAAAAACTCATGGGAGAAGGAAGAAAAAGATCAATATGGGAAAAACATATAGTTATTCCAATATTAAATTGGAAAATAATGGCAAGATTATTGCCTGATAAGGAATCTTGGATGGGATTTTAATTGCTTTTCAGTTTTCTAGATTGTACATGGGAAATTATGCCAGCTTCGTAAATACCTGGATGCCTAGGAAGAGCTTGCTAGAAATTTTTAGGGGTATAAGTCAGATGATAATTGACCAGGTATTTATTAGAACAAGTTTATGAAGAAGATATAACAGTGTAAGAGAAAGCTTAGCCTAGCACAGGTCTAAGTCTTGACTGGAGAATCAGCAAGAACCTGGAAAAGTGACTATCCTTGTAAGACTTCACCAATTAAGAATTTTATTTAATTCTACTGATCCTCCTACTATCCTCTAACATAAAAAAAAATTGTGCCAATATCAAAATGACATGTTGCTAGGTTACAAATTCCATTTCCTACTCCCATTTCTTATTTGTAATATAACCTCACAGTGATACACACACACACACACACATATACATGTAAATACATATGCATGTATATATACACACAAGACACTATAAAGATACCTTGCAAATCTACAAATAGATATCATATTTACTAAGGAAGTAAATATAACCAAGAAGACTTATCACCCCATTTTTATTTATTAGTTGTAGCTTTTTCTCCATCGTGCAATACAAATGTATAGGAGTTTGTAATTTCTTAATGAACCTCAAAACTGCATGTCTTTTTCTCATTCTTTACAAAGCACTTAATAAATATTACATTACATCAAGACAATACATCTGAGGGCGTACTTCCTTAATAGAGCAAAACAAAGGACAAAGTTAAGGTTGAATGCGTGACACTGAAAGGAAATGGTGTTGAGTGATGACGGATTATATTACAGTTAGGAGAGGATGCATGTTTTCATTCACAGAATCACAAGGCTGAAAATGACCTCGAGAGGTCAGCTAGTCCATCCCTCTGCCCTAAGGCAAAACCAACTATACCTATGTCATTCCTGACAGTTGCTTGTCTAATCTGCTCTTAAAGACCTCTAATGATGGAGATTCCACAGCTCCCAGACAGTCTTTTCCCTGTGCTTCCCTAGGCTTTCTGTTAGAAGACATTTCGTAATGTCTGACTGTTCTTTGCCCCAATTAAGCCTATTGCGTCTTAGTCTAGTCAGAGGGGGATCTATTCATTTCCATATGTTTTTAGAATTTTTCTTCTTTGGGAATAATTTTTTAAGACTAAATTTGATATGGGGTATTAATTTTATGTCAGGGCGGGACAGAAAAGATCCATTAAAACATTTTGTGTCTTTACAGTTATTTTAAGAAATTATTTGGAGGTGGGAGCCTAAAGGTGAAGCAAGGATGACAGACTGATTTATAGGACGATTCCTTTTTCCTTTATGTTAATTGAAATAAACTTCTGATGAGTTGTAGGAACACAGCGTACATTCAGAAGGGAGGTAATGAAGAGAGTACACTTTTATATGAAATACAACATTTCAAAGCATCGGGGAGAGGGCTTTGTTTTATACTGAGATCTGTATCCATGTCTCCAGCTGATACAGATCACTGCCCACTGGCAACCACAGAGAGCAGAGAGCAAAGAGCACCCTGAGGAAGTGTTACACTTCACTGTTGCGGTCAACCAAAAGTCTAGCGGTGGTGACCTCACGCTTGACTTTTTAGGTTCCTGTGGCTGTAATTAACATCACAGAGCCTTTCAGGTAGCACACTGCTTCTGAGCAGTGGCTTGGGGAACACTGATTTATAAAACACAATTACGTTGTAAATAGCTACTCTAAATATGGAGGCACTGAAACAGCCTAAACACATTTTATTTTCCTTTGGTTTTTTGTCCAGAGTCCAGCACCAATATAATTCTTCACTTGATTCTTGACAGTTCATTGATGATAAGAAAAATTCGGTCAAGGAGCTTCAGAAGTCACATCATTAACAAAAAATTACACAACATGTGACTGCACTAGCAGTAGTAACTACAGAAAATAAAAATGTTAAAAGTTATAATATTTCTAGCAAACCCTTCCCTCTCCCATTAAGACAAGAAAAATCAAATCATTCTCCAAAGAAAAATATTTTTGTCCAACCATCTCTAATTAAAATATTGAGAGGAAGTTCTTGCTGTACCCGTTCTCTTTTGAACTGGCAGACCTGAACCTGGCCAAAGATTTTCAGTAGGTTTCTATAAAATTCTTGCATATTTATTTGTTTTGATCCTTTTCCAGTTCAGCCATGCCTAGACACAAAAGTCTGTCAATTCCATGCACTTATGGGTTTGCATCATTTATCAAGGAAGTTGCAAAGGCTGATTTTTTTCCACATGAACACTTCTGCTTTTGGGCCATTTTCTTCAGTTACTTTGTACGCTAAAGTCTTCTGATCTATATGAAAATAATGCGAATACAGTGAATCCCTATAAAAATGCTTCATTTAATGAAAATTAGGGTACAGCTTCAATCTGATGATCTCTTATTTACAAAGAATCAGACTGTAGCACCCCTGTGTAAGTAGGAGAGGAAGAGAAAGGAGCAATCTGAGAAAACTGGAGTGTGTCTGGGGAGTGGGATACTTTAGCTAGTGCCACTAACATTCATTCTCCAAACAAGCTGGGGGATTACTGAGCTTAGACAGAGCACTGAGGGCAGTTTTCTCACAGCCTGGAGGGCCCACAGACTAGCCTGATTTTTTCTCCTGCACAATCTATATACCACAATCTAATCTAGTATAGCCAACAAGATTTACTGTCATGTTTAGAATGTGTTTTAAATAGTGATTTACCATCTCTTAAGATAAACGTCGTTTGTAGCAGACAGTCTCTGGTTTAGTTTTGTTTTCCCTATCTACCATGAGGATCCCATTTTCCCTTTAGTATGCTGACAACACAACTTCGTTAAGGCTGGTTGGTTCCATTTGCATTGGACGTCTCGTCTGCATATAGATTGATGAGTTTAATCAGCGAATCAGGAGAACGACTTGGACATCAATCAGTGTCAGTTTTCTTTCTTTCTAATTTCTGATTTGCTACTTCTAGTTATCAATGCAATAAAACGATGCCAATTTAAGATAAAATCTTGGAAATAATGCAAAGTTAGTGTAAAATTTTCAACAGGCCAAGGAGCTCTACTATGATCTACTATGATCACTGATATTTTGAAAAAGAGACACCATATTTAACAGCCAGGATCAATGATGAATCCACTGCTCAGAGTTCAGTAAAGAAAACATTTAGTAGTGGTGTCTTTTGTCTTATTAGTAAAACAAAAATATTCCTATGCACCTCCATGGGCTCCTAATGAACAGAAAGGACAGTTTGTGCCTCAAAAAACAGCCTATTCTATCTTTAGAAGTAATATACTCAGTACCATTTCATATTGCCAGTGTACCTGGAACATCTCGAAGTATTGTCCCATGTATCTATTTTCACAGCAAACGCAGGGAGTAGGAAATTTTTTTTCTTCATTTTATGGACACAGTGGTCAAGTAAGGCATAGTGAGACTGAAGTCCAGACCCTTAAGATCTGCATGCTCATATCATGCTTTTGGAAGCTAATTCTGATCAAGTTAAATAGGAATAAGGTTGCCATATTCCTCTAAGTATCTGGATCTAACTGACTTGCTCAAGATCCTGTGAAGGCAACAAATCAAACTAGACCCCCAGGCTAATTCCAAGCATTGCACTCTTCTTCCTCTGATGGAAAATACCATTTAGTTTATAGACCTTTGCCAATAGCAGATTATTTTCCTGACTGTGAAGGGAAAAGAGCTAGCATTTCCTTATTTTTAGACCACCTTTATTGTCACACTCTGGGATAAGGAGAAATGCATAGAGTACTCCTCCCATACCTACAGCTTAGAGATGGAGGGATAAGGGAACTGGGAAAGAGATCACTCCTCCTCATGCCCTAGCATGGCCATGTAGTTTTGGTCCACAATGTGGGCCTAATTAAGGAATTAGACTAACATCCTTTTTTACAGGGCTGTAGACTGAAAAACAGTGTAGTTAGACCAATTATGCCTATACCTCATAATACAGTAAAAAAAATCAGCTCAAAAGTCAGCCACCCAAGAAGATAAAATGTCTCATATAATTACACCTCTTGAAGTATGTTTCTGCTTTTATAAATGCTACTACATGTTAATGGAGATTCTTCTTTAGTTTACATGCTAGAAGTCTGTGGTTTTGAAGCAGTAAGTCCTGAGATTCCTCCCTCTGCATTGAATGTTTCTGATTTAGTTATTTACAACATTTCATTATAAGTGGCAATCATCACACACATATTTGTAACATCAAGTTTATTTAATTTTTTTTAAATCTATGGCCAAACAGTGTTGCCAGAAATATCTGAGGAAATATCCATTTGATTTTAATTTATATGCAGGCAATCACAGAATCACAGAATAGAATCACAGAATCCTGTGGTCAGATACGCTTAAAATGGAAACCATTTGCCTCACATTTTAATACATACTGCAGTCTGCAATGTAGCACAGACTGAATATGTACCATCTTTTTTGCCTCACACTTTGTAGAATAATTTTTCAAAATTTACATTTGTTTTTTTTTAGATTCTGACAGATACATCCATTGAGAACAGTAAAGACGATGATTATGAAATAATGATGTTCATTAAATGATACAAGTATCTGCACAGACAGATGTACTACCTTGTAGATTTCTTATATTTGCATATATATTTATATATATACATACAAATGTGGATAGGTAGATGTATGTATATGTGTTCATATGTGCATATAAAATGCACATATGTATATATACATATATGTATATAAGTCTATACAAAACAGTTTTAGTACTACATGTATTTCAATATATAGATTTCATAGAGAGAGTGGGAGAAGATCCAACTGGGCCTTATTTAAGAGTTATGTGATCATCCTAGGGTGGAAAGAAAATTGTATGATTATATAAACCAAAGAAGCAATAACAGAAGAACAAAGGCAACCCATCTCAAATGACAGAAAGTAAGCTATTTACCCATAGCAATAAAGGTGACTGGAGGAATTCCTGCCTATCCAAATGGCACGTAACTAGGTTTTGGTATAACAATGCCTGGTATATACAGAAGGCCTGCAGACAGGATTCAGACCCCTCCGTTCTCCCAGAAGAGGCCTGAAAACATGCTGAGATGTAGGTCCATAGTACCTATGCTGTCTAGACCAGAAGATTTCCAAGAGTATCCACTGTATTCCATGTGGGTTTATTTATCACCTGTGTAGCCACAGAAGAGTAAAATTGGAAGTCATGAATGCAAAATGATTTGACAGTGATTTTAAAATATATTCAACGTGGCGATACCGCACCACCTAACAGAGCAATAGTTCTCCAAGTGCTCTGAATTCTACCTGCCAGCATCCGTCAAGGTTACTTGATGGCTTTCAAGCCACCAAATGATATTATATCTCTTATATATTCAGACTGTGCTTTGCTATCTTCTCCTCCTCCTTTTCTCGTAGAAACAAAGCCAGATAGATGCTTAGGGCTCACTTCTACAGGCACTGAGCATCTCAAAGGCACTTAGTG
Source organism: Gymnogyps californianus (assembly GCF_018139145.2). Classification (NCBI taxonomy): domain Eukaryota; kingdom Metazoa; phylum Chordata; class Aves; order Accipitriformes; family Cathartidae; genus Gymnogyps; species Gymnogyps californianus. The sequence continues at coordinate 56,910,973 of NC_059475.1, forward strand.
TCATTTGAGATGCCCTAGAACATTCCTGCCCAGCTTCAGCTGCCACTTCAGAAAGACACAGGTCTCCCGTAGGTGCAGCATCGTATCTGACAGCCGTATGTGGATGCCTTAGGGTGTGTCAAGCAATACTTGATGCCAATGCATAGAAAACTGAATCAAACCCTCCCAGAGACAGGCTGCAATAACAAGTCCTGCCACCCCAGGCAGGTACCTCAGGCAGCCGAATCCAGAAAGTTGCCCCTGGAGAGGTGGGGCAGGCACGGCTAGCTCCTGCAGAGGCTGTGCTGCTGAGGCTTTTATCACCCCGCACGGGGGTGGTGGGTGGGAAGTAGATGAAGGCTGGCTGCCTGGATCTGCCACCTGCGCTGAGCCCTCAGAGTGCTGCTGCGGGCCTCACATTGCAGTAGCCTTTTCTGAATGTCTTTGCAGTCAATCCACTGCTCAAGGGAGAGATTTTCCTTTTTCCCTTATAGCCTGCTGTGGAGACACTTATCACCCAGGCTATTCAAACTGGCTCAGGGGTCCTGTTTAAAAACAATCAACTGCATAACATATGGGGCTGGCTGCACTTGTACTAATATCTAACTTTAAAAGGGAAAGAGTCAGAGATTTCAGAGAAGGTTATGCTCTTATTTTAGGGCAAGCTTATATTGAGCAAGCAGGATCCAAACTCCTTGGCTTGTGTGGTCTTATTTACAATTAGCTGTAATAATTGAGAAGAGACAGTTGTCCTGGAACTGACTATGCAGGAACACCTGATCATGCAAACACAGAAGCTGAAGAAACCTCTAGGGACCCACACACAGTTTTCACACCTCCCCGATTAGGGACTGGAGCCAGACCCTTTTGCTTGTGATAGATTAATCAAACCTTCTCTCAGCCTCTAATTGGATGACAATCAGGTTCTCAGGGTATGCTGGATGGGGGAAAAAATTCTCCTTCCCTTATATTTTATATGTCTTTCATTTCTGGCCTAGCTGTCTTTTTTTTTTTACCTTTTTTATGTGATTCATTTACTTTGTTACAGTTTCTCCTCCTTTAAATGAGCTGCATATTTTCACCCAGCATTACTAACTTCCATCAGTTTTCCACCGAAGACACAACCTTTTCTTCTTATTATAACAGCACAGCTTGCAAAGTGATAGCTAGGAATCAGATTGTGTCAGCACTCCCATTACAACCCCCCGTTTTCAGGGAGTCATTTTTAGTGTGGCCACAGAAATATACTCAGGACTTACTGCTGCTATCTAGGTCTTGTTCAAAGAGTGAATTTCCTTTTCCTCCACCCAGCTGAAAAAGAAAATATTTGACCACTTTTAAACTCCAGGAATATAAACAAACCAGCACAGGGGAGAATGTGACAGATTTATGAGGCCAAGGTTATGTCAGTGTTTGTCTGGCCAATCCTTTTTCTGCCCCAGTACTTGCTAATACTAGAGACCCTATCCTCCCTCATAGTGACCATGCATCTAGCCAAGAGTGCTGCATAACGTTATCTATGAATGAATGTACAAGGAACCTCTGAGATCAATTTGCTTCATAGAAGAATTTAAGCTGTTGAATGTTTATCCAAATTTTCTAGGGATCTCCATTTAACTTTTCCTCCTAGTTCACCAATGTGAAGATGAAAGGATCCTTAAATTCCATTTCCTGGACTTTGTTCAATGATTTAAATTTAATGTTGGGGTTGGGGTTTTTTTGGTTGGTTGGTTGGTTGGTTTTGTAATTTTTTTTTTCCCATTGACTGTTGACGATTTGGATCTGACTTGATATTATTACCTGAATTCAAGGAAAATAATTTTTTTATTTTCCCTCAATGATTTTTTTTAAACCCTCAGAGGATCCACCTCCCTTATTAAGTGATTTTTTACAAATATCAGCACTCTTGATTCAAGAGGAAACAAGCTGAAGGTATTCTCAGAATTATTTTTACTGCTTTAGAATTAGTAGTAACTGCACTGAACAAATTTGCTGAAAGAATTCTGATTTCACAGTCATGCAAAATCACTTCTACCCACTTTCACATTCTATTACAGCTGAGCAAACACTATGAAGAGAAAGTGCCTCTAATTGTATATGTGTTACTTATTTTGTCCTAATTTATCCTAGGAGAACTGAGGCATGTAAACTGTGGTGCCCCTGACTATTGAAGTCTGTCTGTACAGAATCTATCTATAATACACTATTCTAGGTCACATGCCAAACTCTAGGAATTTTCTCTGTCCGATGAGCTAACATTTCACTCAGTGGAAGCCCCTTGTACCAACTCCTGACTCCTTCCCATGTGAAGCCTTAATACCATGCTCACACTGTCGCTCTTGCCTGGAGGTCTACCTAGGTCACCTTCATCCTTTAAACCAAATTTTATTTTCTCTCTAACACCACTTTACATGTCAACATCATGTCCTTGTCTTTAAGACTTCACCTAACCATGCTCCTCTCTTTTTTTGACCAGCCTTTTTAGGTAATTTTTATACTGATGCTTTAACTATACATGTTTCTGCACAATTACAAAGGAAAATCATCAAGCACCTTTTTTCCCACTTTGAACTCATGTTCGGTTACTTAACTCTGAACTAATTCTTGCTAGAATTTCCCAGCTAACAGGTAGACTGCAGTGATCAGTTGACTCCTGATTACCTCTCACAATTCCCCCCATAAACACGAGCCTTCCCATAAGCTGGCTGTGAAACAAACCTGGTGTGCCATTACAAATATTGCACTAGGAAGACCAAATTCTTCACCCTATTTTTCTGCTTCACTTATATATTTCACCAACGAATGAAATTATTTTCTTGACTCAATCTGTAACATCATTTCAATTGTATGTATTCAAAACCATGTCAGCACCCATTTCTTTTTTGCTGCCTGCAAGCACTAGCTGGTAATTGCTTGTGTGGAGATCATCCTACATGAAAATAGATTAATAAACCAATTGTGTTATTAAAACTTATAACTTAACAAGTACAATAATTATCCCAACCACTATGGTTGTATGTTGCACTCATCTAGACCTCTTTAATTGTTTAGACTGTTGCTTCTATGAGACAAGGATCTTGCTTTTGGATGTGGTGAGAATATATCCAGAAGGTTGTAAGCCGTAGTTTACAAAACCTTAATTATTGTTGCTCATCTTCGTAATAAAAGGGAAATTGTCCTAAACTAAGTTCTTATTTTCAAAAACCCAATAATGTTTCATCCTAACATCACAGTAAGCCTCTTTTTTGGCTTTATAGCTAGTACTTGTCACTTTAGAAATCTCTTCTAAAACAAACCAATAGAAATTAATTTGTATTTTCCAATTTTTAATTTTCCAATTAAGCTTAGCTTCCAAATGTCTTAAATATAACATGGTTTGCTGTTTTCAGCTTAATACCTAAATACACCTGGAATTATTACTGTCATTCTTTACAATATTGTTCAAGTGCCTTTAGCAATTGTTATTTTGTTGCCTGTGGATAAGACTCTTTATTTTAAACCAAAATTTAAAGACTGCTCTCAGACCTACTTTTTGAGATCATTCAACTGCAGAGCGACGGAAAGTAGGAAACAAAGTTGAGTGACAGAAAGATAAATGCACTAATGTAAATTTAGGCCTCTTTAGGTCCCAAATGTTTCCCACAGAATCCAGCGTGTTGCTACAGCTTTACTGCAGCATGCGTGAGAGCAGATTTAAGAGATGATGCTTATAAGTTGAATTATTTGGGGAAATGATGATGGATTTCTGACTATGATATAAAATCTGAGACTACCAAGCAAATAAGCACATAGCTGAAATTGTAAAAGTCTTGATTCTTCCGTGACTAGGGGCTCTTGGAGAGAAAAATGGCAGTTTCCAGAAAGGAAAAGATGACCACTGAGAAGCTGTTCGTTGAGATGATCCACAATAGAGTGGTCAGAGAAACCTTTTACATATGGACGGTTAACTGAAGAATGGATGACCAGTTTCTGGCCTCCTGAGATGCCATAGGTCACCTTCCTCTGCTGTTATATTTGCATAATACCATCTTTGACTCGGAATTATCTAAAGGCATAATTTGACTTCATACTCCCACATTCCCAGGTGTAGCCTTCAGGGTATTTGCCATAGGTTATCCTCATATTATATTCCTTTGCTTCTGAAGTTGACCTTTTCGTCAATTTTTACTCTATCTTCCTGAGCAGCTTTGCACATCTATAACACCTTTCCTTCAAAGGTCTCAAAGTGCATTATAGCCATCAATAAAATAAAGGTGAGATTTTCAAGGGCATGAAGGGCACTTACAATGACTCCTCCACCTGGTTTTCAATGAGACCTGAACATTTGTCTTTCACTTTTATATCTTTGAATATTTCTCTTTAACACACCTCACAAGGATGTGAAGAGGTTAAGTGTTGTTATTCCCATTTTACAAAAGGGGAAACTGAGGTGCAATTGCAGATAATGGGCTAGGTGAGGTTCACAGCTGCACTTTCCTGGAAGGGCACCTAGACAGTCAAGTCCTGGGCTGCTATCTTAATTATTAGAGTACCCTTCCAGACAAACCTTCCCATTTCCTTCTGTTACCTCACTTCAGATTATGTGCGTGACCTGAAAAGAAAGGACTCTTCTTTAAAACTGTTCCAGCTTCTTCAAGTCCATTCTAGGCTCTTAGATCTATTTTAAAAGCAAACACCATGGAATGTACCCCCAGAGCCTGGAGCAAGCTTTTTTTCAGCTGTTCTGGTCTATTGGGTTCATATGTATTCAGGGCTTCAGGCATTTTATGTAGCCAGTTGATTAAATATATATTTAGAATTTTTTAATATGCATATTAATTACCCAATAGACTAGAATGACTCTTTAAGAGCAATTTCTGCCTATTGTGTAAAAGCATTATAAAAATCCTTATGAAAAATAGTGACTGCACATGCTTAAATACTTCTCCCTATGCTGGCCCCCTCCCCTGCTCCCTAACATACCAAAAACAAGTTGTATCATATCCTGGATTAATCACTGGATGAATTTCCATTATTATATTACATGGATGCAAAATCTCATCTTAAATTGGAATTTTTTCCCCCTAGACCACAAACTGGCAAATCTCCCCAAGTGAAGATTGCTACAGGATCAGAACCCTTACAAAGTAGCAGATAGCAAATCCATCATTACTGTTGTTATTGTTCTAACATTTTTTTAAATAAAGGAAATTGGCGGGGGTGGGGGGTCCTGAGTGCATTTTCCTACAGTGTATTTCAGTTTGATTATATTTTGTGCTCCCATATTCAGGGGTGGGGGTCAGAGGGAATGAGGAGTAACAGAACTGGACTACAGGTATATCCAGACGAGAAGAGCCAGGCAGGGCGGGGAGGGGGTGTGTGATCTGGGGAGCTGGAGAAGAGACTAAGAAAGACTTTGTGCTGTCTTCTTTCCCCAGCCCTCTCACTCCTTCCCAAAAGCTCTGGACTCCATGGTGCATGTTCCCACATCACCTGCCATGTACATGACTGTATGTGCAGCCCTTCCTGTCTAAGTCCAGGAATACTCTTCTGCTGCATCCTTCCTGACTATACCTCCCAAATACTGAAATTGTCTTTTCTCACACTGCCGGTAGCCCTGTAAGTAAGTGTTTGAAGATGCGTGCTGATTTTTTGGAGACAATGTTTTACAAATTGAGAACCACGAGATGAGGAAAGGAGGCTGGTTGCAGAAAAGCAACATAGGATTGCCTAGATCCTTGCAGACACACTTCTGTTTTTCTGTAAAATTACTGAAGACCCAACAGTGAACAGGATCATCTCATCCGAGTCTCCTTCTGCCCACTTAGAAGACCACCATATGGGGACCATAATGCAGCATGGATGATTCAGGACTTACCCCTTTTCCTGTTACATTACTGGAGGAAGATCCCAGCACTTTATACTAGGTTTTTTGGATCCAGTTCCTATTCTCACTTCTCCAACTATATTTTTGCATATGAAAGGGAATTGCTTGGATGAGATGTGAATGACACTGAGCCACTTACAGCTATAAAACGAGGTGCTGCGTAGCTCCTCTTGGAAATCTAGTGAAGCATGCTGGGTTTTGGTCTCAAACCAGGCTCCTGACTTTCAAGAGTTAAGAAGTCCTGCCTGCTGATTTATACAAGTTTACAGCAATTCCTCAACTGACTGATCTGTTGGAAAAGCTTCAAAATGAATCCTGTGTTGTTTTAAAGCCCCCCCGTCTCTTTCCTGAGGGCAATGGGCAAAGCAGCACACCATTCCCTAATACTGGCTGTAAAAGCTGCACCCCAGCAAGTCGACTATCAAGGAAGATAAATGCTCTGTTAACCTGCTCTGCTGTTATTAAAGGAACGCAGCTGAAGTGTGCACTGATGGACCATGAAATCTGAGGAGAGCCACAAGCCACTCAAGGTGAGAAATATGTGCTGGGAGGTCACACAGTATCTTTGATGTTTCTGTGAAATTATCACACCATAAACTGACAGACTAAAATATTAGATTTTGACCTTTTAAGTCAATCATATCACTTTTTATCTTGAAGATCTTTCACTTGCAACTTGGTCATATCAGAAAGTTTAACGTCCTTTTCGTGGTAAAAAACAGGTGCAAGCAAACCTTCTGGGAAAGGATGAGCTATGAAAACCATTCGTAATCTTGTACTCTTGCCACACTATCTCACTTCAAATGTGGTATATATGTGTTAAGTTAAAGCATAAATAATACCACTTGTACATCTGCCTGAAAAACTCAGAGAAGATAGTATGCGCTGTGTTTTTCACAGGCATGTTCATGTTTGAAGTGCAAACTGAAGCCCACAATGAAAGAGGCTGAATCCTCAATAAACAATTGCCAACACAAACTCTCAAGTAAACATGAAATCCAGTAAGCCACTAATATGAGTACAGAATAAGAGTAGCCAAGCACCTTATCTTTTATTTGCCTGGACTCCAGCTGCACTCACTGGTTGGAAAATACTGGAAATTCTGATTAACACTTCATTTTTCTTTGACTAAACTGAAGATTGTTAAGCATCTCCTCCTATGTCCCTAAAGAACAATAAGTAAAAAGTGTCTTCATCATGAAAATTTCAGATCTGTAGTACTGGTATCATTGTCAACATGATGGTCTAAGGTTACAAACAAAATTAAAAATATCTGTTCTCTAAATTCACATATTTCACAGGAGAAAGGAATTAGCTCATTATACAGATGAAAGAAAGATACTAGACCTAGTGAAAATAAGGGCTGCTGAACAGAAATTCCTTTAGGGAAAATGAGTGTCCACCATTATTATGATGTCTAATACGAAATGGCCAGTTTCTTTTCCTGTGAATACCCAGGAGTAGGAAGATGATCAGCAGGTGGTGAAATGCATATGAGAATGATGCCTCTGTACGATCATCACCTCAGCCACTGATCTGCTCCATAACTCTCACCAGTTTTTTTTCCCTGCTCCTTGACAGAGTAAAGTTGTAAGGCTTCAATCGCTGTAAGATGGAAATTCTTTGATCATGAAACCAGCCAGAGCTCAGTGGCTTAGAATTCACTTATTCTATGATGTCAGTGACTCTACAGACAAGGAACATTTATCTCAAAACAAACTCTGTATTCACAACCTGTATCATAACCCTATGATGTGACGTCCAGGTAAGAATAATGATGCTATACATGTTGTCATTTTTCTCAGATATCATAGCATTTTAAAGACCCTTTAGCCTCTGAGTTACAAGTGAAATTACACAATTTCAGACTTGGAATAAAATCTTGAATTTGGAGTGAAATAAACAAAAATTATTTTGTGTTGATTGTTTTGGGTAACTAAAAATGAAAAATTTATAATATAAATTTCATTTATAGCATGGATTTGACAGTTACAGTATAATTAAAAATACTGAAAGGTCAAGAGATGAGTAGAGTGAGGAGAAGCAAAGCGAAAAGAAGCAAAGAGAAGAGATCTTATGAAAGTTAACATAGCCTTGAAAAATTTTTCTAGCAAGCTGGTGTTTTGCTGATGAATACTACGACTCAGAGAAAACTTCTGGTCAGGTCTACTGAAGATGATGAAACTACTCTTTTTTACTTCTGTTTGTAGAAAAGAATAGCCATTCCAGATGTTAGCTTTCATTCAAATGTGTTGATACTTCCATCAGTCTCTGTGTCAGGTAGGATGGCATATAGGAACCACAGCCAGTAATATTTAGTGGACACCAGCATTCACTGTGTTGTGCCCTCCCACAGGAGTTGGAGATGGGTATTACAGGTGGGAATTCTACAGCACTGCCCAAAACTGCTTATCAGCCCAGGATCCACAATGAGGTACTTTGGTTTGGTTTGAGGTTAGCATCATTGTACATACTGTGTAAGCTTGTGAGGTAATCAGCTGTGCCCATGTTATTTTAAAACCATTTGAACTGCCGTTCTTTGATCAGCTACTCAATAGCCACTGTTCATCATTCTTTCTTCCTTTCTCCAGTTTAAGTCTCCTCCACTTTCCGTGGCTTGTGGGCTGAAAAGAACCCCATATTATTTAGACAAATATCTGCTTTTCATAAGTTGCACAAGAAAGGTCACTTCCCATCCTCATTTGAATTTTCCTTCACATCTTACAGCATTAAATGCCTTCTCACTCATACATGATTCATAGCTGCCCACAGGACAGTCCTGAGTTTTCCCAGCTTCCACTGAGTGATTACCAGTGTCCTGGGACTGTGTGACAACATGAAGCAGTAGATTGTCCTCTCCCAACAGGTCTGCAGCTCCCTCTCAGCAGCAGCACTTCTGTCGGTCACAGCAGGGGTAGGTGAAAGTTAGCTGCTGTTGAGAAAAAGGCAGCTGGACTGCAGGGAAGTGCGCTGCCAGGACGAGTGCACTGCCAGGCAAAGCGCTTGCGTGGCTTATGGAAAATGCAGAGAGCCCAGTTGGGGCAGCACTTCCATTGAGAAGTCATGGAAGAAGGAGTTGAGGAACCAAGTTAGGAACAGGAAAATAACCATCCAGGAAAGGAAATAACCAGAATGCAGGAATGTGGAAGAGATGAGATGAAGGAGGAAAGGGGGATCACAGCCCCCAGATATTTTAGGCCATTTAAAGAAACTGACAGAGAAACGACCAAAATGTTGGCTTGCATTTTCAGGCCCAGCAAAAGCTTAGGGAGGCCTTGTTGGCTTATAAGTTCAGAACACATGTGCATCACGGAATAGTTCCCCCTTAAGGCAAATAAAGTTGGCTATGCAAGTATTAAATAAGGCACTCAAAAGTACTAGGTACTTCTGAAAACTGTGGCCAGTCAAGTCATTGCTGTGTCCTATCAGGCTTGACATTGAGGCAAGGCCCACAGGAATGTAGGCACCTATGTTGTCCCCATGCGTGGAGCATGCACGGGACTTGTCAGTCTGACTCAGAACAGGATGAGCGTTGTCACGAGTGGGGAGTGTTGGATCTTCTTCTCATATGCACAACTCCCAGTGTGAAATGAATAATACCACTTTTTCACTTTGAGGCAGCAGCTTTAGGCCTTGAGCATGGCCCATCTACGTTGGCCACAAGAACATTTATACAGACCTTGCTGTTAAAAAAAGAATACTCAGAGAAGAAAAAATCAGCTTTCACTAACAATTTCCTTCCAATAGCTGAAAAGAAAATTCATTTTCTCTCCCAACCCACAGGTATTGCGTGGTTGGAAATAAAGACTTTAATGGTGGATGGCGTTGCATTGTCTACCTGATGTGAGCTCAGGGATAGGGACAGCAAATGTGAGGGCTTTTTGTTTTGAGTTTGCTTTTACATCTCGAGAACAGGATCTTAGGTGCTGCAGTCATAGATCCTGGGAAATAAAGCTAGTGATGAAGAAACCTGAAAGCCCATCTGTTACATACAGATGTCACATATTGTACAGAGATGAGAGGCTTTGCAGGGTGTACGTTTTTCCTTTAAACTAGCGGGAGGAGTTTCTTATAATTGAGAACAGATGGGAAAAAGAAGGGAAAAGCACCCAAATCATCCTCCTTACTGTCATTCTTCAAGAAACATGGTTTGTTGTTTGCATGTTATTCATGTACCTGGGTCTCTACCTGACAGCGTGTTGTCCACTGTTTAATAATATCAGATTTTTACAGAAACTTCCTATTTTAAGAGACGTGAGAAACTACAAATATACTGTGTAAGGTGCGTAAGCATGGTTGCACAGGAAGTGAGCTCTAGCACAAACTAGGAAGTGACTGATCCACCCGAAGCAGGCAAACCTTACAAATTATTCATGTATTTCTTTAAGCAAAACTATATGGACTAACCATAGCCTCTCGAAAGTAGCCTGAGCTTGGTGCAGAGGGCAATGAGAATGGAATCAAGTTTAGGAGAGAATATCATGGGTTTTCGATCTGTTTCCTGGTGGACTTCTGTCCTCATTGCAAAACCGCAAAAGCCACAATCTCATTTAACAACACTGTGCAAATAATTGTCGTTGCACCTGTGTCTGGTTTCTCAGAGATTATTGCAGAGACAGAAGAGCAACTTCTGACTGTAATCTCAGACATCCCTTCTGTTCAAACATTTGGGTTTCAGCAAAACTACCCCAACTTATCTTGTGCTACATCAGGCCCAAGAGCTGTCATTTTGGAGTGCTGGAATAGATATCTGTGTTAAGAGAAAAATGCATCAAGCTCAAAGGCTGGGTTAATAGATGGGTGAGGTAGTAAGTGTGCAGTAATTCAGGAATGTGCAAACTTAAAACAATTCTCTCTCCCTCTTTCTCTTTTTTTTTTTTTTTTTTAAGCACAGTTTCCTGCCCTTTTCAGTGTAAAATAGCCAAAGCATATCTATACTGTCCAAGTAAAATCCACATGTGAAAACCGGACAGTTAAGTAACTTTCCAACAGGTCAGATGGGTGTCCGCACCAAGGTACACAAACAAAAAAAAGAAGTTATGGGTTCATGACTATACCATGCAGTTAGCTGATGGAAGGTGGGGCACTGGAATGAGCTATCGTTATCTCCTCTGCCATCAGTGCCACCTTCTTTAGCTGCGCTGGAGGCCAAGACATGCATGGGTCCTCATGTTTCAAGACATCCTGGTGTGCATTGGCAAGCACAGAAAGCACCCCATCGCAGCCATACCACAAGGAGCCGTGCTAGACTTGCTGCTGGATGTTTCCCTTCGCACCGCTTACATCAGCTGAAAATAATCGTATTTAATCCAAACAGGAAATGGTTTGCTCACACCACCACAGCCAGCATGCAGGGCAGGGCGTTGCTGTTAGAACGGAGCTCAACAACAAGGTTCAAAATACAGATAGAGGAAAAGATATGGTGCATCACCTCAGGTGCAAATATATGCGTCAAAAGAAAGCAAATAATGAGACTAGTTAATCAGAAAGTCTGTCACTTGTGCAAATGTGGCCATACTCACTTCATGCTCTTTTTGTTCACCTGTTTTAAACCAGGTTTGCAGCTTTCCAGCCTGTGTCCTCTGCTTCTGCAGTAGTGGTCATTCTGTTGCAGTATGGATTCAGAGGCAAATACCATGGGGTAAGATCAGTAAGTGACCATTTGCAAGGCAATGAAGACCTGATTACTAGCAAATGACCCTTAAACAGTGTATCTGGGAGTGGAGATGGATCCAGAAATTTCCAATGCTTATCTGAGTTTCCCGAATAGCCTTCAGGAGTCACCAACTGCAGCCATTTTTCAGGATGCCTACTGCACGCTCTACTAAACCTGCCTTATACAGACATGTCCCTGTCATGACACAGGCTGACTGGGAATAAGAAGGTCCTAACTCTCAGTTCATTCTCATTTCAGTGTGATTAGGTGCTCTGTTATTCCAGGACTGTATGCATATAATAATTTAAACATTCTGGTAATGAGCAGAACAAAGAAACACATTTTTTGAGAAACTGAGACACTTAAGTACCTGTGCAGGTATGTGCCTATTGACATTGCCAGTGTGACCTTTAGGATCTTTAGCTACTTTTCTACTTTGTAAATCCTACTGAACACCTTCTGCGTCTTTTAACACCAAAGAACCTTTAAAAATCTCTAAGCTGCTTCAGAATTTAGGAGATCATAACCCCCTGAATGTACAAACTCCCAAACTCTTAGGTACTCATGAAATTGTACTCCCTCTCAAAACTATGGATGTTCTGATAATCTCAAGGACAAACATCTCTGCTTTCCACCAGGCACAACCAAAATAGTTAAGGTGTCTGACTAAGAAACTGTTCTTCCTCTTAATAAAGAACTGACTCAAAGCTTCTCTATGTCATGCTGTCTGACCACATTCATTCAGTTATATTCCTGGAAGAAAGTGAGCTTCAACTGCACGTTTAGTGTGGAGAGCACAACTGCAATAATTCACTGCATCATCAAAACACTTCAGCAAGCTTTAAAGACAAACAAGGCTATAGATCTTTGTTTTCATACACTGAATTAGGGATCCTCGTTTTTGTCGTCTTCATTAATTCCCTATTAGACATGTTAAAGCATTTTCTAATTCTGTAGGAAGTGTTAGTGTCCATATTTCTTCAGGTTCTAACCTGTTTTGTCGATTTTTATTGTAGCTTTTGAGTCTTCTTTATGTCAGGAAAGATTGATAACAATGGTCTGGAGTTAAATTTTAATAGCAAATGGATCTGTATTTCCCCTTCCAGACCTAACGTTTATATTCAAACAGGATCAGAGGGAAACTGTCCTTACATGGCAATTCTGGCATTGGCTATTTCATGTCTTTTTTTTTTTCCCTATAAGATTTTGTTTTGTCAAAGATGTTTAAAAAACATTCCTTCTTTAACTAGGATGAATTTTCAGATTTTTGTGTGTGTGAGAAAGAGAATAAAGTAAAAAAGTTGAGAGGATACTGAATGAAACTCAAATTATGCAGAGAACAACCAATTCCTTGATTCAGGTTTTCCAGCATTTATGTGAAATAATTTTTATTTCAGTTTCACAGTCTGGCTTGAAATTCTGTGGTCTTTGGAGGTAATATATTTGTATGTTTTTCTTGTCTATGCTTCAAGGGAATCCTATTTCTTGGAATTTTCATTCATTCTGGAAATGTTAATCCTCCTCTAATAATTCACCCTCTTCTACATCCCAGATAAAGCCCCCCCCGAAACCATTGAATCCCTGGATGAGTAATGGTGAACATGGACCAAACTGCAAAATACGGTTTCTATTTACAGTGGTAACTTTTCAGTAGTTGGATTTTCTTTATTGTATAGGCTTCCTCATTGAATAGTTTGATCTAATTTAATTGCTGATTTGTTTAATTATCAGTTGTATGGTTTTTGGTTCTAATGAGAAGTTTAATACTAGTTTACTCATGTTTAATGATGAAATGTGGATGTCTAGATGGCAATGTTGATGTAAGTATTTTTATTAAATGTCAATGGGGCCTAATTATGACTATTATAACTGAATAATTTGGCAATGTGAAAATAATTTTTTCTTAATTCTTGTTTTAAAGATAGAAACAGCAATTTTTCATGTTTGCTGGGTTTTTTTAATGTAAGGATCTCTTGTGAATATCATAGAAGTTTTATGCTTAAATGATTTTTGTATTTGAAATGGAATTTTAAATATACAAATGCAGTAACATAGTTGCAGAGGTGGCTGAAAATAGCAAATATTTTTTGTAATTTTTCCAAAAATTAATCTCATGCTTCTCATCTACATGACATTCCAATTACACTTCCAGAACATTTTCAAATTTCAGAAAACTTCAATCAGCTTTTGTATTAGTTGATGTTAAAAAATGTGAGTTAAATTTTGCTAGTTTTTGATTCTATGCCACTATATTGTACATGTAAATATGTAAAAGATTTACATCTTTTAAATAGAACTTAGAGTAACCATCTTTTTAATCCAATATTTTGAAATTTCGAGCTATTCTGTTTAGTAACAGTACATGTCTCAGAAGGCGTGATTTTTTGAGGTGTATCCAGAACCATAAGGTCCCTATTTGAGAAATCTAAAACTATGAGACATTTGGGCAAGTCTTAGCCGAGCCACTAACCTCTTTCAAGTCAAAAAAGAAACATCCTGTAGTTACATCACTTGTCATCTTTTTTCTGAACTCAGTGAATAACGTTTTACACATTTTGTTGCAGACTATTCACCCAGTAAATATCTTTGTCAGAATATCCTCTTCTCTGTATGCACACAGATTTTCTCAGAGCTGACTATTGTTTAAATGTGGAACACCAAATGCAATGCAATTTAGAGCCCAGAAATATGCTGAACAGAATAAGACTGAGCATTTTGTAATGCAATAAGCAGAGGCACCAAAACAATAAATTACCAGTGTAAGCTTTAGACATAGGCAAAACAGTTGCTTTGTCACTTCCCACACTGAAAGAGCTAGAGGTTGGCTCTGCTGGAGCAGCATTGCCCCATCACTACGGCTCTCTGCTCAGAGGCTGCCAGAGGATGGAGTCTGGGGTGCAGGCAGAGTGGAGTTTCATGTTGGAAGAGGTCTAAATAAATTAATTGTAAGGGGGAGAAGGATGTTGGAGAGGATGCTTGCAGAGCAGCAGAGGTGTGTAGCTGTGAGGGGTAAAGAGGGGAAGGGAAAAGAGAGGAAGCAGGATCCCATGCTCTGAAAGGTGGGAAGGCTGCTAGGAGAGGTGAACCTGAAGGAGGCGAAGAGAGAGGAGCTAGACCCTTGCTGGCACAGACACACTCCAAAACTTCAATAGCTCTTTAGAATCTGTTGGCCCATTTTAACTGTTGCTAAAACTTTACGCAGGTACCACAACAGAATTAACTTTGCAGTCTAAACAGGAAGAAAACGTGTGCTCTTTTGTCTCAGCCTTTGGTATGACAGACTCAGTTTAGCCTGCATTGTGAGCAGCCTGGGAATGGCTCGCTGCAGTTCAATACCTCCTTTCTCAGCCTACTCTTGGGGCACTCGCAGAAGGAAAACATTACCTATTGAGCAAGGAAAAGTTCAGGAAGAAAAATCACTGCTAGATGACTTTGAGTGAACAATCTGCAGTCCTCCAGCAGATTTGCTGTCTGATTTTCTGGGTGGGAACACAGTTTCACCTAAACTGCCTATATTCCCATCTAACTTCCCAAGATCTCACCCATGGATTTTAAGACATAGGTGTTTATATACCAAGCTGACCAAAAAGGAATTTTCTCTGATGCAATGATAGATCCAATAGTGGTTTCAGAACCCTGTTTTACAACACTTCATTCACTGATGGACGAGACAGTGAAGTATTGAACAAGACAATCAAATAATTAAAGAAGTCCACATGGATTGAAACTAAGTAAAAACCAGAAGATAGTAATTCGAGATTCCTGTTTTCCATCTGCTCATACCAGAAGGATAAAAAAGAATAAGGTAGGGATTACGTGAACTAAACGGCCAAGCAAAGGCTCAGCTTACTCATATTAAAGCATCTGTGATTAAAAAAAAAGAAAAAAAAAGCCTATTTACTAGTAAATTGCATTGTAATTACTTTCAGTTCTGTATGGTTATCTTTCTTTGTTTTTATAATCAAAAAGATATGCCTATTTGGATAAGTAACTGGCAAGTAAAATTCTGCTACGTTTTTGTTTATTGTATCAAATGTGATTTTGCAAAAACATATCCAATAGCAATTTAAAAAGTGAAGACGATTTTTAGCCTAAAATTAACATTTTTACCCAGAACTTTCTATTTAGTTTATCAAAGCACCTCACAAGTGTGAGAGCAGTTTCTTGGTCAAGGACCTTAACTATTTTGGTTGTGCCTAGTGGAAAGCAGAGATGTTTGTTCTTTAGATTATCAGAACATTCATAGTTTTGAGAGGGAGTACAATTTCATGAGTACCTAAGAGCTTGGGAGTTTGTACATTCAGGGGGTTATGATCTCCTAAATTCTGAAGCAGCATAGAGAAAGATTTTTTTAATAGAGCACATGTGAATTGAAAATAAATGGGACCTGGAGATTAGGAATGTACAAATGGCTTAAAAAAAATCAAATGTTCGCCTTGACTGATTTTTTGTATTAAGTCTGAACAATGAAAAAAATGAGCGTCCATTCTGGCAAAAACTACTTGAAGCTGAAGTTAAAACTGAGACTCGGTCTCATTTGCACAATTGCTCTGCCTGAATCTGGCTGGGATAAGCAGTGTGTTATCACCAGTTTGGCCAACATGACTTAAAACAGGAAAACATGTGAAAGGACCTAATTTTGCCACTCCTTAACTTAACAGTGATGCACAGCTTAGCTCTGTCAGCTGAAGAAGATATTCCAGTAAAACAGGATTAGTGAAAAGAAATTAGCATTTTTTTTCTATTAACACATTGCATTTTGGGTTAGACCCAAATAAACAGCAGATCTCTTTCCTAGTTGTACAGGTTTGACGTTCATGGTTTTGAAATCAGCCATAGCAATTTTAAAGTTCAACATACAGTCTTCTCACTGTATCGAGTATATCCATAAACAGAAAAGATCTGTGAGAAAGAAAGGCCAACCTAAATAACATAAAACTTTTCCAGCAGCTTGAGGTCAAGAAGACAATGGACAAAGTAAGTTGATAAAAGTAACATGATTTCTCTCTCATAGCTGGCTGTTATCAGATATGGGTCTGATAATAATTATGAGATTTGTCAAAGAGCAGACTGACATCCTAACAGTCATTATTTTCATTTTATGTCCAGCTGGAAGCCTCTGGAATACATATTGTTAATCTTTTTTCCCATTATCTCTCTCAACTCCATCCTCAAATTATTCAGACCCTGTGTATGCTTTTGTGGGAAAATCTTAGCTTCATCTGTATGGCAGATGATACAGACAATTCTTTTGTGCATGTTTTTTTGTTTTGTTTTTTTTTTAACTGGTTTTAATCCAAACAAATCACAATATTATTATCTATCATCAGTGGTTGGGATAGTAGTTCAGAAAACACACATATACTGTAAGTTTTTGTTACTTTGCAGAAGTTGGGCAATGATGTAAAGTTCACCTTCTCATGATGAAAATAAATGTACTTTTTCTCTTCTGCATAACAGTAAGCACTGTGCCTCTTCCTGAAATACTGCAAAACATAACACTAAGTGTGGGCTTGACAGAAACTCTATCACTTTTCTCCTGGGCCTCAGGTGGTTGAAATGAGTTTGGGTTGTTTACCAGAATACAGTATTTTTACAGTTACAGGAACATCTACATTCTCAAGTACATTCCCAGTGTTGGTTGGAAGGCAATCTGGATTGTCTCTCTCTCCTGTACTTTTTTCATTAGTACTAGGTTTTACAGATAGCTCTACATGGTCCATAGTAGAAAATATTTATTAATGTAAGCCTCAAGTACCTACTCCAAGCTAAAAGGTCTTTATTTTCTCCAAAATGGCCTTTATTTTCTGAATCATGTGTTGATTTTACCTTAAGACTGAGTTAAAAAACCCACAATACTATTTGCAACAGGGCAAGGATCTTCGCATTTAGGACAAAAGAATGTTTAACCATTGTTTCAGGCTTAAAATCCTCCTACCTAAAAAGCTTGGGGTCTTTCTGCTTCTGTAAAATAAATTTTATATCTGATAAAGAGTATGGGTTAGGTTGATTGCTTTAGAATTTAAATTAGGAGTTGTTGTGAAGCCTGGGACTTGGTTTTATGAGTGTTCACTGAGGTTTACAAACCCATTCAGCAAAAGTCATGGCTGGTGAGTGAAACTGTGCCCCTCAGAGCTTCAACCCACTGCTGAGACATGAAGAGCTCTACAAGGCACACAGAAGCATTTAGTAGAAATGTTGCTGGTATTAATTACTACAAGAAAACCAACTTGCATTTTTTAGGTTAGATCGTAAACCCTCCAGCTGCTGAACACATCTATAGGTATCTTTCTACTGCATTTATTTGCCTCCTAAAGTAGCACAATGCTGAGAAAATGGCAAGAATTAAAATGAACTAAAGTAATTTCTTGCATCTGGATGGCAACTGAGAGTCCAGATAAATAAAGTCGTGAGGAGTTTTTTAAAGATGCAGCTTCTGCGGTTGTTTATTCAGCAGCAGTTTAGGCACCAGGCAAACTAATTGTTTCTCTCTAATGCCTTAAATTAAACTACAGACATCACTGACCTCAGGGTAAGGAAGAGACTTTTACCAAACTCACAGACTCCAGAAGTGAAAAGAATTCCTTAGTGCTGCTGTGAAGGAAGCTTTATGTCAGAGTGCCACACTCAACAGGAGTTTCATGAGCAAGGGAGAAGGAAAAAAACCTAGAACCCCATTGCTTCTAATTAGGGATTAATTCTGGTTTATTAGAATTAGGTTCAAATCAAAAAGAAAAGGAGGGAAAAAAAAGAAAATTAAAAAAGAGAAGAAAAGGAAAGGGAAAAAAAGAGAGCGAGCTGTTCAAAGACCCCAAGCTTGTTAGAGATCCAGATCTGTACTTTGACCCCCGCCCTGCACTGACTATTTCAGCTTTTTCCATCCAACCTTTAAAGCAATACAAATGAAAAATCTCTTCATTTCCACAAAGCAAAGCTGTCTTCTAGTATCCCCCAGTTACAGCTGATATATGTAGTAAATGACACCAGAAACCCTGCTACTCAGTGAGGGGTAGAGTTTCTCGGACTCCCCAGAGTGTCCCCATCCTCCTCCGATGAAAGTGCAGGAACGGCTGAGTGGGATCTGCTGCCTTTGTGTGAGTGAAGCCGAACATCTGCTTCAACCAGGCAGTTTCCTGTGCAGTCCTGCAAGAGCTCTGTAAAAGAAGCCCCTAGAAAGGGAGTTGGGTCCAAATTTTTGTTTTCTATAGATGCAAGATAAGGTGCTTAGATAAGAACATAACCTCCTCATTTCTGCTACCCGCTTGGTGATCTTACATAAGGCTGGTCCTCTCACTTAACAGTGATGAAAATTTCATCAACAAAATTTGCTTTTGCTCTGCCAAGTCATGACAACCTCAATTAGAGCTGAGCTGGAGAGGCATTTGGGTGATTACATCAGTCCAACTGGGTGTCCTCTTCTCCCTGTGATGGCTCTTTCTATGCTATTCTCTGGGTATTTGATCTTCCTATCCGGATTCGGGCAGCTGAGGAGTGAGATGAAATAAAGAGTAGCTAAAACATTTCGGAAGAATCTGCCCACAATCATGATTTTCATTCTTCATTCATTTTTTAAAGCTGTAAGTAAAACATGCTCTAAACCACACGGCAGTCAGATCCAATTTTGCTAGGTCTTTGCTGAAAGCTTGGTAATTCTGATGAATGCAACAAAGAAAATACATTATATAAAGCCTATTTCCTCAAAAAGGTCTTCATTGATGGTCAAGTGATCTTATTTTTCTTTTTTCAAATCTACTATCAACAGGACTTCCTTAATCTTTCCCAGTGCTTAGATATTATGCTTTGGTAGTTCATTTTAGAAGTTCCATTCCACAGAGCATTTAACAGTACAGAATATTTAGCTTTTAATGAACTGTGTATACTGGTGTCTAGTGAAATACTGACACCTGGAACACAAAGTAACAGAAGGATTTGACCCATTTAGATTTCTTTCTTGTAAACAACCCAGAGAAATAATGTGATTTATAATGAAAATTGTATGAAGTGCCAGTCACCAGTTAACATACATGAAAATTTTAATTTCTTGTTCATCTTAAAAATTGTAGTTATCTTAAAACTGAGTGAACCTCAAACTCAAGAAAAGGTGTAAATGGCAAATGAGAGAAAGTGAAAGAGAGAAACTAAAGGGATTTACTTCAGGTTTCTTTGCATTATTCTTTCTTTATTTCTCCTTTTAGACCTGCTTTCTGAAGAAGATTTGACCAGTATGACGAGCCTGTCTGTCAGTTCCTGCACAATAGCCTTTCTTTAATCCATAGAGAATTTCAAACAAATTTGAAAGAGGAGGTAAAACTTGAAGGGTAATTAAGTTTCTACAACTTTGTGAAAGTTGGTGAATAGCTAGGGGAAACACACAAAACGAAATGCCTCCACTGAAGAAAAGATGGGCAGAACTCAGCTATTACACCTTCTGTCAGCAACAGTCAGACAGCCAAGGAATAGGTAAAAACCAGCTAGTCCATCAGGGCATGCAAGTTCATACTAGTGCATTTATTCCACTGTTACAACAATACACAGCTGCATTGATTGCAGCTAGGACTAGAGAAATTTTTAGAGTGCAGAGGACATGATTTCATAGCAAAACATGATTCAGTGGTTCAGCTGCTCACAAATTTAGTCTTCTGTATTCCCAGCAGTGCATCTGAACATTCTTCTATGTTAATAGAAATTGGATTTTTCTTTTACCCCAGTGCTTAGGCTTTCCTTTGAGCCTCTGTGAGGACAAGACCCATTTGCAAACTTGCACCCCCAAATCTGAGTTTCTGTCTTTCCTGGGACTTGTCTTTTTCCTGGGTTTGATTGTGATGCTTGAGTAGCTCTTATAAGGAAATTGCAAAGCCAAATTAATAAGTGCTGTGTCTTACAAATCATTTGTCATTGTGGACATCTGGATGGGGAAAAGAAAATCTAGTTCTATAACCACATTTTCAGAAAATATTTTCCTCAGGCAACTCTTTTTTGGAGCTCAGATCTGTACAAATCACACAGAGTACAGTAGAAACTTGTAACCACTCTTAAGTTCTGCAGTTTGATGGGCTTATATTTAGTTATCTTACATAGTTGCTTGAAATAGCTGTCAACTGGGCTAGGTGACTAATTAGGTTCATTTTAGATAAGTTGGAGAGGTTCAGTGAAAAGCTGAAGTAATGGTTAAAGTATTAAAGAACAGGTCTTACAGTGAAAGGTTCGAGAAGCTCAGTCTGTTCCATTTAGAAAAGGTTAAAGGGCCCTTTGTAAGGGAATCAGTCATTCTCTTACATGGGAAAAAAAAATAACAAATTAATCTAAAAAAACTCAAAAGATATAAAATGATCTAAAGGCTGAACATTGTAGTTAGATTATTGAGGCCAGAAATAAAATATGTTTTTAAAACTCTGAGAAAGTCACTTCACCAAAGATTACAACTAAGGCACCAAATTCTGGCCTGCACCCAAATTAACAGAACTGCGTGACAGTCAGCCCCACTAAACTCCAGTAAAACACAAGAGGTTTAGCATCACTTTATCAACAAGCCCAGGAATATTGTAAGTCCTGAATTTAACATTGCCACTCTCTTCACAAGCTATCCACGGGAATCTTCTTTTTACATTCACTTCAGATCCACTCCTTACAAAAGATGCATAGCTGATCAGCTAAAAGTTTTTCCTTTACTTGCTTCTGCCAAATAGATAGTCACCTATTTATTTCCCCCACTCATTTTCTCAGCTTTCATCCTAGCAGTAGTAGAAGAGCACTGCAATAGACTAGGAATGTCATGCTTATCCACATCCTTTGTAGGTGAACTATTACTACTGAAATTTAACTTCCTGTCTTCATGAACAAAAGGTATAACAGTCTTACGAACACTGGTTGGCTGAGATATAAAACCCCAGAAGTGTGTCCACCTTATAATGCATTCAATGTTTTTTTTCAGGCAGTGACAACCCCAGGTCAGACAATTAAAAAAAACAACAATCTGCCATTGCCTCTGCAAATTCACCTTCATGGGGCAAAATAAAAATTGGAATTAATGTGTTTGTTGCCTACACACCTCGTCTCCTCTGAAAAAGCCTTTGGGTTGGTTAGTCATCCCTTCCAGACAAAATGTTTTCCTCTCATCCTAACCCCTGAGATATTCCATTATTTAGGAATAAATGCTGCTTGGCAAAGCATGGGTCCTGCACAGAAAGAAAGCAAAAAAAGGACAGAAGCACTTCCTTATCTTCCTGAAAGCGAAATAGTCTAAGTAGCAGACTTTAAGGGCAATGAATAGGCCATAGCTAATGTTGCTAGTGGCTTCTCCCAGTCAAAACAAGGTTGTTAGGGGAGTGAGATCCTAGTTACAGGAAGAAGTTCCTAAATTTTTAGACAGCATATATTTATTTTGCCATCATCAGGTATCCTTTTCATGCCCACTCCTGCCTGTGCCTGCAAGAGACGTGTATCTGCAAGAACATTTCTGCTTCAGGTATAAACATTTTGGCCTGCAATCCCTTAAGCTTTTAGCACATACCACCATTCCCTGAGATGATGCAGAACAGCATTACAGTTTTGCTCCTGCCACAAGCAGGATTAGGAACACGACAATTTTTCCCTAAAGGTTAATAATCATCCTACAGTTTGGTTTATTTTTCCTGCTCTGAAGCTGCCATCACTAGATAAGCAGAAGCAGCAGCTTCCATTTGCATTGAAATTCTACTCTTCTGTAGTTTTACAATGGCAAAAGCAACTGAAAGGCTGTGCAAGGCCCAGAGTGTGCAGAAGTTTGGCTGTCTTCCTCCACTCTGCCATCTCTCTCCAACCATAATCTTCCCTTTTTCCCCATTAAGGGGAACCTGTGTCCTGGAGCCAACATAACCTATAAAGCAGCTTACTTTCAGATTTGAAATCCACAAGGCAGAACCATCACCAGCTCTAATTTTCAGTGTCTCTGTCAAGCAGAAACATTATACTAAACTGCAGAGTTGCACTGTTTTGTTGAGTCATTATGACTGGCAATATCACTGGCAACACAGTATTGGGGCATCCTAATGTAGAGTTACAAGAGTTCCTGCAGAAGAAGCAGCAGATCTCTGGCTGTCCTCTACTTGTTAAGCCATCTACTTCCTCTGGTAAAAACCAACCCATTTCATCATGCCTAATCAGCTCAGACCCCAAATCTCTTGCAGATTAAAGGTCCTATACCTGTAAAATGTGCTAACCACCACCCTTCCTGATAAGAGTCCCCAACCAGATGCTTGCCAGATGTCAGGCTCTCTGTACAATAAAAAGAACCCTGACTTACTCTGCTTTCATTCTCTTTCACGAGCAAGCAACCATGAAGAAATGTGTTTTATAGGTATGGAAGTCCAGCTGCGAGGAAGTGGCTCTCAGACTCCCACAATGCTGTTCAAGTGGAAAGACCAGCTTCCCTGTACTACCAGGATAAGCAGGACTGGCCAAGTGGAGAAATATTGCTATACAGTAGTGCTGAGGAATGTGATGAGACAGCACAGAGGGAGAATGGCACTCCCAGACACCCAGAAAGGATACAGGTGCTCATTAACACACAGGAGCCATCTCTACAATTTTTAGTCTGGCAATTAGAAATGAGTCCTTATGGAAATATTTCAAAATAGAACAGAAACTGGGTTTAGAACTATAAATAACGTGTGTCTTGGCAGGCCCCTGAAGAAAGATTTCTCCGTTTGTTTTTCTTCTTCTTAACCTAAAGTTACAAGCGTAGATACATTCTTTCCTGTTCTATGCTCCCTGAAGATCTCAGGAGATCTAATTTAAGCCCTAGACTGTATTATAGACCCCTCTATGGCCCAGGACTTCGGAGGGTTTGACCCCAAAAAGTTCCAAAGCGTATTTTTTTACTCCCTTAAGAAGCCTCACTAAAGTTGCTCTGGTTGCACAAGTAATGTCACACTTGAATTTAAGGAGGTTTGATACTTTTTCCCAATGGTAAGCATGCATGATGTACTGTGGATCCTAGTAGTAAGCTGTATGTTGTGTCATCTCTTTCAATCAACAGTTTTTTAAGGTCAGATTTTTCTTTTGTTGTATGTATCTCAAAGGCTATAACAAGAAAGTCTGTATCTCATTTGAGACAATTCTACCTTCCCATATCATGAGCAGATCACAGAATCATAGAATCATAGAATGGTTTCGGTTGGAAGGGACCTTAAAGATCATCTAGTTCCAAACCCCCTGCCAGATGAGGATAAATTTCTGACTAAACAAAATTTCATTGTGTTCACATTTTTAACACTAATACTGATTACATTCTTCAGACCATTATATTAAATGTTTGTAAAAGTTAGTAAATATTAAAACTCCCTTTCTATAATCTATCAGCTTCAGAAAATCACATCGTATAAAAGAGAATAGGTTCATTTCTTATTAGTTCTACACCTATTTAAAGAAGAGTGGCATGTGAGTTTCTGGATGATTAGAAGAATGATGGCTGATTGCATTAATAAAGTAATTTCAAAAGCATAGGCTTGATAAAGTATCTTCCATTTAAAATATATTTGTGCCCCATGGTAAACACAGAACAGGGAAGCATTCTATATTTCTAGTTTTCTCACAAATATAACTAAGACTGTAATGTATCAGTATAAAGCTTAGAAAATGCTTAATAGTGTAATGGATTTATTGCTCTGCTTATAGTTTGGCTTCAGCCATGTACCCTTCTTCAAGGTCTTCTTCCATGAGCATTAGTACAAAGAGCAGACATGCTCTGTTCAACTCAAGCAGGGTTTCTCCAGAGATAAAACTACCATTAGACATCCTAATGCACATAGTTTAAATCACACAACCAAAAAACACAGTTCAGCACAACTGTGTAAACTGATGTCCTTTATTAAAATACAGACATGGGAGGACTCTGGAATGGGTAAAGACTAAATTATTCTTCTCGCCAGATGAGTGATCCTTTCAAGTCTAGGTTTAAGTTCACCAGTGTGGCGATGGGAGCGAGCCATGCCTGTACAGTACCTCATCTAAAGACAGATAAATCTTCAGAGCTCTGCAGGGAGCCCAGGTGCCATGGTATATTTTATCATCACTCTATAAACCATGCTCTGCATCCATGCCTTTATAATGAGCCCAAGGACATGAAGACGAAGAGCCTTGCTGCATATGCATCATGTAAATCTATCAGTTTCATTGCTAAATTTGAGCAATTCTGCTAAGGTCAGTCTGTGTAGCAGCGTCTCTCTCTTTCTCTCTGTTTACAGAGATTGAAAATTAGCTTTTTGCTGTCTTTTATGCAACACAATATGTTCAAATAAGTTTTCATTGTCTACTATGCTCTGTAATAGAGAAGCATTCCACACAAAAAGTGGGAGGGTTTCTTTCTCTCTTGCTCGCTCTCTTTCTTTCTTTTTCTTTCTTTCTCTTTTCTTTTCTTTTCTTTTCTTTTCTTTTCTTTTCTTTTCTTTTCTTTTCTTTTCTTTTCTTTTCTTTTCTTTTCTTTTCTTTTCTTTTCTTTTCTTTTCTTTTCTTTTCTTTCCTTTTTTCTTTTCTTTTTTCTATTTTCTTTTCTTCTCTTTTCTTCTCTTTCTCTTTCTTTCTTTCTTTCTTGCCTCTTTTGTTGCCTCCTTTATTCCTTTCTTCCTTTCCCTTTTCCTTTCCCTCTCTCCCTCTCTTTCTTTTTCCTCTTTGTCTCTCTCCTTCCTTCCTTCCTCCCTCCCTCCCTCCCTTCCTCCCTTCCTTTCCCTCTCTCCCTCTTTCTCTTTGTCTCTCCTCTTCCTTGCTTCCTTCCTTCCTCCCTCCCTTTCTTCCTCCTTTCCTTCTTTTCTTCCTTCCCTCTTTCCCTCTTTCTCTCTTTCTTTTTTAGTAATAGAAAATGTTGCATACCATGTGTGTGAACATAAAATGTCTAAATATCTCCTGAGCCTGAATATCTCCTCAGCCTTGTCTCTTCTTTACACGGCCCAATCCCAAATGTGATCCCAGACTGATCAGAGAGTGAGAAATAGCTTACAAAGCAGAGGCATTAACGGAAAGATACCAGGGAGGATGAGTTAACAAGTCAGCCTAATCTGAGAGGGAAAAGTCGTAATGAAAAAGATACTGTGCCTCTCTGAAAAGATGTGTCACACGGCCTCTCGCACTGGGGCAGACAGCCTGCCACACTCCGCACTGGGTGCTCTGACACCACCTCCGACTGCCACTGACATCTCTAATGTCAAAACTTTTTTAGACTGCATGTGGAAAGCAGTTGATAATTGGAGTTTCTATGAAACTGAAGCTACCCCCCCCCCCAAATGTGAAAAACTGCAAGCAACGTTGCTGTCAGGATTTTTGC
The DNA here is from genome assembly GCF_018139145.2 of Gymnogyps californianus. Lineage (NCBI taxonomy): Eukaryota > Metazoa > Chordata > Aves > Accipitriformes > Cathartidae > Gymnogyps > Gymnogyps californianus. The sequence continues at coordinate 56,936,770 of NC_059475.1, forward strand.
TATCACTTTGTTTTTAAATGATTAATATTAGTGCTATGATTTGTATGACAGACGTTACCACAGCTTCCAATTATGGCAGGCCAAAAAGCATCATTTCATTTCCTAGGAGACATAACAGTTATTGGGGGGGGGGGGAGGGAGAGAGAGAGAGAATCTCTCTCCCCAGCTTTTAGGACTTCTTTTCATTCCACATTTGGCAAAAAATGATCCCTTTCAAAATCTGCCATGAAAATCTGCTCATGGCTGGAGACCCGCTCTAGGCTTTGCAGTAGTTTTATTCACAGCACCATGCACACGTACCAGGCTGGTGCTGAGGCAGGGGCACAGAGGTGTGAATATGCCCATGACCCCAACAGCCCAGGCTGGTGCCTCCGCAGCACTTTCATGAGCACCATCAGGTTGGGGTCACCACACAAAGAACTGCAACACCTCTGCACCCAGAATTTAGACATCAGCCCTAGAATCCTAAATCTAACTGAAAATCTCCAACCTCAATACTTTTCAAAACATACGCATATTTTTTTAAGGTGTATGGCGATGTTTCTTTCTATTACAGGTTTCATTTAATGAGGTAGATGAACATACAGGTCTCAGTAGAAACAGCCTCTTTAGGGTAGCAAGAAATCTTACACTGAAGCTACATTGTATTTTATTATCAGACGAAGGATTTTAATTTATTTTACTGTTGCTTGAGTGCCCAGGGTCCCATTCTCAAGGGATTCACTTATTTATTCTAGTCAAGGATAACTGAATTCTTTGGCGATATCTTTGCCCTGTGCCCCCTCAGTTAAGTCAAGGTGTTTGCTTTCCTTTGTTTGCTTGTGTATCAGCTGCATACTTTTTAATCTCCATCATCTTAGGTCTTTTTGTCCAAATCTTCCTGAAGTGTGACTGTCTTCCTGCTATCTCTGTTAGGAAATAACGGCTACAAGGCCATACAGGGTAGCCATGTTAAGAGACTCGGTAAGTGCTGTGCACTGATGTAAGCATAAAGCTGGCTGCAGGAAAATCTGAGAACAGGAAAGAAGCGGCTCCTCACCCCAGATTTGAAGGGCTGAGCAGCTCCTGAAGCTGCAGAGGGCAGGGAGCCTGCTTGCCCTGGCCCCAGCAATCCCGCTCCTCAAGCAGAGTGAGAGCTGGGAAGACGGGATGAAGGAGTCACGGGGATTTTTGGGGCAAAAAAGAACAGTGTTTGGATGCCATCTGAGAGTTAAGTGGTACCAAAGCACATGACTGGACCCCCTTTGCTTTATCTGAAGTGGCACAATGAAACACAGCCTTGAAAATAAGGAATAGTTTTGAGTAGGTGACAGCCTGAGTTAAGATCCGTTTGCTGATTATAATGAGCCTGTGAAGTACACCTAAAAGAGCCTTGAGTGTACTCCTTAGTTATATTGGCTCTCCGCAGTGATTATCTGTTTGTCATCTGTGTCTATTTTGGAAAATTATATTTTAGTTATTGCGAGTTAGTCAGCAGCTTGCACAATAAACAGCTAGTCACAATGAGAGTGTCAGACTCCTACTGGGTCCAGTTACAGAAATGTTTCCACCAACAGGATTTATAAATGAAGCACACAAAAAGCCAGCCTCTTAAACACAGGGCTGTGGTAAGGCTGTTCAGCGCAGAAGCAGTAAAAGCAATTGTTTGGAAAAAGCTAGGCAGAGAGTTGAACTGAACTAGCCTTTTCTCAAGACAGTTTGAATTCTTTAAGTTTAGGGGGAGTGGGATCACCGGTTCAGGAACAACAGGAAGGATTAGTTTTACATCATACAGCTCAAGGGAAAGAGGATAGCAGAATATCAGGGAGGTGGCAATTTGTCCCAGTGCTGTTTCCAGGGAAGGCAAGGTCTGTATTGCTGCTCCATGTGTTCCCAGTACCTAACACCAACACAGTTTTGATCCATGAATCAGACTTTTCGGAACTGCTGTGATAGAAATGAATCATGATAATTGATTCTGGAAAAAGATATCAATAAAATACCTGTAATACTACAGTTATCTGCTTATTTGGGCCTGTCACATATTACATTGACTGCTTTGGAAGTGATTCATCTGCTCCAGAAGCCAGTGCCACTAGCTTGAGAGGGAAGCTGTTTTCCAAGGGCTGTGGGGGGAGAGGGGAAGGAAGGCTGTGCATGTATGTGGTTGTATCTTCTGGACAGGGGAGAAGAATGCTCCTAAAAATGAGTGACCTGAAGTAATTTTCAGGCAGTCATTTTGTTATTTAACATCCCTCAAAAGTGCAAGGTCTTTCTTATAGATTTCATCTGTGCCACATCCTGTTAATAACACCATCTCATTACCACAATGGTAACAGTCGCTTGATGCTCATTTAACAGAAATCTTTCAAAACAACAGTATTAGATTTTCACAGTTGGCTCCGTATGATACAGGTTAGCAGCTTCTTAACTCTGCTTTCTTAGCATAATTACATAATTTAGAATTAGTCACTCATGTTGACCTTTAAATAGAATCAAACATTCAATTTAGATAGTTGTTTTGTCATTAGCAAACAGCAAGCAGCTGAGAACATTTCTGCCATTGGCTGACAATGTCGTCGTGAACATGTACAAGTCCAGGTGAAGTGCAATATCTGTACTAGTTATGCCTGTCCTTCGAAAGATGTAGATTCTCGTCAGTCATCACACCAGTTAAGGTCCAGTCTCACCCTCCTGAAAGAAGTAGCTTTCCTTTCATTGGAGGCAGACTCAGCATGTTTACAAAAATAATAACTCTGACATACAGCAGATGAAGGGATAAATTCTGCCCTGGAATACCTCTCATCAGTTCTTGCAGCTACAGTTTGTACATATGGAGGATGGTAAATCTGAGCCCTGCGTATTGAAGTTCTTTTATCTCAAAAGTTTTCCACAGGCAGAAATCACTCTGACCACCAAGAAAGTTGGCCCACATCTGGGATGGGATTCAGCAGCTGTTTGCATTTTTGTGCTTAGTTACCTGGCTGCACCCTCTTGGAAATCAAAAAGGTTGTTCTGGGGTAACAGAAAGCAGAATGTTGCCTGTAGCTTTTAGCTGCTCCAATCCTCGGCGCACATATCCCACACACAGTGGTTTGAGAAAAACAGGAAGAAGCAAGATAAGCCAAAGCCCCGGCGACTACAAAATATACCTTAGTAAGTCCCTAACTGATACTGCCTCTTATCAGATGAAATACCTTAGTATTAATTCCTTTTAATTAAATTAATATTTGATTCTCCAGTGATCTTTGGTGCATATTTATAGGCATTCTTCACTGCAGTATGGTGCACTCTAAGTTACAGAACTGTTCAGAGCATTTAGATGGGCATTGAAATATGTGTTACAAAAACATGAATAAGGGTGTATGTTTCTGTTCACAAATACACACAAACACATTTGTGCACATACAAACACAGCAGCATCATACACGATACAAGACTAGACACTGAGTAGATTTACTGACTGCTAATTTTACTCTCTCAGGACACTTTCTTCCTCTTATAGTGTTTAATGTGCTTTTTTATGGATGAGGTCAAATTGTATAATAGTCTGCTGATAAATTGTAAGGTGCCTGTGAGGCAGATGATCTTTACTAATAATTATCAACTTTTGACACACAGCAAACATTAATAAAAGATCATGAGGCTAAGGAATGACATGACAGTGCTGAAAGAGCCATAGCAAAGATTAAGACACATACAAAAGTTTGAATGCTTTTTTAAAATTTAAAATTTTGTGCAGTGAGGTTTTGTGAAGCATTGGCTGTTTCTTTTTGTCTTCCAGTCAAAACATAACTTTTTAAACTGTTTTAAAAGAAAAAAATGATGGGAAGATACAGGAAAATTTCTTGCAGATTTGTCTGATACCTGTCTCCAATAAATCAAAATACATTTAAGATCTTTCTGTTAATATACTATATATTTTTCACACTGTGAAGGAATAATGAATAATTAAAAAAAAAAAAAGATGCATATCCAAAAGAAAACCATGTGTTACAGTGCAATAAGTGGTTTTGTTTGGTTGCTTAAGTGGGTGAGTTACAAAACTGCCATTTTATTCACCCTTGCCTTAGCAAAGTACAGTCTGTTCACTAGATGGACTAACAGTCCTGGCAAACTCTCAGAGAACTATCACTTCTAGACCAGCCTTTCCCAATATACCGTCTCCTACTACAAGTACAAAAGTCCTGTTTTGTACTATTACAAATAACAGAAAAGAAAAAAATTAGTATTCCAGAGCAGCAATATGATAAGCCAAGGAATTACAGTTCTAATAGCCTCAACACTGAGTCAGTGTTATGTAGAAAGGTTAATCATGGTTAAGGACTATTATTCTGTGGCCAGAAGACCATACTTATCCCCCTCATTTGTGGCTGTTTTTAAAAGGGACTCTATGATAGGCCTGGCTAAAGCCTTATCATTGTGGTTTGTGGTCAGATGGGCCAGCTGAAGCACCGACCAGAATGTATTTACACACTCAAAAGCAATTTCTGGTGAGATTTCCTCAAAAACAACAGTTAAACCAGCTATTAAAGAAGCAAATTATTCCTAAGGTTAAAAACAATATTTGTGAAAATAACACTGTCCTTGTTTGGGGATAGGAACAATCTGGATGAAATATGAAAAATATGAAAATATAATCCAACTACATTATTCCTTAGCACACTATCAATTCTCTGTGGCAAAGGAATAAATTAGAAATAGAAAATTAGAAATGTGCAGCCAACCTACAGACGGTCTTTTAGAACTTTTTTTGACAAAATACTTTTTACTGGAAAATACCAATTTACAAAACTCTGAATTTTTCTCGGTAGTTTATCAAGTACAGTGGATATTTCACCAAAAAAAGGCTTTGCAGGACCAAAAATGAAACTGTAAAACCTGTCCTACAAAAATGTAGGAATTAGATCTTTCACCTTGTGTATTGAAGACAGAAGAATTCCAAATCAAGCAACACATAATTCTTCTGCTGAGGATCTCCTGCATCTTGAGTGTGTGCCCCATGTAGGGATTCTTTGCTAATACAGATGGAGACAGAAGGTGAAATTACTGTTTCTGAAAAATCCTACAAATGCTTTAATTTTTCATTCTGATGAAGTACAAAACCAAAATAAATTTTCCCAACTTGGGATTCCAGTTTTCTAGTCATCTTTAGCATGTACCTCCCAGTAGAGATTTATCTTAAAGCTAAACTAGTCCTTTTGAGGACCCTGTCCCCATCCTGAAGAGGGGTTGCTTTCTCACTGTGCAGGCAATCAAGTCTGCACCTCAGCACCTGCAATTCAGCTTTCTCCAGGAATTTGTCATCTGTGGTAGCTCTTATCAAGCTGGGAGTTTTAATTTAGTTTGAGCTCTTAAATTTGGCTGACTCATATTTAGGTGAATACACATTTCAAAATAAATAAATATATAAATAAATAAATCCTGTCCGCCTGGCTTAGTGTTGTTTAATTTATCAGATGAACTTTCTCTGTGTGTGAATGTGCTGGAGGCCCAGATTTTGGGGAAATCAAGGCAATTTCTACCTGTGAGAAAATTAGCTCATCCATTTTAGATACCACTGAGGCTCCTTCTGGGGAATTTCTGACATAAATCAAGGCTCTCCGTAAGTCCATCAAAACAAATTGAAGCAGTAAGCACTGAAGCAGATCTTTTTGAACACCTATGCTCAACACTGAGGGCAGTCAAAGTGGTTTCAGGCAACAGTGTATTCCCAGGGGCTGGAGTAGTTAAAAGAAACCAAGCCTTGCTGCCAGCATGCCCCAGTTGGCTGATTAGCAACCACAGTCTGCTTTTGTGCTATCATTTCATCTCTCAGCATGTTTTCTGAGGGTGCTGGTCAGTGTTTACCCATACACTGTGACACTTGGGAAGCATTTATTTTGTGGGGAGATAATTGTCTATAAATCCCAACTAAATAGTAGGCAAAGAGATTTCTGATAAGCACCTAACAAATTATTTAAGGGATTCCTAGGATCACGTTTAAAAATTCAAAGAGCAGTGTCACTATATGTGTTTCCCATGGCCAGACGCAGTTTGGCATAATAATTCAACTCTGGGAATCTCTTCATCTTTACCTGACAGAATTCAACACGACTCTGTAAGTCTTATGATTATTATTTACAGAACACCGTGGGCATGTGTGCTATATTCATACATGTCTGTGAACGAGTGTAGCGTGTCCATGCCTATTGGAAATTGCATTCTGTGAAGGAGAGAGAGAGCCTTTTGTTTCAGTCTTGTGTAAGGGCTGGCATGTAGCAGCAGCGCTCTAGGAGAAGCCCCGGAGGAACGGTGATGGGATGGTGAGTCAGAGAATTCCCATCTCCTCTCTGTCTCCTTAGGGAGTCATTTGTTTCAGTTCTTTACTGATTGCAATTAATTTGCCTTCTCCACCCACTTCCTGCCAACCTGCCTGCCCAGTGCACAGATATGAGAGGACTGGGCTCCCAGTCCGTTCCCACTGCCTGCTGCTCACCTGTGGATGTTCTCACATATGTACCCAGCATCCCCTATGGGAAATGGCAGCAAAAGATGGTGAAGAGGCTACCATTGGAACCAAATGAGAAAACAGGAGACACTAATGGCAAGAAAGGACATATTTTGCATTTAAATAATCAGCACTCCAAATGCTCATGCCAGCTCAAGAAAAAAAACTCACAGGGGGCATCCTTTCATGGAAAGAAAGGAATGTCCCTAATGAGATGTCGTTAGACGCATTTTACAGATGCAGTTCAGTTGCCTGAACTTTCAGGAAGCCTGAGCTTATATGCAAAAATGCACAGGTAACAGCTCTTGTCATCTTTTACTTGGTTGGAAATGCAGATACAACAGATGTAAATTGGAGATGTGGATGTTCACATGCTGTCTTATTGTTCTTGATGGGTTACATTTTGAAAAGCTGCCCGAGGATGTAAAAACAAAGTCAAAGCTACAGATAATACTAGGTCCAGGAATCCCTTGATCCCAATCCCCCTAATATTAACTATTACCTAATACTCCCTCTTGTGTTCATTCATATGTTGCTTATGGCTATGTAGGAGGGGTGTTCTTCCAGAATACCTTTTAAACTTTTGTGTTTTAATAACATCACAGGAGGTCAGTCACTTATTAGACAAAGTAAAATGACCCATCCCCAAACCCTTTGGTTGATGTTAGAATCATGGGAAAGTCAGTAACAGGGCTAGTTCCCTACTCCTGGGCACAACTAAGGAGACAAGCCATACAAAATAATGACTCTGGGGTCAATATAGGGATGGTGTCCAAAAACTGAAAATACATGAATGACAGCACAGGAAGAGGATACTGTTTGCAAGGCTAACTTTTATTCTCAAAATTAGCACAGTAAAGGCTATAGAAAGGAAAGAGAATCCAGTATTTTAGGAAATTATTTATGAAATGTAGATGGGCCTTCAGTTGGGAATAGGGCTGGGCAAAATGTTAGTGGTTCTTTGTTCTTGCAGCTGGCCTGTCGAATTACACAGAGCCAGCACAGTAAATAATACTACTATTGTCTGCCTGTGTCAGAGACAGACAGAAGGTACATTTGGACTTGGTCCAAACACCACAAGGGCCACTCATAGCCACAGTGTCCAATTACTGCTTGCTTGACTATAAAATGCACTTTTTTTGCTGAGCTAATTTAAGAATGGCAGCTTTTAATGGGGTTTGTATTAAAAGGGGACTGCTGCTCCGGCTTTTGCCTGCAAAAAAACTTATACACTGTACAGGAAGCAACAAACACATACACAGTGAAAATAATCAGAGCACAGCAATAACAACAGTGATAGCAAAGTCAGTGCTTTGCAAAGGGAAAAAAGATCAAGCCCTTCTTGGAATAACCCTGTGCAAAACATGCAAAAAAACCAACTAGACTCTATCTCAAACCATGAAACAAGTGCATCCAGTCGGTCTCTGCAGATGTGCGCATATTGCATAACTTCTTTCAGTCTTTCAAAGAATCATTGACCACAGTTTTCCCACTCTTCGCACAGATACTTTTCTTCAAATTTCAGTTGCACCCATTTTCACTGTCACTGCAAAATGCTTTGGAGAGCAGTTAACTCTACGATCCATTTTGCAAATGGCCAAAATTTGTTTGTATTAGAAATAACTTTTTTTTAAATGTAAATAGACGATTATTCATACAGAAGGAAGATCCCATGGTATTAGGGATGCAAAAGCTCTCCCCTCTGCAGTAAATGCATATCAGGGCTTTGATTTTCTTTGCCTATCTATTAGCTAGAGATAAATTTAGGTCTCCTGTTTAGAGCAATCTGCCTACAGTGCACAAGAGATCAGTAGTTGTCAATGATCTATGAAGACTTACTGTGTTTCTCTCCTCTGCCATGCTGACAAGGTGTTAATTTCTTTCTTGGAATAGCAAGCAAAAAAACCCCAGCAAACTGATAAATTTAGGCGAAACTCATGCAAGGACCACATCGCTTTTTAAGGCTTCCTGCTACCACCATTCCATCATAGAAGCCTTACAAGTCTTGCATAACAACAATCAATAACAGAATGTGCCTATTCTCTAACTTAAAAATCTTGTTCTGTTCTGCAGTTTTTATACACACACATGCACACACTATGAGTGTTCGCAAAAGTATTTTCACTCACAGTTGTAGAAGGGTTTTAAAATATGTGCCACAGGTACAGAAACATTATCAATCAAAATGTTAAAGCTTTCATAAGCTCTATGTAGGTGAGTTCATTCTCCTTCTCTTTTATCTTTGGATGTCTTGCAGAGTGCTTCATTTGGAGAAAGACCTAAAAGCCACATTGGGTAACAAGAAGGGATAAAAGGGTAAACCTGTCTGTTCATATTTGCCAGTCTTCAACATGGAGAACACAGCAAGCATTCTGTCAAGGAAAATGAGGATATTCTTTTTTGCTTCTTTGAATCCTCAAAAGATGCATCTTCTTTGTAATAGAAAAGAAGTATCTCAATACTTAAGTCAAAATAGCAAACTTTTCAAAGGCCAGAAACTTGGAGCTGGTCATGCGACTTGTGAATTGCATGCTGTAGGATTGTTTGATATGGCATAAAACAGAGAGAACCTGAAAATTTTCATCTTCAAAATGATGGATATGGACAGTCCTTTCTCCACAAAGCAACGTTCAATTATTAACAGCAGGACTTGAGCTCAGCAGAGTAAAAAAATCTTCCCACTATCTAGAGTGAAGCTCCCTCCAACAGTCATGGTTGATTCTCTTCCTCTTATCTTATACAGAGACATTAATTCTTCTCTAGCACACATAAAGCTCTTCACATAGAGGGAACTCTTCACCTACAGAGACATATTCGCATACACACTGTTAAAGTCAGGTTAAGAATGTCACTTACCCAGACACACACAAAAAGAGAGACATATTCGGTGTTAAAGCACCTGCTTGTTCCTTAATTCATACTTTTGCAGGAAAACATATTGGTCTGTGGGTTACATAAGCTAACATATAACACCAAGACATTTGTGATGTTGTGAGTGAGTACAAAGACTAAGGATAGTATCCTCGTAAACGAGGTTAAAGGAATTACTCTCATGCAACTAGCTGAGAATCCAGCCTTCAGGATTACATGAGAAGTTAGTTTGTCCTCATATTTTATGTCTTTATGGGCTTAAGAAATAACAGAGGATATTTTGTGTTAATTTTCTTAATTAAAACTCAGGTGAAGCTCGTTTTCTTTTTCAGATATAATATTCAACAATTCCTGTGTATGGACTGTCTGGTAATGTAAATGCCACTCAGTATGTACCAAGTCCATGTTCTGTAATGTCAAGGACTATAGTACCACAGGGGCTCCTTAGTATGCAAATTATTGACACAATAGAACATAGCAACTCTTTTGAAATCGTTATGTTTTATTGTGTCAGGGTCTCGTCGAGGACTTTTTAATCTCAGGATTCTTGAGAAGATAAAATCTAATAGTTCCTCTGGAGCTATAAAGGTCTCTGATGTCATAGGCTATTTGGACACTCCTTATTACAGTATGAGGATTATTAATACACTGGCTATAATGACTTTGTGACTCCTTTGTGGTCTGTTATGACTATCTAGAATTTTATAACGCTGGTCATCACCATGGTATGTGAGCCTCCACCACAAAAACATAAACCAAAAAATTATCATCCTTTTTCTTTCCCTCTGCCATCCTCTCTGTAAGGATACACCAACTTTTTGCTGGTCTTTAGAGAAAAAAAAAAGACATAGTAAAATGTAGAAACTAGTGTTTTAAAACACTTTACAAAAATTTGAGTCAGACAGCCTCACTTTGCATTTAGTTTTGAGAGATTGTGGTGGCCGAACATATTTCATCTGGTGGTGTCAGTGGAAATTTGCCCAGTGTAACACTCTTCCCAGGCAAAGCAACTTCACTCCCTAATTCTTTTTATGGAAATTATTTGCAGTATTGTCCGGGTGTCCGTGTCTGTGCGTGTCAACATGAATGTTTTACTACTATTAGCTGCAAGTTTCCCTCCAGATCAGACTCCGAAAAGAGTAATAACTAAAAAAGGAAAACCAAATACAGCAATTTGCATTTCAGACTGATGATCTGCCTCGAAACCAGAAGCTCTGAACTCTGTTCCATCTCATAAGCTCTAGGAGTTCTTGCTGCGTTTCCTCAGTGAATCTGGAATTTGCATAGCTATGGACTCACAACCCTTGGCTTACCCTATCCTAAGTCTCTTTGGGACTGATACTCAGCTGAGAGCCAGGATTACTAGGATTTAAATATATATCAAATGCAAAACTGGGGAGGTGCAGGAATTTCTACAGCAGCTACACAGGGCGAGCCTTCATGATGTGTGACAACAGAGCCTCTGCCATTTCTCAGCTGGAGAGATATAGGGCAGGATTTTTTCATTAGTCCATAAATGGACCCGTATGTCTATAAAGCTCTTTTTTTCTTTTTCATTATTGTCGTCTCTTACTTAGCATACGCTCTGAATGTATATATTTTTTACATTTAATTTCTATAAAATATGTTCAATTTTGTGCTGATTTCTTTACTATTTTACCCAGGATGCCACCTGAAAACACACAGACATTACTAGATATTACTTACATACTACCAGGCAAGCCCATTGTTCTTTATGCTACATGAGCAGACAATCAAAAACACGGTCTCAGAGATCAACAAGAGGACAAATGGAGGAGGCAGTACTGGCCAGCAATATAAGAGATGGCAGGAACACATCAGCAGCTTCCTTGGCTGCATGTTTTCGGCAAGCATTATAGAAAATGCCTTTCAAGAAAGAACTTGAAAGAGGACAATGTGAACACCTGAAACACATTAACCAGGCAGGAATGGCACTAGGAAGGATTTGTTTTCAAGTGACAATAGTGACTGATGGAGGTGACATTCTAGGCCAGAGATAACATCCCAAAAGAGAAACCCAGGAGGTAAAGGGAGCTGGGGAGGATCTTTGAAAGTTGTGAGAAGCACTGAATGCAGAGAAAGCGATTGGCAGGATCCAAAGAAAGAGGGGAGATGGTCAGTGCATTAGTCTCAAAAATAATCTCTGAGGAGCATTTTAGGTGGTTATTATCCTTGCAAGTTTTAATCTGTCAAAGCCAGAGACACGTATGCTGCATTAAACCAGAATGCAAAACAATAGGAACATGAATGAGAGTTTCACAGTGTGAACAGCAAGGAGAGGTTATAATCTGAGGACATTATGCAACAAGTGTTTGCAAGATTTGAAACATACAGCTAGAGGAGGTTGTGTTCACTGTTTTCTGTATCAGCCCTTCATGCACTGCAGAGAGATTGGAGAAGGTGCTAAACTGAGCCCTTTTTGAGTGATCTGCAGAGGCAGCAGTTAAAAACTGCTGAATCCATTTTGTGTAGTACTGAGAATCCGAGGGGAGAGTTATAGCTTCTTCTCAGGAACTGCTGTGCACAGTTGCTTTGGAAAGCCAGGAGTGTGGGTGACCGTTGTGATTTCAAACTTAAGACACTTTACAGCTGATAGCTGAAGCACACCAGCAAACTTCTGTCTCATCAATGTACGATAGGAACTGTCAATGTTTTCTGTAAACATTCCTCAGCATAGCCCCTAAACCACTTCCACTTATTCATATCCACTTAAATGTGCATAGTGCACACTGAAAAGCGTTAGGAAGTTAGTGTTCAGTGATATAGCAGGCTAAAAAAACCATCATATTTTGAAGAAAATTAGTAAAATCCCTTTAAATATTTTTCAAGCCATTTAGTAGCACTCAAAGTGGTGTATATTTGGAAAACTTCCAGAGCAGCAGCATGCACACGCTGCATGTGGTTTAGTGTCCATATAATCCTTATTTCATTTGCAAAGGTCAACAGATAGCTTTATGCTTTTAAAAGACTCAACATGTATTATATGCATATATATTTAGGTTCTTTACATGTCCTATATGCTTGCTTCAAAGTTCTCTAGTTTTTATATATTGCCAAATATGTGTTGCATCACTGAAGTAAATACCAGTTTTACCTGTCCCTTCTTTGTCAGAGAAGCAACTAACCTTGTGAGCAGTTCTGTATAAGCTCAAATTCTACCTGTTTGTTCATAAGGTGCAAAAGCTAATTTCAGAAGCAGGACACTTAAAAAAAGTATCCTGCTTTCATGACCAGCTCCAAATAAGTAAATTCAGCATTTTCTCAAACTACTTCATTTTAGATCTTGTTGACACATTGCTAATTTGTTTTTTCTTGTTGGAATATGCAACTTTTTTCAAGATCCACAGATTCAGTGAGCGATAATCCTGCTTTTTCTTACTTTATTCTGAAAAAATATCCTTTAGCTGAGTGATCAACGTCTGCTTCCTCTCAACCTGTGCTTATTTTGATTAAAAGTATGTTTCAATGGCAGATCAAGAACTAAAACTAAACTTGTATAACCATATAACTCAGGTGATGCAGAGAAATGAAACTTGCAGCTTTTTGCCACTGAAATAAGGAAGATTGTCTTTTAGTAGTTTTGGTTTTGGTTTTGGGTTTTTTTTTCCACTCCAGTATTTTATTTCTTTGGTTTAATCTGAGCACCAGTATAATATATAATCATGGAGCTTGTCACCAATCCAGCTAATAACTCAAATGAAGAATGGATGAACCAATCATACCCAAGACAAACCATTCCAATGCCTGTCTCCTTTCTTCTATGGTCCTCCTCCTCAGATTACATGTAAGAACACAGGACTGGAGGATACTTTCTAGGTCTTCAGATCTGGTCCTCTAGAAAAATTCTTTCCATTTGTAGTTATATTTTCCTGTTCTTCCAACAGAAAAAAAATATATATGAAACTGGTCCAAAGTATGTTTCCATCCCAAACAGACAGAGAGGCCAAAACTATTCCAGACCCTGAAAGAGACTTTTTTTTTTCTCTCCACCACAGTCTTCATCTTGAGTTCCTGTAAGTTCAAGGGTTTTGTGATATTATGTCATATGTTGTGCCTGAATCAAGAACAAGTCTTTGAATTTGGGGCCATATTTGGAAGCCATGGCAAAGAAACATCTTCAGTCAATTCAGCAGTAGGAAACTGATCTGATTCATCATATCTAATACGAATTTCTATGGGGTAATCATTTCTGCCTAAGCCGGCTGTGTAGACATCCTTCATAGTCAACAGAGAAAAACAAGCATTTGTAAGGCACAATTATTTACTTTCTTTTAAAATAACCATCTCAAACAGAGCTGAGAAATGGTGCTGTAAAGATACGCCTTTCTCTCTGATACGTGAAAGGGACCCTGGAGTAACTAGTTCAGATTTGGATACCTACTTTTTAAAGGGCTGAAGCAGGTGAATAAACTCCACCTCAGACCTTGTAGGCAAGGTAAGGTCAACTTAAACCAAGCCATTCCCTTGTGTATGCTCCTTCGGTATCTTAATGATGGTAGACTGATGGGCCATTTAACTTTCAGAACAGTTATGTCTCCTGTTTGCTAACAAAACAGAAAGCAACTTTATATCCTGACCAATTCCTAGTGACACATTTTTCTTCCAATGCATTCAGTGGTCTATTCAACAAAACATTTAAAATCAGCTTTAAGTGAACTGTACCATCTTTTCCTGTTCATCAAAGCACTGGGTCATAGAATCACAGAATTATAGAATCATAGAATCATAGGATCATTTAGGTTGGAAAAGAACCTTAAGATCGAGTCCAGCCCTAAATCTAACACTGCCAAGTCCATCACTAAACCATGTCCCTAAGCATCACATCTACATGTCTTTTAAATACCTCCAGGGATGGTGACTCAACCACTTCCCTGGGTAGCCTGGTCCAGTGCTTGATAACACTTTCAGTGAAAAATTTTCCCTAATATCCAATCTAAACCTCCCCTGGCACAACTTGAGACCATTTCCTCTCGTCCTATCACTTGTTACCTGGGAAAAGAGACTGACACTCATCTTGCCACACCTCCTTTCAGGTAGCTGTAGAGAGTGATAAGGTCTCCCCTGAGCCTCCTTTTCTCCAGGCTAAACAACTGCACTTCCCTCAGCCGCTCCTCATAAGACTTGTTCTCTAGACCCTTCACCAGCTTCGTTGCTCTTCTTTGGACGCACTCCAGCACCAAAGTCATGTAGGTGATGATAGGCATGTGCTGAGTTCTTCACTGAATTAAGAGATGCAGGCTGCTGGCACAACAAAAGTCTATTGCAATGTAGTTATTCACTGACTTACTTAAAGTTTCACAAGGTGAACATAGATGTCCCTGGTGAAAATCAACCAAGATATCAACTGTACTTTTGAAATCTTCAGATACACTGGAGATGCTCTATCACATAAATGCTCTAATGAGACCCAGCTCAGTCCCCATTAAAAGATTCTCATTAACTTTCATGGGATTGAGATCAGGCCCTTTACTACCAAGGTCATAAATCAGATCAAATAATCTAGCAGAAGTTTAATGACATGGCCTAATTAGAGCTGAGAGGAGGAGAGGAGAGGAGAGGAGAGGAGAGGAGAGGAGAGGAGAGGAGAGGAGAGGAGAGGAGAGGAGAGGAGAGGAGAGGAGAGGAGAGGAGAGGAGAGGAGAGGAGAGGAGAGGAGAGGAGAGGAGAGGAGAGGAGAGATGTCATCACTCAACAGAATGTGCATCCTCTACTACCCCACATATTCATACATTGCAGGAGGTGTGTCATACACAAAAATGAATCATCAAGAAGCCTTTCTTTTCTGGCGATGATACCAAGTGTCCCAGAGCATAGAGAAGACCAATCAGTTAAAAGGCAACTGAAGAAAGAGTTTAATTGTATACAGTCACCTATATTGTAAAATCAAACTTTTGAAATTAATAGACTGATATATTAATTAAAAAATCAGAATATTCCTTTTTATAACATAAATTGATTAAAATAATTGTGAATAATGAAATTAGAAGAAAATAATAATCAAAATAATGGAAGATATGAGCTAGTAAATGAAAAACATTCAGTCTTACTACATGACAGCATACTGCCTTTGCAGGAACAAAGCCCACTAACAGATACCTCATAAAGTGCCTCTCATTAACTCACATTTCTTCAATTCTTTGTTTCGGATGATAACATAGGTTGCTGAGTCACGGCATGCCTTTCTTCCCAAATCTATGAAGTCTCACAACTGCCAATATCAGCTGCCAACTCCCTTTATTCATGTTTAATTCTTCCAATCCATGCATTGTTTAGGACAGACAGGATTTTTTCTCTTAAAGATTACTTTTTGCTCTTACAGCATTGCATTTTTAAAGCACAGCATATCAGAAATAAACAGAAAAGATATCTCCAATTTTTGATTTAAAATACCCCTATGTTGGGGGCTTTTTGAGTCAATGAATATAGTTTCATCAGGTAACTCATGAAAGCAACAAAAGCGTTAACAATTTTCAACCAAATCTACTTTGTTGATGCAAAGTAAGCCCTGTGAGAATGACACAATAACAGAACAATCACACAGTAGCCAATTTGAGAGGTGAAAAATGTAAACTTCTGAATCCCTAAATAAAACTTGTAAACTATAAAATATCCTTGAGCTTCAGTTCTGCATATGTTGTGGACTTTGGTTAATCATGTGACAACACAGTGAGCACTCTGTCCCTTCTTCACTGAGTAAGGGAAGCAATATGTAAAGATTTGATTAAGAGAAAAAAGGCCTTCTGATGTCCTGGGGAAAAAAAAAGCTACAGATGTAATACAGCAACTTATTCAGTCTCTGAAAGTAAAGAAAAATTCTTTCCTTTGCCAATTTTGAATGAGATTATTCCTATTATTTTTACTTCAGCAATGCCTTGGGGCCCCAAGTGAGATCAGATCCCCTTTGCAAACACAGTGGGAAAGTTCTTACCTCAAAGATTTTTCAGTCTATATAGGCTATGCAGACAAAGGACGAAGATGGGAACAGAAGCACTGTGGTGTGCTCAGAGATATACAATAGGCCACAGCAGATCTGCCAACAAATTTAAGGTTTCTGCCCCTGTATTCGCAACCTTGACCAGGCTGGCTCAAGAATAATGTTCTCTCACAATGAACTGCAAAAATACATGGCAGTGTAATACTGAGATTTAATGTGAACCATGCCTCTGGTGAGAGCCCATATTCATACACATGAGCAACATAAGTTTCACATGGTCATAGGCATTTTCAATTTAGGAAAAAAAATAACGTTACAGACTTTATCCTTTTAGCATCAGCCCTTATAGCTTATTTATAAACTGCTGCTGAATCTCAAAATGACACTTGGAGCTCAGAGTACCAGTAGCAAGCAGAGATTTGCTTGCAAATAAAGCCAATTGATTCCTAGGGGGTTCTCTTTGAGCACTGTGTAAGTCAGTCTTGTTATGTAGCAAAAAAGCTTGCATATTTACTTACAAATGGTTAACTCCATAAGTCCACACTTGATCAGAATGCAGTTCCAAGAGATCATAATTTTTTCTGCCCAATGTGCTAGTCCTCTTATAAGGACACAACTATGTCAGGGGATTTTTTGTTCTTCAGAAAACACATGACAATAAAATATAAAGGATGGCAGATTTTTCAAATTTTGTACTAAAATTGCTTTATACAGCATTAAGGACCAAACTGTGACACTTTGCTCACTCTGGGGCCTGCTGCCTCACTGCACAAATCCTCAAGTTAAATTCAGTAGACTGTTTTTTGAATACGACTTTATATGAAGCAAATGTATTACAACTCAGTCCTAAATTCACAATTGTGCTTTACAATTAGTGTTATCCTTTCCATTTTAGGAAGACGGGCAAGATGCATTTCTGCAAAGTATTTGTGGTACAAGGAGCCTTAAGAATGAAGCCTATAAAATTCTAAAAAAGAACCAAGGAAAGGATTTGCAGGCTGAGAAAATAACCAGTCAGCTTGATCTCACTTGTAGCAAATAGTGAGTTGAAGGCTGAAAATGCAAATTAAATAGGGTGGCGTACCTTGCAAGCAAAGCTTTTTTCATTTGCTTCCTTAGATTATTTGGTTTAACGAGGTGTCTTTGTTAGCCAGAAAAATTTACTAGAGTTCATTAAGGAAGTCCCAAAATAATTCCAAATCCTGAAACAGCGAAAGGCGCATCTCTGTGCCTGAGCTGTGCACCGTCAGCTCCCACTGGTTCCAGGAGGTGCTCAGAATCAGGAAGAAGATAATCATCACCTTGCACAAATGGAACCTTTTTCACTGGAATGCTGAGGTTGGCTTTCAAGGAGTCAAACTCTCCACCCAGGTTACTCCCTGAATTCAGCCTGCAGCTTCATCTAGAACTGGTTATTCCAAACTCAGCACTGGAGGATAAAGCCTCCCTTTTTCTTATTTCCCCTGTTAAGTACTCTTGTGTACTTTTCCCAGACTAAACAAGCAACCCTGACCTGCAGCCATTTACTCTCACACAAACAATTAACTTAAAGCATGTGTCCTAACACGAATTCTGGCTCCACAACAACCTAGCATTCCTATGGGAAACAGCCCAAATTAATAACAGCCTTCTTTCTGCAATACCTGAAGTGCCCTCTCTTAAAAGAGAGAGATAAGAACACTTCTTTTTTTTTTCCCTTTGGACTAAAACAATTGATTTTTGGCCTAGAATGGTCTCGCACAGAACACTTATGATACTCACTGTAATGAGCACAGTCAACATCTATGTTCCTGTATCACATCACTGTTTTTCCTAAGAAAACATGAGAGTTAAAGCACTAATCTGATTTCCAATATAATAACCCATTTTCACACACTCTCACTAGTTAGTACTTTGTTTGGACTCTGTCCACAAGAGATGTAAATGTGTTGGGTTCCTTTCCCCCCACCTCCTTGAAAGTTTGAGTCAGATCTGTTTGCCGTTTCAAATCATATCAAAGTAGAGGAAAAAACCCATGCATTTGTTCCCATAATTTTGAAAACAATTTCAAAATTATTTTGTTCCTCTAAATAAGTCTGCTGGCCCAATCAGATTAGTGGCCTCTCCCATGAGATGAGCAAAAAGCCAATATCTGCATATCTCTGAGGTGCCAATCTTACTGAGACAGGTCTCTTTCTGAACACTCCTTGGTTGCACTTGAACTCACAGTTCAATTTAAGGCTCAAAAACTTCGCAGGGACATTGGTGTCAGAGAAAGCATATGCTTTCCACTTCCCCACTCTAAGCTATAAACCCTTTTTATTTTTCATTAAAACACATTAGAAGACTACAGCTATGAGGGAGTCCTCTGCCTTCAGCTATCTTCAAATCCCTCTGCACAGCATCAGCACTTCCTTCTTGTTTCTTCTGAAAAACAAAATATCCTTTGCACTCACCACAGACAAATTCAGATTTGTACCATTCTACTGCCTCTCTTAATAAAGCCTAGAAATGAACCCAGGATCAGGCATTAAGAATGGGTAATTTCCCATTTCCTAGTAGAACATGTTCTTCTTGCTCTTTTTAGTCAGCTACTACCAATGAAACCCTTGCTTTCAGTCTGTTGAGGTGAGGAGCACTTAAGAGCTCAGGACATGATTCTCTGAATGTTACGCTGCATTATTCTTTCTCTTGCTCTAAATTCTGCTAATTTCAAAACCCCACAATATCCACATAACATGCGCTGCAGTGATCGCCAATGAATGGTGTTCACTTTTATTTGTAAGACAGGTGAAAAGAGCTGAAAAAGCACCTGGAGGTCCCTGCTAAGTGCTGGGGCACACACACGCTTCCTCTCCTGCAGAAGGCACCATTTGCCATTCTACCATGACTCATCCATGATGTGAAACGGTGTCATAAAGGGCACTTCTCCCTCCTTAGGTAGAGGGGGTCAAGAGCTAGGTGTTGGGGAGGGAATTTGGCAGGAATTCTCATTACCTGTAGCTGGACCTTTCTCCAAGGGAGAGAGTTTGCTTGCAAACCAAGACCTCATTGTTCAGGGTATGTAACACAGGTCATGGAGACTTTAACGATGTGCATCAAGGTAGTTTAAAATGAGATGGATTGTGTAATTCAGTCACAAAATAGATCGAAAAATTACACTTTATCTTCAGTTCCTTGTTCAGAATTATTCAGGTAAATTCCAGTAAAGATCAGAGGAGCTCCAGGAGGTAAAAGTTTCCAATTTGGCCTTTTGTTTTAAATGCTACTGCTACAAAGTTACAATAAAGATATAAAAACTACAACTCCTTTGGTGATGTTAATTCAGCTTCCTGAACTTCGAGAATATTTTTCCCTCAGTTTCAAATGTCCCACTATACATACTCCACAAAATACAGTGCATTTCTATATGCAAACTAAATGCTGCTTTGCCAGCCTTTGCTTTTGTGTCTCCTAATGCCTTTAATTTACCTATACAACCTTAAGTTCACATTCCCATATATATCTATCTATATCTATTTTTTTAATTCAACATATTAAAATCCTGCTCCAGGCTTCTCCTGTGATCATCCTCTTCCCATTTATCTTTCAGACAGCAATAAAAATATGTAAATATTAAGCCACAAAAACTGTATTACTATAATGTTAAGGATGTGACTAACACCCGCAAAATGCCAGAGGTTTCAAAGTCAAGGCTGCATGTTAAGCCTGACTCTTTCAACACTCATGTTAAGTAAAATTCAATTAAAAAAAGCTCTGATGAGTTGCAGATAAGATTATTTTACTACCACTACTACTTGTAATAGTTGAATTATGGGAGTGCTTGCAATATTAGCAGTGTCCATACACCATGGGCCAGAACCACACTTTCAGCTGAAATGAATACAGCCTAGGTTTGGAGGAAGCTGCAAAAAATGAACAAATAGCGACCTCCCCATCCCTTTCTCTATGATTGTGTGACCGCTGGGCAAAGGGTCAGCCTGTTGGCACAGCAGAAAACAGCTTAAGGCTGCTCTAATTTACATCAGTTGTTAAAAGACCCAGGAAAACAGAAGGATCAGCAGTGCATAGGTAAAAGCTAACAACATCTTCTACAAATTGAAGCTCTGCACCACGAGGAGCTATTCACAGGAGTTGAGAACAGCAACCATTAAATAGACAGGATAGATTAATGGGCAAACTTCCCCAATATCTGTACTGAAAGAGCTTTAAGTACAGATAATGAGAAGAGATTAGAAGAGCCTGGACTATTCTGCATGGAAAAGACTTAGGACTTGCACATCTGAGCATTCATTTACACCCATGCAAAGTAAGCCCAAATAAAAAGATGACAATGCTAGTAAGTGTGTGATAAAGTGCAATACTCTCTACATAGCTATCTCAAATGCTTTACAATATTAACTGATTAAGCCTCCCACAGAACATTTGCAAGTATGTATCGCTATCTGTAGTTTACAAATACAGTTTTACGTGACTTGCCCAGGATTGCAAAACTAGACTGGTGAAATCAAATGCTCGGTCCTAGGCAGTACATGGCAGTCCCTTGCTGCTTAGAGTAGATGCAACGGGAAGCGAAATTCTGCCATTCCTCTTCGTACTTTGAGCCATCTCCAAATCCCTGTGTGGGAAACAATAGGACTGCATAAGGAATGATATATAAGGAACTTTGTAGAAGCAAACTAAAGAAGAATCTTGCCAACATTTGAGGCTAGGTTGATAATTAAAGCCTGACTGTCCAAAATATGTTACTGATCTAGCAGCCCTATTGAATTGTGTTCAGGTTTAAGTAGGTAAGCAATCTTCTCAACAAATATGAGTTTTAATTTTCCTAAGTGGCTTGTAGGTAGATTGAAAGACACACTTCCTTCTTCCATGGAAAGCAACTGTAGTTATCACAGAAAAATTGCTAAAAATATCTGTAGATAATTAAAAACATACAGCTAGTGAAAATACATTGTTTCATTTACTCTTAAAGGAATTACCAATCTAAGAGTTTAGCAGTTATCTATTGTTCGCAATTTACTACAAACTGCCCTCTTCATTGGAGGGAAAGCTTTGCAGAATCAAGCTGAAGATAATAATTTATTGCTTGTTATCAGCCATCTTTGAAAATCAGGCCCCAAAGTCCTAATTAACTAACATTAGCGGTTTAGTACCTCTTGGAGCAAACAATATCAGATCTGAATTACAAATGAGTATATCTCTGCCCCAAACCTGCGTTCGATCTCTGATAAAGAGTGCAGTTGTAAAGACAATATTAATTAAAGTAAGGTGCTTTCTTTATATAGTTCTCCTGTTCTATGCGTGCTTAGTGAGAAACAGACTTACTTTTTTCTCCAAAGGCCAAAGTAACGAAATTAGCAAAAAGCACAGAAAAGTGCATTTCAAGTAGGAATACTTATCCCTCTATATTTTCTATGTTACTTTTGATATTTAGGCCGTGGAAGCACTTTTAACATAAAGGAAAGCTGAACAATGATATGGGAACCAAATAACTAATTCAAAGCAGCCACATGGAAGTCTGTGTCTAGTAGTCAACCAATTGTAGGTACTACTAGTTTCTGCTGTCAGATACAGAAAGTAGCAACATGTTCTTAAAAAATGCTTTACCTACAGGGGGAAAAGAGGCAGCAACACAGATTGGTCCCCAGATAATAGAGTGCTCCTCCATTCTCTGCTACCCCTCCATTGCCTAAGAAACCCACCATTAGCTGGGCCCAATGGCCTTGCAGGGAAGGACAGAGAAATTACATACAGGCTCTATTTATCTATTTATAATTTGCGTATTTATTTTTACACTGCCTCATTTTCAGCAGGCAAACTGGCTTGCACATTCTCATTTTGATAGGGAATTAGCATTTAAATGTGGAGACATAAATGTAGGGGCAACCAGATATGGACCAGTAGCTGTGTAATCACTCATCTCAGCAAAGAAAATTACGAAAGAAGAACTGCTATCAACACAGACGCTACAGCTATAGGCCTGTAAGCTATATCAAACAGAAGACTTACTCCATCAGTTACAAAACAGAGCGCGTACATTTGCCTTGAAATATAAACAAAATACATGAGAGGGAGGAGTCAGTTTGCAATGACTTTTGTTAAATTCCTTCCCCAACAATCCCACACAGTGTACAATTATTGGCATTGTAGTGGTTTAATCTTGTCTGTTCTCAAACCACAATAAATATCTTGGTCACGACCTTAATGAAGTACATAGTTCTGATTTTGATCTTATATTAACTTTTCACAAGTCAGGAGTTCCTCTTGATTTAAGCTAGTATGTAGAGAGATCAGAGTCAGACATGTATCTAGAAATCTGCTATAGATCTCTCTGGGCATAATTCAGCACTGCACAAAGACACACAGGTTGTCTTTTGGTTTTGTTTTTTTTTTTTCTTCTGGCAACCATTGTGGTCTCCTTCATAAAAGGTTGTGAGAGGACATAGATTCAGACATGCTGGAATGTAGTCTAATCTCCTCATTTTGATCTTTAGAAAATAAAGATGTCTTTATTTACTTTTCTTTTTTATACGCATTGTCTTTCAAAATATAAATACTTTAAAAGAAGGAGAGAGAGGTTGGAAATCGACAAAAAAAGAAGACATTGTTTTAATTGTCTAATCAGCTCAACCTTTGGGAGAACAACCCTAACCTTTGGACAGATGCCAACAACTGCCATTTAGGTATTTACATCTGTTTATCCTCTCAGTCAAATGTCTTTTGTCTTAGGTTTGACATGGGAGTACAAATGTTCTGACCCCTACAAGCGGTTCTCAAACATTGGATAAAAGACTTCTTTTCCCCTTTTCTAAAAGGATGAACACATACTTTTACCCTCCCTTATTCCTCTTTACCAGTTATACGCTTCTGAGGCAGTTGTTGACAAGACCTGCATAATTCAGTTTATGTGTGTGACTAGAATTTCTCAAAGCCTCTGCTGGACTTTGCAGCTAGCCTAAGTTAACCCTCTACAACTCTATCATCTCAAGTCTTCAATATATGCTCTTACTTTGCAAATCATACCATCACGGTAGCATTGCTGCATATAACATGCAAAACTTAGGGCTCTTAGAATTTGGTGGAGGATGGTTGTAAGACCTAGAATTCTGTTACTGGAGGAAAATTCTATTTAAGTATGCATGCATAGGCTTTCTTCTTAAAAAAAAAAAAATCACTTTTGTTCACTGTGTATGTTTTTTTCATGTCCACATGTAATTCAACAAGTAGTAAAGGCAGTAAAAAATAATCATCGGAAATGGCAACCTTTTGCAATCCCTCTCTTCCCTGGCATCAAAACTGGATTTTTCTCTATAGGTACACCACCTTGCCACTAAAAAAGCTATCATTTAAGTATGTAAATAATCATAGCTCTGTTGTGGTTTTAAAGAACTCGGTGAATATCATGTTTTAGCAATCACTGAATGTTTTCTTCAGGTTTGGTATGAAACACAGCAATAAAGTTATCTCTCAGCTTTATAGAACCCAAACTATTTGACGGTGTCTCTCTAAGATCAAATGGAAATTAAAGTCTGCGGAGGAAGTTCAAATGAAGCTTCAAGCTAGAACTGCAACATAAAAAGTTCCAAGTTAATTGATAAACTCCAGGCAGAGAAAGAAGCCTCTAGGCTTGGCTTAGCTGTTCTCTCAATCTACAGCAGTCCCAAATACCACTTGGCTTTAATCATGAGTGTAGTTGGAAGTAGAACCAGGAGGTCTCCCTGAGCTCTGCACCTTTCCTGGCTGCCTACAGAGCCTGATAAACAGGAGCTTTGGTAAGGTTTTTGGGGCTACCCTCCATGGCCAGTAAGCCTCACTTTTCTGTCTAGGGAGGAAAGAAACAAACTTCTTTCATTGGTAAAAGCAATGAACTTTTTGCAAAGTTTGTCAAACTTTTCACAAAAAAAGCTGCTGCCATTTGCCATATCCTTTTCATAAAGAATCATAACCAGAGCTATGCCAATCATAGAAATTTATTCTTGGAGAAGGATCTTTTTAAATCAGGGGATGCTGGAGGATATGGTCCACAGTACAATAAACCTCCTTTCTCAGAGAACAGGAGCTGAGTAAGAATTCATAGCATGAAACTTAGCTGGCAGGGGTTGCTTGTTTCCTGTTCAAACGCTGAAAATGTAGATTTATTACAATGCTTAGTTCTGATTTTTTTCATTCTCTCCTAGGTGCAATACTGATATTTCCCATTATGTTGAAGATGTCAGTGGCAAGCCTTGGCTGGCCAAAACTCATAAAGTTGGTCTTATAGTGGAAACATTGTTTCTGAGTACAAGATCTTTAGGATGGGGCATATATTTTTCTGTGTGTCTGAAACAGTGCTTGTATAAAGAAGAACATTACTGTCACCTATATAAGTAACATGGCTGCCATCACTTTCACTGATAATATTTGCACTTAGAGAAAATAAAAGGAGCAGTTAGCAGGGTGTTCACCCTAAATGACCCAGTGCCCTAGAATGCCTTTGTGGTCCAAAATAACTTGGAATTTTCATTTTCCTGTTTGAGAGTCATTCTCCTCACCAGGCCATTATGAAAAACTAGAGCTCTCAGAAGTCTCGGGCAATGTGCTAGAGTTTTGTTTGGTCTTTTATTTGAAGTCGTTGCCAGGAAAGGCAAGCTAATTGAAATGTGGAGATGCTTCTGTCATTTAATAATTAGCAAGCACTCAGAAAATATATTATTCATTTTTTTAAACATAAATAATTAAGATGTAATAATGACACTTTTATAAATAATATTTCATTCTCTGTGAATAGTCTCCAGGATTTCCTTACATCCTAAACCTACACCTTGCTCCCAGCTAGTAAATCCCTTTTCTGCAGCATTCACTGAAAGCAAATGGGGTAAAGGGATCTCAACTTCCTTCCCATTTAGATATCTGTGGGAACATCTTTAAGGGCTTTTTCCCCCCATACCTAGAAAATTAGTCCTTTTTAAGCAGTCAGACTCTTAGGCATTCATATTATGCAACCAGAATGAGTTGCAAAGAGAACGCATCTGAAAGCAGGGGTTTTTTTACATGTAAAAGCATGTAAGCATCAAACACCTATAATTTGGGGAGCCCAAAGTTTACAGGCTAAGGAAATGGGTGAGTATTAAAAGTGACAGGTCTATGTTTCAGTTAAAGATTTTGTAGCTTGTTTGGCTTATTTAGAAGTGAATATTATATAAAGATACAGCTAGGCAGAATTCCAGGAAAGCATGTTCTCTTATTTTATGATCAGAGAGCCCAGTCCTGCAGACAATAACTGCTGGATATAGTCCCAGCATGCTTCCTCTCTCTTGCACCCATGTAGGGCCATTAGACCTGAAACTACGGCCCCCTTCACACTGCAGTGGTAGCATAAATATACAGTGCTTCAGAGCACTATAATAAAGCTACAGTATAAATGAAAATAATCCCAACCACTTTAATGAATTTATTCCTGATTCATACTAGTGTAAATATAAGGAAATCAGGACTAGTTACTTTCTGGGAGTATTTGTGGTTGTAAACCCTTTGGAATTTATTCTTCTCTTTTCTGATAGTATAAAGCTGACTTAAAGCCAATGCAAATGTAATTTACATTAAGAAACTTTCCTCTGTCAGTCTTGTGTAAGCATATATTAGCATAGATGGGAAGCACAAAAACTGCAAGTGCAAGCTTTACCATACTATGTCGTGCATCAATGGTATAATGTTGTTAAGTTCTCTCATTCTTATATTAAAATAACTTTTCGGTACCTAAACTCAAACAAGGAAAAGCAGTGGGTAGAATACAGACTTGCCCACTTACCAAAGTGCCTGCAACTCTCCAGGAAATGCTGAAGAACAACACCAGGGATCCATGAAAATTCCCCCAGAAAAATGGGAAGATAACAGAATCTGAGTACAGGGGACATTACAGGTCTCCTGCTGCAAGGCACAAAGGGGACAGGAAAACTGATGAGAACATGCCCAGGTGGAACCAAGAGCATTAGGGTTAGCAAGAACCAAAACCACTGGATAGGATCATAATGGTTCTCAACCACATTAATGCTTTGCAGAAAACAACAGAAGGAGGCAGTGGAAAAGTTTGCCAATAATCTGGCATATTAACTGAATGATGACTGCAGTCTTGGTGCAGCTCTGTCTAGCCCGACGAAATGGTTTCCTTCATTGATGCCAGCTACATTATCAGGTATATCAGTAACCATATCAGTTGTAACACGTACAGAATTGCTGAGATCAACAGAAGCCCAGCGCTTGGAAAGAGTTAAAACGCATGATTAGACACAGGGCCAAAATCAAAGGGCCTTCACCCATCCTACGGGTGGTGCTATCTCAAAGTATAATCACACCCTGGGGTGGCATAATGCTATTTATCAACTAACTTGACTATATTTGAGATGGGCAAGACAGAGACTTTTGTTTAGCATGCATTTAAATGCTGCCAAGCAAGAACTGCAGCCGTGACAACCGTCCTATAAAGCTCTCAATTGGGAAAAAAAGAAAGGAATGAATCAATGAATAAAAGGTGTGTGAAAACATGGACACAAGGAGTCATAGACCCCCCTGTCATAAAGAAACACATGACACTGAAGGAAGGTAGGAAGAGAGAAGGAACAAGAGGCATTGTAGGACTCGGTGGTCTAAAACTTTTACCCACTTTTTTACATCTGTGTTATTACCCCAGCAGAAGTCTAAAGACCACCTGAATTAATTGGTCTGCTAGTTAGCAAAACAGAAAAATGCCAGCCATGACTAGTTTATTCTCCTTTTATTCTGGTCTGATCTGCAGTCACAAAAGGGAAAGGAAACTGTAAGAATTCCTATGCCTTTACATGCTACCATGAGATGTGCCTCTTGCTACCACTTATATTGACTTTACAGTCAGGTCCAGCATGGAGCCCTCAGAACATCCCTGTTAAGGATGGGTATTGAGAAATGGCTAGCAAGACCCCCAAGCCCTCAACTAGTCCTTCAGAATTTTGCCTGAAAAAGAGAATAATTAGAATGGGCAAGGTTGAAAAATTAAGATGTGTGAAGGGTATTAGTGAAAACTAGCCCTTCCCTTTCTTTTGCCTCACCAAAAAAAAGAGAAGGAAAAGGTAAGAGATCCAAAACTCCTTCCTTTGAACTAAAAGTAATATGCATAGAACCAAAAAAAGGACTTGAATTTTCACAGTGCACTGGCATACTGTGCAATTTAATGCCAGAATAGGTCAGTAAGTCAAATACCATAACTGGATTTTTTAAAGGGCTGTATGTTTCATGACAACTAGCAACATTTGAAGCTATCTGAACTAAGATAATGAGGATAATCAAATCTCATGCTTCACTCTACAAAATGATTATCTATAGGAGTTGAGCAAGTATTTTTCCTCCATGTGCAAAGTGCACCGTTGGTAGGTCGATTTATTTCCTTGCAAGGAGGAAGGTTTCCCTTTCCTCTGCTGTACTGGATATTTCCTGTGCTGAGAAGAGGATACCAGCTTGCTGTGCCAGGTATGCCAAAAACTATTTAGAGATCTGGCTCGGAAGGGAAATCCACTGTATGTGAATTTAAGCAAATGCATTTTATCTCGCAAACGGGGTAGACGAAGAGAGCATACACAGTTGGTTACAGCAAGTCAGCTGACAGGCACTAACTTGTTAAACTGCTGTAATGCAATCGAATCCCATACTGTGCCTGTATCCTGAGGAGGAGAGGGACAAATAGCTGAGCATGCTAAGATGCCATGAGGTAAATCCAGTGTGGGTTTTTTTCCACAGCTTTTTGGATTTTCACAGGCTGCCTACACTGTACAAGCAAGTCCTTTTGTCAGTACTTTTTAAAAGCAGGCTGCTGTGTAATTTTGGAGTCTTCCTGTTCTTCCTCTCTGCTTCTCTCTTCTTACAAACACATTCACACACAAACGTACTTTTACAGAGATAATTCCTAAATAGCCATATTTGTTTCTCAAGGCTGTCTAATGCAGTGAATATTAAAACTCAGATGGAAATTCTCCTTTGGGTGCATGCTCTGAGAGCACTGGAAATTCTTTGCACACTTGTCCACAACATCCACAGCTCCACAGACAGACACAGGTAGGCTGAAAGAGCAATCAGGATACCATCTGTGTTTGGCAGAAGATTTCTAACCACTTTGCTGCTTTCTCTCTCTCATCTCTCTTAGTGTGAAGAGACAGAGGAACCCATGGAGATTCGGTGAGAATTTAAACAGAACATATTGAAGGCTGCACTGACAACTGTGGATTCAAAGCAGATGAAAAATGAGTGCTGGAGCAGCAATGGTGCTATGGATTCAGAAGGGATCTCTGAAGTGGCTAGCACAGGCATGAGCTATAAGGGCTCAGCCTGCTGCTCCCTTGCTCCCCCATCCCCAGCTCTACTTTTGTATGCAAGGTTTTACCGTTCATAGCAGCTGGTTGCTGTTGATACTAACTTAAGCAACTCTCTAAAGTACATGACGAAGCAAATCTCATGTACCTTGAATGAAGAATGTCGAATTCCTCCGCTTTCTGAAAATGCACCCATTCTTTATACACATTCACTTTTAAAATGATGCCAGCAAAATTTAGATTATAAAGCATAGTTGTTCTTTTTCTTGATGTCTGTCATGTTAGTATTATAAACATGTAATCTCCACTTTTCCTATAGCCTTGCAGGATGGATTTCCTTTGCATAACTAGGAAGTGGGCCATGCATTTTTGAGCCTAACACTTTCTTCTGGCCAAACTGAGGGCCTTGGCTTACGCGGACACAAATTCCACTGTTGTCACTGGAATGATGATTTCTATTACTCGACGTGAATGTGATACTCTGCCTAGGAAGATATCTACAGAGCTATAGGAAAGAGAAGAAGGACAGTAAGAGGGAGAATCTTATTTTCTTTGTGGCTCTCTAGAGATGTCTGGCAGTCAGGATATAGGTGTTGAATTCAAAATAGTTTTATCTAGCACAGAAAAGGCAATAGGAGGAAGAACACTCTTATTTTCTTAATAGTGAATTTCTCTTCTGCACTTCTGCCAGCAGCAAAGTATCACACCTTATATAAATTAACATTACTATTATTTAGCAAATGTATGCAAGTAACTGGTCTGTATGGTCTTTTGCCCAGGCTTTTAGGCCTCAAGAAGACCAGAAATTTAAACAAAATGTCCTGCGACTCAAGTGGGTCATGGTACAACCATTACTTCAGAGTCTTGTTGAGGTTTTGGATTATATGTCTCAATTTGCCATTTTGCGCGGAAACGCATAAGGTTGATTATGGATAGAAATGTCACTCGGTAAAAGGAGCCAGAAAACAGTAAGATCAAGCCAGATCTTGTTCTGCCTCCTCAGCAAAAATGTCAAACAAATTCTGATTGCAAAATTTTTTAATGGGCAATGCTTTTTCATTTATTTATTAAAATAGTATAGGGACAAGTTGAGATGGGCTCTAAAAAAACAAGCAAAGCTCACAAAACTGACAATAAAAAATTCACAAAATGTACTAGGGATATGGCCTCTACAGCCCAGAATAATACCTTTCTTTCCAAATAATTACTTCAATAACCTGTAATATCAAAACTCCTTACTACCCTTAAGGGAGGAGGAGGAGGGAGAAGACAGAAAAGAACAGCTTTATTTTTGAGACGCCTGCCTGAGTTTGCAGAATGGATGATTTGAGAACTTATCAGTTTGCTTACACTCCATAATTAATCCAACCATCTTAGCACTCAGGATACTGTTAAGGATTTTATAGAGAGCCAAAGAGACACAACCCTGACCCAAAGACCACCGTCTCTGTGAAATGAGCCACTTTAATCTGAAAATTATTGAAAGAAATAAGGACGTCCCAAACATAATTTTCAGTGACTTTTTTTTGCTTTTGAGATCAATTAAAACACTAGAGTCTGCCTATCTCAAACACATATTAAGGACAAAATTCCAAGGATGTAACATCCACAAAATATAACAGGCTTTAAACACCATTCCATTTTTATTTTATTAGTAAATAGACAAAGAATTGTTAAAAGATGTTACACTTATTTGAAAAACTGGCCCAGAATGCTATCGTCAGAAACTACAGAGAACTAAGTACCTTTGAAAATCTGTTCTTTATTTAAGTGCCTACGTGGGAGTTGAGCTTGTTAAAAACCATTTTGGTTGCTTAGCAGATGCAAAGGCCAAAAACTTCACTGAGATTTTACAAGATACTCCTTATCAAAATGGTCTGAATCAGTGGGTTTGAGTTATTTGATTTAGGAACCCCCTACAAATCTTCCAAAAGAAATGAAACCCCCGTTGGGAATTTAATTTTATGCACAATAAGCTTCTTTTCCTTAGACTCCTCAGTAGTCCAGAAACTACCAAAAGTGGTTGGACTACATATTGAAACAGGTATGGAACAGAAGTTAGGAGTAAATGGTCTGTTCTTGCAATGGATGAAGATCACCTGTGAAATTCTGCAGAAAACAGCGCTGCTCAACACATTCGTAGATGACATGGAGTAAACGCTGGGGTGATAAAATGTGATATATGTAGATACATATAAAGGGAAGCACATTGGAAAAAACTCTTACATTCACACCATTACTACTCAGTGGAGAAAGTCTGTCTTTAAAATATTAGACAGTTCCATGAAAAATATCAGCTCAGTAGTCATCACAAAAGTAAAGGAAGTGTTCAGAATCCTGAAGAAAAGAGTGGAGAACAAAAAAGAAAACCTCACCATACCGCAGTAGAAATCCATGGTTCGCCCATTCCGTGACTATACAGGGTTCAGATCCCATCTTGTAAAAATAATACGTTAGAATGGCAAAAGATTTAGACACAGGTCAGAAGGATCTTAGTGTGGAATAGCTGCTCTACAGGAATGACTGAGGAGGTGAGGACTATCCTGCCTGGAAAAGAGACAATGTAGGGAGGATATGGTAGAGGTCTACAAAATCCCAAGTGGCCAGGAGAGATTGGGTAAGGCCCTTGTTATCTTCCAGTTCAAGAACTAAAGGCCTTTAAAGAAACCAGACTCTAAACAAACAAAAGGAGGCATTTCTTTGTGCAGCAGATAGCAGCCCAGTGGAGGCCCTTGCCAAAGGAAAAGGATGAGGAACATTTACATGGGTTCCAGAGATGGAAGAAAGATCTGCAGGTTACTAAGCAGATGAACAACATCAGGCTCAGGAAGTCCTTTAAGCTAAACGTAAGAGGATGCTTGAGGAGAATGACAGGGGAAGATCATATACATTTACCATGTCTTCTCCTGGTATTTGCTTGCACTTGCACTTACAGCTACTGTTTGAGAAAGGATACTGTGTTGGATGAACCCCTAGACTGAACCAATATGAATGTTTTTTTAGAATCACTGCACTACATGAACAGAAATAGCATGTATTCTCAACATAGTTCATTAATTTAGCGAATCCACACTTAAGACACTCGCGGTGACAAATGACATGGTCGGTCATTTGATGTATGCAGCATGATATCCAGAAGAGTGTTGCAAAACTCCATTTGTTGAGAGTATTGTGACATGACTTGTGTCAGATACCCAAAAGGAAAGCATTGCAATATCAAGCTTTTGTTCAAGCATAATTTCTTTTAACAATAAAATAATGGAAGAGTACAGAAAAGAGTGAGAGGTGTCTATTGTTACTATAAAGTGTGCTTTATTGGAACTCCTGTGGTTAGATATCATAGCAGTACCTTTCATCTCACAGACTAAGATGGAAGGAGCTAATGTGCTATACAGAAGAACAATTAGTGAACTAAACATAAGCTGTTGTATTTAACAATGTTTTTGTGCAAAACTTGGAACTTGGCACTTCATGGGGAGGGGAAGAATTTGTCTTTGTATTTGTTGGATGCATTAAAAAAAAAAAAAAATTGACGTTTTTGTGTCACCAGTACAGTAGACAATCAGATGGAATACAACAGAAATGTTTCTAAATAATATATTTGTTTCTGAATAATTTCTCCAATTTACCCACTTTTCATGAATTTCAGAATAACTACCAAAGTTGAATAGCTATGGGTTTCATGTCATCCTTGTATTCATGCAATGGCAGCTGCATAGTACTGCCTGGTACTGCAACATGTAATTGAAATTAGTTCTTAAGAATTTACTAATACAAGCCTTTGTTTAAGTTCATGGGCCAACTTCACCTCTGATGGAAGCCCAATGAAGGCAGTGAATTTGAATAATGTTAACATCATGTGTTGATTTAAAAATGTTGACAGGATAGCATTTCAGACATCAAAATGTCACAGAAGTTGGAGAAAGAGCTCTGGAAATGTCAAAAATGGAGAACTGCCAGTGTTCGTTGGATTAGCAGCATTTGCAAGCCACAATCCAGCCAACAAGAGGCAATATGAAAGAAATCTGTGATTAGAAGTGTCCTGGCTTAATCAGCTGAAATCCTGTATGGCTAATGACAGAAGTTCTTTTTCATGCAGTCAAAAATGCTTGATAGTTCTGCGACTGAAAATAAGTTTAAAGATTATTTGATTTCATTCAGACTGTGACTTGAACAATTCTAAATTGCAAGTAGGCTGGGGTAAAAATGACAGAGGAAGAGGCAAGTCTGAATAAGCTTAAACTTAGAAATATAAAGAAATAATTGTCTGAGCTGACACCTAAGAAAAGTATAGGAATGTCTTCTGCCTATCCCCTTGCAATCTCACAAACATGAGGTTCCTGTTTTACAAAGGAACTTGTAAAGTCTGAGGTTAGGATTTCAGCTGGCTCTGATGTTCAAGTTCTAAACTGCTGGCACTATTCCTTTGCCCTCATCATCCCTCACTGATCTAGATAGCAGGAAAGGTTATACTACCAGACTTGAACACGCTGGAAAGGGAATGTGTATTTGAAAATTAAATTTCCTTTGAAAAAGTGATATAAAGTTAGGGAGTAATTATCTCAAAACCCACCAGATTATAAATGTTACCAAGGTTGCATCGATCTCCAAATACCACTTCATTTTCCCATAAATGATTGCGTCTTACTGTATTTCATCATGCTGCTAAAACATGATGAGCTTGGTTGGAATTAGTAGTAATATTCCAATGCCTTGTTATCTCTGCATCGGTTGCTGAAAAAAAAAGAAATATTTTCAGTGCTGCGAACTTGTATTTTAGCAAAAGAAACAGTAAGAGAGTCATAAAATATATACATATATCTGTTTGAATTGCCTTAGTGAGAAAGAATAACATGGTGTGCAGGGAAAGAGGAAGTAAAAAACATGGTGGTTAACCCACACACTAAGAACACTCTGAGTGTTCTGGTTAATTACAGAGAAGCCAATTGTTTCATGTGAAAGATGGCTCATTATTTAAGTATACTCAGAAAATGGTTAATTAGTTTACTTAACCAACTGTACTTTTACTTCCTCTTATTCTTTGTGCTCTGAATGACGTTAAATGTATTTTACTTAATCCATGCAATTTGATTCATTTTCCTTTAATTTTGTTACAAAGTATCAATGTGAATCATTGAATCATCTAACTACATTTCTCTCTTTGGGGTGAAAAATAAGCAAAAGAAAGAAAAGTAATTTAATTTAGCGTTAATAAGCTGCAGACTGATGTTTACAATAAATCAGCCACTATTACCATCCTTAATAGTTGTGAATGAGACAGAGCAGATGTGGATACATCTCTCCTTTTCTTTTCTTTACTCTTAGGGGCTGAATCTCTCTTACACTCTTCTAAAATGAGCACATGGGTTGTTCAAGTGGGTGTATAACAGGACCATTTTATAAAATAAGAACCAAGGCCAAGAGTCTTTTAATTCCTCAGGTTTGTTTTCTTTAAAAAAAAAAAAAAAAAAAAAAGAGATGGGTGTTCAGTTTCCCTGCAACGTTTAAACAGATGTGACAGTCTATAAACAGAAGGAAAAATGAAGAAAAGATCCTTACAGGTTAAGCATTTTCATTCAACTTCTCTTTTGTATAGTATCCTTATGCAATAGTCCAGTCCCCTGGAAAAGCACTGTAGCTGTACAAACCCTATTGCTTTCAGTTTACAAATGTATTTTGTGTTCTTGATCTTCCACAGACATTATTAGAGATTAAAACATCGGTTTTCTGAAAAATCTTTCCAAGTATGACCATGACAGTTAATGTTCCAGACATATAGCAGATGCCATCTGCATTAGCCACTGTGTCTCTACTTCAGCTGTCAGTCATGAAAAATATAGGAACCAAATGAGAAAGAAGTCCTTTCCAGAAATTCCTTACTATCACCAAACTCAGAATATCCAGAATTCACCTTATGTGAATCTACAAGATTGCTTCCTAAGTAGCTTCATCTCTGGAATTATACCTAGGATGAGTTACACTGTCAGCGTATTTTTAGAAAGTTTATGAGAGCTAAGAAAGGCAGAGAGGAGGAGGAGTACACAGGAAAACCAAAAATATTTTGTGCTTTTGCAAGCAATTAATTCCACAGTATAAAAGTCTGAAAAGAGAATGGGTCTGGAGAGCAAACCTGCACGCTAATGCATGCCAATATTTAAAAACTACACAGCATTTTTTTATCTGAGGATCTTTGCAAAAATGGGTATTTGTTATTCTCCTTTACAGATACTGTGTTTTGCTAAAGGTCACTCAGCAAGCTGAAACATGAGCAGAAGCGAGGTGTTCTGTCTCCTGTGCCTGTATCCTATCCACCACAAGACACCACGGCCCCGTGAAGATGAACAGCTATGAAGAGAGGCTTTTGTCTGATTAATCTTTTGTCCTGTCAGGTTCACAACACCCTTTGCAAAATTGTAGTTCAAGGTCCTCTGATGTTTACCTTACATATCACCACCTATTTTTCTGAGGTTTTTATAACTCAGGCATGAAAAATTTGCTCCAGGGTGAAAGTTGGCATGAAAGTGTCTCCAGCCAGGAGCACAGTGCTTTTTCTGCCTTTTTTTTTTTTTTAAACTAACTTTAGGGAAAGGGAAAAAAAAGGCTAAAATATCTCCAAGAGCTTGCAAAGCTGGAAACAGCAACAAGAGCATTTACTTGAACCAGTTTACCCAGACCTCAGTATAGTAAGAATCATACCACGCCTTAACTCAAAAGTAACCCAAAGCATTGATACCCACTCAGACCTCTTCTCCACCAGAGTTCGGTGGGATTTGAAGGGGGTTTTGGGTATTTTTGGTTTTTTTGAAGTAGTCCACTGTGGTAAAACACTAATAGCAGGAATATTGTGAGGGCTTAAAGTCACTGGAATTTCCAGCTCATGATGATTTGGCTGAACTTCAGATAAGGGGACACCCATTTCACATCTCTCAAATTAACACTCAAGTTCATCTGTAAG
Source organism: Gymnogyps californianus (assembly GCF_018139145.2). NCBI lineage: Eukaryota > Metazoa > Chordata > Aves > Accipitriformes > Cathartidae > Gymnogyps > Gymnogyps californianus. The sequence continues at coordinate 56,972,316 of NC_059475.1, forward strand.
TGGTGGGCCCCACCATAGCATTAGGGAGGGTACTAAAATTTGCGCTTGCTCCATGTGTTTCCACAACTGCTCAAGGCATCCTGGAGCATGCCAGGTATCCTCCTTGGGAAAGCTATTCAACTCAGCCATGAGCAATGTGCTTTGCCCAAGGTTGGGATGGAAATAAGTTTTACTCTGATTTAATTTTCTTGTGTTTTTGACTGGGCTGCTGCCCAGGCTGCCTCAAATTCACCACCATCATTACAGGTTTCAGATGGTGTTTCCATACCCCATACCCCACCTCTCTTGCAGACATGGTGTGAATGATAAGAGACAGGCTTCCATGGTTCCAAAGAGGAAAAGGGTCCTTTACCAAAGCTGCTAATATGGAAAATACCCTACACGCTGATGCATTAGATCACAAATTAAACATGCCCTATATGATTACTTACCCCACCATGAAAAGCAAAGTAGGCACTACCAGAAGAAAAACATGGTCTCTGTACAAAGAGATTAAAGTCTGGCCTAACTCATATGGAGTGCTGGCAGCACATGACTGTCAGTCCAGGTCTCAACTATGCAAGCATGAAATGTACTCCCACACCTTTTTACACACAAAAAGGAGAGTTTTCAATGTAAAAAATGTGTCTTTAATAAGCATCCGGTGGACTTCCAAAACTCAGGACTTCATACCAGGGAAGTCTGGCTTCAATAATAATAATTTTGGAAGGAATTTTGGGTAATGTAAGGGAATATGGGTATTTAGGACTTTGGAAAAAATGGGCTATATTTCCTCATTTCCAAGCTGTTTGTTTACTTTGTCTTATGTTGTCCTGTCTTACTGTTGTACTAACTTAAGATTCCCAAGGTATCAAGACTTCAAGAAAGTGAATTAATTTTACAAAACCTCTTAGCCTGTCTAAAATGTGGTACAAGATTTGGGACCATTGAATAATGGTGTTGTCAAAGTTAAAAGCCATCTTTCCTCATAAAAATATCTTTCTGCCCTCAACAAAATATAGGGCAATAATCTCTCTTAATTTTAGTGTTCCTGAATAAGAGTCTAAAGATTTCCAATTCCTTTTCTTTAAACTACCTTTTGAAAGATCTTGTGGTGACAGGCCACTCCAAAGTGCCTACAGGGACAGCCAAATCTACCTTTTCTTTGCCTGAAGATTACTGCTTTTCCTCATCTCATCTTTCTTCCTTCAAATGCCATAGGACTTATCCACCCTTACCTTGTCACAATGGCTCTCGCAAATGCTTCTCAGGACCAGCCCTTGCCAAGTTAAAGACTATTTACTTAATTCTGGAGGAGGTACAGAGAGAAATTTTCAGGTAACTTGATATTTACAGGGCTGGAGCACCTTCCAGCGACAATTGTTTAAAATTGTACAGTTATATAGTGGTCTGAAAGAGGAAAAAAATAGTTGATTACAGATAAAACAGCATAAGTTATATAGTTATAACTTTATAACCCGTTTTAGAGTTACAACACAGTTTCCAGCTGTGAAGAGTTACCAGGCAGGGAGAATATGGAGGCCTACAAGAAAGGAGAAATGTGAATTTGTAGGGAGATAGTAAAAGAGATTCCAATCCTCTTCTGAAGCTGGTAAAGTTATTACATTGCTAATCGGGGACAGATTTAGGGTAGCCAATGGGTGTTTTGATACCAGCTTCAGTGAAATGAGAATTCATCTAGGCCCTTACTCTTTTCAGCAGGGAGATCTGTAGCTATTCCTGCTTTTACAGATTATGAAAACAAAGCTTTTTAATATGTATACTTATAGTCTTCAACATCAAGAAGCAAAAAGAAAAAAATCTTTGAGATGCTGATAGCTTTGCGGTGTAAGAGCTTACAGGCTTCTTTATATTTTTCCTGCCTAATAACTTTGGATTACTTCCTGTTTACTGTCAGTGCATCTAATGCGTATGTCAGCCTGGTGCAGCACTGACATGATATATGCATTAGACCACACAGTGATAGCAAAGAGAAAGTTACTCGATTCTGACAAGAGAAGAAAATTACCCACAAGCAGTAAAATAGAAGGTTGCCATGTGACTATGTTCTGCTTCAAAACCATGTACCACATGATGATAACACAAGAATTAGGGGAGTGTGAGAGATGCTGGAACTGCAAAGCCAGTTATCTGGTCCCTTTGCCTGTATGTGCCCTGCATTAATATGCATACCTACTTTAATCTCCTTTATGTCCTGATGGGCTGCTGAGCTTTGCTTGGTGTTATTGTGCATTGTTTTCCACCACAGTCAGCCCAATTGCTACACACCTTGTGCATTGCCTTGTTTCCCTTGCAGCACTAAGTGACTGCACCTTAGACACAATTCCTTCTGTTTGTAATGACTTTGCCGTTCGCCTACCCCCACACACACCTTCTGGTCACACTGCCTGCAATGCCCTAAATATACATGCCAGACTGGGAGAGCTAAGGCAGTCCAGGGGAAAAAGAAAGGGGGCAACAGGCAACTTACTGTCAATATTAATAGTTTAGTGTCCTCTGCAGAAAATACAGGCTTGTGATTAATTAAGACTGCAATTCCTTGCAATCTTGTTGATATTTTAATCATAAATCTGAAGCATCCAATTCACCAACTCATTGAAATTATGGAAGAAGAAAATGTATCATCTACAGATAAAACACTACAGTCGAGGTAGCTGAGATCATGTCCATGTGTTTCCTAAGCAAATTCTGGGATTTTATTTAGTTAATATGTGAGCTGCTGAAAGGTAAGTCATTGGTTAAAAGTCCTATACGTGTATTTTTGCCTTTACTGTGATTTGCATAAATGCCGACTGTGCTACCTGAAAGCGTTCCTGTCCTGATTTATGGGTGTGTTTGTATTGCTCATATCATAAATCTTCTCCTCTAGGACACTTCTGTTCTGGTATTTATTGACCAAAGACAATTTGCGTTAAGAATGTTTTGAGATCTTGCCAGGTATGCACTAGGGGATATTTGAGAAAACAGTCAGTACTCAAGTGAATGAATCTAGGAAAGTGTATGATCTCACTACCCAGATAAACATTTTGCTATAATATTTTAGTACCCTATTTTATTAAGAGAAACCTATGTCTCCATATGCATCTATTTACCACAGAGTCAATTCATTTAGGTCAAATGAAAATAAGTGCTGTAAGAAGATAATTTAGGCTAGCAGTCTCAGGCTGGTGATTACGGCTCAGTAAACAAATCTTCAGGGTCAGATCTTCCTTTGCTAAATCCAGCTCGAGCCTGAGTACTACCCTGTATTGAAACAAAATGTCCAAACATGCCCTCTGTACTCTATTTCTAGATTTCTAATAATTTTGCTTTGAGGAGAGGATTCTTTGTTATTAATTATTATTATCAAGTCTGAAAATACCTAGAAAGCTTTGATTGAAATGAGCACTTTGCAATGCTGGGAGCTGTACATCTTCACCGTAAGAGAGGTAGTCACCAAAATAAACAGGCTGTACAACCAGTGGGAGAAATATGTTCAGGAGAAACTGAGGCACAAGGAGATGAAGGGGTGCCTGTGCAAGGAAAAATCAGCTGTGCAGCATCTGGTGGCACAAGGGTGCATTTCTTGGTGCCTGTCCCATGACACAGCCTTCATAAGATGTCCCCACCTGGGACTGCAGCACTAGGAGCGCAGATCCACCCTCTGCGGGGCTTTCCATGGCTCCACTGGGGCCAAAATCAACCTTTCCCCTGCAATTAGGCACCCTTTCTTCAGAGGGCAGAGGGAGAGGGTAGGGATTCCCCATGCTGTTTTCCCTCCCCACCTGCCTATCCTGGTGCAACGTAGGGTCACAGCACCCACGCTGGAGCTGGGAGATGCTCCCATCTTTGGAGGAGCTGCCCATCAGCCACTCCTGGCTGGGAAGATGTTGCTGGAGCTTTCAGTCCCTCCTGCCGAATCTGTTTCACTTTGCAAGAAAAGTTTAGATATTCATTTGGCCAAAGAGAGAAAGCAAGACTGAGCATGAATCTCTATCCTACTGGTTAAGGCACTCACCTGGAAGGGAGGAGACCTGGGCTCCAGTCTCTTGTTTCAGTGAGTGTTTATGTGGTTTATATTGAACATCCATTGGATAAAATACTTAAATAGTCATTACAGCAGGGACGGCAGCCTGGGTCTGCCCCCTCCTCTTCCAGGTGAGGGCCCCAAACCGCCAGAGAGTCATGCTCGGTCTTGCTATCTCCCTATCTCCCTATCTCTCTCTAATGAATCTGTAATTATTTCATGCAAAGTGGAACAGCTTCCACAGCAAAGATGGGGAGAGCACCCCTCCCTCACCGCCTTTCCCCTGTTTTTGGAGAGGTGGGTTCAAAGGCTCTCAGGCAGAGCAGGAAACTCAGCTGAGGCCTCCTGATCCCCAGCTGTGGGTTCGCAGCAGGAGCGGTGGCACTGCTCCTCCGGTGGCTGCGTATGCTCCGAGATCACCTGGCAGACTGAGCCCCTAAGGGGACCACACACAAAATAATACCTCATCTGTAGATCCCCATCCAGCCAGGCATGAATTAGGTGCTGAGCTACCCAGGACTAAGACACTTGGTGCCGTGCCCAGCAGCAGAGCTGGAGGCACTGGGGGGATCTCCCCATCCAGAAGTGAGGAACATTGGGAAGGTGGCAGGTGAGCGGGGACTGGAAGGGCACTCTGCTAAGACTCAAGGGCCCCCAGTCCTTGCCTGAATCTCGCCTTGGGTCGCCTGCCAAAGACCACACAGGGAGCCTGGGGAGGAGTGAGACCTGAACAGCCATCTCCTGAGGCACAGCCTTGGCTGTGACAGCCAGGCACCTCTTTGCTCATAAGCACTCCTATGCAACTTCTTGAGGAAGAAAAAAAAATCTGTAGCGAGGGTGGACAAGTCAGACTGTTCATCACCCAGAAAGATCACAGCTAACAGCCACTGACATTTCCAGTGGACATGTGTAATTAGCAAACCATTCAGTAGACAGTCCTGAATGAAAAGCACAAATAAAGCTGGTGAGTTCCTGGTGGAACGATTTAGTTATCTTTCCAGAGGAAAACAATCTGTCTGTGCGTAACCTTTTAACTCTTTTTCTCTTTCCTCCTCTCACTTTTATACTGGATAATTTTTTATTTTGTAGCTTAATTAGCTAATTATGCATGTGTTATGGTGCTTTTAAGCAGGAAGTCACTTTGTTTAGTTGTTGGTGGCATGTGGCTTTTGTTCAGCTCCTGTGATGTCGGTTTATAACATAATCATCTTTACTTGCAGTGGTCTGAGGTGATGAAGTCTGTTGCTGATGCTAATATTTTAATTATCAGAGTAAAGTTTGAAAAAGGGCAGTGACTGACAGGGAACAGCTTCATGTGGGTAGAGGGTAACCGATAAGTTTGCACAAGCCCCCAGCTGCCTGTCTGTGAGGCACGGTTGTGCTGTTTCCTTTTAGAAGAAGATGTTTTGAGGCTTTTCAGAGAGTGTACTAAAAGGCACTAACAAGAATTCACCAAATTCACCCCGGAGTTTCATTTCTGACTATCACTGTGTTTTCAGAAACATAAAGGGACTTGAACTGGATCCCCACCCCATCAGCTCAATAATAAAGGGGTCTAGGTAGAACTGGTGTTTAGGAAGCAAATGCAAATGGGATATATTGCAGGGAGCCAAGGTAGGTTATCTGGCTGCCTGCTACAGCTTCACACGACAGCACAAGTTCCACCCGCCTGCACACAAGCACCAGTTCCCCATACGTGCAGGCCTGGTGCACAAGGTCATTGCAAGAGTTAGCAGCTCCATTTCTTATCAAACGCCCAGCCATGAAAGCAACTACAGCATGTATCGGTGGTTCACCCCCACAGCCGTCCAAGTCTGTAGTTTGTCTGATTCAGAGATATCCAGCATGGTGCCCTGTGCCAGCTCCAAACTCTGACAAATGTCTCTTGTTTGCATTTGGTTGTCAGACGTAATGTATGCAGCCACGGACCTGCAGTAACATTCATTCCTCCTTCTACTGAAAAGATGAGTAAAGCTCTTAGGCTCATTTCCCCAGTGGTAAACTCTAGCTATCTCAGTTAGGAAACTGGTCTCCCTCAATTCCTTATCTAGTCAACTGAGCTGCTCAAGAGGACTATTCAGAGCATGTGAATTAGTTTCTCCTGAGAATTACCCTTTAAAGAGCCTCTCTCATGCAGGAACACTACAGCTACAAGCTTACGATACCCATAACAGTGCTTTAAACCCCTTTTTATATTCACAGATTAATACTCTACACATTTCTATATGTTCATATATTAAGAAATAAACTTTCCTATGAATCTATTAATTTGTCCACCAGAAACTATGCCTGCTACCTGATGAATGCAGAAGGAAAAAAGTATAGCCTTTGAATAAGTCCCTTAGAAACCATAACATGTACAACAGTTCCTACATGATCAGCTTTGAGACTGAAATGTTGCTCTATGTTTTTAAGCTCACTGACAGTTTTATGATTTAAAGGCATTTTTTCTGCCTCTTTCCCACCCTCCCATTCACGTATTCTTCACAGTGGTGCCTGTGCAACAACATTCAGTAATAACCCCTTTCCCTAAGGGATCAAGGAAGGAAATTCGACAAGTCACTGCCTCTCCCCTTTCATTTTTTTTTTTTTGTTTGGTTTGGATGGTCTCTGAAATGGGCTGGAATGCAAATGGAAGATATTTGGCAGGTTGACATTTGTCTGCAAAGCTAGGCACTGAGCCAGAAGCATGGAGCAAGCTGGAGTGGGTTTACATAAAGTGGGAGCAATGGTGCCAGAGCACTCCAATACGTTTTCCCCTGAGACTCATAGGCAGCCCACTCAATACTTCATTAAGGGTGAAATCCAGCACTATTTGAAGAGCCTTAGGAAAGGGCCTGTGCAGCAATTAAGTTCTTGAGGCCTCTGCACTGGTCTGAATTCCACCCAAAATAAGAATTGTTAGCTGAGGAAAAGATGCTATTACCCAGACTACAGTCTGCTCTTGTGAGGAAAAGAGAGTGTTGGCATATGATTGGAAGCAGCAAAATCTTTCTACATAATCTTTCATAGCTGCATCCTTGCAGCATGTTTGGTGCAAACAGACTCTTATCTGTCCATGAAGAACCCTTACAGTGTGAAAGAGTCCAGGCAAGCAAGAGAGGAGGATGTCTCCAGGAAGGACCCTAGAATCTGATCTTTCTTAAAATGGGAATACAGGAGTCACTTCAACACTGCTGGGATGTAACAGATAGAGTACAGAGGGCTGACTGTGGTGAGGTGGCTCAGAACGGCATCCCAGACTCTATTTTTTAGCCATAGGTATTAGCTTTTCTGAATCTCTTTCTGTACAAATAGAGGATGCACACAGGAATGATGGGCATGATACAGCATTTACTACAGAGAAGAAGCGTCTGCTGTCCCTTCAGTAGGCTGGAATATAGTTTTTGCTAGAGAAGAAGTTCACCTAAATTATTCTCTTATTTATATCTATAAGGCAGGCAGGCATTTAGCAGCTCTCTATTGCAGTAGGAAGTTAGTCTTAGAGGGAGGATATCTTTCTATTAACAAGGTCGACACCATTATTTTGTATGGGTTGCATGAACGCTCATTTGTTTGCATGCAATGCGGGGAACGCTGCATATTTTAATTTCTAAACAATGGGGTGGCACAATGTCAAAGAGACACAGAGGGACAGGGTGAGCATGGGGAATGCTTGTAATGCCCCAGAGCCTTTTCACAGCAAACCAGTGATAAAACAAGCTAATGGTTTCTGTAATATGAACCAGGATAAGGTCAGTTTAAGACTGATTTTTAGCTTCCATCAGAGAGCATCTGCTCCATAAGTGAATCTCTTTACATAGTGCATTAGATTGAAATGTAGAGTTGAGTACTGAATGGTGGAAATATGTTTTTCAATTAAAAACCTCTTCGCACTACATAGACATACCAGAGAAGCTGAGTGCAGGTATAGGGACTTACCAAACAATTTGTGAAATCAACCCATCACTTGAATGTTAGCCCCTTTGTGCACATGCTTAACTCCCATTAGTGGCACTGGGAGCAGCAAGACTGCACCAATGGAGAGAATCGACCTCATAGTCTTTACACAAATGCAGACACTTTCCACTGAAATTAAGGTGCTTTTAAGAATGTGGGGTTAACAAAAATACAGTCTACACAATGAAAGTGAATCAAATGTTTACATTATATAATTGCTTTTGCTTGCTTTGACAAGGAAAATTAGCTCTGTAAAGTGCCAGTTCTAAAATGCGTACTTGAATACACTTGATGAGCATAAGATCCCTGCACACCTAAGGCTAGATTGATAAAAAAACTCATATATGCAATTGAGCTAGATTTTTTTTCCTCTTGCAGTTGCTGTCAGGAGCCTGTGAGTTGAGGCGGTAACTCCATAATTTGCAAAAGTGTCAAATGAAAGCAAATATGCTTTAGCGTTTAGGCAGGGTGCATGCAGCAAGAGATTGATTGGAGAACATAATAGAGGAGGTCTTGCTCCAGGTCAGGAGTTGCATGGTCCTCAATCAGGACTTTGGATTTCAAGGTCAGAAAGGGTTATTGTGATCATCTAAGATACATTGCAGGACTTAGGTCTTTCTCAAATTAAATACTTGAAAAAGCAAAAAAGGCTTTCTTGGATGGAGAATTCGCTGCAGCACATCATAATTACTCTCCCTATCCAAACAACAAACAAACAAACAAATATTCCCTCAAAATGTGTACCATTGAAAGTTTTCATCTGAGTTTGTCTGGTTTTAAGCATTGTATTTTATTATAACTTGGTCTGCAGAACTGAAGAACTCTCTCATAATGAGAACTGAATGGGAATTTTTTTCACTATTCTCTAGTCAACAGCAGAGGGAGAGAGAGGACATTCATTTGGAAGGTGGGACACCCAAGTTCACATTCCAATTTTGCCTGAACTGGAGTGAAGGGATTTGGGCTACATTCCCACCACAAGCCAGTAGGTCACGCTGGGGACTGGAGTAGCATTCAGCCTGCAACCCACTGTAACTGTGTCAGCTGATAAAGGCATTTCTCAGAGCAGGCTGGAAGATTTCCTACGTGGATGGTCAAGAAAGTTTGCATAAAACTCCTGTGAAAGCGTAGGTTAAGTGGACAGTGGTAGAATTGCACTCCCCACACAGGGTTTTATAAGCAAGTAAAGCCAAGGAGAGGAAGTAGAGTCATGAGCTCTTTAATAGTTTCAGTCCCAAGGCTACGTTTCACAGTGAGGCAGTGGCTTGTTTTCTAGGGCTGCCTACAAACACTGACACAAATGGTGCAAATTGCAAACAATGAGTGGGAGAAGTGTATGTACAACCTACTGTATTTTCTTCACAGGTTTTGTGTGCGCCTATTTCCTCCGTGATGTTTTGTGAAAGCTCTCTCCAAGGTGCCACAACCTGAATATTATTTGTAGCTTTATTTGTAATGTATTTCCTCAGAAAGTAACAAAATGGGGAGAAAATTACAACAAAATCTAACAGGTCCCAAAACATCAGGAAACTCTATTATTCTTATGAACCAGAATGCAGGCCGGGACAGAGATCTTTCAAATTTGGGGAGCTCACAAAGCCAAACACTGATCTGTGACACCTATGAAAACCCATTGCCCTCAGTGGGATCACACAAATGTATGTAGAGAGACACGATCCATGGAGGGCTTATTTAAGCAGATGGCTTAATTTTGGGTGTGTACTGTTTGCCTAGCACTCTCACAAAAGAGATTCATGTCACTTTTCTTATCAAGTTATGACCTGTATTTTCAAATGTGGGTGCTTACGGTTAGCAGTTAAATAAGTGCCCTGATTTCCAAAGCCACAGAATACATAAGGATGCCTCTGTCTGGTTTTGGTTTTGTTTTCTCTTTTTGTTCTCTTTTTTTTTTTTTAGAATGCTTAAAATGTCACTCAGTTCTGCAGAGATTAATGAACCATCAGGGATCTCAAAGATCATTTTCTTCACCAAAACAATCATTGAAGTTCCATGTTCAGAACTATTGTTAGGAGCAGGTGAACAGGGTAACTTCACCACTCAATAGTTAGGTTCATGGAGCAACAATGATCTAATAAGCTGGTGGAAAGAGGACGGTCTACACCTTTACATTTGCCTTTGCAGAGTCCCCACTGTTTTAACTCCACTTTGATTATGTCTGCTAACTTTATTAAAAGGCTTATGGTCATGGAGTATAGGACAAAACCCTGAGAAATAGAATCTAACATCAAAGTTAGCTCAGCTTTGACCAGTATTTTGGACCAGATAACCTCCAGATGTCCCTTCCAACCTACATTATTCAGTGATTCTAGTTAAACCTGATGCAGTGTGGTTATGGAGATTACTTGGGGAAAGTCAGAAATTTTGGCTGAATAATGACACCTCCTGAGCCACCAAGAAACTTAGCAACCCCCAAGCAGACATTTAATTTTGTAAGGCCAAGAGAGGCAACAAAGGGGTACTCAAGGCCTCCAAAGAACTATTAATTAAAAAGTGAAATAGAGCAAAACATTCATAGAGGGCGGTGGATAGGAAAAGGAGATGGGAATAGCCTTCCAAGGCATTGCAGTGGCAGCAAGAGCTCCTATCAAAGGTGGCACAATAAATTGATCAGGGCAAAATGTACCAAGGCACAATGAGCTGAACTTCAAAGGTATCAATTGTATTATCAGAGCTCTCAGGGTAAAACCTAACTGTTGAGATCATTACACTGGTCAGAAATCAAATTGAAAAAAACCCTGAGATAAGACAAGCAGTAAGTGGTGAGCACCAACTCTCCATGTAGAAGTGATGGTTCAAGAAAATAAAGGCCACTGTGCTTCTCCACAGAATTCTTCAGCGGTACATGAGTTGAGAAGCACCGGCTCTGAAACACAAACCTCCATGTAGGAGAACCAAGGTTGCTAGGTTCTTCTGGATGAAGGTCAGTGCAGTGTGAGACTGGTGCAAGTGATCAGAGGGGCTCTTTCTTCTCTTATCCAGAAGTGACGTGGCAATTCAGATTATAAAAAGATACAGAATCAGCATCAAAGCAGGAACCTGGGAAAAGATATTTGCAATGTATTCATTGCTCCATATGGTCCCATGAATTTCAAGCTCCCTGCCACATATTTTATGCTACTTAATGTGACATCTTTCATTAATGGAAGGCCAAGTCTCATTCATTTTGCTCATGTGAGTTAGCAGGAACTGTTCTATTTATCAATGCATGAAAAGTTTGGCCTCATAAGTTAGCAGAGAAGAAATCAACACGTCTGCATTTTGCCTTCTGCAGCCTGCTCTAGAACAACACCAGCTCCAGAGCTGATGGTCAATTAGTGATGAGGGAGGTGAATCTCACAGTCGCATTCCTTCGGAAAGAAAATACAAATGTTTTCATTTGAAAAAAAACATGAATTAGTGATATGAATGCTAGGATTTCTACAATTTTCTATCATGTATTTTACCATTTATGATCATGAGCTATGTTAGCTGTATCTAAGTACGGTACGTATTTTACCTTTTTCGTATAATTGTATTCCATGAAACACCAATATTAATACAGGTGAAGATTCTCTCAGAGAATCATATGACCATTAAAACATTACAGATCAGGTTTGTACTGTTGAAAGATATGAACTCAACCTTACATTAACCTAGAGCTTTTACCAAGTCCTAGAAGTCATGGCAGGAATTAGACAGATGTAACCTGACTCCTCTTTACTTAGATTTCCATGGAAACCATTTTTCATTACTAGACCCGGTCCCAGACTCACTTTCTTCTCCTAAGATACCAAGGTCAAACCACAATTAATGTTTAATCATCAGTACTGTTTTTATCTTTCAAATAAAAACACAATATTCCCTCAAGTTAAAAAAGTAAGAGTGAGATGTTGACTAACATATATTTATGAGCATTTAATACCTTCAGATCTAATAAAATAATTATAATTTCTGTTAAGCAATGTTATGCATGCTAAGTACCATTACTGATCCAGTCCATGTTGAGACAGCTGACATGTCACAATTATTTCTATATCTAAGCGTATTTGAAATTTAAACTCAGAAGAATTGGAAATATTAAGCATGCATAATCAAGGTTTAAATGTACCAGGCATAAGTGGTGGAAGCATATTTTTCCTCTCCCAGCACTCCTGTAATATTCTTAAATAAATCTTTTACTAGGTATATCTGTTTGGTGGCATAAAATTGATGAATAAAGTAAAGTCCTGGACACATTTGATTCACAGATACATTTCGCTACATTTCCCCTACAGGTAAGTATTGTTTGCGTCCCTCTTTTGAAAAAATATTGGTACAATATGCATCATTAAATTCAACATTTCTTTTTTTGTCCTGGTTCAAAACCTGCTGAGATCTGCCTTCAAAAAGAAGCAACTCAGTGACAAATCTAAATACGTTTGGTCTGTTCTTTTCTGAAGAATCACTTAGAAGTTCAATTAAACGTACTGCAATCAAAGAGAGAAGATGTCAACTCTCTTCAAGGACTTGAAGTAGGAATTTTTTGTTTGCTTGTTTTTCTCTTTACTACAATTCTAACTTTCAAAGGCATCTGATTTTTTAAAATGAGACTTTTTCTTTGCCAAATTAAAAAAAAAAAACAAACATCAGGGAGGGGCAGGATTCTCTAATGGGTGTAAATTAGCAAAGTTGATTTAAATTTGATGGAGGAATGTTCATTTATATCAACTGTGAATCTGACCCAAGCTGTATATACTTTAGCTGGGAAACATTCATGATTTTACAAATTACTCAGTCCTATATCTAATGTTTTTCATGATTAAGAGAGTTGTCTCATATAGTAGATGCTGCTGTTTTTCTTGTTGAAGAATATATTGGTTAAAGTCATCACAAGGAAAAAAACAATATCTTGATATAAAGGAGTTCACTTTATTTCCTTCATGGCTACTAAAGAATCCAACAGTGATAAGGTATTTGGAAACCACACAGTCCAAATAATATTAATATGCAGAGGTGGGAAACGAACATCAAGTTACTCAAAATCAACACTGTCCAGGCAGAAACTTGCATCTCACAAAATAAATTACTCGTAAAACTAAATGTCTATAGGAAATATTAAAGTTTAAAACCATTCTGTATTACCCATTTTAAATACAGTCACCCAACTTATGCTGCTTCTTCTCCAACCGTATCTGAAAGTGAGCAGGCACACTGCATCAATCAAAAGAAGACTGCAGTGAGAAAAATAATCCCCCATCAAAGCAAAATACATAAATACATAAATAAGGCCAGTGTTACATAAAATATCAGCAGTACTGAAAAGTATTTAAATGAGCATTTAAAAACTTAGGGGTATTTTTCTCTCCCTCCTTCTGCCTACCCCCACGCCCCCCAGCCTGGGCTTGTTTTATTTGGCACTTACAGAGTCTGGTTTATTAGGCAAATATTTATGAACTTGACTTTAACCAAAATCCTGTTCATAGCTGCACCTGAGAGTTACTCCAGCCTTGGATTGGAGCAACTCTCGGGGATCAGCAAATTGTTTGCACAGCCACGGAGGGGGAATTAAAAATCTTGTTGAATCAGGATTAACAGTCCGCACGAGGAGGAGGAGGAGAGCTCATTTCCATAAGCTCTTCATCTCCCAGGCTGCTTCTCAAGTCTCTGTGGCCTGCAGACATGTGTGACCCAAAAAGGGGAAAAAAATAAAAAAAAAAAAGAGTGTGTGAGTAAGAGAGAGGGAAAAAAAGAAAATAAAGAAAGAAGGGGCTTCTGCAATGACTGCATCTTTGCTTTTTCTGCTGGGCAGGGTCCGAGCCAGACTTCCTGCCCTTTCAGACAGACCCATATGACCTCCCACTCTTGGAAGTGTATAACAGTGTCCAGACAGATCCCAACAGTATGGCTAAACCTTTGTTCCTGCCTCAAGGAGTGTTGCCAAGCAGGTTAAACTTTGTGGGGCCCTGTTTATTTCTGCCTTCCGATTAATGGCAGAAAAGCTGCGTATGCCGTGTGAAGTCCCACATCTCTCACATCTGTTGAGCCGCCTACCTACCTATGCCTCCCAAAGTCCTGGCAAGAGCATGCTCTCTGATCATTTGAGATCCATTAGCTGCTTACCATTTACATGCACATCAACAGTGTTTAAATCCAAAACAAAATACACAACTGTAGCGTGCATGGGTGTCTTCCATGCTAGATTAATGGATCAAGCTGGCTGAGGTTAACAGCAAGGAAATCTTTAAATAACATTAGCCTTACTCTGAAACTATGCAATAACTTACAGCTGCCCTAAATTTGTTGGACTGTGAACTGTCCTGCATGCCCATGAAGAGAGGTTACAAAGCAACTGCAGCTGAAAGAGAGCTATCAGTGTAGGGATGTGAACTTCGTTTCCTCCCTAAAAACAGAAGCACATAGTCTCTTACTGAATAGAGAGAAAAATACACATGCCCCAACTCCCAAACAGAGTATTCAGTAAAAACCTGAGGCTTGGATGGTTATAGAGTCTCCATCACCTGCTCAAGTTCCTTCATGACCACAGTCATCACAACCTCCTCTCTTGAATGCAACCAGGATGGTTGAAGCATACCAAGTTTATTTTTAAACAAACCAAACCACAGCCAAATGAAAATATACATATTTAAATTCTATTGATTATGAAAAAAAGAGGTACTACGTAGCAAAGATAAGCATAGCAGAATCAGACTCGGTCAAAATGACTGTGGACATGTGTGTGAAGCCAGACAAAAGCAAGCCCTGCTTTATACATTGAGATTTTTCTTGTGTTTATACTTGCTGTCCCAGGAGAGCCAAGTGAACAACTCTTTCAGCATTAATTGGGGGTTTTATAGCTAAATCTCTACTATACTGTATGCCCCAGACCATATCCTTCTCTGTGATAGTTCATCCATCCGCAGGTCTTCTAACAGCTGCAATTAAGTAGAACCAAAAGTAGAGATCAATTTGTGAAGTGCTCGAAAGAAGAGAAAAATCACACATGTCCCAGCTATGTGGTCACTTCAATCAACCATCCTTTTAAGAAGCTGCATTAGAGACTTAAGCTAAAGTTTGAACAGCTCAGGTTTGTTGACTTTGGCAGTCTCATTTTTATTCACTAGAGTAGCTTGAAATTTTTGAATGAAAAATGTGTGTGCAAATTTGGCCCATTTTCAAAGCGTGATTTTTTTTAACACTGCTAAAGCACGTTAATGTACTTATGATTTGACAGAAAACTTTTTTTTTTCTTTTTTTTTGTGAAAGCTTTTCTTTCCTCTCTCCTGGCCCAGTGAAGCTGCTTTTTCATGTTCCTAAATTGCTCATTCGAGGTGATCTTTTCCATCACACAGCCCCTGCTGCTGCCAACACTTACACATTTGAAGTCCATCGGAAGGCCTCAGGTAAGACTCTATGCCATTTTAAGCACTTCTGCAATCTTCCTGCTCCTAGACTGCTTCAGAGGCTGAAGAGACCCCTAAAATCACTTAGGCAACCCTCAGCACCTTCTAAATTGCAACTGCACATCCAGGCTGTCACACAGGTCACTGTGGCTGTGTTACACTTACCTAAGACACAACCCTCCTAGGAACAGCCTGAATCTGGCTATTCCTACATTTGCTATCCCAAATCTGATGGCTCCTACTGGCCAGAGACATTGAGATCCTTCCAGAAGGTCCCCAGGCCATTTTTCCCTGCCTAGCACTGATTGCTTTGTGGCTGTCGAACCAGCCATGAAGCTTACAGACCTTTGTCCGCAAGTGTACTAACATGAAGGGCACATCCCAGATATTCCCACCCAGGATGCTGCTGCCAGTCTTCCCACATTACATGTTGCAGCCCTACTTCTCCTTTCCACGGTTGCAGCATCTGCTATATCCAAATCCAAGAAGGAGTCTTTAAGATTGACTGCCGTCATTTCTCCAGTGGGAAATTCTGAGTTTTAGTTACTGTTTACACTGTTCTGACCTTTTTGCAGGCATCATTAAGTCCTTTCACTTGGCATAAAGTACCTGGGCTACAGGAGACATGGTTATCTCTTCTCTTTATTTGTACTGACCTTCACATCCCAAATCTCTAATTTCCTTCTGAAATCTCACCTCTTCAAACCTACTAACCAACAACAGGCAACATTCCCCACCACCACCACCTCCACCACACACCCCTTCAGTCCTTTATCTGGCCTTCACAGTGAGAAGAGAAATGGAAATTGCCTCTTCCCCTCACTCACTGCAGAAAAACCTCAGTTTCCAGCTCCGGTTTGCCTGATGCTGCTCAGGGAACATCCACAGACATGGCTCACCCCTTCTCCAGCCTGCACCGTCGCTGTTCCTCTGGCCCCGGCAGCCACGCAGCAGAGTGGCTGAGATTTGGTGTCTATCACTGAACCCTAAAAGCCAATGAACCCAAAAGTTTTCCATGCCATCCATATTGTTTTCTTGGCAGTAGTGCCAAGGTGACACGGAGGTTCCTCTCACAGTCATATCTAGAATAGATAAATTGATAGATAGTACAGAGTGGGCAACATGTACTTCGCAGAGATGTCGTCAGTACATTTTTCCAGATTTTTTTGCTTTTGTTGTCTTTAGGACTGGTGCAGTGGCACATTGCATTAGTGCAAACTGGTGCTGATGCTCAGAGGCTGTGCCCGCTCTGTCAGGATTCAAAATATTACCACAATCTGCAAGTAAGCAATAAGATATGACAAGGAGTGTGATACTGTAACATAACAATGTACCTCGAGGGACACCTGTGAGGGAGGAGGTGAAACTGAGTGTATTCAACTGCCCAAGGTGTGATTTTTATCTCAAACCATAATGTAATAAGATGTGATAATAAAAAGGCACAGGACTGAAACAAACCGTGTCTTTTTTAGAATGTCAACCTGTTTATGTGGTATGCTGTAAAAAATGTTATGTAGTTTCCTGCCTTCTAAATAGGATGCTTATAGAATTATCTGACATAATTTACATCAACATGTTTCTTTTAAAAAAAATCCATTAGCCACGGTAGCCCTAGATTATAATTTCCTCATGTGGATTCTGCTCCAAGAATCCCTTACGCATCCAATACTGCTTTGCCAATATAGAAAAACATGGTAGAAATGGCCTCATTCTTTTGTCTCATTTTAAGTATCAGGGGTTTAGAAGCACCGCAACCAGTCCTCTCCTTTCATAACAAGTCCCCTCCTTTCCTGATATTTCACAAGTGTGTTCATTGTGTTCATAAGCCTCAAACCCTCTCATACTATAAAAAATTTAAACTCACTTAAGCAAAACTAAAACACAGTAGCTTGCAAACTCCTTGGGGATAATTTGCAAGGGAAAGCATGCTCTGTAATTTTATGTTTTTGTGCACCTACAACACAAACAGTAGGTATAAAATAATTTTCAAATATGGCATACTCAAAAGATGCTCTCAGAAGACTTGAAAGGTGGAAAGCTCATTCTGACCTGTTACCAAGTAACCTCAGTTCTCAGTGACTTCAGTCTCAGAAGAGATATCATGTTATTACACGGTCAGGTCACTAAAAATGAAATACCTTGAACAACAGATGACAGCTCCTGCTATCAGAGCTCTTCTATCAAATCTCAGATCTCTGTTTATTTTCAAAATTTAATTCAAGAGTCCTCCATATAATCCAGTAGTATTTTAGAAAATAATGTTTTAATCAAATGAATAAGCATGATATGGACACTGTTACAAATGTCTCTAGAGAACAAGCGAGCTTTTATGGACATTTTTGGTGGGTTGTATAGCCCTATAGCCCTTTCTTTCTGTTTTACCAATATAGCAAGCCTCAGCCTTTGTCTTCTCCAAAACATGCCATTGATTGCAGTTCGTGAAAGAGGAGAAAACTCAGTGACTTGGACAAATACAGACCAGTCACCACCAAACGGAAAAAAAAAAAAACCAAAAACCAAAAAAAAGCAAAAGGTCTAATTGTTGTATAGAAAATAACTACTGTAGGCCTTGTTATGATTATATGCAGTACTTATTTAAGCACTGAAATCCCACTGAGATGAAACTTCTCAGCTCCACAAATATTCTGCTTCTGTTACTGGCCATGCCTGAAGCCTGTTTTTTAAGCGTATGCCCATGAACAGTTAAGTCCCATTGACTTCAGTGGGAGTACTCAGAGCCATAAAGCTTGTGATGGAGTCTTGCATTGGGGCTGCTGTTATTTCTGCTTGCCAGTATTTTATGATGCTGCCCTGTCTATTTTAGCTTGTGATTGACTCTTCAGCACAGCAGGAGAGGATCTACTGTCCTTATTTGTGCCCTTCACAAATTTCCACATGCATTACTCTCCTTGCTTTTTAGCCCAGGTAAGTCTCAGTGTACCTATACAAAGCAAACTTTTATTTCTCTGTTCGTCTTCCCCTTGCAGGGAATCAGTTATCATGAGTTCAGCAAAGCAGGCGTATCAGTCCTCAGATGTGAGAGCCACTTGGGGAAAAGCAGCCAGTTTGTGCCTTAGTGAATGGTACCATTACTTCAAGTCAGTAACAAAGTTGTGTTTCTGCCGGGCATTTGGAGTTAACTGTGCTATAGGAAATGTCAAAAGGAGAAATAAAACTAAGTTTTTGGCTATTTGCCTCCATTAAAGACTTCGTAGTAATTTTCACAATAGCACCCCCAGTGTTATGCCTGATTTCAAATTGGAATAATTGCATTCTGCCTACCTGAATTTCTGTTCTGTAGTTCAGTTGGATAGACTAACTCTTTTTTGCTGCCAGAATTCAAACGTTGTTTAGGGACACAATCTGCTTTTAAACAATTGTTGTTCTGCTCTCCAGAGGGAGGTTCATAGCAATTCAGATACTGCAATGGTTAATATTAGAACAATACATATAAACAAATAAAGGAATTTCAGGAGTGGTTGAAGTGATTCCTATACACATGCACACACACAAGCCCATGACCCTTCAAGATGAGAGGCAGCATATGAGACACTACGTTGTAAGACATTGCGATGTTATTATGCTTTGTATGAAGGATGCTATATAAAATATTAATGTATTTCATTAAAACGACTCTTAATGTCAATATGTAGTGTGACTGTGCCATGATTTCTTATGTTAGTAGGTGCTTTACTAGAAGTTATAACTTTACATTATTCAACCACAATAGTCTCTGTAGTAAATGTATTGCCTCTGTTATCAACTTACTTATGCCCCATGAAAAACCATTGCTATGGTGATGAGTATTTTATGGTACAGTATTCGCCTAATTATAAAACTGTTCTCTAACAGAGGCACTAACATTATTTTCAACAGCAAAATCCATTTTCAAAATTAAAATATATGCAAATAATTGAGCCATAACCCTCAACAGACAGTATTTTTGATTGATAATTATTTCTGTGTATTAAAAATGTTAGAGGTAAATGTAAAAGTTATTGCAATGGGTGTTTAAGAGGTCTTATTTTTATAACTCTAAGGCAATGTATACCTTTGTTATTTGCTGATGGACTGTATGCTGTTAAAGTGGAAAAGTTACAATGGAAGTAAAATTATTCTATTTGTATATGAAGTGTAATATCATGCAAAAGAAAAATGTGAGATCTGGGTTTATTAAGCATTTATTTGTAAATAGCATCATCCCTTGAAAAATGACACATTTACTTCTCTGACTTTATTGCCACTTCCATGGAGCTCAATGTTTTTCTTCAAATCATTCGTATTATTATACTCGGTCTGAGAATTTGACACCTGCTGTTTCAAAACTTGATCACAAATGTTTCAGGATATATATCAGATAGTACAGAAGAGAGGAAAAAGACTCAGACTACAATAATGTAGGAAGATTAAAAGAAAAAAGGGGCAAAAAAAAATGTTCTTCCCAGTAAGTAAAATCAGTCAAAACAGTTATCTAGAATCTGGAAAGAACATATTAGGTGCATTTAAATTAGTATCATGAAATTTATAATGGAATGTTAAACAGAAGGAAAAAAAAGCCCTACTAGCAGAGGAAATAATATTGCTTGAATCCCATAACAAACTGTAGGAAAACAACAAGACTAGCAGGGATACGACTGATAGTGAGATGGTTAAACACACAATACCAGAAATGCTTGAATGAAAAAGAATGGAACATCATTAGATAATAATGGGTAAGAACACTCTGTGTAATGTTGTACTTTAATTTTTATTCATTATTTAAGTGGGAAAAAGACAGGGCATCTGATACAGTTTAATATCTACTGTGTTACGATGAACATGATAGTGATGTTTAAAGTTACATGAAAGTCTCTATCTTTTATTCCTCTTCCCCTTAGTTTCTTCTTTTCCTCTTATTTATAAGTGGATGGCTTAATATTTGTACCATTAACTTTGTACAGTATTTTTGAGACGCTTGTTTATAATGGAAGTGTCAATACATAAATCAAAATAATGGAGAGTATTGTACTGATGATTATTCAAATAGCATCATCTGTTAATAGCCTGTGCTTCCTGTAGGTTAAGCAGGGTTTCAGTTTGATAAAGCATTTAGATGTAATCTTAACTTTAAGCATGCGCTGAAGTCTGTCTGCAGTCATCTAAATATTCAGGCATATGCTTCAATTGGAATGAAGTGCGTACGTAGGGTTAAACAGATGCTTTGCTGAGGCACAGATCCTAAAACTGTGAGCCTGATCCTTGATCTATTGAAGGCTTTCAACTCTGCTGGATGTTAGTTCTTCTATTATGTGTAAAGCTGTCCAGGGAGGATGAGATACTGACCCTAAAATGAATAACAGTACATTCAGCCAATGTTTTTGCTCATGTCTGCTTTGAATAGAGATGGAATAAAATTAATGTCTAAAATCTGCCATATTTGGGAAAAAAAGTAAAGAAAGTCAAAACTGGGGGGACCTGCATTTGAATATAGTACCAGTTTCTGTCTTTTGTCTGAAGGGTATTGATGTCAGTTTACTACAGGTAAGAGCTGATTCCAGATTGCTTTGTTTTCTATTTACTCGGGGGTTTTTTCAATGTGTTGTATTTTTGCACCACAAATACTGGTGTTTGCATCATTACTTTGGGAAATAGAAATGGAAGGGAACTCCTGTGTAATCAGGTTCAGTCTATGGCTAATGGAGGCACCAGGTCATATAATTCTGTCAATAAATTTATCAAACTCTGTTTAAACCCATTAGATTTTTTTTCCTTCATTGCTCCTATTTGAAAACTGTTTCAGAGCTTCAGTCCTCTGCTAGTTATAAATCTTCTCATTTCTGTCCTAGATGTGTTTACAACCAGTTTATACCCATTCGATCTTATGCCAACATTGTCTTGGATTTTAACCCCTCTCTAGTTGAAGAAACACAGTAAAAAAATTTAAAGGAGAAAAGGGGATTACACTGTTGAAAATTTGTTATGCAGACATTGTTAACATTCAGAAAATAGAAAATATTCCCACATCCTGATTTTTGGGCACATTTAGTCACTTTCGGTAGGACCCATTGAAATCTAAAGCAAACATAGTTTTACCTTTCTCTTGAGAAACAGATTTATAAGTCTGGACCCTCCTAAATAAGAAAACAACCAAGAATCTAGCCCTAGAGCTAATCACACCTAAACCAAGAGGTAACTTTGTCACCTTCTTTCTTGCCCTGCTTAACAGTTATTTTGAAAAGCCACTGGTGAAATCACCCCTCTCTGGGGGTACACTTTGTTTCTCACAGTCAGAAAACTCAGGGAACTAGCTTCCAAAATCTTCAAGGTTTCTGGATTGCACCAGTTTAAGGCTATTTACACAAAAGCCATTGTTCTATGAGGGCAAACACTGTTTTCCTCCTATCATTGAACTGGTCATGTAACAGGGTTTTTCCAGCAAAAATGAGGTTTGGTTTTTTGCAGGGTTTTGGGGGTTCTTTTTAGTTTTAAGGAAGTAATACAAATATCTTCCCCTTTGTGTTATAGGCACTATACCATCCATTGGTCCTATCCCAAGCCTGTAGAACTCTTCTGCCATTTATAGCCTTGGCAGATGATTCACAGAAAACAAGTACAGCCCCTGGTAGAAGAGGGGCTATTTTCCAAGAGGTGTCTGCTTCTTCTTTTCAAAGAGACAGAACAGGCTACCTGCATATGATCATCTCTCTTTTGGTTACAGAAACATACATATATACTTACAGACACAGATAATTTTCAATGCACTACATATGTAGTAATCTGAGATTTTTGTTTAAGACAACGAACACACATAATGAATTTTCAAGGTATTCAAAGCAATAAAGTGTTGTAAACATCTCCTTTAATTGTAACTCACATTTATAGGTTTTGGTTTAAAATACATAAATCTTGCAGAAAGATGAGGACTTTTGAAAAAAGGAATGAATAGAAAGCCTTAAAGAATGTGAACATTGAAGGCAGAGAATGATATTAAAACTAGAATATCTGCACTTCACTAGTCCTTTTCCAAAATAAATAAGGTCATGGAAAAAAATCGTGCCACAAGGCAGCTTGAGACACTCACTACGAACTTAGCTTTCTTGGACCACCAGTACCATTGTTTCCTGTAAGTGAAGATTTCATGTTGGAAACACTTGTATCCAACTTCGTTGGAGCAGGCTGTAGGAAGACATAAATTTTATAAATTTTTAAAGCCCCTGATAGGACACTGCCAATCTCTAAGGATATGTTCAAGATAAATAAGCTTGCCACACCGAACTCTCACCTTTCTTTTCCGGCTGGTAATGAATCCTGCAAAGTTAGTTCTACTTTAAAAGCATAGGAAAGGGAATAAAAATATCCCATAAATAAGAAGAATTAAAAAAGTTAGTGCCCAAGCCTATTGATTTTACTTAGAGTTGAGGGCACTCAGCACCTTGCAGGAGGCTCTTGCAACATCAGATGATCAGGCCCTTATGCAGAAGGAAATACTTCATTGATTGCTCTTAACTTTAAATGGTGTCATTTCAGAGGAAGTAGCGCAGAATGTCAAATGCGTTACATGTTAGGCCCACTCTTGCAAACATTTATGCACAGGAGAGCATTTACACACGTGAGCCGATTGGTGAGGTCTGCCGGGCACAGGGAGGCAGGAGCCACTCTCCCCTGCCTGCCTATGCAGAACTGTCCTGCCAATGGGCAGATTTTCTCCACTCCCTCATTTTCCACCATGAGCCACTTGGAAGGCACGTGAACCGGGTGCACAGATTTACTCCCTTGTAAGCACTCTCAGAAATGCTTCCTCTCCCTCACTTTCTAAGTCATTTCATACACTTTATTTCCTTTTAGTAGCATGAACTTTCCAGTACGCCCAGCACCTGTCCCTTTAATATAGCACACAGGGTTCTTTCCCTCCATACTGTACATTATCCTCATTAACACATATCAGTCAAAAGCACTGTTAATTAAACTGGCAAGATGATTACACACGCCTCCATGTGCCCCCTCAGAGCATCCGCTTGCCAAGATTTTTTTCCTCCCTCATCTAAAGTGGGTGGAGAAGGCCCTGAGTAAACCAGAATTTAATGCTTAAAAAAATATCCCAGTGCATCGTTCTCTTGGAGCAAAATGGCTTACACATCATCACCACTGTCCCAAATAAATAAATGCAACACTGACACCAGTCTGTAAAACTAACAAACACATGCATATTTGATCTGTACAGGCACTGCGTATAATAATGTTTCCTTTCAAAGCTCCTCTCCAGATAGAAGACTCAATACACTGACCTTGAAGTCTGGACTAATAAGGACGTCTCAAAGAATTGATTAAAGCTGGGCAAAACCCAACAGGTTAGGGGGGTTGGGGTGTTAATTTTCCTTTTTTTTTTTTTTTCTGTCTTTGTAAAAATCTGAATGATTTCCCAGATTTTCTATTCACTTCCACTTGTTTGTGACATTTTTGCAAGGAAATTCATTGGCTTCCAGCAAACATTTCCACAACTTTTCAAAAGTTATAACCATTTTTGCCACATTGCCACAAAACTCTTAAGAGAGTTTGCGTTTCTGTAATGTGCTTTGGATCAAGCTCTCTTCAAGAATACTATTGGAATGACAGGGCTGGAGGGTATAGTAGTAGAGTATAAATAAAGGCAGGCAGTGGTGATCCCTGAAGCAAAGATAATGTACTTTTCTAGCACACATACGCAGGCCTGATAGCTGCAACATAAGCCATCCAACCATCTTGCTAGCAGAATACAGTTCTAAAAAGCTGTAAGAAAATACTGTCTTGTGAGGAAGGAGATGAATTTGCAGAAATCCACCATTGAGACTAAAAATGTTTACTCCATAGCAGAACAAGAGCACCTAAGCTCCTGGGAAGTGGGACCACTATTCAGCTGACTGCTAATACCCTATTCTCCAGCACAAGAGATGTCCTTGAATGCTGAAGAGACAAATCAGGTGTAGATCAAGATAGTAAAACATCTTTCTTATCCCATGGGAATTTTTCACCGGATTTTTTTCCCCTCCTGTATCAGAACAAGTCA
The DNA here is from genome assembly GCF_018139145.2 of Gymnogyps californianus. Taxonomy (NCBI): domain Eukaryota; kingdom Metazoa; phylum Chordata; class Aves; order Accipitriformes; family Cathartidae; genus Gymnogyps; species Gymnogyps californianus. The sequence continues at coordinate 56,996,662 of NC_059475.1, forward strand.
AAATGTTGAAAACATTTGTGAACTGATGAAAAATTAGAGGAAAGGGAAGCATGCGTGAGAAACCTGGGATTTGCTGAAATTACTTTGCATTGCTTTGTTCCAACTGTCTCTTGGAAGCTGAAAGGTGATTTCAAATGTAAATAAATGCTGTCAGCTGAAAAAAAAAAAAAGGAATTTCTTTTTAATTAGGAAATTCACAAAAATTACCATCTTCAACAAATATTTCCTAGTTTGACTAGTCCATAGTTTCCAGGAGAAATAGTCATAAAAATTCTTGACCTGTTGTGATGGGAATATTGATATCTGTTTCAAGAATATTAGACCTGAAAGACAGAAAGGAAAACAGACACTCCTTATAAAAGTTTTTCAAGCTGACCGTATATAGGTCAGTAAATGTTCACTTCTTCTCTTTAAACTTCAGACACGTTTGGCTGAAGAGAGCAAGACTCTCCTCGTGCAACATAAACCAGTTTTCCCAACAATAGTCCCAACATACACAGTCCAGAGGAGCAGCATCCTACATGTTGTCTCAAATGCTAACAGAAATACCTTTGTATCTGTTGTTGTATCATGATAGAAGTTCAGCTACTGTGAATAACTGATTATCAATTTAAAATGGAAAATGGTCATTAAAAATGAACTTTAATGTCTACTTTAATGCATTATTAAAATTCAATTGTTAATTTATTTTCTAAAAAATTGAATTCTGATCATTTAATTTTTAATTTGGTTTCTAACACTATTTGCTAGCTATGTTCCAAGCTCTGGAATTCGGCTACATTTGAGTAATTCAGTCTAGGGAGGAAAGGAGAGGAATATTATGTGCCCACAAAAACATACATGCACACTCACACACAGATATTGAAAGGTCTCATCATATGCAAAGAAGATAATGGAAAACTTCTCATAAAATAGATTACAGCTTTGCATCAGTACAAAATCTACAGCTTGTTTTTTCTACTACTTTAAATCTAAATGCCTGACTCAAAGGCTCAGTTGTACTGGGCACACCTTCTCAAAGTGACCCTGGGTTATTTTTGGAGTGCAGGCAGAGTTCGCTAACCATCCCTTCCAGTATTGTCCTTGAATTCCCAGTCTTGACATTTTCAGCCTATTTGCAAGCAGCAAGCATGCACTGCAAGCACTGCTGGACCCAATTTCATCCCCTTTGAAGTCAACAGTAATTTTGACATTGAATTCAATAGACACCTATGATGGAAGGTGGCCTGATATTGCAGTTTAGTTAGTGGTGCCACTTGTTACAGAATCTGGGCTAAAATTCACCGCCCGAACTTCCCTCTTCTCCTGTATGATCCCTCCACATCAGTTCTAAAATATTTGAATGTTACATTTATTACTCTGTGCACCATTGTGGATCTGTACAATTGGCAGGAAAGCATATAGATGTCACTAGCATTATTTTTTTATGACCTACTAGCCATGAGGAAGGTAGCTTTTTCCTTGGGAATTATAGAAAGCAAAGTGCTAAAAATTTAAAGGCCTATTTTGATGAGGTATCTCTGTACTATCTGGCTTGTACAAAGAGACCAATTCTGGCCCTGTGTGACAAGTAGAAAATTCATCTCACTGAGGACAACCTAAAGCTTGGGTGAACACTGATAGAAGTGACCCAGCAAATAATGGGTATACTGAGAGTAGAGAGGAGCTAACTTCTGCTTCGTAAATCCTCCCTAGGCTTAATGTCCATGTTGTACAACAACCAGCAGCATAAGAGAGAGGTGACACAGTGCTCACACCATTGGGAGACTCAAGCTCATGCAAACAGGTGCAAGTCTCTTTTCTACAACTCTTTTTTATACCATATGTGCCAAACATCCTGACATTAATTTTTTGACCCAAGCATGCAAAAGAAACCCCTCTGATTATCACTGGTAAGTAACAGTTATGTTTGTAGTGATTATGTTAGACTAGTCAGTGGTCTAGACTGATGTCAATACACCACCGTTTCAAAACATGAGTAGGAAAAACAAGCTAAACTATGTGGTGATAACCCATGGGAAGTAATGGAAAAAGTAGGTTTGATATAAGCCCAGATCCTACTGAAAGTGATTTATAGTTCCCTGAAGTATGCTGCAGTAGGTACGAGTCTTAGCCTGACCAATTATTCTTCCCTCAAAATCTACTATAAATACATGTTTACATGATGACAAAAGCCTCTTAATTTTTCTGAATTACAGCTCGGGGGCGGGGGGGGGGGGATGACACACGGGAAAGGGAAACGTAATAATCCAACCCTACAGGAATATTCCAATGACTTCCATGGGAAAGCACATTGGAAAGTAGTTTTGGAAACACGACATAGTGATATGAAGGGACTTCAGGCATATAGGCCATATCTACCATCTGTTAGACTTTCCAATTTTACAGGGCTTGAAAAAGGCACTCGCCCACTTGCAGTAATGAGTGAGAAACAGTCTCTGAGGAGTACAGGCAGCAGCAGGGTGAATTTTACAAGACCGTGTCTACTTCCTTGAAATGCTCAGAGGCTACTACTGAAGAAACAGATCAAGTCTGGGTTCATGGAAGAGACTTCCCACCACTCTAAGTATGAATATTATGTTACTAGTAGAAAATGACTGTGCAAATAAGCCAACAGATGGAGTTTAAGTACAGAATACTCTTTATTCTTTTTTCTGAAGCATCCAGTCCCAGGCGATGTTAAAGACAGGACACTAGGATTGCTGGGTCACTACTCTGATTTATTATGGCAGTCACTTTACTCCAGATGATTTGAAGACTTGTTAATATGACAGTCACTGCAATAACAACTATGTTCAGGTTCTGACTGAGTCAGCAGCAAACAAAATTTTTCTAGAAACCTAGGGACACAGGGTAAGCTGAATTCCTTCATAGTCAAAAAGTAATGGATAGAAGTGCTTTTCTCTCATTTTTAAGCACGTGACAAATTCCTGCAATGTTGATCACACACCCTAGGCCAGAATTTAGTGACAAAATCATATCGCTCAAAGACAGAAAAATATTTCCACCATTTGCTTCCCCAGCTAGTTTTTGTTCAGACACTGACTAAACAGTGCCAAACTAGAACTGTGTGATACCTTTCCTATAATAATAGTATAGATAAAGAGGGAAAGTAGAGACGCCAAAAGATTTCTCATAGAACTGGAAACCTGCAATATAGAGTACTAATTTTCTTTGAACTTTCCATTAAGGATCAGTTGATGGTCAGTTGGCTGAATTTAAAATATGCAAGCTGTACACTTCAAGTATTTATGATCTTTTCAGCCACAGCCAGGCACATGGTTTGAACAGTGAATGTAACTAACCATTGGAAACTGGGAGATGGAGCAGATTTTCCATCATATGAACTTCTTCCATCAGTGTAGTCAGTGTTTCCCCTGCCTCCTACTCAGTCAAAAAATAAGGGTTTGATGCAGAATAATCCTTCCAGTGAAATTCTCTGGCTTATGTAAGGTCTTATCGGTTATTCTTGTCTTGCAACCCATACCTTGTCTTGCACACGGAACTACTTGCTAGAGGGTACATTGAGGTTTACCAGGCTGTATATGTAGTACCGCTCACACCTTTACCTCCTTTCTTATGGACAGTTATTTACTACAAAGTATTAGAACTGAAAAGGACCTGTACACAGTCACTCCAGAGGGAATAAATGAAAATAAAATGGTTGGAAATTCACCAAAAAAGGCTAGTTATATAAAACACCCCAAATTTTCATAAACAAGAGATTCAGAACAGCATGTGAGTTTTGACCTCTGCAAGATTTGAACTTGTCACCATTGTTGGTTCTTCCAATGTACATCCTCCCTATTGAAGAGACATGGGAAATTATGCAAAACCACCAGGTGGTCCTATAATCAGAAATATTGTAATTTTCTGTCAATCTTCAAGTGAAGTGTTTTATTCCCTGTTCTCCTGCCTCTCCTTACCATTCTTAAAAATAACCACCATATGATGTAATGATTCTGAATTAATTTCGATATCCTCTGCAATTTAAATGGCTGAACCACATCTGGTACACTGGTTAGGCAAAGTCACTCCTTACTGAACCTGCCAACTCTCAATCTTATGCAATTATCTGTTATGAAGATAGAGGCACCTATAGACACAGATTTTTTTTTTTTTTTCCAATGTATGCACACAGCCAATTTTACTGTAGAGTGACTAATATCTCTGGATCATTAAAATATTTTTCAGTCAGTATATTCATAACTATAACTAAATTTGTGCATTAAATTACATTGGGTTGTTCCAGAAAGCAGCCTAGCAGTTTTCATGACAGACAGAAATAAAAAGCAATGAAATTATGCTGATTTTTAAACATAATTTTCCAGTAGTTTAAGAAGAATAAGTTTTTCATTTAAAAAAGCCAGCAGGATCAGCAGGCAACTAAGTTCTGTTTTAGTTGAAAATCAGTGGGAGGGAATATAAAGCCATATTTTTTTTTCCTAAACGGAACTGGAGCAGCAGCAAAGCTAACAAGTTGTAATCAGCCAAGACTTTTTTTAACGTATCACAAAAAGGTACTTTTTAAAAATCCGTAGCGACCCAGTGCAATATTACAAAGCACATTTGCTTCAAGTGTTTTTTCTTGCAGTAGAAAGTACAAAGAAATATCTCAGGGAAGGTAGGAGAGGGGATTGTTTTAGCCATTTATAAGTATAATTTAGGTTATTCGTTTACGTTTACAAAGCCCTCAATAACCAACTATCTTATGCTGCATCCCTCCCAAAATTTAAATTAAAAAAAAAGTCCCTCTGATGATAGGTAAATACTCACCAGCCTAATGTCAAGAAAGCAAACAAAGCATCCTCCCAGCTCTCAGCTCTGCCTTTCTCAGTAGAGTGGAAATAGTGAAGTGGGTTTTTCAGCTTGCTACAAAGGTTAAAAAATCAGATCAATGGTAAACCAACTGTGAGAGAGAGCTCTGGAGAAATCATTACTAAAGACTGTCCTGCTAACCTCCTTTCCACAAATGTCTCCATTGACTTTACTGGGCTTTGCATCACACCCCAGAGTGATTTGTTACCCACTGCTCTGTCAGCTGAAGAGAGAAAGTCTCTCAAATAGGCAAATCCTAGGCCACTAGGGCTCTGAGGACTAATGCCAACCAAGTGAGCTAGCCAGAAATTTGCCGCCTGCCAGGACACATCCACTGAAAAGCCATGTTTAAGCAGATACCAAAATTCTGCACTGAACATTTGCTTCAGTTTCCAAATGGTCTCTAAGGCCTATATAACTTTCTCTTTTACAGGAATTAAGAGCTACACTAGCTGGTACAAGCATCAGAAACTGGGAAAGGGTGGTTGGCTTAGGGTAAGGGTTCAGGCATTGCTGTTCGCTAGGCTGTACTGCCTTCCTAAAGAGCAGGATTTGGATATGCTGATGGAAAGGTGAACAGCCCTGCAATGACACAAATGAAAACCTCTTCTCAGCATATTTCTTTGCCCCTTTCTATCATAAAGATTTTTAAAGTAAATATATACATATATATATATGTAAAACGTCAATATAAGGGGAGAGTTATATGAGAGTAACGTATGATCACAAACCAAATGGTCAGATATTTCTCTAAAAATACATTGGACTGCAACAAATTGTAGGCTGAAACTACTTCCTATGAGCTCTAGGAACAGGTGGAGCAAGAAAAATGAGACTTATTTAATATTTTAGCAGTAAAATTAAAGGGCTACAAATCTCAAATATTAGTAGGACGTTAAGTTACAAGGTAATGAACAGTTGTTTGAGGTTCTTGAAAAATTCCTTGGAAAACCTATTCATAAGGTTTACCTTTGGATTATACTACATACTGCTTAGAGCACTCTCCATGGTACAAAAGGCCAGCGATTCCTGAAAGATGCTTAATTTATATACAGTGGTATTTTCATCCATGGTACCAACTCACTAAATGGTTGATATATTAACCTTCATTCCACTGTCAGCACCACCATGCCATCACTGGTCATATTCTGATCAAGACCAAAATTTTACTGTCTCTGACCACTTTTTTTGAAAAACTGACTCATTTGCTTGTAAAACCAGCACATGGCAAAACTGAGAATCTCTCTGACTCAGATTAAGTATTTCTGCTCAAGTCCATTTTAAATTTAAATTGGTCTCCGACAACGTGACTATGCTTTTTGCTCTGTTCCCAAATTTGTCTCCAGCAAAAATTGACCTGGCTTTTTGGGACACCACCTATAAATTTCAGTACACAATTTCTTCCACAGGAAAGGCAAGATTATCAAAGATTTCTATTGTTATGTTTCAGTCACAGAGAGGTCAAGAAAAAGACAGATGACCTCCAGATTTGATATTTAATTGACTGCAGCTGTTCTATAGTGTGGGGAATAATTGGCATTTAAAAGAGCATTAAACTAAGGGCATTCTGATTCTTTCACCCTGACAATAACATTTCACATCATTAAGGTGGAAGAATGACCTGCATGGCTGACCAAACCAAGCCTCAGGTCACTTCAATAATTAAAAAGATAGGTAAGATCAATAACAGCAAATGGTAGCACTTTACAGCACAATAACTGGTTACATGTAGTATAACTGGCAGTAACAATGTCATATTTATTAAGGCTGGGTGAAATTAGGAAGAGGAAGAGAAAAAACAGTGAAGTGCAATCATACACAGTTGTTTTCTGGTCATCAATATTTAGCTTGTTATGCAATTTCAGTGACTCATTGATTGAATGTGGAGATGTGTAATCAGCACACAGATTTTATTTAAGCATTGATCTTTCAGTCAAAAGCCCCATAGCCAATCTCCTCAAGAATTTCTGACTTGTCAAGGCCAGGCAAGGAATGCCACAACAACTGATAAAGACTGCCCTCCGTTCTACACACATGTAGATGATCGTACAGACATCAAGACATCTCTTCAAACAAAACCTCCAAAAGCAAGATGGGGTTCTAGTATTCAAGTAGCAACAGTATGCATGCCTCTGATTTTTTGAGGGGAAAAAAAATTAAATAAGGTTTAAAACACAAAAACTTTTAAAACACTGCACCTATTTGTCGTGAACTGTCTCTCCATCTGAAGTCTCATGCAGTAACCTGATCGTTGACACAGTGCTGTATTGATGTAAAACTTATTCAAAATCAACTGATTCTTCTCGATTATGCAAAAATGCAGTCATCCTAATGGGATGGAGGACATCTCTCATCACATAATTGGGTTTAAAAATAAATCAAAATTTAAAATCTCTTGGGGAATATTTTTTAATCTTAAAACTAGATTTCTTAAAAATAAAAAAAAAGGACTATTTTGACAATGTTTAGAATGTACATGCATTAAAAAACAAATGTTAATTTTACATACCCAACAGTCAGTTCTTCTAGGCGTACATCCACTGGCTATGTGTATTATTTTGTCCGCATCATTTGGCGTAGATTCCAATACTGTAACTACCCTGATTTTTACCAGCTGAACCTCTTCTTCCATGTTTGTAGAAGGTAGTTTAGTGGGCAGTGCCAGGAAACTAGAGTCAGTGGGAGACCCAACAACCTGCTTGTCCTGGGGGAAGATTTCTACCTTTTACCCTGTTTTCAGAGCCTGGGTTTAACCTGTTGGAGTTGTCATGACAATAACTTTTTGCCATCAATTTAAACTGGGTTTAAGTTTTTTGTTGTCGAGCAAAAAAAATCATTGTAGACCTGTAAATGATACCCCTCAAACTTTAGCCTTTGTTGGCTGACAGACCTCTTGAAACATAGTACACAGCAAAACTGTATCAAGATTAGAAAGCCTAACTGGCGATAACTTTCAGTGTTATTATCTTAATAAACTTTCTGTACTTGATTAGCCTGGATAAAGAAGATATAGATCAGTCATGATAGCTGGAAAACTACAGATAAGCTGGTCATCCTTTCAAGATAAAAAAGCCCATCTGTTCTAAGATTGTAATCAAGAACCCTGTGCTGATATTTAGTCTATTCCTACATGGCCTCTAGCTAATTAAATACTAAGATGAAATCCATTGTTAATGCTTTCTCTTTTCATTTAACTCATGTCATTGTATCTACTCTGTGCTTTTTTAAAGATCACAGCATACTAAAAAACCTTATGGAAGGTTATAAAAGCCACTTACACCTAGTCGTCTCATACAGTGGAAGGGTTCAGGAGCAGCAGGGTTTATAACTCACTGCTCTTCGGTGAGAGCAAGAAATGTGGCTGTAGTGCAAATCCAAATTCAGGTAACTCCATATTTCAGGGGACTGTAGCTAAAATACAAATTTCCATCTTTTTTCTTTTTTTTTTTTCCCAATACTGCTCTTAATATTTCCACTGTGAGTTCTTTTCTGTTTTACTTTGTGGGGTTTTGTTTTAGAAATTTAGGGGTTGTAGGGTTTGTTTGTTTATTTGCAAAGTTGAGAAAGAGAGATTACCAACACATCACTCATCCAGCAGTGTGAATGAATAAGAATTAGGACTGAAAATTATTAGGTGTGGACGCAATTCTCTGCCAACCTTCTCTACTTTGTAGAGATATTTGAATGGATTATGGAAAAGCAGTAACCTTTCCTAATTAAGGTTGCCGATAGTACTGCTATAGTATTGCTTCTCCTCAGTTCTTCCCTCATGGAGTTACTTCTGACTACGTCTGGATATATAATTTTTTCCCTGTTAATTTTTTAGAATGCGAACCGTCTTCTTGATTATCTGAAGTGACTTCTCAATTTGCAGCACACAAAACTGTTTGCAGCCTATATTTCTCTATCTGATCAACTAGAATCTGTTGTGCTTTGAAGTCAGAAATATTGTGAGGTATATCTTTATTATATCAACTGTTATGAAAGTATCTTCTTACAGTCTTTATTCATACGAGTGCTCTATGTTGACTGTTTAACCATACATTAATAGACTGCCTCCAGCCTACTTTTTTAACCTTAAAACATTTGGTCCACAAGGCATTTCCATGTTCTAATAAACAGATTAAACCCTCATTTTTCTGCAGGAGAAAACTGGAATCAAATGTTGTATTTCATATATTACTGACATCGTTTACTTGCATTACCACTACTACCTCTGCTATTAATACAGCTCTCTTCCACTGGAATTTGACTATTCTGCATTGTGTTCTACCTCCCATTTCTGGGTTATCAGCTGACTTTGCTGTGTGATGGTTTTGACAAAGTTGTCCTGAGTGATCAAGGAACCCTGGCATTGCAATGTTCTGCCACTTCTAACCTCCCTGTGTTGATCAAAAATATCTTTCCTTCAAGATATTTTCCATTAATTTATTTCCTCAAAATTACACTCAGAACTTCAGTGTTTGCTGCACTAGGTTTATTCCAACCACTAATGTCATCACAAACAAATTTCATATCCATTTTAGCACCTCTCAGTAGAGTTATTTATCAGGTCACACTTTCAAACAGCTGTCTCTACCATGTATTCCAACTTAACTTCTAGCTGTGCTTTACTACATTATTTTTCTGTCTCTCTCTTTTCCAGTTCCTGTGGCCCTTCTTTATCTTAGCCCCTGCTATGCCAGGTGTCCTCTTCACATTAGTTCCAGACCTTCTAGGCATACATGTTTCTGTGTCTCCTTCTTCCTTTGGGGAGGAGAAAAAAAAAAAAAGGCAAAAAAAGCAGCAATTTCCATGCAAGCCTTTGTACCCTATTTTATCTTAGCCCTACAGGCAAGCAGACTTCTAACATAGCTTTAGGAGCTTCTTGTATGCACCTTCTCTCTAGAACTTCTCCCGCTTCCTCAGCGGTGAACCCAAGTCTAAGATAAGCATGTCTTTTTTGTTCCTATCCTGATTTCCTCCACTGCGTTTTTTTCTTTCATGCCTCTTTTCTTCTTGTACTGATTTTCCTTCTAATTTTAATCCACTGTCTCAAACCCACCAACAAATTTCACACAATACTTCAGATTAATTAATTAACATCTGTGCGAGCATACCTACATAAATTAATCTTAAAACATCATAACTTTCTATATTATAGAAATCTTAGTCATTTCTGAGTTCTAATACAACATTCATTATCACATTGTTCATGAGGTTTATCTTGACAGAAAAAAAAGAATGAAGCAATGACCATGTATCGTTGTAAAGTGCTCTCATTTAGTAGAGCTAGATTTTATAAGTGTCAGGAAATACACATGGAAACAGGAAATCCAGGCAGAATATAGCAGTATTTTAAGTACCTAAAGATGATGAGCAAATTGTACTACCAGATGCGTCCAGTTGCCACTGAGCGGCTTTTAGTTTATTTCAAGCAATGGGTGTTAGGTCAGATATCAGAGCACTGAAGACAAACAGGACCTGTTATTCCTGTTCTTCTGTATATTCAGTGACTCCCATTGTTATTCTGGAATCAGTGTAGAAATATCCCTCAACAGACTTTTTTTCTGCAAGGATCAAAAGCCATCCCTTCTTTCCTAAACATGCTTACATACAGCTCTTTTCCATTGCCTGACAAAAGCCATTGCTGGTACCAGTGCCAAGCATTTGCGAATAATCCTGCCTGCAGATACCCAATGTACAAATTCATACTTCTGCTTTTTATAAACACTGCTTCAGCTACACCATCTGAGCATAAGAAATTAGTTCAATATAACAGTGAGTATTGTTCAGTTGGACATATATACACCAAATCTTTTCAAGATTAGGTTTAACTTCATCTCTACTTTTCTAATGATTTTCTTGAGGAAGGAGGTGGATGGAGGGAAGACAGAGTGGAGACAAATTGTTCTCACCCTACACTTAGGATCCACAGGAAAAAATAGGCTATCCTATATAACTTAATATTTGCTTCCCACAAATAAATTAAAATGCACAGGAAAAATGCAGATTATATGCCACTCTCATTCATCTTAGGGTGTCAGGCCAGCCAACTCCATTCCTGCTGATGAAACTTTTATCTCATAAACAGCCTCTCTGTCATTCTTTGAATGTCTTAGTCTGATTTAGTTTTGAATGCAGATTATTGTTGGGTAATTTTTGTTTGTTTGTGGGCTTTTTTATGACAGCCTACCCTCAGTGTGAGGGTAGCTTCTAGAGAATACCTTCTTCTTGCAATCGCCATGACTACCTTTTATTTGCAAAGTAATTCTGAGTGCTTTAAAGTACAGATACGAAGCAGGACTCCAGAGAAGGAGTGTATACACTGATACTGTGATTTGTCTCACCTAACTTGAATTCTGCAATGCTAGAGTTTAGTATGATCTGGTTGTCCAGGCTTCTGTGTAGCTGGTCAGAGAGAGGGGCAATTTGTCCTTCTGTAAGGTGGTATGTGCAGAGATTGGTTAAATGAATCATATTTTGGAGCTGACACAGGCTCTCCACCGACGTGGGAGAGAGTCCAGAAGATATCTAACTTTTCACTGCTGAAGTAGCACTTAAAGTATAACTCACCCTACACATGCACATCTGTTCTAGAAACTGCAGAAAGCACACAGTTGTCCTGAAACCTCATTCTGTCTATCCACACACAGTTTCCTAGAAGCAATTTTTTTCCAAAAATTTTTTCTGCAAATAGCTTCTAGTTAGAAATAATAGGGAAAAGAACAAACACTCTGACTGCTAGCAGCAGCATATCTCTCAAAAGCTATTTGCATATAGAAATTAACAGTGCAAATATGTCTTTCAAGACTTGCACACTAGGAAAAAAAACATTTTTATTCTTGTTGAAAGATGGTGCTGCAGGTTAATACTTTCCATAACCATACATGTTAGTTTTCATTCATGTGATGCTAAATTGTTATGCCCAGTAACGGGCTGAGTAAGCGGCACTGCAAAACCATTCTGCTCCGTGGAGAGGTCAGTGAGTTTCCAAGGCAGAAGTAGGACACATCACCTAAATGACCTGATGCTGTGAAGGTCCATCTCCTACCTGGGTCCTGTGGGCTCTGGGTGAGCCTCTGAGGGTATTCCCATTTACTGTAAACAGGACAGGATCGTGTGCAGGGTATGCAAAGTGGAGGGAACCTCGCACTGGTAAGTGTGCAATGTGGCCCTTTTTAGGTCTTAGAAAAGAAACAGCTTAACTTTAAATGATGAGAGAGTAAAATCTTGGTTAATGAGAAAAAAACAGTAATGTTGTAGGAATGGGAGTTATAAGGCGCAGAGACAATCGAAGAGAATAGGAGTGAATGAGGAGTAAGGCCTGGTATTACTGGGAGAGTACAGAGGGCAGGCAGAGAGTTATGACAATTGACAAGTCTAAGCCATAAGGGTGTTTTTTAGATACTAGAATGTAGAAGCTAATCAAAGGTTTTTTCATACAGGAGTAGTCTTCAGCCCTGCCTAACCTACTGTGCTACAGCTGTCAGTGCCCAACTTTAAGATGATTAAGTTCTTTTAAAATATAATTTTAGTCACTGTGCACTTTTGTGTGTGTGTGTGTGTGTGTGACAAAAGGTAAAATTCCTTCCTGACCATTGCTGGTACTATAATCAGCTTATGTCCTGAAACGTATGATTTGATTATCCTTATTATCTTGGCTTTCATAGCTATAAAAATGTTATTAGTGATCATAAAAGTATCTGCCCCTTTTTACTCAAGTGAAATTATTTTACTTGGCTACCTCCTGTGGCAATGTACCCAGCAGGTCAAATATATATTGCATATCTGAGCTTGCACAGAACTTTGTGGTTCCTAAATGAGGTTTAAAATTTTACAAATCTTATGAGAGCAAGGCTTCCCCGTGATTTGATAAGTACTTCCTGCTCACTTGAGGATGATAAGGGTAGTGCAAGGATGCTTCATGATGCTATATTTATTTCACTGTGAGTTTTAGGTGAATCCTTGAGATTCTGAGGTCATATATTTATTTAAGCTACTAGAGAGTAAGACCAAAAAAATTCAGTTATCCTCAAGGAACTTTGATATTAGTCTTCATTTTTCAAGCCTGTAGCTATAAAGGCATGTTATACTTGTAGGCAAACATCACTCCTGACACCCTGTGGGGTGAGCTCACTGACTTGGGCCATTTTGGGTGTCAGAGTAGACACCCCAAACTTGACTTTCACAAGCATTTGCAGCCCCTCCTGACTTTAGAAATTTCTGCCAAGCCACAAGAACTGCCTCTTATTTTCTCTTGACTGAGAAAAAACTAAAATCTGGCAGAGGAACAGTAATGTCAAAACAGGACTTCTATAGGGGTTGATTCGGGAGAAGGCATCTTTCCCCGGTGCTCCCAGGCCTCAGCTGAGGCTGTGCAGGGGCTGGCGGGGAAGGGTTAAACGTGGCGACAGAGGAGAATTAATGGTCAGTGTCAGAAACAGCAAAACAGCATCTGAGAGGCCAATACCCTGCTGGGCATAAACTTGACCTCGCACTGACCCGTGGCTGCCAGGCAGCCCAAAGAGCCACGGCCAGGTCCGAGGCGAAGCTGCACGACCTGGGGGCGCCGAGCTCGGTGGCAGTGACCTCCGGCTATGATTTATTGATTGGTGTCTCTGCATGCTTGACTAGGGCTCTGGTCGCCGGTGAAAGATGTATTGATTACACATTAGTCTGCGAGTATGGGCTGGCATCGCTGGCTCCAGAGAAACACAGACCAACTCTCATACGTTATTAGGTTTGGCATAATTCTAAGAGGACACATAGGATGGTTTTATTTTACCTGGCAGCCATGACATTCACTGATATAAAGGATATAATCACAGAAACTGAGTAAGATATTAATGTGGAATTTTGTACAATAACTCTGGGAGCTCCAGGCTGGAAATATATACACTGCTTTCTAACATGTCACCATTTAATTTAGCATCCGAAACACTCTATCCATGCATATTTTCTCAATTTCTGTCAGCTGAAACTCTGAAACAAGGCCTTTAAAAGATTCTAGATACAGTGACCAAAAATACCAGAGGGAAGTATGATTCTTTAACTGCTTAGTTAACTTTGCTTTCTGTTTATAAAATTGAAGAGTTTTCAAAAAAAGACACATGGATGAATGTAGTTTAATTATCCTTAATCTGTAATGTTTATTATGACTCTGCCTTATTTACATATTTCCTTCAATTGTAAAGTCATTAGTTAAAAAAGACTTGTTAAACATCTACAAAATTGAATGTGGGTGAATGTTAACAATGACAATCTTCTCCATACTCGCTGAGTTCCAGAAAAAATGTGGGTTTAGAAATAAAATGTATGATCTCTGTTCCAAATCACAACTCCCCTGGCATCAGTTTAGGTCTTAATATCAGCCTGAACTCCTACATGATTTCAGAGAAACACCATTTAGGTGAAAAATCATTTAAAAAATTGCTATCATTATTTGAGAATAGCAATAAACATCACTCACGCTGTTTACTTTATCACTCAATTCTCAGCGCAGTTTGTCAGTGCTGGCCAAGGCAACGAAAACATTTAGTTAAAGAAAGAGGAAAGTCAATTTTTGAAGCTTTGTTAATGCAAGCAAACAGCACAGATGCTTGTTCAGCTTCCAATCAGGGCTGGCCAAACCATGGCTCTTGCTCTGCACCCATTCCTGAGCTGTTGGGGTGCATTCCCCATGCTGGGGCAGAGGCACATGCCTCAGTGGCACCCCGCTTGGCAGCCCAACTCTCCAGCTGGGGCAGGAAAAGTGCTCACAGGGACCACCGAAGCCAACATGTCTGGAAATTTGCTGTGTGCTCTGCCCCACCTCACCCTAAAATACCTCTCCACATTTCAGAGCTGGTCCCCAAGCTTCCCGAGTCAGGAGGCACAGGTGTGACTCCCAGCCATACCAGTAGGCTCAGATTAGGCCCCCCAAGTAAAGATCCTTACAGAGCAGAGACTGAGAAGAGGTATCTTTTTTTTTTTTCTTTTTTCTCCTCTTTCTCAATTTACAGGATAAGCAGAAACCATTTGGAGGAGGGCAAAAAAATACCAGTTAGATTTAAATAGTCTGATCTGATTCTGCCCTACCTTGTAGTTGCTTTCTAGTGATTTAGTGCAAACAGTGAATAAAGGACAAGCTTTGCAGAAAGTTTGAATTATAGCTAATTGTGTTAAGTTAATTTTGGTCTTATTGAGCCCGTAGCACACTTTATTGATTGTAAACAGAGTAAATTTAAAAGCCAAACCATAAAAGCCTCAAGTCTACGGAAAGAAACATGATATGTATGCTTACTAGCAGCATATCACTCATTCTAATTAAAACAAAAATACTGTGCTAATGGCATGGAGGCCTGAAAAGGTGTTGTTCAGAGATGGTGAGATGTTTGCTTTTGAATGAATAACACATCTGAACCACATCATCAGCAAATGTTAAGAGAAATCTGGATTTGCTGGAAGGAGCATCCAGTTGTGGCTCATAAGGATCTGAGCCGTGATAATGCAAGCATGAAGGAAAGGCTCTGCACAACATGTTCCTTCTCAGTGCAGGAGTTAACACTGCACAACAGCCTGCTTTTCAATGAGAAATCCTATGACTGACTTAAACTTTCCTACACGTTTCAAGGCAACAATTCACTTAAAGGTTAATATTTATGCAAAAAACATTTTTAGTTTGTGCTTAATACAGAACACTTTGACACAAAGAGGAGACGATTCTTCTCATCTTCATTACAACAGTTATTTTAGAGCCTAATTTTGCAGGAACACATCATTTTCAGTGTGTAACCCAGGCAGCACTGAATCTGATCGTATGGAGTACTGAGATGACAATCATCTGACTGAGGATGAGCAAATCAGATTCAGACTGCAGCAGATAGATAAACTGGCCTAATGCACAGCAGGACAATTCAAGATCTGCTGATAAAATTGCGTATGTTACACTGTGCAAAACTACTAAAATGAAAGCAGGAATCACTTTCCCCAGTACACACAAAAACCTTTATTCTTCTAAAACAGACATATGAAAGTGTTATCAACCACTTCTTTATGTTATGGTGTTACATAGCACATAAGTGAAATATATGTCTAAATTTCAAAAATAATATCAGTGTCTGGAGACACTCTTTTTTTAATTAAAAAAAAGAACTATGGCATGCAAGAAAAAGGGCTTATGCAAAGATGGAAACTGGCAATGTATTTTGTATAACGTCCGGAATGTACTAAACTTTTTTTTCTTTCCTGTGTTGCAATGTATCACCTTGTTTCAGACAAACGGCACAAAAAGTCTCATCTACTAAGGGAAAAGTTCTGTTTCTGAGGCAGGAGAAAAGTTCCTCCTCTGAGGTAGAAGACTGTTGTACCACACACAGAGCAACAATCTACCTAGGCCATTTTTCTTGTTGGTGGGAGAATGGAATATGTTTGTGAAAGCTTGCACTGAAGTAAAACATACTGAAATAATACTGTAATGATCAAGCTAACGGCACCGCAGAACTCAAATTTCAATGAAAGTTTCCCCTTGTAAAAATAGGAAACACATATGAAAAGCATAATATAAATGAGCACCTCCCCCAGCCTCCAAAAAGTAAATAGACTGCAGCAAGCAATGACGAACCAAGCTGATGTCTACCCCTCACTTCTACTGGAGCTCTAAAATTAGAAAAACAATTACATCCAGATTTCTTCACAGGAATCAAAATCATGCTTAAAGTTACTAATATACACAAAGCAGCAGGCAAGCACTGGCTTCAGTGTTCACACCGCCACACTGAGAAACACACAGTCTAACCCTGCACAACAGTGAAATACCCTGGGTAACATTGCCTGTTGTCCCATTCATGGGACAGACACATGTAGGGCACCCACCAGAACATAAAAAAAACCCTATATGTCCACAACTTGACCAACCCCATCAAGCCAGTCTGAGCTCAACAAAAGTGAGGAGAAGACGTCTAGTGAGATTTGCATGTCCAACAACCAGATGCACTGATCCGAAAATGAAATCCCCAGTGGAATTCTCCAGAGGCAGCAACCTGCAGAGGCAGCAACCCAAACCATTCTATGATTCTATGACTCTATGATACACATATATCCCAAGAATGAAATCCCCTATGTGCCACAGCTTGTATCCACATTGCTGCTACATTATAAAGTGATTTTAGGAATAGGTTAGAAATACAAATTATTCAGAAAGTTTTTATTATGCTGCATCTACAAATTTGATCATAATATTGTAGAATTTTTAAACAAGTTTCCAGCCACAGGTGAAACAGAAACTCTAAGAGATAGAGGGGCTTTGGAGAGTGGATAGGTGAATTATGTCCATAGAGGACAGAGGCATGCTGCCAAGCATACTATCTTTGGGAATGCTGAGGGAACAGCAGTCAGCAGCATTTTCAGACAAGACCATACTCTCCATGGTACCAGGATGCTGAAAGAGAAATGAAATCAAGGGAAAACAAAAAAAGAAATAGAAATAAAATTCTGCATGGCAAATAACTACACAGTGCAATGAAATTTCTATTTGTGTGTTACAAAGCTAAAAATTTTTATTAGCGTGTAACTGGGAGCTCTGTATTTAACTCTTTCAGATGGTAAGTGCTGTTCACATCATTTAAAATACAAATGTCACTAGCTAACCTGAAGGCTTGCTGTAAATCAAACTTGCACTGTATAAAAACTGTTATTTGTGTCCTAATGGGTCAAACAGAAGAGATGCCCTCTCTAAAAGAGCTGGATACCAGATTCCCCTTTCATTGATCGAGGTTTCAACTCTGGGTGCTTGAGTTTATGACAAAAGAGTTCACAACACCGCTGGCAGGAAGTCGATAGTTTGATAGATACCCTTTGCAGTTGGTCCTGTCTCTAGCACTTTAACCACGCTTTCACTCTGACAGTTATTACTGCTGCAATAAATTCTTCAGTAAAACAAATAGGCTCTCTGAAAATGTATTAGCCCAGGCACACTATTTTACTTAATATAACTGCAAGTCTTAAACAGGTAACTACCGTAGTAAATAGGCCAATATATTTAGAAAGAATCATGTGTATGTGCATTTACAGTAAGTTACCTGAAGTTCCCTTCAGATCAGGTTGCACAGTATTTATTACACCTTCAGGTTATACTTTTAAAATTCACAAAGTAACTGACAGTAGCAAAGCCTTTAAAAATCTACTTTATATAATGCTGTAAGAATTCTTCCACAGTTTTCAAAATTGCCTGGATGAGTTTGCAGCCCAAATCCTTATCGTGACCCCTAGACCCTTTGGTGCTGTTGAAAAACTGTACCCATTTTATTCATACTTGACCTTAATTGCTGTTTATCTTCCAAGAAATCTCTGTGCTATTGCCATTTTCTTTCAGGATGCTTAATAATGATTAGCAACAGGTTCTGACTGGATCGGGCAGGGACAGTGATGGTGTCCAGAAGGCCTCATCGGGGTCCATAGGCAGCAGTAGTTTACTCCCTCTCCCTCTCCCCTAGGCCATCTCTTTTAGTAGTGTTAGTCCCAAAGGTAATGTCTGTAGATTTTGAATTCTGGGTTCTCATCAGCTGTATTGCATGGCTTAATCAAAATAGTTTCTAAGCAAATCTGCAAACATTAGTGCATTGCCTTCAATAATAATGGGCAAAATGAGAAAAGGGATTTTTCTTTATCATGTTATTGATATTCTTCTATGTTGTCGGGTTTCACTTCTTTCTGTGTGCATTTATTAGCCATTTTCATTAGACATAAGGACCACATTAATGGTAAAGCTAATTTATTAGCAGCTATCCAAATTCTCTCCACTTACCCCACTTTCAGAGAGAAACTGTCTACATACAGAACCCTTCAGCACTCCTTCCTACATCCAGAGACTTTGTGTCACTTAGGGGAGATGTCTTGAGACATCTATCCTTCAAGATTAAATGCATCCCTTCTGAGTGGCAGTTGCCACAATTGAAGTAAACATTTACTGCTAGTGCTCAGCCATGCAGCTAACTGCTCTGTAGCTGGCTGTGGCCTCTCAAGGTGTAGGACATTCATGGGGGAACACTGGTAATTTTGTTTTATCCTGCAGGCATGAAGTTTCTGGCTACATTGTGAGGAAATATCATTGAGTCCATGCTGAGATTGCTGTGCCTGCTGCTCAGAGCTCTCATGAAAGGAACTAAAAGGATAAGAGCTCTCTTGACCTTTAAAGTCCACTTATTTGGTGTGATGGATCTCCCAGACATTTGGGAAAAAAAAAAAAATCCCAAGCCCATTAGAAAACAAGTGAGGATAGGCTGAAAAGAGTGATCAAAATTCCGTCTGTTAGGACAAAGAGAAAATCAGTGTTTTAGCAAAAGTAGAAGTGAGTTGGCAAATAAAGTTCACTTCCACAACTCGATCAGTAAAGGCTCTCAAGGTTCTCCTATTCCATCCCATTCTATTCCTGCCACAACAAAAAGTTGTATTTTAATTTCTTTGATCCCCATTCTGTTTTTTCAAAACTAACCTGTCCTCCTTCTTACCTGGGATCAAATCAGCCAAAACATTGGCTTGTATATTGTAAGCAAGTGAAATGATGCAGAAAAAACAGATTCAGTCAAGCTTAGATATAATTCCTGGGACAATTTTTATGACCAGAAATCAAAGCAAAATATTATCAGGGGAAAAAAAGGAGAAAAAAAATTAACAAAACTCTCAATGTCCAGGGTTCAATCTGGTAATCAGATCCAGGTTGGCTAGATGGTTTCCTAAAACCAGAGTTAATTTCCCAAACACTGTCTCCCTCTGTCTCACAGAGACATTTTTATCATTCCCTCACACCCCACATCTGCTCAAGGAGAAGCAAGATCCACCTTCCATGCAGTTAACTCCTTATTCACCAAACTAGAAGAATGTCTTCAGTCAGTACACCATTTTACTACACACCAACAATCATGTGAATATGTCTGAGTTGCTGAGGTATTTGCCAATTTAACCACTTCAGCACCTGTGCCCTGAGTTAAGCCCTGAATTGTTTTGTGGAAGGTTATGAAGGAGCTGTGACTGTTAGAAGTTCTACAAGAATACAACGCAACACTGGTCGAATGTCTTGTTGCCCTTGACAGAGATTCACAGTGAGGAACAAAATTGATATGGCCCTAAAGTGAAAAGAAACAGCAAACTCTTCTTCTAATATATTGATCAAACAGAAGAAAATAACATCTGCCATAGTGGCATGGAAAGGTTTGCAACACTAATCTATTTCATTTATCTAACAGCAGCATTCTCAGTTACTGTATTTCACAACTGGAAGTCCATTTGGATTTAACAAGGTAGGATTAATCTCTTTCAATCTTGGCAGAGGATATTGCGGACCTGAACAGAACCACAAAATACTTCACCCCCTTTTCTGTTTACATAAATAACGCTATTGTTTCCAATAGCCCATAACGCTTACGCTGCCATGTATGCCCCAGCCAGAAAAGATGGAAGGCACAATAGAAACCCTTGTTAAAATAATAAACAGATTGAGGCAGGGATAACAAAAAATGAAGGGAATAATCGTGCTGGGTAGGACCAAAGACCTATCAGGCAGTGCAGCCCATAGAGGAGTTGACCATTTCAGTGGGCACAAGTCTTCTTCAAATCATCAGGGGCCTCCTCCTCCATGCCCAGCTCTGAATAATCCAAAGGACAGCAGAATGACATGCAGCAGAACCTGGTCAAAAAAATCATCCAAGATGTAGAAGTTACAGAGCCCACCAGACAAGAAGAAAGAAAAAAAAAAAAGCCTGATGGCACGGAACCTGGAACAAGGGTCTTCCCTAGTAAAGCACAAGGTCAAGACCTATAGTAGGGATTGGGACTGCTCCAGCATTGGTGAATCTGAAATCTGTGGCAGAATCAGAGGAAGACCAAGGCAATCTATCTCCACCACCTTTAAGACGGCATTTATGAATAATAAGTTCCTGTGCAGCCTGTGATGCTGTCTTCTAGTGTGAAAGAAGGGGATCTAGAATAACATCAAAAACGTCTGTTTTATGGCAAAAGAAGGAATGTGACTTTATCTGTAACAAAAAGGAAGGCTGTCTGAATCACCCAAGAACATCAACTTGAAAAAAAAAAAAAAATTAAAAGAAGTCTGGTCATTACCAGATGGCTAAGGAAGATCAAGAGTAGGGCAAACAAGCATACATGATACTTCCAGCTAATACTTTCCCAGACACCAACTGTTTTCAGTATGGGGACTTCCAGAACTGGATGTGGTTTCTACATATTTAGTGATCTTCAAAGGATTTCTTTTTCATAAACTTGTCCAGTCTCTCTTGAACCCATCTCAACTTTTACCATTCAGGAAAAGAAACAGGGAACAAAGGACAATTGCTCATCTGCCTAAGACTGGCACAAAGGAGATGTGGGTATGACTTCATATTCTTCCTTTAGTTTATCTGTAGTTTAGGCACTGAGATCCAAATTCATCTCACCTATATAAGGACTGCAGTAACCCCACACATGGTTGTGGCGGGTTGACCCTGGCTAGATGCCAGGTGCCCGCCAAAGCCGCTCTATCACTCCCCTCCTCAGCTGGACACGGGGAGAGAAAATAAAACGAAAGGCTCATGGGTCGAGATAAGGACAGGGAGATCACTCACCAATTACCGTCACGGGCAAAACAGACTCGACTTGGGGAAAAGTTAGTTTAATTTATTGCTAGTCAAATTAGAGCAGGATAATGAGAAATAAAACCAAATCTTAAAACACCTTCCCCCCACCCCTCCCTTCTTCCCGGGCTTAACTTTACTCTTTATTTTCTCTACCTCCTCCCCCCCCGAGCGGCGCAGGGGGACGGGGAATGGGGGTTTGGGTCAGTTCATCACACGTTGTTTCTGCCGCTCCTTCCTCCTCAGGGGGAGGACGACTCACACTCTTCCCCTGCTCCAGCGTGGGGTCCCTCCCACGGGAGACAGTCCTTCACGAACTTCTCCAACATGAGTCCTTCCCATGGGCTACAGTTCTTCACGAACTGCTCCAGCGTGGGTCCCTTCCACGGGGTGCAGTCCTTCAGGAACAGACTGCTCCAGTGTGGGTCCCCCATGGGGTCACAAGTCCTGCCAGCAAACCTGCTTCAGCATGGGCTCCTCTCTCCATGGGTCCACGGGTCCGCAGGTCCTGCCAGGAGCCTGCTCCAGCGCGGGCTTCCCACGGGGTCACAGCCTCCTTTGGGCATCCACCTGCTCTGGCGTGGGGTCCTCCACGGGCTGCAGGTGGATATCTACTCCACCATGGACCTCCATGGGCTGCAGGGGGACAGCCTGCCTCACCATGGTCTTCACCATGGGCTGCAGGGGAATCTCTCTGCTCCGGCACCTGGAGCACCTCCTCCCCCTCCTTCTTCACTGACCTTGGTGTCTGCAGAGTTGTTTCTCTCACGTATTCTCACTCCGCTCTCTCTGGCTGCAACTGCCACTCCCCTGTAACTTCTTTTGCCTTTCTTAAATATGTTATCCCAGAGGCGCTACCACTGTTGCTGATGGGCTCGGCCTTGGCCAGCGGCGGGTCCGTCTTGGAACCCACTGGCATTAACTTTATCGGACATAGGGGAAGCTTCTAGCAGCTTCTCACAGAAGCCACCCCTGTAGCCCCCCCCGGCACCAAAACCTTGCCACGCAAACCCAATACAATGGTGGAGAGGGAAAACTACTGTCAAAACTGTTTTGGACCTTGAATAAGATGAATACAGGCCACAACCTGCCACATAACTCTTAGAAGAATTCCCAGATGTTCTCTCCCATCTCTTTACACTTAGACTACCTATCAAACAGACATCTATAAAGGACCCAAACATTTCTTTCTTTTGTCCTCCATGCTGAAATCACTGTGCCAGCATGCTGTGGCAGGCTGTGACTCAGAAGATTCAGAAAAAGTGACTGGGAAAGCAGAAAACCTCAGAAGAATTCTAGGTAAGGGCAAAAAGTGAACTTCCCAATCCAGGTGAACCACAATGACACATACCTCAGGGCCGAGGACAGACCATATTACGGCAGTCCTGGACACATCTCAGCCCCTCTCCAGTGCACCAATATGCTCTCCCACACTTCTCTGGGGAAGAAAGTACTACCTAGTACCCTTGACCACACTAGACAGTGTGGACAACTGGAATTTGAACCGAAGAGATGCAGCAATAAGACTATGTGCTTTACTTCTCCATCAGTAAAAATGGAAGAGCAAGTCTTCAGTAACATTGCCACTGTTTAGCTTGTGTATTTAGATGTATTATCTGCCAAGACTTAGACACAGCTCTAGTTTTGCATGCTGATACAAAGTTCCTTGGAAGGGTGTACTCTGTGTAGGACAAAGCATGAGTAGTCTTATGTTTCCAACTAACTGAATGCAAGATCTGCACCTTAGACTGTCAGCCCTTTTGGACCAAGCCCATCATTTTTTTTTATGTATGCATTTTGCATGAAACAATGGATTCCTACTGTCTGTTGGGATTGCTACAATATGACAAAAAGAAGATACTGCATCCAAGAGACTGGTAGCTGCAAAGTAATAGTGGTGGAAATTCAATCAGATCATATGAATGGATACATTCTTCACACAATGGCCATGGTTTCCTTAACCATCCAAAAAAAACACTTCATCATAAAAAGCAATACTTGGAATCGCCCTTCTTTTCATAATAATTTCTTTGCTTAGCGTATGAACTTGAAGCTGTTTCTGACGGATTCATTCTTGAGAACTTGATATATAGATTTAGTATTTTTCCTCATTCAATTCTATTTATTCATACGTGCAGAGTCAAGTTGGAAGAAACCAAGAGGACAATTACTGAACAGATTTTCCCGCCACTAATATTTCATCTTGTTCTTTTTCTTGTCTTGTCCTTCTTGCAGAAGGCCCGTGCTCCCCTTCATGCACTTGCCCAGCCTTCCCAGGAGACAAACTTTGCTGTTCACATCAAACATCAGCTCATTGATTTTTCTTCTATTTCTATGGAGATTTCTGTATTCAGTCACTTTGCTGCAGAAAACCGGACCTTGGCTCTTTCCCTAGCCACACTGGACACATATTTGCTGACATGTCGTTTCAATTAGACTACCCCAGAGCTGCACAGAAACAGGAAACCACTCTCAACCTCAAACCAACCCAGACACCGGAAACCAGGGGTAGACAGAAGCAAGCTGCAGCTTCATTAACAACAGTCAGAGCAGCAAAAAGCAGTACTTGCAGAAGGACAACAGACCTTCTGTTGAGATATGCTGTTCTGAAAGGCATTAGTTAAACCCATTAGTTATCTGTACCACTTTTTGTTTTCTTAGAGCCATTTCTGCTCACACAGGTAGCACTAGCCATCAGTGAGCTAAGAGTATGTCTTCATTGAAGTCACACACAGTAACAAGTTTACTGTAATGAAAGGACATGCAAACCTCTTCAGGTCCTCCTGGTAGTGTAGCCAGGACATTAGGGAGCTCAGCGTGGAAAAAACATATCCAGCCACTGAAGAATATACAGCTGTGGCTGGACAGCTGCCTAGTAAACTAGAATGTCTCGTACCTAAGTCAGCTTAAAAGTAGTAGAAATGCTACCTTACACTGCCTCCTGGTATGTAGATATACTCTGAGAGATGAACAGAAATACTTGGGGGGAAATCTCTATCATTCTCACATAATCATCTCTAATGGGTTCTTCAATCCAGAAACTAAATTTGGCATGGTAACATTTCAAGCTACTTTATTTTTCAAAACAGTCAACTTTCAGCCTAAGAAACCACCTCACTGAAAATTTTGCCAAAAATCACTACACTGTTAATTCTTTGCTGAATCAGCGTTTTTAGGGAAAATACATATATAAACGTGTATGTAAATAAATTCTAACTAGTGTTTCTGGTGGACTGCAGATCTGGCAAGACTGTGTTGCAACCTAAAAAGAACAGATGTCAGTGATGATACCACAAGTAGCAGGGCATCATGAGAGACAAGTTTTTAAGCTTTGCTTAAGAAAAGCAAAAGCTGTGTAATGGGAGTAATGTCATCGTTAACAACACCCTTCCACTTGACAGTCTTCATACCCACTGCAAACGAGTGTGATCTATCAAGATGTCGGGAGTGGCACAGCACAGCTAGCCCCTGTCTCTGGCTTTGGACTTTGGAAGCTTGGTCTCTGATTGCCCTTCTAGCTATGCTGCTCTGAAAGACAAAAATCAGCTCTTGTCTTACTCACAAACACCCAGTCAAACAACAGACACTTTTTCTATTCATAAAGTAATGAATGTTGTTCTTTGCTTGCTGATAGGTGCTCTTTAGTAATATAATGCAACTCCGACGCCCAAGGCAGAGAAGGGTGGAGGAATATCCTCTTCTTGACTGGCAGCCATCAGTTCTGTGATATACCCTATGCAAGACACCCCAAAAGGCACATGTATCTCCCAGAAGCCTCCACCATTCTGCAATAAAGATTACTCTGTCATTAGCAGCTATGGGAAGCTTTAGCTGCATGGTAGGACCTGGATCCAGGCCTAATTCCGCAGTTTGGATCAAGATCCAACAGGTATTAGAGATTAGAGGCCATTCACAAGGACCACATTTTTTCTGAGATATGTAGTCAGACTGGCATCTAGTGGGATTCTGAAATGTGCCTAGGAGCCTAACTGGATTTCTGAAATCCCCCTTCATCACCGATCAACAGTTTTGGTAGCTAAAAACTTCCAGGCTGGCACGTGGTTTTGATTTGTAGTCAATCTTCTGCTAGCAGAGCAATTCAAATCTAAAGATTCAGTTCTTGTTTCTCTCTAGACTTGAATCGGTTTTTTATTTGGAAAAAAAAGGCTGTTTTGCTCTTGGACAGAGCTAGGAGTGGCAGCTGAATGTGGTAAACAGCAAACAAATGCATCAGCTAACAGGGTTTTTTTTAGAAACTTCAAGTATCACTTGAGAGAAGATTTGGCACAACATGTTTTTATACAAGTACCACGTGTTGGATAGTTTGGTGTGAATATGTTCTCAGCAGACACAGAGAGTGACAATACATGCTTTACCTCTCATTTCACTGGGAAAGTAGCCCCCCAGAAGACACAACAGCACTGATGTTGTTGACCATCTGACACCACAATGATAATTTCCAGAGACTTTTATTGAGCTGACCTGTGTCAGAGAACGACATTAAAGCCTATTGGTTATCACCGTTTCAATGAAGAGACTTAGCCTGCAGGTGTGTCAGGTTTATTGAGTTTAGGTAAAAATATTGAGTATTTTGCTGATGGTTCATCTTCACATGCAAATCAAACAGGAAAGAGGAAACATGGTCATAACTAGAAGCACAGTTAGAAAAGAACATGGATGTTAGGTACGTATACAGATAGCATCCATTTGCAGATTACATATTTCTTCTAAGCCCTTTACTCAATTAAACATCCTTCAATTGCCAGGAGACAGTCTTCATACAATTCTTATGTTGAGAAATAAAAGCAGTTAAATAGTTTTATTTTCATTTTATTTTTATTCATAACATTTTAAGTTGCTTTTGATTAGGAAAAAAGTTGGTTCAATGGCATTTTTTTTTTTTAAGTATCAGTTTGTGTTTGCATCTCTTGATGTGGGATGTTATATTAAATTATTCATTTTTACAGAATGGAAATTAATTATTGTGTATGAAATCCCAAACACATATGGTCACAGTGCTGGTTAGATCTGCCTCCTGCTATGCTTTAGAGATTCAAATTTGGAGGTAGCATGTTATTTTCCATGCCAAGACCACCTATGGTTTTCAAGATATAAGTATCTGAAAATTAGCATTTTCACACTGAGCACTTGTTCCAGCTTTAGTATACATCGACGACTACCATCTTGTAACTACATGTACTAGAAAGGATGTTAGCAATCTATAAATGTAATTTAAGTTCTTCTGAAATTCACTGACTGACTGCATTTTCTACATCTACCTTTAGCACTATGTAACATCAATCTCTTCTTTTGAAATCCCTCAGAATGTCTCTTGACTGATAGCAGTGATTGGCATTAATTAATTTCAAGGGTCAGTTGTGAATGATTGGTTTGTCATGGTCAAGGACTGAATTATATACGATCAGGAGAGCGTGCTGAAATGGTCAGTCATTCAGTGAAAATCAAAGAACATAAGTTCAGATGGAAAAGAATTCATGGCTCTGTTTATGAATGCAGCCAAGCCACTTTACATCTGAAATTAAGGGGTTTTGGTCATGAATCTACTCTTAAGGAAATAGTCCAATCTCTAACTGTATTTTTTGTTATAAAATGTACAAAGAAAAAATTCTATTTCTTTCTGCAAATGTCAAGGAAAGTCCTACTCAAAAGATTCAGAAAATCTGTCATTTATTATCTATTTATAAAAGAAAATCAGATTAATTCCTGTTATTATGTAACAAACTTTTATTTCTTAACTCTTCATTAATGCATCTATATTATATGCTATCAAAAATTTAGGAGAGAGATTCCAGACCAGCAACAAAAGATAGTGATCACTGTTGTGTTGGGGTTTTTTACGCTTACCATTATATTGATTCAACTTCATATTCTGTTTTGTTTCCCCTGCAGTGTGTAACTAAAAGGGAAGTGAAAAGAAAATAATATGCTCGGGGGAACAATACCTTTTTCCAAAAAAGGGGTCACTCATGATTTTTTTGTTAACTTGCATGTTGATAAAGATTAATGTTGAAAGTATTCTAATCAAACACATCAATGAATGATCATTGCATGCAGCTTTTATAATAGTATAGTAAATATCTAAACTCATAAGTCAGCACCTAAGGGAACATATGGAGTAGCCATATTGGGGAATATCTTTGTA
Organism: Gymnogyps californianus; assembly: GCF_018139145.2. NCBI lineage: Eukaryota > Metazoa > Chordata > Aves > Accipitriformes > Cathartidae > Gymnogyps > Gymnogyps californianus. Next base: position 57,024,229 of record NC_059475.1, read on the forward strand.
GATAAGTATTTAGAAACCTGCTAGATATTGATGACCAAAATGGTAACTCAATTTACTCACCCTAACATCTGAATTGGTGGTGGTGCAGGCTAACAAGTCTTCAGTAACAACATAAATATTTTTTTTAAAATATATTTATCCATTTTTCTTATTTCATGTATCTTACGAGTTTTCCAGACATAGAAAGATACAACATTTATCAATCTATACAAGCACTTGATTCACCATCAGAGCATATCCAGCATTTAGTGAAATACATTTTAATGCATAGTATTTATACATGGACTATGCACAAGACCAAAAATCAAATTGGGTAAATTTTACTTCTGTGCACCTCCCTTTTACATTCAAAACTGGAATCATATTTCTAAGAAAAATGAAGGCCAAGAGAGTGCAAAGAGTCTTGATATTCCAGCAAGTTAGAAGAGTACATACTTTGCTCTTTTTCTATCATAAGCATGAAGGACAGCAGGCTATACACAATAGGATAAAAAATTTATTTTTTAGGATGAAACTAAACCTTTGGGCAGACAATAAGATACTGATGGGCTAGAATAGACTTTGGGCTAGACATCTTGGCTAAATATTTTGGGGCTTTCAGAGCCGTAGCCCATTGAACTGGAAAGGTCGGTTTAAGTAAGTGATTAGGGATTTAACAGTAAACTAAGGTGTAATAGGTACATCTGCTTTTTCCAGCCAATCCACTGGAAACATTAGTAAGCAGGCAGAGAAGAAAAGACGGAATGTAGCTGTGCAGGAAGAGCACACAAACCATAGCTATGGACAGTCCCATTAAATATAGTCCTAGTGCTACCCATGCAAATTAGCACAGTCTATGTCTCTAAGGTTTCATCAGCAGGACTGTAAAAGTAGGACTAGCTGATAAAAAAGTAATAATTTTCATCAAATGCAATATTCTGTCATACATGAGCATTCTAGCTTATGAAAGCTTACAGGAGAGAAGAAAAGGAAGAAAGTCCAGTCTGAGTGTTCTGCTCAAAAACTAAGAGGCTACTTTGTATCTGATATGTGTCACCTAATCCATCAGGCAGATAGACCCACAGTATTGGCCAAGCATCGCTGGCAGGAGGCACCACTACTTTTGGCATTGCACTGTGACCATATGAACTTCGTTGACGGCACATCCCAGGACCCAGGGCTCAGTCCTGCTGTTGCAGGTCCAAGGAACATATTACAGTGGCAGCAAGGGCTGCAGCACCAGGAACCGGGGAACCTGCCTGCGTAAAGCGTGCACATCAGAAAGCATCACCACTTATGTCTCCTCTGTAATGAACACAACCTGATTATCAGGTAAATATGCTCCAGCACCATCAACAAAAAGCACCCCAGAGAAATATTCTAAATATAAAGCTATAAATCCTTTATCCTAAATATAAAGCTAGAAATCTTGACTCTAGCAAAGCCATCTTCAAAATTTTTCTTTGACTTCAAAAGGGATTGGGGCCAGGATATTATAAGAACGTTTTCATGATCATGCAAGAAGTGACTATGGCTCTACTGAGGTAAAGTGATTTTTCACAGTCCATTACTAATACTGAACTCATCACTATTAGTTCTCCTGATTTTATTCAAGCCTTATGTTATCAGTGCTTTCTTTTCAGTCATAAATGACAAATTCAAGAGGATTCTAATACATAAATCTCACTAATCTTTATTTAAATGGGCTTTGTTTGTTTGTTTAATGGCAATTCTAGCCTTCATTGTTGCTGAGAAAACTCTGAATACGTGGTCTAAATGCAATCTGAGGGCTAAAACCACATTAGAAGAACACAAAATAAATAGTTTTCTAGTATATCTTGTTGACTATAAGACAGTCCTGAGTTGGGAACTTTTGGGGATAGTAATGCCACCATTAACTTGCCACAGAAATAATAGTCCAGTGAAGTGCAAAATTTCACATTTCACTCTCAAGAAGCAGTAAGAATGGGGCCTATGACAGTGAGTGGCACATCAGTGTTCTCGAGAATGTCATGGTACACGTATCTAGCATTGTTTGTAATAAAAAATTCTAAGTATGATAAATGCCAGCTCTTCCCATCTGCTCCTGAAATCTAAACAGACTCAGTTTCTTAAAGGTGTTGAGCCAAAAGTGGACCTCCTGTATTTGTAAACTAAACTGGATATTAATGGGTTTCATTTTATTAAGTTACAGTTTTAGATTAGATCCTTTTTAGTTTTAAGAACATAGGGACCACTGTCTTCATAATAATGTCATAATACAGGTGCATTTCATAACACAGGTACATGGCTTTCATTAACAACAAAGATGGGAGTGGGTGTTATTTATTAATCCAATAGCACCTAAAGTCCCAGCCATCCTAGGTTCTCAAACAGACTAGGATCTGTACAAATATAGTACTTCCAATCTGTGTATGGAAACCATGCCATCAATAATCCCACACATTTAGAATATTCAGTAAATATCAAACTTCTGTTAAAGAACCAAAGATGGACAGCAATGTTAACAAATATGGAATGAAGACAAGAATCAGGATTGCAAATCATCATGGCCATCAGTGGTAAACCAAGGGAAGAGAAGTTAAAATAAATAAGCAGTGTTTTGCCCACAGTAAAGTTCATAGCAAAACCACCCTTCCTTTCAAAAAAGTTGGGATATCATTCACTGTTTATGAGATCATATCAGGCAATTTTGTTCTTGATACCTCTTAAATACAATCCAAAATAGTTAAAACTGACAGTAAAGTCACTACATGGTCTAACAAAGTGATCCAATATTGTTTAAAATGTACAGAAATGCTTCCACTGCCTTCAGTGGGGGTCTGAAAGCAAGGAAGATTTAATCAAAACGCAGGAATGTTAAAAGCTAGGCTTGCTAAACAGTTAAGGGGTAAGTACTAAGGAGTATGAGAAACCATGGTGATGGACACATTAAAAATACCTGAGAGAAACAGAGAGACAGAAATAGGTTGATAGATGAGTAACAAGGTCACATGGCATCAGTCCACAGGTGATGTGTTTTAGGAGACAGCTGGTGCCTGAAAGCATGCAGTATATTGTAAGGGGTTTTTTTCAGGAAAGTTGGTGTATTTCCAAACATTGGTGGAAAGCAGAAACAGCGAGAGTGGGCCAACCTCCCACAGTTCACATCTGATCCATTGAGAATAGGATTAAATAAGATTGCCATAAACACTCATCTTGTCTATTAACATGTAAACTGATGGCAATATGTATAAACAAAAGTAGCTGTGTGTCAGTCATTTCATCAGGTATTGCAACTTTATTAATTTGGTGTGTACACAAGGACAGAAGTTTACCAAGGAGAGTACAATTTCTGCTAGGATAGGTGTATCTCTGATCTTTTTTTTCTTTTCTCAAGAGAGAATAACCCAGCTTTAGAGACTCGCAATACTAGTGAAGCAGTTTAATAAAACAGCAAGCTCTGCAGGAAGAATGCTCAGGCATCAGGTAGTGATCAAACTAATGATCAGGCAATGTAGGTAAGTGGAGAACTATCAGTACACAGCTGACACAAGAGTTGCAAAGAGCCTACCCTTCCACTTTCACTCTATTTATTTAAAAAACTCTAATAGAGACAGTGCAGACCAGTGCCACCATATCAGCAAACTTAGGGGGTGGCAGCCCATGTTGAAAAGTGAAATAACCTACAATTTGCTCTGTTAGTACTTTGTCAGCCAAATAGAGAGCAGAGTGTGCAGACAGTTTCTAATTCCAATACCAGCAGGTTATGCCTAGCAATCAGTCAGGAACAGACGAGGGTTGAGAGTCTACCTGCTTTTACCCAGACTGCTACGCTTCCAGGACAGAGAAATATGAACTAGTAACAGAAGTTATTTGCCTGGACTTTTTTCCTTCACTGTATTCTTATACTGATTGTGCTGTCTCGAATAGAATAGTCTGTTTACTATCAAGTTTGCTAAAACAAGGACTTCTAATATACAATGTACTGGTGTTGGACCCTTAATAGATTTTTACTATGCTTTTTAAATGATTACTGCATCCTTCTTTCAGTGTGCTGTGCATCAAAAGTATTTTTTCAATCAAGACTGATTGACTTTAATTTTCTGATTAGGAGAGCTTTAAAAGTTAGGCAGGAGGAAGCTGTTATTTTAAAACCTTCAATGGCTAAACCATACTATAAACTTAAAACGAGAAATCTCTCTTGCAAGTCTTAAAGGGGACCATATCTTCTCTCCATTCTAGAAATGAGGCAAAGTATTTACATGGACACTGACTGCATATTCTAACAGATAACAATAATAACTAAGCTGCGTGGGTGCACCCTACATACTTACACTGCCGATATGACACAGCAGAGGTTGAATTATTATGGTCCATCAGTGCTACTGCTGGGATTCAACACAGTCATTTGAATGTTAAACTGTGTTGGATTTGCTTGTTGAAAGTTGGTGCTCACAATAGAAACAGATAAAGATTTCTGGTTGCTGAACCAAGAATGGATCATAGTTCTAGCTGTGCTAGTTCCCTGCCATCTAAAAAATACGAATATTTTAAAGTTCTATAAGGAGCCAGAAAAACTGTAGAAACAAAGCAAGAGATTAATGGATCATTTTAAGCCTTTAATGAGAATGAGGGTACATCTTGGACACAGGTCATAAAACTGGCTCAAGATTGACAACAATGCATAATGACTGTGCAAAGGAATCCCCATTATCAACCTAATAGTCAGGAAAAGATAGATTAGGATGGCACAGTGTTCACATGTGGCCTCTTGGGGATCATTTCTTAAATGAATTCTTAACACGCAATGTTGTAAAAAGATGATTTGTTGAGACGCGAGGACGATTTCTTTCCCAGATATTTCAATGGTTTTAGCATGGCTGATGACATATTTCCTCCTTAGGTTGTGTACCCAGAAAAAAGATAGGAATATATTAAATGGCACAAAAGCACAGTTTAACAAACTGAGCATCTTACACTGTATTCATCAGGCTTCATACACTGCAGGGCAAAAATACACATTGCATTGAAGCTTTGAGAGACACAAAGAGAAGTGCTGAATATAGGTTTTCCCTACTAGGTCTGCCGAACTTAAAGGAATCAGAGTCAGAAAATTCATCTGTGACCCCATGGCTGGAGCTAGTCTTCATTAATCCCAATGGCTGTCATTAATCATGTGAAAATCCTTAGTGCATTTTGTCCCAGTTAAAACATGAAGGTTTTATATGGCGAACTGATGACATAAGCACTGCAGACAGGGAACGGCCTATGATGTTAAGTTACAGACTCCACTGAAAAAAGTTACCCATGTATTAAAAAAAAAGAAATCTTCCTGTCCATTCTGGGGTGGTGTCTTCCAAAAGAGCACCAAAAGACAGCACACCATATCTAACTCTCTGAGGGCTTTTCATGAAAGGATAAAAAAAACATAGACAATGACTTCGTGCCACCTTTCCTGAAGCAGGATGGCATAGCAGGACTACAAATTGCTTCCCATGCCTTCATGTGGATTAACAAAGGACAAAAAAAAAAGTTGGTTTGTATTTATTCCGTCATGAAAAGACCAATAGTTACCTGGCCTACGGTTGGCACAGAGAATTAAAATATTTAGCAGAAATCAGGCTTATGCAATCATACTGCTTATTTACCATCTGTTTCTCCTCCTCATAACGACTTTGAGTCTAGTGACCAGTTTCTCTGCCCACATCACCCACTGACTTTGAGCCTTCAGTGATTAATTTCTTCCCAGTCTGACATACTTGTTTCATCTCAGTTCAGGTTAGAAGTCCCAAAATTAATTAGATTTCATAAGTTTTTGAAAATCAGCACCTGAACAGAAGAGAAAGACCATATCAATTCTCCATGGAGAGAATTCCTCCTGCAGCTTGACACTAGTTATAATACATTGCTGTCCTCTGGTCATCTAACAGGTCAAAAAAAGATCAGTAGTGAACCAAAGAAGTGATAGGGATCTTATGAAATCTAAAGATACTGCTGCAGCAGGTGTTACAGGAGGCCCAAAGGGTATCTGAAGTTTTTGCAGTGGGTAAAGCAGGTAGCACTGTGACACAGCATATACATCTGTAAGAAACCAGGATCCTTTAATTATGCTGCTAGCAGAACATTTGTTTTCCTTTTTTTTAATACCAAGAGCAGCTTTATATGTACCTAAGTAAGGATGTGGAGAGACGTCCAAAACTTTTTTTTTTCCATGTATACGAGAACACGAAACCCACATGACTTGTCACTTGGCTGAACTGGAGTGCATTATACAGGGGACCAGAGCTTGGTGTGGTGCATATGATGCTCTGAGTCAAAGTCAGCTAATGTCAGTGGGGCCCCATCTGCTGCCTTCAGCAGACTTTGGATCAGGCTCATTGCATACTGATAAAGGTAAAGCAGAAGGGAGCCTTGAATTCTCATTCTGATTTATGCTGAGTAATTGAATACAAATATAAAGACAATATAAATAACTTCAGAAAGGTCACTTGGCTAGTCAGGCTAGGAAATAAATTTAGAAACCTTAGGTAAATGCTTAGACTACCAGACAAGACACTTAATTTGAAGGCATCAGACAATTTTTTTATCATTATGGTTTTTTTAACCAGGCATCATTCAAAATCTACATTTTTTTGCATTCCTAATGTGGTAAACAACCAATAGGGCTTTTCAGCTCTTTTCTTGTGGCCTGATCCTCCTATTGATTTCAGCTCAAAGTTCCCACTTCAGTGAAGTCTCACATATATAAAGACAGACTGACTCAGCCTTAACGAGTTTTTGTATCAGCATCATCTATGATATATGCAAGATTGTATATAGATCTGGGAATAGTATCTGGCAGTCATGTGCTGCTGCACAAGAGTGGATGGAGACAACACTCAACTTACCAGTATGACCCACTAAATACCCTTTGGCAGTAATATATGAACCCACCTGTTAAGTCGTCCAAGGAATAGGATGCCAATGTCTGGATGTCATCTCCAGTGGGAAGAAAGAGAGATATAAATGCATGTGTGTTTCCTTTCTGTTTTGACTCAGCTGTTTGTCTTCTAAGAGTCACGAGATTTTCTCCAAGCTGGACAGTTCATTTAGTTCATTCTTGTATATGTTTGAAGATGACCTGTTCCCCAGCTATTACACCCAAATCCTACATATGTACCAAGGATAATGAAGTCAATTTTGTACTTCCTGACCTGAGATGAAGGGAGCTTTGGGGGAAACCATTCTCAGGGTCCTGAATGGTTTAGGTAAACCACAGGTTGTATGAAAAGACACTCAAAGACAGGAGTGTCTGTACTTGCACTGAGGCTATCACATCACCTGTAAAAGCATCAGACCTCTCCTCCAGAATATGCTAAGAAGGAGTAGTGTCAGAAGCATGACAACAGCATAGGGTCCTGCTGAGGCTAACTTAGCTTACTGAAAAGGTTGTATTGGGATTGCAGAGTAGCTAGTCTATGTATTGATTAGGTTATTTATACTGATAATATACCACAGAGAAGCTGCAGTCAAGTTACCAAATTCATAGCTGAAAGCGTCACAGGAAGACAGCAGCAATCTTAGACCAGAACAACCCAAATCTTCCAGTTTCTACTCCAGTGCTCCAACTACTAGACAGTCATTCACATCTTTGAGTTTACAATATTAGATTCTGTATGCTGCTTACAACAATTAAATCCAAGCATCTATTCCTTATTACTAGCAGAAATACAGTTTACTGATCCTTTCCCTTAACAGGGAAATGTTTGAAGTGCAAGTCCCCAGTCTTGCCCACAAATTTAATTTTAATCATATGACAGTCCCATTAAGGACATGGCACTTTCAAGGTTAAAGCTAAGAATATGTTTGTTTATAAGTTTTATTTTTGACTTTGCAACTAATACATACCTACAAAGTCCAAGAGCCAGACCTTCATTCCTTCTATTTCACCTACATGGAGAACTTTTTCCTACATGTCTAACTGCATCTGTTCCCTGATTGATACAATACATGAAATTACTAATTAATACAAAAACTTCAGTGCAGCCATTGAATACTCTTGAACAATATAAAAGGAAGGAATGTAGCTTTTCAGTCCCATCAAATTAATTTCACCTTAAACTATGTTCCTGGGCACCTGGCAATTGACTGTGAGGAATTTTGTAGGTCTATCTTTCAAGGCAGGAATCTGTTGTTCTGATCCGAAGGTGCACGTAGTGCATTGTAGAGAGGAGCATTGCTTTGCTTAACTGCACTTTCTATGCCGTGCACAGAAAGGTCACAGCACATCCAAGACCAGTGGGAAAGGAAAGACAGAGGGAAGGATGAGAGAAGTGACCACAGGAATCTGGTGTCTTATTTGCCCTGCCCCTTAAGAAATAATATTGTTGGTTTTAGGAAAAGGTGGAAGTATCTAGAGCCGCAAAGAAAGGAGAAACAGTACCTGGGGCCAAAAGAAAGCGGTAGGGAGCACTGAGCTGGAGTTTGGGGATGGACAGGAAATGGAAGGAATCCAAGATACTCAATCAGGATCCAGCCTTTGGCAGAAAAAAATGTTTTATTGCTGCTTTATGTTCTTTAATTAAAATGGATAGGGAAAAACAGAAAGAACTCTACAGTTTAAAGAGCTCTTCAGTTCACCTGACTCACGCTATCATTTGTGGCACAGAAATTTGGCACGTTTAAAGGCAAAGAAAATGTTGCAGACTTATTTTATAGTAATGCATCCCCTTTTAATTGTCTGTGATGGATGTAAAAAGAACAGTATGCAGGCTGTGAAGAAAGTGACTGCCACAAAACATTGGGCTGCTATGTTTCATCCTGTCTACAAACCTAAATAACCCAACTGTCCAAGTCTTTTTAAGACACTGTATTTCACCTGTGTGGAAAGGAAGGTGGATAAAAAATTACCCAGACCCCTCAGGGAATACAGCCCATTCTGCTTTGACTTACAAAAATATCATTGTTAACATAACTGATAATTCATACATTATAGCACTTCACATATATGTACATATTTACCTCCTTAACAGCTCTGTGATATAGGCAGTGTTGGGCCAAGTTCAGCATCCCCCTCAGTACATATATGCAGGATGAGCTTGATCATTTCCCTCCATCTCATGAGTGGGAAAAATAAAGAAAAAGTAAGTGACAGAGAGTACTGGAAGGGAAGCTGCAGCCAAACTAGGACAAAAGCACACATAATCGTTCCCTTTTCTCTCTTCTTTACAGTGAGCTCCTTTCTGTTTATTCCTGCTTTGTTAGAGCAATATTAAAGGTTTAATTCCATAACCCTGGCTCACACCAGCAGTCCTTTTGCAAGTAGAAGTGTCCCATGAGTTTAGTGAAATTAATGCTGTTATATGATGGGATTTTAAAAAAGAGCCCCAGGTGGAAGTCATTGATGGTGGAAGTTGGTCTAGTGCCACCAAAGGAAAATTTTTGTACCATTTTCCTTGTTACTGAAAACCACCCATGAAATTAAGATACGGTTACTTGGAACCCACAGCAGTGGGTTGTAGACTGTAGATTAGAAGCTCTGCATAATACTGCAGTCTCCATTTTATATTAAATAGACTAAAAACACTATGCCTTGACCCTTACCTGTAGTGGGACAATCACCATTTTCTGTGACATGCAACCAAAATCTTCTGCTCTGCTGTTTGGCGTCATACTGCAGCATGGCTGGGACAGGGAACTTCAGGAACACTTCAGCATATACATTTCAGTAAAACCATCATATTTCTGTAAATGAAGAGTCCTCATTTTCTCCCTGATAGATGTGCAGGCATGCCTCACTAACAATTACTGAGGGTCACAGTCAAACAATTTCTACACCTACTGTACATAATAATTGTCATGAGAAATTATCTTCACAGCCTTCTAAGCTTCCCGTTTGCAAACAATGATCTGTATGATAATAATATCTCTATAGCTTACAATGCATACACATTAGTCTGGTGTATACACAGCACAACTTTCCAATAGAAGTCAGCATTGATCATCAAAAGTTTATTCCATACTTCATAGCTGGGAATAAAATGCTTGGTGTGTTTTTATCAACAAAATAGTTATTTTCAGTGCCTCTGGCTGCATATTATTCCTGACTAAATGGACATGCTACAAACCTCCTACATTCCAGCATATGGCTTTCTTGCATGCTTCAGAAAGAGAAATTAAGCAGTCATAAGCATTAATAGTCTCTATAGTGCTAAATCAAGAAGATTTTGTAGTATTATATCTCATAATATGGTTGCTTCAAGAGACACCTCTTTAAAAACCAGAATATTTTTACATTCAGAATTAAGTATTATTTTCTCCCCATTTCTCATAATCCTTTAATATGGCAGACGTGCACCTGATCATGCTGTTGCCCATACAGCACAGCATGTTTGTGTGCTGTTAAGCGCTAATGCACTTCATGTATGTGATACCTGTTCTACCAAGTTGCCTCTCTTTCTCTATGCATGCTGAAAGAATATTTTTAATAAAATATTTTTCATTAACAGCACTTTCAAATGTGTATGCTATCTGTAAGAAAAAAAAATCATTTTGCTTTGGATTAAACTCAGTTTTAAATAACAAACTGCATTATTAAACATACCCCTCTCCCCAGGCAGAGGCACATGCCTGCATATATACACATACATACATACATACGTACGTACGTACGTGTACACACACACACGCAGAGCAGAGCCGAGCCTTTTCCTCTGAGTATCCTGTGTCCCCTGTAGCCCTTTAATGCTTAAGGCTAAAATGCTAAAATACTGAAAACAGGTGTACCTTGACCCTCTGAAGATCTGATAAGATCTGACTGGTTCAAAGGCCAAGGTCACTTGAGTCATGAGATTGGCTGAGTGATATTATTTTTGTCATGGTTCCAAAGTGTTGAGAGGTAGGACTCTGATTCTGGCACATGAGAATCAAATGATATGATAGTCTAGTTATTAAATATGACAGATAGAAAAAGCTGTATGTTGCACAGCTACTCTGTGATTAGTACCCTATATTTTACAATGTCACTGCTCTGAATGCTGTAATACTTCCAAGACTCTTTCAAGAACTAAGGCTTTTGAATTTAAAAAGAAACAATAAAAGAAGATACAGATGGAATCTGGTAACAGCTCTGTAAGATTTCACTGCTTATTTTCCCAAACAGCACTCTACTTCAGTAATTCATCTGTAAAACTAGTTCTCTACCACCATTTTTTCCTTAGGACCATCTTTAAATCTTTTATTTTATTTTAATCAGATAGACGAATAAACTTCTATGGGGCATTAGAGGAAAGCAAAACAAGAAAAGTTAGCTCTATCTCCTCATTTTCATGTTATGCTTCCATATAGATGAAGCATTTTAAATCCAGCTCTATTCCCCTACGGGTAACCTATCCCAAGGATTAGGGAGGAACCCCACCAACAATAAAAATGCCCATCTCACCCACATATCTCAAACACTATCTTTTTAATGTAATCAAAAGTAGAGTAGTTTGATGTTTAGCGTGGTATATCTATAACTTACACAGTCTATCAGTTCATGCATCTGCAAACTGGATATACATTTCTCTCTCCCTGATGCTTTGCAAATGTTTTTAAAATGCTTTGAGATCCACTGATGAAAGAGATTTTAGTAGCATGCAGTATCACTGACATGGGCGTCTTGAGTGCCTACTTGCATTTTGAAAATGCAGCCTTTTGTCTTTAGAAGACGGCCTAAAACCATAATTAAATTGGAAGATTTTTGTGGGCTGAGGGATTGTACAGTATTAGATAAGTTAGCAACAAACCCATCAAGTAGTCCAGGGGGAAAAAAAAAAAATGCAATCAGGTAATCTTACAATCAGCAGATAAAAGCTAAATAGAAACATAGTACATAGCCTGTAACTATAATAGGCTAACACTGCATTATTTCCAAGGCATAACTGCTGCATACAATCAGAAAGAAAGCAAAGAACCATGAAACACTCAGTGAAAATGGGATAGGAAGGGAGAACTTGCATTCAAAACTTGGGATTTTCTATTGTTTCTTCACAGAGAATGGATGATTGCTTGTTACAGATAATAAAAATGATGATATTAAGACATGTCTGAACGGGCAACAGTTGCTACTGTGCTTAAGACCAGAGCTGGAAGGAATGACTGTTTCTGTTTTGAGTAGAAGTGGGCCCCCTGGTCTCTAAGAATTTGTGCATGATGTATAGTAGATACCTGTCTGATATAATTAATTATATTTTTCCTAAATTTAACATTGCCTGAAGGGTAGAATCATTTTGCTTGGTGAAATCCCTCATGCCACACAAAGTCTGTGCGCAAGCCAGATTTAATTGCTGTGATAAAACCACAAGAAAGACCAGGTTTGCATTAAATCTATAACCACATCTAGTGAAGAATAGCTTTAATCACCTTTGAAATGGTGACCACAAGATAATTAAAGGGAAAGTGTTCTCATTAGTAATTACCCAGGAATATCAAATCTCAGTTTATCATGAAGTCCAATTTAAAATGGCTTGGCATGGTTTTAATTTTTTCCTCTATTTCTGAGGTTATGAATCTCCTAGCATTTCTTCTATGAGGGTGGGAAAAAAATCAAGTTTGCCCTGTGCAATTTCACAATCCACTGTCATGCTTCATTTCCTGAGTCAGTGCTAGTCAGAGGGAAGATACCAGGTAACAGCAATGACTTCTCATTGACACCTTTGCCATTTTCACATTCAGGACAAACTGGAAACTGAAGTTTTTCATTCTCACTGAAGACAGCAATACTGGTGTTGCTACAAGATGATGTATTTTCTCGCTCCTATCACTAAATCCTCTTCAGTGTAGTTTCTCTGCTCGTGGTAGTAAATACTTGGTGTCTTGCAGATATGCTTCCAGTGGAAAAGGGAAGCAGAGTCTAACTTGAATCTAAGCAATAACTTGCTTTAATTTGCATGTGTAAATCAGCACTGCAAGAGAGTTTTTCAAAGAGCATGCAAGACAATCCCTATTCTCCAGAATCAAAGCATAGCACTGATTCCAGGCTTGGACGAGAGTCACCTGTGTTATGAACTGACCCTAATCAAAGACCAGGGCAGAGAGCAAATTCTCCTGCGGTTCACATTGTTTCCTCTGTCTCACCTGTTTAACAAATCTAATAATACACACCACATCTCATTAGGCTCAGCATTTGCTTGCCTGTAAAGAAACGGAATTTGGAGGACTATATTTAAGAACATCAGATAGCGATAACAGCACAACATAGCATGTGTAGTAGGGTAAACTTGATTCTTTTACAGGAACTTATTTCCCTCTGCATACATTCTCTGTTTTCCTACTCCTTTCCTCTTTACACACCTTAGCAAATATGCCAGGAGGGGAGATTCTGGTCTGGTCTGGTCTGAACTGCTGCCTATGAAATTTCAGACAGCTTGATTTTTGGCTTGGCAAAGTTTGGTGGGGGTCGCTTTCAATATTAGGTTTATAATGAAAGGCTTGTTGTAACCTTATCTATGTTATGTGGAAGAGATCAGCATCACTCAATCATTAAAAAAAGCAGAAGGCTTCTTTTCTTTCTTTAAATGTAATTTAGTTTTCCTTTCCCCCAAGTCTCATTGTGGGTTCACTGAGCTATGCTCCCCTTCAGGCAGAAATGGAAACCAGAGGAGTTGCATTCCTTCAGTCCATTTCTGACAGCGAGTGTGGCTGCATCAAGCTTAGCAGCTAAAGCCTTGCCCATTACTCTGTAGTGCAGCTGTGCAGAACTTGGCTGTTTCGGATCACAGTGCTTTTATAGAGACTTTCCCGAAGATTTCACTTGGTTTGTTGCTGCTGAATTGCACTTTGAGACAGGCAAACACCACAAAAATAAGGAAAAAAAAAAAAAGTATCAAAACACTCAGCGAAAAGCCTTGCATTTCATCTGGGTTTGTGTTGAAATTGCATGATACTATGAAGTTTGCATGATAGAGAAGAATAAAAGAATTATTTGAACCTGGGCCCAGGTTTGCTTTGAAATGTTCATGAACCATAGCAAAACTTTCAACTGATGTAAAGTGAGATTCAAGTTTGTAATGAAACCAGGCCATTTTACATGGATTCATGTTTCATAATGCAGGTCTCTTCCAGCTGTACTCTCAAAGGAACTTATTCCTATCTCAAGATGGGATTTACATACTGTATGTAACTCCCCACATATCCCGGCAAGATTATTACTTTCTTATATAGCCGTAAATCCTAGAGCTTTATGTTATGTCAAGGGAATGGATAATCCACTCACTAAGGGCCAAATCCTAGCCCCTGAAAAGGCATGTCAAGGCCCAAGAGGTAAAAGAAGCCCTGTTCTTTGAGGAGATAGATTAGCAAGGCACGCCCTCCACAGCGGCACAGAAGATGCTCAGTTCACACCGGTGTGCCAGGGTCTCTGAGCAAGGATGCAGTCTGCCCCAATAGCTGTGGACAGAGCAGCACAGGAATCAGCAGCCCTGCACCAAACAGATCAGGCACTAGTTAAGTCATGTCAATCAGGTCCTGACACATATTATTCTTTTCCCTAGAAGCATTCTTGCAACTTAAATTCAGAGAATATTGGCCAGCTAACAAGGGTAATGTTAAACTATAGCGAGGATAAACAGAAAGCATCAGGTTTGTCATGGTTTAACCCCAGCCGGCAACTAAGCACCATGCAGCTGCTCGCTCACTCCCCCCCACCCAGTGGGATGGGGGAGAGAATTGGGGAAAAAAAAAACAAAAAACCTCATGGGTTGGGATAAAGACAGCTTAATAGGACAGAAAGGAAGGAAAAATAATGATAATAATAATATGACAATAATTATACTAGAAGAATTAGATTATACAAAACAAGTGATGCACAATGCAATTGCTCACCACTCGCCAACTGATGCCCAGTTAGTTCCCGAGCAGCGATCTGCCCCTCCCGGCCAACTCCCCCCAGTTTATATGCTGGGCATGATGTCGTATGGTATGGAATATGCCTTTGGCCAGTTTGGGTCAGCTGTCCTGGCTGTGTCCCCTCCCAACTTCTTGTGCCCCTCCAGCCTTCTTGCTGGCTGGGCATGAGAAGCTGAAAAATCCTTGACTTAGTATAAACACTACTTAGCAACAACTAAAAACATCAGCGTGTTATCAACATTATTTTCCTACTAAATCCAAAACACAGCACTATACCAGCTACTAGGAAGAAAATTAACTCTGTCCTAGCCAAAATCAGGACAAGGTTCTGAACTCAAGTGCTACTCCCTAGCACTAAGGGCAGGGGGGGGGAAAGTGAAAGCAGAATAAAAAATTATAGCTCTGCACCATATTTGATTTTAAGGAGTGTTTTTTTCAGAATCTGAATATTCTTTACTGCAGCTTTCCTAACAGCAACAGACAGCCTGAAGAACTCAATTCTCTGTATACACACCACCAGCACTCCCCACTATCTGCCTGCTTAATTCCCATAATTTAGGATCCCTCCTGCCCTGACCACACATGGGTGCCCTGAAGTGCACCTATGTGCATAGTGTGATGTATTCACACATGAACAAAAAGAGGGACTACAGAATCACAACATTTCATAAGGAGTATCACTCTGGAAAGTAAAATCAGCCAGGAAAAATGCCCTGTTTCAAAGGCCAAGAGCAAACAAGAATTTTCCATTCTCAGCAGCAGCCTTCACGTAAGGTTAGCTTGTTTGTACTCAGCCTAAGCACTGCCCACATCAGGCAAGCACCAGAGAGTAGGACATTGCCTTACTCAGATCTGATCTCTAACACTGGACCCAGCTTCCTTCCTCCCTCATTCTCCCTGCCAAACCAAGACCCTTCCAACACACCCTTTTTATGCTGAGCGTGGAGGGGTGTGTATAGGAAGCAATTAAGTCCCACAGCTGGCCTAATTCCTACAGGATGGAGAGACAACTGTGGTCCCTTTTCTAGCCAGCTTGAGGATTAACCTCTTCTTCCCCAGTGTCTCAAGGTGGGGCGTGCACCCTTGCACACAGTGAGTTAGGGTACAGCTCTGAATGTATTTGACAGCTGACTTTCAGCAGTGATCCCACATCTCAATGACAAAGGGCTATCTGTCTTTAAACAAAACGTAATATCAGTAACAGATTAAAAACAAAGTTCTGTGTTTAGATTCGTTATTATAGATCTGGTTCAAGGAAATATAATCATGTCCTGTAGAGATTAACCAAAAGCATAGGAAAGGAAGTCAGAACCATACAGTAAAATCTTATTTCATTCATGTAAGTGATTAATATATAATTGAATGATAATATTACAAATAATAATACATGGCACTTATATAGCACCTGCCATCTGAGGATCTCAGCACTTTGCAAACAGCTACAAAATCTCACACATGCTAACAACATGGCTTATGATCTTTTCAGCTTAACCTTTCAAAACTTTACATGCCATATGAGTGTGTTAAAACCAGGAAATGAATATGCCTCTGACTTCACAGAATTAGACATGCTTTTAGGTCTAAATCTGGTGCAAATATGTGCCCACCCTACATGAATCTGGCCCCAGAGTGGCTACAGTTAGGATATTATTGGAGTGAGGTATATATGTGTGTGTATGTGCAAACATATTTCATTACTATCTGAGTTTTCATTCATTTAGGGTGTGTCTTGGTTCAAGGAAAGGGAAAGAACTTGTAGTGCCAGAAGTCATCTTTACCTTATGCTACCTGAGACAGAAAAAGAGGCGGTACAGCTCTCAAAATGGAGCTCCTAAGACACAAAAAAAAAAGAGTTTGGCCAGGTTAGACAGAAGATTCATTAATGTGCCCTTGATGCAGTCTCTACCACAGGTGCTCACGTAAAGCCCAGCCAGATGTACAATCTAGATCAGAAGTTAAATTTCCTCCTGCAGGTATGTTGGCAAAGGCACTTGGTGCAGAGCCCCACACATGTACACCTGATTGGTGACTGTGAGGAGTGGTAGGTGAATGATGAAGGTACATAAAATAAAGATTAACAGATTCAACCCATGTGCTTGGCAGATATATTAAAGTGTGCAGATTGTCATTATGTGCAGGGTTTGGAGAATGCAACAGCAATTCCTGTCAAGAGGCATCAAGAATTAAATGGGCCAGACCTGGTCCCCAGCTTCTCATATGGCTTTAAGAGCATGCACTGACTGAACAGGGATGGTGGTGGCTTATGGGTATGGTACCAGTTTAGGAACCTGGGAGGTTGGGATCTACCTACAGTATGGCCAGTGACAAACTGTGTCACTTCACTTAAATAATTTCTCTCCATATTTCTGCTTTCTTTCCACTTCAGGGTAAACTCTCTCTCTTTTTTTAAAATCTAGTAGGATGTTTAAGGTATTATTTAGCTCCATTAAGAGGTAGTTTCTAATGGTCTAGTGGTCTGTGTGATACAAGGAGACCCAGGTATGTGAGCACAATGGCTCTCCATCAATCTCTTGTTCTTGGCAAAGCCAGTATTATTGATTGGGTATCATACTAGATGAGGCCTCACAAAACTACTGTAATTTTAATATACCTTAATTTCAATAATATGAAGTATTACTGAGCACAGTAATCCATTAATTGAAGCTTTTTGTTTTCAGATATATGTATCTATCTCAATGCAAAGTTCATTTAAGAATAAGAGAGGACACGTTTTCCCTCCTTCCCTCTCTCCTTTCCTTCCTTCTTTCCTTCTTTCCTTCCTTCCTTCTTTCCTTCCTTCCCTCCTTCCTTCCTTCCTTCCTTCCTTCTCAGAACTGTTCTTTCCCATCTTTATTCTAGAGACATTTAATCCACACTAAACTCTTGAGTGAAAAATCCATCTAAAGCATCTATTTCTCAGTCAGCCTATCCAATCATGGACCAGAAATGAAACCAGGTGAACAGTCACACACAAGGAATAACTTAAAGTAAATAATCATAGTGTTCAAATTACAGATAATTCGTAGGGTACAGTTTACTCACAAAAATAATTCAGCAGACAATTACAAATAACGAACTAATTTGCGAAAATCGCAATCAGCTTGTATGCATTACGTTTACAGAAGAGCTGAATTTGCTGGATGAATTATTTGTTATGAAGAGTTCAACCAGCTCCACTATTTACTTCACAGAGTAGCTAAATCCAAAGAGCACACAGAGGAAACCACTGCAGAATGGAAATATTTACATATTATCTATGTTCGAAGTGTGCAATGAAAGTTGGAGAGAATACGCCGCTAAAAAGGCATGCTAATCACCCTGGAAATCATAAAGTAAAATTAGCATGCAATGGATGTTAAATGGCAAGCAAATAAATGCAGACATGTGACCAAACTGGGCCAAAAAATTCCAGATCAATATCGTATTTCCTCACTGATAGCATTTATCTCATGGGTAGGGGAAAGGAAAGATGTTGTTACTGTTGTTGCAGGGCACAGACCAAAATTTCAAACTCATTTGACTTACATGCACACACAAACTTCCTAATTTCTATCCCATAGAGACTGACTGATGTTACCAGGTTCATACTAGAATCTGATGGAGTGTGAGGTGTTTGGAGCTGATTATGGAAAATTCTGTGGGCTGTCTTGAAATTTTGAGCCCAAATTAGCAAAACTGGAATATAATTGCATTTCACAGTAATTCCATTTAGTTTTGGTTCTTCCTGAAGACAAGGCAAGAAATGGAGCAGGGTACACAGACACTGGAAGGAACTCAGATTTAACTCTCTGTTCTGGGCTAATCTCTCCTTGCTACATTTTGGGATCTTTCTTTGCAGGAGCTCATCCTGTCTTGTCTTAGCTATGGGCTTTCAAAGTACACCTTCTACATAAGAACGTTCAGTTCTGACCTAGCTTGGGCCAAGTTTTAGACCAGAGGATATTTTTTATATATATATATATATATATATCTATCTCTATCTCAGAGGATATTTATATAACAGCTTCACAGTTCTAAACAAATTTACGCTGTTCAACAGCTTTAAATAAGGAATTTCTCATGAACAATATCTTCTCTCAATTTCACAATCCCTATTATAGACTCTATTTATAATCCCTTGTGGAAAAATATTGTTAAGGCAACACTGAAGAAAGGAGCTTAGAATGAACATATGTTATTTTGGTAAAGTTAATAAATTAGAGCCTTTCTTGTTCTTCTTTTCTCTCCTTTTTTGTTTCCCCTGTTTTGGGTCAGACCAGGTCCAAATAAAACCGAATAAGGATTTAGGAGTCAGTTTGGGATCAATCCCTTTTTAACAGTGCTGTTCTTAACAGACCAGAATGTTAAGTAGTTTTGGTTTTTTTCTCTTTTTGAATGTTGGCCATCATTTCGGCCTGTGTGCTCTGCTGCACAGAATTCGATATGCAAGTTGCAGAAGTGTCCCAGATTTGGCTTTGACCAAAAAAATTAGTTTCCTAAGCACCCCGTATCCCCAGTATTTCTAAGCACTACTACACCATATGACACTGGAATACTCAGTGGGAGTTGAGGCAGTAGAAAAATCCTGGGTGAGGATACATGAAGCTACAAACACCATTTGAAAACTTAAGTTGTCTCGCCACTCTGACCAGAAAGTCTCCACAAACCACTAATAAATGTACTCCAGACCACAGTTGGGAAAAGCTGAGATAGACAAATCATTTAATAACCAGAACATGCTCTTCATTCGCAGTGCTTTCTTTAAAGGGGAATGAAAAAGAGGCACAGTGTTTGACAAAGCATTTCCTTTAGACAATACAATACTTACTTTTAATTTATAATCCAGTTTACTTGGCCAAAATGACTTTTCCTTCTCATTTCGCTGCTATGCACTTTGGTGGGAGCCAACTGGTCACCACTTTCTGCCCTAGAGGTAGCTGCTTTTCACTGGTGCTTTAAATTGTTGTGAAGTGCTTAGGGATTTACAAGATGGAAGACACTATAAATGTGAAAAATTGTGGAGCTCGTTAAATTTATTACGAAACTTCCACTTTGTATTAGTCAGATCTTTTCACAGCCACTTTACCACTGAAGTCATCAAAATGTCATCCATCCTTTCAACTAGGAGAGAGGGCTCACCAGATTCATTTAAATGGCATTATGCATCCCAAAATTCTGTACAATTTGGATGACTAAGGCCTGCATGCAGTTAATGCCCAGTTTTGCAAAAATAAAACAGGCTCACACTCTGCAAATTTCAAACTATCCAGAATTTGAACTCTTCCTATATGCAATGTTTGTTAAATACAGGCAAATGTAACCATCCCATCTCAAAAAAAAACAGGTTGTTCAGACAAATCCGTATCTTAATTATCCTCTACTTCTCTGTAGTTCTTGCATGTGGCAAATCATGAATGAAAAGGAGATTCGATTTACAGCTCAGGACATCATAGACAAAAACAATCATTACAGCACATGCACGTACACAAAATCTTCATCAGCTTAAGTTAGTCCAAATGGTCCGGCAAGGAAACAAAGAATTAAGTAATTCATTGTGTGAGCAGCCTGGTCATTAGCAGCTCTACAGAAAGAGACGACAGCTTAACTAAAACTTTATTGTTGAAGTAAAAAAAAAAACCCACCACAATTATGACATTCAATTATTCTATTAAGCAAAATTAACTATTCTTCTTGTTCTTTGAAAAGAGCAAGATAAAGCACAGGATCCAAATAATTAGGTCAGCAGCAATGAATTCTGAAGAAAAGCTGTCTAGACTTCTATTTTCATTTTCAAATTTGAGTGGTTGGGTTTTGTGTGCCTGTGTGCGTTTGCTCCTTTGAATTCTCAGGGTGGTCACGTTAATAAGTTTGCCCCGGCAGGTAGAGTGAAGCCTGGATCAAGGTGTGGCATTCTCGCTTTGATGTCGGCTGTCACGCTCGGCTGCCTCTCGATCTCTTTGGCTGCCATCAAGTCTGTTGTCGTGGGAGACCAGGTAAACCAGGGCTGTTCTGCTGTTTGGCACAACTCAAAGGAGAGTCAGTTCAGATATGCTGTGAGGGGTTCTGGTCCTCACCAGCTAAATATACAAGGAGAACATAACTCGTAACAAACTTTTAAATAAAAAGGCATTGATTCTCACTGGGCTTTTAGCAGAGACCACGGTACGTTAGTGCAACAGCAATTACTGAGGTCTGTTTGTAAAAGGTCCTGCAAAGGGGAACTATACAATGGAAAGGAAATGGCGCACCAAGATAAATAGTGAGTTGGCATGTATTTAGAGAATTAGAAGCACAATTCACAAAAAACTTATAGAGAAAAGGGGGGTGGGGGGGAGATGGAATAAGGCTTTCTTCAACTGGGAATTTGCTGGACATTTAGTGAAAGGAAACAGAACACTTAAAAAGCAGTATTTTCCCACCTTTTCTATTGCTACAAACACTAGTAACTAATAGCAGCTGTCTGCAAAGCAAGATGCAAAACTGAATGAGCAATTTAAAAGGAAGAATCCAATACCAGCTTTTCCTTGAGCACACAGAGGTCTGTTTCAAAGGGGAGCTCAGTAGGTACAGTCTATTATTTATTAGTGTGACTAATGTGACGAACTCCCATGGTTCGCACGAGGAAGTTCTTCCCTGCTTATCTCAACATTCTGTGGCATAAAACCTTTCATGCACATTGTTCTCAAATGTCAAAAATGTTTTCATCTGAAAAAGAGGGTAGAAACAAAGTGGACTCATCCCAGAAGCTGAATCATCACACTGTATTTCTGACATGATGCTATGATGTAAACTGTAACTGCTCTCAACAGTACTGGACACTGAAGATTTTAAAAATTAAACATTTTAATAGAAATGTGCCAGCTTCTGTTTACCAAAGACTCTATCTCCTGATCTTATTTTCTAGTCTTTACCCAGGCTGGTAAATGGTCTCAAATCCATGGAAATTTTGGAGTGACAACTGAATGAATATGGGACCTCTGAATTTGGTCCATTTAATCTTAAACAAAGAGTATGAAAATGGAAAACCAGACGTTAGCCTCAAGCTTTTCTAAAACTCAATACCAGAGCAATGCCTATGCAGTTCTTCTATTCTTTCAAAGTTGCCACCTCAAGACAAACATACAGCTAGGGTCAAAACCAGCCTTTCAAGGCCACCTTAAACTGAAGCTAGCACATTAATCCAATGCCAATAACTTCCGAGGATTTGTGGAGGAGTATGAGCAGCCACGTACCATCCAAACAAGCTGAAGTACTGGAAGTTACCTTGCTGCATGGCTTTTCTGACAGCATAGTGAACAATACCACTGTCATCACAATAAACCCTACAATTTTAAAACAAGGCTGAAAACGCTGCAAACACCAGTGAATTTATGAATAACTTCTGAAGCTAAACAGTAAAGCAAGTAACTGGTCCACTGCCTAACCTCAAAGTCCTGCTCATGGAACCTCCCTCATTTCACGGTTGCCTCACACTCCTTCTCGTGGCACCTACAGTTTTGCGTTTTTCTGCTCCATGGCCCGTGCAGCTTGGACTGTCATTTACTCATTTTACATTTAGTCATTTTATGTTTACTTTTCTACAGAACCAGGTGATTACCTGGGACTGGCCTAGTGGGAGATCATTTGGCGTGAGAGGGGCTGTGCTACGCAACATGTGGGAGTGCACCAGCTGGTGCAGCCCTGTCATGGTGTAGCAAAAACTGGGTTTCCAGACCTTAGAGAGGTACAAAACAGAGATAGTTCATCAGTTTCTCAAGAAACTACAAAGAAGGTATCTAGGGGGAAAAAAGTGTCTCACTAGGAACAGCCTTAAAACACACTGTTCAAAAGAAAATTAACATTTCAAAGGTGTAGACAATCCATATCTAACATCATGGAGAGAGAATAAGACAGACCAATGACTTAGGAACTGCCTGTCCAGCAGCACAAGCTTGTAGGAAATGATCCCAAGCTTCAGTGTGAGATGAGAAGACGTTACAGAGCATCATACATTAGTGCAGCACCAGTTTAGTCATTTGTTATTTGATGCATATTTGGAGTAAACTGCCAGGAGCTCTTAGGCAAGTTTCAGCCACAATATCTGTGGAGTTATTACTGTGGTCAGTTCAGTTCCTGAAGTCCATAAGTAATCTTATTTTTACTTTTTCTTTTTTTTCCCCTTGTGGACTGTAAGTGTTCATTATTTTATCAATGTTAACAATGGAATAGACGAGTAAAACTTCCAGAGGCATCTAAATGACTTAAGGACCAAATATCCCATTGGCTTTGGATTCTAAGTCAATTAGATGCATTTGAAAATTTTACCTTTTATCTGCATGCTTCATTAGTCAGATTTATTAACCAATCATTTAGGAAGGAAAGGGCCAGAGCAAAAGGATCCCCAAAGTGTAAAATTTACAGCACTGCTATCTATCCTTACCAATTGCCCAATTTTAATTCTCTAATTTAATTCATTAATTAAAGAATATGCTAATTGACTGAAAAACTCAGGCAGAGGTTTCTCTCTGAGCTCTTTCCCGTTGAGAAAAATGGATCCCAGTTCCTAACAAAATACACATATCAAGCATAAGGCCATTGAAATTCTTTTCAGATCTGAGCTCCTGTTTAGCACAGGAGTACTTTTCCCTGTTGAATATACTATTTCACCTGAACTTTCCCAAGAAATAGGATTTTCATAGTTTGCATTTCTCATCAATTCTCCAGCCCATTGCATTCCATTGTCAGCAAGTTCATTCCAAATATTCCATCCTGAGTTATTTTCCACTCATTTAATTTCACTCATTTTACTTGATCTCTATGCCCTAGTCCTACCTAAAATAATTCCTCAACATTCTTGCCAAGACTGAGCCAAATGGACAAAAAGCCTAAAGGACTTAGAAAAGCATCTCTGCAGAGCAGAGTGTTTGTGCTTCACTGTAATTTCTTTTTTCCATACTGCTGACATCTCTGCAGGTAGCTTTTTTGCCTCTGGGCAATAGGGTCATAGGTTCATAGTACAGCAAAGGGGGAAGGCTGGAGAGCTTCCTTTCCTCTTGGCCCAACATGGCATGTGTGCTATGCACTGTATTTCTCCACTGTTCCCATCTGTTACATAAACATTTAATAGCCCACAACTGTGTTGAAAAGCTGATAAATTCTGACACATTGGCCCATTTTCTCACTTAAGCCTACAGTATGAAATAGTATATGGCCTTCTCAGCAGGAGAACGCATTCAGGTCCCATCCTTATTTTTTCAATGTGTTTTCAATATACACTCTTACAGATTCAGAGATGAATATCTTACAGCAACTATTGACCTCACACTCATGATAAAAAAGAAATCAAAACCCCCAAACAGCATTGGGATTATCGGCCTGTGAATATTTCTGTCTATTTACAGTAGATCAGAATTAGTAAGAGAGATAGAATGGAGGCTTTATATCATCAATTTAACATTAATTACCTAAATCTCTTTGAGGACATGTAACAAAAAGCCCCCGACATTTGTGTCACAAAGATTATTATAACATATTGCCAAGTCATAGCATTGCTGCACTGGTAGATAGAATTCAAATTCAAATCCAGGCTAAAGATGCTACAGCTGTCACCCTTGCCCAGCAAAGCCCTCTTAGGTTCAAAAGTTAGCTGTCCTCCTGCCTGCCTCCACCAAATCAGCTTCTGATCCCTGGAGATTACTAATCCTGACTTCTCTGCACATAGTTGACAGGAAGAATAAAGCTATTGTGCCTTTCTAATAATTCAGGCTAATCACATATTTATAAAAGAAAATTAGGAAGAAGTGATTAACTCCTTCCAGTTCAGCAATTGATAGTATAGAGTTAATAAAGAGGCAGCTGGAATAGCTTTAAAATGTGTTTAAATTTTAACACACTGTTATAAAATAATAAATGTTTAAATAACTATGTTTTGGATTAGCCTCGTTGCCCAATATTGAACCACTGTCACCAAGGAAACATGGAAAGGCGAGTTGACAGAGGCTTTCTTTTTGGATGCATGTATTCAACCTGAAAGTGCAGCTGTAACGCATGGCAGGTCCAGTTCAGGCGTCCAACCTTCTGAAGGAAAAGGGTGCAGTAACCATTTGAAACAGAAAATTCATGTATCCAGGATATGACTGGAATCCCTGCAAGTTAGGAAGGATTTCCATCCTTATTTTTGGGTGTATTATAATGCTATGAATTCTAGAGTCATTCTACACCCAGTGCAACACCAAGCAAAGAGATGGCTACTACTCTTCAGTGTTTGCAGTCCCTAGCAGTTCAGTATTAAAAGAGTACTGGTAGACCTAAAAATGACAAACCAGAAAAGCCTCAAAAAAAACCAGAACCCAGCCAATCATCCCACCACATCATGGGTTTAGGCAGGATCTGTTCCCTCATCCCTGTGTTCCTGGTATTTCCTGCATCTCCCACAGAAGTATTGACTCACTCCTGACTTTCTCAAGTTCCCATTCGAGGAGAGGCTGAGCAGTGCTTGGTGTCATCGATGTGTAGCAAAGTCACAGGCACACAGCACCTTTCAAGAAAAAAATCAGTATATCAGCAGTTGGAGACCATGGCACATAAGGTCCTCTAGGAACAGAGCAGGAAATGGTATATTTAAAGGGAGCAATATGCTGGAAGAAAATGAATTACTGAATCCACCCTCATATTGTCCTGTCCCCAACAGCAAGAAATTTAAAACAGTGTCTTCTCTGCAGTAACACCTTTAAAAATAAAGTGATATGCATATTTTTGTTGTTGAAAATCTTTACTTTTATCAGGCACCAGACACCATGAATATTGTCAAAAACTAGTAACTTTTGGATTCTTCTCTATATACTGACAATCTGTTCAGGCATCCAGGAAAGGAATGGTGAAAACTTCACTAATGCTTTGAATATTAACCTTTAAGCTTAGTCAAAAATAGAATGAAAATACAATATCTCTGTGGAAATCCAGCTACGTTTCAGGCACTTCCTTCCCTTTGACCAAACTCCATTTTTACTTCAGCTTCAAAACTGTTGTTTAGGAGAGGGAAAAAGTAGGAAAGACAGACAGCCAAAAAGGACAAACAGCAGGATATCAGACCTATTCAGTATTTGGGCTGGCAACAGGGGAGAGCTGAGGCTGTGCAGGCAAGCAGGGGGACCTGTTGGCAAGGGTAGGATGTTTGTACAGGATGAAGGAACTGCTGGTTCAAATCCTTGCGCTGCCTGACTTTGTCTTTCACAATGAATATTTAATAAATCTCCGTTCAAACTGATTCAGAGCAGGGACCTGAACATAATCTTCCACATCCAAAAAAATTTTCAAAATGTCTCCACTTCACACTGGATGAGCAGAAATGTGTTAATATCTTAAAAGATGCACTGAAATTTCTGGTTTTCAGACAGTCTCATTTCAGAATAAGATTTGCAGCACTCTATTCCATTTTTCCCATTTTATCACTGGCCAGACTTATAGCCCTTCTCCAGCAGTGTTTAAGAGGGAAACAGGAGGCTCTGAGACCCTACAGCTGAATCAGGATATGTTTTATCTGGGAAAACCAGTGTATTCCTAATGAACACTAAAATCAGAGTGAAGGGAAACAGGTACAGCTCTAATGCATTTTAGCCAGCTGAAGTAAATCTCATTTGTTTATCCTGACCAGTTAATGGGTTAAAAAGTGGTTCAGCACTGTATTTACCTCTCATTCTGACACTGTCTGAAGAATGGATTGTTTCTTTCATCTTTTTCAGTCATCTCAGATGACAGTGAATTCGTGTGTGAATGTTTTCCTGCTTGTCCTTCTCTCTCTTCTTTTATATGATTCATGCTGAATGCTTGTCATCCATCCATTGAGTTGTTTGGTCATGGACATTCCCAAAGAAAATAAAAGAGATTCCAAAATAAAATACTAAAACCAGAAGCTTACAATGACCTCTTAGTATGAATGAGCAGGAGAAGAAAATGAATGTTGAGGAAAAAATGTCTTGTTTACAAACATTTATCTTCAATTATTAACTATTTATGGAGGAAAATAGCCGCAGATACATGATTGGCAAATTGGCTTATGTTTAAATAATTCGTCTAAAGTTTGACTGAGCACAGAAGTTCATCTTTAAATAAACAAATGGTATCATAATGTTATAGTCATTAAATATAAACAAGCAGCAGTCATGGTACCCGCCTGCCACACTAAAGTTGTGCAGAAGCATCCAAGTTTCCTTAAGCTCTTTCAGTGAACTGTGAAGAGGTTTGTATCAAGGAAAGTCACCGAAATGTGTTACACTCTCAGTTTTTTCTTTCATTGCATCTCAGTAGCCAAGTCTGCTGGTGAACTGAGGTTGCTGGGAATGGAAATAAAGGAGCATTTCCTAATGTTGCCAGCATAAAAAGGTAACTTGAGCTTTCTCTCCAAATACTTCAGCTGTTCAGCACTCATTGTAGAATCACATTTAATGTACCTCAGATGCAATACCCTGTTTGAGGTGCAGGAGACAGCGGCAGAAATAGGCAGGTGAGCAGGGAGTTTTGTTTGGTTGATTTGCTGGGTTTGTCTCTGTTGCTGAGCCCGTTATTAGTGCAAACTGCTGGCAACTGTCCTTCTATCTGGTCCCCATCCCTCACGGTAGCGCAGTTGCACTGCCAGGTATCTCATCCCTGTTTCACTGTTATGAGGACTGATAGTTTCTTATTCTCACAAGAGGATTTTCTATTTGCTTTTTGCGGAAGTCAGGTTAGAAAGGTGGTGCATCCAAATCTGAAAAGGTGAGAGGGACTTGATAACTGCAATGAGGAAAATACTCTAGAAAAAGAAAATAATTAATGCTTGTTAGCCCAGGACCAGATTTCTCCTGTGACGAAAATGCTGTTAGGGAAAGCTGCAGACATTCTCCAAAGGGCAAATATTACTTGCTTTCTCAGAAATTTAGGACTTGGGAAAGAAATCAAGACTGCTTCTTCACATGTCCCCTTCCCCTCACCTGTGGCTCTCCTAAATCTTGCTGCTGTGGCAGATAGGTTTAGCCTTTCTGAAGGGCACAGCTGCAGCTGGTTGCAGCAAGAGGAGCTGCCTGAGGGCCACTGTGGTCCATGGAGAGCTCACTAGAGTAAGACTGTGACCCGGAACCCAGTATTTAAATCAGACATAAAGCAGAGTCCAGAGCACTGGGCTCAGTGTCTCACTCTTGCCAGTCTCACTGAACAGTAGGTTTGTGTTCTCAATAGGCTGGAGCTCTCCAACCATATTTTTATACATAATTTAAAGAATGTATGTAATAAAGAAGCAGTTTCTTTCTCAGTTCTCCCTTTTTTAATTCATAGTTGTGTGAAATGCATATTTACCGCTTTAGGAAAATCACATTAAAAAGTACATTTGAAAAAGCAAGAGAAATTCTACCAAAGGCAATGGAAATGAAGAGACTTTCTCCACCAGGGCAAGCAAGGTACCACAAATAAGTAGCCCCTGCCCATCCATCCATGCTTGGATAGCCTACCCAAGCTGTCCAATTCAGTGTGCAACAGGTCTGACCCATCATTCTTTTATACTTTGTGAAGTTATTTCCACAGATATGAACTGGGAGTGAAATGCTACCAACCCAGTATTACCTACTTGCTTACATCCATGGCAGTCCATTACTTTGTTCTGGGCAATGGTAAATGGTTTAAAAAGAGTCAAGAACATAAGGAATCAGATCTTAAGCATTTTAAAAACTTATCAGACCACATTGCAAACAACGGAGTGTGCTATGGAAAACATTTTTAGCTTGGGGAATGCAGATGAGAAAACATAGGGATCGAGCAATTAAAAGCCTTGATTCCCCCCTCCTACCTCCAGCATATGGCAGGAAATTGGACCAGAATCAAGTGATGTCTCTCCTCGGTGGAGTCTGACTTCTGACCTCTAAGACAATGGAGTCACAAGCTATCCTGAGGCTTGATTGAGAAGCCACTTCAACATTTCCATAAGTCATTCTGCCATTGCAGATCTGTCACAATTTTGTCATAAAGTTTGCAGAATTCTGTTGACATTGTGTCATCTCAATAAATGCAAAGGGAAAAAAAATGAGTCGGGGCAGGTGCGAGCACAGATTTCAAGTCTAATGCGTGGGCTGCTGCATATCTTCTGACATAATCTAGGCTCTCATACTTGATGTTTTTCTGGAGCCGTGGTGAACTCTTCCATCCTTTAAAGCGATCAACCTCATTTGACTAATTTGAGGAGAAAAAAAAAGAAAGAAAAACACTTCACTTCCCCTCTCAAAGCATCCTCGGCCAACTTGGATCTTTAAAAAAAGTAACTTAACGATTTGGGGCCTGGTTGTCATTTACATGAAGGTCGCTTCACACTGATCTGGCTGTGTAAACGGGCCATAAGTTACTTCTACACCCACTTGAAAGACCTCTTACGCTTGCCAGAATGATGTAAAATGGCCTCAATGTAAGTGAGAACTCAGGCTCTTATTTTTAAAGCACTATCCCTTTATGGAGACGCATCAGTCAAGCACATTATATTCCACTCATTATCTTAATGGAAGCCTGCAGCTTGCGGAAGGCAAACAAAACGGCCACTGACAGCATCACAGCAACAACACTCAGGACAGGCAAGCTCCACAGCAGAAGGTCCCACAGCCTGCAAAACACCTAAATAACTCCCTAACTTTTAACATCTGACTAGCTCTGTTGACTGTTCAAATGCTTGACCACATAAGCACACTGGTAATTTAAGGCCTTTTAACACGGGAAGGTGCAACCCACCAACATGTGAGAGATCTGTTAGTACTAAGCATGATCAGACCTTTCCACGGCTGCAGCCTTATTGATTGCTTTTCTCATGTGCTCAGTCCAGCTGTAATAGGATGATGTTTGTGCAAGCACACCTAATTGCCTGTGAGTTAGTAATAGCAGCTCGGGGTCTACAACTGAGAGGATGTTCATGCTCTTCTATATGCCAGCAGCTCAGTGCTGTGTGGCTTAGTTTGCATAAGAGGACTTATCAACTGTGATGGTGGCTTTTGATTATGTTTAATAGGAACCAGCTTGAAATGACTTGTATCAAATGGGCTAATGAATAAGCAACAAAGAGGAAGAAGCTGCAGAAACTTTGGAACTGGTGAGATTTCACACCAATATCAATGGGTTTAATAGTTTTTTACCTTATCCTTCAGTCATCCATCTGGCTGTATTTGAAGAGAGTTTTGACATTCTTTGTAGAAGTTGCGTTTGTGACCTGGATGCTCTGTGCAAGAAACAGGATGAGGTAAGTTAGGAGTGAGATACAAATAGCAAGAATTGAGAAGATAATTTGTTTAGGTAGAGTTTGGTGGCTTTATTGCATTTAAATTCACTCTAAACCTCAAAGAGAGCTCAAAGGGGTTAGAAACACAGAGCTCAAACTGATAGAAAGAATTGTGTGAAACATGATTTGAGCCCAGTCCAGACTTCAGTTTTGTGGGCCCTGGGAGAGCTAACACATTCAGATCCCCAGGCAGATGCCTCCCAGATCTCCATCACTAATCCCCTAGAAGCCTTCTGTTATTCTCTCATCTCCATCAGGCTAAAACAAACCTTCTCACCTTTGTGTAGCTCCCAAAGCAGGCAAATTGTCTCTTAACTTTTGGAAGGAGATAGCAAAAACAAAATCTTCATTAACTAGTTTTAATCAATGCCTACTACTCTCACTTGTGCATCATTTCAGTCAAGGATATGATATTTAATAAAAATATTCCATTTCATACTACCATATTATGACTTTTAAAACTAAATATCTCTATAAAAAGATACAGCCAAAAAGCCAATTTGTCCTCACGTGCATCTCAACCATTATGCATTTGACCTTTATTCTCCTCATTCTTAATTTAAGGTCTCGTATTTATCTCCCTAACCAGTGGGCTTGTATAAATCAGATCTCATTCCCTTCAAAGTAATTATCAGCCAGGGAGTTGTTAATTTCATTTTGGATCTATTTATGTGCAAAACATGAAAAACAAAGGACCCACATGTTACTGCACCTCCAAAGTGTGAGCATTAATACCTTGGAATACGTACAGATATTTCTTTAAGACAAGATGGGGAGCTGCCTGACAACTGGGAATTTTCAAGTGCCATTTTTGCATCCTGTGGCTCTTGAGGCTCCAGGTTTCTGCTACATGGCCGTGAGCTGAATGGGGCTAGCACGAGGCTGCTGGGCAAACTGAGGGAGGAGACAGCCCAGGAGCTCCCACTGGAGCTTTCCCAGCCCTGCTCCCCAGTGCTGCAGTGGACTATATCAGCTTCAACATGCAGGCAACTTCCAGGATGTCCCATCAGCCCTGCTCTCTGAGCCATGTGGTACTTACCTTATGGCTCTCAGCTTAGAGCTATGGCTTGTAAGATGCAGGTAGTACGGGCACGGAAGTTTAAGGAAATGTGTCCTCAGCCTACCAGAGAACCATTCTTTGTGCAATCTTCTTTACGTAGGTGTAGATTGTCATGTCCAGAAATTACAATCGTGAAAGTCCAGCAGCCAAACAGCAATAGCAAGGCATGAATTGTCATAAATGACATTACTACAGCACACACTGAACATCCCATGTCATCAGAGAGGCATGTTCTTCCACTTGTTTTATGTGCTGAAAGTCCAAAGCAAATTGTAATGCCAAGAGGTGTTTTTCTTTAGAACTGCTTTTATATTTGAACAAGAACAGTTGTTAGAGTAAAACCCTCTGCCTACATTTATCAGGACAAAAAATGGATTTCTCATCTGGTGTAATAGCTGGGCTTTTAGTTCAAAGGCCTGAAGTGAGTATGCAGTGATTTCACTAACCCCAGAAAAATGTAACTCTCTAAGGAACATGTTATCCTTTGTTTCCCTTCTCTATTGAAAGACTGCAGTTGCGGCAGATACACACTTTCATCCATCAGTGAATGTTTCCCAAACTGGACAAGTTTTACTTCGACCTCATCCAGGCACCCTCCTGCCTGTCATTATACTTTTCTAGCAAGAACAAACATAAGTTTTGACTGAAAAAGGGTCTAAGTTATCCCTAAGGCAAGTATTTGAACAGCAACTTATTCTGCTAATAGACATGTCAAACGGCTGGCACATAGACAATGAAGTTACCTTCTATTGCCCATCTCCTGCCAGAAGGACAGATACTTCCATTACTTCTCCTCCTTGGTGTCCCCCTGACTTTCCCTGGAACGCTTAAGAAATTCCATGTCCAAATGAAAATGCCAAGTGAGGGAAAAGAAGGCAGGAGATAATAAAGGAGAAAGTGTGACAGCAATAATACAGGAACTGAAGGCACCTGACCAGGGTCTGGGCAGTATGTCTGGGAGAGGTGTGATGGATAGGTCTGGTGCTGCTCTGCAATACAGATTTCATTGTTCTCTTGTATCCCATTAGCCACTGCACAATCAAGTTTGTGCCATGTCTGGAAAGGGCGCTGGAGGCTTCTGTTCTTCTGACCTTCTCTGTTTTGTTTTCCTTTCCACAGACACAAACCAAGAAGGGAACAGAAAATATCAGTGCTGGGAATGCCTATTGTTTATGAAGCTGTCCTGGTTTTCACTGGGATAGAGTTAATTTTCTTCCTAGTAGCTGGTATAGTGTGTTTTGGATTTAGTGTGAGAATAATGTAGATAGATAACATACTGATGTTTTAGTTGTTGCTACGTAGCGCTTATCCTAAGTTAAGGACTTTTCAGTTTCCCATGCTGTGCCAGCAAGCAGGTGTGCAAGAAGCTGGGAGGGAGCAGAGCCGGGGCAGCTGACCCGAACTAGCCAAAGGGATATTCCATACCATAGAACGTCATGCCCAGTATATAAACAGGGGGGAGCTGGCCGGGAGGGGTGGATTGCTGCTCGGGCATCGATCAGCGGGTGGTGAGCAATTGCATTGTGCATCACTTGTCTTTTTTTGGGTTTTATTTCTCTCTCTTTTTGTTATATTCCTTTTAATTACTATTATTATTTTTTTAATTGTTGTTGTTATTATTATTCAGTATTATTTAGTATTATATTTTATTTTACTTTAGTTATTAAACTAAACCCACAAGTTTTACTTTTTTTTCCCGATCTTCCTCCCCATCCCACTGGGAGGGGGGAGGGCAAAGCGGCTGCATGGTGCTTAGTTGCTGGCTGGGGTTAAACCACAACAGAAGCAAAGTCAGCACAGACCAGAATTATGAGAAAAACTGCAGAAAGCAAGACGAGGTGGGAGACATAGAGTTCGTGTTTCGGAATAGTACCAGTGTCACTGTCTCTTCCTCCTCCTAAGCAGGAGCACAAAAATGACTCCAGCTGGCCCTGCTCAGAGGCAGAACTTCTGGAAGCAGAAAGCAGCCCTGGTCACTTTTTGCCTTTAAATACATGAAAACCAAAACTAGAAACACTTTCTAGAATGTTGAGTGGAAGTGCAACACCAACTTCGTATCCTCCTTTTGGCTGAGAGGTCCCAAGAACAAGCCTCAGTTCTCTTCTGGGACAGGATACAGAAACAGATATGCTCCTCCAGTTTTTCTTCTAATATCCAGAGGATATTTCAGAGACATAATTGTCTCCTCTCACCTTCATTTCCTCACCTGTTTTCCAAATCTGGGACTCCAAATCAGCTGATTCCAAGGAAGTGGAGGTCTGATTTTACTGACAGTTTTCTCTTGCTCAATTACCCACTGCTGCTATCTCTGTTATTCCATTGTTATAACCATTGCTGTTATTCCATCAACCACCCAAAACAGCCACCCTCCCAAGACGACACCACTCCAGATTCACTTATTGTCATGACTCAATAAGCTCAAGCTCCAAAAGTTGTTTTTCTCATGAGATTTTTTGAATCAAATAAGTGTCTTCCTTCTTGCTAGTACTGGCGTGATTTGTAACTTCAGCTGTCATAGTTCAGACTAACGGGGATCTATCTCTCTGCACAAACAGAAACCTAACACAAAAAGTCAGATTCCAGCCCTCTGCTACTCATGTAGCTGCTAGGACCATCACTCAGCCAGGAATTAGCAGCAGACCGCACAAAGCAGCATGAAATAAAGTTAGTGCTGATCATAGCAAATTCCGATGTCAACAAAAAAGAATGAACAAGGCATACCCTCATCATTTCCTAGGTATGTAGTGTAACTACCACTAAGATCTCACCGGAGGACACCTCGCCCTGTTTTGCCCCTTCTTCCATGCTTCGTGCCCACTGTTCCTCCCTTCCCCCTTTTGGATAGGATAGGATAGGATAGGATAGGATAGGATAGGACAGGTCAGGACAGGACAGGACAGGACAGGACAGGTCTGGTAGCCAATTAAACCCAGTTATTGATGACACAATGCCCATGAACTTGGCAATCCTTCCGCTGGTAATTAGACAAGTTGTAAAATTACTTCTTTCTTTCATAAAGGTTAGCCATAGGTGGACAAAGGTGAGTCAATTCTAATATTGGCAGCTGAGTTACACATGCTATGCACACACACACATGCACAAAAAATCCTCATTATTAAATCACAAAGCAATTAAAAAATTAAAAATTTCATAAGACCCCACATAAAAGAAATACAAGTGTTTAATGATGGATTATAAAGTGAAAGTGAGAAAAAAGTAAAAGCTCAGCTGTCTCAGGGGCTTCCCTTGCAGCCTGTGATACTGATTTCTGTCTTCACCCTCACACAAGCCGCAAGAGCTAATAAATTCCTGGCTCCCCTGCCTGGGAGCCAAGGCCGATTAATATCTGCCTACCTTGTTACCTAATTCATTATGGAATAGCAGTTAATTTGATTTGATATTATTTTAATAAAATTCTGTAATATATTAGATTGTTTCAGGCTATCAAAATAATTTTCCAATTATTACGGTTACTCAAGCAAGTCTTTTTTTCCCTTCATGAGCGGCAGTTGGTCTGACTCAGAATACATTAGCTCCTACAGCTTCATCCTGGCCAGAGGAATACGAAGTATATGCATGATTACACCAGAAATGTTATTGCCAGTAATGTGAGCCTGCAGATCAAGGCACAGAGTCCAGATTGATGTGCAATTACAGGCCCCCATGACGTCATGACATTGCTGATTACCCTTCCTCTACAAACGCATTAAGCATTAATATACATATACATGGTTACACATACACATATGTGCAAGCATGAATGCATACAAGTATCTGTTATTTTCTGTATCCTGATACTAGTGTTTGAGGGGCAGCAGTACATGAAGGCAACGTGGGGTAGATGCTGCATCTCACAGGAACTTGTGTTACTTGCTCCTGGCCATGGGCAGTGCCAGTCTGGCCAGCAGGAGAGGGTGGGTGAGTTTTGCAAGCGGCAGGAGCTGCCTTTTTTCGCTGTCATCACTTTCAGCCACTTCAACAAATAGCGACTTACAACCCTGCTTAGGAAGTGTCAGGCTGCTCTTTTCTCTTGGTTATAGCAAATGTCTAAGAGCCAGAGAAAAGAGAGGACATCGGTGGAACTTGATTGAAACAGGAAAAGCCAGCCTAGACAAAAGAGCAGGTGCAAACACAGCCATTCCATTTGCAGATGCGCTGAATGTCATAACATTTCTGCTTGGGTACGTGAGAGCATCTTCGTCATATGCTTCTGGGGTTGAGAGGGTGGCATACCAAACAGTGTCATGGCTTGATCCTAGTCCCACTGGACCGGGAAAGTGTCTGCCATCATCTTCATTAGGGGCAGAACTGGGTCTGCATTAGTAATTTCATATAGTGCGTACGACATCAATAGAATTGATTAGCAGCTATATCTCACCCTTTCTACAATAATTCCTCAAAGGGCTTCTGTTCACATGAATATATAAAATATCTGTACTGCCATGCTGTGAGTCAGGAGAGGGTCCTGAATTTTAAATGGTGGAAGAAGATGTTGTTTGGTCCTCAAAATAAGAACTGATAAGACCAGTTGCCTCTTTCTCAGATCATCATTCCGGTGAATACCCTGACACCTTCCCTGCACTCCTGAAGCAGTCTCTGACCCTGTTGGGGCCCATCCCATGACAATGTTAAAGTTCACGGAGGATTGCCATTTTGCCATTCTGTCCTACCATTTCCTTGCTTGGATTGAAAAAAGAAGTGCAAGCACCTGAGTTTAAGCTGCTGATCATTTTTAAGTGATGGCTTTCTGCCTTATACAGTACATCACAGTTCCTTTTTCATATTCTGTCTCCAAAAATGGTTATTCCCATTCCATTCAGCTATCTTAGAAGAGTAGTGGCTGACCCATGGTATGTATGTCAAATATGATTTACAACCTTTTTCATGCTTCAGCAGAACTCAGCAGAAGCATAAATGGATCAGAACATACCCTACATATGTAAGGAAGTACAACTTCTTTTTGTTTTAGTATGTGTAAATTGCCTTATCATTTCCATTGCTTATCTATCATTAAGTGCATGAAATAGCACTGTTAATAGCAGAGTGTTGCAACAACACTTATTGGGCGAAGAGTTTATTACTACAAGTAAACTATATACAGACTGCCAAGTGAAAGCACTATCATATCAAATGTAGAGGTTAGTGTAATTTTTCCTTCTGTGCATCAATGTTTCTTAACTTATGTTCACATTTGGGAGGGTTTAAATTGTTGAGACAAAAATGATATTGTCTACCAAAAGGAAAGATGGGAGGATGGTGCAGATGCCTAACATGAGGCTATTTGTCGCTCTACCCCTTGACAGTAAGAATGTTTCTAAGTTTTCCTTTTAAAATCATTGCATTTTTCTACAAACTACATTTTTGTTAACCCTTATAGGATAAAATATAACAAAATTGTTGGCTTGTCACAAAATTCGCATACACAAAACACCGTTGGAAGCATTCACAGTTTTAAATACACCCATTTCCAAAAGGAAGCTTCCTATACAACGTTCAATGACTAGAAAGCTTGGTTTAAAAACTGTCTCTTGCCAATTTTTAGGTTTTGAATATGCATGCTTTTTCACATGACTAATATTTTTTAAAGATGTTTTAAATGTAACTATCACATTTTAAAAACAGGCAAAAAGACTTACAAAGAATCCTGACTTTATCTTCAGAAAAAAATCCCAACGTCATTAATCATAACTGAAGTTTTTCAGTCACTCAGTATTAGTGATGCTGAAGTGAATTAACTAAAAGGCTTTCATGCTTCTTGATCTTGGATCCCATGCCTGAAACCCTCATTCATTCAAATCTTCCTTACTCACGTAAGTTGTCCTATTGAAGTCAATGTATCTCAGCATGTAAGTGGGGTTTGAAGAGAGGCCTTTGGTATATAAAAGCAGGAAACAGAGTTGGTTCTCATGATTCTTGCATAGAAACTGGTAGGTTTACATTCTTTTCAACATCTCTAATGCATAATCAGCTAAAATGATTTTAGATCCTAGAAATTGCTACAAGATGGTTATAAATTCTTTGTGTGGACAACTTTTCCATTTGGTGGTAAAACTGGAAGGCCTTATCACTCTTTTATAACTTTCTATATAATTTTTATGAACGCAAACATAAGGCATCAAAGACTGCAGGCTGAAAACTTCTCTGTGATCCAAACCAAGTGGCAAAATGAAGTCCTGAAAAAGTTAAGAATCACATCTGGTTTATGGTCTGCTTAGACGACTTGGCCTGAGAACATAGCACAGGAGTAGATTGATGCAGAATAAGGCTCAAATTTAATAATCAAGCTTGGTTACTGAATACAGCTATAAAGATGGATGAAATGAAAAGTTTGTATTACATGTCTCCACTCATCACGTAACAAAAGAACATAAAATAAGGGGATGTTTTAAGACTAAAAGAATGGTCTGTGCTGAAAAGGCATCAGATGTAAACAATATGGGATAAGACTTTATTACGAACAATACCCAAGGAAGATTGTGATGTCCGTTGCCTGATAATGCGAGAGGGACCTGAGAACCTTAGGCCCAAGCTGCTGTCACTCTGTA
Organism: Gymnogyps californianus; assembly: GCF_018139145.2. Lineage (NCBI taxonomy): Eukaryota > Metazoa > Chordata > Aves > Accipitriformes > Cathartidae > Gymnogyps > Gymnogyps californianus. Next base: position 57,061,901 of record NC_059475.1, read on the forward strand.
CATGTGCTTCTCTTTATGCAAGTGACAGAAGGTCACAAAATCCTTTGTTATTTGGCCACCAATGGAGGGCTCTGCCAGCATATTACCATTGCAGAATCTATGTTCTCCACCCTTCTTCCCCTCTCCCTTCCCTTCACTCCACCGCTTTTCCCCCTGGGAAGTCATTCTCTTGGCTGGCCAGCAGAGTTGTTTTGGTTACTCTGTATTCTTCTCATCCTCCTCTGATCACAAGTCCCGCAATACAGCCCATCTTGGATGACATACAGTAGAAGAGAACATTTAATTGAAAACTTACATGCTGTGCTATTATAATAACTATTACTATAAACATTGTTCCGCTGTTCATCCACATCTTCTGCAAGTCACAGGACCGCAAATCCAAGGCACATCAATATCTCTGAGGCCCTCAAAGGTTCTCCCAAGCGTAGCTTTAGTTACAGGAGCTGGGATATGGGCCTGACAGAAGGGAAAATCCTGGAAGTGATATAGCCACGGGGAAATGTTCTCACAATAACTGATGACAACCCAGACAAAGAAGATTTAATGTGCTTTTGTTCCATGGTTGGGCTTTCTGAATTACCCTGTGAAAAACTGTGGCCACACTGAAGATTTATCTTTCTAGATATCCATCTTAGGTACGTGCTTAACACCCCACTTCAGTACCTCAGTCTCTTGCTTTGACATGCTAACCTCCCAGCATCCCCTTGGAACTGCTGGTCCCGTCTAACAGCTGCGGATTTGAGGCACAGCTGGTCAGACTCGTGCAAGACCTTTCAAACATCTTTCCATATGAGCTGCTAGGTAAGTATATCCAAAGGATACCCCCTTACTAATGTGCTGCTTTGCACTTTAATTACTATTGTACTTAGTGAAACAAATACATACCCTATAGTTCAGGCTGCTGAGAACTAGGTCCTCTTTATCATATGTAATAACTTGGATAAATGTTTTAGATGTTTTTGCACAGTAGTTCTGCTAAATAAATTCCACAGTATTTCTCTGGGTTTTTTTGATGAGCACATCACAGTCATTTTCTTTAAGTAACTTTCCTTCTTAATATATTTTGAGGGTATACAGACTGAGTTTCTCTGTTTCTCTTCCGGTATTTTTTTTAAGACTGCACATAAATACTCATGTACAGGAGGAACAAAGCTCTGATGAGGTCAGACTGTATGGAGAAAGCCTCATGCAGTATAGCAACGAATGTCTACATTTTTTATAGAACAACAGATATAATCAGCAACCCAATAAAGAAAAAGGTCAAATAAAGGGCAGCTCAGAACACATCCACATGGAGGGAAGAGCAGATTATATGTTAATCAGCGCACGAATGTTACCAGACTTCTGAAAAACAGAAACATTCTCTGGGTTCAGGGGCCTCAGCATCCTCAGTCTACAGCTACACAAACAAGGAAACTTTTCTATGGAAATAAATGGTGCATATTCCTCTTCCAGGTACTGGGGCATAAATCATGGGCAATGGTTGAATGTGCTAGATGAAGAAAAAGTATAAAATTATTATGAAGACAGAATCAGATTTTCTCTCATGTTAAATTTTGGGTTCTTAAACATAAGTTCTTAAAGAAATAACTAATTATATCTGGTTATCTAAGCATATCACAACTTCAGGCTGAGGCCTCAGATTTTATAACATGTGCATGAGTATAGAAGGTATACACATAACTGACTTCAGAGAAAACTGTAACAGAAGCTGTTTTAGTGATTCAGAGAGGAAGGATGAACGCGGGTTAGCGACACTGTCATAGATTTCAAGAAATGAAACAGAGTGCATGGTCTGCCCTAGTCTTCCTGCATAACTTTTAACGAGTCATTTAACGTTCAAGTTTCCCAGCTGTAACACAGGGGCAATACAATTTCCCATTTTCACAGAGGTGGTCAAAGGATGGACACGTTGAGATAATGACCTGCTCAGACCCAGCTGAAAGGGGCCTGCAGAACCGGTCGTATATTCAGCAATTTGCCCTCCTAGTCAGCAGAAAAGGAGAGGCAATGATCCTAGAGGTGAACAGTTGCACAAGAGACATAAAAGTAAGGTAATTAAAAATCATTGGGTAGAACAGTGATGAAGTTTGAGTAATTGCATTCTCCCTACTTAAAAAAATAACTCCCTGAAGCTTCAATTGGATCTAGGATTTTTTTTTCATTTGAAGACAGCAGGTGTTGTGCTATATCGCTGTGCATTGTTAACGAGTTGCCATGTTTCTCCTTAGCAGTGGATTGGCAAAGTGATTCCCTTTAGCACGTAAAACACTTTGTGGCTCTCTGAGGTGAAAGAATATATAGACGTAAAATCAGCCATACCTGGAAAGGCCTGATTTCTTAGGAGTGTAGAGCAGGATTTCAGTGGTTAGAGCAGGTGTCTATGGGAGGGAGCAGCAAGACCTGGTTTCTCACAGGCAGTCTCAAGCCCAGCAGTATAACCACATTCATCAGCTGCCAGTGACTGCCCCCACCATTTCATTGGTGGAACAGACCATCACACAGATTTGTCAGCACCCAAATCAGTGAGTTTGGCTCAGGCAGTAGTGTAGGTTAGCACCGTTGCTTTCACCTTCAGGTCAGTGAGGTCTTTTCCATAGTTTGTTCTACCAGCCCTGTCCCATGAGAGGTAAGATCTTGAGAAGCACAATAATAAATCATCTGGAGAGAAGGCAGAAAGAAATGCTTGAATCCATTTCAGCCATTTGTAAAGTAACCGTGTATCTAAAGCGTTAACTTTCTCAGGACCCTCACAAGCTCTATATCTGTCTTAGCAAACTCCAGGCATATGTAATGCTAGTATAAGCAGAGTTATTGGTTTTATTCTGAACTTCCAGAGGTTATGCTCTATCCCAGCACACAGCTCTATGAATGAAATAATCTGCTCGCCTTTGGGGCACAAACTGAGACGAAGCAAATTTTTGGCTTCCTACTGGATAGGAGGAACTCAGCAGAGAGCAAAGAGCAGGACTGCCAAACCTAACAAGGAGCTCCTTCAACACTCTGGTACCATCAAATAATTAGACGGGAAGACAACACTGAAAGAGTGCATAATATTAAAAAAATTATTTCTTCTTAAAACCTCCTGAAAATGCTAGGAACGAATCTTCTTGCATAACCAAGATTTGCTGTTCTATTTTTTCAGTCGAGAATCTGCTTTGGTGAAAACTTGCTGTATGTCATCATTTCAATTTCCTGTAAATTCCTTTTGCCATTCAAAAAATGATCACATAAACATGTTAGAGTCACTTCACCCCTTTGTGGAGATTATGGTGATTTGCATAGCAGATATGGTTGTTAAAAGAGGATGGACAAAAACCAGGTTCTTCATTTTTACATCAAACTTGAATCACAAATTAGGAAAAGTAGAGCATGAAGGAAGGAAAAAAAGATCGTGGTACACCTGTAGCCTTCAAAACTTAGATTTCTTGCCAGTCTGTTCTAGTCTCTAGTTCCTAAACCCACTTGTCAGTATAATACCTGAACGTCATATGATAACAAATCTGTCCTGGATTGCTTTCTCAAGTTTGGGCCATTCTGGGAGAAAGTGAGCTAATATATATCTACATGTAAGGAAGCAAGTCCCAGAAAATGTGTGTAGGTAAAAGAGGAGGTATCAGAATTTGTGACGGTCCTTCATTCCCAAGAGCTTATTCTGCAAACTTGGAATGAAACCCTCACAACACACAAAAAGACATTAACTTCCACATAAGATATTCACATTACTTCAGGTGGTCATTTATCAGCAGAGACTTCAAGAACTGAATAAGCATCAAATAAGGCAGAAAAGAAGTAAAAATGGCCCCTCCACTTAAATTTCCCATATGATTCTTTTTTTTAAAAGAGGGTCAAGAGAATGCTAATTGGACTCAAAAGAGAGTGCATAACAAAAACACAAGGATATTTCGAGATTAGAGTTTTAAACACCATAATGCTAGATTGTGAGCTTAGTTATAGCAGAGTAAATCTAAAGTAAATCCATTGATATCAAATCAAAACCAGAGTCACTGAAGTCGGTTACTCCAGATTTAGAGTGCCATGACTGAGATTAGAATTTGGCCCATGCTGTTTAGATAAGGTTAATATCTATAAAGGAAAATAGAAACCAAGACAGCAGAGTGCAGAGAAACAGAGTTGATAAATAGAATGGAAGCGTTTACATATGAGGAGAGAATTACTTAGTCTTGGAAGAATAATAAAGATGATTAAGAGATGACATGACTGAGGTATTTAAACTAGCTGAAGATTATTATAAAATTAAGCTTGATGATCTATTTGAGTTTGTTGAAGAGACTAGAACTAGAGGATTTAGGTTTAAGTAAAGTGGGAATACATATAAGAAGAATTTAAGAAAGTACTACTTTACAGAGACTGATAAAAAGATGGAAGGTACTTCAAATTCAAATGTTAGAGACATGCTGCATTAATATTTAAGCAAATACAGTAAGACTATCTGCAACCTAATACATTTAAGTGGTATCAGTCAGTGTTCTACTTGGAAATAACCAATCATTTTTACAGAGAGCTAATTTCCACTGATTATTTCTTCCCCCGAATATCTAGATCAAATCAAAGATACAGAGCTTAAAGCTGAGCAGGTTTTTGGAACAATGTCAGTTTTCACTAGATGCAGATCTGATCTTGTGCTTTTCTTTCACTCGGCAAGACTGGCAGACTCTCTCTCAGGCCTTAGGAGCTTGGTTGCATGCACCAGCAGGGTGGCATGAGGAAGCTTACACTTCTGTTGTCCACACATAACCTGTTTGGTGGGTAATTAAAGGATTTTAATCTCCAGCGTAGTCAATCTGGCACCTTTCAACAACTCAAACTGACAGGAGCAGAAGACAAAAAAGAAAGAGCACTCTTAATTCTTGTTGAAAGAGAAAAAAAAATAATTATATGGAAAAGATAAATAAGTCTTATGAACAGTGTATCATTGTTATTTTGTATCTCTGAATCACTATTGAACAAGATAAAGCTCAGCCTAATGCCCTACCTCCAAACATCTTTATGTATATAATCTTCTGCCTTCCCCAATACGTGCAGCTCTGCTATAGCTCCACTTCTTAAGTACATTCTTCATGAGGGTAAATGATGAGAGGGTCTAATCAGTGTTGTGCATTCCTGCAAATAAAAAGATAAATCTGGAAAAGATCAAATAAGGAAATAACCCAAAGGTTTACTTCCATAGTCTCACCTTACATTTTGTCCTCCTCCCTTACTTTCCCAACCCTACAAGCCTTACAAATGGGATTAATCAAGAGAAAGTTTTAAATCACTTTAAAGAACGACAATAGGAGAGAGTGTTAATATTTTATCTTTTTTTCTCTCATATCAGATTTTATTATAAGACTCAGAGGAAGTATTAGGTCAGACATATGTAAAATCTCGACCCAGTTCAATTCCTTAAGGACCACCTTTTAACTCAGACTGCAGGGCTCCAATGTTGTTATGTGAATATGCCTCACACACCACATTGGAAAAGTTTTGTCAAGAGGGCTTCATGAAAGGGTGCTTTTTGGTCAGGAAACGTGCCATTTGGATGGGAGGTTTGAGGCTGAATTTCCTCAGGACACAAATGCCCTAGACTCCATTGCTCACCAGCAATTACTCTAACCCCTTTAAGCTATCACCACTCCCAAATCAGTTTGAAAAGATGACAGCAAACCTGTCATGCACAAAGAAGGGAAGGGTGGGAAAGAGCACTGGTCCATGAATCCCAGCCTCATGGAGGGGGAGCTTGCAAGGTGGGCAGCAAAATTAAGGAGATAGGTGGGATTTCAGATGATCTGCCACCACTTTTTCCTCTGTGAATCTATGTTGTTGGCTATTTTCTCTTGCCCCATTCAGGGCTGGCTCCATCCTATCTTATTTAAGCAATTAACTGAATGTCAGAAGCAAAATCACTCTAGATTTCTTACATAGCTGATGAAGAAATCTGGCTGTCTTTATAGGGAAATTCAACTTTTGATCAACTGCAAGGTAAATTGCCTTTTACACCTGTACTTGTCTTTCCCCTGACCACGTAGGAAGGCTATAGTGGCTGCACTTCTAAATCAAATATCTCGGTTACATTTCTAGTTAGACCCCTTAGTGTGTGACTGTGAAGTCCAGTCCTGAGGCGCCTGAGTCTTTTCAAAATCTGTACAGTGCAGGTTTGTGAATTTGACTCCTGGAACCTGATAGCAAAAGTTAGGTGAAAAATAGCTTGCTAAGTACCTTTGTGAATCTTTCCCAGGGTCACAGAAGTTGTTAATTGAATTCATTCCACTCATAATTTAGGTTACATGTTAGCCACTGTAACATCTTTCCTTTTTCATAGTCTTGTTTCCTTGAAGAAAGAAGACTCATGTGATTATGTGGGCGGGCTGGCTGGCTGTCCCCACCCTTGAATAGCTTTTTCCCTGAATAAATCCATTGACCAATTTCAATCACATGCAAAATCATAAAAATGCTTAATGTACTCATGAAAATCAGTAGATAGAGGAAACCAAAACTGATGCCTCCAGTGAAGAAAAAAGAGACAAAAATAGTTCATTGTCCACTCTGGCAATGGCCAACTGGCTGATCAACCACAGCTTGTGGTGTTTTTTGCTCAACAGGGATAAAATAAAGGGGAAGGGTTGGGTGAGAACCTATTACAGTGTGCCAAGCAAGGGGAAGTTTAGGGGACAAAAGATTTTTATCTTCCTATATATTGAAAGATAGGCTGAATTTGTTCCATTACCTATGGAAGAACTTATTTTTTCAATGTGAATGTGGTAGGTATGATTGTTTCTCCCATCATTTTTTTTTCACTAGCATCTAGTAGGTAAATACAGGAGGAAACTGTAATTGCCTAAATAAAAATAATTACCTTTTTTTTTTATTTTGCTCAGTTGAGATTATTGTTGGGTTTGCACTTAATTGCAAGGCAGCAAATGTGTATTTCTTTGTGCACATACACAAGTTACAAATGGAAAATATTTCTTCGTAAACTGCAGTTGGGAAGATGGCAAAAACAGTTTTAGGGGCATACCTAATAGATCAAAAATGCTATTGCCACTTGAGGCAAAATGCAGAACTAGTACAAACTCATCTGGCCAACTCACACTTGTTTGATATATTTCAAAAGTATAATTTTATGCTGGATCAGCTATCATCTGTCTTCCTGCAGCCGTCATCAGGCCAGGATAAACACTATACTGTATGCTCTGATTAATTTGACATAAATACTGTGAAGTTCTCATACCTGAGCCAGATCATGTTTTGTATAGAGGATGATCCAGTTGTGCACAGATCTGGTATTAATGAGCACAGAACCAAGGTTTAAACTACAGCTTCCCTCCCTGTGTAAGTAATAAATGGTAGCCAAGTGCAAGTTACTGGTTATAGGTCTCCTCTGATGCTGGCCAGTTTTCCATATTCAGTCCAAGTACATGAGCATTTTAGCACTATATCCATATGAATCTCACTTTCCATTACGCTATCCCAAATATTGCACTGAGCCTGCTTTACTCCCAGATGATTATACATAATGGGCAATGTCTGGATGGAAGTGTGCTGCAGGGATTGTGAGCAAATGAGCTGTCTCAAACTTACAATGTGGGACTGCTGTACCATTAACAGAATCTTCTGACATTATTTCAAGCAGAGAGATTATTAAGTGTCATACAGCTAAATAGGAGAGGTCATTCAATAGAAATATCAGCAAACTCAGCCATATAAAAAACATAGTACCAAGCGCTCTATGTGACATTAGCCCATCTCTGCCATAAATCTATAGAAGATCTGTTTCAAACTGGCATGTGAAATAATATAATTTTATGTGTGACATGGTAAAACAATGCCAACACTGTGCATAACAGCCTTTTCCTGCAGTGAAAAAGGCTCCATGTTTGGGCCCTTGGCCTGCTGCAAGAAAGAGGGAAGAAGGTATTTTAATAATGCAAATAAAAAAGGAACTGGATAGTTGAAAGGAAATATGGTTACTAGACAGCTGGCAAGACATAGATTTTACAGATATTCATATCAAACAGCTGATCATGGAGAAGGTTAGCCCATCTTTCTAGGTCTGATCAAATGGGCTCAAATTATGTGTATACATAAATATGTAATGGAAATAATTTTATGGAAGGCAGAAGACACCATAATCCCAAAATATCAAACCTGATACCTAATCTCTTCTCCCTGGGCTTCAAAGAGGCAGCTTCAGCCCTTGGTAAAGCCTGATCTCAATTTACAAAATAGGCATTGTGCTTGAGGGAATGGGAACAAGAAATACTCTGAGATAAATTTAACCCAGCTGGATCATGTTGGATAACAACACTAAGTAGACAAAGTGGGGTCTCCATCTCAAGAAGAGTGCAGCCCTTTCACTCTGTCCACGCAGTGAAGGACTAAAAGAAAAGCAGAGAAGAACAACACAAAGTGAAATAGGATCTTGTGGACAAAACACTGGATTATAACTCAGAGATACTCGAATTACTCCTGGCCCTATCACCAGCCTGCTGTCTGAATCTGTTACTTCACATTTGGCTTCCCATGCCATACCCATCTTTTCCCATTCATTTGTACAGTTTCTAGTACAATGGAGCCTACACACATTGCTGTAATCAAGTAATAACGACAGTGGCATGGGATAGCGTAAGATCAGAAGTGTATGCAGGAGGAAAGTGTTGTGCTCTGTGATAGTCTGCTCCACAATGAGACAGTGTTCCATGAAATTAAACTCATTAGGCATTTGGAAGGCTGGAAAGGAGATAATGCTATTGTCAAACACTGTTGACACAAATAGTTCAGTATGATTCTTCTTATCTGGAACAAAATCGTTAATCCTGCGCGCCCAGCCCCACCTGTAAACAACTGTTGGTGTGAGATGTGCTGGGGAATTGAAAGCATTGCATCTTTTAACCCAGTCAGGATGTTCTACCGTTAAAAGGATGTAACAGAGCTGGATCTTTTTTCCCAGTATTGCTTTGGAAACCAAGATGAAAGAAAGGATGCCTTTGTGGTGAAGGGAAAGAATTATTCCTATAAGGCAGGAAGTTCAGTTTCAGCCTAGTTCACCGATGCCCGTGTGACCTTGTGCACATTTAAGCTCAGCTTCTCAGTGGAGGTGCTGTAGTTCCCCTATGGAAGGTGCCGAGGCCAGAGGTGTATTATGGGTCCAGAGAGGGCTTAGACTCATGCAGAGAGGCTATCCTTTAAACATCGTGGTCTGAATGACCTGGGGGTTTTCAAACCTCATCAAATCTCAGTACAGAAACTGAAAGGATGTACCAAGGAAAGATTTCTTCATAGTTGCTTTTTTTCCTGTGCTTTCCTGTGCTTTCATTACATCCCTGCCAGAGACAGGATACTTGAAAGGTTGTTCTTCTGCTGCGGAGTGGTTGCTCTTCTGTTACAGCTATGTTTTGATATAGATGATTTGGTGCAGGTCTCAGATTCAGATCTCTGCAGGTCTCGGTTTCTCCCATCCACCCTTTGTCTGTCTTGACTAATTTGGCTGTAAGTTTGAATCCTGGCCCCACTGGTTTATGGGAGTTTTGCCATTAGCTTCACTGAGCAAAGATTTTCTCTTACATTCTTTGAGCCCAGGACTGTCTCTTATTATGTATGTGCCGTGTCTAGCTCACTGGGGTGCTGAAGTCAGTTGGGACTGCCAGATGCTACTGTAATGCAAATAAATGTTAGTATACATGGAGAAAGAAGGGAGATTGCATAGGTTTTCTTTTAACCATTAAATAAAAATCCTCTAAAACCTGAAGGACTTCAAGATATTACATTAAAAACAGCTTTTTTATTATTTTTTGCAGGATCTCCAGCATTTTTCATGTGCAGACTGAGGGCTAACAGCTCTTCATGGTATTTACAGGAAAAATGCATAGTGCTAAATAATCGCCACATGCCGTGGGAGGAACTTCTGTTTTTAATAAAACCAATCTGGTCTGGATCAATGATAAGGGGGCATAATTTCTTCAAATGGGAAGCCAGCTCTTTGAAAGGAATCTTACCATCTACATTAATCTCAGATCAGGGTCTGCAGGGTAAGCAGAAATCAGAGGCCTGGCTGGTTTTATGAATAAAGAGTATTGTCCTTGTCTGAGGGGAAATTCTGGCAAAGAGATTTTACTGGGAGAAAGAAGGTTTTGGTGCACAGGACAAAGTGCTCTGGAGTGTGTGGGGCTAATTGCTGCTCTCCCTTTCTTTAGGTGTATAAGCACTCAATCAAGAATGTATTTACTGGATGATTAGTTCTTGCATTAGGGCTCCCCTTTTTCAGGGAATGAATCCTCCTGGTTGCAAGGCACGGAGCAATAACTGAGCAAAATTGCTGCCCACAGTATGATTGCCTTTAGCACTGTCAACCCATATATCATACATTATCACCTCTATTCACTGCTGGCAGCCCCTCTCTCTGGTTTGCATGTGTGTGGGCGGCCCAATGCAGTTGAGTCAAGCCTCACTGATATCCAGATGGGTTTGTTTGCACACAGTGGTCCATTGTACTACGAGGACCAAGTAGCAGGACTGAGGTCTTACCTTCTCCCCTCTGCTACCTCTCTATCTTGCTGCTGGATCAGCTTTCCAGTCTCTCCTCTACTGTTGCGGCAGACACAGTGTCAGTATTCTCCACCCTGCATTTCTTGCCACGATACAATCAACCTAATCTTACTGTCCATTTTTTCTGTTGTTAATGCATTGGTGTGTGACAAATTGCTAAACAGAGGAAAAACAGAGAGTTGTCTTTGGATTGTATGGATCCCAAACAGAAACTGCAGGGAGGAGAAGAAAAAGACAGCAGGTGTCCAAGCAAACCAATTGTTGTCACTGGACTCAAGGACAACATTTGAAGGGTAGCCACCAAGAGCAGATAATTTTAAGCAGCTGTCTAGTCGGACAGCTACATTTGCTGCAAACAAAATGGCTTGCAAGTAGAAACACATTTACTTGAAGTTCACTTTTCCAAATATTACAGGTGAACCAAATCCCATGGATTTTCCTCAGTCTTATTATAAACAATAACAATAAGGGCATATGTAGTGCCTTCATCCCACTGATCTTAAGGTGTTCTATAAGCTCTAAGTAGCCTTCTTTTACAGCTAAGGAAGAGCGGAGAAGTGACCTTTACTCAAGGTCACAATGTAAATCAGCAATAAACCGAAGAACAGACTGTAGGTCTCCAGATTTCAGCTCTACATTCATACCAATAGATCTCAGTTGTACCTCTGGGAGGAGGGAAGACAAGACAGGCACTTACCAGCTGATTTCATTTTGTGTAAAATGCATGTGCACAGAAACTTAGAACACAAAAAACAATTTTGCTTTAATTATATGACTGCTTTTGGCCAGTTTTTTTTCAGCTCTAAATGCATATGCTGTGAATGCCTCCTTGGTTGTGTGTTACTACATGTTTCAAGCAGCAGGTTGTCTAAAAGGATACAAAATTTTTCCAGTTTCTGCTATGGATGTGACCAGCAGGAAGATGAAAATTTCCACGGTGTTGGAAAAACAGGCAAACAAGACATATAGCCAACCATAATAATTACTTTTTGGCAAAGTGCTTAGTGGAAAATTTCCCATTGTCATTGTACAAACAATGCACGTTCTCCCATGAAACAGTGTCAGAGTGTTTCTCATAAACATATGCACCATTTCCTCTTCAGAAAGGTCAAGTAAAACAGCATCTATCAAGAGGAGCATTTAGAAGCAATCCACCTGTTATAGCCAGCCAACAGCAGCTCAGAGAAATGATGCTAGTGTATCTTGGGGAAAGACAACTGGCTCTCTGTCTGCAGTGGATTTTTACGGCATAAGAGAAGAACACGTTGGTTGAAATTCACAATCCATTACTTTAAACTAGCTTTGTGAGGCCTATTAAAGTCAGTAAAGATAAATCATTGAGGTTTGGATTAGGTGCCTCAATGGGAGTATTGAAAAGATATGTGCTAGTGTATCAATGGAAGAAGTCTTTTGAGGTTTCCTACAAGATCCTTCCACTTAGGGGGCTTCACTTTTGAAACAGGAGTTATTATAATCAGCAGATATCTTTCTAAAAAGTACAGTACAGCTCAGCCAAAGGTTGTGTGTTTGAAGCAGAAATGGCTGGACAAAGTTCTTCAGTCTGTGTTATGCAGGACAACAGACAATATTGTCATAATGATCTCTTGGACTTCATTAACCACAAATCTATACCACACCTTACAACACATGATCTGTACATCCCTGAGGATCTATAAATGAGATCTACAGATATGGGAAAGATGATGGTAAAAATCAAGTTCATTTTCATTCTACAGCACACCATCGTTGGGCAATTTCTAAAGGAGAGAGGGACACATCACCAGGAGAAAATATTTATGGGTCTGCCAATAATGAGAGATTAGCTATTGAGAATCTGCAAATAATTGCTCCCAGGTAAAAAAAACTTTGCTCTTTCAATTGGTTGTGATCTTGGCATCAAAAAAATTTAAAAAAAAAAAAAAAAAAAAAGAATAACCAAAGTATCTTCCAAGAACATGGGTCCCTTAGATTTCATTCCAATTTTCAGTCTCCTCCCACTACTCTGAATGACCTTTCCAATGTGGGAACCCTAAAGATATTTATGCATATATTTTTTTATACATATCTATATAGATTCTTTGAAGAAGGTATCCTTTAGAAATCTACAGTCAAAAGACACAAATCTACAGTCAAATGGTTCAGAGGAGAACTATGTCAGGGTAGGTACTGAACAAACAGTACTGAAAGGTTTCTGAGTGACTATAATGTATATGACAAATGGAAAGGGCCACTGAAATCTGAAGTCTTACAGAACAGAAGTTTAATATGCAGGTCATCAGGGAGAGGAGGAAGAATTGGACAACTTGAAGGGCAAATCACGCTAGAATTCTGTGCAAGCCACTGAGCACAAATGACAAATACACCCAGAGACAACACTCATGTGCACAAATATGCCATATAATCCCAGACACTGTAAGAAACATGTAAACATTCGAGCTTGCATTTGCATACATTCTGAAAATGCTAGAGGACGTTTTTGCAAGCTATTATTTAATTTATTCACAAGGTCGATTTGGAAACAGTGTTCAAATGTTTTGGAAATACGTCAAGAACATCGTTTTATTTCATGGTATTGTGGTAGCATCTCATTATATTAGTCTAATATGAATGCAGCACAATGAAAAAGCTATTGTGATGGTATTGTACTAGGCTAAATAGATAGAATGTTATTACAGTACTGTAAAAGGAAAGATTTATAGGTTAGCATTTGCATTTATGAGTAAGAACAGCACATGCAGCCACATACTTGGCTATTTGGACTCCCAAGGAAACTAAACCTTTTGTTATATTCAGAGTAATCAGACATTTGAGTAGTGAACGACCCTGCTATTGCTGGAAAAAAGCAGCAGCAAGGGAGAATAGGTGTGTTGACTCTGCTTTTGGAACAGTTTCTTCTGCCACGCTCCCCAGAGGTTTTATCCCCTTTCAACAAGAACATCAGGATCCCAGACAGAATAGGATCCAATTGCACATCAAAGCAGCCTTTTTTTTCAGGATGGACAACTAAGGGGCACAATTTTAATTTCTACAGAAATGCAGCCAGCAGGGAAACAAAACTACCTTGTATAAACTGAGGAATGTCTTTGCCTTCTCCAGGATATTTTCCACTGCGATTAGAGGCAGAGGTGATGGAGGAGAGCTGCGGGGATTTCCCTGTTTTGTTGCTAAAAACATTTTGCCAACTATGAGAGGTTTTCAGTAGGGCATCCCTTCATCCCCTTCTCTCCCTTGCTGAGTTTGGATTGATGAGATCTATGAGGTTTCTATTTAAAGGAGAAAATCCCTGTTCGCTTTCAACTTAGGTGAATAATATGATCTGGAGAGGAAAAAAATCCTGAGAGCCAGATCCTCAGTGTTGTAATCACCACAGTTATGCTGACTAGAATGAAACTACACTGATTTGTATCAGCCAAGGCTCTGGCCTGATACCATGAACACACCTCTGTAAGCCATTTTTGTTAAACATCTCTCCATGCTATGACTGTTGCTGCTGTCTCTTGAAAGAATAGATATTTTAGTGACAAGTGCTTCCAACAGAAAATCTAATATAATAATGAGAAGTCTTAAAAACAGGAAACAGCACTCAGCTGTGGAATAAAGGCTTGATGGAAAGCCTGTGGAAACCAGTGGGGATCACACCATGACTTCTCATAGGTTTTGGATTATTCCTGAAAATGAACATTAAAAAGTATCTGAAGGAAACAGGTGCTTCATTCTCAGTAAACACCACTGTAAAGTGAGATGTTAGTTCCCTTAGGCCCTACTGAAAATCCCAAATAAGATCACAAAGACTTTCAAGCGTAAGTGAATTCTGGAGAGAAATTTTTACTGTGAAATATGCAATTGAGCTGAACCGATCCTGGGTGCTTTCAAGAATCACATCCTCATGTTCACTTTGGCAACACATGCATCAATTGGACATCAGGCTGGAAGAATGGCTTTTCAATCTTACTTTATGGAGCAGATATCTTTGTTTAACAAGGGATACCAGCCTGTGAAATTCTGGATGCTTTCTGCCAGATGCTGAATGTCTTCATTACTGCTGAAAGTACTCCACATCCTGCCAAAGTTGGTCAGCAAGGCAGGACGAGTGTGTTTGGGGAAAGCACTCCCCTGCCCTTGCAAAGGAGGGGTTGGCAGTCCATGCTCCTCCACACCCACAGTGAGCTTGTAAATACACTGGCCTGTGTTACTAAAGAAAACACTAAAATCAATTAATAACTTTTTATGAGATTTAGTTATTTTCCTTCTGCTCCATCTTCCAGTAATGGAAATAACTTGCTTCAGACTTCTCCATACAAGCCAGCACACTTCCTCCATTCATGCCAGCCCGGCTGCATGCCACTCCTACCCTCCCTGAGAAGACAGAAGGACCAGCAGTCCCATTGCTGTTCATCCTCAGAAACTGCCCCATGATGCAGGAGGTGCTAACACTGCAGTCACGTACTGCCGTGCTTACTTCCTTCCATAGAGTCTGAGTCCATCCTTATTTGCTTACCATCTTACCTGCTACAGAAGCATAATAAAAGGAACAAACTGAAATATTTTCAGGAATTTTGAAGAGGGGGGGACCAGCCAAGCTGCTGGCGTGCTGCAATCTGAGGAGCACTGTATCATAAACCTTTCTGCAGAAATGAAATCTCTTAAAGTACAGTCTTGAACTCATTGGTATCAATGTCAAGACATGTTCCATCACACCGCCAGGGTTTCCTCCCAGCTACCTTAAAAAAATTTATTAAACTTGTTCAGAAATAAAATCTCCTGAGGAATCCATGATACAGTAATAAAATAATAACTACATCTAAAAAAAGAAATATTAGAACGTTTGGCCCATGAAATCTTTTTTCTAAAAAAGCAGAAGAGCTGGAGTCTTTAGGATGCTTACTAGAAATTTTATCCAACCTATTGATTTTAAGTAGAGAGCATTCGGATGTTATGGGAAGTAACAATACATAACCGATAAATAGATGGAAAGGTAGACAGGCAGACAGACATTTATTGATTAAAAACAACAACATAAAGAGCTTTATATATCTGAGAAAGGCCTTTTCCCTTCTCCAAAAAATATATGTATATAAATATCAATCTTTGAGATGCTGGATCCTGTGGGATGCATGAGGAGTTCTCTGTTTTTAGCAAAATTATAATATCAATAAACAAATGAGTTATTGCAAAGAAATAGGTCCTATTAGAGTTAGAAAATAACATTACTGAGCTGCCTCTGCTTATAAGAAACTACTGCTCAGAAATATCAGTTAATTCTGATCAATGTCTTGATTATTTAAGGCCAATTTAATCACATTGAAACTATTCAAAAGAAATATTTGGGTTTTTATTATCATAACATATTCCTCCCCATCTTTATGAGTAGAATCAAACAGAATTAACCTCTGATTTTGCTACCCACGTCTTATTCGTACTAAACTTTGTTGTTGACTATGGAATTACAGATAGTTCCAAGGTTAATGATGAAGTTTAAACCAGTGAACTTTTAGGTGTTATTTTTTGCCAGAGAATTCCCATCCATTTGTTACCTATAGAGCTACTGGAGTAAGTTCTGCACAAAGCCCAGCTGCTTTCAGTCAAAACATGTTTGGAAAAGATGATGAGTTTTAGGTGCCTCATGGCAGAAGTTGTCATCCAAGTCACTGTCTTAAAAACATGACTGTTAGTGCTTACTCCCAGAAGCATAATCCATGCTTTGGATTATAAGCAAAGAAAGATGTCTATGATCTTCTCACAAAAAAGCCATCCTCAATTTAGAAAACAGAAGAAAATTAGAAACTGCACTGATTGTTGTTTGGTACTGGCTAGCCCTCCGTGGCTCTTTCCTCAGCATCTCAAATTTTTGGCTCACATTCTGGATGAACCAAGCTTTTCTCATTGACCATACAGGGAAACTAAACAGATAATTTTGGTCCTACAAATCACCTGCTAAGGTCAGGTAGCTAATTTTTTCATAGTAGGTGTGTGAAAATGAAGTATTTCTACATCGTCTTACTTTCATAATGTAGAATTAAGTCCACTGACTTAAAAAAGTACACATATGTTTAAAGCTAGGTATCTAGTTGAAGGTCTTGATGATTCAGTACCTTTATGCCAAAGCAGAAAATAGTAATCAACTTTTCTGTTTCATACTATCATCTCCCAGCTGAATTCAACTTCTAGAATCTTGTCACAAGTGCCGTGACATTTTTGTTTGATTCTTCTCAGTGGGTCATGTCTTCAAAGAACAATCATGCGACACATTTGCAAACAGAAATATTTGTTAAAGCTGATGTTCATCCCAAAGGGATATCTCCATATGAGTGTACTGCTGGATTTTTGTGTTTTACAGGAACGCAAAATAGGAAGTGGTTTATTGTTCAATAATGAGCCTGTGACAGACTTCTAACTGGAAAACTGGAGACCATAAAACACCAAATGATCATATCTTTCAGTCCTACTATCATGCTTGAAATGAAATGATTTGGTTCATTAAGTATTCCGCAGGTTACAAACAAATTATCTCCATTTGTATTTATTTGCAGATCTAAATAGCTATCAAGCTCACAAACCTCTTCTGGACTATTAAAACCATCCAGCACCAATTTTAAGAGTGCTCAGGAGGCAGCTTCCAAGCAAGTAGCACCCAAAACCAGGGACAGACTTTCAGAGAGCTCAACCTCCAATGCATTGAGTTTATTTTGGGGCACAAACAGGAACCAAGCCCTTCTGAAAATCTGTACTTCATTATGAATTCTGAATATTATTATTAATGAATAATGATTAATACGAATTAATGAATTATGAATAATATATATTCGTATATGTTCATATATATTATTATATTATTAAAAATGTGGCGCTCATTGAAGGTGCTGAGTACGTGAAAACTCAGTGCTAGGTTCTCTTGAATTTCCTGTTGGAAAGTTGTTTGTATGCCAGACAAGGTTTTTGAGTTAGAAATGTGTTTTAAAGGAATTTCGATACACATATCCAGCTACCAGAATACCTTTTTAAAAGATGTTTAAATCACTGGTATAGGAAAAAAAGGAGTGACTTTGTTGTGTGGTGGCGTCATTACTTATCACACACTCAGTGGCATCATAGAGCTAGAGAAATAAAATGTAAGCAAGTTTCTAATAAAGAGTTGAAAACAAAGAAAATATTTTCAGTCCAATTGTTAATAATTATAACATTCTGAAATCAGAAGATAACTTAGGGCTGTTTCAGTTGACTAAGGTAGCTGGATTAATCGCTGACATGAAATAGTGGTAGAATTTGGAGAAGCAAAGACTCAAATTTAGGGGCCTTACACTTTAAAGCTACCAATACAAAGTTAAAATAACAGCCTTTTAGGTCTGGGAGAAATGAACAGGACAAAGCAGTTCAATACTGAGCATTTGGCATTATTTTTACCCTCTGGGCCACACCATTTCTCTGCCATTTTGAATAAAAGAAAAAGCAAAAAAAGGATAATATTTTTAGGTCTTACATACTTGTATTCTCCCCCTAGCTCTTCACAGGAAAAAGAACTATGATGAGATAATCTAGACATTGCCTATACGAAATAATCCCAGAAAAGACAAATTCTAATGGACAAAACACTGTAATAAGGATTAGACACTCTTGGGGTTTTGGATGTTCATCTTCAAATGTTCAAATGTTTAATGCCTCAGTTTTTAAGAGGTATTTGGACAATGCCCTTGATAGTATGCTTAACTTTTGGTCAGCCCTGAAGTGGTCAGGTAGTTGGACTAGATGATTGTTGTAGGCCCCTTCCAACTGGAACTATTCTATTTTATTCTATTCTACTCTATTCTATTCTACTAAATGATGGTCTTCTATGGGGACTGATGAGGTCAACGGGAAACATAAAAAATACTTGACTTTCTGCAAGGATGCAAAAAAACAGCTCTTTTGGGAGGACACCACTGGGATTCACCAGGAAGCATCTGCTACACAAAGAAAGTTATATATAAAAATACAGCTAAATCAATGTGTAATATAAGCTGAATATCTTTTAAAAGAACAAGAAGAGGGAGTGTTTCATATTTATTTCTCAGGTAGTCTGCAATGTCCTGTCTGCAGTGTAATCTGTGAAACATCTGGGGCTGATCTGATCTGTTCCACCAGATGTGCTAGATAATTTGTCCCTTCTCAGGTTCAGCGATGTGGACACTGCCTGTGTAATGAGCCCGTAATCTTCCACCTCAGATGCTCATTGTAGGGAAGGCTCTGGTTCCTCTTCTTTCGCATGATTTATGATTGTTTGTTTCCTTCCTCCACCTTAGGTGGAAGCTAAAAGGATCTGGGTTTTGAGGGAGATTTCAGTGGAGACCAGCAGTGCCACGGCCGCTTCCTCCTGGTGGCAACTGTTTGGTGGATGAGAGCTCCAGGGACAGTCCTGTCCTGGCCCAGCTGCAGCCAGGTGTCTATGGAAGGTGAGAATAGCTCTATCTGGAATATCTTTCAATCCACCCCTAAGAGCAGATAATTTCCATCTGCAGCATGCTAATGCAGGGTAACAGGGAGGTAAGACCGTTGTGTAAAATGATCTCTGTTTCATTTCATCCGATTCAGCCCAGTGAAAAATTAGTCTTACACCCACCAACACCCTTAAAGGGATATGCTCCTTTTCATGTGTGAGATGAAGAACAGGAGGAGGATAAGAGATGAAAAAGAAGAACTGTGATAACTGTGGGACCTAGAAGCTATAGTGTGCTCAATTAATTAGAATCTTCACTTGTTTAAAAAAATGGTCTCTCTGTGCACATATTTAAAAACTGGTAATAAAATATCACTACTGTACCACTATGGAGTCTCTTTGAGATGCTCAATGAAATACTTGAATTACAAAGTAACAATTTCTATTGTTAGGAGTTGCTGCTATTCTCTTTTTATTGATGTCATAAAGTAGGTATTTATGAGATGAGGTTATTAAGATCAATAGTATAAATGGAACACCTAATTCTCTCTTTTTCAGGCCAGCACAAAGCATTCCTCCGGTGGAATATGTGAGAATAAAAGGTGACTGGATACTGTCAGTTAACCCTAATCCAAATGCAAAGAGCTCACCCTATTAACAATGAGTCATTTTTTACATGTTTCTTAGATCTAAAACTATCTTGTCCCTAAGTAGCCTTTATGAAATGTACAGATTGAATTCATTGCAGGATTGGATTTGCCACATTTACAACTAACACTGAAACTCTATTTTTGCCTTTTTTTAAAATAAAAAAGAGAAAATGGAACATTTTATTTTAAAATCCATTTAGTGGTGTGTTTTTAATAAATATGATCCTTCTTTGTGAAAAAAGTCCCTTTGCAAAGACCAGGAATCTCAGATTATAGGGCTGATACTCAGTCTTCCCGTCTACTGAATAAAGAGCTGCAAAGAAACTATGGTATGGAGTGGATTGAATCTGTACGCTAATGAAGAATTGAACCTGTATTTATACAGTTTCACTACTCAGCCCAAGTCGCAAAAGGCAATGTTTTTGAGCCAAATGCAGTCACCAAACTCTCTCAACTATTTCTGGTGATCTGACTGTTGTTTGCCATTTATCTTTTTCACTTGTAATCAGCATCATAATCAATCACTGCTAATTTAAGCTCATGATTAAATAATATCAGCTTAGTTTAGTGGTCATCATTAAGGGAAAAGATTTGCCAATAGCTGATCATGTTGTTGTTCCTAATGACTCTGCTCCTGGAACTCCATTCTACAAGCACTTGCTAACTTCAATAACATTACACATGGGAGCAAGGGTTTGAAAAGTTCTTTAATCACGAGATGCTACAGAAGAAGGTGAGTGCTCACCATTGTTAAATGAAGAAAAATTTTACAGAAGAATTTTTTCTCAGATTTAGGTTAAACAAAATACTTAGAAAATTTGGATTAACTTCAGCAACAGAAAAAATAAGAAAAAAATTTATAAAATAATAGGCACAGGTTATCATTCTAGTATTGCTCAGGACCCTGCATTAATCATATATTTTTAAAAGATGCGGTTTTCAAAAATGCACTGCAAAAATTGCTATAATACTTAAAAACCTCAAAAAGCACACAAAAAAACTTTAACATCTTATTTCACATCAAAAGAGATTCATTATCCTTTATCTTAATTGTTTTGTTTGCAGTATTGTACAATGAGTTAATTGAAACTCTTAGCAAACTGAGGCATGAGTTTCCACTATAGCTCTTCCCAGTGAAACTGTTGAATGAGAAGTTCAATACCTCACACAGTTTTCCTATGTGGCTATGCATAAGAACTTTGTACCCATTGAAGTGAGTGTTATCAGACACACCAAATTTGTTACGAAAATTAAAGTACATAATCTGTTGCATCCCAACACTAACAGTAGTAATCGACTGGTAAAGTCTTTTCTACCCTGCTTATACATCTCTGAGGGGTGCAAAAATCATGGAAAAGCTCTCTATGGGTTTTGCACTGTCAGCTGTTGCATATCAGCATGTCTGGTGACAGGGAAGGGTACACAAAGTAGTGCTGGGATGGGGGAAGAGATATGGTGAAACTCAGCTCCATGGTGTGTCCCCAGACACAGCCCCACACATGCACAGGGCTCCTGCTCAGCCCTCTTCTCTGTCCTGGGGCACGTTGCTCCTGGGTGTGCAACCAGGTGCTGTGAAACCTTTACAGGGCTAATACAAAGCTAATATTTGTGTCATGCTGAAAAGTATTTGAGGAGGAAAAGACCCCTGCTTGTCTGCCAGGCTGTCTGTTCCCCATACTGTACTCAAAGCCTCTTTACTGTTATGCCGCAAAGTGTGAATCAGAGGGAATAGGGAACAAAACTGTTCTAGATGGCAAATCTGAGTAACAACGTGAAAGCTACGTACTGTGCAATGCCATTATATGACTTCAAATCTTTTGTTCCAGAGAACATTATATACCTATTACATGCTTAAATACAAGCATTGCTGTAGCATAATTAAAATGTTTGTGATTACAGAAATAAAAGGAGAAGTTAAAAAGCAACACTGTATTACCTCTATAGGACTGCTAAACCTTGGCTGTAGGCACAGAAAGAAAAGCCACCAGCATGAGGCAAGGAGTGTACAGGCCTTTGGCTCCATCTGAAAAACCAAGCTAATAGGTAGAAGAGCAATTCTCTGTTGGTATATAGCTGTAGAAAACTACTTTCTCGTAGTTCTGCAAGCATGGTTCCTTGAGCAATGTACCTGAAATGCTCCTGTGGACATGCCACAGGGCACTGGCTTTAGTGCGAGCTGTGCTCTTCTATGGTAATACTTGTTAACCTGTGCTAGTACTTGCTGTAGGTTCTTTTCCTCTATTGAAAAAACTGTACATTTTGTCAAAATAAAAAAAGGTACTACTACTAAAATACTTCAAATATTAGTTTGAGACTTGGGGTTCTCAAATTTATTGATTTTTTTCTGGGAAAGCAGACACTAATTTCCATTTAGCCAAAAAAAAGAATTTTCCACAGGGAAATGTTTAAGTGAGCACTTGCAATTAGCTTTATTCATAACTTTGAAGATAAATTGCTGCAAACACCATGCACTTTTATACTTTGTTTTGTTTAATAATTCTATAGAAGTGCATAAGTGAGATTGTTGCCATGATTGGGAATCCTTGGTTTAGCTGACAAAGACCTAGCTACAATGTCCTAAGGATGTAGAATTAAATGAGGACTTTGTCCTTCTTTTCCAGCCTGATCCCAGAAGATGCTTGGGCTAGATTATCTTCTATAACATGTTTTGCACAGTCTCCAGAGAGGACTACCTCCTTAAAAGGACAGCATAGTAATCTAATAAAAATCCAATCTACGGAGATCCATTACTGTGCAACTGGGAAAACCAAACCAAACAAGATACTAATATAAAAACCTCAGTGAATTCCTTGGTGCATTATATGTACTACAGCATTTACAAATGACCACATGGATAGTGTAATATCATCTACTGTGGAGAGTTTCTTTTATAGGTCCCCATGGGTTGAAACATTTAGACACAACAGAGCTGAGCAGAGGGGCCAGTTGTAGATTTAACTGGGAATTCTTCTGGTTTTATGGGCTTGTATGTCAGCCATAGCATTGCTTTAAAAATTGCTTTTGTATTTAATAGTAGGAGAGCTTGACCTGAGCGTAGTAACAACACATGTATGCCTTTAACTGAGCTCTGCATACGACTGCAAATTGAAATGTAGAGAGATATTAGCTCTGTGAGTTAAGATGTCATTAGCTGCCCAGGAAGGGTAACTTTGTCAATTGTCATTAACACATTTTTTATGCTGGTACTTTAGAGATCAGAAGTGTTAACCTGGAAATGGCATTCTGATTTAAATCTCTTTAACGTTTGGAAGGATTGGTCATTTCTTTATACTGCATTGCTCTTTGAGGAGAGTCCTTCCTTTGTTCAGCATCTGTAAATTGCCTGTATGTGGATCTCACTTAAGAAAGGAGAAAAGGATCCTTTCAATTGTTTCATGAGTTACTCAGATCTGTCATAAAACTGTCACTTTGGATTATTGCTTAAACGTTGGCTGCAGGCTGAAAACAGTATGTCCATGCAGCACTCATCCAGTTCAGGCGGGGTTTATAAAAGGGAAATTGTTGCTCTGCAGGGAGATACCTGTTAACCTTATTCATTTGTAAAACTGGTTACATATTTTGGCACTCGCCTGTGCAGTCTGACATTGACAAAGCTTTTGACAAGATGAAGTAGATACACGATATTTATGTAAGGTTCTCAGAAAGTGCAGGTTCAGAGCAAACTTTATTAACTAGACCTGAGCTCTTTCTGTGTCAACCAGCAGCTCTTTGCAAGAAAGACCTCAGATCTTCTGCCCTTTGCCCTTTAACAAGATACAAAGCTGGGATGCAGGTGATACAGGACTCAAAATTAGCAGTTCCAGCTTTACATGCATTCTTCTGTTTTGTTATTCAGATGTTCTTTACGAGGCTACAGGTTGTGTCAGACAGAAGCTGGGAAACAAGGAGCTCGTCTTGAGAGATGTTTAGCAGTTTCAATTCCTATAAACACCAATTCCGAGAACAATGAAGGATTTGCTCAGCACCTTACTGGACTAGGTTCTGTATGACTGTGTGCATTTTGCTTTGTAGTCAAGGAATAACCTCTAAATAATGGCAAACTGAACTTAAGAGTATTGTAAATATTTCTACATGCATATATAACTTAGATTTTTTTAATTAATATTCCTTAAATTCAAATCTAATTGTATTTAATCTGGAAGGTATTTTTCTACAGTTAGCATTGGAGTCTTATCATATCAGGAAGTTCAGTGAGCAAAACTGCAAAAGACAAGAATTAGGTGGACTAAAGTGTATTCATTTTGTATTCATTATGTAGTCATTATCATTACGGGGGATCTGGTTTTGCATTGAAAAATTACCGATTTCCGCCAAAGTCTTTGCACAGATTCCTGATATGGTAGGATTCTGGCACATATTTGGAAGAAAAGAATGAAAATCAAATGAGAGATTTTATCATGACAAAATCTTCCATCAAGAGAAAGAGTTGCTTTACCTGGACTGTGTAGCTGGCTGGTTAAGGTGCAAGAAAGAGACTATAAGCAGGAGAAGTGTGGAAACATAAGATCAGGTGATGGAGGTAGGCAGCCATTGGCCTGAAGCTGAACTGAGACACAGTCTATCTCTGGGAACATATTTGAGGAAACTCCATCCGAACTTTCTGAGGACTGAGATTGTCAGCAATTTCTAACATCAGACAGCCCAATAAGAAAGTTATATATCACTGGCATTCAGTACCAAATACCATACAATATGTCTGGCTCACCTTTGCAGTGCTTGAGCAATTACTCCAGTGTCTAGGACATGTTGCATCTACTGCACATGTGGTTCACAGCCAGGTTGAGGACTTGCTATGAATCTAATGATCCATCCCTGCTGCTGACTAATGCTAACATGGAGGGTGTCAAGAAGAGGAAATAAACCAGAAGATGAAATAGTAATAAGGATTCCTGTGATTTTGTTGAAGCAGATTTTGCCAGTGTCTTTAAAATGGCTTAAGGTATACTGTTGCAGGCAGATGATTTCTCCCAATTTTTGTGCAGGACTAAAGCATCCACTGCAACCCAAAACTGTTTCATGCTAATTTGTTATTCTGCAACAGTTCCACCATGGTCATCCTCCTCACCATATCACCATGTGTTTCCTTTGCAGGCATGGTATATTGCTGCCTCACATCGTGCCTTTCCTTAGACACTCCCTTTCTTGGGCAAAAGGGGAAAATATTACACAGTTTCAGGCTGTTGGCTTCTGTAGGGATTTCTGTTGGGACAGACATGGAAAAAGACACATTCCCAGCTTAGCCTAACCTCTGAACCTCCCTTTCTACCTCCAGACTACCCATATTTTCTGTTCTACCTTCCAATCCTACTGTGACACAGCAAGATGCTTGGATTTTTCCCCTGATTACATACAAGCTTTGCAATATAACTGCTGTATTGCAGGCTGGGATTTCATATATTGTAATCAAGTATGATCAATTCACTGCAGGTGCTATGGCAGGCAGAGGATGATGCAGTCCCTGTTTTCTAAGTGCTCCCAACCTAACCTCTAAACATTGCTATAGGGGTGATTGGCAGTGCCGTCTGTACTGTGAGGAGATAATTGTGGTGCTATGGTATAAGCAAGTGAGAGTCATTCTGTATTTTTGCTATTGTGGGAAAAAATTCTGATAAGAGCCATATGGGGTAAAAGACTAGGGTTACAGCAATACAATTACAGGGTTGTTTTATCCAAGCATAGGTGTGACTGAGACGGCAAGTGCATTTTTCTACCATATATGTATGCAACCAAAAAATCCGAAAGACTGTAGACTCCATTTCTAACTCAACTTACTGTGACCACTGAAGAACAGGAGAATTTTCAATGAGGAATTAATGTTATGAAGAGGTTTAATATTATATAGCTCATGGCACACCAAAGATCCTTAGCTCTTAGCTCATGATAATCCGGATAGAATTTAACCTACAAAACTTAAAAGGTGAGTCTGTATTACTTTTAAGTAGAGAAAAAAATCTATTTTATACTGTCATTCAGGTCCATTCCAAAGCTCTTAAAGTTAACAGGTCTCTTTCCCTCAATTTCAGAAGGCTTTGGATCAGGTCCTGATAGTCACAACTCCAAACTGTGTGATATGTAAAAGTGTCTTTTTTAAGTGCTCCTTGCAATCAGATAAAAATCTTTCCAAAATGGCATCATTCAATATACAGATTGTAGCAGGTAATTGTAATTGTAAATTACTGTAGCAAGCTTAGAATCAACTATTTAAGTACTCACCTGGCAAAACTGCAAAAGCTAACTTTTTCCCTCCTTACTTTCCAGTATATATTTCATTTTTCATGGCTCCTTAACTCAGATATTGCAGTGGGCAATTTGGATTGAAACTTGGCATAGAATTTGTCAGCCTCCAAGCAAATATTTGTCATTTACAAATCATGAGGCTGTTGAGTAAAACTTGGCAAACTGTTTTAAAACTGTATATATGGCAAGTATATTTGCAAAGTATTAATGCACAGGGTATGCACACTTTCTGGCAAAACACACTCTCATGCACATGTGTGCAAACACACAAAATACATGAATATAATTTCCTTGCACATCAGTACTCTTCATAATGTCTTACTGGTGATTGTGTCTCAGAGATCTGAGTGTGAACATCATTTTGGATGTGCCTTCCATAGAAAGGACTGCTTGGTATTTTATATTCACAGGCATAATAGAGTCTAATCCCTCTAAAAGGGGTCTTAATGACTAATATGCACACAGGCACACATTTTGAAAGCACACACTTCAAAAATATGGAAATAGAAGCATAAAAGGTAAATTTATAATTTCACACATAGTATAAAATTGTAGAATATTAGGCTTTTTACAAATGTTTCAACAACAAGGGGAAAAAGGAAGGAAAGGACAGAGGTATTTCAAGAGACTCCATAATACCTAACGCTTAATTATCTAATTATAATTACCAATTTATAGCTTCATCTTGCCAACTGCAGAAGCACAAAGAAGCCTTCACTGTTGTTAGATTTAACGACAGTTGAGGCTGACCAGTAGCTAGCAGGACTTCTCAAAACTTGTAGGACTGAGCTCTTTGAATACACGCTCTTGGTGCTTCGTGATCAGCAAACGAGACACCACAATGGATGGGAGGAACTTGCAGCCAGGAATTCACTGCCTAAAGTTGAGGAAAGAATTAGGGATGAGAATAATAATGAAAGGTGCCATTCATGCCAAACCAAACATGAGGGGCTTAAAGCCAGCACACTACCAGAAAGAATGACCTAAAAAGATCACAGGTCTACTCTCTGCCAGTGCAAAGATATTTTATCACCTTTCTTCTTCAGCGACTGTAAGTGACTCAATATATTAACTCATATGGCAGACACTACACTACAATAAAAAATAACCAGTTGAATTTGGGGCAGATTGGAAGCTTTAATTTAAAAATGTCCATGCTTGTCAATTCAATTAGATGAGAATTTACTGGCAAGACAAGCTAAATAAGTCTTGCCAAAATACAAGAAAAAGACAGACTCATCAGATAACTGTCTGAGGCAGGTACAACCCACCAGGCTAGGCATTTCCCTCTGCTTTAAGAGTTTTCTCCACTGCATCCATATGTCAGTATTGTCCCATCCCTGAATTGGGAACAAGTTCTGCCATTGCAAGCTGCCTATTTTGCCATCCCACTCCTCTTTCACTCTGTGTCAGTCTGAATCCTTCCTCTTTTATTCTGACGTGACAGAGGGACGCAGTGAGGTGTTCATATCTGCCCATCTCTAGCTGCCTACCCAACTCACTTATGACCTAATCGCTGTATTTTCCAACAGCCAAAACTAACAGATATTCCACAGGTGTGGGAGGACAGACCACTGCTACCAGGAGTCTCTCCTAAAGCTCTTACAGTGAATACCACTGGGTTGGGTTTTTGGTTTGGGGTTTTTTTTGAAACTTTATACACTAAAAAAAATTGTGCTGTTATTATGTGATATACACCTAATTAAAATGTACTATAATTGTTGAAATATTTTACTGAAGTCATTTTCTTTTTTCAAGCGACAGGTTTACCAGATGATAAAACTTGTCTTGTGGTTTCTCTGCCTTTGCCAAGAAGCTCAGAGCTAAGTACAGAGGGTGGGGTCAGTCCTGGACATCAAACCCCCCCTGTGAATGACAGCATTTTTCACTAAGCTCTCATGCTCAAGGCTTAAGTCAGGCTTTTTGCCAAATACTCAAGTCCAAGACAAATAGCCTATGTGGGTGTTTTGTGCACAAAGATGACTGAGGTTCATTTTAGCTAGATGGATAAACCTTTTGAAATCTGGCTTGTTAGAACTGACTATATTATAGATCAGAGTTAGCTGTTTATTGAAAAGCACTGTGAGAGGAATGTAAATTACCCATGAATCAGAATGACCTGGGAGTGAAGCACCAGCAGCTCTTGGTGAATACGTTGTCACCTATTCTCACAAACAATGCAACCATTTATGTAAGGTAGATTAATTTTTTTTTTAAATGACCATGTTCCAGTTCTGTCTTTTCAAGTTTTCCCTTGTTCCACAGAAAAACAATGTACAGATGTATGGAATTTGCAAGGAAAAATTCAAAACTCCCGAAATCTCCTGATTTTTTAAAAAATATTTTTATTTAATATAGCTCCATTCCATAAGGGCTATTTTCTGTTGGTGGCAGGGCTGAAATTTCCTCATGGGTGAAAAACCTAGGAGATTCTAAGCCATGCTTAGACCCTAGTGTTCTGTGGGGCCCAGAATAGCTTTATGTACCAGAGCAGGTTTTTTTATTATTTTTTTTAATGTCAGCAGCTGAAGCTCTGGTTTATTAAATGTCGTACTGCCCCCAATCCTTCACAGGTTGCCACCAAAACACAGAGCATTCCTGACTCGTCTTGTACCTACAAGTTCCGTTGCCCCTTCAGATCTCCTCTAACTTGTTTCTCACCTTTTTTCCATTCCAGCAGAAAAAAAGTGTATGTAATCGTTCATAACTGCCCAAAACTTTGGAACCCAGAAAGTGCAGTCTGGGATGTCACCTTGTATGATAATTCAGGGGAAGGGAAAGCATCTGCAAAATACAGCGTCTCTCGCATCAAACGCATTTCTCTAAGGTGCTGGACTACAGTTAAAAGTTTTATCTTCCCTAGAGGGAGACAGTATTCACCCTTTCCTTTCTCTTGCTTGGGAGAATGGCTCTGTTTTCATTCTGAAGGTCATCTCCTACTCAGTTAGCAACAAAACCAAAAGAAGTTGTGTTGTTGAAAGGTGCCACAGTCTACCATGGTCTACAACCATGATGAAAGTACAGCCTAGAGAACAACTCTACCATGTATTTCGGTTGCATCGTGTGAGGTCTGTCAGTGTTCGCTCAGCCCTGCCTTCCTTACTGAGATTGCCAGCCGTGTTGTTAGTCGATACATGTTATTTAACACAAGGCAATGTCATGGAGGGACACTCAAGTGAGTTGAGTCAGGGTCACAGGCAGAGCTATCAGGTTAGCACACAACTCTACTAAGCTGATGTATCCTCTTCCTCAGCATGTAATTTGATCAGACTTAACCCTGACTGTGATAACACGGGTATTCTTTTGCTATCATGCAGTAATTCTGCATTGCACTTATCATGCAGTGGAGGCATACTTCTAGAGCCAAAGCAACAGGACTCTGGGATGTGAGCCTGCATAGTCTAGGACATGGGCTGAAAAGCACCATATAACTTCACATTAGAACTCAAGGGAACAAGACGACTGTAAAAAGTTGTTTACTGATAACCCAGGCTGCATTTGACCCAACAGTGATGAAAATAAAACCTGGCAAAATTTGGTCTTGGTTGATTAATGTGGTGTTGACAGCACCCTAACAGGTGCTATTAGAAGCGTGACAATTATTATGGTGTTTATGGTGCACCTCTGTGGGGTTTGCAGAATTACGCATTCTGCACACATCCTAATTACAGAAACATTCAGGAAATACCTTAAAAATTAACAAGTTTTTGTAAGGTAAATGCAGTTGTAATACATCTTATTGATCAAAGTACATTAAAATTGCACAGACCAAATAATGGAAATAAAACAAACTATGGAATAGCAGCTTATTCCATAAACACCACTCATCCTGTGTTCAGAATAAACCCTGGATCTTGTAGTAAAACTAAAAGGCAACTATATAATTAATATTAATATAAACCATATGCATAAGTGGGCTAAATTAAAGCTGAACGGTCAACTTTAATTCTGGCATTACCTAAATCTGATTGCTTTACTTTGGCGTTATTAAATACTGCTATAATAATAATATTGCATGTTGGTTTAATTTTATTTTTTATAACTCTATCTAGAGGCTACTTTTGTGCAGCAGTGACCATCAAAACCATGGTCCCAGAATAGCTAGAGTAACCATTGGGTTTTGTATTCATTGTAAAGTAAATATTTCCAAATAATCAACAGCAACTATATCAAGATACACATCGCGTGCTGCAAAACAGGCATGAATTTGGCATGTGTTTCCCTTGCCCATCCATGAACAACAAGCAGTGCAGCGCATGGTTCATGTCACCCGATGTGCTGTTCCTGTTCCCCGACCATCAAGGTGGCTTTCAGCCCTGTAAGTACCAGTTGCTAATAGGTCTGTTTCACAACTTTTTCTTCAAAAGCTCCTTTCTGTTACACTCCTGGCATCTGTTTCTTCCCCCTTAGGAGCTGCTTAACCTAGGTGCGTAACACTGTTTTATAGAGAATCCAAGGCCTGATCCAGCATCCACTGAAGTCATTTTTAATACAGTTCAGCGGGGCTAGATAAGCCAAAGTAAAAGACACAAAGAAGACAGACAGGTCATACTGACAAGTTTGTCTAGAGAGTCTCAGAGGTGCATGAAGAGGCACAGTGACAGAAGGACCATGGCTATCGGTCATGTAAATCCATGTGCCTGTTTGTCATCAGTTTGCATTGCAGCGAGCAGCAGGTTGTTACAGCCTCGGTGGTTTCTCTCCTCTATGCCATCACTAAGCACATTATTCCCTCCTTGGTCTCAGAGAGAAATCTTACTTGAGTCCAATGTCTTTCTGGAGGCACATCTTGCAAGACTTCCCCCGGCATTACTGGACAGTGGATCAGGCTCTTACACAGACAAAAAGGAGCTGAGCCAAGTGAGTTTTACACACAAACATTGACCCATTTCTGTATTACCTAGGACTTGTTTCCCAAATATCAATGTTAAATTGCTTTTGGGCTGTGCAACAGGTCTCCTAGCACTTATAGCTACACAGCAGGAAATGAACCTTTATTCTTGGATTTGACATCTGATTCAGTCAGCTTTCTGTACAACCTCTCTTTGTTTATGGTTGTAAAGCTAGAATTGCTACCTCATTTTAAGTCTCGTCATCTGAAGCGGTACAAGACTTAGGGTATGAACAGGCCAACCACAAGCAGCTGAGGTACAGTCCTCAGCTGAGACTTGATAAATGCATGTATATGTGCTTCTAGCCTCTTGCAAATAAGAAACAAAACTGGTTGCCTGAAACCAAACTCACAGTGGATTTAAGCCACTTCCTGGGTAACTTGAGCTTGTTTGGTTTTCACATGCATCGGATCTACACAGACATGTCTCAGCAGAGGGGTGGTAAGTTTAAAGGACTCCCTCTGTCAATCGATGCGGATCACCAATCAGGCCTCTAGTTTGTGAGATGTTTGGCACAGGACCAGTTTTTGGTTTTGTATTTAAGAAAACTTGTGCAATGGGTCTTAGTCCATTATTGAAGTTACAAGGCATCAAATTATAAACATAATAAGGTACATAAACATTAGTATTTTGGTGCCATGGATATTATTGTAACAAGACGTTTTTACTGTGAAGGTTAATTCATCAAGGTCTGAAAAACATTTGGAGGTCCCTGTAAGAAAGGAGTTAAAGAAATGCAAAAGTGTTGCTTTGGTATTGTGTTATTTATCAGCTGTCTGGTTAGCATTTGTGCTCAGTCCGCAGGTTTCACATGTAAATCAAATGCAATGAGTCTATGACAACTCACAAGATTTACACAGATGGGACCTGACCAGCCCTCTCTGAAGTCACCGGAGGTGATCTGGGTTCCCTAATGATTGCAAATAGGAGACACAAACATAAATATAATTTACTTTTATAAAACTTTTAATTAGGTTAATAAAATATCTCTGCATAAAAGCCTACAGCTCGTAAAAACTCAGACCCTGTGCATACCAGAGCTGGTGTGGATCAGGATAACGGACACAAAGAATTGCATTACCATGCTAATACAATAGGGAAGTCTCCTGTCTCCCTTTTGAATAACCTCTCATGCAAATTTCAAATGTTGACCATGACACCAGACCTTCTTAGGGCACTGAGTTGTGTTTCCCTGTGCTTATGATATATTTGATTTCAATACAAAACTGCAGACTCATCAAAACCCCACCTTTCTTCCAGCATTCAATAATTTAAATACTATACAATGTGGGGGGATTTGCCCCTGAATCTTGCATAAAGTACTTCAGGCAGGCTCACAAATAATATAATATGAAAAGGACAAAAATCCAAGTGGGAAGAAATTATAATCAACGGGATCCTTTTTAGCTATTAGTTTCCACCTTTCCTCACCCTTGACCAGTTGTTTAAAATACTGATTCCAAAATGCATTTAAGCATACGACAAACATATATATCCAAATTGTCTCCACAATAATGATTCTGTAATCTTCTTGAAGTCAAAGGCAAGTTTATTTGTAATTGGGGTCATTATCTGCGTACATGCTAAATTGTTTGACCACATGCTAAACATTTGAACTATGCAAAGGTTCATTATTGTTATCCAATTACAATATGTTTAGTTTCTCATGCACATAAAGATGGAATATTTATAAATATACAGGTACTTCATGGTATTTATGAAATGTTACCAACAAAATCAAAGAATAATACATATATAAGGATATTCCATATACACATACACATACACATACACACACATATAAATGCTGTTAACAAAGTATTTTTTATTTCATGTGCCATATTCTGGCCTCAGTTCCTAGAAATCACAATGCCAAGGAAGTGGTAAAACACATAAAGGTTGGTTTCAATCACTTCCCCTTCTAACAGACAAAAGTTTAGTTTGTCTTGTACAGTGGGACTTGCGTTAATCATATGGAATGGTTTTACACTTCTTCGAGAGTAAGCAAAATTAGAATTCTTCCTTTATGTGTTTCTAGAAAAATCCCCCAAAACATAATATTCACAGAAGTACATCCAGTTTTGTGTTCAAAAGTGTGATATATCGAAACTAAGAGCTAACATCTTTTTTAGAATGTGTATATGCTGTCATACCCATACACCAGTTTTCTTATCTAAAATCTAAAAAATTAATGACTTCTTTGTAGTTTAACCTCAGCACTATTAGCACCTGTCTCTGTGCAGCCCCAAACAGAATGGCTCCGAAGGACTAAGAGGAGCTGCCATCCAAACTGTGACTGCATTGCGCTCCTGATTGCCACAGCCCAGTGTGCCAGGACAGGGACCCTTCGGACACCCGCCGACTGGAAGGTGCAGAGGTTTGCCATGGTTTACCAAAGGAGGGATGTGCCAGTTCTGCGTGTCCACCTGGACTGCAGCTTGGGAGGATGTTTAATGGGTTCAATGTATTCCTCTCCCAGGCTAAAACACTCCCTGCTTCGACAGGCATGAGACACATCCTCCAGGGAGTGGGGTTCCACACCTCCACTGGTCATCTCTGGTGCCCTGTTCCCCTCTGCTCCCCGTGCCTGGCCGCAGCCAGGACAACCGGCTCTCTCGCCCTCCACGTCCCGAGACAGAACAGCATGCAGGACTCAAAGCCAGCCATGTTTGAATGAACCACGCTGCCCACTTTCCTTGCGCTGGATGCTGTCCCCTTCAGACTTGTCTCAGAGCTGGTTGAAGAAAAGGGAAAATCTTGCTCGAATTGAGTGGGTTTGGGGTCGGATTCCAGACCCCAGACAAGTTTTGCTTCAGAGGAGCTTGGAGCCTAGGATATAAATCTATGTCTTTGCTGCAGGCCTAAATGTAATTTGATTCCAGTAGTCATGAATAGGACATAAGAAATGTGGAAATATCTGTACATGTTCCCTGCTCAAACAGTGGGTGCCATTAGAAAGCCTAATAGTGTTCCGGGCTATTGATTTTACCACAGTATTTCCTTGCTTAGAGTGTTTTCCACTATGAGATATTTGCACCATGCCATGGTAAATGTTATTTTTAACAGAGCTCACTGCAGTCTTGTTTGAGAAACTATGTGAACAATGTTGAGTTCTCTCGCAATGCTGAGTTACTCAGCTGGGCTGTCTAATGTCCTATTTAAAAAAATAGGCAGGAAGAGCCAAATGGAACCTAAAGCTGAAATGAGGTAAAAGGCAGATACTAAAAATACTAAACAGTGAACCCCCATGAAGTAGTTTAGATACTAATGATGTTAAATAGGGGACTGTATTCATAGGTAGAGTTTAGATTTTGATTATATTTGCCTGGAACAGAAACAGACACCTAAACCAGACCTCATTTTTCCTCCAAAACAAATATAGCTTAAGTCTTATAAGATGTGCTCTTTTTTATACCACTTACTTTTCAGTTATTCTGTTATTTTGCTAAGAGATTTACTTATTCCACTGTAGGCTAATAGGGGAAAAGAAGGCGGGGGGGGGAGGGGGAAGAGCAGGAGAAAAGGAATACTTGTAAGCCAATAAACAAGCTGAATATGCGTCTAAGTTACAACCAACATAATTAAACGTAGATCAGCTCATCTGTCATAATAAGGTCCAAGTTTCATTTAAATGAAATTGGTATAATTTTTGTCCTTGGCTTAAGGCAGAGCAAAATTAAGTTTAAAACAAACTGATCTTTGTTGATATGAATTGACGCATCTCCCTTTTTCTGGATCTGAGTTCTTAATTTCATATCTTACAACAACTAAGATTTTACCAAATACTTACAGCATGTGATGGAAAGCAGGCAAATAAAATATTAGTGAAACTTAACTAAGGTAGATATACTTAGTGATTTCTTCTTATCCTGGATGGATGCATTAAGTGTTCCATGGGGGCCTGTCCTATGTTTGGTGCTAATTTGTATTTCATTAATGACTTGAAGATGGAATAAAGCGTACTTGTAGTAAATGTACAGATGACATGCAGCTAAACCACAGTTCTATACTCACTTAGGAATACTCACCATGAGTGAGGTATGTCATGATGTGGCAAAAAAACAAACAATACATATAAAAAGTGTCATCTAAAAGGCACCTGGGTAATCTGTCCTCTCCTCTGAGCTGATACAACCACAAATGGAAAATTGTGTCCAGCTGTGGCCCCACACTTGAAGGAAGATGTAAACTCATTGAAGAGACTGTGGGGCAGTGCAGTAAAAACCAGTGGAGATCCAGAAAAGGACATTACAAAGCAAAATGTCATCATTCATTCTCCACGCTATAAGGCAAGAAATAATAAGCCAGAAAAAAGATATTAACTGTAAGTTTTGGAGTATGTTGTCTAAAGAGATGATGGAATCTAGATTGTTGGAAATTCTTAAGAGCAGGTTAGATAAAGATGACAAGACTGGTTTAGGTACAGCTCATTCTGCCCTGGGAGACAAAGATAGATCTGGGTTTTTTGATTCTCTTTCAAACTTATTTCACATAACTGTATGTTAAAATTCCATTACAGTTATGATAGAAAGAAGAGATTAAATGGAAACATTCTCCCATCTACATGGATACTCACAGGAATCCCTTGACAGGACCATTTTCATGGATACCCCTGACAAATAAGACCCTGTGTCTTTTCTGAAAAGCAAAATCCCTTTTGGGTTCACCAGAAAACAAAGGACTGGACTATTTAGAAACCAATATAACTGGAAAAGGAAAAGCCAGACTGTTGGAGAAAATTAGCTTCAGGCATACATTTTCACTAAATCTGCACAGAGTTGTCTCTGAGAGATTTATCATCCTAAATTACCTTTGGATCTACATAGGAAATAAATCTTCACAGATATCCACTTGGAACGGGAAGAAAAAAAAAAGAAAGAAAAAGTTAGCTCTCCTGTTCCAGGATGTATTTTAGCATATTTTTTTACAGACCTCAGTAAAGGTTTTGCTTGTAATGGGCTGTTGATGATAGCAGATACTTTTACTCTTTGTTTTGTTTTGGTTTTGGGGATGGAGGCAGAGGGCAAGGACAAAAAAGTCAATCCCTCAATATTTTTACCTGAAATTCAAGGATTTATGAATATTGAACCATAAATGCCACTATGATGCACTACAAGAACTGTAATTCAGCTATCCTTTCTCCCCCATTTATTTTTCTTAATATTGCACTTCCTAGCAGGACTACAATTCCTGGAGGGTCTGCTTTCTTCTTGTGTCATCTCAATGCACCATAGGAATCACACAGTTACAGGGCATCATTAAAGAGGTACTCCAATGAAGGAACTTGTCTCAGAAAGGAAAATGGAACCATGCAATACCTGAAATACAATTCCCATGAGGTTCCACATCCATACTTCAAGTCAAAATACTTTCAGTTTTCAGGTGTTAGATTTTTTGTCCTACACTGAAATTATCTGAAAAAAGCTGACCCTCTTTAAATGGGTTCATCAAAAAATCTAATTTTTTCTGTTGCAAACATTTGCTCAAATTAAGTGAATTTAGCATGATTCCAGAGTATAATACTTTTGAATCCATTGCAGCACTGTGGTTTCTTGACATTTAAAAGTTACAGGAATTGAGTATGTATTGGACTTAATTATGTCAACAGTCACTAATCTTTCACAGAGTGCATAAAAATAAGCATAAAAATTCTCTACAAAGAATGAATTATAAATTTATTAATAATTTTAATTGGCTTTCAGATTAGCTAGATTTCAAAACGTACCAAGAATCCATCTGAAAACTGCTTGATTTCTGCTCTGTTTCTGTAGAGATCTGGGGAAAAAGACTATATCAGAGTATCAACTATATTGGGGAGTTACCATCTCCTCCTCTTTTATATGTGTCACAAAGTTAATGGCTGCTTGAATTACCAGGCACTTACTATGCTCCTCAGTTTTCATGTAGCTGGAGAGTTATTGTTTAAATATAAAAGGAGACTAGTCCTCACTTCAGCGAGTTCCCAAAGGTAAACAGAAGCTCCCTGTTGACAGATACTGCTGGTTTGGAAGAAGGGTGTAGGCTGGTTGAAGAAATTCTAGAATAGGGCACTAAGGACTACCTAAGAACCAGAAAGGATTTCTCAAAGCAGAATGGAAATCCTTATCATGTCCAGTGATACTAAAAAGAGAAGACAGCCTGACATACAAGCTTGCTATTGCTAAGGGATTTGAGGTTGGTGAAAGAACAGAAGAGGAATACTTTGCAGAGTTCAATGACTGCCTTCACAAGGCATGTTTAGAGGAAACAGCTGGCTCTACAGGCAAGATTTAATATACCCCGCATTGAATATACATTCATAGGAAGAAGAAAAGGTGTAGTATAAAGAAAGCAGAGTGAAAGCTAAAAACAGTTTAAGAGAAAAATGGAAGTGGAAAAGAAAAGATGAAGGGGAAGCATTTCAGAATGTTTCTCTGACTGTAGCAGCGACAGCATGGATCGGTATTTGATCTCATACTAATGTCTAAAGCTAGTCAAGAGATCTCTACTACTGATCAACTACTATAATGAGGTCAATTTTGCATTTATTTAGAAGCTCCAGCAAATGCACATTCCAGCTACTTGCCAGCATGGTGACATAAACTATTGCAGAATATCTGGGTTTAAAATCTCCCCCCATTCACTTCCAGCTGCAGTTCAATCGCTGCAATTCAAGATGTCTTTAAGACATGCTTCAAAAGGGACCTCACCAAATGAGATGCCACTTTCTTTTCTGTATAACAGTTAGTGGACGGGTCCTGACTTGGAAACCCTTGATCTCAGTTCACAAGAATAATTTCTGAGGGACCTATGGCAGGTCATTCTGAAGGCCAGTTCTCAAATTTCAGGTCCTGATTCTTCCACAATTCAGGTCAGGTCGCAATATTTTTTTAGCTTCTTTCTTATCTTTTAAGCTTACCTCCTGTTTCTGGACAAATGAATTGCTAGGATGTCTGTGAGATCCTTAATGCTCAGGAACTTTTGAATAGTTCAGTTGAGAGAAATGTCAAAATCTCTTAACTGGGTTTGAAATTCAAAGATATAAGGCTTAGAAAGTGTTCTAATTATGGTGAAATCTGCAACATTTGATCATTATTTCCCAGTTACAACAATTTTTTAAAATCTCATAAAAATTTAAAGTAATGTTGCCTACTCCATGGGTAGTTTATGGAAAATAATATGTTTTTCAAGGTTAGCAATAAGCTTCTATTTAACCGCTACAGTGACAGCATCTCTATAAATCAATCCAATAAGCAATTAAAAATTGTCCATGTCTGTAACTTTAGCAGAGAAGTGTCCATTATCTGCCACCAAACAAGAACATAGTCTGCCAAAATGCAACTCATCTGCTCTTCTATACTAGCATCCAATGGTAGAGCTATATTTCATACAGGAAAATCAGAATCAACTTACATGAATGTTGGAAGCAAAAGTCATGCATAACCCACTAAAGCAAAATGAATATCAGAGTCAGTGGGTTCCAAAAAGAAGAAAGGAAAAAGTAGCTATAAACTCCACAGAAAGTGGAAATACAGGCATTGTTATACAGACCTCTAATCTCTTGTGCAGTGCTATATGTGGAGAGGAAAAAATGCCTTCCTGACCTCTCCAGGTGATCAATTTACACTCTGAAGCCTGAGAGCTGATCTGTATCTATTCCAAATTAACTGGAATAGAAAGAGGCATGAGGCTAAAACATAAAGAAATAACACTGTAGAAAGCAGAAAGTACCTTATTCATCAGTACAAGTCAGGATGTCGTTTGCTAGCAAAGGAGATATCTTCCTTTCATAAATATGCCTGTGCAGATTTTAATATCAAAAGTACTTCAGAACTCTCAGTGAAAATAATCTCTGCAGGTACTGGTCCAAAGCCTACTGAGATCAATAGGAATACCTCCCTCCAGTGCAGTAGACTCTGGATCAGGCCCTTTCTCTGTAACAAAGGTTCCCTCCATCACAGGGCTGCAATGTCCCCTCCTTCCTACCCCTTTACAGTACACTCAACTGCTGTTTTGAAGCCAACAGAAAAACAACAAACAACCCAGATGAACCTAAGTGGAAACATCCTTTCAGATGGAAAAAGGTATGCGAAATCACATCAGCTTTACCCAATGTTAAGATAAGATGTTATGTGACCTACAATCTGATGCACTGTACTGTATGTGATCATCATGCGGTATAATTTTATAGCTTTTTTTTTTCTCCAGGTCTACTGAACTTCTGTTATTTCCAAAGTGTTAAAAATACTCCGTTTGCTAATATAAATTATTATAATTGACAGTGCATTGTCAATCTATTGCAAAGTTGATTTAATTAAGAATGCCAAGGGGCATCATTTGGGGCCAGGTATCTAAGCTGCAAATTTTTTTTTGATCTCAACCTCTCCCTGTAGGACCGTCCACACTGGCACCAAAGGCTGGAGGGCAAGAGAACAAAGGGAATTTTATGTGTCTGAATTCAAATTCTTTCCCTTTGAAATGAAGCGTCCAGAATGGGCAATAAAACTGTGAAAATGGATTTCTGGCCGCATTTGATGTTAAGCCTTTAGTGTCAAGAGCCAGGTCTTTTTTTCTCTCTCTTTCTTTTAGGGTTTTTTTTTTCCCTTTCCCTGAATGGTCTTGTGGGGAATTTGTCCTATAAATTATTTCTTACAGTTTGTAAGCGTACAGTATGGCCTTGTCTCATAGTTAGAGCTCAAAAGTAGGCTATTTTGTGTGTGTGTGTTTTAATTAACTTGTGTTTTCAGTAAAATTGCAATGGAAAACATTGTGCTAAAGAGGCTCATTTCATGTGGCTTTTTTCCCTATCAGCCCATGTGTGAAACCTTAATGTTTATTAAGTACTTCTGTGGAAAGAGTAACTTTCATTCTGGTCTTCCTTTTTCATACCCAGTAGTCATAATCCTTTGTGTCATCTCTTCCATTCCCATAGTAGGATATTGCAATGCAATAAGAAAAGTAGAGGATTAGGCCCACTTAGAATGAGCATGCAGAGGTATCTATTATAATAATGATTACAACCATTTTATCTGTAATAGCTAGCCACTGATGGAAGGGCAAGGGGGGAAAAGAGAGACAGAGAAATGAAAGGAATCTTGGCATATTGAAATGATTTGTTCCTAAGCTTTGATTGTATATGAAAAATGATCTTTAAATATTTATTTGTAACAAAAGCAGTTGGCAATACCTTATTAAAGTTGGCTAAATTAATTTAAATTGTTACGCACCACTTAGGCAGTACATTCTTGCTGTCTGAAGAAAAAACTTTGTGTGTATGTATGTGTATGTGTGTGTGCGTGCATGCAGTTTAATTACAAAACTTTTTTTAAATAAAATTAGTAGCACTTCACCATCCATTTTTCTGCAGACCATGTTTTCACGAAGCAAAATTACAATGATTAACAATTCTTTTTCTACCCAAGCAAGTCAAGGTGTTGAAAGCAAAATTTACTTCCACAAGTATATGGACACCCTTTTACCAGGAGCCAGACTCCTAGGTTTTCATACAGAGAATAATAAATGTTTAAAAACATACCTTTTGCCCCTGTTAAATAAAGTAAAAAAACCAAACCCAAACCCCAAAACCCAAAATAAAAATCTTCTCTTTGGTCTGTTCATGGATTTCATCGTCTCTAGTCCTACAGTTCTCCTCTTTCAGCCCCTCCTTTTTTTTCTGATATCCTTTTCTTGTAGTTTTCTTTCTCCAGGCCTCCCTCAGGCTTCCTGCCATCTATCTAGACTTATTCTCTTTTCCATTGACTCTGGTTCATTCTGATCTTTTTTCTTTTGTTTTACGTACCACAGTTAGTTCACTTTTTCCTCCTTTCTCACATACAGTTTTTCTCTGCCTTTTCCGTTTTATTTCTTTGTCCCTGTCTATGTTTCTAATTCTGTTGTCTGTATTTTTAAGCCAGCTTTTCAGTCTGTGATATATATACCTGTGCAAATAAAGAGGAGCAAAATTGCAATCAAAGGAATTCTTCAAGATTTAGGCAGTCTTCATTTCAATGAGCATCTGAAGCCAAGGTTTACACTAACAAACTGATATACCAGTGTCTATCATATCAGAATCGGGGCCAGAATGTTTTAAATGAAAATAGTAAAAAGTTGATAAAACAGGAAATTATCTTTAGTATTGCTTTACAGGAAAGCTCACTTACCAGCAAGTTAGTCACAGTACTGAGCGTCCTTACTGACCTCTCCTAACCTGAACTCGATCAAGACTTTTTTGTGGGGGCCACACCATGACCCTATGGGAAACATAGTTTATCCCATCACAAAAATAAGAAAGAGTGCCAATATGATTTTCAGGCAAACCAGATTTTCTCTGGCCTATTTAGTTCTCCAAAGAATGCTTCTATAGGTACCTGTGTAACTCCAGTAGTGTGCTAAAAATCATGCTTTTGTTTGATTTCAAGACACCATGTTCAAAAAACACGAGGAGCTGTTTGATAGGCTATGAGGCAGGGGATTTTTGAGCGTTTAGCATCCTGACTTTATTTACAATAGATTGTATGTGATTACTGTGATCAGCACCCTTCCCTTTATCTTGGTTGCATGAGTAGAACCAATCTCTCACACACTTAATATCAATGGTATGCCTAGTGTAAATAAGTCTATATTAGATATTGACACATTTCACTCAAGACCTCCTGCAGTTTACGTCTGGGGTTTTTTTATATAAATACAAACTTACATTGCTTCTCTTTGGTCACCGCTTCCACCCTCATCTCTGGGTAACAACAAATTATAGGACTGAGTCAGGCCTATTCAAATCTCCTTCTTCACCCACCAATTTAGTGAAATACATAAATGCTACAACTTCAATTCAGTGACCAGGTCCTACAGGCTTAAAGATAAACATCTGCGAAAATGCTTTGTTGAAACATCATTTTTACAAAACAATTAAAGTTATACTGAGACAAATAAATAGATAGAGGGATCAAAAATGGAAGGAGCTCTATTTTTTATCTGTATATATAAGTTGGTAGATACAGAATTACTAAAATATACTTTGGTACATTTGCATGTACATCTACACAAAGACCAAATATCTTTCATTTAATTCAGCTGTGAGTAAAATACTGTGTTACTTGATCTATGTGTAGTATAAAAATCCCAGTTAGACACAAAACTTTGAAAATTTGGAATAGAACTTAAGAAATCTCATCTCCCTTGCTGCTTCTAGGACAGACATACCAACTGCTATGAACACTCAATTTAAACATTTTTCAGACACAAAAAAAAAAGAAACATAGCAAAACCTTTCATACAAAATATTCCAGTTTCACAGACACTCTGGAACATGTAAGATATCACACATGGTTGTAATACATGGTTTGGTACACATGGTTGTACCAAAACCACAGCCAACATTCATTATTACATCTGTTAGCCAGGCAATGCTGTGTCCTGTCCAAGATGTGGTCAGCTTTTGAATTAAGATTTGCTGAAACAAGTTTCCCAGGATCCATTGCAGCCCTACAGCCTCAGGCCGTGATAATGTGAGATTTTGGAAACTAAATAGGATAGGGCTTGGCCAGTAAGTGGAGAGGAGAATCCGAGGAGAAGTCAAGGCGCTGCAAAACGTTTGGCTGCTTTTCAGTTCATGGTGGTTTGTAGCTTCTTGCTGAGATGGGCAAGATGTTTCTCTGAGGGCCCTGGCATTGTGTCCATGGTCTGTGGTTCCCCTGTCCTGACCATGGTGGGCATTGGAGATTCCTTGTTGCTGGTTTACACTTCAAAGGTTTCTAACCCCACCCGGCCTTGCAGCAAAATCAGAATGGGAAATGAGTGAACAAATATCAAATTATTTAATCTGGGTACATCGTTCACAGCTTCCTGCCCTTAACGCAAGAATTCACTACTCAGCAGCTACCGTACTCCTGTATAGATTTACCTGCATTTCAGTGACAGGTAGGGTTTTCTCTTAGTGCATCTTAGGAATCACTAAATTATTATTTGTCACTAAAATATGTTTTTCCTTACAAATGTATGCTTTCTGCTTACAATTGGCCCCAACTTGAATTCTCAGAAATAAACATTTTTATTTTGTTCCTCCCATGCAGGATAAAGGTCATCTTAAAGCACTTCTGTATCAAAGAAATAGTATGCACACTAAAACTGCCTTTCTTAAAATTTTTGCTTTGAACTTTGTGAAGCACAGAATAATTTCCACAACCCCTCTGAACCCCCTTTTGCTTTCCCCACACACTCAAGCTATACTTCCACAAGTTCTGCAATATCAGATGTTCAGATGTTTTCCTTGGGATTTTACCTTGTTAGGTCAAGACACTGTGTGAGAATCTAAGTTTTCATTATTTTAAAAACTTGAAAATACGTCTCACTTACAGTGCAAAATTCAGAAGCAACAAGGTAAGAAGCTGAAAATAAATAAATAAATATAGAGAGATAGATATACTTACTCTTGTTATTTTTAAAACGGGTTTAGGGGTTTGATTTTCATGTGGCTTATTTTGAGGAAAATGAAGTGAGCACCAGCAGGGAATAAACATCATTTTTAAACAGCATGTAGCTGACGTGTATGACCTCTGTTCAGCCACATGACACAGTCACTCAGCTGCTGTAACAAAAAAGTAGATTCTAGCAGAAAATATGTTACATAGCATATATTCTTTTCTTCTCCTGGTACCAAGGTTGTCACCAGCTTGCAGCTCACTCAACCCAAATGCTCTAAGCCCAGAAGCTGAGCTCTTGTTGTCGCAGATATGCACTCACGCACATACATGCCCCTGTAATTGTGTAGACTGCTTGTGCCGGGCACCACACACAAAGAGCTCGACAAGAGAAAACTGTAACACGGTCAAAGTGTTCTGTCTTCCGGTAACATACAGCAAAACCTCTTTATCAGTTTGAAACCCTCTACAGGGCTTTAATCAGAAACACAAATCGTAAAGCCTGAAAAGATTTCACAGGAACGCTCTAAGCCAGCAATGCCTTCACTCAGCCCCAGGTCTTGTATTCACAAGTCAGGCTAAGAAGTGACCAGCTGACTGCTCCATGTGAGAAACAGACAGCAGCAAACTTGCACGGACGAGCCCGATCGAAAACGAACCACACATGCAAAGCCAGCATGTACACTAAGCTAGTGCTGACATGCTGCAGCTGGTTTCAGGTACACAAGTAGATGAAGTCTACCCGGATGTGGTCAACATTGTAGTAAGCTACACAGAATATGTTTTTTCCCCAGAGGCCTTTGCAGCAAACCCACAAGTTTTTTGGAGGCAATTTCACTGCACAGCTTTCAACTTGCTGGATAAATTGTAATGGTTATTCACTGCTGGTACTGCAACAGTAGCTATTTCCATCCTTGAGCTCATTTCATTTATTTTCTTTCTTTCATAAATGGCTGAAAGTGGAAAATAATACCTGATGATTAGTTAGATACCTTTTGGGTATAAAACTTCAAAGAAGGGAGAGTAATGATGAAAACATAATAATCAAAGTTTCCACTTAGATTTATTACTTGTTATTACTATGAATATTTTTCAATTTTTAGAATGCATGCCATAAAGAAAATGCATGTGAAGCTTTCAGTTTTTAGCATTCTATTTATTAACAATAGTTCCATTCAATGTCCATAAACAGCAGATGCAATTTTAGTGAAATCCATAAGCAATAAAGCTACTCATATTCTAATTCAGGTATCTTGACCCATTATTATCAATTCTGGTTCTTGTGATTATTTAGTTCCATTACAACAGTAAGTGCTAAGTGCTTTCTAAATTAAGATTCATGATAGTCATTCCAGCCATGTTAAGAAAAAACAGTTTTAACCTGGTTATCTAAATAACATCTTACACTAAACACAAAAAAAAAATTGAATACTTTCTTGATAATTCCAGTAAGAGTTTTCTCAATAATTTGACAACATGGTATTTAAATGAAACATATATTTTATACATACATAAAATTTATTGATTGGTGAACTTCAGAAAGTGCAGCTAAGGTTATTGCTTATTTATCATTCAAAGGTGTGCTAGGACATTT
Source organism: Gymnogyps californianus (assembly GCF_018139145.2). Classification (NCBI taxonomy): domain Eukaryota; kingdom Metazoa; phylum Chordata; class Aves; order Accipitriformes; family Cathartidae; genus Gymnogyps; species Gymnogyps californianus. The sequence continues at coordinate 57,106,645 of NC_059475.1, forward strand.
CACAATTATTAAAAGCAAAGTTTCCCTTTTGAACTATGACCTAATGGCCAAATCCAAAATCCAAGGGAGCTATCCATCATGCCCTTTCATGGGGACCACGCTCTGTTCTAGACACACAGCAAAATCCAGCAGGGTGCACATGACTAAAAAAGCACAGTCACATTCATTGTGATCTTTGTTCTTTCTCCTTAATTCTGATTAATATTTACTTATTACCCTCTCTGATTAAATTGTATCAAAAATAGGCGTGTATCTAGGGAGAGTCATGTCTGCCTTGCAAAGTCTTGCATGGTGGACCGTCATCTGTGATTGGGCACACACCATACACACCTCTCATTAAAATCAGCATGGAGCACTTGATGAGAGCTACTTTGCATTCAATCATAACATTGCTACACTTTACCTGTTTGTGATACAAGTTTGTTGGGCACAGGCAATTTATGGGAAAACTTCAGTTTGACAGTTCAGTTGCATATGAGAGCAAGACTCTCGGAGAACTTCATGATTAATCTGCACTGAAGCTTTTCCTTCCAAAAGTCAAGCCTCCTTTTTAGGGAAAGGAGGAAGGGACTTGAAGTTTGGCTCAGGAGTGGCATTTTTATGGATGGTTTCATAAAGAGCCACACAAAGGATTAAAAGCTAATCATGTCAGAGAACTGATGAGGTTTTGTAAAAATAGACAATATTTGGATTCAAATTTTTGTGACAGATATTTACTGCATCACAATGCATTGTCTTTCCAGCCAGAACTTATTCAGCTGAACAAGTATTCAGACTGGAGTCAATCGATCTAAATTTAGCGATTTCCTTCTGTGAGCCACAGAACACGTGTCTGCAAATCTCTAGCTAGGTCTGGAGATTCAGTGTGGACTCTCTGAGGTCAACCGATGGTTGATCCACACAGTAGCTCTTCCCTCAGTGGGGCTTGAGAACATTAGTAACTTCTCTCTACTCTGCACAGCTGTCAATTTTCATGAAATCTGCAAGAACTTGATATATTTGAGATCTTTGCCTCTCAAATTTGCTTGAGTTTAGCCAACATGTTCTAAACGTACTGATGTACTGGTCACACATACACATAGTGTAATCATTGTTATTTCCCTTCCTCAGCAAATCAGGGTAAAACCCATAGAACATGAGCCTCTAAGACACTTCCAGACCTCCAGCATTAAGTGCAGCATTGCCTCGTAGTGTATACAACCCCCATTGTTTTGTCCAGGCCAATTCTGAATGACATCATTGATTTGTGAGAAGAGTATCTAGTAATTAGTTGGGTTTTTTAACGGTCATGCCATTTGACATATTAAATGTTGTGCATTACTTAAACAATAGGGTAGAAATATCAATAGTCTGGTGCCACTGTGTATGGCTCCTTTCCATTAGAGTGCATATATGTGTGAGGCTGTGAATGGTGAGTAATAGGGGACTGTTCTCTATGATATAACTGGTGAAGTCAGCATTAACTTCTTGTGCAGTAGATCTCTAGGGGTAGACAAATATTACTAGGATTTTATTTATCTTTCTGGGGCTTGATCAGAGGATTATTTTCAGGTTTATTATGAAATTTAACTGGATTTTACCCTGAGAGATACCTTTAGCTGGACCTCCCCTACCATTTGTCTCACTGATAACAGGCTCAGTAACTTCTTCACTTAGGACTCTCTGTAGTGCTAATGACAACAGTTATTTTGGGTCTCTCTTGCTGCTGTTTTCTCTTTTCTTCTTCTTCTTCCAGTGCTGTTGTTTAGCCTGGAGAAAAGATGATGTAAGGGGGAACTAATCCCACTGTGAAGGTTATTGGAAGATAGAGCCAGACTCTCCACAGCAGGGCATAGCAAGATGAACAACAGTCAACAAAGAGATTGAAACACAATTCCATCCCTCGAGGTTTTCATGAACCGGCTGGACAAAGTCCTGAGAAACCTGGTCTGAATTCATTGGCCCTGCTTTGGGCAGGATGTTGGTCTAGAGACCTCCTAAGGTCCCTTCCAACTTGAATTAGTCAATCATATTATGAATCTATGATTGTCTTTTAAATTCACTTTCTGTATAAAGACATACCTGCAAACACTGCCTTGCCATAAGGTGTCGATCTAGTGAAAGATCCTTAGCAGTCATTAACAAAACTTGCCTTTAATTGATATTGCTGTAATATAGTTTTGAGTCTGAAAGACTTCAGTCAGATAGTTGCTGTAAAATGCAATGTACTATGTAAAAACAGGGTCTTCTTAGTCCCTCACTGACTTTTGGTCTGTAGCTAACTCGATAAACTACACTGGATAGGAATGGTCCCTAGGCTCCCTAAAGCCATTGCTAGATTTTCATGGTTCCTTAGGCCATCAGACCCGTAAGTTTTAAATCCTACTACAACTTTATATAAGTGAGAAGGAAATGAACAGTGCACATTTCAACTCCCTAAGATCTCTAGATGGTCATACATTTACTTGAGGAGTAGAAATGTTTTATACTGGTGGTCATTGGATGCATTTAGACCTCACCTGGCTTTGGGTGATTTCTTTAAAAATATCACATTACTGAGAGACCTTGCCTTCAATAAGGTTTTTGTATTATGGGGAAAAGTTATTTACAACCTTGGTGGGTTCCCCTTTGAAGTCATTTGTCTTGTTGAGAGGCGAAGTGGAGCTGGCCTTTGAAGAGTCTCATTTCATCTTGGATCTCTCCCTTTGAAGTACACTTTACCCCGTGGGCATTCCCTGTGGAAAATCTCTCATTGTTCATGGATCTCCTAAGAAAATATTCCCCAGAGGCACACTTCCCTGAAGAATAATTTACCTTGGAGATACAAATAGTGATGTATTTTTCATCCTTGCCAACAGCAGGTAGAGTCTAGTTACACTAACTGCACAGATTGTTTTATAAAGAAAATATAGATGATTGCTAGTTTAATATGTAGAGGGCAGTTGCATAACATATAGAGTGTCCAAATCTTGATAAACTCAGCTTCCTTAACGCTATTGAAAAATTATAAGATATTTCAGTAGCAATACTCTGCCTTCAGACAGCCCTAATTTTTTTGAGTCTTTGATGCTGAAATCTTCTCATTCTTATTTTCTACCAGGAAAAATTCTCTGAAAGGCTGCAGAAAATCCTGTCAGCCATTTGCTGGCTGATGGTGTTCAAAGATAGCTGTTCTGAGTGTGATAAAAACAAAGAAGAGAAGGTACTTTTTCTCTTTAAAAAATTTTCACCAATTTTTTTGTTATAGAACTTCAACAAACAGAGAAGTAAACCTTTCTTTACGGCTCAGTGCTCATTGAGGTCTAGTACCTCAGTGAGGTTGCAAACTACAAATTAGGAACATAAACACAAACAAACAGCCACACCTATGGTCCATAAAAGCTTTTCAACCATTAAAGCAGCGCTACTTCTTCTATATCCTACCATTGCCTAATTTCAAAGGCATAATAAAGGGTAATTGCTATGCATACAGGATCAGCTCTAGGCATAACCAAAACAAGCAACTAACTTGGACAGCAAATTTCCAGAAAGGAAAAACAGCCACGGCCCTGCTCCTTATTTTGGTTATACCACAGCCTTAGAAAGCCAGACTGGCTGCTGCAGCTGCATCAAGGTGCGTGGTACAGAGGTGATGGGGGCAAGTGGGAGCCCTCCCAGAGGCAGAAATCATTGCCCCAGGCCTTCTTATCCCCCTAGCATTGGAAAGAGCAGTGAATGCTTGTGTGACTCCTCTTAGTGCCTCATTTCTCTCTTTCTTCTTCATTGCAGGAGTGACCTATTTTTGGTCACGTCCCACAACTTATTCTGAAGGGGTGCAGTGCTGGAAGCCTAGAATCAGCTCAGTACACTGCATATATTCTTAAGCGCTGACTTAATTTAGTCTTTGCTAGCAACAAGCCTACCATTTTACAGAGCACCTGGGTCACTCAGGAAATCTGTGGTAGATTCAGGATTGTTGCAAAGGTATCAGATTAAATTCTCATCTTTCATTCTGAATGCGAAGAGAAAGACTCAGTGGATTGCAGTGGATATTATAGCATGCACAGTTTGTAGCTTGTTTATATATATAAACATATATTTATAAAACTTCAATTACCTCTGAAAATAGAGGATTCTGACAGGAGATAAGAGCTCAGCTGACTTGAGTGCTTCCTTTTAAAATTATGTAACTGATTTGGGTAAAGATAGTATGATATTTCCCATTGCACTATATTTAAGTATTAATGGATTTTTCCTATGAAATCTCTATCTCTCTTCTGCAAGGCAACCTTTGGCCATCTTTCTTGTTTGATATTATGGTCCTTTCCATGGCAACAGATTGTGATGTCATGCATGGACAGATTATGAGGTCAAAAAGCGTCCAAGATGGAGTGGGATGAAGAAGTAGGAAAGACTCTGAAACTGCATAAACACTTTTCAAAGTAAGTATTCAAAAGAACTAGAAAACATGCTTAAAGTAAATGCAACAATTGTTTAACTTGTCAAAGAGGCTTTGTGGTTCGGTCAACCTTAATTATTATTATTATTAATAACAACAACAAAAATAATAGGAAACATTTGCAAAGACCATAGCACTGTCAAACAACAAAGAGCTTTATATCTGTTACATACATAATATTAATTCCATTTTATTATAGCCTATGTAGAAACTTTTAAAAAATTTTATCAAAAATGACATTTGAACTAATGTAAGCAATTGGTATACACATGAAAAACATAGGTGTGGATTTGAATTTTTTCCCCCCTCAAAAGTTTACGGGCATTCAGACCTGAGGTTTCAGTTCAGCTTTGTTTGGAGAATGGTTGTGTTCACACATGGGTTAAAACAATCCCAGTAATACGTTCACATGCAGAGTTTTTACTCTAGTCCATCAGCACATCAAATGCTTGTTGGATGTTTTCTGTAGAAGTTCTTAACAAATACATTTCTCCTGCAGGCTGAGATTTTCTATACATGTCTATTCTCTCACCATTTGATGAAATTTAATAAGTTACAAGGGATCATTGTTTTTAACGTTCCCCATAGTTGGTCTGATTTCTCCAGGAATACCCTCCTCTGTAAATCCACTTGCTGATAAAGGCAACCTGGCTCGAGGTATACACGATTATTTACGCAGAACAAGCTTGGTTTTGCAAAGTCTAAATAAGACATACAAAATACTATGTAGGGAGAAACTGAGTGCCATAGACTTTTCCAGCAACCACACAGGTTTCTTTAAAGCCAGTTCAGGTGTCTCTATGAAACACTGAAACCTGAAGGTTGCAGATACCATTCCTTACGTCAAATTATCCCTCTATAAAATGGGGTTAATCCCACATTTCGATGAAGTGTAGAATAAAAACATCATAGTCTGGGCAGGCAGATAAAATGGTAGTCAGAGGTCTCCATTATTATTTATTGGAAATATAAAATTCTACCTGGAAATCCTGCTCAAAATTATACCTGCATCTTTCTTTTTATGCAAGTATCAAAAACATCAAAATACCAGGAAGACACACACCAGTAAATCAGAATAAAAATGGTGAAATCAAGGCACAGGTTATTTTTTCTACTTTTTCCAGGAAACTGTTGTCAGCAATGAGAAGAGACTCCTCCAAGTTTACAGCAAAGATCTTTCCCAGTAAATCAGACTGTGTCCTACCTCTTTACAGTAGGAGATAGATGAACGCCATAAGTGTTGAATGGCATTAATGGGAGTTTTGAGTGTGAAAAAACTATGGAATTGTACTCTACAGCTTAGTTTGTGATTGATGATTCAAGAGGGAGCTGTAGTCATTCTGGTCAATCTCCATCCCTTCGAGCCACATTCTGCTCTGTTTCATGCATTCGTGTCTATGTGCTCATGTCTTACCTACACAATGATGTACACAGATGTAAAAAAAACTTTCTCTGCCTTATTTCTTTGCATGGATGTGTTAATGTGGCCTTGATTTTGTCAAATTCCTTTAACATACTGAGCACCATTTAAGAAGAGGATTCCCTTCTTAAACACAATTTTGGTATTTTATGGACCCTCTCAAATTTAGCATAGAAACGGGGGAGAGAGGGAGAGATCTATTCAATGAACAGCACATGTTTTAACAGAACACAAATTTAACTCTGGAACTAATTTCTGTAGGGCATTGTGAGGTCCAGAAGGATAAAAATGTCCAGAAAGGATGATGCAATAGGGGATTTTTAAAAACAAATCTAGTCACAATCTCCAGTTCAAGAAGTAGCTAAATTGCTGGTTGTGTGAACCTGGGAGGGTAGACTGGGAGAAAAATCATTCTATATTTACCTGTTTTCTTACATCTTTCCCCTGGACATGTACTATTGACTCCTGTTGGAGAGAGAATACTGGGCTAGATGGAGCTCTGGTCTGCCTGAGGATGTAGACTCTTGTGTTTACCCTGCTGTAGTAAATGCTGAAAAGCCTGAAATCCAAGGGGTAGTACTACAGCTTGATTGTACTTTCATAATAAAGTCCATCCTTGTTAAATAAAGAGATCACCAAGTTCCAATGAATTCAAATTTAAACTGTGTCTATAAACATAACATTGTTTACATCTTTCATTTATGATGATATTTCAACTAAGTTGTTCTAAAATTGCTCTGCTTTTGCACTATGTCATAAAATGGAAGCATATATTACATTAAGCAGTAAGGAGCTGTATCTCATTTAAAACACATAACCACATAATTTCATAGATATATATCTATATATAGATATATATCTATGAACAATGAAATTGCCCCAAAATTAAAACCCTCCTGGCAGTGTATTTGTAAACACAATCAGCCCATAATCCAATAAAGAGACTCTGCTTTGAATTAATGTGAATTGCTTCTCTATTCTGCCTTTACAAATATAACTTTTCATCTGAACTTCCTCACTCCCTCTCTTTGTTTCACTAAAAATAATTGTAGTGATTTTCTTCCTCACTTGTAAACAGCAGAGGAAACATTTGAAAAGTAGAATAAAATGGAGTTTAAAAAAAATAAAATAAAAGAAGCAGATATAATTCCTTTTATACCTGCAAATAGAAAAAGCAAATCTAATTTCTCAGAACTTCTGGCATGAAACACTTTGCATTTTAAAAAGAAACCATCACTTCAATCATTTTTTATGATTCTGATAATGAAAATGAAAGCTAGATTGTTAAATGGAAAGTGCAATAATTTTATAGACACATTAAAAAGAAACCATTTCTTTAATTTTGATAATTTAAAACAAAATTTTCCAAATGACAACCTTTTAGTTATAATTCATTAACCTTCCATGCAACAATATTTGGTACAAAAGCAAATCTTAAGATATATGGATATAAATGAAATATTTAGAGGTTAATCCTTGAACAAGACTGGAATTCAAAGGGAGACACGTGGCTTGTAGTATTTACTGAACTGAGTTAAAAAAGGAAAGAAAGAAGATCTTATTCTCAATACAAAGTACACAGAATTTGGAAGGCAAATTGAAGACTGATATACCTGAAATATTCAACTACAAGGTTTTCTTTCCACTTAGTATGTGCTTTTCTTCAAGTTTCCAGAAATTTAGTGATACTGAAAACAATTTGGGGAAACTATGAAGAAAATTTTACTTATTTGTGAGGATTTTTATTTTTATATCAGGAAGTTGAAGAAACATTTTCTAATAAATTGTTAGTCAGCTGTTAAACTTTGTCTGCTAGACATGATAACTATATAGACCAGATGGTATCAATTCCAGCTTCCTGACTGGTGCTAGCACAATTTTTACTTATTTTCTCAAGGGAATGTTATTTATCTGCTCTTCTTAAGCTGGTGGGTTCAGAAATAAAAGTTTACTCAAGTGGATACAGGATCAGTGCTCCCTCACGCTGCAAGGAAATCACATCAAGAATACCTTGCAAAAGGAAATATAGTCTTTTTTCAGTGCTCCTTGCCCTAGAACATACTACCCTGACACTTTCTGGTCCCATACAAGTCAGTGGCCAAGTCCCACTGATTTCGGTAGGGCTGTGATACTGTGATATCAACCCAGAAAACCCATTTAAGACCTCAAGGAATGAGGATGGGAGGATGCGTGAGGACTGGAGTTGCATACTCTGCTGGGTCCTCTGCATTCTTTCTCCATCATGCTGCAGAGAACATCTTAGACAAATAAGACAGGAAGACAATAGTCAAGGTGTCAGACAAACAGGCAAATGGCAAAGGCTGTGGGAAGTGAGGACTCAAAGACTGCAGGTATAAAAAGCCTAGAATTTAGGAAAGAACTGGAGAATTTAGGAGAGCCTCGTGTCTCTGTCCTCTTAAGCAGCTCTGAACATGGGACTACTGCAGCTCCTCCCCCGATATGCAATACTTACACAGGAGTGGCAGGATCTGCTGACAGGGCTACTAAGTGAATTGCACATCTTCAGCGCTGTGTAAGAAAATAAAAGCACATTGTTGATCATAGCAGAAACCTGCAGCGTACTTACTGTCATCAAGGAAGTCTCAAATTTTTGAAAATGGTTTCCTAAGTCAAGTCTTACTTCTAATGAAAGTCTACAGGGCCAAAGCAAGAAGCGACCAAAACACTGTTTACCCTCAGGGCTGGCTGCGAGGCTAAAGGCCTGAGAGGGGAGCTTGGCCATGTAGTTTGTGCCCACGGGGGGACTCACGGAAGCAAACGCAGCACAGAGTGAATAGGCACAGTCTGCAGTAAGTCAGCGCCAGTCAAGACAGCACTGCCTTTTTCAATCTACCCCTTGGTTGGCACACTTAACGCCTCCCAGACAGACCATGCGGCAGTCCTTTCTCACCCTCCCAGACCTCACACCACCTCAGGTGGGAACAGTCCCCTTCCCTTCAGACTGCCCGTGTCCCACCAGACCATGAAGAAGCCATTTTGCATCCCATCAGCCTAGGCCAGCCTCGCGCTCAAGGCAGGCCGGCCAGAGGCTCTCCCAGGCTCCCCTTCCGCAGCGCTGCGGAAAGCTGGACCCCATGAAAGATCCCCCTTCCCAGCTCTCCTACTTTCCCCTCCAGACCCACTCGCCCTCCCTTCTCCCCCGGTGGCTTCAGATCAGAGACGGACTGTTTCTTTAAATCCTTCAGCTTAGATTGGTTGCAGGCCTCTGGGAGTCTGTGGCCAAAACTAAAGCCAGGGACAATTCCTGAACAAGTAAGCTCACAATGCCCTGTTTATTTATACAGCACAAATGATTGAAATCATTATGCCCCAGACTAGTGAGACCTATTTATAAACAGCATCTTAAGATGAGCAATATAGCAGGACTCTCCACTGCTTCACAACAAGCGCCAGCCCCATCCCCCCATCCCCACTATAAAGCTTCGAGGCCCTTCTGACTTGCCACATGAAAGATGCATTCCTCGCCTGTTAAATTAAAATCTAATCATATTCTGCAGTAAACAAGGCACAAAGAACACTCTTGAAATTACGGGATGAAAACCAGCAACACTAAGGGCCAAACTCTCCCCTCAGATCTATCCTACAGCTCTTTGACAAGTGCAATCAGTTAAACGTTTGAGCGCTTGACAACAGCCACCCCACCAGACGTTTGATCTGCCTGGTATTCCACCATCTTCCATAAATTATGGATCTTCAGATCTGCATGTCCTCCATGTTTGTGATGGCTGGTCTCCAACAGAAAGGACGCTTGGGAAGAAGTGGATATTTCTCTCAAAACACTTAAATTACTCCTATGTTTCTGTCTATACAAAGCAGATCTGGAACTACTTAAGTGGGCATCAGTTGCATTTGGAGCCTTGGAAGGAATAACTTTTGCTTTTCAGCCTCCTCAGACACTCATCCAACCTAAACAAAATGTGAGATCTAAACAGCAGCCTTCGCTTCAGTGCCATCTGGATGTTTGACTCGCAGCAGCACCCTTTGACTCTCAAAATGCTCATGCTATGGCCTAGCAACCCACAAGCAAGGGGACGGGAGCACGGCTGGAGTTGTGAGAAGGTGGCAAATCCCATGGGGAGCCACGGGCTGGCTTTTCAACCTGTCGCATGTCACCCTTGGGTCAACGTGGACGACAAGTCCCTTACAGATACTATGAATCAAAAGTGTTGGGTGATTATTTGGGCTGTATACTTTTTATAATCTTACCAGTTTACTTAACTGTGATAATCACAATGAGTCCTTGATATGATTAGAATTCAAGAATTAATAAGGCTTAGCACCTCCATGGTGCTTTACATTTTTCTCTTCAGAGTAGAGAACAAGCAATAACTAATTGCTCTTCAGAAAAACATTTTTATTATCACAATTTTATGAGGTGGAAACTAGGAGGTTAAATAACTTGCCTGAAGTCATTCAATAAGTTGCACTGGGATTACAATTTAGGAGTTGCTGGCTGCCAGCCCTACTTTTCGACCACTGGACCACTCTGCCTCTTATTACAAGAATTTAATTTACTTGGCAGAGAATGCATCTTTCATGTGGTAAGCCATATATTGCCATTCTAATGGAGTTGAAGGAAGGTGAGAAGGCCAGCAGATCTCATTGTGAACTGATGAAGAGTCACATCATGGTGATTCTGTTTAAAAATCTTGATCTAATAGAAGATCGCTTCTACTGTCTGAAAAAAGAGCCTTATTTCAAAATATGGATGCTCATAGGCAAGCATCTAAATTTCTATTGAGCCATCTAGAGAAAGAAACTGAAATCTAAGGAAACTGTGACAATTAGGTCCCTCTGGTATTTTGAGATCTATTTCCTACATATTTCATCAAAACTCAGGGGACGTTTTGACGCCTAAACGCCAGAATGTATGTATTCTTCACCCAGTCTTCTGCTCTTGGTTTGAGTTCTTGCCTGTGTTTTTTCCTGTGATATTCTTCTTCTGAAACTACTCTTTTCCTTTAGTGTAGACTTTTAAAAATCTGAAGATCCAATATAGACAAGGGTGCATGCGTGTGTGTGTGTGTGTGCACACACATGATGGCAGCAACTATATAGCTAGAAATAAATTTTCATGTATCCGTTTTTCGCAGGCTAATCTAATATATTAATAAGGAAAGTTCTGCAAGTACTGAAGATCAGTGAATCAGTGGTCACCATCTGGAGGTGACAACAGCAACAAATCACTGTGTACGTGTCTGTATGTACATATGTGAGAGAAAGAGAGATCACATTTTGGATAACCACATCTCCACGTATATCCATCCCTCCTATATTAGAGCCTCCAATGAAAAGCAGCCTCATAAAGAATTCATATACAGCCAGATGAGCTTTGTCGACATTGCATTCCAACTCCAAGGTAGAACTGTGCAGAGGTATCATAAATTCACCACTAAATAAAGATGGTGTCTTTTATTTTCCTGTGGAATAATTGTCAAAATATAGACCCACAAAGGTGAAGAAAGAAGTGTCAAAAGGATGGTAATGGCCATTATGAGAATGTCTTGAGATCTGAAGAAAGAACAAAATCTGCGTCTGAACACAGACTGGTTCCCGCAACAGAAAATGAACACAGTGGCTGTACACAAATCCAAGAAAAGAAAGATCATTGCCATTAGTGGGAGAAAAACCTTGATGATACAAGACATTTTAAAAATAGTGAGGAAAAAGAATGACAACTTGATAATATGAATGAAATCTTATGCCAGAGGTTTAAGTTTGCAAGACTGAGGAAAGCAGTCATTACTGAAAATGTATTCTGACATGTAAAAATCACTGCTAAAATCACCTAACAAATAAAAAAAGCACATACAGCAATATATTTTAATTATTTTTGTGTACAGCAGATACACACACATTTGTCAAAAGCACAGTAAAAGTGATTTGTTTAAACTCCAGAAAGGTTTACTGACAAGTCCCTTCTTTTAACCTGTTTGTTTTCTTTAAACATGAGTTGTTTGATTTACTCAAGCCTTTGTTATTATGGCTCAGCTCTGCAGTGGTTACCTAGACAGCACAAAACTCTTTGTCCACTCTCCTACGTCTCTTCTACTTTACGTTCACAAGTATGGATATGAAACCTACGTCTGAACCACTTTGTTAGCAATGGGAAGGCTGGCTTCTCTTGGGAATGCATGCCATTTTCAACAGATTGGTAGTCGAGGCAGAGGAAATAGTGGAAATATGTCCACAGTGCTCATTTGGCCCAGGCCTTATGTCTGAGGAGCCTCTTAGTCCGTGTAACTCAAATTACTACTGGTAACATTGAAAGATCTAGTAATATTCAGCAGAACCCCCAGTGATCCAAGTGACCCTGTGCTAAAAATCTTTTCATCAGCTGTAACTGGGGTAGGATTCTGCTGAAATATAGGATTGGTTCCCTCCATACTCAAAATACTCATTCCAGAAGTATAAAGAGTCCTACCAGGTTTCTGGGAAGACCTGTGGAATGAAATGACATAAAAGAAAAAGTAGTTGTCTTTCTCTTGACAGGGATCCCAAGGCTCCTGAAAATCAGCAATGTTCCCCCAAATCATGTGAAGCTAAGAGCAACCTGGACTCTGCTGGTGGCATTCTAACAGGAGAGCATTTCTTGTCGGGACAGTAGTCATTGTCACTGTCAGTAAATCGCAGGATGGAGGGAGAGGGGCAGTGATCTTCAGGCTCTTTGAACCACTCTCTCCCTGTTTGTTTCTCCCCACCTTTTTTTTTTCTTTTTTGAAAAAGAGAATTACTTCTCTTCTGTTACCCAACAGCTAATCTTTGAGTGCCCAGAGTGGGTTGGCCACTTCTTTCCTCTTATTTTCTACTCCATCTCCTGCAATATTTTTATCCCCTCCACAGGATGAAGCGTGATTCTGAATGGAGAGATCATGCAAGTTCAAGGCTGGTGATTCAACCATGCAATTTCTCAAATTCCTTGTAGCAGAAACACTTCCGACTGCTGTGCACCTTCTCCTGGGAACCACACTGCCTCTGCTTGGTCTTGTGAGAGGATGTTACTCCTGTCACCTGTAAAGGTGGAGAAGAGTCCACCCTGTGGGTTTGTAGCACCTGGTTCCACCTCCAGTCCTTTTCCAGTGTTTCTGTGTCTCCAAAACTATTCCTGTGGCAGAAAATCCTGATGGCAGTCCCAGTCATCTTCATGTATACCATATTCCCTTACATGCTTAATACCAATGAAAAGATGAGCCGGTGCCTTTACCACAGGGATCTTGAATTCAGCTGACACAAGGTCAAATGGGCTCTGTAGGCACCCAGAACTAAACACAAATTCAGGCTTCCTACAGGGCCCATATGGAAGAGTAGAGCCAAAAGTGGGATAGTATTGACACAGCATTTCCCTTTTCTCTCTACTGGATGCTAAGATAGTTAGTACTCCTAACTTACCATTTTTGCCAGGAAATTTGAAGCCAAACTATGCTTTCAGCTATACATGTAAATCATTGTGGTGTTATATGAATGAAAACAAGAGCAAAACTTAGACCACAGATTTTCCAGGGAAAAACAAGTGCTGCAATTCAGGCAATTAGGAGCACTAAAGTAAACATTTAGTCACCATTGACTCATGAGCCGAAAAACACAGTAGTCAATTACAGCTTTCGGCAGCAATAATTAATATGGTGTTGATGAAAACTGTGTTTTTCACTCAACATACAAAGCTATTCCAGGTAATTAAATGTAACCTCATCTATATGTAATTTGTCTTTAATCTGCACATGATACAGTATTTCAACCTCATATCCTGTATTTTGGAGGGAAAATAATATAGGAACATTACCTAAAGCATATACCCAATAACCCTAACATGATTTGTTTACACTTAAAACTATATCACACTTTATGATTAAATATTTGACTATGAAAAGGTTTGTAATTTAATCATTTGCACAATCTTTGTTACATTACTCTTTACGTCTGGTTTATGGAGATAAAGTAAGAGATCAATTTTTACTATGTATACCACATAGACATTTATTTCTTTGTATGTTTTAACATCCTGGGGCTTTTCCAGAGGCATTAAATAGAAAGAAAGTAAATACTTATAGAAAAGATCACTCTTGCCATTTCTGACGAAGGACTTGTGGTATTGTGAAGCTTCTGAATACAGAAAGAGGTGTTATGTGCAAAGTAGTTTTTAGTATACTGTATTGATCTGATTTTCCAAACTGCAGATTATCTACATTTTGTACTGAAGCTAATGGATCTTGAAATGCACCTCTGAAAATTAATGTATATCACTGCCCTCTAAGTCACTGTTTATAAACCCGTGTAATTTGAAGTCCATATTTCCAGCTTGACTGCCCAACTATTTCCAGCTATAGTCATATAGCATGAAAAATGGAAAGAGAAATTATCTTTTATCTCAAGAAGCTTCAATCTACTTATGTTTAGATTTGCAAGAGTTTCTTTGCACGCTAGCCATTGAGGTGTTGCTCCACAAACTGGTTGCCAGTTGAAGCATCAGTTTCATGTGATTGTTACCAAAGTGTACTCTTACTAGACTAGTTTAAATCTGCAGTGTCATTACTACATGGCTAATACACCTAATATTCTTGCATCTGAGCTGCAGATTAGTTATCCCTATTAGGTTCTTGAAATAAGCCTCCAGAAAAGATAAACTTTTATACAATATGAAATTAAGAAGGGTTGCTATTACCTTTAGCAAACACTACGTACTTCGTATTCTTCCTGAAACAATAACTTTACCATCTTTGTTAGCACAAGGAGATCTTGTTCCATAACACTGTCATAGCTCTACAGTTTCTAAGTAAAATGGACTGCTGTTGTACAACGAAACATCCAGTTACTGGGCCTTTAGTTCTGTTAACCTTTCTGATAACTGGTTTAGCTTAATTCAGAAAAGGCAGCTAATTCTCAACTATTAGCATTATCGATTCTCCCGAATTAAATAACATGAAAACATGACTAAAATTCCCAACCAATACATTTTTCCGCTAGTGGCATACCAAAATATTCTGTATTGGTGACTATCATTTTTGTTGACCTAAACATTTGCAGAAACAGTTACAATGTCTTTGAGCAAAATTCAGAAAAGGTGTGGTCCATTCAGGTGGATTTTTGGTCCATGAAACGTATATAATGTAAAATTGTAAGACTCTTTGATACCAAGGAAATTCCCCAGCTTTGGCATCAAACTAACTCTTTCTCTGAGCTTGAGCAAGAAAAGTCTTTAACACTTCCAGAGGGGGCACAAGCCAAAACAAATGACACAATCAACCAATAAATGAAAAGCACAACACAGTGCCCTACATAGGCATAATAAGTAAGCCTATTTGTGTTATTTATTTGAAGGAACAAAGGGGCTTTTCCAGAAACCATCTGTACATTGTTAAAGAGGAGTGAATTACCTATAGCCTTCAAAGGAAACCAGTGCTGTTAAAATAAACTTGGGGGTTGGAAGGAATTAGGTTACTGAACGTGGGCCTGAGTTAGAAGACTTAAACACTTCTCTGGAGTTTGTCTCACTGGTTACACAAAACCCAGGCACGCAGGAATGCAGGATTTCAGCAGACAGACATTGCCACAACTGTCAGATCTGGAGCAAGGCTTGCCGATACCCAAATCTAGTGTTTTGCTTTGAAGTTGTCTTCTGAAGCACCATAACTATAAGAGGAGGAAAAAAACTTAATGTCCTCTGCCTAGAATGTAGAATTACAGATGGTGGGCTAGATTTCATGCTCAGAAACTGTTAGCTAAGACCCTAAACTTATGAGTTTAAAATAATAAAGTGCACGCTGGAGTCTCTAGAGTCACCTTTGGTTTTGAACTGTTGGTGCACCTGGGCACATGTTCAAGCTTTTCGCCACAGCCACAGGGACTGGAAATTTCTGCTCTCTTTTAAATGAAAGATGAGATTCTCACATGGTCACTTCATTTCAAGAATGAAGGCTTTAAAGAGAACACCAGTTAGGGCAAGTTTCGTGATAAAATGGTAAAAACTGACAACACTATGGGTCTTTTAAAAATTCATGAACCTCAAAAGAAGCCAGGCAAAATCTGCTTGGTTTCAGGTTTCACAGAAGCTTGCAGCTCAGCTCCAGTTTGTCCTAAAGTTCACTAAAGTTCAGCCTTTCAAGTCATTTTGATTCGATTTATGGGGTTTTTCCTAAACCATATAAAACTTGGGGTATTACATGGATTTGACATGAACCAGGTGGAACTCAATAGGTCCAACGGTGTCTTGATTTGAGATTTTGAGTCTGTTTAAATACAAAACAGAAAGCAAAATTCCATCTTCCTCTGAAGCCAAAGTTTCATATGAACCTCTGTGAGCCAAATTTGCTTCCTGCAGAGTTCTTGAGACTCACAGAAGTCCATGTTTGTGTAACTGTGCAGTGAAGCTAGTCTATGGGGTCCTAGCACAATGCCTACAGGGAAAGCCAGGAATCTTGGTAGCGCAGCAAAGGGAAAGGTGTGGATGTGCCTTGCTGCAGAGAGAGTATTTACCTCTCCCAAGGATGCAGAGCACCACAGTCGGTCCTCACCACAAGATTTACTAGAGCCCGAGGCTCAGTTTTCTAAAAGATATGGTAGACTAGTGCAACTTTGCACAGAGTACATTTACTGTGTATGCTCCTTGGTGCCGAGAGGCTCGCTCTTTCTTTCCATCACAGCTAATAGAGGCAGAGGAAATGGAGTATAGTTATTGAATAATTTTCTAGATTTCAAACAATTTTCCATTCCTTATTCGGATAAAAGTTGAACCCCTAAAACTCTTCCTGAACTGACAATTCCAAAAAGTTCAGGTCAAGCCAGCTAAAAACCACCACTCCAATAATATCAAAGTAGTCAGTGTACATTTTAAACATCAGCTACAAAAGCATTGCCAATCTGATTTAGAAATATTTTATAGGATTTTTTTATTAATTATAAAAAGTGACATATTTTAAAACTGTGTTTTGTGAAGTGGTTCATGAAGATGTTTGCCTACAACAGTCTGTGGAGCTACTCATGATACCGTTGCTGCCATCACTTTGCTTGTCTAGAGTTTTAACGCCCAAAAGTCATATTTGAAATGAACATTTTTCTCTTTTATTTTACCTCTAATTTTTATGGTGAAATTCTTACTCTAGTTAAGAAGACATGGCCAGTTGTCATCCATTATGACAAAATTTTGAGTAATGAGACTGGGCTAAAGTGAAAATTGCACTATTTTAACACCTTTGTTTCTCCAGTGTGCAAACTCAATTAACATAACGTGAAGCTCTGAAGGATGTATTAAATTATTACCAATATTTACGGGTTTAACAAGAAAGCAGAAGAAATTTATCTTTTGTGTTTATCTACATCATTCTTATACAGTTATTAAACTTCCCCCAAAATATTATTTTAATAATCTTTAATTAACTTGCAATAAATATCCTATTCAATTGAAGTCTTTAGTTTGGGAAAGTAATTACTCATTTGAGACACTTAATTTGAAGGGTTACCACAGATCCTTATCTCTGTAACTTAGATTGCAATACTTCTCGTTAGGAATTTTATAGGAAGTTCATTTCAGGGTGAAAATCATGCTTGGGCATTTCAAAGGCACTTAAAGCCCAAATTTAATCCAAGTAATATTAGGCCCCTCTACTAGGTATGTAATTTGTGCAAACAGTTGCCCTATGCTCCCTTATAAAATTAGTGGAGAGATCTCATTCTCTGTGTTGATTATATGGTCAATTTGGGGTAACAGTGCTTCTAAATTCTGTCCCTGGATAAATGCCTTCGTTTAGGAGCAACAAATGCAGACCTCAGATGTCAAGCATACATCTTTCACAAAACCTTAGTTTTCTCTGAACATTCCAGCCTTCATTCAGATTTCAAGATGGGGAGGAAACAATAAGAGCATGAATTCATTCATTTTTTCCTATTAAGGAAATATGCAGTCTTTGTAATCCACAATTATTTTAAATCATAAATCTGAAGCTCAGGAAGTATCTGCAATCTCTATGGAGTTACTTGTCAGTCTGGCCACTGAAGAATTCAAGGTTCATTTTGGAGCAAGGTAGGAGAAATCTCTATATGGTCAAGCCTCCACTATTGAAAGCTGGTAATAGAAAATTACCTCTTTTTCTTTCATACTTTCTCTATTAAGCTATGTTCTATGGGGTAGTTGTTCAGACACTCTTTATTATTTATGTCTTCCTGTGCATGCATGCCTCCATCCATTTCCTTTTAATTTATTTCTACATATTAGTGCAAAAGGAGCCATTTTGAGCCCTCTGTGGCCAACAGCTTGGTTAGCAAATGGGTGCTTATTGCAGGTTAATGCATTTGTGAATCAGTTGTTCTGATTACAAGCAAAACCATGTCATAGTAACCTCACATGCATGAGTCCTGGATTTCTGGCCTCCTCCTCTTTTAGCTTAGCTCTCCCTTGAGCATTTATTTATTCATTTGTTTGCCCTTGCCAAAAAAATTATTCACCTAAACACAGCCCCCTCATGATGTCAATGGAAGTCTGAGCAACCCACGGCAGAGAACGTTCAAAGCTTATATTGCTACAAAACAATGTCGTCTTCTGGTTTGTTTTATTTTCTTGGATATCCTGTTCTGTGAGAAGAGTAATTCTGTAACTAAGACTGACTTGTGATTTTTCACAGTATAACAAAGTATAACAAAAATGCCTCTATTTCACCTTTTAATGATTAAATCTCTCCAATGCCCTGAGCCGTGGACATGCAGTCACACAAGTAATTTTATGCACATGAGCAATCCCACTGAACTCCCTGGGTCTACACACATGTAGCGTTGCACATATTCACATCAGCAAGATCAAGAACTGGTTTTGTCGAGAACATCTGTGGCAAAGGAATCTTCCTGGAAATAAACACTGTCTACATTAGCAAACCTCATAGCTTTGCTTCAGTGCTCAGTCACCCACAAAAGTCACTTACTGCCTTGCATAGCACTTGCTTTGAGCAATATTCCTTAAGTAATTTGCTTTAAATTCTTTAAACACTATGATAGCATAGTTTACTGAAGCTTTCAGGAAATTAAAAAAAAAAAGTTTATAACCACTTATTGTAGGTAGTTACAAGTCATTGCAAATGGTGTATTTGAAAATCAGAGTTAACGACTTGCCAATTGATATTTCATTCTGCATTGCTTAGTGGTCAGGATAATGGCTTCCTATCTTCATGTAATTTTTTTTCACCTGATAATGTTGAATTTTTGAGCAACAGTGTGAGCACAAGAACAGTTTGTGTAAGCAAATGAACCATGTCAGCAACTGTAATTCAGTCAGCATTGAAAACACGATCAAAATATATTAAATTATTTGTGATAGTTTCTCTCTGCAAGAAGGCAAATCTATTTGAACAAAAAAAATTAACTAGAATATGAAACTGCAATAATAAAAATGTCATGTCCCTTTAAATAGTATATGAGAGCTCAGATATTCTACATCTTAAGTGGTATTTCATTCTAAAGGAACTAAGAAAAGTAATTTGTGGCTAAATGTACAGTGTTTCAAAACGCTTGCTCTACAGGTAGATTAAACAGAGAAGCCCAGGCCAAAAAAATCCATCTATATAACCATTCTCAAATAGGCAATGCATTTTATACAACATAAAACATAAACTGCAGTGTTATATGACAGCTAAAAAATCTTGTATTGATTCCCAAAAATATTGACTTAATTTTATCAAAATGTATTTATTCATCACTGCTGCATCAATGATCTTCTGTATTTTATATGTAAATAATCTATTCTATTCCCTTGATCATGTTAATCTTACTAATGACAAATTACCATTCTCCACATACAGTTCCTAGATTTACAAATTATCGCTCCTGCTTTCAGGGGACTGAGAATCAGCCACGCTTGCTAATGCCTCCATGGATCGCCTGACACATAGCAGATTTTTATATTCCCTTTTAAAGCATTCAGCTCGCAAGAAATAATTTATAAATCTGGCTATCACTCGCACTTATCCTCTTACTGCTTGAGGGGGAAAAAGAACAAGATCAAATTGGGAGGATTATTAACAATTTAAGAACTTTATTTGCTACAATTAACTCTTTGCAGGAAGAACTGCTTGCTAAAGCCCATTGGTTTTAGGAAAGGAAGGTGAAGTATCCTGTTTATACAGTTAAGCTGGAGAACTTGGACAAACAAAAAATATTATCTACAAATACTCTTTGTTTTCTGACTTTAAAAAACAGAAACTTTTTGAATTTTAAATGTACATTTAAACCTAAGAGCTCCTTTCAGCAAAGAAAACATGACTTGCGCTAAGGAATTAAAACTGTGACAAGTCAAGCAAGCTAAAAATTCAGACTTTGGGACTGTTTCTGTCTGGCTCTGCACCTGTGCATAGTGGAGACAAAATGCTACCATACTCTTTGGGACTAATCCTCCCTCCACTTGATATTTCCTTTGTAGTTGTAAAAATGATGATGGCACAATGGAGAATGAGATCCTCAAATTTTACCCTTCCTTTAGGTTCACCTGTCTTGGTGTAACCCCTGACTGCAACCTTCTCCTTCCCATGCAGAGACAAATGCTTGTGATGATAGTCACAGAGCAGTCTGCTACCTTTTACTGCAGGAAGCTCCTTGGCTCTTTCAGTGCAAAGGAATGAACAGCACTGACTCTACTCAGCAACTGCTGGAGAGGAAAGGTAGTCAGCTGTTCCTTCACCGTAAAAATATTTTGGGAGTCACTTTGAAGATTCCTGCCACCCCCTCAGGGCCATGGACAGCAGTAGGAGGACCCACAATGTAAGATGGGATTTAGTTGCCAAAGACTGGTGCCTAAATAGCAGCTAAGATGGCTCAGAGTTTCCCTGCTGGCTTCCAGCTGCCACTCCAGAAGGAAAAGTTCTCCTGAAGGTCCTGCTAGTCCCATGAACATGTCTTAGCTACCCAAGGCATCTGAAATGCTAACATGTACCTAGATTCAAGTGACTGAATATCTCCCATTGAACCCAAGAATTCCCACCATAGCCAGTGAAAGTTTCTATTGCAATGGTAACAGATAACACTAATTGTAATCAATATCAGTAATCAGTATCTTCTGGCAGCATAACATCTGTGTGATAAATGCTTAGAGGTAAAAATAACATTAACAAAGCAGAGGGCTCACGACATCTACTACAACCTGATTTAGTGTGTACAACTGGTGCCAAAATCTCCGTTCCTCTGCTCAGCCCCCCAAAGAGGGCTGGTGTAAATAGGTTCATAATGTCCCCCATACACACCTTGAAATAAAAAGGGAATTCCCCTGAGGTCACTGGGAGGCAAAACTCAGGAGCCTCCTGGGGTGACGGTATCTCTTATTTACACAAGAAAGCTTCACATGGTGCATCTGTGTTACTGACACCCTCCACCCTCAACACCTTTCCATAGGGGGGAACAGAGACACAAAAAAACCCACAGCTGAAATCCTCACGCTGCAGGGAAGAAATGACTGTGAAGGCTTCCTTTAGCTTCACTTCTGCCTGACCATTCCCCATGCAAAACCACAGTACTGACCATATGTGTGACAGGATTTTACTCATTAGGAAGACTTTTCTGCCTACAGAATAACTTTAAGTAACCTAATGGGATCTGTAATTAACTGAATACAATATTTTTTAACGGACTCCAAAATCCCATTTCTACTTCATTAAATCGAGCTTCATTTTGAGCAGTCTATGTGTCAATAAGTATTTACGATCCTCTTGAAGCACAACTTATTGGCCTGTACAGTACAGCCATTTCCATTTGTCACATTGATATGTATTTAGGGACTATCTAAAATATGGACTGGATCGATTATAATGGTTGGTCATGTAAATTTTCCTTAGTTCAATGGTCATTGCCACAATAGACTTTCAGAAGCACTGCAGTCTATCATGCATCTAATCCATAGAAACCTATTTCTGATATTCATTCATTATGAGGTTATCATATATATTGGGGATGAGCAGAAAGGCTGGAAATGGATGGCATTTGGACATGAATTTTTTGAACTCAGATGATAGATACATCCTTATATGCAAACTTCCTCCTTCTCCATGTGTCATGCAAGATTAAGCCCTCTTCTTTCTCTATACAAGAAGAGTTAAGATTTTAAAGAGAAGGAAAAAAGTAGCCTTGTTTTTAGAGAATAGTATTTCTTTTCCCTCCTGAGCTCTTTAAAGACTCCAGCTATCTGTGCAAGGCATCTTATTACAAATATGCTCATCTACTTACATTCCCTTTAGGAATGTCAGGACAGAAAGAGGTCCTGCTACCTACCACTTCTTATAGAAAGGTTGAAAATGCTGCATCTTGCCTTGTATGGAGAACTCCCAGCTCTTGCTATTGCTAGTAGCTATTTTAAAAATAGTTAGCTTCTGGAACTATGAAGTTTTGGGCCAAATGTCAGTTACAAACAAGTGTATCCAAAAAAATATCTGCTCCACTCTATGGCACAGTTTGAACTGGTTGGGATTCCACTGCACTTGCATTGTGGTTATTATTTTCCTTATAGCTGGAGCACTAACTCTGTAACAGAACCAATTCTTCACATGCCTACCGCAAAAAAAAAAAAAAAAAAAAAGAAAAAAATTGAAAAAAAAATCAAAGTGTAACTTCAGGGTAATTGCAGCAGGTAAATCCAGAGTGGTTAGTGCAGTTAAATTTATGTTAATTTTAGTTGGAATCTAAGGGTTGCTGCCTACAAACACCCATTCATAGCTTTAGTCACGAGAGTCATTCAGTGACAGCCAATGAAAATATTTGGTGAGTAAACTTCCATGTATGTTTATAGGCTCCAGTCCTAACAGGGTACTAATAAGCAATTCAGATATGTAGTTTACTTCCTCATGTGCATTAATGTTAATTACAAGTAACCAGAATTATAAAGACAATGTAATTACATTCTAATTATAGCATAACCACAGCCACTGTTATAAGTGTAACCCAATTTAAAAAAAAACCTTTCACTCCCTATAGACATATCATTTTAGCACATGCCTTTATTCCTATTTTTTTGTATCCCACCTTTCAACAACGCACATCTGAGCACTCAAACAAGCTTTTGACCCAGCTTTCACTGGACAGCAGAGCAAGCTAAATATTATCTAACCATATTTTAAATTAAGAGATACTCACATTGCCTTTACTTTGTATAAAACAGGGGAAACACAGAGGAATTATACAGGCAGAGTAGCTTCCATTTCACTGTGTACACAACACTCAAATCTTAACTCATCCACTCGCAGTGTTACTCCAGTAGCTGTCTATGCTGAGAACATGAAGAACTGCTGGAAGGCTTGACAAGTAAGGAAACATGATAATAGATACTATATACATGGAATATATAATAGATATGTAAAAGATAGATACATTCTAGATACTCCCTTTCTGAAGTCACATTGGTATGACAGCCATAAAAGCTGTTTTCTCCTGGTCAGCCTAATGGGTCATGCTTGGCTTTGTCTGTCAGTAAGAAAAAAGGTACCAGCAAGGAGGTAACAGGACAAACTGAGTCAAAATGTCGCATCTCTGAGTGGAGAGGGAAGGGGGAAATGGAAAAATCAGAGCTCTTCTGTCTGAGTCCTTTCTCACACCCAACAGCTGATAGTGAAGGAGCTGGTTGTCCTTTTAGGAAAGACAACCCAAGATAATAAGGCAACCCCTTCCACCTGCAGAAGGGCATGTCTAGTTGTGGGAAAAAAGAGCATGAGGGAGAGCCAAGAGAGTGTCCAGGGTTTCACTGCATTAAGCTGGAAAATAATTCCCCTGAGGAAACACCTGAAAGTCCAAGGGGTTTGCTGACACAGATGGAGTCCTTTGCTTCCCTTGGGGATGAAAGGAGAGTAAAAGAAGCAGAACAAGATAACAAAGCACACCAGTTTGGAGAAGCCCTGTGTGCTCAGCTGTATGTTTCCTCACTGGAAGGAGGAAACGTTGCAGAATGATGATTCTTCCCACTGGCAAAGGGCACCGTTGCTAAACAGAAGAAATGAAATAAATCATAAGGCAAAGTCAAACAAACCCAATAGAATTCTAGTCTTAGAAGAACATGAATCCTGTCTCCAGGGTATATGTGTCATCTTACACATCTGTATTACAAAGCCTGGCTAGTAGCACCATGCCCTGGAAAGAAGATGACACCGCCAGGTGGAAGTGGTTCATTCCCTGTTTGCCATCCAAGGAGCCTTCTCAGCCATCTCTGCAGAAGCTGCCCACGCCATCCCAGACCTACTTAGAGCTCCGTGTTATCTTCCACTGGGTACAAAGTACTAGCTAAACAAGCCCAGTTCAAATCTTGCAGTGAAAGTTTCTTTGAGACTCTGAGTCTTACCTATGTTGTAGTCTCCTTCACAGAGAAGTGAGAACAAAAACATCTCTGAAATATCAAAGCCAGTATACAGTGGCTGGAAGGGAGAGAAAACTCAGCACAGCTTCACCAAAGATATGTTTACTGGCTTGTGAAGATATTATTCTGATGAAGTCATGTAAGTTTAAATAAAAAAAGAGGTGAGGAGGGAGAATTGCAATGGGACTTGGGAGCCTGTCAGGCCCAGAAAACCTGCTGATCACAAACTGACAACAACTGCAGGAAGGTGGGACAGGAGTTCTCCACCACGGAAGGTAGATCTAAAGTACTAACCTAAAAGCTGGAGACAAGGCAAGCAGACTGAAGGTAATTGTATTTCAAGGCTGTAAGAAGCTGAGGATAGAGTCTCAAAGCTATTGCACTAATTTGGTATGTCTGTTTGTCATTGTTAGATATAGTTTAACTATGCCTTTTTATCAGATAAGGCTGTAACTCACCATACTGATACCCTTCATAAGGTAGCAGAATCAACAACATTTAACAATTCATTCTTTTACGTAGCCTCCAGGGTCACCTTATTTAGTAAGTTTAAAGGTGAGGAGATAGGGCAGTACACTTCTGAAAATGCTGGTTCTCTTAACTTTGTAGATACAGCAAGAGTCTTCCCTAATTATCAATAGACAAGAAGAGGACTTTGAAAACTCAGTATTACTCATGAGCCATAGCCTAGATCAGCAAAATAAGGCACAAATGTAGAGAGTAACCCATATGCTTAATGCCAGCTGCCAGAGCTGCTGTTCTTTATGACTGGCATTAGTGTGATGACAGGTCCTTGAAGGAGAATATAGCCCATTTCACAATGATACATTCACAGGATACCATGTCATCATCTGCATGTATGTTTAAGTTTCACTGCTGAGGAAGCCTTTAAATGCTTAAATTCAAGAAGGGAAAAAGACTTCGGGGAAGAAACCACCCATTATTCAGTATTTTTTCCCCAGAACAATAGAGTAAATTAAATGAATGTGTGAAATAATAATAAGCGAATCATTACATTTGCCCCAGACAAAAGGAAAAGGGCAAAATAAAATACATACAGTATAATGAAACATCACAAAACACTACATGCTTTAAGAATCAGTTGTTCAGAATAAATGCAGGAAACAGTATTTAAAAATTAAAAGAATCAAGAAGAAACATATCAAATATTAGTGGTCAGCAGTGGTTGCTGCGCAAATTCATCATTTTGGCCTAAATACAAATAACCAGTATGTGTATATTTTGAGAATGGGAAAAGACTGAAATTAGATTGTTTCTAATGCTGGGAAACTCAGGTATGCAGCTCACCCTTGCCACCCTCTATGGCAAAGCATGTGTAAATGGAGACACCTCTCAGGTGTGTCTAACATCAAATATAACAAGCAGTAACACCATGAAAAGTTTTAAGTCAATCAGGTAGCTGACTAACCTCCTCCTGTTATCCAACTGTTACAATCCTACCAAGTATTGTTTTATAACAAAAAAAGCTTATGTTCATTTTCTAGTGATCTTATTAAAAATGTATCTGATACTCACAGGAACACAGAGCCAGAGACATGGAGAAACAAAATTTCTTATTCTGTGCACTTAGCAATAAGCAACATTTCCAAACAAGTGTAATTTGGAAAGTACATGCACATTTACTTGGGGAGAAGAGTCAGCTTTGGAAACCTGAATAATGAGCCATAGTGAAACAATCACACCAACAATCTGGAGATGGTGCCCTCCTAAAGCCATGAGGGTATAACTAACCAGTATCCTACTTACACTCACCTCCTGATTATATCCCATGCACGTGGAGAAATCTCATTGCTGGTCTGGATGATCTCTTGTCCATTTCTGGATAGCAGGAGTCCTCCTGATGTGAACAGCCTGCTCACAAACCCAGCATCGGGGTGCAGTACTGGGCAGCTGCAGCCCCCAGCCGTCCCTAGCCCCATTCCTCTTGTGTCTAGGAATCCACATTTCCCACAGCTCATCTTTAAGAGGAATCATTTCCATGCACATCACTGCCTCTATTTTTCTTTAAGAAAGAAAATAAAAAGAGGGGAGAAGAGGTTTCTGCATGACATTTCTGTCCATCTATTCTCAGTGAGCAGCTTCTTTTGTGCTGTAGGATCTGAGAACATGGTCAGAGCAACCCTTCATGCTGGAGATATGAGCTATTATACCCTTATCCATACATTTCAAACCCTTAGACACACGTTTTCAAGCATGATCACAAATTTATACCCACCTCGTTTTTGAAGACCTTCGTAGTAGGGGTGTGGGGTGGGTGTTAAACATCAATGCCTTGAACTGTTTTCTGTAAACAAAGCCTGGTCCCTCAACATTTTAAAGGCCTAGCAAAGCAGTCTTTATTTTAAACAAAGTATGTGGTGTGATGCACCTGAACCTATTTCTGACTCCTAGAGGGAAAGTGCAAGCAGTAGAGTGGTTAGTCCAAAAAATAAGAGTCAAATGTACAACTTAAAGATTAAAAAAAAGGAAAAACAACAAACAACTTTCATCCAAACTGGGAGCAAGCAGTTCAGGAAGCAAAGAAGACATCAGCTAGCATGTTATCAGAGCAAGGCAATCAGCAACAAAGATCAAAATGGTGTCTCAGCATACTAATGTTGACAACGTCTATGAGTCCCAGTGCTCAAAAAGACCACAGCAGCAATCTTGGTGCAACACATCCAATCAGCAGCAGTTTACTTGCAGGGTGCAACAGGAAACCCTAACATTTATCAGCTCTGTTCCCTCATCAGTATATGTCACTGCACTCCATAGAAGCTAGTACTGTGTTAATTTATCAGCAAATCGAAAGCAGAATAAAAACGCAACTTCTGTCTTCTTTTGAGTCATTTATTTCCTTCAGTGCTTTATATTTCACCCTACATGATAAAATGCAAGAGTTTGTAGCTTGAAATTCTGGAAAGCAAATGAAGAAAAGGGTAAATCCAGATTAAACTCATGTTTGGTACAAGTATACAAGCCCTGTTTCTACAATCAATCCAGTAGGGCAGACACTTCGACCTGCAGAGTCCTCTTAACTGCCTGAAGATCTGCTCACCACAATCAAGCTGGAGGAGCTTTCTAGCACCTCCCTGGAACATGGGCTCCAAATTACTTTTTATTCATATGATAAAGGAAGGTTGTGTCCAGAGCAGGCAGGCTTGTTTCTCCCCTCTGAAGTTCTCACTTGCAGAAGCTGATTGAAATGCAGTAAATGTGTGAAATAGCACACATTAATTGTAATCCAAAATCAGCAAGAATTGGGCTCTGGATTTGCAGAGAAGGGAACCCGGTGTCTTCATGGATTCATTGCCTGTATCCCAACTGTCAGTCTATTTTATTTACTGGTTTGTTGGCTCTGGCCTTGGGCTGGTACTTATCAGCATATCTCCACAAAAGTGGAAGCCATACACCTTCTGATCAAGTTTATTTAACGAAATGGTTAAAGTTTAAAAGTAAAGATATTTAATCAGATGGGTTTTGAAGCTGAGACAGAAAAGATAAACTACTTCAACAAAATCAAGAGAACTAATATTCTTTCTGCATCTGAGGATTTTCAACTTAGGATCTCAAAGCACGGAAGGGAGAGGCATCACATAGTGCAGTTTCACCGGTATTTGTCAGTGTGTAGCAGTGGTTTATTACCACACAACCAATATTGCATGAGAGCTCAGAACCATGCAAAGAAAAACATCTAGCTGAAACCAAAGGAGATGGCACCACGTAATGCACATGCACTGTATAAATAGCACATGGTTTACAAGCTAGGCTGAATAGGTCTGCTAGTTCTGTAATGAACACAAGTGGTCAGGGTGTTGGTTTGCATCTCAGATGAAGAACAACTGCCCTGGAGCCAATGTCCTTAACACTATGGTGGGTTAGTGTTAACACAAAGGGAAAGGTGTCACCTGCAAAGTCAGCAGCACCTGCTTCTGCAGCAGCACATCGGGGTGTTCACTGGAAATCTTTTCTTCAAGAGAAGAGTGACCTGACCTTGCTTATGGGTCGTATCCAAATCAAAACACAGGCTAAGATGGCTCGTTCAGAACAAAAAGTGAAAGGAGAAGGAAGAGAAGCATGACTTCTCTTTTTTTATCCAAAAGTCAGAAATCAAAATTGTTCTTTGTGCTATCATTATGTAATACTTAAGTTACAAGAAGACAGCTTAAGTTACAAGAATGCTTTTCCCTCTAGTTGCTCACTCCCTTGCAACACCTAATAATATATATATATATAAAATAGCATTTTAAAATGTTTGTGTAAAAGTCCACTTCATAAACTAACATTCTGGAACATTTTTTATATCTCTTTTCGAACCCAAGGAAGAAATCTACCAAGTCAGTTCCTTGTATCTCAGAGAACTATTGCAGGCTCTGGCTGGAGAACATGTGAAATGTGACATGCCAACATTTGCTCTGTTTGAGCATTCTGTACTTGAAGCCAGACCTGTGCAGGAAACAAAGATCAGAGCTCTGTTCTGCATGCTTTTTACCTAGGGGTCCTGAAAAAAAGAAAGAAGAAAAAAAAAAAACCAACTGTCAAGAGCAAATCATCAAAAAGCAGATATAAATCAAACTGCTGAGCTAAAATCATGCCTAAATAGTTTGCCTATGATGATAACATCAGAAAGATAAAGAATGAACGGTTAACTTCATTCAATCCCAGTTAAAAATGTGGCTGTGGTAGGACAGTAACTACACACAAAACAAAAGATCCTTGTGATAAAGTTATGCTCCTAACTACAGACCATTGAGTCAATTAATGTTTACTTAAGTACTTGTCATCTAAAGCAGAAGCAGAGAAAACCATCAACATAAGCAAAAGCTTGTGACACCAATTTGCATCCAGTTCCAAGTGTGTGTTTTATTTATTTCCAATCATGATCAATCAGGAAAGAAAATAATCAATGAAGTCGCAGTCATGAGTGGTATTTGGCCATCTGGGGGCCTCAGTATCTCTCGGCCTGCATTGGAGGCAAGGGAAAAAAAATTTTTTTCAAGAGCACGGAGGAGCTCCATATGGTTGAGATCAAAGGTGTTGCTGGGTGCATGGTTCTGCTTTATTGCCAGGCACTGCTGTTAATTAGAAAACAAGATCAGAGGCAGTATTAAAATCCAATTAAATTGATATGAACAGATTGCCAAGTGATGTTCACTAATGTATAATTGAGCACCATGCAAATTTCAGTGGCTGCCTTTTGTTTTTTCTCCCCTCACTCTGGAATGAATGATGAAGCTATGAAGTTTTTCCTCGTTGTAAAAGATAAACAAGTTAATGCACTGATCTAGGGGGTATTGCTTCAGTGATTGATGAAAATGAGAGTAGAATATTAACGTGTGACTTTTGGGGGGCTTCTTTTATAATCTTATTTTGTTCTTCATTCTTTTATTATTGTTGTTGTTGTTATTCTTGTTATGGTGGTATCCAAGTACATGCGCAGATCCTTCATCATTCCATCATTTCAGATACAGAGAAAGTTCCTTTGTACCTGGAGATTTGATTCAAACAATTACAAAACCATGAATATTTCAAGTGACAGGCCTGCTACCGCTGGAAATTAACTTTCCAAGAACTATATGGACTTCATACCGTATATCTTTGTTTAGAATCCGCAGCTTCTATTAAATTTAATTACTTCCCTGTGCAGCTTTATATTGAGGGCGACTTCAAAACGAGGGCAGCAGCTATTAAATTTAATTACTTTCCCCTGCGGCTTGCATAGTAAAGGTGCATGGTTAAGGTGCAGCTACTAAATGAGGGTAGCTTCTAAACAAAGATATACAATATTTATACCATATATATTTCTCCTTCCCTAGCTATCTGTCTTTAATATATACACTTTGTGTGTGTGTGTGCACACGCGCACACGTAATGCAGGTACATAACTAAGTGAAATTGTTAAATGCAAAATGCTAACTTTTAAGCTAAAATCTATAATACTTAAACTGCACCTCTGCTTCTTTCTCTCTTTGAATGGCTCACATGGTTCCACTCACAATTCACATAGATTTCAATGTGACTAGCCTTAATAAAGAACAAAATTCCAGGATGTAAAATTCATTAAAATGTTGCAGAAATTCTGAAGTCTTTTGGCAAAAATGCATTTTTGTGTAGAACCTACCATAAGGAATAACTGTAGGCCCACAGATAAACTATAACTGTCAACCTTGCAAACCTAATATATTAGTGTCATTGGGTTTCATCTAATCTATCATTTGCTAACTATGAAGATGCATTGATGTAAAAGCTGGTTTTAAAAATGGGATCAAAGTTAATGCATAAAAGACCAATAAATCAAACAAGGCATTGTCTGACATGGTGTTCACGAGATATTTGTGGACCTTTCAGAAATTGTTTAAATTCTCTTAAAAGGAGAACACATTTAATGAAATAATGTTAGTTGTGCATGTGAGCAGATCAACAGAACTGCTGTTGCATTTGTGCTTGCAGAGAGATATGAAGTTGTGTTTGTCTTACCTGTGCTCATCAGTGCAGGGAGTACAATGCAAGCAACGTTATGGGTGTAGGCAGAGGGAAGGGTGGGCAGCACCACACAGTTCAGGATTTCACCCGTTCGTTCCATTTTAGATAAACACCATGGAGCATTAAGCTGTCAATCTCATCACAGTAGGTCCCATACCACTTTCGATTAATTGCAATACACCCTCTGCCCACATAAGGCAGAGAGCAGTGGTAGGAATTTGTGTAGCATCTCTATCTTATAAGTTGACAAATATCCTTTGAAACATTAATATAAAACATTGGAAACTCTGTTACAGTGTAAGCAAATGTCCTGGTTTCAGCTGGGATAAAGTTAATTTTCTTCCTAGTAGCCGGTATAGTGTTATGTTTTGGATTTAGTATGAGAATAATGTTGACAACACACTGATGTTTTTAGTTGTTGCTAAGTAGTGTTTATACTAAGTCAAGGATTTTTCAGCTTCTCATGCCCAGCCAGCAAGAAGGCTGGAGGGGCACAAGAAGTTGGGAGGGGACACAGCCAGGACAGCTGACCCAAACTGGCCAAAGGCATATTCCATACCATGTGACATCATGCCCAGTATATAAACTGGGGGGAGTTGGCTGGGAGAGGTGGATTGCCGCTTGAGAACTAACTGGGCATTGGTCGGTGAGTGGTGAGCAATTGCATTATGCATCACTTGTTCTGTATATTCTAATTCTTTTAGTATTATTATTGTCATTTTATTATTATTATCATTATCATTCTTTTCTTCCTTTCTGTCCTGTTAAACTGTCTTTATCTCAACCCACGAGTTTTACTTTTTTTTGATTCTCCCCCCTGATCCCACTGGGTGGGGGGAGTGAGCAAGCAGCTGCGTGGTGCTCAGTTGCCAGCTGGGGTTAAACCGTGACAGCAAATGAAGGAGCTGTGACTTATTGGATGCAGTTCCAAAATCATTTTAAAGAACTTGATGCTACCCCAGCATTAGTGGAACAGGAAAGGGTACTAGGAACTTCAGGAATATTTAGTGTTCTGCCCAAACATTTTAAAAAGTAGCTTTATAAAAACAGGGAAGTTATATAGCTCACTACTTATTCCCAAGCAAAAATATGCTTTTACATCAAGAATTGGAATGATGATCAGAATAAAATACATGGGGTTAAAATTCTGCATGCAAACACAGGTGTTATAAATGTTTTGTTAGAAGTTTTAAAAATTAAAATGGCCTTAAAAAAAAAAGGAAAAAAAAATTGAAGGAAGATTTTCTATTTCTTTTTTTCCTAATTTTTAAAAAAAGAAATGGAAGGAATATAAAATGAAAAAATGAAAGGCATTTTCATTGGTTTGGTATTAGTATTTTAGGGGACTGGGGATTTCTCTTTGTCCTTCCCTTCCCACTTTGCATATCACTTTTTTCTGTTATTCTTTCTTCAGGTAAAGATTGGGGAGAGAAATAAATGAAAAAGTGTGGCAGGGAGGAATAAGCCATTGTTATGAAAAATGTTTTTAAAATCTGTCATGTTTTTCCAGCAAAAACACAATACCTGGGAATATTGCACCAAAAAGTACTAAAGGAGCAAATAAATAAGAAAACCCTTATGATGCCTACTTAACACCTTTGTATTTCTGCTTTATTTTTTCAGAAAGCTCCAGTAGAAACCATTGTGATACCTCATTGAAAAATACTGCTTTAACATTTCCTTGCCTGACAGAGAGTTTTGGTTAAGGTGCTAATCAACCATGCTAGGGGATCCATAACTCATTCTTTGCCAAATGCCTAAGTTCAATAGGAGGACTCTATTGATCAATGGATTTTGCAAATAACCATCAAGAGAGATGAACCCAGGTCCTGACCCAGAACACATTATGTGCTTCCTCTTTATAGGTTAGGCAATATGACATGATGCAAAGAAAGCAAAAGTTTTGTCTGAGGGCACTTTTCCTCTATTCTGTCCTTTGGGGAAAGACCCGTTTAATTATTTATTGTCTGTTTATACAGCTTTTTGGGTCCTTGGATCCTCACTGTGATGTCAAAGAATTGCTATAGTACAGAGAAAGGGAAAGAGAATGAAGGAGAGAAGGAGTAATTAGAGGAGGAAAGACGATGAAACATGTTACTCAAGAAAAGTGATCATCAATTTACCCACAGTTATATTAATGTGGTGTCTGAGACACCAAATTTCCTTCCAAGACCTACAGAAGGAGATGACAGCTATTACAGATGTGTGATTCTCTTGCAGCAAGTCTATGCTACTGGTTGTAATTTAGCCATAGTGGTGCTGTGGTCACAGAGGTTAACCCAGTTAACTCATTTCAAATTAGCTGAGTCTTTCTGCATAGCATGGCACTGAGCAATGAAGACTAGCCTGGAGGAGCATTTCTGCATGTGGAAACATGTACATATGCAGACCTTTCGAAGGAGACCACTGAATTTTATAATGATGAGGGAAATGCGAGCTAGGGAGATCACACGCCTAGCTGAGATAAAGTAAAAATAAAGTTTGCAAAGATAACATCCCTAATTCCTTGCAATAGCTAACATCTAGAAAACAGGAGTTGTTATGTCAGCATAATATAGGATCCCAAGCCCCATGAAATAAATGCCTATATGTTGACTACAGTGTGCTCTGAATGCTCTTCCATTTTCAAACAGTAGCAAGATTTGTTTTCTGACTGTGTGAAGGTACTGGCATTGATCTCACTTTTTTCCTTCTCACAAAGTACAGCGACTAGATCCAGGGTAACACTTTGTTCTGCTGTATGTCCCTCCATCTCTAGGGCCAAATGCAGAGAGTATATTTAAAAGACTCCACAATGGAAATTAGGTTCATTTCTTCATAACTAGTCAACATGGCAATTGATGCAGGTACAATGGACAAGCTCTTTTCCCTTTCTTAGTACAAGTGTTTCCCTTTGAACTTTATGCTTCATTATCACCCAAGCTTTACATACTGGATGACAAGGATAATGTAATACTACTCTGTCAGTCGCTTCAGTATGGAGTTTGCCTTTAACAGAAAGCTAACTGCTGATCTTCAGACACAAAGCCCAGGAGTCTATCAGCAGAGTTCAAAATTAGCTGAGATTTTATGGCCCAAGGCCACCCTGGTAACTAATGACAATTTTACAATCATTAGTTTTTGCCTGATGGGCCAGTAGTAAGTGGGACCATGATCATGACCCAAATCTAAGAAAAAGGCCTCCAGGCCCAGCTTTTTGTCAGATTATGGCTTTACTTACCTAAGCTGGTTTTATCTCATTACAGTGTGTAAGCTGTGGTAAGCTTGATACAGACAGGATGGAAGAAAAGAAATGGACCTAACCTTGCAGGGTATTAATCACAGGCAAAAGGTTGGGAGAAAGGATCCAGGGTATAAATAAGCACCATCCCTGCTGGTCACTACTTGATGAACTACAGATTTGAATCCAATTTTGCCTTATCATATTCATTTGGAAATTGGCAAACACGTAAATAAGACAAAGGATTTCTATTCTGAAAATAAGTTTCCCAGCTGAACACTTTGGTTTATATACTTTCCTAATAGTGTGTTTTTAAGATGTTTACAGAGAAGGCAAACTCCTCTAAATAAAAAAAAATATTCCAGTCCTTACTTCTGGGATGATTTTTAATTTTTCAACTAATGACTACATAATGTGCAAACTTCTAGGGGGAAAAAATGACACCTTGCTTTCATTTGCCAAGTGCTTTTCAATTACAAGAAACCAAGATAGAATTTCTGAGTTGAGGCAGTGGGAAAATTTCAATGCTGAATAATTGCAATAAAAGCAAAACCAGTATTTTTGTGTATGTTATAAGGTGTTGCAGGATGGAAACAAATTTCCCAACCATCTCTAATTTTCAGAAATCAACACGACAGAGCATGAACCCTTGGATAACAGTTTCTGCTCTGCATAGAAAGAAAAAACATCAGGTTTTAGAGATGTTCAGAGCTTTTTTTCAAAGAGCGTTAGATTGCATATTGCAACCTCCCTTTTAGCTATTCATGTTTCTGCTGAGCCCAATAATCTCTGTTTGACTAACACTTCTCTTTGAAAGTCCCAGAATCTGGGGGGAGGGACAGGTTGACTACTGGAAAGAGTGATGCTGGGGGAGAAACTGACTCCCAGATGATGCATGTAAGAGGATAATAGACAAAGAAAAGGGTGGTGGGACTGCATAGGAAATACTATCTAAACAGTGCTAGTACAAGAAAGGGGGGTGGTTATGTTGTATGTTTGTCTACTAGAAAAATACAGGCACAAGTTACTGGTAAGTAGAGAGAAATGATGGAAAGCCTGAGCTTGTGGGAATGAGACCCAGCCCTTGTCACTGATCTCATGCACACTTTTTCTGAGATTTGGTTTCTTCAGCTGTAAACAAAATTCAACTCTATCTACCTAATATCTCAGTACTGTAAGAATTAACATTTATAAAGTGTTTTGTCACCCAGGACTGTAAGACAATATAAGTACAAATTACTACTGATACCAAAGGGCAGAGATTTAGCAGAGATTTTCTAGGATGAGCTATGCAGTGCTTATCAAACCAAATTATATAGATTGTCTCATTGTATTTCCCAGTCTCACCAAGGTATTTTCTTTCCCCACTGCTTTGTGCTTGCCTTGTCTCCTCTATATTTCCCTTAAACATTCTCTACAACCACTTTAATACAGCACATGGAGGTAGATTAACTTAGTCTAAGCAACTAGCATGGTCATTCCCACTGTTCCCATGGCTTCTGTCTTATTTTTAGATTGTGAATTTGGGGTGGGGGCAGGATAATCATTTTGTTCTCTATTGCTACAGCACAATAATAATCTGATCTATAGTTGTCTTCCAGATGCAAAAAGAACAACAACAAGAACAACCTTGGTAAGGAGAAGACAACACAACTGTTTCATTAGTATATCCAGACAAATAAAAAAATAATTCTGATCATCGTGAGGCAATAGAAATGTTATTGTGTCCCCTTTGTGTGAGATTGTACTATTTTTATTTAAATATGTTTGTAATGACAGTTTAAAAGATTTCTGACTTGGCAAACCCCAGTGGTATTGTTCATCTGAACTTTGTCCACATTTGGGTGCTACATATTGTTCAAAACTGTGAAACAAGAGCCTTCTCCAACAGCACAGCCCCGCCATAAATGCCTCCACCCAGCCAATTGTCAGGAAGAGACAGGCAATGGACATTGGGGCAGCAAGCGTAACCCAAAGTCCTTCTCTTGCCACAGTGACACCTGATGGCAGCACATTCACGTGAAGGAAAACAAGCAGGGCTGGAGACATGCCTTCTCCAGGAGGTGGACTGGTGATCACAGAGCACTAGAGAGCTGTTACCACATCAAGCAGCAGGGAAACGATGTGCGGGCTGCTGAAGTTAAGACAGATCTGACCCAGTATTTGAAACTTTCCTACTAGAAGTAGGAAACAGGTCAACAAAGTCACTGATTGATTGGCTGTCCTTAAAATTATCACCTCTTAGAAGTCCTGGTGCTGTAACATCCATTCCTAGACTTTGGTTTATTCTCCTGGAGCTTGTTTGGGTCTAAAAACCACTGAATATTTTTTTTTGTCACTCACAGAGGAGTTAGGACTGTGAACTCACGCAGGAGTGGGTTTATTGAGAAAGAAGTTGCCATTCAAAAGTTGAACTGTGGTTCAATTACTTTGGAGAAACATAAGCAGATAACACAGTGCTTTTCTTCATAGTGAATATGCTTGATGGCTATTGCAACGAAACCGAAGATTTACCTAAATGATCATACACTTTCTGGTATCTGTGGGACGAAGTGAGGAAAGAACAAGGATGTTAGGTGAGAGAGGTGGAAAGTGTTCTGGCACATTTTTTCAAACTAATTTTGTGGCATGAATGAGAACTACTTACCTGTACTAGAACATTTTCAAGCAATAAATGAGCACAGTGACTAATGCTGAAATTAAAGTGAGGCACCTCTTACTTACACAACCTACCCACACATTTAGTTGGGTTCAGAAACACCAGCCTGATCTTAGTGGCCTGATCTCAGATCCACTCACCTACTCCCAGCCTTGGAAGGCAGGGCGAATTTGGTAGCTGCTGACTAAATAAACCATGTGGGAGTATGTCTTTCAGACACAGATGGTGTTAGTCCTCCTAAACTAATGAGAGCTTGGCAATCATGAGGGGGACAGGAACTGGGGGAGGAGTGGCTAACCCCAAATGGGAAGGCAGCACTCAGCAGTGGATTCCAGAGGAAAGAAACCCAGTTACCAAAGACAGACTTTCTGCAATTTTTGCTTGTTAGTGGGATTAAGTAATTTGGATTGTTTAAAAAAAATTACTGAATCAACACTTCTTTTTGCAAATGACACAGCTCTTTTAAAGAGAAAGGTCCAGTCTGCTGGTGTTGTCAATCTCCTCTAGTTCTGCTAAGAGGTAAAAATCACAAAGAAGAAGACAGAACATAGTTTTCACCAGCATCAACTACCAATCTGACTGCTACATAGAAATTGGTAGTTGCACCAGCCAGCCTTCCTGACATCTCAATAGTCCCCTTTCCTGGATACTTTCTGTCATTTTGTATCTGGGAGGACGGGTTTGATCTTGCGAAATCCACCTACCTGGTGATGAACCCGCACTGACTTCTTCGATACCTGAAGAGGATAGGGGCACAAATCCTGTTTGTTCTCAGTAGAACTTAGGTTTCTTTGAAGACTCCAGACTCTTTCCCTCGTAAAAGCAGACCTGGAGGTATGGGTCAACAACCATTGATGGCAGTGAAGAGATTCTCATCAATTTCATTGGAGGCTTGCCCAGGCTGTAATTGACCAATTAAATGGCCTTCCTAACAAGGGTACAAAAACCCCCAACTTAGCTGCTTCAGAAATACCTAGAAAATGAAAACTAACAAATTACCCCAGGAAGAGTGGTGGTAATCAGTGATAGGGAAATCTTCTTTGGAGAAGCTTGAAAGTTTTTTTCAAACATTATTTTTAGCAGCCACCCTAGAAATTCTTGACTTTTTTTACATAATTTTGAATTCTGCTCTTGTACTGTTTATCCCTCCAGTTATCTGCTTTCGAATATGGATGAATCTGCTGATTGAAAATTAAATATAAATATCCATGTGCTTTATATATTTAGTAACAAACATATACACACATATGTACAGTGTTTTTGCATTGTTGCCTGGGAACAAAATGCCTATTTTTAGTTAATATCAGGTGATTTTAATTTACAAAACTACCTTGCCTCTCAGCATTTTAAAGAGCATACACAGAGGCACCTGCATGCTTCTAACATTTGATGTATCATTAAATATGCCTTCTCACATTTGGCACATAAACCCTGATAAAGTTTCACCTTTTAACGAAATAAATGACTCAATTAACAAGATGAAAAACAGCAGTGTGGTGGCAGACCCTCTTGGTGGCAAAAAAAAAGGATAAAAAAGAATTATCTCAGCAGGGTGTTAATACAAGGAGCGCCACAACACACAGCGGGCACCTGGTTTGACTGACAGCCACCCAGCAAAGCTGACAGATTTGTCAGCTTGCTGACCGCTGGCTTGAGTCTCTCGCACCACCCTAGGAATAAATTGTTGCTCAGGAATGGCTGGGCAAGCACTCACTTGTCTCTGTTAATCTAATTGAATTTTTTTAAGTTGTTTTCATTTTTATCTGCTCCTGTGTGGAAACGTTTGTTCCTGGAGCAGCAAATTTTGGCACTCTTACATTACTACCTTCCTCACAGTGCCGCTGTCTTTTGAAGGAAGGCACAGATACAGATACAGGGCCAAATTCATCTCTCAGCTCCCAGGGCTTGAATGGATATAACTGAGGTACAATTTGACCTGCCATGAGGGAAAATTGTCTTTTTTAATGGGACTGGAACTTAGGACATCTGTATTCAGGGCCCTGTTTCTCCATAAGGTTCCAGCTGACAGGGAGCACCGTTTGTGCATGTTATATTCTATATGACCAGAAGCCAAGCAGAAAGGAAAGTTGGAAAATTGTTATCCCTTTCCTTGAAGTGGACGTTAGCCTTCATGTGAACATCTGCTGTGCTGTGCAATGGGAAATTAAGAGAGCAATATGGATGCATATGGAGGAAACTGGGACTTTGACTCAAAGACGGTTCAATACTGTCAGGTATGGAAGAGTCTGCCAGTCAACTGAAAATCTGGCTAAGCAAAGATAGCCTTATTTAAAGAAGAGATGATCAGGAATTGCACAAAATCAATCTGTTGGATATCACAGTTTCTGAGGTTAGTAGATGTAAAACCACAACCTCTATTATATAATCAGGCATGTGCCTACATGAATGACATCTTTATAATTGTATGCTGTGTCTCTCTATGCGTTGCATATCATTAAGCACCCAGAATACGTGTAATCAGTGTAGATCTAGGAGCTACCATTTACAAAGTTTTTTTAAAGTATGACATACAAAACTAAATATGTTCTGGGTTGACGCAATGCTGATCTCCCAGATGCTACCAAAAAAGGCCAAGTTGCTTCTAATAAATCTTTTGAGATATTATATACAAGACTTGTTGGATCTGCTCTGAGGCACTGAATTCTGACTGAAGGAAGATGCAACTAAAATGACTTGGTGATAGTTTTTACTTGTGTAAGACAGTCTCGCTTGTATCTCTGCATCAAAGAAGCATTAAAACTTCAGTGCTCAAAAGCCTCATTTAATTTCAAATGACAATGCTCCTACTCACATGACAAAACCCTAAGATTAGCTCTTCAGTTCCTGTGAACAAAGAGTATCTATTTTCAAGCTGAGCATTTCATATTACCTTAGTACCAAAATGTATTTGTAATATTCCCCAAGAATGGACAAGTCTGGCACTCATTTAACTCAAGGCAAATAGTGTCATGCTATTCTCACAGTTATAGGGCTCCATACTGGTTTTCATCTTGCCTCTCTGTTGTGATTTTAACGAGAATATCTTTTTACCTTTCCTCTGCTTACTGTGGTGAAGTTCTGCTTTCTCTAATGGAACCATCCTCATGAAATCAATAGGGCTGTTTGTTGAATCAGATGATATTAAAACAGAGTATACACATATGAGTCTGACCTTCAGCTAAAAACTTTCATGATAGTTAGGTGATTATTTCTAATATAGATTAGGATTTGCACTGCAAACTGTCAAGAAATGTCAGGATAAATAAAGGTATGCATTATTTTCCTGTCTATTCAATAAACTCTGGAAAAAAAGAGAAGTAAAGTGTCTTTTATATCCTGAAGTAAATGGGTTTGTATTTGCTCTAACATTCTTATTTAACTGACACCTTCTTTGGAACAGATCCATCAACAAAACATGTGAATAGAGAGTCTGGGAATATTTCCTTAATTTCCATACAGTACACCTTCAAAAGGTATATAGTGACATGTGGAAGGAATGAAATTTGATAGGTATTTCTCAGGACCATTTGACAGTAGTACTGAAAATAAACCTGAGAGTGAAATAAGGACAAAAACTGGGTAGGTCTAGTACTAGAAATTACTAGTTTCCAGCATTTATCTAGAAAATCATTCAGCTCTAGACCTTTTGAATATCTCTTATCATGCTTCAGACTGGATGATATTGAGAGGAATAACCATTTTGCTTTACTACAGGTAACTTCTTTTTTCCTTTTTTTAATTTTAATTTCTTTTTATGATAGTCATCTTCAGAGAGAGAAAGTGGGATAAAAAATGGACATTTTTTAAAGAGACTGCAGTTCTCTTCCAGGAGAACAGAGCAGTACAAGTCAAGTTCTAACTACTAGAAAATCAGAATTTTACATTGATCTTTATGTGACTTTTGTGATTTTGAATAAACAGGTATGTTACCTTTCCCTGATTATCTGTGCAAGCCCTTTTTTCCCTTTTTAATAGATCTGAACAAAGTCTTGGGGTAAAGGGAGCAGTACACCAACAGCCCTGTCGAGGAACTGACTGAGTACCCCTTGAGCTTGGGGATAGTTGCTCTTTAGTCACAAAAGCAGAAAATGTTATTACACAGGACGTGCAGGCACACCAAAAGTTCATGCGGTACCGAAATCTTTTTCAAGAAGAAAACATTTTCCTAAGCAAATGCTTCCCTTCTCAATTCTGTTTGCTCTCTAACAGATTTGGTACTAGGTGAAAACATCAAGTCCCTTCAGGTTTGTAACACAGTGTTCACAATTAAATGAAATAACAGGCGAGTGTGGTTTAGGACAGCTAAGCATTTTGCAAACACTGCAGAGAATTCAGCATTGTGTTTCCTGAGAAACTTTGTATCTTAAAACATAGAGGCCCAGCAAAGATGACACATTTCAAAAATGCTGGAGTTAGGAGTTATAAATAAATATGGGTTTATATACATTTTCACATACACACTCAAGTAAATTAAGAAAAAATATGTATGTTATTCTGAGTTAATGTAACATTCAGTATCCCTATCCAGAAATGTTTTACTCCATACTGAAAAGAATATGTGGCATGAAGTCTTGGCTCCATACAAGTCAATGGAAAAACTCTTACTGACTTTATTAATGGGCAGCATTCCTTGCATGCATGCAACTCAGAATACTCTTCAGTAAAAGTTCGTTAATGTTTAGCTCACCTGTCCAAATATGAACATAAATATTAGGCCCAATTCACCACCAAGTCACTGCTATTATAGTTATACATGGAATAGTTTTACATCAAGCTAACTATTTTCTTCACAAAATATGAATTATTTCAAAACAAAAGATGCTATGATCAGTCTCTCTCTGCCTCTGTGCTTCTGTCTATAAAAGAATTCAGATTGCTGTAGATGACTCGCTAGCAAGTACAATTTCATTCACGTAAAGTGAGTTGTGCCTGATTTCTTCAGGAGGGAATAAAAAAGGCAACAGAAATATCTTTCATATATGTTCTTCCTCAGTTTGATGGAGTCCTAAAAAGTCAGTTTGGTGCTTTCCTATACTGCAAAACACTTTGTTTTCAGGAACATCATCCTGATGATCCACTTGGGATACAGAACCAAGAGCAAGAGACACATGCAGGTCACCACAAATACAGAAGGCAGATTTGCAATGTCCAGTGAATAACACTTGCAGTGACCTTTATGCACAAATGCACAAAAGGAAAAACAAAACACAAAAGTTTTCCAAAACTTTGTGATCCACTTGCAGAAATTCAACCTATGCAAAAAGGGTAAATTCAATGTGAAAACTGCTAACTATCATTGATTTGCCAAGCTGTACTGGTATAAACTGAATTGTTAAATATCTTACGATATAACTCAAAATTCTCTGATTTTTGTTCTGCGGAAATTTGGTTGAAATCTTTGCTTATAAGGAATGCAATGCTCATCCATCATTATAAGGATCAGAACCACGTTCAGGAATCGCACATTGTTTTTCAATTTTGTATGCAAGAAAAAAGAAATATGAAACAGAATTCAGCACATGGATGAATAAACCCGTAATTTATTAGATCGTTTTTGCTCTGATCAAGGGAATAGCTCAAAGAAAAGAGGTCAGAAGGACTAGTACTGTTAATATGCAATTGATGAAATCCTCAAACACATATTGATCCACTTTTTATTACATTTTTAAACCCTTGACTGTGAATATTTCCCAATAAGACAATAACTATAGCAAATATAATTTGCTGTTCTTAATCACAGTAGATGTTCTTCCCCCTCTAAAGATCATCACACTGAAGATATTTACATCCAATACACAATGTGAATTTGCCATAGATTGCATTTCATACACTGCCCTCTTCTTCACATTCATTTCTTCGAGCATATCATCTCTATATTTGACACTATCTGTACGAACGTATTTTAGACACACATGGAAACGCCAAACTAACTTTCCTGACAATATAAATTGTTACTACAAAATAGCATAATAATGTGTTAGACCTCTACCCCCTAAAAAACCTTCACTGCCTTATTCATTACTTAAATAAAAAGAAAAAGCCAAGTTAACTGTCAGGAGGTTTTTTTCTCAGAGCTGTAGAATTTCACAAGGAATTCAATCTACAGGGAAAATTGGGGATAGCTGGTCGCCCAGACAGGCCTGCCCGGGGAAAGTCTTTCTACCGCTTGTGTTTGACACAGCTTGAGGCGAAGCAGGTTGTATAGGCCTTGACCCAGCAAGGTCATCATTTTGTGAGCAATTCTGAGGCCTGACATCTGCTGCCTGGCTTTGAGTAAAAACCAGACCCCCTTAGCCAAAACACAGGCTTGCGTAAAATAATCCCTCAGCAAGGATCCTAGACTTCAGTGAAAAGGCTAAATGGCCTTCTTTTTGTCCGGGCGTCCAGGCTTTTTAGTCCTTCCTCGTCACGTAGCAGAGAGTGCAAAACAAAACCATTCCCAGAATGCAGATAAAGGCCATATTCTCACAACTCCATGCCATAACTTCTTCACCTCATGCAAGACTTGCATTTACGCTCCGGGTGCATGGCTTTGCAAAAAAAAGGGACGGGCATGCAGTAGCTCAGAAAGGGACAGAGTCTTCTAAAAATGTATTCAAAATGGTGCCTTTTCCTTCACAGTTTTTGAAAAAAAAAAAATCCATTTTACCAAATAAAGCACATGATGTGTATGTGCTATTTAAAAATTATTAAGATTACATACAAGAAGTGAGAGACCTGATTCTCAGACTTTCTGTTTCTCCACTTGGGACAGGAACTCAGAGGAACCTGGTGACCCATACAGAGGTGGCTTTAAGCCTTGGCTGCTGCTTGATTTGAATTATATTGAAAGTCTTTCAGTCATTCTGGCATCAGAAAGAGACTGACGGAGGGCATCTGATAATAACCTGCTTACAAGGAAACTCCACAAAGCAAAAGTGGTACAAGGACTGCCACTGGCAGGACATGTGGAGTGAAATGAAAGCCTACCTAGAGGACAGGTTATGGCTGTTAGTATCTTTTTCTCAGAGCCAAGTTAAAGCACTCCTGAAGTAAATCTAATCTCATAGCAAAGGTCAGGGAAGCCCCTGGATTTTTCCACAACACAAATAAATTTTGCCTTCTACTCACCCCCACAGCTCCATCTAGCCCCAATCACAAGAAAAACTAGTTCCAAAACAAAGCAATTCTGAAAAATGTGTTTATTTTACAATGCAAAACACAGAGTCTGGGTATTCCACCCTAAATATCCAGTGATATCTCCCCATGGCACCTGCAATGCTACATGGCTACAATGATGGTTGCTGCACCCCAGTAGAAATAGTTGTCTATGCCACCTTCTCCCCCCACCATCTCCCCTTTACTCATGTTGACACAAGATGGAAGGTGGAATGAGGACCAAGGTAAATGTGTCCTCCTGCTGCCTTAACCTGTCTGTCTCTGCTGGTGCTCATAGCTCACTTCCCCAAGAAACAGTCAGAATAGCCTCCAGCCAGCCTGAGGCACCCTTATGCAGCTCTTCCAAGGGAACTCCTTGTCCTTGTGAAACCTCAGGTCTATCAGCAAACTCACCAGTCACTTTCATAAAGCACTCACCTGCCGTGGCTGCCTTTTAAATGTGGCAGGTCATTACCAAAGGAGTTGACTGGATAGGAACAGCAAGCATCAT
Source organism: Gymnogyps californianus (assembly GCF_018139145.2). NCBI lineage: Eukaryota > Metazoa > Chordata > Aves > Accipitriformes > Cathartidae > Gymnogyps > Gymnogyps californianus. The sequence continues at coordinate 57,150,814 of NC_059475.1, forward strand.
AGGAGATCATGAGTTCCTGTGAATCTATTCAGTGGTGGGGAATTATTTAAGGTAAAATATCAGCAAGAGATCAAAAGATCAAAATCAATCATGAATAAAATAAGAGAAAAATTAGGTAAATTTCTAAATCTCCAAATGCATAAAGCTCTACAACAGTCTTCCAGACAAAATTATATTGTTTCAGATTAACATTGATTAACTTATGGAAAGGATTTTGTAACTAGATGAGAGAAAACCCGACGATAAAAAATTAAAGCTCATTATGTGAATTCTTGGATTATATGATGTCATGGTACATCAAGGGGAGTTCATTGCATTCATACGATACTATTAATCCCAAATTTCAGTGTTCCTGGTGGTTGCCTTGGGTCTGTTGGATGCTGAATGTTGAGGTATTTCATTGATCTGTTATGTAGGATCACACACTGGTTGTGTAGCAGAATCCAGGCCATTGCAGACACCCAGGTACTAGCAATGCTCCAGTCTTAGATTGACCAAGGTTTGAGGAGTTAATGACAAATGGACCCTTCTGAACTAGACTGCTATGGGTTGCAGTTACAGGAACTGAACACGCAATATACCAGGCCATTCCCCCTGTCTTATGCCCATAAGAAAGTGCAGATATGGGATGCAATATGGGCAACTTGGGGTTGGGATAATTTGAATCAAAGAAAGGGGAGAGTTAAATCCCTGAGTTAATGGGAGAATCAATTAAAGAAAACTGTCAGAGAAAACTGACCATCATTATGAAGGTACACTAAGAAAATTCAATGTAAAGGAAACAGTGTACTTATGAATGCCACTTACTTCCACTGTTATGCTACCATGACTGTCATGACTGCATTCCTGAAGCTTTTCAACTGCATGCAGTCCTCATCAGTCTAGTAACATAAGTACTAGCATCTGAAATATGTTTTCAGCTAAGAAAATGCAAATAATAAAATTTTACACCTGAAAAATACACTCTGGGGAGGTTCTTTCCTTGGCTTCTGCTAATTCTGGGCTCTCAGTGGAGCTTTGCTTGAGGAAAGACTGAGGGCCAAATTAGAAGAGGTGTGCAGTGCAGAGAGGACATCATCATCCCATTGAATGTCACAAAAGGGCCTATCACAGAAATGGTGGTATATTGGTCTAGAGAGGAATGAGCATGTTAAGAGTAAAAAGAGAGAGAACAAGGAAAGAAGAACAGAAAGCACCTGTAGGATGACGGAAACCTTTATAAAATCAGAATTTCTTTAGTTGGCCTATTATTCAGAGCAAGAGATAGCTATATTCAGATAGTAATGATTCATGTTATAAATTCCTTAGCTTTACTCAGGTACTTTAAGACTAGGCAAATAAGCTTATTAGAACAGCTAGGGCCAAAGATTTTCTGAGAATTGCCTGGGAGCTTCTAGGCAATATTCCGTACAATATTTCTAACCTGGAGTACCCTGTATGCACACAGCTATTCACCTTCCAACACGTCATGGTCTGTTCTTTTGTCCTCTTCTCCCCTGGCAGAAAAATCCAACCTACCCTCAGATTTTACTAGCACAGGATACACTGCTTGGATCCTCCCTACTGCCGAATCAGACTCAAACAAGGATCTCAACATTTTTGTTCTGTAAGTATAAGTCCTGTCATTTTTATTGAGAATTGTAAACTCCTTAGCCAATGTCTGTTGGTCTTTGATAAAGGCTCAGGGGAATCAGACGAACAAGATATAAATTGATAACCAGAGTTCCTTTGGAGAAACCGTGACAACCCTAATGGAAGTTGGTCTGTAAATACATTGACCACATAGATGAGTAGTATATTGGGCTGTAGAACCATTTTTTAATTACCTGTATGTAGGGTTTATCTCCTCAAGAAAATCTGCATTTCAAGGAAATCATTCAATGGTTCCTATAAACAGGCACCTGCATTTAAGTAAAGGTAACATCCTCATGAACCCCTGCTATCACAAAAGGATTGCAAGCAATTATAGTTACAAGATTTTAAATTAAAGGACAAGTGAGATTTCAATTCACAAAACTTGGAAGTTTGGTCTCACTTGAGAAAAGGTAAAAAAGGGTTCCTAGACAGTGTATTAGGCTTTGCTGTTGGAGGTTGGTCAGGAATTTAAGGGACTTATGTGATGATTGGCCTCAATCCCACTATCTGAGATAGAGAGATAGAGGGATCAAAGAAATGGAGCTGCCATCTACCACTTGTTTTCCCTGCCAGGCCAGGAAAGTGTGATAGCAGAACAAACCAAAAATTGTTCTTCTCAACATGACAAGTTCGCTAAAATCAGGATATGCAACAGTGTGCCTAAGGGGAAAGAGATAGAAGAGGGATGCCTAGTCTGGCAGAGAATGTTTTCTGAGAATAATGTCTTCCATCCGTTAACACCATCAGCTACCTATTTCTCTCCCTATCTGTTTCCCTAGTCTCCCTGGTAGACCAGATAGGCTTACACCAACATAACCCTTTTTCTCCTGTTCCCTAGAAAGCCTGTTGTCTACAAGTTCCTGGGTAACTTCTTGTTATTCAACCAAATTATAATTCCTATGGATCTGCATGGCAGGAAGGGCCTTTTCACTAGTTAAAGGGTAAAGGAGAAAGTAGGTTCACTATGCAAGTGTTGAACCCTTCTTTCTGTGTTTCAAATGTCACTTGATATAGCTGCAGACATTTTCAAATTATTTTGTGGCATTGAGGCTTTTCTGAATTACTAGTGCTATATGATATGTTGCCTGTCTTTCCTGGCAATTGTTGTAATGTACTTTTTTACTAGCTTTAAAAAAAGTTGAAGTTCTACTTATGATGTGCTTTTCTTAGATTTGTATCAATAAAAAAATCTTGCTAAGGTTTTTATTGAAAAAAGTGCCCTGATAAGATTTTTATTTTTAAAAAAGCTCTTCTAAAGATTTGTGCTGATAATAATTATGCACTGATTAATTGGATTAATTTCCTGGATGATCAAAGCATGATAGGTACTTTATGATGCAGCTACAGAATGATGGCTCTCAACAGCCACATGATGTAGTATGCTTTCTTAAATCTGGCCCAGCTGGCATAGAGAAGGAAATGAGGCCAGCAGAGAACAGATAGGAAGTATACTGTTTTCTAGAGCTGTTCTGATCCAGAAGCTGGGACATGGCTTGATAAGAAAGATGGGGGAAGGTATCAGTGACGAGTAACTAGAGACTGTGGGGCAGCCCCTTCTACCGTGGGCACAGTCACCAGTTGTAATCACTCGCTCTCAGGATCCCCAGGGAAGCTACGGTTTGGAAAGAGAAATAGTGGTATTTGGAAATGATACCATCTCACTTCCACGCAATATGTCCGTATCCATCATTGGCAATAAAAGTCCAGTCTGTATTACAGAGCACAGTACCACTGTAAGTGCTATGATGCTTACCAGTCTTTTTTACCATGCTCTTGGCATCCTGAGCATTTCCAGGAAACAAAAGATTGGTGACAGTGGGAATGGCAGTCTGGGTGACTGGATCAATCTACAGAGTCTCAGCTGGATTGTTAAACATCAAACAGCTTCTTGTCTGTCAAGCACATCTTCCTGAGAAAAAGTTATTTCTTGTTCATTTACTGGAATCCTCCTGCCCATTGGCATCACATTGGCATCAAGTCTATGATGGTATTCCCAGCCTGAAATCCTGTCAGAATTGCTGTAACAAGGCAAAATAGTCACACCAATATGAGAGCTCCACCTTTCTCCTTTCTGTTTTTATAAGCCATCCTTGAACCTTGATCCTGTGCCATCACTCTCCCAGTCATTGCTATAATCAGTGCTGTTGACAAGTCAAAGTATCCCAGGGACAGATGTGATCCACAGCCTGAAGAAGTGTGCTGCATGGTGGAGGAGCATGTGAGGTATCTTTGATAGACTCTCTGGACATGCAAAGAAGCTGAACCTGCCTGTGCTAGCACAGAGAGCTATCATCCAGTTACCTTGACTTCAGGCTAGAAAAAGGTATTTCAATAAACAGATTGGACATTTGGGTTTAGCAGCAAAGCCTTGTGGGAAAGCATCATGTCAGACAGCAATGTGCTACAGTGTAACTTCTTTGGAAGAGAAATTAATTCCTGTTTCTGCAAGAATGAAAATTCCCCAGAAATGTTGACAATGACATCCTTATAAAGGATGGGGTCTTATAGATGCGGATCTTTTAATAGTGATGCAAGGTTTGTACTCGTATGAATTGCTCATATAGACAAAATCTTGATGTCACAAAATGTGTGTGTAAAAAGGGAGATGGAGGGGAAGCAGTCGTATTGCAAGATGCATCTCAATTTTAAACCAAAACAAATGTGTTTGAACAGTTTTTTCTAGTCTGTCAAGGAGTTTCAGACCCTAAAGGTATTTGAGTCTGTTCCCTTTCTCCTTAGGTACAATCTGTAATCTCTCTCACTACTTTTTTCCAAAGATGCAACCTACTTACCTACCACATAAAATGCAGAAACTCATATTATGGTTCAGCTTTAGAGATTTACATTAGAATCAGTGAACCTTACTTTAGCACAATATATATGGTGAGCAATACAGTGAGAGAGGACTGGGTTTATTCCCCAGATAAGTAATTTTTTTCTTTCCTCAAAGAAAAATCCAATATCCTGAGATCAGATGCATATTGAAGCTTTGGTGGAAGAAAAAAAAAAACCAGACTTAGGTTGGATTAACGTGTTCAAATTGGACACTATCTGTATTCTCTGCAGAGCTGACTCCGTGCATGTTGCTTACCGTATACCACGTATGACACTGGCTTAAATATTTTCCTTGAAGAGGTATGTGGCCTGAACTTCTTTACCTAGCAAATAATTTATGAAACCTTGTATTTCTTTTCATGTCAAGGTTTTATTGTCATATTGTTTAATGCATTTGTCATGTATGAATTTCAGAGATTCAGGCCAAGAAACAGATGTAAATATCACCAGGAAGTCTGTATATGTTCAAACCCCTCAATAAACTGTTTAGGAAACTGGTAGATATTACGGAATTATTCTTTTTTTCTTTTTAATCAATAACATCTAAAGATTGTTATAATCATTTTATTGCAAGGAGATCAGAGAAGAGATTTTAAATGATCAAAATGGCATTTCCAACTGGTCATTTTTTTCTCTGCCAATCTTCTGCCAAAATTGGGAATTATTCAGTTTTTTACTCTTTGGGCAAAATGCAGAAATGGAAAAACTCATGTTTTAGTAGGCATGAGACAAAGGCACTATTACTATATTTTTCAGCCAATTCCACATCCATGTTTCCAAGTCCCATGATGATCAGCAGCTTTCCCATGCCCATGGCATCCACCCCCTCTCCTCGCCCCTCTCGGCTGGTTACAGATTACACCCTCTCTACCAATTTCCTTCTTAAGCACTTACACAGCTGCCACCACAGGGCACCTCAGGGCTTTTGTGGGGTCTGACCCAAAGTGATTACTCTGTGGCACGGGCTCTCTATGACTCAACCAAGCGTGAAACCCAGACCTCAAGTCTGGGTTTCACAATCCCAAGATTGACTCTTATCTGTCAAACTCTGGTGAATTATTCAAACTTCTTGAGATTCATCTACTGCCCTGATTTCATTTAGGATATTTGGCGGTAAAAAAAAAGAAAATAACTTTTATCTTTATTTTATACATAGTATCTTTGGCAAAATATAGGAACCATTCAGTGGTGGTCTACTAAGAGCATTCCGTAATAATAACAGCAGCATTAGGGTGCATATTATCAGAACTAACACGGGAGCCCAGTCCTCTAGCCATGGCCAAGACCTCCACTGCGCTGAAGTGCTAACAAAAAGATGTCCCATATGTCAAATTATCTACAATATGTCCCTTAGAGATAAGAGACAACAAATTGATGTGTATAGCTGACTAGAGATAGTGGAGATATAATGCAGTCCTATGTAGTCAGTACAATATGCAGCGGCCTCAGCAACTTAACCGCTGCTGAATTTTTTGTAGAAGGGAAGAGGTCAATCCCAGGCCTCAGAGCAGAGGGAATGGGAAGGAGGTCACCTACCCAGAGGTATGGCAGTGAGGTCTGCACCACACAAGGACACACAAAAATGCAACTTGAAATTCTGACTTTAACCTTCAAAAAAATTGTTTCTTACACAATAGCTGGCCCAGGAGTGGCCCTAGGGTGCATTCAGACACAAATGGTTGCACGGGGTGCCGTGGCATAGATGCTATGCTTAGGTGTAAACTCTCCCACCTCTGCTCCTGCTGGGGACCAGGCAAATGGCTCCTGTGGGCAGCAGCAGCTTGAAGGCCACTTCAGCAGAACGTAATCTTAAATGACTTCCTCTCTTTTTGTTTTTTTCTTTTGGTGTTGAAAGATGCTTCTTATCCGAGAGAATGTGTGTAAAGAGATGCATGCTGGAACCTAAACTGCAGGTGTTTTATTGAGGGCACCGTCTCGGTCGGGTTGGCGCTAGTTACAGTTTCACCCCTTTGCTCAGTGGTTTTATTTATAAATAACATTATCCTGGAGGGGAGAGAGCAGAGAATATCAGCACATATGGTATGCCAAATCCCCTACTGTTTGGAGACCCCTGAAATGCTTAGGTATAACAGGGCATGCTTAGGGCTCTGAAAATCTTGCCTTTTGTCATTTTAAGCCAGGCCTTTAACATTATTTTAATGGAATTGTTTTGAATTTAATTATGCATCTGTTGTATAATACACTTACAATAAATACCTCTAGTTATTGCACTTTAAAATCCCTTTCTTTCCAATATTGACTGCTCTAATTTACTTTTATGCAAACAGCCTAGTCAGATTTAATAAAATGTCTTAGTAACATGTTTAATGACATCATTCCCCCTAGGGACAGTTGGGAAAATGACCTTCCATTTTACGAAAGAAGAGGATTAATTTTTATTGTCTGCCCCAGTTAATGCGTGTTTAGACATAAAAGCCCGATCAATATGACAGAGAGTATAGTGATTTTACTCACAGTAGTTTCTAAATGGACATTTCTTACTAATCCATTTTTATAAATCACTTTAAAGGCCTTATTGATCTTTAATTGGGAGTTACACCTAATCAGTCGAGTGCAACGCATGGCTAGTTCGAAACATTTTAACCCTTTCCACACAACTCTCTGAAATTCATATTACGAGAACTTTTGCCCTCTCCTCCCCTTCAATACACATTATGTAGCATCCTTAACTCCCAAACAGATCTTACCCAGGCCGTCACACATCAGAGGAACAAAATACTGGGGAAAAGGTTATACGAAAAACCGTCAAGAGAAGGTATTGCATGTGTGTGTCAAAAATATGCCCATATAGAACTAGGGGGGAAAAGCATATTTCTTTGGACTTTTAAAATAAAAATGCTCAAAGCAAATATATACAGTGGAAAACGGGGAGCTACACTATATGACAGGGTTCTTTTCCACCTCTGACTTCACCAAGCTTATAATCGTAATTGTTCCTTTCTTTTATTAAAGATCAAGTCATGCTGTAAAAGTGTTTGAACAAGCATACAAACACATTTGAACAAACATATTGCCTTGTGGAGAAAGTTCAGTGAAACTTAGAAACTCATAAGTGGATTTTGGAATTTTGTATTGTTCATATAGTCCTAAGCTTCAGAATGGATTACAGTTCTTTCAATTAACATAACTCAGTGTTCTTGTTCTGTGATGCATGCGTGTCTGTATGTGTTTGGGGATGTATGGAGGTAAGACACATATACATGTATTCTAATATATAATAGTACAAACATACATCATCATGTACACAATAAAAAAAAATGAGCTCGACACATTCATAAGTTTTTAAAATTGTATTTTTACATCCTTTCGAAAGTTTTGGAAAAAACTGAACCCCAAGATTTTATTCCTTTCTCACCAAAACATTCTTTTGAACTGAACAGTACCTCATGATTTATACAAATGTACTGGTGTAATTATATGATAATATTTATACTCATAGACCAGAAAAATGTCTTCATCTATCTTTACCATCTAGCATTTTGTGAATGATCTTTGAAAGAACCCTTGCAGTTGTGGAGTAGACAGCACTGGATTGGAACCTATTTTATGACTTACTTAGTTACACAAATGGAAAACATTATCATAAAATGTTAAACTTCCGTGGTTACTGCATTCATATAGATTTCTTGATAATGGCTGAATTAATTTTAAAAATATTTAAGAAAAGGTCCTCCTTGACTGAGACTTTCCAAGCCAAGAAAACCCACAAATGCAGTACTTTGCAATCACAATGTTTACATTATTATCACATTGGTAATATGAGCCTTTCTCTAGGACACTAAAACACAATCTTGAGAGTTAGTAAGAAAGGAATTTGGAAATAAGTATTAAAGTCCACTGGATAAATTTAATCTGCTTAATTGCTACAATTTCTGAGTTTCCACCATGGTCTTCTATAGGATTTTCTGTTCATCAAGGATCACTGTATCAGAAAAAAGACTAACAGAGCACACTTGCCTAGGGCTTTTGTCTGTAACTGGAACAACCTGGAACTACATTGTTCTCTTAACAAGTTCAAAGACCTTTCAACTGAAAGGCTAATGGATACATCCGGGCAAAACCCAGTAATGGTAAAGATGGCTTTTAATATTTCAAAACTGACTCTAAACAAAAAATTGTCTACTATACTCTGCTACCATTTCAGGTAAGTATAGCCATTTCCCAGTTAAAAAAAGTACCTAGTGCCATAAACTTCTAGAAGCAAGTAAAAGAAAATTCCACTTTTTTTCTTTTCATTTTTAAATTTATTTTGTTTTTCCTTCCTTTAAAAGAAGATGGGGCAGAAAAAATAGGAAGGTCATTCAGGTACAACTCTGGAAAGCTACTGGAAAGCCTCTGCCCTGCAGCATCACATGTGCCCCTTTTATCCCAGAAAAATAACCAGATGCTAGATCGCGCTCATAAAGCTGAAGCTGAAAGAGTGAAAGACACACCATCAGTTTGAAAACTGGAGTGGACTATGTGATAGCTTTTAGCTATGATTCTGATCAGTCTTTTAGGAGTATCTATTTTTTAACACACTTGGTAAGCTAATTTCAGAGGTAAATACTTCTGAGTATTTTTTGTGACTTACATGGAAAAGCTTGAAATGTATCTGATCCTGCACTAGAGGAGGGAATGTCTCACGTCTAACTGCAAAGACAAATTCCACCATTTTGCAGAAGACAAGCTCAAATCTGTACATTTAAGACTGGCAAAAGGTGAGTAGGATTTAAGCTGGATGTGAGCTGCAAATATTCCTAGAGCTGGCTACATATGCAGGGGTGGGGATTTCCCATCTAGAAACTGGACAAATTCTGGCCTGCTTTAGAAACAACTTCAGAATAACCCTGGATGCCTGGTGGTCTACCTCCCATTTGAGCAGCCCATAGTTTTGTGAAAAACAAGGGACTAATCTAACTGATAACTTACACAAGACCAGGAGACATTAGGATTTTACTTTCAGCACAGTGAAGACTTCACATCTATGGAAAGTGCGGCCAGCACTTAGCTGAAACATGAACAGCAGCAGTTTCTACTGCAAAGAGGGAGCCTGGGTTGGGGGAAGAGGGAGGTGCAGAACTCAGCTCAGATGATACTTAATTTAAGTGATGGGGTCACATATTCTATGCAAGAGGAGAGAATGGAGTGGAAATGTTCGTCCAAAACTTTAACCAAATCTAAGCACTTGGAAAGCGGGTGGAAACATGATTACTATATGAACTGAAGCTTCCTATAATATCGGAATCAGCTATTTCTTTTGCCGTTTGTGGTTATGAGGTGACTATTAATTTGACTAGTGACTAGCAGGTGATTTTTGCTTCTCCTGGACTCTGACTTGTAAATAACTGAACAGGAACGTGACGCTGCAAGGTTTTTTCATTAGTATAATAACAGCATGGGAGTAATAATTGGTTTGTAAGACAAACATTAAATAATGAAATCTAAAGTGGAAATGCATGTGGCAGCACCCTTGGACTCTGAAGAAACATAAGGTTGCGCCCCAGGCTGTCTTCCTCTTTGTCAGAGTACCTTTTCAGTTTACGTAACTTGAGACATAGTCTTAAACTCTCTTAAAACTTGGTAAAAGAAAGCAATATTGTCACAATGATGAATGGATATCATGTTCTTATTTATTCAGCTTTTTTTTCCTGTTATCTTTAGTTTCTGATTGCAGCTTTCCTGCAGGAATCAAGCAAATTTGGAAATTTTTTTCCAAAGGTTACATGCAGATTTGCCTTATACCTCAACAGGAACAATCAGTAACTCAAAAGATTGGACGAATATTTGTTTATAAACCAAAGGAAAACATAACAGCTGGGGTAAAAGAAGGAGAAGAAGAGACAATAAGAGAGGAGCGAGAGCAAGAATGAGAGCAAAGGAAGGAAGGAAAGAAGGAAGGAAGGACGGATGAAAGAAAGAAAGAAAGAAAGAAAGAAAGAAAGAAAAGATTACAGAAAAGATTTCTGTATGTGTATGCATGTAGAGAGTGGTTTTCATGCTGATGAGCAAATACAGGAATAAGAAGTATTTTGATCAGGAATTGTCATTCTGTGGGATTCAGAAAGCATAGTTATGTCATTAGGTAACAATCTATAATTAACTCATTCAAGTATCTGTGAAGGACATGGCTGAGCCAAGGACAGGAACAGCTATTCCACCCACATGTTCAAATAAAAGCAAACAAAAGTTCTTGCTGTCTGTCACCATAGTCAGAACCTTCACGAAAGCTGGTTGATGTGCAGTTATTATTCTGGACATTATCTCTCACTAGAGAGAGAGTTCCCTGCACAGAAAATGCTGTATTTTAAAGGAAATATGCAAGTTTAATAACTGGACAGCAAAATTTACATAAAAATAAATAAAAAATCAAATCTTATTTAAAAAATCTTGAATTCAAATGTTCTTAACCGTAAGAGAGAAGTGAAACACTGGCGATGCTACTTTAACTCCTGACATGGCAGTCAAAAGAGAACAGCAGAGTTGGTTGGCAACCATCCTATTATTAACCACTTCAGCAATAGCACAGAACCCAGCATTGCTTTATACTCTTTGTTAGAATACATGTCATAAAACACAGTGAGGAGATGGGAAGAAATTACAACAGGACAGCTTTGAAAAATATGCATATTATACAGGTGTATTAAATGGATACAATGAAACATTAATCACGCTTTCCTCCTCCTGCTGTTCATTTTTAATCATCACAGATTTACGAGGCTGTTTGTAGTGTTGCCCAATTTTGACAAAAATATTTTATTTTCTTAAAATGTTTTTTTTCTGAAACATTCCCAAAGTTACTTTTAATTAAAATATAGTTATTGGTTAAAGATTAATAACTTAATTCTTTTATTATATGTGTAGAGGTAGATCATAATTGGCCATTAAATTCAAATAAATCGTTGCAGATTTACACTGATATGACTGAAAGAAAAATTTGGCTCATGGTTCCCAGTTATTACTCCCACAGCCTCACTGACTTACAGTAGGGGTGCAAATGAGAACATAATTTAGCCCAAGTTATGCAATTATGGATACTAATTCCCCAAGGATAAATTTTTATTTGAGGGCAGTTTATTCTAAGTGACTCTCACTAGTCCAGCATGATGTGATATATGTGATGTGGGAGAGAGGGAGAGGGAGAAAAAGGAAAAGGGGGGAGAGAGAGAGAGAGAGAGAGAGAGAGAGAGAAAGAAAGAAAGAAAGAAAGAAAGAAAGAAAGAAAGAAAGAAAGAAAGAAAGAAAGAAAGAAAGAAAGATGCTTGTAACAAAGATCTCTAATGTTATTAGTTAAAAACCAATTCAGCTGTAAACTTTAATTCATCTACTAAATGTCAAGCACTACCTGATATACCAGCAGTTTCCTTAGACCTCCTTGTTATTAATACATGCTCAGCTGCAGTGGAAATTAGAAGGTCTGTAATAATACCCTTCCAAAAACACTTGAGATGAAAATTTTGGTTTGAAATTTACTGAGAACTCTATTACTGTAGTAACAAGTTATATAAAAGGCAAATGTTAGGATAGAAGCCTTTCATTTAGACCAGCTTATTTCTGACATTATATGTATTCTACTTTTTTCAGAAGTGTTAGAGTCATTGAATTTGACCAGTATGCAATCCACTGCTAAAGAACACATTACCATGGGGTTTCTTTTATTTTAAAACCATTTAATTTCCTTAATACCCAGAATCTTTGTGCAGCACTTGCCGTAAGCTTTGTCACATCACTGCTTTGTCAAACATGAACCAAACAGTTCTATAGGTAGAACTTCCTCTGAGATGTATACATGCAACCCTGGATAGCTTAGTTGCTTTCTGAAAATGTAATTGAAAGTCACTTAAATTATTCTACATACATTGCATTCTCCTGTCCAAAAGTGGTATTGTAGGCTTTGCAGGCACAAAGGAGAAAACCTTTTGTGTACATGTGTTTCAGAAGGGGAGACAAACTGTGACTGAGAGAGCAGCTTGGAAGTTGAAGAAAGAGGAATAACCGAGATGACATTGTGGCTCAATAAGGAAAGAATTTTTAACACAGTTTCCTGATACACAGCATTGTCAGACTCTTTCACTTGTATAAGAAGACTCCCAGCTCCTCATCTAAAACTGTAGGCATTAAAAACAGAATAAACAAACAAAAAAGAACAATAAATGGTACTGGTATTTCTTTTATAAGCAAATCCAAAAGTAATTTTATTATTAAATTTTCAGAAGGGTAGTAGACTAAAAATCACAAGAAGATGCAGAGAGGAGAGGAGAGGAGAGGAGAGGAGAGGAGAGGAGAGGAGAGGAGAGGAGAGGAGAGGAGAGGAGAGGAGAGGAGAGGAGAGGAGAGGAGAGGAGAGGAGAGGAGAGGAGAGGAGAGGAGAGGAGAGGAGAGGAGAGGAGAGGAGAGGAGAGGAGAGGAGAGGAGAGGAGGTTTAAAATTATTTCTTGCAAAGCTATACAACTTAAAGTAGACTTTACTCATGCAGGTATATGACCTAACTTCAATGAAACTTGTGTGAAAGAAGTTTTGTGGGATTTGGCCTTGATTTCTTTTTTTTTTCCCCTTCTTTTTATTTTCAAGTAGTGTTTTGAAGTTTGAAAATACAACCCTGAAGATATGTTCCAGATTTAAAATATTCCTGATACAAAATGGTGGGTTTGTGTTAGTCACATTTCTGTATTTCTGTTATACATCATTATACAACAAAACTCCTTTCAACATTAAGGGCTAAGTGATTTTCCTCAAGTAATATTTGCTAATATTGAATAACTATTCCTTCTCAGAACATCTCCAGTTTCTTTACAAACCTAACCATCTCTGTGCAACACTATGATTTCAGAGGGCCTTGAAGTGCTGTTACCGCTTGGAGTAACTTTACAACTGTTACATAGAGAATTGCAATCTAAGTTGTCCAAGGTTACAAAAGTCCAGCTCACCTATTATATTAATTTTTTTTAATGTCACTTAAAAGAGGAATGCTAGTAGAAACTGGTCAATTTTGCCTACTTATTATTGAAGTAGCTTAGCTATGGGGTCCTTGAGCTACCTGGTGAAGTCACAAGTTGACATGACAACAAGCTCAGAGAGTCTAGAAATAGGAGAAAATGTATACAGCTCAAATCACCAGAATGTATTTTGTTTGGTTCACTTTAATGATATGGATGTGAGATTTTTTTTCTGCACAATATTTATTTGGCAGTTGCTGAAGAAAACCATGAGATAGATAGTCTGGAAGAAATGAGCTTTACCAATACGGCTGTTGCCAATCATACCAGTATCTAGGGTCACATCATTCACCATGGCACTGCTGGTCATCTGCGATATCCTCACTAGGTGGGCTGAAACCAGATGGCATCACTATGTCCATGGGCTTTAACTAAATCTCAAGCCATATCTGGGATGTAAACACTTTTTTTTTCCATCTACCCTAATCTAACATTTTGCTTTCCCACCACGCTACCCTTCTCTCTTTCTCTGTCTAAAAAGAACCTGTGTTGGTGGGGCCAGGCAAATTCACATTTTGTATCACTTCTGAGAATTGTAAATAGAGATGCAAGTAATCACAGTTCATTAAACAGGCTGATCTTGGTAAAATTTCGCCAAGTTTCTCTGTGCCTAAGACCCTCTGTTGTGCTTGTGTAATTTCCCAGAAGCTCAACAGCTAACAAAAGTATGTATTGGAAAGTGAAGCTGTATTTTCTGCCATTGCTATTATTTTTGTCTTTTCTTCTCTTTAAAAAACTGCTACAATAACAACAGTTGCTCCAGACAAATTCAACTATTTCTAATTTTACCCAAAAAAATTTAATTCTAGGTATTATAGCTGGTTGATATACTGCTTTTGGTTGGACTTTCCTGGGAAAGGGGAGAAAAAAATTGCTTGCTTGATTATTTCTGAATCATGGAAATATTCCTGCAGATTTTCAGATTAATTATGAACAGAAATTTACCTCAAAACTGATTGGAGATGAAGGAAAAAATATTTCTCCAATAAAACTGCAAAGTTTTCGTATCAATTTTTATCCTTTTATTTTGTCATTATGGCAGATACAATAAATAGAATATCTCAAAACAAAAAATGAAAACTTTTCAATTTAAAATGCGGAAGCAAGGTGGTTTCTTTCTCTTCCAAATCAAAGTTTGGCATTTTCATTTCAAAGGAACTGCTTTTTTTTCTTTTTTCATTTTTTGGTGATAAAAATGTTGCAGTTTTCCAATCAGCTTTAAATGTCATCTCATCTGAGACGCTGACAAGCAGGGACTTCCCCATAAAGGACTCAACGTTGCTAAAGAGAAAATAAATAAATGAAAGCTTTCCTTCTAGACATAAATCTTTATATCTTGAAAGATTTCTGGGTTGTGTTATTTTTTGTGCCTTCATAAAGGGTTAAGAGGTATTTCTCACAGTGATAGATACAAAGAGAAGCCAGCAATAATTTGACATGAAACCTCAGACTACACTTAAATTGTTTGATTCTGTAACAGCAAACAAGAATTTTATTAACATCTTATCCCTTGCTGGCCCCAAGATAGCCTCTTATACAATACAACACAACAACGTCACAAAAGAGATTAGGACAGAAAAGGATATAAAAAAATACTATATCATTTGAAATGGCAAGGGACTGAATGTTACAGTTCCTTTATGGAGAATTCAATCCATATTTATTATTTTTTTATACTTAAAAAAGTCACAAATCTCTTGCCAAAATTATGCCTTTTCCTTCCCTTTTAAATCCTTTCACATTATTTGCAATACAGTTCCTCAGTAGGCTGCCTTGGAGTAGTACGTCATTCTAAAGTAGAATTGGAAAAATAATTGGTGTAATGGCCATAACTTTGAAAACACCTATTCCTGAATATATGAAAAGGGGAAATTTACTGAAAATCAGGAGGCCTAAGTTACTGTTGGGCTGTGGTTGCGATAACTTTTCTGTGCCAATCATTTATGTGTGAAATTACTCAAGCATTTTCAGTGATAGCATACATTGTAAAGGTGCAATATGAACAGTAACGTTCATCTGAAAAAGTTCCCACAAAGATGTCATCTGAAATACACATATACATATAATTGTGTTAGTTAGGGTTAGAGCACAGTATTATAAAGCGGCAATGACTCCTATACTTACGTTGTCTAACATATTCCATGATTAAATGCCTTCCAGCAGCTTTATCGGAGAACTAAAATACCACCACTGCTTGCAGTTAGACTGTGAAACTTGGCACAGGAGTAGTTTTTTGGCTAGGGAGGTGTCTTTTGCCTGCCCTGTGGAGGTATCTTCAGATCTGGCAGAGTTATAAATTGATGGAAAATTATTTCCATCACTGGCACTTAGAGTTTGTCTCTTTCTGTTATTATTGCTCATGGGCCACCCTAGCTTCTCTCTTCCACTCCACATGGGTCACCAACAAAATACATCTTTGTTTTTAGTTTCCTTAAGGAAAAGAAAATGCTTTTCGGGTGAACTGGGCTGGGAACCAGCAGCATGCAATATCACCCGCTCTTCTGTTTACTGGTGTAGTTTATTTTTGGTCTTAGTGCTTACTACTGAGCAATGCCTCCCACTTCACTGCTGACATGGGCCGGGAAGAGCACATATGTCCAGCAGGGCAGGTTTAAGTCTCAGGTCTCCTACAGCTCCTACAGACAACACATTTTCTCACCACACAACCTTGATTCATTCTATGGAGTCCTGTGGGAAAAGTAGATTAGCTTTTTTCTTTTTTTTTTTTTCCATATTTTTCAGTTCATGTAATTAGCATGACTAAAGATTAGTATTTTAAGCCTGCTAACAAGATACCAATTTTCAGTTTCACAGGAAAACTTAAATCCAGTATAGTCTGACTCCTGGGGCCTCAGCTGATGCTTAATAGCATTCTTTTCATGTCCCTTTTGTTAACTGCATCACAGACATCACATGTTATATCTGCATATGTACTTACACAGTTGTGTATAACATTTCTAGGGAAAGGACGTGCGGTTATAAGCTAGGTATGCCAGTGGCACAGACTGCAGTACCATAGGGATACTCAGGTCAGCCTTCAGCTGTCTTGGCAGGAGAGCTGGACCCTGCTGAGATCCATGGTGCCATCACCGAATCTAGCTGGCTTCATGGAAGTCTGTCTACACTACCTTTCAAACTCATTTCATTTTGATTTTTCTAAAAGCAGCTTTTGGCCTTGCAGACCACAACAATCTGTCATGTCACTTACCAGCAGCAGTACATAAACTGAATTGGAGTGCTAAATATTCCCAATGAGAAAATGGACAAAGATGTGAATGTGAAAAAAACCAAAATAACTAATTAATTGCAGCGCTTTCTTTCTGTCCCAGCTATTCAAAGTACTGTTTGAAATGCACATTGCTCTTTAACAGAACCCAGCTCCACTCCTTACACAAGCAAAACACATATGACTTTTCAATCCATTTACTTGTTTGCCTCAAATAAAATTTTTTAGACTTTTTGTGTAAGTGCTGTCTTGTAAGTCAACAAAGCAAAGTTATTTTTTAAAGTTCTAGAACACACCAAAAAAGTTTGGAACCACAGATTTCATGGGATTTATATGTACTTGATGTCCAACTTCCTATTATTTCCAAATTTTCTTGAAGAATTATTTTTTAAGCTGATGGTTTTAATACTAAATCTGCAATGTAAGCATATTTTTAAGGCTGAATGCTAACCCCTCAAGTGGAGTAAGATATTTTAACCACAATAGGGTGAATGGTGATGCCAGAAAAACTAATGGGATTTAAGATACATCAGATGCAAGAACAGTTAAAGTTGAAACAAGGATTTATCCTTACTATTAAATATATGCCACATACATTTTTGCTCCAGTAGTGCACTTGTAGGTGCTGCAGAATTTGGCCTAAAAAACAGAATTGAGCCTGTGAAAGACAAGATAATTGACCATTTATCTCTGAGTAGCAGCTACTAAAACAGTTTAAGTTCACTTGCAAGTTTTTCACACAGGCCAACAAAATCTCTTACCTTCCTCATTCAGTCCTTTGGAGTGGTGCTAATACAATTGTGGGTACGTTAACACCAGGAGAGAAATGCTGAGGTGAGTCTGAGGCATCTCAAGCTTAATTTTAAGGGATGCTTATGTAACATCAAGAAATCTCGATATGAATTTTTGAAACATGATTTTTTCTTAAAGTGCAATATAGTTTCAGCCTGGTTTCACTTTAGATTTTACATTCACTTTAAGCAGAAATGAAAGCTAAGACTGAAAACAAGGGGTAAAAAAAGTGGTCAGGAACCTGAAATGGCAGAAGTTTGCAAGGCTCTGTTTAATACTGAGAGACAATAGCTTACATTATGCAAAATTACATTGCTTAAGTCAAAGCTAGTTTTACATTTTTAGGACCATAAAAAGTCCCAGTGTGAAACCACAAACTTCTGCCTTTTCTTTTTTTTTCTTTTTTTTCTTTTTTTTTTTTTGCTTTCTTGTAACTTAAAAAATATCCAAGTGATTTAAACCATATTCTGGAAAAACAAGTTTCTCCCGTGCCGAGACCTTGTGTGCCAAGTTTCAGCACACAGCAAATTTTTATAGGCTGATATTAACCTCTCAAAATAGGAGCATGTAATGGAAACACTGTTAATCCCTTGACTATTGGGGCGTAATGAGGCATTAACCTACTAGCTCTCAAAAGTGAAAGGGTCCAGTTTCTGACCTCAGTTATAGTGATCCACGTTGAGAGGAACTCCTTTATTTTCAAGTACTTTATACACTCTCAAAAAACTGTTTTCTTTTCTAAAACCACTGTTCCTGGGAGCGAAACTCTACAAATATGAAAACTTAGATTTATGAGCTATAGTGTGTTCCTGAAGGTAATTAAAAAGCTGTAGATAATTGTGATCATGTAGTGCAGTTTTACAGAATCATACACACTTCAAGATTATGTACTAGCTGTGTTTGTAAGTGGTAATGGTCTCATTAGCTTTGAGAAATTTAATATTATAGAGAAATTCCTGCAACCGTGGGAAAAAAATGAGTGGCATCTAATCTCTAACGTTTTTCTATGGCATTACTTTTTTGAATTAATTTCATCACTAGCGAAAATATTTGCCAGCCCATAACCTAATCATTCCCCATTCAAATACAAGGTTCCTGCTTTTAAACTGTTTTCAGTCTAGACTCTGATCCCAGCAGCACAAGAACATTTAAATGTAACAAGTCTTAAAGGTAAATAACTTCTGGAAACTGTTCGATATGAAATATTATGTGATTTTAAACTTGTTATGTGATTATCAACTCACTGACACTAGACTGATGGGATCACCGTAGAATGTCTGATGTAAGAATAAAGGATAATTAATTTAATAAATGGTAATGTATTTAGCACATACAGACAATTACTAACACACTCCAGGGCAAAAGTTGAAATACTTGATATGTATGTCATACCTATGTCACACATTTATTCCTGAACACAAAGGTTACCTCTGTGCTGCAATCAGGAGATGTGACTCCAGTACAGATAGAGGTACCTGCTGTCACCTCAGTGCAGCTCCCTTAGGTAACAGGGAAGCAAAGACGTGACAGCAGAGGCTTCAACCTTGTGAGCAAGAATCTGGTTTCCCCAGCAGCAGTGTAGAGCCCACGGTGAAACTCATGCTACCACATATTGCAGCTAAGTGTAGGCCCCAAGTGGAGAAGCTGAATTAGATACAGCATCTTCAGGAATTTGAGGAATACAAGCCTATTTTCTGTCCATCACTCACCAGAGAAGCCTGCGTCTGCCTGAGTCTTTAGAGAAAGCAGATTCCTAACTTGGTTGGTCATGTTTGGAGAAAAACTAAGGAAAGCAAGTATCCTCATAACTATTACCTTGATAGGTCAAAGATGAAAGAAATAGTACAATGCCATTAAAGATTATTTTAGATTAGGTTCACTAATATTTGCAACAGGGTCACATCTGTCCATGCACTGAATCCAAGTGTATACAAAGAAACACAAAAGATGACTGGTTCCAGCCTCACTTTGGACATCTTGCACTCATGAGGGCAAATATCTTGAAGGATTCTGGCTTTTTTGGAAACATTCAGCCTCTTATAGCTATATAAAAGTATAGAATGACTTAGTATGTTGTATTTGCACAGAGTATATAATACTCCAGTGTACATTCATATTGTATAGGATGTGTTATTATATATGGCATCTACTGCATACGTATAATACACATTTCAAACAAAAACTACTTCAGAGAGGTAAAATGGACTTTCTCTGTTTCAGACTTCGTTTGTTTAACATTTTCACACATGCATAAAAAGTTACAGTCTTTAGAGAAATACATTGAAACAAGCTCTTTTCTGCAAACAATATTGTTTTTGTGTATCAGACATTTCTGATTAAACTGTGTTCATTAAAATAAAACCCTGGCAAGTCAAAATGCTAACCCAAACATCCCTTCAGTCAGTTGACACTGTAATACTTTATGAGGAATTTGGACACTGGATCTTCCATTATTTTTACTAAGAATAACAGCAGACAACCTCTGCAATGAATTCCATTGCTAGGTGTCTTTATACACACATGCAGCTTCAGTAACAATTTAAACCCAAATGTGTAAGCAAGTGAATAATCTATGTCTGTGTATGGAAAGATGAGTCCAAAACCATAAAAACTTTTGAACATTTGTAGCCTTGCCCATATTGCCCTCCAGAGAACCACTGACCACCTCAGGTACGAGTTTGGCACTAAGAATCATAGTCATGGAATGATACAGTCATTTAGGTTGGAAAAGACCCTTAAGATCATTGAATCCAACCATTAACCTAGCACTGCCAAGTCCACCACTAAACCATGTCCCTAAGCACCACATCTATACATCTTTTAAATACCTCCAGGGATGGTGACTCAACCACTTCCCTGTGCAGCCTGGTCCAGTGCTTGATAACCCTTTCAGTGAAGAAATTTTTCCTAATATCCAATCTAAACCTCCCCTGGCGCAACTTGAGGCCATTTCCTCTCATCCTATCAGTTGTTACTTGGGAGAAGAGACCGACACCCCTCGCTACAACCTCCTTTCAGGTAGTTGTGGAGCGCGATAAGGTCTCCCCCGAGCCTCCTTTTCTCCAGGCTAAACAATCCCATTTCCCTCAGCCGCTCCTCATAAGACTTGTTCTCTAGACCCTTCACCAGCTTCGTTGCTCTTCTTTGGACATGAGTTCAGTCCTACAAAGATGTCAGTTTTGCTGAGCTTCTGCTGTAATTTTAATATAGGTAGCTGTAAACTAAACAAAGGTATGAGGTTAGGTGAGAGCTCTGTGAATTATATTTTTGGATTTAGCTACCCAAATTCAATTTTGTACCCCTAAATCCTGCAGTGTCCAACTTCTGTGGCCAAAGAGCACCATAGCACACCAGGGGATTTTGTCATCTAATCCTCCTAGCAAGCCTCCAAACCCACACTCCTGCCTTCCTTGCCATGGAAAAAGGGTTGTGGGATGAAGGATTGTACATGCCAGGATTCTACCCTGTAATGGAGACACCATATGATGGCAAAGTGGGAAAATTCTCAGTGTGTACACATTTTGAATGTGTGTAAGCCTCAGGCTCAAACCCTGTGGACAGCCTTAAAGAGGGATCACATCATACCAACTCTCAGGGGAAAAAGCATGTTTCCCAGTATTTTTATGTAGCAGCTGGCACATTTGGGGCACTACTGTAAAATAAATAATAACCTTTCGTAACCTGAGGTTGACACCCTGCTCCAAGCTCAAACTATTAAGCATTTTGCTTTGCTTTTGCCTCAGAGGCAGAAATAAAGAGTGACATATCCCACATGGCTAAAATTCCTTGGCCTTTCTCTCAGTCACATTAACATTATTAAAAACATGTAAACTTGGGGGTTTTTTTGCTGTTGTTGTTTTGCTGTTCACATTGTTATTTTGTTTGTTTCCTTATTCTACTCCAACCCATTGTTTTCACTTATTATCCATGCCACGAACAATAACCGATGAAGCAGCAAAAACTCTGTGCAATTGTTTGGAGAGCAGCAGTAGTCCCATCGTGCTGCCAGTATTTCGGCCCAGCGTACCAGTTCAGCGTGCAAGGTTACCAAAAACAGGCTGTGATAGCTCAGATCTGCCTCTCCCAGCTAGAAAGACTGGGGAAACTGGTAGTTAAAAAAGGAACATGTGTGGATGACGGTCATCAGTTCTGCAAGTCCCCTCCGGAGGGGAGCTCAGTGCCGAGCTGTAGACAGCACGTGGCTCCCTAGCACACTGTGCTCTGCCGGGTCCCGGGTAGATGTACAGTACACAATTTTTGAAAGCACATACTTTTACAACTCTCTACAGCAAGGGTCAAAACATCCATTTAATTCTGGAAATTAACGTTTCAAGAAAAAAATGTTATTGTTCTTATTAATGTTGTTGCTACATTCAAATTTAAGCAGCAATAAAAAGACACCAGTTCCAAGTACTAACTGCCTAAAGCATATCCCCAGAAGCATTGAAGAGTCTTTAAAACTGGGACTTGGGCAGCCAGCTTTCTCCCAGCAATTATTTTCCACCACTTTACTCTGGCGTAGAGTGTGTCAGTCCTTTCCAAAAGCACTATCATACAAATACATTTTGCCACAAGCAGACAAGGTCTTCACATTAAAATCTGCAACCCATTTCATATAAGCATAAATGTATTTACTGTAAAGTTACTTGCAAGCTCTTTATTTTGTTTTAAATATTTCACAACCCTGAGAATGTTACTAACAAAATGCTCATGTTCAAAACATGATGGACTTAAAACAAGGAGAAAATTATTTAGAAAATTTTTACTCATCCAGAGCGAACAATGCACTCTATTTCAGAAGAGTTTAGAAGGAAGATATAAGGCACACAACACATTTCAACATTTTAATTTAAAGATCACAATAAAGAAACAACTCTGCAACTTAAACAAAACATTCCTTTTCTCTTGTTCTCTGAAATGAGGCATTCACAGTGATGATGTAAGAACCTAAAGAAAAAGATACATTGATTAGATTAGATAAGCATGAACAGCAACAGAGATCAGACTTGAAACCAGCTATGGAGAGCTATTTTTATCATCTTTGATTTATACTCAGCGATGAGACTCAATTATGAGAAGTGGAAATATCAGTTAAGTGGGAGAAAAGTTTTATTAATGGGACAATAATGTTTTTCTTGCTGCTTGAGTTGTCCGTTTGTTTTTAGCCAGAGTAAAGCATCTTTTGAATTTTACAGAGAAATTAGGATCTCTAAATTACTTTCCTCTGACAGTGAACTACACGCTACCGAGCCCTCAGTGCTGTTTCTGCAAGGAGTACATCAGTGCCCATTCACAACCTCACCCCACTTTGTCATCCCAGCTCAGCCCTCGCGGGGGATTTGCAGCCCGGCCCTGGTGAGGTGCTGAGCTCACCCCGGGGTAGCTCACCCAGGTCCGCTGCAGCTGCATATGGGAACAGCGAGCTGGAAATCCCACCATGGAGTGGAGCCATAAATATCTTCTAGCTATAGTGAATGTAGCGTTGCAAGGTTTGGTTGGTTTTTCCCTTTTTTTTCAGTTTTACATTTTAGACAGTTTACACTTCCACTCTCAAAACAGATTTTACCCTAATAAAGGCTTTTATTACTATTATTCACCTGTCATTACATGGCATTAGACAATTAAGTAGCATAGCCCAACTTTCGGAGTGAGGAACATTCCCATTTGCTTTCAAATGGGAATGGGAAGACAACATAAACAAAACGTTTCATTAAAATATAGAGCTGCAGCTTTATTTATTTTAAAAAAAAATTAAGCATTGCCAAGACTGCCACCTACGCTTAAAAAACTTTGCTATGAAAATTCACTGGCATGAGCAAAAAGAAAAAAAAAAAATCTATGGGCATGAAACAGTCTTCAGTCACAGTTTGATTGCCAGCCGATTGACAAAATAATTTGTACCCGTCGATTTTCATGAAGGAAATTTTTACAATGGATTTGCCAAGCAGATTTTTAATTTTAATCAGTAATGAAAAAATGACAACATGGATCACAACAAGACATCAGCCGTTAAATGGGCTTTCGCGATTGCTGTCAGGACGACTCCATTAGGCAGCCATACCTCTGTGGGCATCAATCACGCTCTTCAAACTCTTGTACATCTTCGAGATTTAATTAGACATTTAAGTTCTTTACTAGCAATTTGCAAAACTGTCACTTACTAAAAGTGCAAGACACCAAAAAAAATTTTAAGAGTGAGAGAGAGATTTCTTCTGAGCCCTGAGATTGTTTATCTAATTCCTGGGAGCAGTTTTAAAGCCACCAGTACCCTTTGCTGAGTCTGACCAATGCCTTTGAAGGCTAACTGCTCCCGCAGACTGAAACCGAGCAGAGAATTGCCTCAGACACAGCTGCAAGCTGCCTTAAACCACTGTGCTGCAGCAAAAGAAGCGCCGTGGAGGGAGGGTGGGTTTGCGCCTGTACGCATTCGCTCAATGCCGCTTACAGTCAGGTGCGGCAGAAAACACTTTCTCAGCTTTCCGGGGGAACTGCTGCGTCTGGATTGGGAAAAGCTAACAAACGTCTGAAATCACTTCTTTCTAAACCATGTACAAAATCAGCCCCTTGCTGTTATTCGCAATGGAAGCGTGCACCAGGGCGCTGAGCTCCCGGGCCAGCGGGTCAACAGCTCCAGCGCTCACGGAGGAAGCACCCATCCGTCAAGCCATCCTCTTCCAAATCTCTGTGCCTCTGGAGGGGTGTTGCATTGCTGCGCCTGGCTTTTCTGTTTGTTCGGAGATGCCAGGACATTCCTGAAACAAACAGTGAACTTTATTAATGCTTTTTTAGTTTGTTTCCATGGGATCTTCATCACCATTTCGCCAAACAGGTCTTCACAGATTTTGTGATGGAGAAGGAAAAGCACTAGCTGAGAAAGTTTTAGGGTTTGGTGGATATCTTATTCTTCTGCTCCAGATTTCCAAAAGCAAAAGCTGTAGTCTCCTTTAAATGAACTTTAGCATACTACATAGCATTAGAGGGATAAATATAAAAGGTGGATTGTGAAAATGCTGTTACTCACCAGTGAAAAATTTGCCCTGGGCGAAGATGTACAGTAGAGAGTTATTTTCAGGCTAAAGTTTTTTTTAATGGGATTTTTTTTTCTCTTTGGCAGTGAAACAAGGGGGCAGGGACGCTCAGTTTTCCTACAGATCTTCAGCACAATGAGCGAGTGCATCAAACTTCAGCCATTAGCACATTAGAGCTATTTATTAGTCACTGGTCTGAACTGATATGGGAACATTTTCATATTTTGCAATTATGCCCTCACAAAGATTACCTGTTCTCACCTGCATAAACTCCTCATTGCTTTACCGAGGGAGACAGATGACTCTGTGTCTTATTATTCAGGCAAAATTAGCTCCTTGCATTCCCAAGCAACCACAATCATTGTCATGGCAATTTTCATGACTCTCCTGGGTAAATATAGTACCCATTCACATCAGCGAGAGGGTGAGCTGTGGCAGGGTGACAAGATGGAGGCAGTCATATATTTAGGAGCATCGGGCCGGCGACTTGGGGGGCAGCCACTGCACAGAGGCAGGTAGCCAGGGCAGAGCCACTGCCAGCTGAGCTTCAACCGTCCACCACTGGTCTCCACGCGCTGCGGCTGTGGAGAGCATTGGTGAACGCAGGCTTGTGTGAGGCTCTCTCTGA
The DNA here is from genome assembly GCF_018139145.2 of Gymnogyps californianus. NCBI lineage: Eukaryota > Metazoa > Chordata > Aves > Accipitriformes > Cathartidae > Gymnogyps > Gymnogyps californianus. The sequence continues at coordinate 57,175,954 of NC_059475.1, forward strand.
TCCTCATGCTTCATGAAGCACTCCTGCATGTGCACCGTCCCTGGCACTGGGGACATCGGCGGCAGCAGTGGCAGGGTGACAGGCATCAGGAAAATCAAAGGAGACGTTTGGGCTCTGGGGGAGGAAGTCAGGGAGTTTCTCACAGTGCCCAGGGGGACGCGCCGCCCACACCAGTCGTCCTGGCCAGAGGAGTAGCAAGTGCAGAGAAGGGGGGGAGGAGGAAAGGGAGTCATCTCTCCCCCAGAAAACAAACTGAAAAGAGGATGCAAGGAGGTCCTGCTTTGCATTGCCTTACCATGCAGCTGGCACGAGCACGTGCCCGGTCAGCAGGTACATCTGGCAAATCAAGGAAAACCAAGAGGATGTTACCTGCAGCAACTTTGCAGTTTTGTGGTCCCCACCAGTTCTTTAAGGTACTATTACCAAATCCCTTTGATTATTCATCAGTACCTCAGTGTTTCTGAACTGGAGAGCACAGAGGCAACACATTCATCACTGAGCTGCACTTGCACCAGCACACAGCGGTACGCAGCGCACCGTCAGCCAGACCTACCACAGAAATCAACAGCAACACAGCAACAACACATTACGGCACTCTTCATCTTCCATGAGCTTCCAAACTTCATAGCTAATTAACCTCTACATCGCAGCTATGAGTCAGGTGTCCGGTAATAATATCAATATAAATGACTTTTCAAACGAGAATACTGAGGCTAACAAGAAACATGATGCCAGAGACCAGAGCTTAAGTGCTACACCCCAAAGTCTGACTCCATCTCACTGCTGTTTTTATAAACTAATTTACCTTTAAAAGGTGCAGTCTTTGTAAATAAATATGTGCAAGCATGTGTGTACATGTAAAGTCTCTTTCTCCCTCTTTTCATATATACTTAGACACACAGACATATATATTGTAAAATCTAGCATTCTTTGTATTAAAACTCCATTCGCTTCAAAACGTTGGGTCCTGTTACAAAGGCCTTTTCCACGCCAGAGAGACAGCGGCTGCAGGACTGAGAGGAACAGGACTGGAGAGGAGCGTGGCCCCACAGCCAGCATGAGCAGCCCAGGGGCTACGCTGCTAGGGGCGATGCACAGCTATGGCCCTGCTGCCGATCTGCAGCATGACGTGTGCTGAAAGGACCTGTGCACTGATGAAGCAAGAATTACTTCCCAGTAGCAGCACCAGGTTAATTAAACCACCCTAAGCCCTAATGCCTTCCAGCACTGCTACTTTAGCAGTGTGCTTGCTCCTCTTTCCCAATGCACTGCAGGCTCCTGCATGGTATTTTTCTGTCCATTAAAGCTTTAGGTGGAAAAGACCAATTAGGTGACCCGGTCCACCCGTCTCCTTGGCAATACCTTCTTCAACTTCTTTGTTCAAGCGCTGCTTGGAAAAGGTTTCCACTGACTCAATGGGTGGTTCACCTGAGTAAGGCTTAAACAGAGTCCATGGGATTTGGCCACTGAAATGTGGTGACAAGAGGATGCAGACAGCAAAGCCTCTTGTGTTTTGGTGCCGGGCCAGCAGGGTGTAATGCAGAGGCCCCAGGAACACATCATGAATCAGCCATTTCTCACCGGTCGGAGGCTTCGGGGAAGTGCTCCTGGCCTCACTGCCGGCCCCGTGACCCACACAGGCAATGGGCTGTGGGCTGGGGCAGCCTCCCTACTCTCCCACACCAATGAGCTGCCCAAGGGCTTTTCTTCCAGCTTGCAGAAATCACCAGGACTTTAGACTCTTAGTATTTTTTAAAGCTGTTTTGGCTCTTCACAGCCACATGCTCTGTCTTACAATGCAACATGAGTCAGATGTCTCTCTCAATGCCCCATCTGAATGTATATATTCCCATCTATTTAAATCCTGTCCTTCCAGCTTTGGACACCTCAACACTTCCCATGTCTGCATGCTCTACAGCAAGCTAGTTCAGCCAGCAATGAGGCAGACCTGAAAGAAGAAGAGGCAATAGCCTTTGCCAAAGATACCCTTACAACTTCACCATGTCTCACATTATTGATCTAAGACTCTCACTAATTTCATAATACAAAAATGTTTGTGGCTATCCTGAAGGAAAGAAGCATAAGTTAACCTGGTGCCTAGGATAAGATCTTGGTTTAGAAATTTCTCTGCTGGCTAGAAACTTCTAGTTTATTGAAAAAAACAGCTTGATCTGGAAATAATCCCTTTAAATAGAAATTGTCAATGCTGATAAAGATATTGTTTGAGCTCTTTTTTCAGAGTATCATCTGACACAAAACCCGTTGAAGATAATAGGGTTTTTTCACTGGTTTGGATGGACCTCTTTCATGCAGCTCTTATCTCCTTGAAACACTTAAGACAGATATTTATACTGTTTTTACTCTAATTTTTCAATCTTCTAAAAATCAGGTTTGTACAGCAAAATTCTAGTCCCTTCCTGTGGATTTTGTCATTTACTTTACTAATGCAACCAAAATCTCATCCTTGGACTCCAGCAATTTCTAATAAACCTACATTAGCAGATGAGCTTTATACTTCTGAGTGATGGGTGTAAACTAAATACTAAAAATATAAAAAGATCATATGTAGGCCAATGTTTAGCCTCAGCTAGATCAAGGAAAAGCTAAAGTAATTCAACAGATCTAAAATTTGCAGTTTTACATAGAGTCTTACTGGAGATTGTGGTTTGTAACTTCCATACATGAAGTGGATGAAGTGGCTCTAGATACATTATTTTCTCATCACATCTACAGACTAGCAGTTATATTCATCTCAGTGAAAGTCACGATCACATGAATGTTAGTCCTGTGTAAACTGTTCCAAGACAAACCTTGCCTCATTTTGGATACTGGTGATAAATCAAAGCTCAGCAGAGGTGAGCTGAAAATTTATATTGGATGTATTGACGGATTTGTTTTTGTTAGCTAATTGAGCCTATGAGAGAATGAGCAATAGTCACCCAACAGAATCCCACATCTCTAGATTAAAGATACTTTTACACTCAGTTAAGGCTCTCTGATTACTACCAGCTAATTTCTAATGAGGCTGGGCTGTAATTTGCAGGTTTGCTTCAAGTCCAACTTCCTCTATCCTCAAAGCCAAGTGTTACATCAAATAAGCCTCAAAATTCCCACTTAATTTTGACTTCCACTTAACTCCTTGACTATCTGCCACTGGTCCCTCCCATTCCCACAGCTATTATTTATACAAACACACAGACATGCTAATGCTCCAATGCCATTGGTAGCATAAGGATCTTTTGCCGAAAAGGGCCTTCTTTTGATGTAGAACGGCTGCAGCAGAATTCATCCTTTCCCACAGGCTCTCCTGAAGTTTCCATTCCTGTGAACCTAAAACCAGAAGGAAAAAAAAAATCATAAATGTGAAAGGGAAGCTTTAAGGACTCTGGAACTTGCAAAAAATCCATGGCTTTGTGTTCAGGAAAACCCAAATCATTAGGTTTCCTGAAGCTTCTTACAGTACCACAGGCAAAATATAGGTCCAGATCCTTGGCGGATGTTAACCAGCAGGGCTATGCTGCTTACTTCAGCCTCATCTGGCCCATTATGATTTCTCTGCATTTTTTTTTGCATGTAAGTACCATTCATATCCAGGAGCATTCGGCATGTTTTCTTTTCTATATTCTTTTTCTCTGGTTATCTGACTCACTACCAAAACAAATAAACTAAAATAACCCTACACACATGTCTATTGTATCGTATCCACAAAGGATTCTGTTATTACATATGCAGAAGCGGAACTTCTAGAAAATAAAACACGAAACAGTTTGAGTCTCTAAGGCCAATTACAACTACTCTGATTTAAAAGGATTATAGAGAAGCAGGCTCTGTGCAATAATTTCCAGTCTAATTACAATTTACAAAGAATCTTCATTGTTGTCAAAAATATTTAATGTGCCTTGGCATTTAGCAAATAATCTAATTCGATTTTTTTTTTTTGGTCACACAACATGATCGCACACAATTCTCCAAGCTGTTTACAGTGAGCAAAATTATCCTTGCAGCTAGATAGTTAGATCCTTCTGAACTGGTAATCAAACGTGATTGTGATTGCACTGAATTTTTAGTGCTGTCACAAGTGTGTACTTGCTAATCGCACAACGATGAGAATAGCTGCAAAACCCTAAGCTTTATGAATAAAATTCACCATGAGAGCAAGAAAGAGAGAGAGAGAGAGAGAATGACCAGTCTTTAGTAGGATTATTTGCTGTCTAATAGAGGTCAGAACCCCAATACAGTTTAACAATATAACAGGCATACACCTAAATGGATATGTCAGTTTTTACAGTATTAAATTATTTAGCAGTAATTACCCCAGCATGTGGATACTATAAACGTAGGTCTTATAAGCACGAGAAAATAGTCTGCTTTGTTCATTCAAATTGATGGTTTGGCGGCCAGCTATAGAAGTACCAACAGTTGCCAGCATTCTATGTTGTGTGCAAGCAAGAAGTGGATAGAGACCTTCCTTGGTGGAGGAAATATTAAAATAAAGCTCAGGACTAATGATAAAGGTATGTAAAAAATAGGAAGTGGAGAGCTCTCTCTTTTCACAGAACTGGAAAAGTATAACTGGAGCACCACAATGGGGTTGAAGAGACATTCCTCTGTGCAGCCAGAGACTCCTAATTTTGGCTCCAGAAGAGCCCATGCTGAGTCTAACAATCCGTTCTATATTGGCTTTTCTGCTGAGATTTCCAAAACAGCTGAGAGTTATGAAGATGAGTTTTAGAGGTGATAGGTCTGACTGGTTTGTAGAAAATAAAAATACCATCTATTGTTATGCACTGCTGAACTTTGATTCAAAGACCAAGAGAAGAAAAGCTCCATTGACCAGATGCCAGCAACTGAGCCATCCACATTTCAAAGAATATGTATGATGCAAGACTTATATTTGCAGCAAGGTCCTTTGGATTCTGCAGCAAACTCTGAAGTCTGCAGCAGCTTCCCTCAGTATCTTCGTGCTGACATTTTAATTAATTAAATATACATCTGAATTATACAGTTATTAAAGAGGCATCTGCCTTGTTTATTTTGACACTAGAGTCTCACCTTGAAGAATATGGGATGTAGTTTGTGGTAACAAGATAAGCATTTTATGAGTAGTTTCCCTTAAAAAGACAAACAGTGAAATAATGCGAATTCAGCTGATTCAACAAGATCCTGTATATTTAAGTAACAGTGATGGTATTTGAACATTCATCTTTACATTAGAGAGCTAACAGCATTTAGGAAGAATTTCAAAATTCACATTGCTCAGCAATTTTTACAGGTTGTCATCAGATTCAGGAAAACAGCACTACATCATTTTATACTCAACATAATGTTCACTAACATGAAGGAGTCTTGATATACTCTGTGATAAATTCCAGGTGTGTGAGCTAGGATTTACATCCTTTAAAAAACAGGGGAAAAGTAGCTATGTTCTTTAGTCAAATGAATGGCAACTCTGTAGGCAAATGGGTGAAATTAGATGTTTCACAGCAGACTTGAAAATAAAGAACTTCAGTAGTTTTGTCATATCAGAGAAACTGTTCTCTGACTCAGTATCATGATATTTGCATATGTTACAAAACTTCTGCTTACCAATTGTGTTGCAGATGCTAAATCATGCAGAAGAATCTTATAACCCACACAGATCCATTCAGTGGATGGGTACATGGGTACATGTTTATCCATTTTTTTAAAAAATTATAAACATAAAATAAATAGCAGGCATTTTGTTGTTATGACAATTTGGCATCTTCTGAGCAAATGTATTTGCTTACTATATATACATCTTCAAGCTGTCAAGTAATTGGACAACCATTGCCCTCTCCTCATATTACAAGTTTGATTAAAATGGCAGAGGCCAGATGCCCAGCTCACTCACAGATTCTTTAATTAGAGGGTCTCCTGAACCTCCGAACCACTTGAATGAAAAAAAAGAGCAATTAACACTTTTCCAGGGCTTCCTTCATCCATCTGTCACAGCACAGGTGAAAAAAAAAAGGGGAAAAAAAAGGAAGAAAGAAAAGATGATAATGGATCCTTTCTCCAGAAAACACTGGACTCTGAGTGTACTCCTCCAGCCAGTCCATCAAAAACATCCCTCCCTCCCCCTGCAGAAGATGAAAAGCCTCTAGGTTTTCAAATATGCTAACTGCACAGTACATCATCTAGGGGAGAAAAATCATGCGGAAGCTACACAGACGGGCACAACATGTCTTTAATCACCCCCGTTTCCATCAGGCAAGAAAGCCTTACGAAGCTCGGTTGGTTAGATGCAAGGGCTTGACATGTGAGGGCATTCCCTTCCCACCCCCATGCTGCCCCCCCAGCCATCCATGGTATCAAATGAGATCTGTTATCAGCCTTAGTTAGATCATAATGAAATAATTGCAGGACTCAGCTGAGGGTGACTGCAGTGTAGTGAGGTGAATTAATTTTCCCACCACAGCAGGGCATGTCAGATCTGGCCACGAGCAGGTCAAGCCATTATTTTTTGTGGGTGTGTGAAAGTGATTGACTGGATTTCTGCACTTCGGGAGGGTTTGTGGAAGAAAAACAAAAGTGTACCTCAGCCGTGCTTTATCCTTTAAATGGCAGGCACAAATGGAAGTAAAACAGTTCATAAATTAACACAGGAAGAATCTTTTTATTCAGGTTTAAAAAGAAACCTCATGCAACTTATGCAACTTCAGAAATTTCATCAGGCATCTGTAAAATATGCATTTCAATCCACTCCAGGGAAGATGCTGATTTTTTTTTTTTTGAGGGTTATAATAAGTTTATGGCTAAAATGTTAGCAATATGCAACTTTAATGATCGATATCACAGCTCCCACTCCCATAAATGGGACCGCTACATTGAAGATAAAACATTCAGTATGGCTCAGAGAGGTATTTTGGATCCAAATACTTTGACACATTGTACTGAAGGCCAAACAGCACATTATGTGCTCAGTAAAGCTAACTAAATGTCTGTCAGTTTTCCCCAGCTACTTGGGGGTAGGGACAATTGTGATTTTCAAAACTTCCTGTGTTCTCATAGGTTACGAAAATTGATGCTTTTGTGAATTTTGGTAAAAGCAAACAGCTTTTTATTTAAAAAGAGCTACTCATTTTAATCAGAACTCACGTAAAACTTAGAAAGGAAAGCTACCTTGCAATTCTGATTTTTCTCTTAAGAAGAAACTACCTGAAAGAAAAATAAAATTTCTATGAACGTTTTTCATTTACTTCCACATCAAATTTTTACATGCTGTTAGCTCAGCATTTACATTCACCAGCAACAAAAGAAAAATGCGGAGCCCTACTATAGTGCTAAATTATTTGGCAAAGATTTTTTTGTGGGTTTTTTTTAAAGTAGGTACTACTAAGGGAAAAACCCGTCTGAGTTGTATGGTTGTGTTGCACAATTTTTCCAAGAATGGTGTTGTGAAGAAATCGTCTTCACTGAAGCCATCCTCAGAATCTGCTTCGCCTCACAGAAATCCCCTGGCAGTTTCCATTGTGGCCATGAAGAGGAAACACAATGTCTTGCCTCAAGAAATGGAAAATGCTCGTTGAACAAGTTGACCAGCTCTTGCAAACTACTAGAGATGATTGGAAAGACGAGTCTTGGAGACCAGTGGAATCTTATAGAGGAATTAAATTAGGTAATTGAACAGTATGATTTTAATGTAAAACACTCAAGGCTGAGGTGACTATTAAAAGCCAGCATTAGGAAGAAAAGACACCTGCACTACAAACCTTCGGGTTTCCCCTCATTTTCTTCTTGAATCTAGAACTAATGAGAAACAAGTGTTAGCTACCTTCTGTATTCATTTCCCATCATGTGGAAATGGAGGGGAGAGGCACATTTCAGAGGTGCCTTTGCTAACTCCTTTCTGTTTCTTTTTTCCCATAGCATTTAGAAAAAGGGAAGGAGATGAAGGAAGGGAGCACTACTCAGACTTCTCTTGATAAAAATAAATGAGATGAGAAAAAAAATTGTGCAAACATCTATATAAACCCCAAGCTGTGCTTTCTTAATTACAGAGGAGGCAGAAACACCTCTAAAATACTCCTAGCAATTATTCACCTATCTTTCTTTTTAGCAACTTTCCAGGTCCAGTCACCTCAGAGGCTCCAGTGCAACCTCCTGACAAGCTGAGTGAGAACAATGTGATTATTTAGCATCAAGAGAATACAAAACCTAATACTACAGCACCTCAGCTGAAAAAAACACATAAAAAAATACATCCCTCATGAGATACTAACCAGCTTATACCAATATCTGGACTGCAGCAGGAGGTACCAACAGCTCTTCCTCCAAGAAAAGGAAAGAGAAAAAGTGGACTGTGAAGGATGACACTTTCAGACTTTCCAGGCCCAGTTTGTTTTGCTTCAGCCTAAGGTATTGGCTCATTTTTACTCCTGATGCATGCAAACTGCATCATTAGAGACAGCATATATTAATGCCTCAAGAGAAATTGTATGTCAAACCGCTTTTAGGGAGTATTCTTTCTCTGTAGTGTCTTTATTTTCTAGTTTTTTTCTATATCTGTATCTATAATATACACATATGTATGTATGTATGTGTGTGTGTGTATATATATTTCTCTCCTATGTCTCCTCACTGATGTGGCTGTCCATCTCTCTCATTAACCCCTGGGCTGCCACTCCCAGTCCCTCAAACACAGGAACCTCTCTGCTGCTGAGTACACTTTGGGGACAGAGGAAAATACCAGACTCTGGCCCCAAGCACTGATAGGAGTCCATGGATGATTTTCTAGACAGCTGTGACAGCAAAGGGACAGGAAGAAAAGGTAAGGAGACAGCATTTTCTTGAGTGAGGAGGAATGAAAAATACTCCAGCAGATGCCCACATCGAAGTATTTTCTGGGCTGGCATAACTCATAGCAACACAGAGCTGTTTGATATTGTCTGGAGAGTCAATTTTTCCCCAGGCAGCCCAAAACTGGGGAAGCAGAAAGTGGCCTTTTACCCATTCATTGTCCTTTCCTAAATATCTGTTTCAAACTATGTTCCTCTGCTCTGTTTCCCGCTGCTTCCCTTTGATGCTGCCCATGAGATGGAAACCTCCCCTACCTCTGCAATCCGCTGACAAAGCACAATACAAAAAAGCTGTTCTCCAGGGTACACACCTGTGTTTTACCACACCACCTTGTCTCCCTCCCTCCTCCCTCCCACTGCCATCCTCTGATGTCTCATACACAGAATTTCCTCGGCCTGAGACTGTAAGGCCCTCCGGGCAGAGACCTTGTCTTTTTGTATGTTTGTCAAGTGCTGCTCCTTTCCCTAGAGTTCAGCCCTTCATTGCTCTTCAATCTCTTCAACAACACAGAGCTTTACTCCCTCTCTGACATAAAATCCTACTTTAAAAATGCTTTCATACCATTGTGGGTCTTGAAGCTCCAGTAGTAGCAAGGCAATGTGTTCTATAAATGGCACGAACGCTGATTGGTAATATTATGTGTTAATTGGCAATATCTGCCTTCAGTAGGCTCTGCAATATGTGTTATAACACACTGACTAGTTACATACCCATGGTAGTAGGTATTAACTATTTGCAGGATAAATGTGTGCTCCTTTGAAGGAAGCATGTGAATTTAGTAGTTCTGTTTAATTAGCCTTTATGGCCTGTCAAAAGCTGGAAAGTGAAGAGAGCATCCATCGAATGTGACATACTGTCAAAACCAGGCAAAGCAAGTATTGTCTCCCCCGCTGTACAGTTCCCTCAGAAACATCCCCTTGAGATAATCATCTTAGCAGTATCAAACCCTTGGCAACCCTGACCTGATCCAGAGCTGACAAAAGGCAATAGGAGTCTTCCACAGACTTCACTGGTTTTCAAGTGCATCGCTGTTGCTCCTTTGGTCTTAGCAGTTAGACAGGTTTCATTTCCCCCCAGGACCACTCCAGATGAGAAAACAGTGACACAGTACAGTGATCTTCTCTAGGTTGTGTTTTTACTTTTCCTTTTTTCGCCAAACCACAGGTGTGTTTCCCTGAACACGGAGAGGGTTTCTGTACACAGTTTCTGTACCCAGAATTCACCGTCCAGCACCACCGAGCTCCACACCCGAGACCCTCGGTCCTGCTCCTGCTGCCCCAGCCCTGCTCACAGCTGCTCCTCCTGGATTTTCGGTGGCTTTGCTGCCACTGGACGCTCAGCAACTGCAAACCCAGTATCCCATCCCCTGTGTGCCACCAAGGAAATCCCCCTGCCTACATGCTCAGCTCTGACCTGGCATGTGCTGTCTGAAATCTCTCCACTGTGTCTGCTATTTAAAAGGCTCAGTTGCTTCTTCTTCAGAGCCTGAAAAGGAGTGTTTGGCAAACCCACTGATTTTAATGAGATCTATTGTTGGTTTTGGATCAAAGGCTCACTTGATGGCAGCTATTAGCACCTTTCACCATAACAGTAATTTAAAGGTGACCACAGGCATCTTCTGTTTACTCCTCAACAGTACCCCCTCTTTCTTCCACCCAGATTGGAGAGGTCTGTGGGCACATACTTGACCAAGAATGAACCTGGTGTGTGCCTTCATTGTCAACAAAGGTGTAGGAGGGGGAAAAAGGAATCTTGGTATTATAATCCACACTATTTCCTTGCAAATTCAGGTGGAATAAAAGCTTTAGTTTTCATCCTTTCGTAGGCACTGCTGTAATCTCTCCACTTACTTACACAGCTGGCTTTACCTGACCAGCATCCAATAGAAACTAGAGCATCCAGTTCACCACAACATTATAGGAATATGTCTAGCACCCATTTTTTACCTTGCCTAAACCACTATTATTGGGGGGAATTACTGGTTTTACTAGGCTGGCCTGTTCATCTTGAGGGAAGTGAGCTCCATCCTTTCTACTCTCCTTCCGCAGCTGCTTTAACCCTGTGGGTGAAAATAAAACAGAATTTTTTTCAAACAGCTGAAGACTTAAATTAGGCTATTTCTGAGAGAAAAGGCAGGCCAGAAACCTACTCATTTTAATAAACAGCCAAATTTTACCTTACACAGGACTGAGCTGCTAATCAGTTGATAATATCCGAGCATAATATCTAATTTATAATACTGGTATCACAGATTAGATTTTCCAGGCTGTCCAGTTGATGCACAGGAGAATGCCAGGTCTCTGGCATGTCATTTTTCAGAATGGGCTCCTGATAAGAAGTGCTGTATGTTAAAAGCCGTTAAACATGCTAACATTTTCTTCTATCTTCCAAATATCTACTAAGCCAGGTGCAGAGGCACATGGCTGAACCTAACATCCTTTGCAAGGTATTAACATTGCATACAAACACTATTTATTACAGGACTAGAAAAGATGAAATAAGGAAAATTAAACACTTGCACTGTCTCCAAGACCTATGGTTTCATTCTGTCTGTTTGCATGACCTATAAAGAAATTTCACGTAACTGTTCTTGTCAATCATGTTCAAATAGCTCAGCCCTGCCCTTTCTGTGTCGCTCTGCCTTCTCTCCATTGTGCTCGCAATCACTGCTGCCACGCTTACAGCTATTAAAGCAAAACATTCAACCACAAATTGTTAATTTCTGCAGTTATATGTACACTCTCTCTTTTCTATTTCATGGAACTACCGTGTATGTAGTTTATTTTTTATAATGGTTTCCAATTAAATATCACTAATTCAGTCTTAACATCTCATTTTTTACTTAACTTCAAAGGCGACGAAGCAACTTATACACGAAATTAATTATGTCTATTATCACTTAAAGAAATCCACTTAATTCTGTCAAGCCTGGCAAATGATATAAAAATGTTGGTTTGATAATGTTAACATCAACAACTTAAACTGTATTTAAACTGGGGAGGAAGAAAATAGAAATAATTAATTGCTCATCACAAATCTGCCCAATATGGAATGCCATGTGGTTCTGCTTTTCTAATAAATTAGTTTGCTTTCTCTGCACTATTCTTTGTGAGGTATATAAGTAGTTAAAGGAGCATATTGAAAAATGAACAATCAGGCTAACGAGGAAAGTGATTAAAAGTTATTAAAACCAGAGCCAAAATACTGAGGAAGATGTAGAAGTTTTGAAATGTTGTCCCATGTGAGCAGGACCAGAAAGCGTTCACTGTTTCCCTTCTATTCTTCTGTTTGTATTCCTCCACTACCCAATGTCACAAAATTTTATGATGAAAAATAAAACAACAAAACAACAAAGGAGAGGAAATGGGACAATCACATTGATTTATGTGCTAAAACCCATGAAGGCAGGGACAAAACTCAGGTGATCTCAGACCTCCAATGTAATGGACACTTGCACTGTGATGAGTTTACTAGGGCTCTGCACAGGAAGCAGGTATGTCTGAGCAGACCCCAGTCTTTTTACATCACACCAGGGCCAAGCACAGGGGGGGAGCAGCTATTAGCAGCCAGCACCCCTCCTCGTTCCGCTCAACCCGGAGCGCCTGGCAGCCAAAGGGTGCAGCGGACGCTGGCACGGGTGGGTGTCACGGCAATCTAAACAGACAGAGCAGAAATTAATTTCACCACCAGAGATTAGCCAGCAAATTAAACTCAACCTCCCTGACGGAAAAGCGCAGCGATGGAAAGCGCCTAACTCTTTGCCACGCTCTTGAGAGCTGTCCCTGCCCACAGTGTCTCTCCAACACTGGCTCCCTCAGCCCCACTGAACCCAGCGACAGAGGATATCTGATTTTTTGGCCGGGCAGAAGCCAGGAGGAGATGATGCGCTGCTGGTGCAGCCCCTAAACAAGGGACGAAGCCTCAGTGCAGGCTACCTTCTGCAAAAGCCTCCCACAAAAGAGAGAGCAGGATCCACCGCAAGTAAAGTTCATTACTCTGTTTACCCGAAGGGAGCAATATTAACTTACACAAAGTGATGGTCCAAAGTCCCACAGTTATTCCCAGGGCACAGTCTCATTTAGGTGTTCAGACTGCCCCCAAAAATAAGCACTTCATGGTAAGTGTTTGCGGAGTGAGGCACTATTTACCTATTTTCTGACACCAGAAGATCCCCCTCTCAGTTTGCCAGTCCATACGTTCACACATTTTTCTCACTTTATCTTCTAAGGCCATGTTAGCCAGGTGCATACCATGACCAGAGCTGGCTTCCAGGGTGATATTTCTGAGGGAAACTTTGCAGTTTTGAAAGAACCAAAAATCCACATCAGAGTGAAGAGTGGAGGTTTCAAAGGTGGGTATGGAAAGGAAAATTCAAGCTACTGTAAATGATTGAAATGCTTTGGTTAGAAGTGCTGAGTGCCGGGAAGCCCAAGCCCAGACACCTCCAGCTCAGCTACGGCCCTACCACCAGAGCAGGGTGTCCATGAGCCCCAAAACCTGCTGCCCCAGAGGTGTGCCTGGCATCAGGAGCTGCAAGGGCACCGTGGGGCTGCAGGAGGGTCACACCGGTGGCAGGGATGAAGTCTGGGACCACCCCAGCCCAGACAGCCCAGAGGGTGGACAGTAGAGAGGGAGCAGTGAGGAGTCAGGCTGGTTTTGATGGAAATCTGCTTCACTGTCCAGTTTTGAAATCGTTTGGAAGATGTGTTAGAACAGGCTTGTTCTTTTGAAATGTCTCAGTACCAGCAAACCAGTGTGTTTTTAACGGAACAAATGTTTCAGCACAAAAGCTTTGACCAGATTCACAGAGGAGCGCAGTCTGCTAAATGTCCTCCTCAGCAGTCGAGCTATAGGATTTGAGAGTCTGCTCTAGCCAGAAAAATAAAAGCCCAGTTTCTTAATTTGTGCTGTCACAGCTCAGACCTTGTACCTTTAGAGGTCAACCTCCAGCATTTAGCCAAGACAGCAACCTGTAACAAGACCTCTGCTGATCACTGAAATCCATGTATAAGCCTGATCCATAGTTCAGAGAAGACGGCAGGAGGTTCTCCATCAGCCTCAGTATACACAAAGACCTTAATGAAGAGCGTGGATGTTCCCAGACAGTTTTCACACATTCATGACTGTTTTTCCACCCACTGAAAGGACTGATTTTATCTTGTATTGCTTGAGTCCAACCATGAGATGTACTGATTGGAAAATCTCAGTGCATGAAAGAGGAACATCTGCTGAACAGGGATTCTGCCCTGACTCAGCCCCTTCGCTCCACTTCAGTGGTGAAAAGGGGATATTATGCCTCCGTTGCTTGCCAGTACTGGATTCCCAAAGCAAAAGAGTATTTTCTACTGCCATAAAACCCCCAGAGGCATTTCCTAATGTTAACCTCACCTCCTTCCCTGCAAGGCAGAGAAGGAAGGAGACATGTCTGGGAGGGTGTTTGAGGATATAATCTCCATTTTATCACCAAAACCTCAGTGGCAAAGATCCCCTTAGCAGCTGTTTCAAATCAAAGCAACAAAGCAGCATCTAACTCACATGGGGAAAGGATGGCCAGGAAATTCGAGAGTCAGTCTTTTACCAAGAGGATACTGGAGTAGAAAAGAAATCAGTCTGCTGCATCTAGTGTCCTTCTACCAGCCTCTACTCTCAGGAAAGACAGCAAAACTGAACAAAAATCACCTATAACATAGAGCAATAGACATGGATAATTTAATAACCACCTGGAGGATGAGAGATTTAAGCTCTTGGACCAGCAGTGAAAGCAAACTGCAAAGTCAAAGCCTTTCTCCTTGGCAAATGCCCAACAAGCAGCTATTTCTGATTTGCACACACAAAATGTGTTTATATCTTTCATGCAAATTCCTATGGAAAAGAGGGGCTGCACAGCAAAAATTACCCCTCGCCGCTTTCCCCCGTCGTCCCTGCTGGAGAGCGTGGAGCGTGCTTGAGAGATCTCGTCCAGCCCCACCGGGAGGCTTTGACGAGAACCCTTTTCTAGCACATGGTCCTAAGTGGTATCAAAAATAGTAATTCAGCCATCTCTAAGCAAACAAAAACAGAGTCTGTAAGAGACAAGAGGCTGCCAAATCTGAAGTGATGCATGTAACGTTTTTCTTTCAGGAAGAAGGGATGTTTTCTCTTTCATCTGTTTTCTGTTTGTTCATTTGGTTTCATTCATTTACAAGAGTCTCCTTTTAACCAAAGGGGAAAAAGTTGATGTTTATTTACATCCTCTCTGCATAATAAGGTCCTGGCCCCTACACACATATGTGTAGTGCCGCTTAAATCAATGGGATTACTTGCCTGAGGAAAGTTAAATAAGTACCAAAGTCCTTGAAGGAGCAGGACATAAAATAGCTACCTATTGACATAAAATAGCTACCTATTGCAGTAACCCAAATAATCAGATTCGGCAGTTGTCCCTCTTTTTCCTCATTTAATCCATAAAGTTGTGTTCTGTTTTGTTGTTAAATCAACACAAAGTTATCACCGGAGTTAAGGAGGCAGCACCCAGTCTCATTTCCACACTGCCTGACATGCAGCCCTTTGTTATAATCATCATAATAATATTAAATAGAAGATAAGGACCGCTGTCAAAAAGTTAATCATCAAAAGCTGGAAATCACATAGTGAATCTGTCAGTCGTCTGAACTGGACGGGGTCATGAAAATGAAAGGGAAAGAATGCGCAGTCCGCAGACAATGCTTACATGCTAATAAAAACCAGCCAGGCAAAAACATACATGCACAAGACTGAGCAATTTGTCACCCTGGGCTATCATGGCTGTTCCCCTGCCTATTGTAACAATGCCAGCGTTCAAAATAGTCAGAAAGGAGCTTACAGGAGCTGAATGCCAGCACATGTGTTTTTCCAGCTGGAGCTGAGTCCTGGACCAGCTTCTGAATTCTAGTTTAAGTTTCTTACTCTCTCCCTCAAACAGGAAAAACACATAATGCAAAGACTGAAAGCCCTAAAATAAAAATGTTGAAGAGAAACTAATGCTGGAAAGAGTCCTAAAAACATAGCTGCGAACTTGGAAGTGTTAACCATCCCCCTGCTGCACACATACCTCCCTCTCCATAAAGCCTCGCCGAGGCTTGCCTTCTCAAGGCACTGGAGCCCGGGGACCACACACCCCCCGGCACCCTCCCTGCCTTGCACCCACAGCCCAGCACACCCCCGGCCCTACCGGGGCTCTCAAGCTGGAAAGGGCTTTCTACGTTTGCCTCAGCCTAGCATTGAACACTGTACCTCTCAAAACTTTCAAATGCTTCGATCCTTTCACTATTTTGGTCTTACAGTATTAATAGAGCTTCCCTCTCAGCCCCTCGCCTTCTTCAGCAGGAATAGTTCAATGCTGTGCAAGTGCTTGTTTAAAAAAAAAAAAAAAAGACAGTTTGCAACCCTCTCCAAAGTTTACAGTCATCTACTCCAGGCATAATCATTTCAAACTCTGCAGCACTTCACATTTGGTTAAAACCACTTCAGTTTAGAAGTGATTAGAGGTTGAAGATTTGCAGTTTAAAATTTAAATTAAACTGTTTAAAATTATTGGAACACTTCACACATTTAAAGCAAATAAATTTTTTTTATATTTATTTATCTTTCCTTCCCAGTAGTTCTGGATTTTCAGTGGCAAACTGCAGAGCAGAGGCAGCTATTAAAGAATCAGGAGGGACCAGAAGTCAGATTTAGATTTTCAAATCCTAGTAATTTATAAAAGAGAAAGTTGTGAGAAGGACTGTGTTTCTACAAAGGCAAGGACAGCAAAAGAATCTGTAGATACATAGAAAGAGAAGCATGGGAATGGATAATAATAGCGTGCGGTTTAAAGCTTGTGCTAAAATATTACCTCAGATCATTTGCAGCCAAATTCCTTTATTTATAAAAAGCCTATACCAGAGGCAAATAAGCACACTATACTCTTTTATCATTTCATATTTCTAAGATTTCATATTTTGGTTAGACAAATCAACAGAAGGACAGTAACAATAAATCCTCCTCTCCAAATGAATATGTCTCTTTCTTCTCCTCCCAAAGACACAGACAACATCCCCAAACTTATCACTCCTACAAATTTATGTGGCACAACATATTATCTGTATTTGACCTGTAAACTAAACTGCTATCTGTTTCACAGAAATTAATCCCGAGTTCCTCCCAAGAAGCTCTAGTGTTTGTGTTGAATTGCAGCTCCCAATTCAGAATAAGAATCACTCAGTGTGCACACATACGTAAACCAGAGCTGAACCAAGCCATTACATAGAGCATAGCCTTATGCTTCCAGCTCGAAAGGTCTGACAAAGCAAGCCGAAAAATAAAATATTTCCTAGTTTACATCACTACTAAAACCAGGCAATCCCCGCTCCCGGATGGGCTGGGAGGGAGGAGAGGAGAGCAGCTTCTCAGACGGTTCAAAAACAAATCCCTGTTCCAGTTTTCCATCCCCCCGAGGCAGGGCAGGGCGTGGGGCCGGGCAGAGCCGGCGGCTGGCAGCCGAGCTCCGGGTTCTCCCCGCCACGGCCCCGCTCCGCGCTGCCGCTCCTCCGCCGGAGCCTCCCGGCCCCGCTTCTCGCCAGCGCTCGTGGGACGGCACCGGCCTCTGTGTACGTACGAACTGGAAGCGTGGGCTTGTTTCGTTTCTTCCTTCAGGGAAGGAGGTGGAAAAGAGGGCGGCCCTCGTATGTCATTCTTTAAGTGCCCCTAAAAATACATTTATATATACTTATCACCGGCTTTCGTCAGTGTTCCTCTGGCTTCAAAGATCAGTGAAGGGCCTTTAGAGTTAGCAAAGGGTCATTTACAGTTAGTTTTTTATAGTGCTTGAACTCCTTAATATTGCCTCAGAAAAAGTAAAGAAACATAAAAGTAAGTGACAATCAAACCCGAGACATACAGCATCATGTTTAACAAACCCATTAACAGCAGTTTTCATCCTTCTCTTGCATATCCTTCCTATTATCGTTAGCTAACAAACCACGTTTCCTCATTAGGTTCATTGACAGCTATATATGCACATGAGAAATTAGATACACAGGTTGCATTAGACCCCTGTACTAATTCTTCATAGATGGGAATCCCCATCTAAAACAAAAAAAAAAGGGGGGGGGGGGGGGGGGGGGGGGGGGGGCAGGAAAAAAAATTTTAAAAGTAGGGTTTTTTTTTTCAAGTACCCGTAAGTAATACTCAACACTTGTACATTTGGTATTCAAATCTTTTATGATCTTTATATTAAAACTTCCTACTTGCCACATACCTATTTAAGCAGTACCAGTCTTTGACACACACACTGAAATCTACCCAGTGTGTTAAAGTTATTGAACTGTCGCGAGCTTCCTGACAACAGTGCTCTGCTAATGCCAGTTTTGATTCCACTGACATTAATCTTGGTAGGGCTGAGATGCTGTTAATACTCACTTCCTAAGCGAGGTAACCCCTTCAAAGGCTGACACACACCACCTCGCCTTGTTCATCAAATATATAATCTTACTAAATGCTGTAATCTTAAATCCCGACCTAGAGTAACTAGCAGTGCTTACATTATCATTTTTCTTTAAAGTTCATCTAAAGAGAAAAAAAAAATATCTATTAAAGAATTGCAGATTTCAAAAACTACACAATCAGAACTTAGGACCAACACCTTCTCCATATACTGCACCAAACTGCTTATTAAGCTTTAACATTAACACAATCTAAGATTATTCCTGCCTTTCTGCCAGTCCACCCACACTTCCATGCACACAACACACATGAATCTTCCAGAAGGTCCCATTGAAATTTTAAAGAGCTCTTTTTTTTTCCCATTTGACAACTTTACATCCTCAAATTAAAAAGGGGGAATGTGGTTATCACATATGATATAGAAGGAATTACAAAAATGGCCCTTCATTGCCAGTGCTACTCAATGACAGCTCATTTTCTTGTGCCAATAGGAAGAACAAGATTAGAAGTGACTCTAATTCTTACCCAGACTTCAGGCCGGTGAAAGTCAAGTTAAAGAAATAAGGCTCTCAGTCTCTGGAGGGCAAGGGTACCAGTCACTTATTTCTTATGAACACTTGCTGACATGTGCACTAAGCATAATAATAATAATTTTATTTATAAAGTGCTCCCCCACCGAAGTGCTTGGGGCATTGTACAATATCATAAAAGCAATTTAAAATACATTTTAAAACATAGGAAATAATGGACCACCCTCTAATAATAATCATTTTTATTTAGAAAATTATGACAAGAACACTGGCCTAATGTTAGGCACTCCCATCAGCTACAGCAGAGGAGAAAGAAAAAAGGAGAAAGAAGGAAAAAAGAGGAGAGGAGAAGTGAGGAGAGGAAAAAGAAAAGGAAAGAGAAAGAGAAAAAAAGAGAAAAAGAAGAAAGAGAAAAAGAAAAAAAGAAAAAGAAAAAGAAAGAGAGAAAGGAAGAAAAGAAAGGGAAGAGAGATAGGGAAGGAAGGAAGGAAGGAAGGAAAGAGAGAGAGAAAGAGAGAAGAAAAAGAGAACAAAGGAAAAAATCCCTTCTGGTTTTGATTTACAAGTTTTAGGGCTCCTAAAGCATCTGGGTTTAAAAAATCACATATTTGAAGTAGGGCTGTTTTCCTATGTATAATGAAAATCATAAGGGAATAATATGACTAACAAATTGCAGTCAGGTAGTCCATTCTCAGCTCCTGTTAGCTGGCATTGATACTTCAATTTTCCAGACTAGCTTGAATTACTTAATTTCCCAGCTTTCGCTGTTGTAAGTGATATTTCTTATAATGTCAATGCAGGAGCAGTTGGGTATTTTTTTTTCCTTTCATGTATTTTATGTATGCAAAATTTTTAATTAACGTTTATTTAGGGATTAAAAAAAGAGGTTTTGCATCACAGGAATGGCCAAATTTATCGCACGTGCTAATCTACTAGTGTCAGCAAAGTTACCCTGGGGATACATTTGGCTCTAAGTATCACACTATCATATATAATTCCAATAACGGGCATCTCCTGGGGAATAAGAGACAGAAACCAGAAGGAGAACCGGGAAGTTCAGGGTGGGATGCTGGAAGGTGCTTTGACAGCGCCTGGCGCTGGACGGCTTCTCCCTGCGCTGGTGTGGAAGGGGCAGTAACCTTGGTGCACCTATAGATAGCACTGTCCTGACCAAGACAGACCCTGCGGCTGCAGCACTCCTCACAACCCAGGGCTCTGCATACAGTGGTGCAAAACTGGATTTTTGCTTTTTTTCAGGAGGCCATCTGTGAAGATTCTCACCGTGATTATCACGCATCCAGACTGATTCTGCAAAGCAGGTTCAGAACCACCGAAAATTTTGGCTAAGGAGGACTGGGAAGGTCAGATAGCAAGACTGCCTTGCTAGGCGCAATCAGAGAGCATAGATCAGATTCCTAATTAGGACTCTACTAATTATTTTGAAAGGATGGATATGCTTAACAGGAAACTTCTGCTGAGTGTCCTTGTACACTCCACATTTCCTGTGTCATCACTGTTTTTGCACCCACACTTAGAGGTTAAGATTTTCAAGGAAGACTCAGAATAGATTCATTTTAATAGAAGCTGCTGAATAACTCTCCAAATTTGCTTTGAAAATTTCAACAACAGTGTCAAGGAACCCATCCAGTCACTCTGTACGCTCCCAAGAGAAAAGATTATAGCTTTACTTATATTTTGGACAACCCCAAGCAACTCTTCGTACTTAGCAAATACAAACACATTCAAATAGGATTGACTGATCTCGCATTCTCAAATGTGCATATGCACCCAACAGGCAGACAGTTCTGCTCAGGAATAGAACTGAAATTATTATAACCAACTCACCACTTGATTTTTTTAAGCCTTTTTCTGTGCCGGTTGCACCTTTTCACTGAGTAGATTTACTTTGGTCTTTAAATTGTATTTTCCTCATTGAATTTCCTCGTTGCATGTTCCTTTGCATGTTTCATTGCTCAGCATTATCATTCATTAATGTTTCAGCTGCTTTCTTTTGTCTGCTGCCCTTCTCCTGTTAACATCAAGTTTCTTTGCTAGTCAAATAAGTTATCCCACTCTTTTTATAATGCCTTGGTTTCAGCTTTTAAAAAAAAAATAAAAGCAGGAGGATACAAAATCTTCAAATGGCTTATTAGAATTCAGTATGACTGGCAAGTGTCATTTAAAAAAGAGATATTGCACCTTTAATAAATTTAATCCACGTCTGATTACAGAGGAAGAAAGCTCTTTTTTAATCTTACAGGGCTGGAATATTGCAATAACTGTTCCATCTGATTTTAAAAATAAGATTTGCTAAAGGTCAACGTATCTCCTGGCCACATATGCAGCAACATTGAAATTTCCTTGGCCAGGGAATAAAAAGATTCTATCATTAAAAATAAAAGCACAAGGACATCTTGCAAGCCCATAGGGTTTTTAGAAAGAGAAGGAGACATTTCGTTATCAACTAGCAATCATAAGATTTTTAAGCAATATCTCTAATCTGCTTCTCTTCCCCCCACCCCCGCTCCCCACAACCCCCCTTTCCTTTTCACATCAAGGTCTTTTTATCTTCCAATTTTGCATCTAAAGATGAGGTGAATGCCATTAGCTCAATTCAACCTCAAGTGTAGTCAGATGTGCCTGTGATTTCTGAAAAGCACTGTCTAAGGTCACATTAAAATGTATAAGAGCTTTTCTATTCCTGAGAAGGGGGCTTATTATCCATCCATGGTGTAAAGGAGTAATGTCAGTGGCCATAGACTAGGGTGAAAACAAAAGAGATACCAGGGTTTCAGGCTTTTGTCAGGGAACCTCTCTGCCTCCCTTTTATTGCTGTCTGAAGCCCTACAGATAGCGCCACAGACTGTAAACTTGGGCAGCTCTGGGGGAGAGAAAAACAAGTTCAACAGGCTCAGACTCCCCTTCCCTGAACCCTCGTCTTTAAACGCTTAGCTCTTTCCACAAAACGAAAACCCGAGAGCACCGCTCCGCACCCACCAAGGGGTGTTGCTCCACACGTTTCCCAGCTGGGAACACCACCGCGGCGGTGGCCGCCGGAGCCCCAAGCCTGCCGGAGACAGCGGCACCCGCTTTGCTTTGAGCACACCAGTGTCCTCGGAAATGAAACCTAGTAAATGCTGCTTGGGCTTAGAGTCAGGACAAGATCAGAGCTGTCAAATTTGGCAGCAACTTGGAGTGCCTTTTTTTTTTTTTCCTTTAATTTAAAAAGGGCCGTCAAGAAAAGTTAATGAGTGTTTACCTGGGCATGATGTCCGTATTTTCCTGCAATTGAATTAAGGAGCTGTCACTTGGGGATAATGCGAGTCATCAGTAAAAAATATTACAGTATCAACAGTTTCTGTTTTCCTTCTTTTTAAAAAAAAAATTAATGGTCAAAAGGAAAATTCAGTCACAGGGGCTTTTCAAAAACAGATATTCATGGCCTGTTTTAAAACACGTTTCAAATGTAATTGTATATTTTAGACTCGATTCCTGTCTTGGACCTTTGTGTGCGATATTATAGCTTTAAGTACCTTGTAGATATCCCTTCAGGGCCATGTGCATGGCTGACTTACAGCAGTCTGATGTCTTTAAGAGACTGCAGGCATGCTCTTTCTACTGTACAACTCTGCACTGAACTCCCATGACCTGGTACAGAAGATACACTCTCTTGGTGATCTACTGCTGAAGCTGCAGGTAGGCCTTTTCTGGAAAAACAAGGGATTATTTCCACAACTTCAACAGCCATTTGCCCTAAGGAATGGGCAAACTAAAAGCATGAGACAGGTTTTTTCTTCTTTTTTTTTTTTTTTTCCCAAACAGCAGGTCTGATTCATCTCCTCTCCGAAGCACATTAAACACAATCTAATTTATAAAGGGTGGGCCAAATGTATTCAGGGCATAATACTTCTGAATGTTACACTAGGAGTTAATCTGACCCATAATTTTCCAGCTTGGTAAATTTTCCCATCTTGCAACAGTGATGCCAGTTAAGTGACTCACTGTGATGAGATAATGTAGTGACTTAATTACCATTGTGAACAATGAAGTTACCGTGCAGTTTGTGTACCTTAAAACGGCACGCAAGCCAGTAAAGGTAATTCCTGGCTTTAGTGTGTACCAATGAGCTTATTAGAAGGAATAATAGATTGATATTTCTCTTTCTTTGTAAGTAGGGTTGATAGCTTCTGCAATATTTTTTCATAGTACTGCATATTTTCAAACCTTGCATCTGAACTCATTAGCTTTTTCCCATGCAAGCGACTGCCTGTGAAAAGGGAGCTAAGGCATGTTTGCAAACTCCAGGCAGCAACACAGATCTGTAATGCAGTCTGCACAATCATTGTGGCATGCAAAGACAACTGCTCGTGCAAAGGAAGCTTTGACGTCTCTGAGATGTTTTTTGCCTAGTAGACAACGTGAGCTTGAGTAGAAATCACTGTTTCTACGTGCCAACAGTGCAGTTGACATGTACAGGTGATCCCAGTATAGGTTTCATCTATCTATTCCAAGTACAAATAGCAATGAATATTCAGCATCCCAGGCTTCTAGCCCAGGCAAGGCAAAACCCCTCCACAAGTTGCTCTGCTCAAGATGATATCCAAAGGCAGGCCAGCTCTAAGCACAGCAGAGACAAAGCAAGCTCTTCTGATCCTTGTGGAAAGATAACAATGTGTTGCCTTTGTCCTTTCTTGAGAAAAAACTGCCATCAGTCGGACAACACTCCTTCCTGGCCTCACATGGCAATCGCTATAAAAATTAAGCTCTTGGTTACATCACTGTATTTACCATATTTGTCTTTTGGTTATGTCAGTGTTGTCACTTTCCATCAACCCCATGGAGCCCAGGCAGCAGATGGCCCAGCTCCTCAGCCTTTACCCTGGCCTCACTATGTCTAGAGGCCATCACTTGACCTCAGTACAAAGCACACCTGGTGCCTCTCCCAGGACTGAAAACGCTTCCTCTGCAGACTCCAGCCAGCCTGGGATCAGAAGGATAAGTTAAATAGGTAACTTCAAATACAGTCAAAGTTGCAGTAGGCTACTTGGTTGATTTCCACACCCCACATGCCGAATACATCCTATAAATTACTTCCTTATTTGTCATTTATGTACTTTTGAATTTTAATGAATAGTTCTCTTGTTCTTTGCCAAACTCCTATATTCATAGAAAGCTGGCATTTCACAAATATCAAAGAGTGCTGCTAAGTGAACCAATCTCAGAGAAACTCAGGAATCATCATTCAAATTCCCTGTTAAAACAGGAAAACAGCTAACTGACACTTATCTGTTAAAATACAAATAATATTTCTGCTTATCCCTTCAGTGATCCTACACAGTCCAGGAACGTCTCCCAGAGTGCTGGGGCTGCAATTTTGTTACGATGCCTTGAGCTCAGCCTTCAAAATCTGCAGCAATATGAATCAGATTGGACTTTCAGTTTTCTGCTGTTCTTTTTAATAGGAAGGCTCATAAAGAAATTGACCCCTCTTTTTTTGGCAGCCATTTGACAGTAGATCATCTTTCTTTTAGTAACCCACATCACTGTTTCCACAGTAATACCACAGTATTTCCACAGTAATACTGCAGAGCACGGACATTAGCATACTGATAACTGGAGCAATGTGAAACATTTGTTTCATATTCATCTAGTTTTGTTCTATTTATTTATTTCTTTAGAAGGAAGGGTTTTTTTCTGATAAGCAATCTCTGACTTAAGGAACAGCTATAATTTTGTTTAGGGAAGATGAAAGACCTCCTCAGAGATCAAGGAAAAGAAACAGGGAAAGAAACAAAGCTGAAATCAACCCAGGTGATTTTTTTCACAGAGCCTTCCAATACAATGCATTGGCGAAGAAAAGCAAAGACAGATATGAGACACCGATCACTATATTCTCCCACAGCACAGAGAAAAAGATTTTAGAATCAAAGAGCATTCGGCTATCTTCTGTGACAAGAGATGGCTGCTTTGCTTAGATGGTCTCCACTAAAACAGAGAGAGTGACAACTTCTCAGGTACAAAATTGGCTTGTTATGTGGGCTTTAAAATAAGCTGAAAGGAGAAGCTTTAACTTAATCCAAAGAATCAAGTGTGTGCTTCTAACACACAAAATAAGACAGAAGTTGAGGCTCTGAAATAGAAGATGAATAATAAAAGTACTAAAGTCATAAAGTGGCTTTATGTGAATGGAAATTCTGTATGGGAAACAAGCAAGAAGAACTAGAAGTATCACTAAATAATGGAAAGTATGAGTGCAAGTGAAACCTTGTAAAATGATTCTCATAACCAGAATATCAGTACGGACAGGTTCAATTTATATAGAAGAGATACAATGGGAAGAGACAGAGGAGGGATAGGTTTGTATGTGAAAAACATCTCCAATGCCAGCAGACGACAATATGAAAATGGAGAATAGGGTAGTGAAATTCTTGGATAAAGACAAAAGGAATGAAAATCAAAGGGGAATCTACAGGAGGTAAATGCTATAGATCACCAAGACTGGAGGAAAGCAAGAATAATAATTCTTGGACCAGCTCTCAAGATACTTGTAACCACAGGATACCCTCCCCATTGGAGAGTTTAATTTCCCAGATATTTACTGTGCAGCTAGAGCAAGATACAGGCTACATCAAAGAGATTTTTAAATTATGTGGGAGACAGCTTCATAATCCTGACAGGAGAGATTCCAACCGGTGGAAAAGTCAACCTGGAAGTAATTCTTCCTCAGAGGCTTGAATTAATCATGTAGAAGCGACCAGTAAAGAAACTTAGAACGAGTTAACTACCATCTTCTTGCCCTGAGAGGAAGGGATTCATGGCAAACTATACATTTTAAGAAGCCATATTCTGGGTAGGAACGTTGATTTAAACCCAATCTCCTTGCCTTCAAATCAGTGACAAAGCAACCATTGATTTTGTTCTTTGATGCTGGCTTCATCTTCATCTTGAAGTCAATTCACATTGAGGTGAGAATTTGCAGCACACCAACAATTCTGCACGAAGGGGAGGGATTCACCTATGAGATGTTACAGAGACACTGTCTGAGACACCAAACCCGAGTGCCAAATCACACCGCCTAGTCAAGAGAGAGACACCTCCCCAGGGTGTTTCAATCCACCTAAGATCTGATTGCCCTCTGGATACGACTAGGCTTCTATGTGAAGCACCTTAGGCACCTATAGTTAGGGAGAATTAATCCCCTGTTCGATCCTCACGCGGATGCTGTTATGCTCCCACTAAGAATATCTTTATGTGAAGCATTTACTCTGACGGTATCCATATGGAGAGCGGATAGGAAATAGTTTCAGTGCTGCATACTGTATGCTACTTATCCTACCTAAAGGAGACTGACATATATTAAAATTCATCTGTTAGAAAGCAAGCTGTGAAATCTCAAAGGACATAAGAAGCGATTGTTTTTAGGGTCTACATGTAGCTCTCAGCCATTGTTTGACCACAGAATGGTGGTCTGGCTGATTTTTATATCATTTTTGCTTGTGAAGCTAGAAATAATGCTCTCAGGCAGGAGGGCTGAGGCAGGACACTAGCTTCTCGTCAAGCTCTTTCCGTCTCTTTTCCTGAGACAGGTTGCTTCCCTGTCTTCTTCCCAGTAGATTCATGTATACATTTTTCCCTCATTTAAATTAATCTTTACTCAGTAAGAGTGAACAGAATTGCATTGTACAGCCTATTCCAGAGGAGATCCTTCTCATGCCATATGTAGTATTTTTAATATTTTGCTATTTCTACTAGGTATGTCTTACCTGGGATTTCATTTGCCTTTTTCACAGCCACATCATTGCCAATGGCTTAGGCACATCTCTGTGTCTTAGCTTGCAATGTTTGAGACGCAGACATTTGTCTTCGGTCTAAATGAGTCTCCTTTTTCTAGCAGAAATTCTTGTTATTGTTTCCTAAGTGAAGTACTTTGCACTTTGTACTACTAAATTTAAACCAATTTCTAGTACTAATATTCTCCAGACCACTTGTATTTCTCCTTCTCCTAGCTTTTGGAAGCATAGAGCCAGTTATACAGTGATGATGGAAACTCTCATGGTTTCTTGTAGCATGAAATCTGGGGCTAGCGGCAAAGCCCAGAACACAGAGAAAAATCTTCAGACTGTGTAAATCAACAAAGCTCCTTTGATTCAGTTTTCACAAGGATGTGGCTCCAAATCTCTAGCATGTGTTCAAAAAATGTAGTCCAGTTAATGTGGAAGAAAATCCAAGTGCTATTGTTATTTTGAAGACTTAAGATTATTATTCATGAAATGCACTGGGACAAGAGAAATCTCATAAAGAAAAAGCAAACCAAGAAAAAAACAAATATGTAACATTTAAAATTAACTTGAAGATTTTTATCTTAATATGGAAAATAATTTTTCTACCATAGATTTGAGATGTTAATAAGTTTTCCCTTATGCAGACTAACTTGAAAAGAATACAAATGTCATAATCTGGATTAAAATCATTCCTACTCTATTTGAGATATACATCTTATAATCAAGAACATCCAGGTCCCCCTTTCACAGGCACTGCTATATTCCCCAGGGGTTTTCCATGCTGAAGTTAACTTATGCAGGTAGAAAATTCAGAGTGAGACTTGGAGCACCAACATGCAGTGCAGGAATCTATATACCTGAAAAAATGGATCAACTCATTTTAAAACTGATTTTGCTAGATGCCCGCTGTCTCTTAAGGGCTGTCTGCTGCCTCTCCTGGGTTCTCAGAGCTCTCTGTGAGTTCAGAGTTGCAGCTCCTTACTGGATAATCACCAAGGCAGCTTGTGATAAGTATCACGCACAGTGATGGAAGCAGTTCAGAGTTTCTGAAGGTAAGGTAAATAGGCTTCCATTAATTGGAAAGAGCACTCTTTAATTACTTTTCTAGCCTGGACTAGCCTATTCTAATATATATCATAATTCAGAATACAGTATACTAACTAACGTCTACAGAATTTTCATTACAAAGGGTGAAGAGCTAACTCTTTTGGAGCCAAAGGTAGTTATGCCATTGATTTTAACAAGGTCAAGAATTCACCACAGATAGATAAAGTTATTCCTGACTAGCACTCAGTGCTTGTGTGAGCAAGAGCAAGTCACTTCTCCAGGCTCCTGTGGTCTCCCCCACAGCTTGTTTTTATACCCAAGCCCATTAGCAGAGAGACTGTCTCCCAGGTTTGTTTGACTGGACCTAAGAGGGTGGGAAGAGCAGCACACAAAAGGTCTCAAGGTGGTAAAAAAAAGCTAATAAAAATAATAAAATAAATCTAGTATAAGAGAAGATTTCTAAGCACCGGACACATAAGAACATAAAACCCATCCTGGATCAGATGGCAATCTGCCCAGCCTGTGCTCAGTGATGGATGCTTGGGGAAGCAGCAGAGACGGAGCTCCAGGCTGGGCCTTGTCTCCAGTTCAACCGCCAAGCTTCCCTCAATCAGTTTTAAAGACCCCGCGAAGCAGAGTTTACTTCTGAAACGTATGGTTTAATAATCACCGCTGGACTTCAATGAGTATGTCTAATTCTTTTTTTAACTCATTTTTACTTTTCACTTCCACTATATCCTATTCTCCTTCTTGATTATGCATTGCACAAAAAAAAGGAAGGTTTTGTTTGTTTTAAACCTAATATTTTCACTGGATTGTGAAAACCAGAGCCCAATCCTTCCCTAATCACATTCTCTGCAACATTAGTTATATTATAGACTGCCGTATCCTTTCAGAAGTTCTTTTCCAAGATAAAAAGTCCAACTCTTTTCAGTCCACAGTGTATGGAAGGCATTCCTGCATCTGGTAAAACACCACATTTCTCTGTACCACTTTTAGGTTACCCTTGTCTCTTTTGAGATAGGCTAAGCATAACTGCATTCAGTATTTAAGATACAGATATGTCATGAATATGCATAACAACATAATGATGCTTTTGATTTTTCCCTCTGTTTTTTACCCAATGTTACCTAATGTTTACCTAATGTTCTCTTTGCCTTTCTTGAGCTGATCCTTTTGAACAACTCTCCAAAATTATTTCAACATCTCTGGGTACCTATACCATCCTGTCCATAGATATACAGACATGAACAGACAACGATTTTAGGGAGGATTCCTCCCTCTATATAACTATTTTGCAGTTACCACCATTGAATTTTGTTTGCCATCTTAAAACACAGTCTCTCTGGATCATGGGATACTTCAATCAAAGCTGCTAAATGAATGCTAGTCAAAAGTTAATTTTGGCAGATGAAACTTTTAATAATTTTCCTTTATAATAATTGATCCCATTGTAACCAGCTCAACTCCAAGTTATTCAGGAGTCTGACAAGGTTGCAGAGTCTCACTGGAGTTCCCATTGAAAATGAGAAGTAATACTGATGGCACAATAGATCATACTGATGCAATCTTACAGGAGCAGACAGCATACAAGCAGACACAGTTGATGCTCCATGTGGCAATTACAGAATTTAGCTGTAGCACTTCGATTGAATACTTGTACCATCTCCTAATTAAATGATTCCACTTCACAGGACAGCCATATAGTCCTCTGATTGAGTAAATAAAGGACTGTACAAACTTCCATCATCTTAGCAAAGTTTTTTCCTTTTCTTCTTTTCCTTTTGGTCTTAGATGATCCCTATGCTTCTACACCTATCATAAGGTAGGAAATATAAGAATGGAAAACAATTCTGAAGAATAAGTAACATAAGATGTTATGGAACTCAGCATCCCTGTGGCACATATATTTTCAAAAAAAGCACGCCAAGATATCCTTACTTAATTACATGCTAAATTTCTCCTGCTTCTAATTAAAGAAAACTTCCATCCTTTTCCAAAAATTAAGATAGAGATAGATATATATAATATCTAGGATAATTGAAGAAGAATATTCTCCCAGCACTGAGCCAAGGAGGGAATCATTTGGTAAGTAATGGCAGGAGCCTGATGCCATCCCTCCACTGCACAGGCTATCAGCCAAAGAGCACCAAACAGCTGCACTTTTACAGAAGGATTTTTGGAGTTCTGTGACAATACAAAAAAACCCTGTTTTCCACTTGTACTCTCAAGACAGCAAGAGCTTTTCTGACATTTTATTACATTTATAAAGAAATATTCTGAACTAACATATAAACACATTATTTTTTACAAATACAGATATAATAGTATAGACATAAAATATATGGTTATGCTTTTATGGATATGAATAAGTATATAGGTATTCTATAGGGCCTATGTGAAAACGTAGGGAAATTATCTACTGTAATGTCAGGGACTAAAGGAGTTATGCCCATGATATCCTTTTATTTAATAATTTTGTATGGAACACATCAGATATACAGCTAGTGGAAAAGCATGAAGAGATCATAGTTCTTAACTTATTTGGAAACTATCAACATATATGATATCCCATCACTCTTAGGCTGTCACTTTCGCATGAAAAAAGAGTGAGCCAAATTCACCTCCTCTGGAACATCACTGACTTGGATGATGGGTGAATTGCCATAGCTTTTCCTGTGCTTACACATCACACAAGGTTTACAGGTTACTGGCCATTTTATTTTAAAACAAGCTTCATGTTCTATTTAGGACGCATCAGTAATTGCAACTTTTAGTGCATAGCCTGGGACTGGCTTTTGCAAATTTGCAAATTTACCTTGTAAATCTGGAGAACCCCAAAATTACGTTCTCCTCCTCTGTTTACAGAACAGAAACGACACATGTGGTTTACAAAATGTTTCCCCAGAAGGAGAGCGCTAAACATCTGAGTAATGCATGAGATTTACAAACTAAAGCCTACAAAAGTGGTTTTCCAAGAGTAGCAATGATTAACACAACCCGTCAGAGCTTTATTTATTAGTTGGGCTCTCTGTGCCAACTCCAACCACAGAGTTGGAGGCATGAGCATGCGTGCACTCATACACACGCGTGCACACGCACACACAACGCACTTGTTGTTGCAACATGCTATTAAGATACTTCCTTCCTTTCGTATAGAAAGCACTATAGAAGATTAACCAGCTCTCTCTTTTATTCCCAGCACACTGTGATTCTCCAAACTCAGAATTTGTGTAATTCTGAAATTCAAACTGGAGGAGGTTTTCCTCATTCTG